>NC_086349.1:9629943-10869943 GCF_036324505.1 Eleginops maclovinus | reverse complement strand
GCCATGTCAAGGTAGCACCTGAAAACCAGACAGAGAGTGACGCTCAGAAAGAGAGGCAGTAAAATATATATAACATAACATTTAAGATGCAATACTGTGAACAATACATGAGAAACTGAGATCTTTGTATGTTCAATCTCCGGTCCGACTTAAAATCCAGCTTCATTAGCCAGTGAAACAACGTAGCTTTCTTTAAATGTTACTGAAACTGTTAAAGGCCCCCAGCAGAAAGTGGAATCAAGCCTATAAACAAAACCGGAGACGTCCATAGATGCTTATCCAGCAGTCTCAGTTTACGAGAACAGCTTTCATGAGCTGAACCTACAGAGCAGGAAGCTGTTTGAAGTAACTAAACAAGGCTTGGAATATGTTATGAGTTTCCTGGCCAACGTCGGGGTCTTTAAATGAAGACACTCAGGTTTATTTCAGGGAGAGAATAAAAATAAATCATACATCAGTAGAAAACACTGAAAGTATAGACTTCTCTGTCTTTGTATAATTGTATTTGAAGGTTTTATACATCTTACATTTTAACTTCTGCACAATTTTTCATCATACATTCTTATTTTGTTTTTACTTGAAAGTAAATATTTATTGAGCATTGCTAGAGGGAGCTTTAGATCTAGGATTTTGTAGGTTAAGCCATCACGTAAAAGAAACATAAAACTGACCAAGATAACTCTGAAATGTATTTTAAATGGAAGCAGGACGAATCCACTGCTACTATTAAAAATACTTTTTGAAAAAATGGATGGAGGATGAAAAAACGAAATGAAAAGACCCGGTTGCTGTTTTCCTGACCTGCAGTGAAGGAAGTTATCGACAGGGATGAACTGGTTGCAGGAAGAAGGATCCAGGCTACGACTGATCTCGACGTTGTCTCCCGCCAGCAGTCTCACGGCCGCTCGGTTCTCCTCTTCAAACACATGCCACTGCAGGGACGAGCAGAGCAGCAGGAGGTGGTCATCTGCAGAGAGCAGGTGACAGAGGATAGGAGCTCAAGAGATCAAATCAGGAGAGGAGAGAAGAAAGTAAGGAAAGCAAAATAAAAATAAACTCACAGAATATGAATAAAGGATTGGGTCTCATGGCGAAGTCCGGCAGGTAAAACCACTTGATAACATTTGAGGTCAAAGGTCTAAGTGCCGTTCTCCAGGGGTAATCTGGTAAGAGAATACATTGGATTAGAATAGCAGACAATGAAATCTACTGAATACGAAACACTAACAAACAGGGACCTTTTTTATTTTGAAGTTGTGTGAAAGGAGTTAAAGATTAATCGTCAGGTAAACTGACAGAAAATGGATCAGAAACTTGTCTCTAGTTCTTGCATTGTTAACTTGATACCTTTTGTTTTTTGACAATTGGATGGAAAAGAAAGGCTATTTTAACAATCACCATATAATAAGATATTATTTTACTTACTAAACCATTAATCATTTATTTTAAAAAGCAACAGATAATTTTATGACTTCTTTGATTTCATGTGTTCTTTGCTCTAATATTTAGCAGCTTTCAGTTTTAAATCTCTTTTTTTATCAATCACTGTAGATTATAACATAGCCAGTTTTCATTTTTGAGTTTCACATTTCTGTAGGTGTCACTCTTTTCTTTCATCACTGCTCAAGTTCCACATTGGTTTTCTCAAAGCAAACTGCTTGGACCCTTTATAGCTATACTATATTGTATACAGCAGGTATTTCAAAAGAGGAATTTGATAGTTAATATATCAATAATTTACTTCCAGAAAAATCTCGATTGCAAGAAATGCCCATACCAACACAGACGGCAGGAGGGATGCCGATGCAGAGCAGGTACTGCAGCACCATGAGCCCCGCAGTAAAGCAGCAGTATTTAGGCCACACTTCCCCGATGGCCTTCCTGCGTCTCCGAGACACAACAGCCAATAATGCGCAGGAATGCAGCAGGGCATAGAAATCCATCCTCTGACCAATCACGTTGACCGCCATGATTAAACTGATCTAAGAAGAAGTGAGTGTATGTTAAGAAGTCAAAATTGGTTAGACTCACAGACACACACGCCAGCTCCTGAGAAGTACCTCCAGTCCAAATTTGTAGTAGAAGAAGTTGATGAAGTACTTGATGCAGGGCAGGACGCCGTGATCAAGGTGCTGCCTCGTGATGCCCTGGAAGATGATGCTGAAGGGCGGGGCCTTCAGGTCGTTATGGAGACGGAAGTAGAGCTGGTGCCGATGGACGGTCGCTTCGAACACCAGCAGCCCAAGCACCATCAGGTGGTTCTACGACACCGAAGTGATAGGTTTAACATTCACACCACCTCATCTTGGATGTTCATCCCATTGCCACAATATTGTTTGCTTTTGTTACTTATTTACTTAAAAAGGAGAAAAAAGCTATTTATAAAAGCAATTTTCCTACAATTAATTCAAAGCAGGGTGTATTAAAGCCCACACTTGGTTTTGCATATTTGATCTTTTATAATGGATTTCAAAAGCAGCATTGTATGATGGTTGAGATTTAGGAAGATTTTTGACTTTGGCAGTTGTATCACCGTACCCTCAGACACGGGAGGATCCTGCCTTCACATTTGAGCAGCGCTCCGCACCAATACACCGGGTCGACAGGCTCGATGTAGAGAATAGACCTGGTGAGCAGCTCCACCATGTTCCCCCTCAGCTCCGCTCCATCATCTAGGCCCGAGCTGTTGGATGGCACCAGCCCCTGATACAAACAAGGTTAAAGCGCACTGATAGGGGATCAAGCTGTTAGAAACACACACGCTGTATGAATACTCACAACTGTGCAGTTAGAGGAGTAATCAAGCGGTTTGATGACTTTGAGCTGGTAAAACATCTTGCACACCACCATGATGCAGGCCCACACAGCTGAGATACTGGATGCCACAGGTCGTAACCTTGAGAACGGGAGTGCAAACACCCACAGAACCAGGAAGAGCGAGTTCATCAGAGAAACCTGTGAAAAATAAAAAAGAGGTATCACTTGTTAAGTACATGAATGCGCAAAGAAAACCCCATTTGAATTGGGCAAAAAAAATATGGTTACTGAGATTTTTTCCACAGAAAACTTTGGTAAAAATGTTCCTGTTTTTCATTGGGTGCTTTTAATTCCACCAGGAAAGGAGTGTAGAAAATCATTTTTAGAATAATGAATATGAGCTGGGTAACACACAGACCAGAAACATTAAAAACCCAACCTCTTGCAGTGAAACCCAGATGATGCCGGAGGACACAATTTTGAGGCTGTGGAGCTCCAGCAGCCTCCAGCTCTGCTCCTGGAGTCTCCAGATTCCTGACAAAGCCTGAATGAGCAGCAGGCTCGCCCGGTCCACAATCACAATCCACTTATCCTCACCACTGCTGGGGACAGCTTCTGGGAGGAGGAGAAGAACATCAGACATCATGTGACAACATCAACTCTCGTATTGCTCAAACAGCAAAGACGTCTGTTGTAATGCACTACTTTAACTTAACACTATGACTCACCAGCACTTTGACATTATTGCCATTTTATGTATAAAAAAAATCAATGAAACTAAAAACAAAGAATGTTGTAACAAAGCATTGTTCAATTGCGTCTATTACTAATTGGCCTAATGGAGGCTGAGGAGTCATATTTTGGTATAAGGCTGTAGTTACCCTCCTCTGTCATATCCTCCTGCTCCTCAGCTCCTTTCTCTGAGGAGGTTTGTAATCCAACGCTGTCCAGAGTCTCCTGACTTTTCCCGTTTCCCATTTGCTCCTTTGAAAGCCTTGAGGAATTGAGAAAATGTCTTGAATATCAACACAAGTTTTGGAAAGCTATATTAAGAAAAACTTACAAAACTGGGAAGATTCAGCACCATGGTAAGGAGAAGTTTATCAGTTATCATGTATCCACACACGAGTTGACAATAAGACTTTGATTTGTTTGGTACCTCACCCTGTGTATTTCATACAAAAAGTATATGCACTGTAGATGCTGATCTGTAAACTGTGATCTGAACAAAATAACCAAGATTCAAACAGCCTTACCTTTTCTGGATCTTTTCAATGTTTTCTTTAATGCTGTAAATGTAATGAGAAAGAGTAATATGACAATTATGATATTTCTGTTACTGTGATAAACACTCAAAGAAGTCAACAACTCTTTCAAGGTCACTTCTTCAAAGTTTGACTACCTTTTACACAACCTCAGCATAAATGAATGTTCCTAAGTAATACATTTACACCTTGTATGGTCAGCGTACTGACTAAGACTTGATTATATCGACAGGCAATAAATCAACCGTGTGAGTTATGACCATTGTAATGGGCCATCTGAAATGTGAGTGCAACAAAACATTTATGTAGGAATAAATGCTTCTCTTACGTCTCAGATATCACATTCACTGAACCTCTGAGCTCTTCTTCTCTGGGAGGAGGAAAGGAGACAATCAGAAACAAATGAGACAAGCAGATATATGTTTTGCTGTCAATTATAACTTATAAAAATGACATACAGAAACAACAGAAGTGTTTCTTTCAGCTTTCAAGAAAGAATGGTATAAATAGTTCCTGTTTATATGAAGCAGGCTCAGTATTTCATTTCTTTATTTTGTATTATTTTTTAAGTAATCAAAAATTTAAAATCAGTAGAAAATATGAGTAATCTTTTTATTTGATTTTGTGCTTTATTTTTATTATCTATTTCTACTTGCCAGATATATTCAGTTATACTTTTATTTCTGTAGGGCATTCTTTTCTCTGCCTGCGCATATTCTTGACTTCTCACCTGGAAGCCTCTCTGATGGGGACGTTGTCGAGGTCAGTGAGAATCAGGAAGTCTGAGTTGAAGTAGTGCAGCTGGAGGATACAAGCCAATAGGAACACAGCAGGAAGCAGGATACGTGCAAACAGCTCCACTGTGTCGTAACGCTCCAAACCAAGGTCACGAAGACTGAGAACAAACAGGTTTATTGACATTATAACAAACAAGAACGATCTGCTGTCTGATGAATCATGAATGTTCTAGCTTCATTCTCAAAAGATTATTTAAAAAAGGAACACACCCTTCCTCAGACATGCCCATGATCTGTCTGAACAGCCCAGACACACTTCTGAACTGGTACATGTAGATTGCGATCAACACCACCATGGAGTACCCGACCACCACCGCCCAGAACGTCTTCAGCACCCGCCGCCACACATCATAACGGATCTGAGGAGGAGAGAAGACAGAGAGAGTGATATAATACTCTATATCTATTCTTACACTCATTTTAATTTATTATTGATTGAGTTAATTAACAATGAATGCAACAGTAGAACAATTTTACATGAGTTAGTGGAAGAGGTAAAAGGCAAAATCAAAAAATACTTATATGAGAAAAGACAGACATCTTTACAGCCAATATTTCCAACACTCAACTTACACCCAAACAATCAAGATTGATATATAGCACTTAAGGTAAGAGAATAAAAATAGTAGTAGTCTTGAACTATCCCTTCAAACTCATTATTTTCACAACTTATTTTACTGCTACAGTCATTATATTTTAGTTCTCATTTTCCAATTCAACAACCAAAGTTACTCAATCAGAACTCAATAATTTTACCTCCAATAATAACACAAAAACATTGTTAAATGCAGTTTTTCCTGAATGTTTAGCATATCCTAAACATCAACATAACATAATAACCGTGTTTCCTATATCACTTTCATTCCACTCTGCAGTATTTAAAACACCAGGACGTTGCTGATGTTGTCAGACAAATGGTGTTGTCTTGTCTTACGTCGCCTCCATAGCCATTAGGCCTTCCTGTAAGTGCCGACCGTGATTTTATAAGGTCAGCAGAAATGTAAGATGGGTTGAGAAAAAAAAAACAGGAAAACAGCAGCAAAAAAGACTGTGTATGTGTTTATAAGTCATAATCAATACTTTTAACTGTAAAATAGAATCCATGAGCAGCTCAGGGTTTATATAAGGGCAAGTGTTTTTATGTACAAACAGCAGCTGAATGATTCACTGATGATAATTCAGGATCCAACACATTACAGTGTAAGCTGACCCTGAAATTATAGTGGCTTTGTGTGTTACGCAACAATGTCTCAGCTATAAAAGCAGATTTCCTCTCCATTTATTGAGGCCTGCCATCTCAATATCAAATTTACAACCCCTTTTAGTCAGAGAATAAATGCATTTACACACGAAGGTCTAACATACAGGTCATTGCTATATGAGATGTTTTATGGGTTATAGCTTTGCTGGAAAATCTTGATGACTAAAGTCACTTTACTTCATTACAAAAGACAGACAGATTAAATGTTGGCTGTGTATTAGCAGCCACATTACTGAAATCACTCACATGGTAGAGGACAACACAGAAGAGGAAGAGGACAATGTAGAGGATCTTGTAGACAACCACCTAAGCAAGGGAAAAAAGGTCATAATTTAAATAAAACAATATAATAAATCTCAGCATTCTCAGGATTAAAGTTTGTCAGTACCTTTCCGGAGAAGCTGATCACAAAGAACATGGAGCAGCAGAAGAGGATCCAGTATTTCACCAGCATCCCTTTCACTCCTGAGATCAGCATCGCTGCCAGAGGTGATGGCTGACTTTCCTCCGCTGATAAGGAGGACAACAAGAAGAGAAGGATGAGGAAACAATTAACTAACAGGAAGAGAATATGATGAGAAGAAAAGAAGTGAGACATTCTTACATTTTACTCAAATTGAATTCAGTCACATTTCAAGATGTTTTAAAAACACAATTACTCCAAATTTAAAATTATTAAAATTATTTTTCAGAAATTCAAGCCGGTAATCAAAGCAATTCAAAAATAGATTACCTGATATGACTTTGACTTCATCAAGAGATTCTGCCTTTAAGCTCTGCTCCTCCTGTCGCTCCTTTAGCTGCTGACGAAACATCAACCAGAAGCTGAAGCTGTAGAAGACCTTCGGCACAAAAAGTGTATCATGAGTACAAAACATGCAGTTTACACACAGTTTTACAATTTGCTATTATAAACAGTTATGTTCCAAATATTTTTTGTGTTACAACTATCAAGAAATGGGTTACAGATATAGAAAATAACAATGTATGAATCTAAGACTGTGGGTGGTGTTTAAAAAAATCTTGATGACAAAAACAGATTAAGGTTGAAACTACATTAATTGGAGTAAAATTTGGCAGACGTATTTAGAGCTGATCGATTTGCGTAGATGCTAAGAAGATCAAATGAAGCCTTCCTGTCATCTTCTTTAATGACATTTTTTTTAATCAGCTTCCTACAATAAGCGATGATGATCCTACATTAACACACTTTTATCTGACAAGATTAAACCATCCTGGTTAATTCCCCAAGGGAGAATTTGGTTTCTTCTGTATTCTCGGGAAGGCATGGCAGCATTCCAAGCAACAATATTATTTTACATTGTGAAAAATTAAATCAGCATCTATTGACAGTAACAAAGATGTATCAGACACCACATATACTCTTGAATTTACAAAGAGTTTGAAACAGCTATGACATCACAGATTATTTTAGCCTACTGTATTTACATAATCTGAGTAGCCTACTTCTTCTACCATACTAAAACGTACAATATCTATTTTAAAAATGTAATGAAGTACAAGTAACAGCAACAGCGGTTCTTGAGTGTTTCTACTTAAAGTAGCATGAAACAGAAACACAACACCCAAGTACTGTTACTCGAAATGGAAAAACATAACGAAACTTTTTGTTATAAATATATGATATATTTATAACAAAAAGCTTTCTCGTGCTTCTGGATCATAATGGATATATTAATGTTTGTAATTAAGGTAATGGTATTTTGTTGTCCTGGGGCCTCCCTCACGGCCTCACCTTTGCTCCCAGGTGGACACAGGGCGCAGGGTGGTAGTTGTTCAGGTCAAAGTCAGTGATGACAGCCGGCGGCAGGCCGGGGTACAGCTCGGCCCGGCTGAGCCGCAGGCCGCTGAGGAAGCCCAGCAGCAGCAGCACGGTGCCGTACACCGCCAGGAAGGGCGCGGACATCATGGCGTAGCGGCGGCGGTCCCGCATCATCCAGATTATACAGGACCACACCAGCAGGGCGAAGGTCAGCCAGCTGTTGTAGGTGATACTCCACACCTAAACATACACATGTTTGATAATGTGACATTGTTCAGTTTAAAAACAGCTTTTAAAATGTATGCCTTTTTATTGTTATTACATGTTATGTTAGCTCGTTCAGGTGGCAGTTAACTCCAGCTAACTTTAGCTAGCTAATAAGCTAATTTTAGCTAACCTAGCTAAACATACTAGTTTAACGTTAAAGACCATATCTGCGCTATTTTCAATGATTTTTGTTGTTTTTTGTCTCGAAAAAGTATTATATATTATTATGTAATCCTTTAAATGTGTAAATCATTGTTCAATATCATAATACATTTGACCCTTTTTGTATTTGGGAGAAGAAAACATTAACTTTAGGCTTTGGGAAATGTTCTTTCACTACAATAATTTAATTTAAAATAGTATTCAAATAATTGTGGAATCAATCAATAGTGTAAAGATATTAAGTTACAGGGCGCTCTTGTAATTTATATAATTGTATACTTAGTTGGTCAATCTCTTTCTACTGTAACATATGAAACCTCCTCATATTATCTTACCTCCACATTACTGAGCTAACCTATGCTAGAACAATCTTTCCTTTTTTAGACATAGTGGTTTACCATCATGATGATGAGTGCGCTGACATAGCTGTGTTTTTGCACTAGCCGCCCTAAAATGACTAGGCCGCTTGGGCCTGAGGGGGGAGGCAAGGTGTCCGTTTGAGTGTTCAAGTCCTCTTCACACTTCTCCTCCATTTCTCCCTCGCCTTCTGTCTCTGGCACAAGGGAGGGAAAAGAAAAGAAAGAAAGAGTTTAGTAAGCAGATTAAGCAGACTATTAAATATATTGATATGGTTTTATGAGATTTAAGTGTGATAATTACCATGTGATGGGGAGTCTTTGCCTTCATACTGTGGTGGAGGGTAACAGTTTGTGTACCCTGCCACGTCTAACAGAGAACACAGATCATTTCTGTGGATATCTTGCCAGGAACTCCCTGGAATTAAAATCATTGGCTGCAGAAAGAGAGCACATTATGCTGTATACTTAGACCAATATTCACATGGCTCACCTTATTATCAGTCAAAAACACGATAAATCTTGAGCTCTAAAGTTACAAATAAGTTGACTAACCTCATCAGGAAGATAGGTTTCATCGTCCGTGCTACTCAAAAGCTGAAAATACAGAAAATCTTAGGTTGTTTTGTTTTTTAATTGTAAAATACCAATTTTGAAATTCTGACTTGTGTCGTGAAGTGAAATAGTATAACACTATGACTTCTGTAGCGATGCGTAGCTGATATTATTCAAAAGATGTGGACAATAGTAGAATACTGATCACTAAAATAATAAATCACATCCATGTCAGTAAGTTACCTCCTGCTTATCTCCTGAGATGTAAATGACTCGGGAGAAGCCTGGGGGATCCCCTTGACTTCCTGCTGGACTCTCACACACCTCATCCACAGCATCCTGAGAAACACAACTCTATTTGATAAGCCTGTCACGTGAGGTGATATTGTCTCAATGCCTGCATGCGCCTGTTTGTTTAGCGCTGAACCAAACTTTTGTAAAATTTCCAGTGGCAGCAGTGGGAGTAGTAGTATTCAGTATTGCCAGCCATCCAGCATTAGCCTTTCGAAGTTGGAAGTGGGCCAAAGAGTTTCAGGGAGGCTAAATGGATGATAGAATAGCTCGAATGTGTGTGTTTTGGTTAAAGAGAAAATTTACGTTTTTTTTTTTAATAACGTTTTGACCACTTTCCCAGAGTCTGAATCAAACAAGTGCCTCAGAAACACCAACGTCACACTCACACACCATATAACAGAACATCATTCTCACAAATACCACTTGTACAAACCTCCTCTGTGATGTAGACCCATTTGTGCAGCAGAGCCACCAGAGTGTAGTAGAGCAGCAGCAGAACCAAAGGGTTGATAAAGTCGGGCCAGCTGACATGTGGGTGCAGACCAAGAACGTGTGGGTCAGAACTGTTGGTTCTGATCACTCCTGTCATACCAAACAACCTGCCACAGGTAGAATGGGACGATTGGAGGATAGAGAGGGAGAGATAGTGGGAGAAATAGTTACTGGGAAATAAAAATAAATATTTAGCCTCAAACTTTATGGAGAATATAAATCTGGAGATAAACCAACCAGGAGGAAGGTAAAGGGCAATTTAAATGAAGCCATTACATAAAGGTCTAAATCTAAATACTTTTTAACTGGCAGAAATATTTGCTTTTTTCTCATTTCCCCATGCAATAAAATGTAACGTAAACAAATAAAACAGCCAACGTAAATTTGACAATTGAGGTTATTGAAGGAAAATCCAGGATATATTAACAGGTGCAGGTGTTCTGTCAAAATTGATAAAACGATGAACTGATTCTGATGTAGATGCACCTTCCATTGAAACATTTACCTGATTAATTCCCAGAAAAACTTGCAGCATATTATATTTATTTATTAGTTTATAATTGTATTTAATAATAACACCAGTGCAGTGTAATACATCAGTTCAATCCTTCTGTTTTATCCCTACTGTACCTGGCGTAGACGTCCTCTGGGGGAATAACCTGCTGGGACAGAGGCAGCTGGTAGAGGTACAGAGCCAGCAGGTGTCCTCCGCTGAAGATGGCCATCATCACACACAGAGAGCTGAAGAGCAGCATGCTGATGGAGCGGCTGAACACCCACCACCACACCAGCCCCAGGAACACCCCGAAATACACACCTGAGGTGAGCGATGGCAGCATGATACCTGAACACACACACCGACAGAGTATGTCAAGTCAAAAAGATAAATAGACAAAACATCCTGAGACACTTCAGGCAACAATCATTTCCTGTGTCTATATTTCCTAATTAATGAAATTAATGGAAAGATATATCCAAAACACCCTCCGCATGAATCTTTCAAACTAATATGTCAACAAAATAAAAATGTACCCTGGCTTTTTCCAACATTCGTATTTATATTTGTAAATGTAGGCAAATCAGATGTAACTTAATAAAATAATGCATCATTTGAATATTTAAACAAAATATTTCAGAACATTTCATTTCAATTAAATCAAAAATAATTACATTTAAAAATGTTTTTCTCAATGCAAGTAATCAACTGAGTAAGTTTCATGGAGATGTATATTAGTTAAAACGTTAACCTGATTCAGCTGTAGTGTCTCCCCTAAATACTACAATACACCTGCATGCTCACACGAGCTGCTGTAATGTACCTGCCAGTCCGAGCAGTAAAGTCACCACCACTTTCCCTGCCGTGTTCATGATCGCTGACAGCAGCAGCCTCAGTCCGGCTGCAAACACTATCAGCTTCTGGACAAACTGGGGTGGCCCCGTCTGAACCGGCACCGTAGTCTCATCTGAGCTGTCGAAGGACGAGCCCTCCGTGTCACTTTCATCATCAGACTCTGTTTCAGAGGTTTCCACTTCCTGCCAGACCCAGGACACAATCAGATTTATATCGATATGCTATCTAACGCAATGAGGAGTTACAACAATTGATGAGTTCCCGTGATTACCTCAGGGTTTGATGGCGGTATGCCATTCTCATGCAGACTGACTTGGGGCAAAGCGCGTAGAAGTTTTCGGCACAGCCTCAATATGAAGAGGGAAGAGAAGAGGAGGCCCAGGTCCGGGGCCAAGAGACGCACAATGTTCCCAGCGTCCACAGAGCTGAATCTGGAAACACACAAGCATTATCAAAGTTTCACAACAGCCGTGCTTCCATTCAATTGTCCAACAAATTTCTAGATAACTTTTGTAGTGTCGCCAGAAATACTTATCGGACAAAATGTTCCCATTTAGCTCTTCTATGTTTTGCGCCTCTAATTTTCTATCTTACATACATACAGCTATTTCTATTTGAAATCTTCATAATGTGCTTAAGAAGACATTTAAAAAAAAGATGTGTTACTTCAATACATTGATTTTCATATTGAACTAAAATCAACTAGAACACTGTCTGAAACATGTGAACTCAATTTTAAATGCTGAGAAGAAATATAAAGTACATAAAGAAAGTTTTGTCTGAAAATATGAAGTGTAGTTCCATACCTTATGATGCCCAAATGGTAGAGGACATCTTCCCAGTGGCCACTAACTGTTGAAAAAAAAAGATCATCGGTAGTTTTCTTGCTCCTGAATGTTTACATTCTTATATGACAAAGAGGATTTGTTTAAGATTAATAATCTCTTTGTTCTTCTTTCAACCCAAGTCTATTCATGGGTCTTGTGAAAATGTTTGGTCTTTACCTTTCGGGGGGATGTAGGCGAAGGGGATCTGCATGAAGCACTGCAGGGTCAGGAGGGTCAAACTAGTGCAGATGATCAGCCACAAGAACTGACCCGTTTTACCTGAATAATTAAGCAAAGGTTAGAAACCAGTGCCAAACAAAAGCGACTTAGTTAGTTTCATCTTCAGCTTCATCTTGTGAAACTTCTTTCCTATTTACTAGAAATGATGTTTATTTTCCTGCATAAATTATTTAAGAGGGATTCTAAACTTAGATAAACCAATTATACCAGCCTGGATACTTAGAGAGAGACGGCACCACCATGTAAAAGAGCTACGGCTGAAATGTGATTATACACACACGCATACACACACACATTAATTGATGGACCCTGTACTTCTTTTCAAGACCTTTTCTAGAAGAATATTTCTCAGAAACAGTTGGCATTATTTTAAATTGAACCAGTCCTGTCTTTTTGAGAGCACTTTTACAGATCAATAAGCTGGCTAAAGGGAGACATGTGAGTCTGGGTGAGCGTTATTGAGGTGGAGTATTAAAGCAGATGTTTCTCATAAAGAATCTTTTTATAAGTCAGGAAAAACCACAGCCTGGTGTAAGTGCAGGAAAGCAAGGAAACATGGTCAGGAAAAAGACAAAGGACGTCAATTTGTGTGACCACAGCCCTGGGGTCATTTTTTTTTTTTAAAGATATTTTTTGGGGGCTTTTTGCCTTTTAATCCGATAGGACAGTGGAGACTGACAGGAAAGTGGGAGAGAGAGTCGGGGTGGGATCCGGAAAGGACCACGGGTCGGGAATCAAACCCGGGTCGCGGTGTACGGTGCAGGTGCCCCAGCCAGTCGCGCCACGGCCGAGGCCAATTTGGGTCATTTTATCATTGATCCCGTAGAGGTAAAACACTCTGGGTTTAAATTTGGCTTGGCCCCCAACAATTGTTGTTTTATTGTTGTAAGTTGGTAATGCTACAGGGATTTCTTCTGAATGAACTGCACTAAACATTTAGAAAACACGTTTAGACATTACCAGCTCTTTATCAGTTAAGAGATCCTATCGATTAAAATGCTAGATCATAGAAAGACTTAAAAGAAAAACATAGTGGGTTTACTAACAGCTAATGAAACCAAAACAAGAACTACCAATAATGTTTGAGCTTCCTCTTTCTTAAATAATATCAATATATGGGGACATGTTTTTACTGGAACACATTTAAGACATTGATTTTAATAAATATAATATACCAAGGAAATGCTGTGAATGGGTAGCTTTTGGTCTGTTTTTAAACAAATGCACCAGTTCACAATCTCTAGTATTCATAGTCTGGAGTCTGAAGCTTCTATTCAAATGTCAGACATATAGAAGCAGAAATAGCAGACATGGCTCGATATTAGCTGAGCCTGCAAATGTGCTGTTGATGTTCAGGATTTTTTTTACTAAAAGCCTCATTTCACTTAAACCTCTCTGCTTCCCAATAAGGACACACATGCACTCTCCCAAGTATAGGTGGATGTTAAAAAAAAACTCATGAACCAATGCACGCAGGATGTACGCACACACACAAACACACACTTGACCACTTAGCTCAAGGAGAGCTGATCATATCAGGGAGATGAAGATAACTGGGGGATCTATGAAGCTTTCAAAGACAATCTGAAAGGCAAACAGTTTTTCGATGGAGGGACGGAAAGTGAAAGATAGATAAAAAATGCTGTGAAAATGCTGACATCACATCTTTTAATTCCTCACTGTAATTACCAGGCTATGTATAATTGATTTGACCGTTCCGACCGCATCCCCTTTACAAAGTACTTTGAGGGAGGGGTACAGATACTTTAATTCACCCGAATGCAGGGATCAATACAGAGGAAGACCACACACATATGCTACGAGCACACACACACACACACACACACACACACACACACACACACACACACACACACACACACACACACACACACACACACACACACACACAATAATCACTAGTGCTTTATCTGCGCTCCACATCCTTTTTTGTTTTTCTCTACATCAAACTTTGACGGAACAATTACAAGTCAATTCATAATTTAAGAGTTTTCAGTTCAGCAGTTCAGCGAAGTTACCGAATCAATTTTTTTTAACTTACGTTTCTGTTATTTTTTAGTATGTTCCACAAAATCACTAGACCATAAATGAAAGAAAAACATATATACACCTAAAACAATATATTAACTACTTAATTGTTTGTTATGGACTGAGGTCCTGGTGCTTCAACACGTGCAGATGCAGAACAGACAATGCGTGACAAAATGGACACAACCTGAATTTACTGAGGCGTATCACTGGAAAGGTTGAATGTATCATTTGAAATACTTACTCTAAACTACCTTAATGATAGACAAATGACACGGTGAATTTAACTTATTTTTATGTGATCATCTCAAATTGCAAATACAGATCCCTAATATTTTAAAAGACCATAAATCGATTGGAACTCAGCTGATGTTTGCATCAAGACTTATTCACTTTTATAATGAGTTCGAGCAAAAGCTTGTACTTTTATAAGTTGTATGGAAGATACAGTAACTAGCTTACATCACTTAAATTAAACTAAACTTTCATCACATTTATTTTCCATGTATTACACGCCAAATGTCCATATAGTGATAGTAGTCTCTGCAGTCGCTCTCACCTTTCATAGTGACCAGGCTGGGGTTCGGCAGCAACGGCAAGGTGAGCAGAAACAGGAAATACACCACCGACAGACCATTGTATCGGAACAAAGAAGCTGAGGTGCAGAGGGTAGAGCACAAACACTGTTAAATAAATATGGTTTGAGTAACTGTATTTCAGATTTCTACTCTACATATCACAAACAGGTCACATTAACCAAGAAAACAAATAAAACAGAGAGGCAAATCACCTGTGTGATTATAACCTGCCTCATGCTCAATTTTGAATGTTTTAACTAACACGAATGTAGTCTTAAATGAAATAACCACAGCTCATCTAAACCGCTGAGTGCAGTGTTTTATGTTATCTCTGAAACAGCTTGGAGAAACCTATGCTCAGAGATTGTTAACAATATCTTCATTTATTTGTACATTGTACAATTTAAAAAAAAATGAATCTTAACCTGTAAAGTAACTTGTAATTTAGGTTATTAAATAAATGTAATTTAAATGAAGAGTAGAATATCTGCCTCTGAAATGTGGTGAATTATAAAGTACGTCAAAACTAACTTCTTACCAGCCAAATTGGATCAGACATTTGCATCATGGCATAGAAAAGGGATCATGAGGTTCAGTGATTTATATGTAGATGGGACCTTTTTTAATTTCAATCATTTACGTCTTAAATATGACCTCCACCAAAAGGACCCATTTCGCTACTTTCAAACGCGTCAATTTGCTAAGACCCATAGCCCACAGTTTCCAAACCTTCCTAATAAATCACTTGTAGATTTAATTTTGGATGTTCCTTTTTGGTTGAAGGGTTTCACAGCACGCTCTTACACAATGATCATGTCAATAGACAATAGTTTTGTTTTGTGTGTTTAAAAAAGATGAAAAGAGTGAGAAATCTTATGTAACCTTGCTGATACGTCATTGGCACTACTAAAAAGATTTGAAAAATAGTTGCTTTCCACCTCTGCCTTGTTTTTCTTTGACATTATGAAACTAATTGTTGTCAGTCCTCCGTGTCACTCTTTGTCTTGTAAGTAAGACATTGGGTTAAACAATTGGATATAAAATGATAATTGTTTTAATTGACCCAGATTTTATCCCTATTTTTATTGCAAATTTCACTTTGTTAAATAGCTATTTAAGTTGTGTTTTATTTCGCTCTGTATCACATATTTCCTGTAATTCACTTTGGAGAATGTTGGGATCTTAACTCACATTAAAAAACATCAGAAAAACAGACAGGATCCTTGAGTGATGAATACAAGATAGGAATCAACAATTACCTATTTGCTTATTCATTACAACCTTCACAGCAGTAGCATATAAGTTGTCTGACGGTTTAAAAACCATTCGACCCTCAGCAGATCAAATGTCAATCATAAAAAAAAATCTGATCACACATTTGGTGAGGTTAAGCATCCTTGCAGCGCATAGCGGCTTGCTTGGTTTCAAAGCATTCCATAAATAGTGCCTGGAAACAGTAATCCTTAAAACTGAACCATTTTTATATTATTCGGTGTTATTTCTCTTAGAACTGGACAGACAAAAGGTCAACCATCTGCAACACACTTACTCGCTTTATTACAATATGTCCAACTCATACAACCCAAAGGGAATGAATTATAAACAGTATATACAAATTGAGATAATGCTGATACTATAAAGAAATAAAATCCACCACAAAAAGCAGCTTGTGGGAAAACAATAAGTCTAAAATTCCCTTTTTCCCCCTAGCTAAAATCCTAATAGGGACTCACAAGAAATGTAATTTTTATGAGCATACATTCATATGAATAAAACAGACTCACCAGCCAGGAGGAGCAGTGGCAGGAATAAGTTATAGAGCATCCCCACCATGAGGTCCCCTGCCATGTCTCTTTCTTTGTGTCAGAGACACACTCACAGCTCCAAGTATGATTAGCAATGTGGAGGGAAACTCCAACCTGCTCTCACATCTCTCAGAAGAACATCTGGGAAGGTTTGGTCAAAGCATCTTGCAATATAACAGTACAAACAAGAAGTGTCCGACAAACTGCAACAAGACAGAGATGAGGGCAGTCCAGTGACGAGCTGCGCTGACAGAGCAGAGTAACGGGAGTTCAAATTGTGTGAAGATGATCTTTGCTTGTGTCTCTGTCACACCCTCCTCTCCCTCCCTCACTTCTCTCTCTCTCCTAGACATAATGGGCTGTAACCCAACATCTCTGTTACTATGCTCTTACTGGGGCTAATCTAACTCAGGAGAATATCCGCTATCACTACATGACTGTAAAGCTTCCATTAATATATAAAACCAGGCCGACAACAGCAGACCAAAGTAATGACTTCTGACAAACAATATTATGACCTTAACTGATTCTGCTTTTCCTCTTTGCGCATTCATTCACGCAATATGTTGAAAGTACAGTCTGATTTCATTATTTGTGATACAGCACTGTGTTTGTTTCCGCACAGCCTCGTCAGGCTGGCTCATCATATTTGCGCTGTGGGGTGAAGGGAAGTGTATCTAATATTCATGGCTGTGAGGCCATTAAGAGCTGGTGTGACTACAGAGGAATGATCAATACCAGGACTGGGACGAGCAAAAACATTAACTTTAATCCTAAATATATAAGAAAACACTGCACTATCCTCCAAGGAGAATCGAAAATGATGTTTTGTGTGTCAAATTACTTTTTTCTCCACAACATAAACTAACAACATAAACCTGCTGAAATAGCAGCTGAGTCTGTAAAGTTGATTAAAGTCAGTAGGGAACTGATGTTATTCTTCATTGTATTGTGTGTATTAGTGTCAAGGATATTAATACAGGGTCAGGGTGGGACAGTAGCAGACATCCCTTGCTGCTTTAGAAACAAAAGAAGAGCATAACGTTACAGTGGGTTATGTATTTAAAAAACGTTTTCCTCATAAAAACCCTTACATCTCGACAGCAACCAATAAATCCACTGCTCTGACAAGGAAACCTGCTATCTAATGCTATGAAAGGGCCGTCATACTTTACAGTAGCCTTCCTGCCTCTGTACTTACCTGTGACAGCTCTAATACTATCAAAAGCTGTGTTTGGATTTTTTATTTTCGTTACATGATCATGTTGGGCGAGTGGCGCTGGAGGGAGGCCTGAAGGGATGGCTGTCAGTGTTGCCACTCTCTCACTGTCTCGCTGTAATGTTTCCATGCCGTGATTAGACATCAAAAACTCAACTTGCTGGACCTTTCCAGGGTTTATTAACCAGTGCTGGCTCTCACACGTTGTACTTACTTCAATCCAGTGTTAACAGCAGGGGGCGCAGTGATCATGAGAGCACAATGCGTTCACATGAATATCACATTGCCCTTTTTTTATAGCTTTAAACATTTGGCTGTTATACTGCATTAAACATTAACATAACAGTTATCTGGAACTCGTGCAACTCTGCTGTAACAGTATCTTTAAGACTTTTGCATTCACATTTTCGCTTTTAACACATCATCCACAAATATTATGAATACTGAAAGTGCATTAAAACTGTTTCCTGAATAAATCTTACTTCTTGTCTTAACCTGGACTCAACAGTCTCTTGAAGTTAACAATAGTTGGAAATATATACATCTGTATATACCCAAGGTATCATTCACTTGTTTAGCAGTCCATACACTATGTATAGTCCTGTAAATAGGCAGGAGGACGCCTATTGTGTCTCGTTGGATATCTGGGTGTTGTTGTGACAGTAGAGTCATCACTGACTGGATCTGCTGGGATGTCAATTAGCTCTCGAGCGATCTTCTTGAAGAATGAACAGTTCCTGACTATGCAATGTCCATCTCTTGCTGCTGTAACCATTGATCCTTTGACTTTAATCACAGTGTAGGGTTTAGTGTTGTATGGTGTGGTGATGCTTGGGCTGGCGATGAAGCACAATGTCACCTGGAGTGAAAGTGTGAGGTGTAGCATGACGATGAGTGTCTGCATGAGATTTCATCTTGGCTTTAGCCTTCTTGTCCTTCGCTCTCACTTCTGAGTCTGAGGTCTTACGGTACACGTTGCGTTGGAATAACAGTTCAGCAAGTGAGCTGTAGATCAACATGATAGACTTGTTATGCTAGTGCTGCTAGCGTATAACATTTCAAAAGAGTTGGCAACATTACGCTGGATTTTCTTTGGTTAAATTATCAACAAATCTAAGTGCTCTAGGATCGAGACTTTTCTTTACTTATTGGTTCATTATTTCAAAAGGTGCATTGCTGCCTGTCTAGCTTTAGCATTAAGCACTTAAAGTTAAGTTTTAGAATCATAAAATGTAATCTTATATTTTAACTGTGTTTTTTTCAGACTGATTCAGAGATATTTCAGTGAAGTGTTGAGTAGGTGTTTCCTCACAATTGACAATTGAAATAAAATATATTGATTGGATTTTAGGAAATAGTGATGGACATTTTTCACAATATTCTTACATTTTAGAGTTTCAACGATTAGTTGATGATGAAAATAATCATAAGTTTGAGCCCTTTGAACCCCCTTGAAAAGAAACAGTTGAGGGTTAACACTGCTATGATAAACAAGGGAAACCATAGAAGAGGATCATCATTTATCTTATTTCTTAGTTTTACAAAATGAACTCCATCTTACTGATTTCCATTTGAGCATTGTAACTCCACAACACTAACATTGTTAACTAAGCCCAAAGTAAACTAATACATTCCTTGGGTGTGTTTGTCTGTAGATTATGATGCTTCTCAGCGGACAAATAAACCCTCCGAGTCAATGAGAGGAAATCACACACTCAATTACTCCTTAGCAGTAGGTCCAAATTGATTTTGATGAGAATGAGTGCTGAGTAGGCAGCTAACATTTCATGACAGTGCAGTTTAAAAGCAGACGTGCTGAAAAAGGGTCTTGGGTGGTGATCTAGAGAAAAGTGTTTATGAGGCTTTGAGGATAGAAAGATGAAGTTCTCTCTTGTCTCAGGATTTGGATGTAGTTCAGAGTGATTCACAGCTTATCGATAATTTGTTCTCAGCTTGTTGGGAAGAGGAAGTGCAGAAGTGCATTTCCAAAAATGTAGTCACTTTTGTTTAAGCTTAAAGTCGATAACTGGCACACTGACACATGATGGTCAAATTCGTACACATTTTATTGCAATGGTTTTAAGTGAGCGCTGAACTCATATCTATCTGTTGCCAGGAAAAGTCTCACATGGGTTAGGGTTATTATATGTAAGATGAAGGAGAACATTTTGTGAAAGCATAGGACACAGGAGGAAAGGGGGCATAGCAGCAGCCAGTATTTGATTTTTTAAATTCAAATGTATGTGTTGTCTCGTCATGATAAAGGGTGTGTTTAGCAGAACAATAGGCTAAAAAGGAAGGGGGGTTGTAATTAGCTAATTTAATTATTATGCATACTGTGTATGTAAACACAATGACATAACTAATGTTTACAAAACAAACACAGAAATCGAGTAAAGACATGTTGAATTGTGTCTCCCCATCTATTAATAATTACTTCAAACAGTTGATGAACAAAGAAATGTAGAGATTTGATGTTGTGAAAAAAACAAACTGGGGGAAAAGAGGCGTAGCAGTAATGCTTTTTTACTTTAGTTCAGCAGATGGGAGCAGGCTCCTCAGAGATTTTGAGTGATTTGGCCCTGAGCCCCAGAGAGCAGCAGGTCAGCACAACACTCGCTACCGTAGCCGACCACAAAAACCAGAGGACAGCCTGGGGGGGCGGGGTCCACTCTTAGCCCGCCACAGATGCTTTTACCTTTTAATGTTACTGAGATCATTTCTGTTCTTCTTTTTTGCTCAGTTTTTGGGTAGGCATTTAGAGTTTTTTTAAACAGTGTGTGCACCTACAGTACAATAATCCTGTGTCATAACAAAAGAACAGGAATGAAATATAAAAAAGTGTACTAATTAAATCACATGTGATTGAATTATCAATTTGAAATAGCTTTTTCACATTATCTTGCAAACCTTTCCATACTTAACTATTTAGACTGATAATTTCGTCAGCTGACTATGTACCCTTAGTAAATTATTTTAAATCATCATTTTTATATCTAAATGCATGACAATTATGCATTTGTTGGGGTTGAGTTTGCAGTAAAGACATGAAACCTTCTGCTCAGAGTTGGAAGACTGCTGCCCCCTAGCGTTCAACACACCTAACAGGAGTAGAGCTGGTGGTCTTCCCCTGTGGGTACTATTAACCTTTTAATTTAACAACATAACTCATTCAAAGAAATATGATTTCATTTGAAAACAACAGATGTCCTACATTTAGCCAACAGTGGGTCAAAAAGTAGTTGTTTGTATCGTTTAGTTTTTATATCTTGCATACAGTTTTTCATTCATTTAAATGATAAAACTACTAATAGGACATTTATTATAGCAGCATGTTTTAACATGAATATTGCTGTAAAAACATTACACAGCTGGTGAGGATGATGACTGTTTGTGCAAAGAGGGTTTTATGCACCTATTTTTAAAACTTTGTGATATCTATTGTATACAGTATACTATATATACAGTATAATACTAATAGATTAAAAACATGAAAACAATGCTTTATTATTCACTCTTCTAACTGCTTTCAAATTATTCTCACTTTAGTCTCCAATCTCTTTTATTATCATCTTCACAGAGATGAGATTTATTCTGGAGTTTTTATATTGGTACAAACTGGTGTTTTAGCCACAGTCAGTGCATTGTACATTCATACAGTGATGAATTCAAGTGCCGACAAAGTGTGAAGCTGCTGGGTTCAGATACCTACCTTGTGCAATTTTCATGTCCTCTCTCTATCAATGGGTTTCCTCCAGCTGCTGCTGTTTCCTCCCACAGTCGGAAGACATGCAGGCTGAATGAATTGCACACTTTCAGAGCACACACCTTGGTGGAAATCTCTTCCTGTGATAGCTGGATGCAGCCTCTCACCTTAAACAGACTGTGTTAAGTGAAGGAAAGCCGGATGGCTCAATGAGGCCTCATGGGGTTTTTTGTGCAATCAAGTAATGGGTTTGAGATATTTTTTTTAGGAAAAAAGGCATACTTCTCTGTTCCAAGCTTTCTAAAAATGTGAATGTTTTATGTTTTCTTTACTATGACAGTGTTTGGAAAATGTTTGATTCATGTCACCAATCAACATGTTCTGACATTTTTGACCACATAACGAAGTTATGAGCAAGAACCAGGATAATCTGCAATCAAAATAATAATTTTTTGCATCCCTGCTTCAATAATGCACATCTACATCTATTTTCAGTTTCCAAAGATTAATTTTACATCACCAATCTTTGTAAAACTTTGTATCATGATCACTTCAGCTCACTTGGTGACATACTTCACTCTTGTGCATATGTAGTCATGTATGTCTCTGGGAGCCCCTGGCTGCTGTGCTCTGACCCCCACCTTTCAAACGGTGTTGGGACTTTTCTTTGAAGAGGGCGCCTTTTCCTCCGCAGAGCCGCGCCGCTGACGCTGCTCCGCGCCCGGGCCACGTGACGAGGCGAAGCGGCCTCTCCTCTCCTCCTCTCTCGGTCCTTCCTTCCCAGGGTTCAATGAGCGCCGTGTGGCCCCACCCCGTTTCTCTTCACCGCTGTCTGTCTCCTCAATGTAAGCTACTATTCTCGGAGAGAGAGAAAGGGAGAAAATAATAACCTCCAAAAATTGGTTATTCCTGTCTTTCACCTTCCTCGACCAGCGGCAGGAGGGGAGCGGCCTTCGCGGTGGGAATGTGCTGCTACAACAACCCCGCGTCCTATTTTTTGTGAATGTAAATGCACATGCAGTCTCAAGCCTGTAGCCTATTTACCCAGCTCGGATTTAAGAGGAATATAAATGTTTGCATGAGACAGTATACATACAGGCCTTATGTAGGCTAAGAAAAACTGAGCCTGACAGCGGGGGTTGCTTTTTCACCTGCAAGAAACGTGGATACATTTCGAGGGATTTTCACATCTTGGTCACGTTTTCTTTTTCTTTTCTTAAATCTTTAAAAAAAATGTTTTTTTCTCTTGGAGGGATTCATCGGAGCCGAGCCGGGAATTAAAAAAAAAGTATCGGTGCGCAGTTTTGGAGGCTCGGTGGTGATGTGAGGGGCTGATAACACATTTCAGCAACAAAAGCGAGGGGCAGGGAGAGAGAGAAGGCCTTTTGGAGGAGAAAACACACCGAGGAACAGCCATCACAAATAAGGAGGACAAATCGGGGGGTATTGGATCGTTGTTGACTCGGAGGTGGTGGAGGATCCAGCCGAAAAGACAACCGTAGTGAGTTTGGAGATGTTTCGGGTTGATTTGATGCAGCGAGTGAAAATGAGCCGGATGACGACGGAAGCAATGAAAATATCACACATGTAGTTGGGGTGTAAATATTATTTTCCTTCCTCCTGTCCTGTGGCACCCCCGACGAAGACAGCCGCCGAGGAGACATAGCTAGAGACTGTAAGTGTTCACCTATGGAAATGTTTAACATGAAAGGAGACGTGGAAACGAGCCGCGCCGCAGCACGGGCGAGGTTTTCGGACACGCCGAGTTCGGCTCCTTGTCACGGGCAGCAGTGAGACGCAAGACCCGGGCTTTTGGAGATGCAAATTAGGCTGTTAATTCTGCCTCCGTTTGAGGTGAAACCCCGATATTTGGTGTCTTAACAGACGTTGTGGCTTACACTTGTTTGCGTTACACAGTTGACGGGGGGAGAGAGTGGGGAAAACAAAACAAAAACTATACTGCATGTGAAGGAGGAAAAGCCCGAGCAGGATTCAGCAAACTGAGAAGGCGGCCTCGGTGTCGTCAGCAACAGTATCCTGCCCTTTCTCTGACAGCAAAATACGCGTTATGGACACATAATTTCTACAGGGCTGCACCACGGACAGTTTTGGAGCAGGCCAGGGACGCTAAATGGTGTAAATGTGGGTGTCATTGCTGCCAGATCCGCATGTCAAACGAGGGATCTAGACTAGTTTAGTTTATTTATTTATTTTCAGCCTACATACCCCTCCACCTCCACTTATTCCACCTCCTCCCCTGGACACCCTTTTTTTTTTCTTGCGGGAAGATGGGTTGTTTGGGCAACAGTAGGACCGAAGACCAGAGAAATGAGGAGAAGGCACAAAGAGAAGCAAACAAGAAGATAGAGAAGCAACTCCAAAAAGACAAACAGATATACAGAGCAACTCACAGACTACTACTTTTAGGTGAGTGTGTTTGATATTCCATGTTTTCTGTGCTTGCTGCTTTACAGCTCTGCTTCCTCCCTGCATAACCTTCTGGGATGTTGTTTTGAGAAACATTGTCAACAGTGTGACTTTGCCATTGCATAAGGCTACAAATGCAGCACTCTGCTGGGTTTTCAGCATGTTGTTGTCAAAATGACTTTACAGACTACCACTAGCAACACAAACATGCTTTAGCCAGTTGGTTTGGAAGTATATGTAGAGGTGTAAGGTGGGGAAACTGCTGGCAGTAGTCATTAAGGAGAACAACCTTCATCAAATAAACTACAACAACCTGAGTTTATTGTTGTTTATAGTTGATACATGCACATTTGTAACATGCACTATCCTTTTTAGTCTGTTTTCATTTGGGTCTAAATCGTGTGCCATGCATGTAGGCCTGAAACGTTTTACCCCAACACTGGCTACATTACAGTTGCTCAGTGTGTAGCCCAAACAGTACCTTAACACAATGTGCCTGAGAGAAAAACAATGAGTCCTCCCTAAGGTAGAGGTGAACATGTGTTCATAAGACTCAACATGTGGTTGTGTGTCAGAGAGTGAACTGGAGGTGGGCTGGGTCCCTACATTACATAAGAGCCAAATAAAAGTGTCTAACTTTCGCCGGCATGCTCTATTGTGTACTCTCCTCATATGTCTAATCGCAGGTTTACCACCTCTAAATAGCCGTGGTGTTCTTTGTCAAAATCATAATATTTGATTGCAGAGATGCAAGCGAGGGTGCGTATTGTTTGACACACCTGTATTTATGTTGGGGAGGAAGTTGTGGTGACTTTAGGAAAGCAGAAGGACAGGACCAATTTGAAAACCAAAACAGAGTGTCTGTTTCATTTATACTATCTCCTTGTTTGACTTTATCACAGACCTACAGGTTGTTTTTTTGTTATTCTGAATATTTTAGATATGTTTAAACAGTTAACAAAGCCTAATGAAGTGTACAAGAGTCACTATCCATTCAAACCCTATGCAGCCTAACTACTGTCTGCAAGGCCTTGTGCTTGGATTGTATTCATGTTGGGAAAATATGTTGGAATAGTGAAATGTTTATTTTAACGTCAGGATTTAGCAGTTTAAGTGGCAATCCTGAACCAAAAAAATAATAATTGTTCATCTTTTGTGATGTCATCATTGGATTGTGTTGCTCAGTATAATTGTAATCTACAATTACAACTACACTGGCCATCGGTTTAAAAAGATCCTCTGGATGAATTAGTAAGGGTTTGTGGCTCCTGTGGTTCACAACCATATGCACGAAATGTGAGGTTGACTATCAGTGTTGCATCACTCCAGAGATCATTCACAATTTAGTTTATTAGAGTTCATGACTTGCATCTGATATTCTGAACAGTTTACACTTGTGTTTTCTTTGCAGCAAAACTTCTCAAATCCATCAGTGTCTCAACAAACATCTGTACCAAAACAATACAACTAAAGTATTTGAAATGATAAATATCTGTTCAAAAGAGCAATCAATACCAAACTTGAATGAGGTTTTTGGTACACAAAGCTACACATTTAAGCTTTACTTGTTCATCCAGGGTTTTTGCACAATTCTGACTGCTTCTTTTTGTAGTGTGGGACAAGATATTGAGATGGGAGTGAAAGAGAAGAGACTGACATTTTGACATGAGGTCATCAGTCAGATTTGAGTGTATGATGTTTGGAGTTTATGGTATGTGCTTTAGCTTACATAACCACCAAAATGTGCCATGCTCTTCCGTGACAATGTGTCGTCAGTCACAAATACGCATCAAGGTTGGGAAACACTGGCTATAACTTACTATTAATAACCTGTTGCTTACAATCTTTCAACCCACTTCATATTAGGACTGTTATTAGGTAAAGGGTATTCAGACAGGGCTCAAACCTTCAGGTGTTGGGCATTTATCTAAAAGCTCAGATGTAGTTTTATCCATCAGAGAGATCCAACTTTGCAAAGAATAAAGTCTCTTTTCTTGGAATTATTCTCCACTATAATCACCGGTTTCACAGAGTTGTTTCAGTACATAGATTTATTACCACTACACAAGTTGTCTCATTACACTCATTGTCTTCACTTGTAAGAGAAAGACACAACATTAGTTTATATTTATTTTTATAATTGATATTTAGGCGGATTATTGCATTTTTCACATCCTATATTTTTAAATTAAAATATTCAAAATATTTTATATATTTATGTTAATCTTCAGTTTAGCTCTATAGATACAATAAAGACGTCTAAATGAAAACATATTTAGATTTTGAGGCAGGAAAAGCCTTGGCCCGTGTGGAAAAAAAAGAAGCTGCCACTTGTTAACTTGAAGCGGCTGTCCCTTCATGCAGTTGAACATACAGCAGGCGTGGTATCACTACACAGCCAGAGCCAAGAGTTTCAGTCGTGCAGCAGATTCATTTCACACAGGCCATCCACAGACCTGCAGCATACAGCTACTTGCGAGCAATGTAAAGTTAGTCATTTTTTAAACTTACTATTTCTTAACAGGCAAATACCTCAGACAAGAGCAGTGATTATCTTTTCCTCACAGGACCTAAAGATGAGGATGTCTATTGTTATTGAGCACTCCAGCACCTGCTTTTAAAGGGAAACGTTTAAACGTGATTTTATGGAAAAGTCTAAAGAAAGGTCTGAAAATGTCATCTTGTGATTGTGATCCCAGTATCTAGTGAAATAATCCAGTTTATTATTTCAGCCATGACCATGCAGCTCTGTCCTTGCTTCTCCTCTCCCTTTTCCCAGATAACGTCACAGTCATGTATGAAGTGTTCTGTTTGTTCATTAAAAGTTTCCTGTAGGGCAAAGTAAGTCACAGCTGAAACAAAACAGCCCATGATCATCCAAAAGCCTTTTTAGTGAGGGATGGTGCTTGGATCAATCTACGGCATATCAAACTACTGTACACGTACTGTAAAGGGACATTTCAGACGTGTGTGTGTGTGTGTGTGTGTGTGTCACCTCCACATATTCCTAATGTATCTCTCTCTCTCTCTCTCTCTTTCTCTCAGGAGCTGGGGAGTCCGGAAAGAGCACAATAGTGAAACAGATGAGGATCCTACATGTCAATGGCTTCAATGCAGAGTAAGCACTATTTTGTAAAGCCCTACTACATTAAAGTAGCCGTTTGAAGGTCCAAACGGTAATAGTCGGACCAAAGTGATATGAATTTAGTCTACAATAGTTTAAAAGTGTTCTCTGACCAGAGACAGATCTCTGCTTTTATTTTGAAAAAAATATGCACGAAAAACATGTTAGACTTGTCAGACTGCAGTGCAGAAATGGAAGTTTGACCCTTGAGAGGTAAGAGCCATAAACTGTACGGTAAAGAACTTTAAGTTATGTATTTATTATGACGTGTCAATATGAGAGATGTTTTGACTGTAAGTGGCGAGGTAATCCATCTGATGTTAGCTGGCTAGCAACTCCTTGTACATTTAATCTAGCAGTCAGTTTGCTTAATGACCCAATGCCATCTCAACTCCGTAAAGATTCTATTTAATGCTGGATTAATTGAAATTTACTTTAGAGTCAAATACTTATCTCCATCATGACAGGATTGGTATCTTCCCATAAACTTAATTGATGCAAAGCCTTATGCGAACTGTAGTTGCTGTAGTAGAAGAATGCTATTGATATTTGTTTTTATACCTCATTTTAAAATAATATTCGGTGTCCAAAGAAACCCATCATGCGAAAACAGAAGAGTTTTCCACATTTTCTTCCATGCTTTTGTCTAAACTTTCTGGACACTGTTAGACAAGAATGAAGGGTCTTTTCTTTCAGATCCTACTTTTCATTACAAGTCTCCCTGCTTTGACCTTTATTGTGCGACCTAAATGTTTTCCAGATTATGTACATTTCATTGGTCTTTCAGTTTTTTATTTTGAGTTCCCTCATATAGTCTTTAGACACACAAGTCACAATTATTCCTTACAAGAGACTACAATTGTGTTGCTCTTTTTTTTTCCTGCTTTGGTCTCTGAACCACATCCCTGACTTGCTGCTCTTGCAATGAGCAGTGTTTTGTATGTCTGTGTATGTGGGTGTGTGCGTCATTGATTTAGCGTGTATTGGTCTGGTGGTTGTGATGGGGATGGAAGCATCTTTGCAAAGTTAGACTAGAAAATCAGCACCTAAGGCAGACAAGACCGTATGACCCAGTGTGTGACTCCGCAACGCTGAGCTGTGTGTGTGTGGGTGCAGGTGGATGGGTGTCCTTAAGAAGTTACAGCATCATAACGGTTCAATCTGTGACATTGCTTGGATTATCTGGCTGATTTTTTTGTCATCCACGCCATGTATGGCTCCTTTGTTTCCTTTATGTGTCGTAAGCTTCCATAAATGATGCTCCTTGTCTGATGGTTTTACTTAGAATACTCGGTCAGATGTCATCTTTTAAGTTCATTTTAGCAGAAAACTTCTGAAGATTTGGTTTTAGCAGAAAGTTTTTGAAGATCTGCTAAAACCAAAACAACAAGCCAGTTGCTTGTGGGTCGCCACATAACAAGCATAGTAATATGTTTTAATAAGCTCAGATCCTGGGGCAGGACATACACTTACTGATGTGGGACTGAAAGAGTTCAATAGCGTCTGTGATAAAAGATTTTGGGTGAATGGATTGAGTATTGTGGTAACCTAAAGGTCAAAGCAATTGGCTTGTGACCGGAAGACTGCTGGTTCCAATTGCTGGCCTCATTTCAAAAAATGAATGAGTGACTGACTCAGCCCTCTCCCTTTTCTTCTGTACTATGACTAAACTGCCCTTGGACAAGACATTCAACTGCCAGCCTCATCACTGCAGCTGTTAAGTGGTCAAAGGCTGAGGACTGTGAATGTGTGGGACAGTTATTTTTGTATGTATGCTAAATCTTGAAGGAAGCCATGGATGTAGAGAAGGAACTTGGTACAGAGTTAGAGGCAGGGCACTTTTTTTTTATGCGTAAGAAAGTTGCTGACTAATAGTGTAAAATCCCCAGATGTTCTGCATTTATGGGCTCATAGAGCAAATTAATAAATGAGGAATAAGGGATGTATCTTTAAAAAAGTAAATACATGAGATATGAACTATTTTTAGACCAATAGTAGTATCACGTGCCTGACCCAGAAGCTGTGATTCCACTGGTTTGTCTCAGCAAAATATTGATTATAGTTTCTTGAAATTTTAAGCAATTTTACATTTGCCCTTTTTATCAACGTTTGCTGTTTACAGCTTTCAAAGTGTTTTAAATGTTATATTATTATTATTATTATTATCATTATTATTATTATTATTATTATTATTAATTTACTTGGCTTTTTTCCCCGCTCTTCTATGCTGTTAGGGGACTCTTTTTTTTTTTAAAGGTTGTATAGACTAAATGATAGATGAACATGCCTATAGTTCTGTGGTACGACTCAATTGAAATATTTAGATTTTGCAGACATACCCGTACGTAAACCAACATATTAAATAATATTACGTTTGATTTATTGTGGTTTGGATTTCATCTCTTGTACCTGTCATCTGCATTTATCCACCTTAACATATCACAAGACATCGTCCCTGAAACACGTTGTGTGACGTCTTCTTCTCCACTCTAACCTTACACATGCGCGTGCACACACACACACACACCACCATGTGATTTTTAATGACTATCAGGTTGATAATGTAAACAAGGCCTTTTCAATTTCCCTCCTAACCCAATAAACTCTCTGACTCCTTATTTTCTCTCTCTATTTCTCATTCTGTTATCTTTGTGTTACCACTTGTCAACAAGTATAACACAAATTGATCAGTAAACAGTAATTGTATTGTAAATCTGTTTATTTAAAACATAATACTTTTATGGTTATTAAATCACTGCAGTTTAATGCCAAACTGTACACACTTCTAGAAAAACATATTCTATTTTTTCTTTTTCTGGAATTCCGTTCTTGTGAAAGTTACAGTTCCTGCTAATTATAGTAATAAGAATCTCTTGTTTTATTATCTGCCAGAGAGAAAAGTCTTTTACAGATAGCATTGCAGCGACATGGCCCCTTAAAGTGTGTGTGTCTAAGCATAAGCCTCTGCACTTTGTATGAGAGAAAGTGTGTGTATGTAGTGTTTCATCTGAAGTGTGATGTGACAAAAGTTTTTCCGTTTTGACCCCTTCTTGTTTGGCTTGGTGTAAACTTAAGATCATCTTTGATCTTTCCTCATCACCCGCATTAAAGCCAATCGAGACGTTAGCCTACATGTGAGCAGTTCTTGTTTGTTTATGTAAACTCGACAAAGAGCCTCACCTACTTAAATGTATTAGACTGCAGGTGGCGATAATGAAATGTTTTCAATTCTGAACTGCTGCTCAAATTTCTTGTGCTTTTCTTGTATTATTATTACAGCAAATGTCGGCATGTGTAACTCTATAGATACTTTTTACCACAATTAAGTACTTCACCATCTAAAAACCTGATGCAAACTTAGAGCAAAGACCCGCTCATAGATTTGTTGTCAAGTTGTGAAAAAGTTGTGCAGCCTGTTTGGTAAACGGACGAGGGAATTCACTGATATCCAGGCGGGTAAACACAAAAAATGACATTACCTTGTTGTACTGCAGACATGAAAACTAGCAAACCCAACACTTAAACCATATTTCGAAAAAGTAAAACCTGGCGTGCAACAAAGAGACCCGTCTCGCCCTCTGTCACTGACATAGATCTATTGTAAACACAATGTTGTCCTGGCAGGCTCAAGGTGAAAGATAGACTCTCTGGTTGCCTTTAATAGAAACATTCCCAAATGTCTTGTATAAACAACAGACAGACATAATTTCTCCACCACGCCTGCCAATGAAGGTCTGTTTACCCTTCTCAGATCAAAAACAAACTCAATGCGGCTCCATGTGGTGTACCATGTCACGGTAACATGCAAGCCCTCTCTGGAATTTTTTTTAGCTTCACCAAAACAACACTTTGTAAATAAACCCTTGTTTGTGTACAAATTAAGAGCATGCTACCTATGTTGTTACAGATGTCACATTTAATGTGATTCACTTGATATTTTCAGATTTATTCCATTAGATCTTTATTTTGATAATGTGTTTTACTTCCTGCATTTTAGCAACTATTTTCACAAATTACTTGATCTTGTTCAGTTATTAATGTGATTATTAAAGTTTTCTGTCCTGTGTGAACAGCCTAAACAACAAAGACACATACAATTATTCATTTAAAAGAACTCTTCACCACCTTTTAGTCATGTGAAATAATAACATGCTGTAGCACCCCTTTAATACTGCTTTCTAAAACTTAACCTCAGTGATAAATGGCTGTATGATTTGCCTTCACTTAGCACAATAGGATCACGTAACTGTAATTTGAAAACACTCTTAAGGCTGTGTGTTACTGTTGTATTCAATAACGAATTGTCAACAAATCTGTGTTGTCTCTTTTCAGAGAGAAGAAGCAGAAAATCCATGACATCAAGAATAATATTAAAGAGGCTATTGAAGTAAGTGGTGAAAAAAACAACGTAATCGCTGTATATGCTTCCTGTTTGTCTTCTGTCATTCTTTCCTCCACACTCAAATGTACTAAATGTATTTTGTTTGTTTGTTTGTTTGTGTTAGACCATAGTAACAGCTATGAGCACCCTGGCACCGCCTGTGCAGTTGGCCTGCCCGCAGAACCAGTACCGAATCGAATACGTCCTAAACCTCGTCACCCAGAAGGACTTTGAGTTTACATCTGTGAGTAGCACAATATTACACATGCACACACTATCTATTTACACCGTTTTTTAAATAATTTGGTTTTGCAATGACTTGGAATATTTGAACAAACGTTGAAAGTTTCCCTTTTCTGTTTTTATCCCAACATATGGGCTGATGGTTTAGTTCAAATAAAGCTGTGGCCAATATAAAACATTAGCAACAGCTGCAGGTCTCCTCAGCTGTGTGTGTATTTCCTTAGGTGATATGAAGTAATAGTCCCAGCATCCCAGGTGATAATCCCTTGGCACAGGTAGCAAACACTGAGGTTCACTAATGACCTGATGAGTAACCTGTGTGAGTTCAATATTCCCAACGGGACTTTACTAATTGTCGGAGCCAAGAGACCCAACTGGAAGTCTGGGACTCTGTGTTTATCCTCAGCCACCTGCGGGGCCGGGCTAAATTCACTTTTCACTTCATGAAGTCTCGGGTAGGAACAGAAGTTGTGGTTAGTTTTTTCTAATATATATTTTTATTATATGGTTTATGTCATCATGGATATATCTGTAACCATGGCTGTCTTACCAAATTACAGTATAAGATATTAAAAATTAAAGCACAGGTCATGTAATAAAATACATGATTTTATTTTGAATTAACTTGATGCAACACATTTACTTAATCATTTTAAATCAACTTGCAGACCCTTAAAACTTGCTGGAAAAATGTAATGTATTTTAAATCTATGATTTTGATTAAGGAGGGGTATTTTTTCTTTCCATTCAACCATCTGCCAACAGGGTTTTTTGCCTTCAAGCTCCTGTGGTTCTGTTTTTTTGTCAGAGCTCCTAATGGAGATTGATAGTGTCACATCTCATATCTGACGATTCAGGTTTTCCAAGTTGCTCAGTTTGAAGTTTGTAAAGCAAGTGTTCTTTAAGAGAGAAGAGAAGCAGGTAGCGATAGAGGGAGAGGAAGCTAGGAGGAAAAGGCATTACATCGAGAGGAAAAGTGAATCAATTGCATGACTGATATGAAAGAGCGCTCTGTATGTAAACTCATGATGAGTTTGCTGACATGAGTGATAACGCAGCTTGTAAGATTCCTCTCACCTACCCAACAGTGTGTTGACATGGCAATTAAGACATATTTAAGGTCAGGTGGAAGCTTGAAGCAACTGAGGAAAACAATTACATAGAAATGCAACAATGTACTGATTTGTTAATCCTCAGGAAGTAAATTGGTAAATATTTTTGTTAATCGATTAAGTATTTAAGATTTTTTGCAGCTGAAAATGCCAAACATCTCAGTTTCTGAATGTGAGAACTCAAATATTTAATAACATAAGCTAAACAAATTATTTGGAAAGAAAAATGAATTGTAAAAGGTCAAATGAATACACAGACTGCATTGTAAGTGTCTGCTGGATTTTTTTTGAATCTATGGGTCATTTCTTGCGCTTATGGAAGATATTGATCACAGCATTATATTGGCAACATTAGAAGGTGGAGGGAAGCACATGTATAATCAAGTGAATTCACAAATATTGGGGCTCCATTGCTGGAGTATTATGCAGAGTGAGCACAGAGAGAACAAATGTCCTTCTCAGCAACACTTTATTGAGACACGAGCTGTTACAGGAATCAAATCTGTGAGTTTTCCTCCGCGGGTCGCTCCCTTTACCACTAAATACTCACTCGGCAGCCTGAGGAATTCCACTCATGCCGAGCTGTTGGGAAGCAATTATTTGTTTGCGGTTGTTGTTTGGCTTTAATTGTTTGGTTGGTTGACTTGTTTATGACGAGCGCGGCATAGTTTCCAAGTAATAAAAGAGGATGGCGAAAGTGTATTCTGCATAACTGTGTGTGTGTGTGTGTGTGTGTGTGTGTGTGTGTGTGTGTGTGTGTGTGTGTGTGTGTGTGTGTGTGTGTGTGTGTGTGTGTGTGTGTGTGTGTGTGTGTGTGTGTGTGTGTGTGTGTGTGTGTGTGTGTGTGTGTGTGTGTGTGTGTGTGTGTGTGTGTGTGTGTGTGTGTGTGTGTGTGTGTGTGTGTGTGTGTGTGTGTGTTCCCACTCTGGAACATGGAAGTAGCCTGTGTTGGACCTGAATTAGGATAGTTCATGGACACATCAATCACAAGGTTCCTTTCCATTCATTTAAACTGGCCTACTCATACAACAAGAGTCACTGTAGTTAGTCTGCTGAGTCACTTTAGTCATTTATCTGTAACTTCACACCCGAAACCTGTCCTTGTTATCTCCTGATCTACAATTATAAAAAAAAACAAGAAAGCGGAAAATCCTAATATGTGAAGAACCAACACATTTATTTCCATTTGTTGCTCAATAAATGCCATACATTTTAAATTTTGAGAACAACCCCTCTTTTCCCCTCTATTAAATAATTACATTTAATACAACAACTGTATGATTAAGAATTCCCTTTTTATTTTGAAGGAGTTGTGACGTCCACTTATAACCTTTTATTGGGAATACGTATTGCAAGTTAGTATTGACATACAGCTCCGGAGAGCACTCCAAATGTTTCTTAAATCTGTATCTCTACATGTATGACAGCCATTCCAGTGTCTGTTGAATTCCAACACAGAGAGAAACTGTCTTAATTTTTCCATGGCTGTATGTCCTCGTTACCAGCTCACCTGTACTACCTAAATCACTGTGGTGGTGTTGTTGTTTTATTAGCAACTTTACAACATTATTTAGATGAAATGAATACAAATAATGCCAGAAGAAGTGGTTAAATCACGCTGTGTCCCTGCATGCAAACGAGTCTGGCTATAGTGTCCACGCATAGTAACGAGTCTCTCTTTCCCTCCGCCACTATTTACCTTTACATACATGTACACAGGCATCTCTTCAACGTCCACTGCCTGTCGTGTCAACAAAAAAAGTGCCCAGTGTTCTCATTGCAGACCAAGCACATCTCTGTTCACCTTACATTTCTTATTAGTCATTTTTGAGTGAAACGTGCACAGGAAATTTCTTCTTCTTGCATACAGCAGATGAACTGTGATGTCACCGGAAAATGTTCTCCAAATTAAGCAGCAAGAATAACTGTGTTACTTTTTCTGACTGACCGTGTCTGCATTTGGTCATTCATGTGTTTCTGTTTCCTCCGCAGGAGTTTTACGAACATGCGAAGACACTGTGGCAGGACGAGGGGGTCCGGGCGTGCTTCGAGAGATCCAACGAGTATCAGCTAATCGACTGTGCACAATAGTAAGTAACTACATGGTGTAGGCCGTGACATAAGTTTGAATTAGTGGACTAAAATGAATGATCTTTTTCTCATTATTGGATTCATTGTCTTGTCTTTACTTTGTTTTTGTTGGTTTATTTTGGTTCACTCTGCCAAACAGGGGAAGCTCACATTGGCCTTCTATGATGTTAGAGTGCTGCTGTTTGCAGCCAGCAACAGAGCAGCTGTTCATATTCTCGTACAGTGTGGAGATTAATCCAGTTTTAGCCAAATTATTTACAATGTGAGAAGTTGTTGTGATGGGAGGTTAGTCAGTAAATCATCCAAACAGAAGCCTTTGAACCATGCTTTAGAAGAAACATGTTTTATAGCATTAAAATCGAGAGGAGTCACACCATCCTGATTCCTGGAAACCAGATTTTACGGTGCTGTTGTTACTGCCTGTCATTCCCTCTTGCCTGCAATCAAAAGGAGAAGTCATTATACAGATTTAATGGAATACCACAAACATGCCTGACGTTAACTGCAGGCAGATTTACAGTAATGTGTTGTGTATCTTTCGAGATAAATTCTTAGAAGTACGCAGGTGAAGTACAATAATAAAGGTGCTGTAGGATTTTGCTGTGCAGTCTAATGGCATCTGGAAGACTAGTTTTGTGCCCATTGGGTAACCTCATGACTTCAGGTGTACCTAAGCACATTTTATTTTAATGATATTTTACAAAACTGATCTAATCAATTTTCACTGCTTTTCTTTTTCTTCCATGTATGAACTTACAGAGGGAAATGAGGTCAATGCTCAGATAGCACCAACATTAGCAACATCTTTGCTCATCAAACTAATGTTTTTTACACCATGATGTTTCTTTGCTGATGTTTTTATGAGCATGGAGATATCTAAAAATAAAATACTATAAATTCTGGCTTTTTATGAAGCTATCGAGGCAACTGTAGACTCACTGGCAGTTATCTCCAACATTTTTAAATCTCAGACGGCTGTTGAGCCTCTCGATTTTTTCTTTATTCAGGTACATCTTCAATAAAGTCACATTGGACACACTTTCAAATAAAAGCACTTTACCTTGTATGTAATTATTTACGCCAAACAATGATTTATGTTCTATGTTAACCTCTGCCTAATTTCTTCCCAGCATGAGCATCTCTCAGCCAGTATAATCTCCAAACAGAACCTTTGCCTTATCATATCTACTTGAGGCATATGGTGTTCTGTTGAGAATGCACACTGGCATCTTTATAGTGTTTGAAGCAGCGCAGAGTTGACTGTCTGGTTATCATTTCCAAAGGCATGTAAAATAGTGGGATATTTTTCATGTAACAGCAGCAGTCTGCAGTGTTTGGGAGCAAACATGGCCGAGGCTGAGTCATCCGCAGATCAGAGGAAGTTTAGAGGAGGAGAGGGGGGGATTTGTGAGGAGGATAACGTCACTGCTCAGCTGTGGACTCAAGACTGCAGCCTCAACTGATATTGCTAATACATTTGCTTGTTGAATATAAATTGCATTTAAATGAGTACTTTCAGATTTGTTTGGCTGCTTTTGAAAGTTACCTTGAGGAGAAACTCCCCCCCGTTTCTTCCTCAGGTGGTTGAGATGGTACAGTCCAGTCTTTTGTTCCCTCCCTCCTCTCGCTCACACATCCAGTTTAAAAACACACAGGCTCATCCTGCTCCTGCTTTCTTTTTCCTCCTTTTCTCCATCGCCGTCTGTCTGTCTGTCTGTCTGTCTTTTTTCAGTCCAGCCGCACTAGATTGGGAGCTGATGAACTATTAATAGCGTCTGTGGTTGGGTCTCCATGGTAACCGTGCTGGAGGCCAGGGCACTGGGGAGCTATTTTTGAAATCTGCTCTGTAATGTCAGACGGACGCCATAACGCTTTGAATCTCCGTCCTCCTCTCTCCCTCTGTCTTACCTTCATCACGTGCACTCTGACATGCACTTTCTGTAATGCACACATCAGGATGTCTCTGACCTGCCTGGGATGTTTTCACAGGTCAAATGGTCAATAGAGCTTATGTTAAACAGAGTTCATCTGTCATTGGACATAAAGACAGTTTGTCAAAAAGACCTGTCTGGGATGTCAACAGTCAAATCACACTGTAACCATCCATCATCTGTATGTGATCCACCACTCCCTGTTCCTTTCTGATCAGAGTTATTTTACGTTGACAGATCATCTAAAGTTCAGAGAAAGTTTTTTAGTGAAGAAATGGTGAAATATTCTCATCCACATTAAATATTGAAGATAGAAAAAGCCTTACAGGAATTATAGAATAGTATTCAGCATGATTCTTTTTAAGACAGACTATTTAGTCAAGCGTTTGTCGCTTTTTCTTCAGATTTGTGCGAAGGCAAGCTTATAGAACCCTTACGGACATTCAACATTTTCTGTTTGGGTTACAAAGAGGTTAAAACACGGATAAGGATTTCACTTGATACTGAATGTGGTGCTTGAGCACACCTGTGCAAAACTTAGCAATGAAACCCCAATGGGATCAGCAATATTCTCTCCTTAACGTTGTTTTTTTTTCTTCTTCTCAGCTTTCTAGACAAGATTGAGATTGTGAAACAGAATGACTACACTCCGACAGATCAGGTAAGGGAAACTTTTAAATAAGTTACATTTAAATGTGCGTGTATATTTTCATGCAGAGGTATTTCAAGAGGAAGTGGGTTGAAAGTGTGATCTATATCCTCCCTAATAACCTTTTTTAAATGTACACACCCATGTTTGAGTTGGGTCTTGATCTGATTAGACATTTTCCAAATCAACAAAGATAAATGTTATATATTTTCCATTTGCAAAGCCTATGAATTGGGGAAGAAAATAAAAACATCTTGTGTCCCAGTTTCTCTTAGGTTCTCGCCCTGTTCTGCAAAATAAGTTCAGCACATAGAAGCATTTTGCAGTGTATAACTTGCTCCAGATTTTCAGAGTAATCATTCGAAATCCTGTAGGATGTTTTTATGACCTTGGAACCTTTTTCTCACAATTTCATCAGGATTTGCTGCGGTGCAGAGTTCTGACATCGGGCATCTTTGAAACGAGATTCCAAGTGGACAAAGTTAACTTTCAGTAAGTAGAAATGTAAAGAAAAGGGAGTGACATAATAAGTGTATATCATCATTTTCTTACAAAACGGAATCATTATCAATGTGAGAATGTACAGTTCCCTACACTGCTCCCCCGGCACCGTACATATGGCAGCCCTCTGCTCCTAACACTAGGATGGGTCAAATGCAGAATTCTTGAATTTCCCCACGGGGATTAATAAAAGTAGGTCTTTCTTCTTTTCTACACATGATGGCAGTATTTCACCTATTAACACCTCTTGTTTGATTCCCACAGTATGTTTGATGTCGGCGGTCAAAGAGACGAGCGTCGGAAATGGATTCAGTGCTTTAACGGTAACTTGAGTTTATTTCTCTGTGTTCCTCTCACTTCACTTCACTTTCCTTTCACTGATTGATCCGTGCGCCTCTCCCCTCCTCAGATGTAACGGCCATCATCTTCGTGGTGGCCAGTAGCAGTTACAACATGGTGATCAGAGAGGACAATCAGACCAACCGTTTACAGGAGGCCCTCAACCTCTTCAAGAACATCTGGAACAACAGGTAAACACACTCAGGCCTGATCTGTCTGCATGTGGTAATCTGTCTCCGAGGCAAAGTGAAGTGGTGGAAGAAGTACTTGCATCCTTTACTGAAAAGTACCAATACCACGCTATGAACGTACTCCATTGAAGATTAAAATCCTGTATTTAAATCCTTAAAAATAAAAGCAACATGGACTTGTGTATCAAAAGTAAAAGTACGCATTCTGCTATCAACTGGTCTCTGTTGTTGTTACTTCTGCAGTTAAGGAATACTACATCTTTAAAGTGCTATTTGTTTATCAGTGACTCTGCATGTGTTGTCTTGAATTTTGACATGCCCACACAGTACAGAATCTGAAAACACATTAAATCGGCGATTCATTGAAGTAAATGGAGGCCGTGTTTATTAATCAGACAATGTTTAAACATCCCAGCAAGGTAATCTGAAATAGAAAATACTTTTTGAAAGTTGGATTTAATAACCAAACTTAAAAAAGATTTGCTGCATGGTGCGGGAATCCTGCAGCAGCAACTCGCATAGAGCAGGGAGGGTAGGAGACACACTGTGAACTACTCGTGAGTTAGGGTCAGATCGTCTGTCGGTGTCTTTATCCTTCAGAATGATGCATGGACTTCAGATATTGTCCGTCATAAAAAAAAAAATGACGGCTAAGGCGACATATCCCATCTAAGGAGTATCTAAATTAATCTGCTAATAATCCCACCCGTTCGTATTTAATGACCCTCTCAGAGCAGAGGTATCTGCTTGTGTCTCTCTTCACACAGTTACAGTTTGATGGTTCAGTGTTTGGTGTCGACTCATGGTGTTTTGTTCTCTTCAGGTGGCTGCGGACCATTTCCGTCATCTTGTTCCTAAATAAACAGGACCTGCTAGCAGAGAAGGTGCTGGCAGGGAAGTCCAAAATCGATGAATACTTTCCTGAATTTGCTCGCTACACCACACCTGACGATGGTGAGCGGTTGAACCTCTTTCAGACACCTGTTGACCTCAGCCTGCAGTTAACTGAGCCAGGAAATTGTTCATTATTAGTTTTCACTGATAGCTTCCTTATTATTAGCTGCACAAATAGACTTTTCCAAGTTAAAATTGTCTAAACTTGTAACAGCTTATTTATTTCCGATAAATATTATTTTGTAAAGAATCCCCAAACTTTCTCAAAGACTCACAACTGGAAACGGCCTTCTGAAAATACTAAGATGTTCCAGTTTTATACAACCAGTGCAAACAGCGACACACAGCGATAGTTGTACTTTGATTGTCAAGTCATGTTTTTTTACTTTCTCATTAAAGCAACTGTACACTCTCATCACAAACTCTTGCATGCGACTCCTTAAAAAAAAAAGTAGAACTGTGAGGGAAATGCATCTAGAGTCATTTTGAGAACACCTTGACGTGGGAAATGATTTACTTGCTTAACTTTGCTAACATCCTAATGTATACCTGCTCATCAATATATGGCTATGTGGTATGAAACGTCAGTTCATTGGCCCCTCTTTTTTTCAGCCACACCGGAGCCAGGAGAAGATCCGCGTGTTACAAGGGCAAAGTACTTCATAAGAGATGAGTTCCTGGTGAGTGCAATAAGGACAGGTTAGCTTTTGGGCTTTGTAATGTGCACACTTCAAGAGTAATTCTAGTCATAGTTTATAAACTCAACAATAAACTGAGGGCGTTATGATGATAGCTGATCTCACTCTCCCACCATTACTGTCCGATGGTGGGAGAGTGACCAACCATAGTAGTTTATTCCCCATTCACGGACCTGCTGCTGTGGATACTCACTGGAGCACCAAAGTGTATCAATCCGCACCTGCAAATAGTGCCACTCCATATGCACTTTTTACTACCTGATTTGAGAAATGTTTGTTCAAATCTACAGTCCCCAGATGTTTTGGCTACAGTGTAGTTATGGTAATGAAAATTTTAGGTCCCGACCTCCAAAAATGCAACATATTATATGTACATCTATTAAAATTAGTGCAAAATGAAACAGAGTTTATTTTAAATTAAAGTATAATAGTGCAGGTTAGGCATCTAGACCATTCCACAAGAAGTGCAGATTAAGTTAACTATATACAAGTCAGAAAAATAAATAAATACAATAAGCCAAATGATGTGACCAAGTAAATGTAGGATTCTGAATAAAATATACAACAACAGAATGTAAGGTTAAATATTGTGCAACAGACAGGGTCAAAGTCTCAGTCTGATGGGATTTGATGACGATTAACTCGTATAAAATGTTGTAATTATGGCATGACCATGAAAGTGTTTAGTGCTATAGATGTCTTTGCTTTACATGAACTATGTTAAACATTTAGATTGGAGACTGCAGCTAGAGAAAACCTTCCATCAGCAGCTGTGTGAGTTGTAATATGCAGTGACAGTTTTTCCTTCTCCACCCACAGAGGATCAGCACAGCAAGCGGGGACGGGAGGCATTACTGTTACCCGCACTTCACCTGCGCCGTTGACACAGAAAACATCCGCCGTGTCTTCAACGACTGTCGAGACATCATCCAGCGGATGCACCTGCGGCAGTACGAGCTGTTGTGATGGGAGAATCCAACACCTTGGACAATGAAAAACCCTGAGTCTCAAAACTCCCCTCTTCCACAGAAGGGTGTGAGCTCTTGTAAAGGAAAGAGGGCCAAAACACACACGTAAACTTACACACAAAAAAAACCCTGAACCCAGATCTTCCCCTGATGCAAACTCTCACATGCAGTAGAGAGCACTATTTCCATGCAAAGGTTTTAGGGGCTAACACATAAACAGACTTTGATCTCCACCTTCAGCCATACTCGCAGATCTAAACAAAATATATCCCCACACATGCTACACATAACTTTCTAAAGAAGCCCCGAGTGGCCCCTCGACGGTGTTTCCTTCAGTAAGAAGGGTTTGAGCCGGTTGTGAGATTTCCCTTATGTTGAGGTTGGGGTACAAACTGAGCGACTACTTCAGTGCAACAGATGACTGATGAATAACTGCAAATAGAGGATAAACCTGTCCCAACAGATCAGCTGAACACTGCATCTTACAAAAAAAAGCACTGTGCTCAGGGCTCAAATCCTTCCTATCATTTACACACATCCATAAGTGCAACCACAGGATCTGCTCGCACACAGAAACGTATCACACCTGCTTTTTACTGGACTGCACAACCGGGTAGGATCTGGAACCGTACTGGTCTGCGGACGAGGGGCAGGCTGATTTATCCGGCACAGTGCTTTGAGATTAAACTGAGTGACGAGGAGCAGCGTCACCACAGACTAAACAAACCAGGGGTGTGTTGTGATGGGGGGGGGTTCACAAAAAACATGACACGGACTACGATGTGAATTTTTCTGATGGAGTCACGACGACAGTTCCTCGCCTTCTCCACCGAACTGTTTTGCCACCTGACTTTGCCTTGTTGGTAGTGGAGCGACATGTAAAGAGGATACATTGAGTTTAAAACTAAAATAAATAAAAAAAGACTTTAATGGAGCTTAACTAACGGAGGGCGGAAAGCATCCTTCTACAGTACAGTACCATATAAGTTAAAGAGAACTCATCTTGTCATGGTTGACCCTGTTTTACTGTCTCCACAGCTGTTTTTGTCTGTGTAGACCTTTGTGCCATTGTGCCCTGTGCGCTCTCTTTCTTTATCTTTACTCTCTCTGTCGTTCTCTCCTTTTTTCACCTGATGATTTCACAGCCTCTCATTTTCTCCTTCACTCTCCTCCTTCATCCTTCCCATCTGCATTTCTACCTTCCTGGCAGTGCACTTTTGTTTTGAAGAGAAAATAAAATATAATACTCCTGGAATATAAAAAAGAACAACAACAAACAGGACACTAATTCTGTCTTTATTTTATTTACTTTCTTACTTTCTGTGCCATTCCTCCATCTTTCCTCTTCTCTCCTCCACCCTCCCCGACCTCTCTCTCCTTTGTATGTCGTCTATACATTACTGCTGAACTATTATTCTTGTACAGACTGTAAAATGTATTATTTTGTACAACTTTATTGAAAAAAAAAAACTTTTAGAAGATCCCTGTGCCTTGATCACGACTGTACGTGTGTAATGAGCTAAAGTGGGTGTCATACTGCGCTGTATAGCTTGGCCAATCCCCTCCTAACTCCAAGCCTCCACTTCCTCCTCTTTCTATCTCTGTCTCTCCCCCCCCCCCCCTCTCTATTCTCTGTCCCCCCCCTCTCCCCCACCCTCCCTCCCTCTCTGTCCTCTCCCTCTCTCCCCACGAGGACTGAGGACAACCATTCGTAGCTTTTGTAGTTTTATTTCTCTCCTTTACCCTCCCATTCTCTCTTTATGATTTAAATGTCTATTTTTGAATCCATATACCCCAAAAAGATAAATATATGAAATGTATATGGGTTTTAAAAAAAGTATTTTATTAGAATCAAATGAACCTTGACAAATTGTACACTTGATAGTGTGCATATTGCTATAACTTAAATCCTTTCAACTGAAGTTGTGTTCAGGTTTCTTTTGTTATTTCATTGACATCGGCAAAGGACACTTTGAAGGGTTACAGAGGAGAGGACAAAACATTGCTTGTTTCTACACATCATTTTCTTTTGCTTAAAAAAAAATGACAAAAAAAGAAATTGTCAGTTTATTTTCGGATGGGGGGGTCCTCCATCCTTGCACAGCAGAGGCAGCCTGTACAGTATTAGCATCTCTCTCCTTTCAGTGCCCTAGTCTTCATTTAATGTGTACATCAAATATGGGTCTCTACTTTCTGAACAGACGCTCCAAGAAATAAAGTTTGTTTTTTCGGTGCAGACAGAAATAGGTCTGTGATTTCACACACAGATACAGGCAACACTATGCTCTTTTACACTTCTCTTACAGTAAGTTGCATTTTCTTGCAATCTTATCCTAAATTGACATCAGGCAGAGGGGTTATAAATCCTGGAGGAAGTGAAGTTTCCTGTTCGTTTACCAGTCATTTCCTCTTAAGATAAGCAGAGTATGTATTTATTGGAGGTTGTACAGTCAGTCTCCAAGACCTCTGGTTTTGAAGATGGGATGTTATAATGGAGTCATAAAAGTTTAATTGGTGGGATTTTATTGTGAAGTGGGCCACCAATGGTAAAAATGTACTGATTGAAGTTCTGAAAAGATATCTCCTGATACCTGTTTATCATGGTCTGGCTGTGTTGCTATGACCAATCAAAAATACATCCAAAATCATTTTAAAGGGGTCATTTTTATATATATTTTGGGCAACCAGTGCTTTTATTATAGGGATAGAGTTAAAATCGGGATATAGGGGATAACAGGTGGAAAATGGTCCCGAGCCAGATCCGTGAAACCTGGTCCTCCGCTTGGGGAATTAGCCCAAGTAATAGTGTCCTTTTAACACAGCGAGTTAATTGCAGTTTCCAGTTTCCTCGAGAAAAATCAAATAAGTTACCTTGGTGCATTTCTCTATTTGATGTTCTTAGATAGCTATGCAACCACTAAATGGAGAGCAGTTGAGCTTCACTTTATTTAGAGGGCCTACCCACTTCAGTTACATCTCAGTTGATGTGGAGGTAAGTAGAAAAAATACAGAATTTAGTTTTGGAGTGACTTGTTGCTTCAAGTATACGGGAATAGATGCAATAAAAGCAGCAACCTAGCCCTGACCTTACTTGATTCATTGATTCATTGATTGATTGAAAGGCAGCAGTATTTCCCCCTAAAACTAAATTACATTTTGTTTTTAATGAAAATACATTACAAATATATATATTTGCGGGTTCTAAGTTCTACTGGGGAACTTCTGTATTTCAATGAGGAATCTTACAGTCATGTGCCTCGGGATTAGGACAAACCTAGTGTGATTCTGGGAATTGTGGAATTAATCATAAATTGTGACTGTGTTAGCGTCTTAAAATAACAAACCTTCAAAAGTGGAAATTGATTTAAAACTGCACCGTTGTAGACCCGACTCAGCTCTTTCATGATCCATGTTAGGCCATGGGATTGATAGCCTGTCTCACACTTCCTGTTTATGTTTTGTTTTTTTTAAACAAGGTAACAAGACTCAACTTCAGCCCTCAACAGGACCTGAACCCACTTTCAACATGGTGTTTTAGCCCATGTTTGAATTCCCACTTCCCTGAATCTGATTGATCCCTAAACACTCCATTGTCCCTATTTTTTAATAGTAAAATAGATTTCATAGTAGGCCTATTGTAAATGTCCCTTACAAGGCCATTTTTTTAGACCCAATAACTTAAATGTGTGGACTTAATTTTAGGGATAACATTTAGACCTCCATGTTGGAAACTGGATTTTACGAAATGCCGAACTGAAAAGGGATTCGATTGATAAAAAGGATGTAAGACAAAATAAAACAAATGTTAGGCAAACATTTTAGGAAATGGACAGCACAGAATTTAGAGAAAAATATATTTAGCCCCCCAAAAAATATAATTTAAAATGGAAAAATATCTGACAATAAAAACTGTTAACCAAAATAAAATAAAAACACAAACTCAGTCCGAATGTTACGTGGCACTGCTTAGACACGTTTTATATTTACATTTTTATATTTAAATGTTAATTTGTTTTTATTTTCAAGGTGCGAACGTTTGTTTTTGCAACGGTCAAGTAACCACGTGACATACAGCAGCAGCCCGGCCCCTCGCGTGACGTGTCCTCCTTCCTCTCTCCGCTGCTAGCTCCGTTAGCTCGTTAGCCTCCAGCAGCTGTCGGTGGCACTCAGTCAGCCAGCCAGTCAGTCCGAGTGGTGGTGCATTTGTAATCATCCTGCTCCTCCTTCCCTTCCGTAGATAGACCGTGGACTGCCGGTTTGTTTGTTAGGGAGCCAGCTGCTTCCCCTCCTCGGGCTACCTGCGGTAAAAACCTCGTTGTCGTCGCCGTCACGACAGGAAGAAAGCTCTGGGACATGGCCAGAACAGAACAAGTGCTGGTGCTGGAGCCACAACACGAACTCAAATTCAGAGGTAAAGCCGAGCTAGAGGGCAGGGCCGGGGGGCTAGGTAGCTAACAGGGAAGCCGTCAATGATAGCTACTGTGTCGATTTCACCATCTACCTGTTAACGCTGGCTAGAGGTTCGTTAATTGTTGCTGCTGTTGGTTAAATAAGACGGTTTATAGCTGGCTGTTGTGAACCTTGTGTGTTGGACAAAACAGAGGCGATGACAGGTGAAACGACAGAGTGCGACGACGCTAAATAGCTAGCTAAGTAGCATTCCGCTAACCTAGTGCTAGCTGTCATTGCAGCGTCAGTGCAGGCCCGCCGTCCCATTTCTCTAATTCACTCATTTGCTCCCTTTGCTTTGTATTATATTCTCTGACAACATATCAAACACCGTAATGTGATCTAACACTTGACATACTCCTGCATCTCGATGTGTTTGCGACTACACGTCTGCCAAGAAGTGACTATATTCTAGCAATTTCTACGATCAGGATGTCATTGCTCAGCCTTATTACCATGCTTATTACACAATGTTTTAAGCTAGCAAGCTGTGATTTGGAGATTTACAGTTTTACTTACTGTGCAACCTAAATTCCTTTGCAGCTTTTGCTATATCCAGGCATAAAGATTGTGAAAATGCAGACTGAGCTGGTATGCCTTGGGATAATAGCTGAGGAAATTGCCTTTTGGGTGGGATATAGATGTAGAAATGGGTCAAGTGAGGGCCTAAGGAAGAGTATCTGGTTGTTCACTGATTGATTATTGCAGAGCTTTGAATGCAAATATAACCCAGGAAAAGATGCATACGCCCACTCACTTACTGAAGCACTGTGTATCTGAGAAGAAAGCACAGTGAGGTTGTTTGTCCAGCAAACACTTCCAAAAAAAACAAGGTTCAGTTTTCAAAAGAGGTTGAATAATACATTAAACTTGGTCTGGTGGTGTCATGAATGATGCTGTGAGGGTGATCTAAATGCCACACAAGCAACACGAAAACATAGTAGTATGTTTTTGACAGTGTCAGGTTTTGTCTGAGGGCGGGGCATGAATAATAAAGTAAATGCTTTTGCTGCTCTTTCCACAGTTTGAATGTTTAATGTGCAAGTCCCTCACAAACACTAGTCTTACACTCATCCTGCAGAGACAACATGTGGATGTACTTTATCATACCCTCAAGTTTGATTCTTACCCAGGAAACTGAGCCATGCATACACATGCCAAACCATCACCCAAACTAATAATTTCACCAACACCTTTGAGTCACTGTTCTGTTTCTGTGTCTTCCTCAGGCCCGTTTACAGATGTCGTCACTGCCACTCTGAAGCTCACCAACCCCACAGAGAGAAATGTGTGTTTCAAAGTCAAGACAACTGCGCCTCGCAGATACTGTGTGCGCCCAAACAGTGGCATCATTGACGCTAAGAACTCCGTCAATGTTTCTGGTTCGTAAGCATTTCATATATCTTCTCAGTCAAAGTTCCAAACCCATAGTATGGTTTCCACATCTCATTTAGAGCATCAGGTATAATGTTTAATCTGTAGTTGTTTTTAGACAATATATCTGAATAAGGTCCAGGTGTTTGTTATCAGAGAACAAAATCTCTGCTTTGTAGATCGAATTGCCGAGCAGGAGGAGGCAGTTATTGATAATTTCACCCAGCAGCAACACAAACAAGTTTAGAAATGATATCATTTTTCCTGATTGCCAGCAGGAAACTTTGTTAAAGTTAAATAAAGCTACCAGTCAGCATGTCTTGTGTTTCAGCACCAACATAAATCAATACCATTTGTTGCACTGAAACATCTGTCAGCCTCTTGAGGTTAGAAATATTGTTGAGAAATCATCTGGAGGAATATCTGAATAATCTTTGCAGGTGATGGGCAAAATAAAATATCTGTACAATACCTGCACCTTTATCTCCTCTCCATCTCTATCATGATCAACATGATTTAAGAATAAATGAAAATATGGAACAATAAAAACAATGTTGCAAATTGAAGAAATATCATCACCCCAAATAATGTTGTATGAATATTATATTTTCCAAATCTCCCTACAAGGTAGAATTGTATTTCTAATTGAAGCCTAACATGTAATACCTAAAAGCTCTAAAAGATAGTTTCTGTAATTAAAATGTTGTTCTCTGCTTTGTGAAATACCTGTTTGAGTGAAAACAGTTCCCGCACCTGTATTATCTTCCACCGTCAATGAAATCTAAACGATAAACTGGATTCCTAACATTCATTACGATCACAATCATTGTACTCCACGGTGACTAAGTCAATTATTATCCAGGCAGGTCCCACTGTGACCCACGTCATAAACCTGACTGATGTCTTTTCAGGTGCAGGTTATGCAATAGTTGTTTTTAGGGCCTATACAGGAAGTAACCGTTTCCCTAATATTCCTGCTTTTTCCATTCTTCTTTCCTTTTGGTCTACAGTTATGCTGCAGCCGTTTGACTACGACCCCAATGAGAAGAGTAAACACAAATTTATGGTGCAGTCCATGCTGGCTCCATATGACATGACTGACATGGAAGGAGTTGTGAGTACCAGAGCATAACATCTTCCTTCTGTTTAGAAACCTTAACCCCCTGCAGCTGGACTCTTGAATAATGCAGTTTAGATCTGTCGGTCTCATCGCACAGAAATAGTTTTTAAATTGCCAGAACCAGCCATCCAAAGGGTTCAAGCAAGGGCACTAAGTGACTTGGCCAAGTGTGGGAATCCCAGAGTCATTCCAGTGTCAGTTATTCATTCCAATTTTTATATAGAATGCACTTCTATTCCCATTGAGCCATTGTGCTTCTTGATGTCTTAACCGTAGCAGGCCCTTAGCTGAATATGCTATTACAGATCCTATTTGCTAACATGCATGCAAAGCCACTGTTTATAAAAAAGTAAAAATGTAATTGTCCAAAAGTATAGAAATGGACGATGTGTCTGGTTTTACTTTTAAAAGGAGCAGTTAATATTTCTTGACAGAGGAAAATGAGGAGCTGGTTTGCTTCAGAGCACCTTGTGGAATTACAAGATAATATTTTGCGCCACACATCACGGCGAAAAAATATAACAAACTGAGGACAGAAAAGATGAATAACTGTCCACGGTTTGAGGAAACGGCAGGCGTGTTTAGTCGTACATCAGTGAGAAATATAAGCCTGGTCATCAGCTGTTATGAAAATTGACCGTTAATTAATTGATGAGAAAGGTAAACAAGGAGAGGTTTTGCTTTTTTTTAGGTTATTATGAAATGTTTTTGATGGTCCGGCCTGCTAAAAATTAAATTAGGCTGTTTGTGGGCCATGAACTAAAACTAGTTTGACACCTCTTTTCTAGATAGTTTCCTGTGAAGTAGAGACTTAACAGAATGAACAGAACTTATCTGATGTCAAATAACTCTTGTATGACATTTCACTGTACTAAATTCCTGTGTGTCTCAATGTTCTCGCCCACAGTGGAAGGAGGCGAAGCCTGAGGAGCTGATGGATTCAAAGTTGAGATGTGCATTTGAGATGCCTCTAGAAAATGACAAAACTGTAAGTCTAACTCTTTTGATAAAGTGTCTTTGTTGCTACTGTTAGCATTCAATCATTGCACAAAAGTCACATTTCCTCACAATGCCTCATGTATCTCACTTATTTAAATAAATGAGTAGGTGTTTAAAAACATAAATGTATTGAAACGTTCACATTGCATGTTTTCTTAGCGTTTATTGTCTTCCTCAGTCTCGTACCCATCACAGACACATCACTGTTTCACTCATAATGTGCTTACGTTTTTTGATTTGTAAGAATTTTCATCTCACTCACTTCCACGTCTCTGCATGTCTCTTCATCTCCGTCCCACCTCTCTCGCCCTCCCCGCCCTCACTCTCTCTCCACAGCATGAGAGTGAAAGCAACAAAACTGTGTCTTCCTCTACCTCCTCTGTTAAGACTGAGCTCTCCTCGCTGCCCAAGTCCACCAGTGCCTCTCTGGACGACGGAGAGGTGAAGAAGATCATGGAGGAGTGCAAGCGGCTGCAGATGGAGGTGCTGAGGCTACGGGAAGAAAACAAACAGATCAGGGTGAGACGCAAGGAAAAAAAAGAGTCCGTCTGCTGTTTCTTTCAGCATTTCTTCCAACACACACAAACACACACACACACACAACATTTATTGTGTAGGCTTTCCTTGTATGAGACTGAACTAGTTTCTCTAAAATCATTCCAATCATCAGATTATTTATTATAATTGTTTTAACTTACTTTTAAAATATCATAAATCTGTCTAGGTTTATCATATGATTAAGACCTTTACACATTCAGCTCTAGTGCCAGGAATAATGTTAAATCTTTTAAGGGTGTGGCCTCTGAATGATTTTATTACAGCGTAACGTACATAATAACCTTAACTTGCATTTATCAGAGCGTTAGTCCTCTCTGCTCTACCGACCAGTGTTGCTGCCTACTCTTTGCAGGCGGAGCAGCTATTGGCTGTTTAAAAGTTCACTAAATGACTGTAAACGTTCATATCTGTAAATTACTTTTAACGTTACAAACCAACCAATGAGACGTGTTTTGGGATTCAAAGGTCATGTGGTTTGATCATCATCATTTCTTTACACTACACAGGGGTTTTTGTAGAAAAATATAGGATGAGGGCGCTAAGGTCACTTCCGCTCAAAATGACGGCCGCGCCTACTTACCGGCAGCAATAATGCTTTAGAGCCAAGCGGAAAATAATTGTTTATTCATGTCTTAAAGCTGCTGAGTCATTGCACCTCAAACAACAAATGAATCCAGAGTTACGGTTTCTTTACTTCCTCTGCAGAAAAAAGGACAGTAAAAGAAACGATTCAGAAATCACAGTTTCAGTGAGAGCCTGCTGCCTGCCACTCGTCCAGCAGCAGAGCGACCGGACATCCATTCCCTATTTATTCGGAGCTCCGTAAAAACAAAGCTGTCTATGCCATCTGACGCTCTACGTGACATGGTTTTTGGAGTAATTATACAGTTTTTGACAAACAGAAATTTAAAACGTTAACATTTTATAGGGAACATTTTGGTATGAGGGAAGTAAGAGGGTGCAGCACTCCTGCTGACTGCAATATACCTAAATGAATAAAAACATACATAAAAAGCTTTCTTATTTCATAAATAAGCTCAGGGTCAGGGTTTTTAATACCTGCACTCAAATATGACTAGAACAACCACCCAATCAAAACAGCTGACACGCAAACTTTATACTTTACAGTGGCCTAAAACGAGGATGAACACAAGGATACTCACACATGCCCATCCTGTCACCAGAAATTATAGATCAAGGAATGCTCTTCTACTTCTTGTTCTTTTCTCTCTGAACATTTCAAAAAATCGCAGCAGAACAGTCTGTATCGGAGTGGTTGTGCTCGCTCGGCTCTTCTCACCGTATATCTGCCTCCCCTCTCTCTCCATGCAGGAGGACGATGGACTGCGGAAGAGAAAGGTGACCTCAATGGGCGCTCCCCACTCTTCCTCCTCCGCCATGGCGACCTCGACCATGAGGGAGGAAGGCCTCGGCACCCGCGTCCTGGCACTCTGCGTGCTCTTCTTTGTCATCGGAGTCATCATTGGCAAGCTGGCCCTGTAGAGACTCAGACAGACAGAGCGCAGTGACAGACGGAGGGACGGCGTGTCGGGAGGACACGTGTCAATGACGGCAACGGGGATGTCTTATGGGTTTATGTTGGTTTCTCTTTCTTTTCTTAAAACATAAAAGGCAATATAAAGGTTTGTTGTCTGGATGGAAAATAATTTAAAGTGTAAAAAAGAGAACTAGGGAAGGCGATCCCGTGGTAAAACATGAGTGCGAGCGTTATTGTCACAGGTCTTGCCTTTATTTCCTTTTTTTTTGGTCGAAATAATCACCTCTGATCTGTTCTTTCCGTCCATCCCTCCTTCCTAAATGATCTTCCGCTACGTGCACAGGTAACAGTTAGTGGTGTGTGGAAGTGGCTTCACGCTGGCTGAATGTCTAAAGTCTTTAATCGTTGATTCTTAAGTCTTCACGTTCCTCACTTTACGTTAACTCTAAGAAAGATCTAACACTCCTCTTCTGATAATCTCTCTTCCACCGATTACTGATAATCTGCAAGGAGAGGTGAACACATGATCAGTGAAAGACTTTTTTTCTAGATCCAAACTCAATGTATTGTCTTCTCAACAGTATGCGGTAAAAATGTGAGCCAGTTGGAGCCGTGTGTGCGTGTGTTTCTTCTTCTTTTCGACTGCGTGTGTATGTCCTTATGTGAGTAAATGGTCAAATCACAGGCTATTTTAGAAGGGAGGAAGAAAGGTGATTTGAAAACACATCTCTCATCTGCACAGATTTCCTGCTTACAACAGAAACATGGGGGTCTTTGTTGAAAATTCGTTTTTGTCACTGATATGACATAGAAATAGTTAAAAATCCTATAAATCAATACTTTTTTCATTTCATTATTATTACCTGGTAAATATAAGTATAATATATGCTGCATGGTGATCTAGTTAAACAAACTAACATGTACTTTAAGACCTTCTAAACGCTGGATAATTACCTCCTCAGGTTCAGAGACGGGCACTAGACAACAAAAACTCCCCCTTCTTAAAGCAGTACATTTGTCATGCGAAACCATTTTGGATATTTTCAACATATAACATACAGTATGTAACAAAAGCTTTGGCCACCTTGTTTGATTTTGCCCATGGAGTATTGTATTTGCGTCCTCTAGTGTATAACAGCAGTTGTTTGCTTTTTCTTTTCTTCTATTATCATGTAGCCACGATGCTTCTGTTTATAATATTCACATGCACTATATTAGAGTGTCCACTCTGCAGTCTGCATGAAATGACCTGGATTTATTCTTCTTATTATTATTATTATTATTTGAGTGTTGACGTTATATCGGCGAAACAAAAAAAAAAAACTGTCTTCTCAAAAGGGACCATCTTGAGTCTGGTTTATCAGTGTGTGTGTGTGTGTGTGTTTTGTTTCCTTTTCGATTTTTGTTTTGTGTCGCGTTCTGGTGGTCGTGAGATCACTGAGACAACACAGCTGTATTATCTCGGCAGTCACATGACCATCTAAGCAGGTTGTTAAAAAGAATAAATATCTGTGTTTTTCGTTGCCTGAGGGAGCTCGGGGAGCAGAGACGTGGAGATGTGGGAGACTGGGAGGAGGACTGACCTGTGAATACACACTACATTAAATAGAAAAAAGCGCTTCAGACCACACTTGCAAAGATACAGTCACACAACAATGTAATCACACAGTAATTGGATACTCTTTTGTATGTACATAAAAATAAAGACTTAAAAAGATAACTGGCAAAGTTATTAACATGCTGTAGTAAAGGAAGGAAATAATTAAACAACCACCATGGATCATGTAGCATCATAATGAATTAAAATACATGAACCCCCAACTGTCTGCTTCTGTGAAAAGTGCAGTTTTTTTCTGAAAAAGTTGTATGTGTGGGGGCAGAAATCAGTTTGACTTCAACGGCAAGACACACTTATTGATCGTCCTGAAAGCCATTATTAAGGGGTGTATGTAGTACTGGATGTCAAAATGCTTTTAATTGATTCCACTGATATTTCACATGAAGATCAGTTCACAAGGGAAATAAATTGTATAATGTATCTCTGGCTCTGGAGGGAGTTTATTAAAATCATCATAGGGCCTCCTTTTTATTGTTGGGATGAGGGGTTACAAAGATCCTACCATGTCAGGATGGTCCAAAGAGCATGATGTGGGAATTCCTTTTTGAGTTTGAGCCATACTAGTGAGTAAAAGACAGGACATTATGGCATCTGCTGCATACATTTCACTGCTCTTTATTTCATCTCTGCTACCAGGACTCAAGGGTTTTATTATCATATGCACAGCAGCTACAGTGTAGTTATTGCAATGAAAATCTTCGCTCCCGGACTCCTCCAACAATGCAACATATTACATATAGGACAAAATAAAAAACACAAAATATTGCAAAAGAAACAGAGTAGGATAAATTAGAATACAATAGTGCCGGGTATGATGCAAGACCAGTTTACAAGTAGTGCAGATAAAGTTAACTATATACAAAAATAAATAAATCCAATACGCAAAAGGTTTCAAGGTTTCAGGTTTCAAGGTTTTATTGGTCATATGCACAGCAGATACAGCGTATATGTTGGCAATGAAAATCTTATGTCCCATGCTCCTCCAACAACTCAACATGCATGGTGCAAAAGATAAATAAAGTAGTGCAAAAAGAGAGAAGAATATTTACAATATTAACAATAAAGATTTGAGGATGTGAAATATATACATATGTGGAATACATTGAAAGTATTTAAATACTTTACACTGTTGAATGAGGAGGTATGGACAGATGCATATATTATGTATAGCAGATGTATATGGCAGATATGTACAATATATAGATATGTGTACTATAAACAGATATGTATGGCAGATGTGTATAATATATATGTATGTGTGTACTATAAACAGATGTGAGTAGAAGGATGCAGAGAATGTTGAAAGTGACCACGTTTCTGTATGATAACAACACTTTGAAACTAGCTATGTCACAAATCCTGCTTGTATGTTCTGAATAGATAGCAAAACTGGAAGCAAAAATAAATTGGAATAGAAATGTACAATGCACCGTCATTTTTCACTGTGATGCCCAAATCTCTAAATGAAGTCACTTTTATTTTTAGTGGAGGGGGGTCTTGAAGGCATTAGCACCTCTACTTATATAGCTGTCGAAGTGATGAAGCACATGATCAGAACATTTCAGCACAATTGTTCACTGGTGGTAAATAATATAAAGTTGGAAAACTAATCCAAAAAATCACCGTAGAAAATATTAATAAATATGTTTGCAAAGTCTCACTCACAAGATAAAGGTTTTAAAGTTGTATGGGTTTTTTTTAAAACCAGGATCAGAGCAAAATAAGAAGATAAATAAATCCAATATACTTGAATATAAGCATTCTTTAAAGTTACACAAGTTAACACTTTTCATATACAGTGGGGCAAAAAAGTATTTAGTCAGCCACCAATTGTGCAAGTTCTCCCATTTAAAAAGATGAGAGAGGCCTGTAATTTTCATCATAGGTATACCTCAACTATGAGAGACAGAATGAGAAAAAAAAATCCAGGAAATCACATTGTAGGATTTTTAATGAATTAATTTTCAAATTATTGTGGAAAATAAGTATTTGGTCAATAACAAAAGTTCCTCTCAATACTTTGATATATACCCTTTGTTGGCAATGACAGAGGTCAAACGTTTTCTGTAAGTCTTCACCAGGTTTTCACACACTGTTGCTGGTATTTTGGCCCATTCCTCCATGCAGATCTCCTCTAAAGCAGTGATGTTTTGGGGCTGTCGCTGGGCAACACGGACTTTCAACTCCCTCCAAAGATTTTCTATGGGGTTGAGATCTGGAGACTGGCTAGGCCACTCCAGGACCTTGAAATGCTTCTTACGAAGCCACTCCTTCGTTGCCCTGGCGGTGTGTTTGGGATCATGGTCATGCTGAAAGACCCAGCCACGCTTCATCTTCAGTGCCCTTGCTGATGGAAGGAGGTTTTCACTCAAAATCTCACGATACATGGCCCCATTCATTCTTTCCTTTACACGGATCAGTCGTCCTGGTCCCTTTGCAGAAAAACAGCCCCAAAGCATGATGTTTCCACCCCCATGCTTCACAGTAGGTATGGTGTTCTTTGGATGCAACTCTGCATTCTTTCTCCTCCAAACACGACGACTTGAGTTTTTACCAAAAAGTTCTATTTTGGTTTCATCTGACCATATGACATTCTCCCAATCCTCTTCTGGATCATCCAAATGCGCTCTATCAAACTTCAGACGGGCCTGGACATGTACTGGCTTAAGCAGGGGGACACGTCTGGAACTGCAGGATTTAAGTCCCTGGCGGCGTAGTGTGTTACTGATGGTAGCCTCTGTTACTTTGGTCCCAGCTCTCTGCAGGTCATTCACTAGGTCCCCCCGTGTGGTTCTGGGATTTTTGCTCACCGTTCTTGTGATCATTTTGACCCCACGGGGAGAGATCTTGCGTGGAGCCCCAGATTGAGGGAGATTAGCAGTGGTCTTGTATGTCTTCCATTTTCTAATAATTGCTCCCACAGTTGATTTCTTCACACCAAGCTGCTTACCTATTGCAGATTCAGTTTTCCCAGCCTGGTGCAGGTCTACAATTTTGTCTCTGGTCTCCTTTGACAGCTCTTTGGTCTTGGCCATAGTGGAGTTTGGAGTATGACTGTTTGAGGTTGTGGACAGGTGTCTTTTATACTGATAACGAGTTCAAAAAGGTGCCATTAATACAGGTAACGGGTGGAGGACAGAGGAGCCTCTTAAAGAAGAAGTTACAGGTCTGTGAGAGCCAGAAATCTTGCTTGTTTGTAGGTGACCAAATACTTATTTTACCGAAGAATTTACCAATTAATTCATTAAAAATCCTACAATGTGATTTCCTGGATTTTTTTTCTCATCCTGTCTCTCATAGTTGAAGTGTACCTATGATAAAAATTACAGGCCTCTCTCATCTTTTTAAATGGGAGAACTTGCACAATTGGTGGCTGACTAAATACTTTTTTGCCCCACTGTATAAGTATGCTGTTTCAGGAACACAGCCTTCTCCTACTGTTATGCATGCCTTTGTTTGCTGGCTGTATTGCCTCTGACAGCTGATGGAAACACCAGCCATGACATCAGTGGTTTGGGTGAGGCCACAGGTTCACAGGGTCCCAGCAGCAGGGCAGTGCAGGTTATTTTAAAGGGTTCAGAAATGAGTTGATGATTAATTGATTAATTATGGGGAGTATACAGCAAAGCCATTGGCAGATTATGAGAAACTGGGACCCTGGATACAGACAGACAATAAACCCTACAGCAAGACAGACCTACTTTATACTTAAGTGTGATACTAAGCCACTTTTTGTTGTTATTTTGAGTCTGTTGTTGCTATTCGTCCCTTTGTGGTCTTTGTATGTCTCTTTGCATTTTTTCTTTTGATTATTTTAAATCTGACTGATTTAATTGTACACTTCAATGTTCTCTCTTTGAATTACATTTGTCAGGTAAGGGTTGGAAGTTGCCCTAACACTTTTCGTGCCTGTGCCCAGCAGGCATGTTATGTACTCAAAAAATGTGCACAGTACAGAGGAAATTGAAAAAATGTTAAAATAAGGGAGCATAATAATCAAATGAACAATGTTAAGTTATTATAGCCGAAATATAAAGCCACACATTGATATGTAGTGCTCCAGTTGTCCAGCAGATAGAGACAGATATCAGCAAGCCCCTCCCTCTCCTAGGCAGCATGACGTCATCGGGCCTTTTCCAGGAAGTAGAAAAACGTCAACAATCAGGCCAGGGCGAAGTGTCAGTGTAGCCTAGCAGCGAGGTAGCTAAGCTTGCTTCTCTCGGGTGTTTCACAGATTTCCTTATTTTTTTATATAATAAGTGTAAGTGTAGCACCCAGATATGTCGTTGTTTGCTAAGATATTTGGAGCAGGAGGAGGAAAAGGAGGAAAGGGACCGAGCCCACAGGAGGCGATCCAGAAACTCCGAGAGACGGAGGAGATGCTAACGAAAAAACAGGAATTTCTAGAGAAAAAGATCGAACAGGAACTGCAAATCGCGAAGAAAAATGGCACGAAAAACAAAAGAGGTGAGATACCAGGGTGTATTTTATGATCATTTATACACCCTTATTATTAAATGACCTGTTAGACAGAGCTAAGATAAATATTAGCACGTTAGCTAAGTTGGCTAACTTTGCCCAGCTGACAGAAGTGTTGGCAGCCTCGCCCACCGTCAGTATCACCGAGATACCAGGGTGTTTGTTTTCCATTGTATTTAAGATTTGGTTGTTCATCTTAACTACTTCTCATTGAGGCCATGCTAGCTAGTATGTTTCCCTGTGGTTGTCATTTATTTGCCTGATTGATCAGTGGCCATTTAAAGATCATAAAGGTGTGGCTAATGCGCTACAGCTAACTGTTAGATACACAACTGCAGCGATACTGGCAATATAGATAATGCCCCAGAGTGTCAGGAAAAGGATTGTGCATCAGAGTTCCACATGTTAAAGGACATGATCTCACTGACAGAGAGGTGGGCGTGTTTGCACCTTGGTCAGAAATCACAGACCTGCTGCGGCTCTGACATCATGTTATAGAAGCTACTAACGCCTGAAAGTAAATACAAAGTACCATAAACTTACGTTTTTCATCACCATTAATGATGGACAATGTGGGAACAAGAGTATTACTATAACTAGAAGATCCCTTTTTTTTTTAAGGTATCATTTTATTGCATATGTAGTACAGTGTCCAAAGGTAACACATATCTCCATGTTATACGGTTTCATCAAAAACAAAACAGATGGAACAACAGATTATATATGACTAACATATATGTAGAGATCATGTTTGTTTATTTCTGTCGAGCTACCTAGACATCAAAGCATAAAGAAGGAAGACAAACTGTATGTTGATGTGGTAATAAGTTTGACATTTTGACCTGAATTAACCGAAAGTGTAGGAAAAATCCTCTGGGATCATAATCAGCTCAATAGGGTATTATGTTGAAGTCTTTTGAAGCCACCTTAAAAGCCTCAAAATGTTGCTTAAGGAAGGCAATCATTTTCTGGGGGGGACACAAACCAACCAAATCTCATACAGATCTGGCCAGTGGTTCTTAAGATATGCTGCCCTTGATTAGAGTCTTGGAAAAAGATGAAAACTGTTGGACTGGCAGCCCAACAGGAAGAATAATGTCATCACATATGGGGTAAAACATATCATTTGTTATTGCAATGATTGTTTGTAAATCTATATCGCCTTGCTTCACCTTATGCTTTAGGTTATCCATTAAGTTAATTATCTCTGGAGGTTACGGTATAAGTTGTAGAACCCTTGGTGGTAGACTAAAAGAAGAAAAACCAATGCTATCTTGTACTTGTCTTGTATACTTTGTGTACATTGACCTTACCCTAAATATTTCCTCCTTCAGCTCCACAAAGCTTGGCAGAATGAGTCAGCCCTGTATGACAATGTTTGTTTCACTACCACAGGTGTGTTAGTGTTTGTGGTCATGTGACCAATTAGGCTGATTCATTTTTTTTCTCCATCTCGTCAGCCAAGTGCCTGTCACAAGCTATAACTGAGTGTCCTGCACTATCATGGTAGTTTGGTATGTAACTAAGCATTTTATTTATGAATCCACTCAATGGTGGATCACTGTAATTTCACAGAGCACAAACTATATTGACTAACACTCCAAATTAATCCCCATGATTCACACTTTCACTTCGCTGTCCTTGAATGTCTTTTCCAAGCAGTAAGTCTATTTTTTTGACAATCTTTTCATCTTTCCCTTCCTTGTTTCCTGTCCTCAGCGGCTCTGCAGGCTTTAAAAAGAAAGAAGCGATATGAGAAGCAGCTCGCCCAGATCGACGGCACACTGTCGACCATCGAGTTCCAGAGAGAGGCTCTGGAGAACGCCAACACCAACACTGAAGTGCTCAAGAACATGGGCTTTGCGGCCAAGGCTATGAAGTCTGCCCATGAAAACATGTAAGAGCCAACATCCAGTCATGTGAAGTGAAGCCTGTTTTAAAGAATATTTTATTTGTAGCCCTCTTCTTATTGATTGCCTTTGTGGGTAGGGTAGGAAAAGTATGTGTGTTTTAAATCAATAGAAAGATTAGGAGGAAAATGCCTCAATTCTAAAAAATACAGAGGATTTGACCCTTTTGCAGTTATACCTCCCTAATCCAAACACATCAGCATCTATAATGTAATCAGTGGCAAGCCCAAGAGTAACATGAAGGATATATAGTTAAGAAAAGCACTCATACTCGTTTACTAAATAATTGTGTGGGTAAATAATGCTTGTAATAGTGTGGTATGTTTCATTCAAATATGAATCATCCCTTGTTTGTTGTTTCAGGGACATTGACAAGGTGGACGACCTGATGCAGGACATTACAGAGCAACAGGAGCTCGCCCAGGAGATTTCCGACGCCATCTCTAAACCTGTCGGCTTTGGAGAGGAGTTTGACGAGGTGAGCTACCCTTTCCACATTTTATGTTTGTTTTGTGTGTTTCCTCCTTGGCGCTGTAGAGCATTGTTTTGAGAGCCACCAGGTTAAACCGTTTGTCCACATTTGCATGTCTTGAGTCATAACTCGAGCCTTAAGCACTTATTTTTGAATGGACTTATTCATAGACCAACTTCACCATAATTGATGGTATTCACTCATCCAGGGACAATATGGCAGAAAGAATGAAAGTAGTCAACTGGCTTTAAGTATGTAAAAAAAAAAAAGCTCAGAGATGTTTTACTCATCATATCCCCCCACACTGAAACTAAAGTCACTTTTTACATTTAATCTGAATTATTTTACTAAGGTCCATCTCTTTCTGGTACCGGTTCTGCGTGAATTTGTCTCATAAATATCCTCATCTGAACAGTTTCTTGCTGTGTTTTTCAGGATGAGCTGCTAGCGGAGCTGGATGAGCTGGAGCAGGAGGAGCTGGACAAAAACCTGCTGGAGATTGGGGGCCCGGAGAATGCCCCTCTCCCCAACGTGCCTTCTTCTTCATTACCTTCCAGACCTGGTAAGAGCCTTTTGGAAAACTGATTCATCAACTCTGACTGTCAGGTAGTGCGGTTGCCATTACAATTGAGAGGCTGTGGGTTTGAGCTCTGCTGTCAACATGTCCATGTATCCTTGGGCAAGATAGTTAACCACGCTGTTCCTCCAGGAAATAGCACATTGCTCTGTGTGAATGTAAATGACTTTGAGGGGTCGTAAAGACTGACTAAAGTGCTATATAAATACAGTCCTTTTACCACTTGACTGAACCTACTGCAGCATATCTGCTTGTTAGGTATAGGTAAAGACTCTGTGGCAGTGAATTAGAAGAGATGATTTGGCCATTGTGGGAGTTATGTGCAACAGCCCTGCGTAGTTACCAGGTAACAAGTGGAGAAGTTATTAGTCAAGGCCAAAATAAATCACACGGCACATAACACCACCTCTTAAATTTAAAACATGCTTAAAACATTTGCACAGATAGAAAGGATATATATATTCATGTGCTGTTATATTACTGCTGGGCAGAACCACACTAGCTGTTTCCTTATGCATATGCTGCTCCTTTAGTTTTATTAGAATTTTCATATCATCATTTTGGGAAATGACTACATCAATGTTGTCTAATTAGAAACAATCCAAGCGTGTGAATGTGCCTGCTTGTATGTGTCTCACCCCAATACATCTTCAAAGCCCCATACACAACATGGTTCTTGAATACCATTCCTTGCCATCCACATTATCGGACATGATGGTCACGTAGAGTTTTACTTTTGGAAACAATAATTTAACAACCAATTTCATGGTTATGGGTCGGTAATATATCGGCCCCAGAAGTATCCTGCATCCCTTTTCGTGATCAGCTTAAAAAAACGGTACCATTTTATTCTATATGTCTAACAACTGTTTTGTCTTTTTACCCCCGAAGCCAAGAAAGAGGAAGACGAGGACGACATGGAGGATCTGCAGCGCTGGGCGATGGAAGCCATGTAAACACAGCGTCTGCTTCATCATACCTGCATCAGAGAGGGAAATGAAAGGAGCCTGAGGGAATGAATGGACTGATAGGATGTTGTGTATGAGTATATTTTTGTGTGTCTGAGAAGAGCTGACTTTATGTAACACTAAAAAAAAAAGCAACAATGCTGTAGAATTTGTTTTCCTGTCCCCTTCACAATACAGACACCTCTGAGTATAAGGGGCTTTTATATCAAGGCTCTATCCCTGTACTTTAGCAAAGTCACATAATATTTTTACCCTCAATTTTAACATAATACTAGCTCTTAACGGTCATTGTACTGGGCAAGGCTGTTTCAGCGCCCACAGGGTTCATACTGAGGAGTAATAGAATGAGCTCTGGGGTACAAAAAAGGCGTTGTTATCAGATTAGTGTTACAGACTGTGGCGTTGCTAACATCACTTTATGACGGGAATCTTCATTGAAATGTAATCCTCAAAGAGCTGTTTCCGACTCACATATTTACCTGTGTTTGTGGCGTTAAACTGGCTGGATGTTTTTTTGTTTTATTTCTCCCTTCTTGACAAAAATAACAGTCCTTATCTCTCTGTTTTTTTGTTAATGCTGTTGAAGATTGGAGAACAGCTGAGCATGAGCTAGATGAAGAAGCTATGAGCTGTGTGTTTGCCAGAATATGAATCTCTTCTTTGGTTTCAGGCTGCGTGCTTTGTCTCTTTTATCCCCTCCTCTTTGCCTCCTGTCGCCATGTCAGCGGCTTCTCCCTCCCTCAAAGGCGTTCACACCGGAGTGGTTCTTGTTATTTGGTGTAAATATCCCAAATGTGTCTCTTTTTTATATACTGTATTTCTGCCATCACTGAGAGGTTCTGTTGAGGTTGTGTGAAGCATGCAGCAATTTGGAAATCACGATACAGATCACTGCGCACGGCTAGGAAGAAAGATGTTAAACACAACCCTTTCATCAGGCTCTGTCTGTCTCTGTCCTTTCCATAAAGGTTTCTATTTCAAGTTGTATAATGTTGAAAAAATAATAATAATAAACTATTGTCACATCTTATCAACTGCATCTTGAAGGACATGGTGCTCTGTAAAACATTAGATTATAGACATTCTACAACATTTTGGAGTTTAAAGAGTTGATTCCTTTAGTTTTTCAAAAGTCGTTATGTACATTTTTTACATAGAAAAAAATAACAACACAAGGAACAATGGACAAGCATGTTTGCATTTATATGTTTTATTTATCCAGATGAGAATATTATTTGCAAAATCATTAAAGGTTTTCAATTCTTTCATTGTAGTTTTGTTCTTCACATTATTAGGTCATGACATCTGCTATCAAAGGAAGGCAGCACATTCGGGAATAGAATAGAAACTGGAGCTCTCACATGTATGACATTTTAGCTTAAAAGCTTGGAGGTATTCAATTTGTACTTGTGAATCATAGATTTTGACCAAATATTATGATTAGGTTGATCATATACTATTAAAATAAAACGTAAAGTGATATCAAGGTAGAGCTTATCAATAATAAATACATTCATGTCAAGGTCTCCCATGGCCTCCAGTATAGGTACATTGCCAAAACTACTTTGGAAGTGTCCTGGAAGTGCAAAACACATTTAACAATTTACCAGAAGTGTAAAGTAACTACATAAGTAATTTTATTTGAGTACTGTACTTAAATACACTTTTGAGATAGTTGATTACCTGAGTATTTACATTTTATGCTACTTTGTACTTTAAGTTGTAAATTGTGTACTTCTACTCTACTTTAGCTACACCTGGAATAACATTCACAATCTACCCTACAGTATACAAAGTCAGTAAAACTAGCTACACCTTTACTAGCTTTGATAAGACTTTAAGGCATCAATAATTATAATCAAAACATATCATATATTATTCAAAACCTAATTGCATAATAGGTACTTTTACTTTTGGTACTTTAAGTATATTTTGATGCCAATACTTTTTTTTACTTTTGCTTGATTAACATTTTGAATAAAGGGACATTTAATTGTAACATGTACTTGGTATTCGTAGACTCTGGTACTTCTACTTTTACTCAAGTACAAGATCTGAGTACTTCTCCCACCTATGCAATTTACAATGATTTCCTTTCTCAACTTGACAATATAATTATAGGCAGGGTAATATCCATGTATAATTAAAGTTTAAGTCTTAAAAGAGACTTATAAGTGTAGCAGTCAAGAAATACTAATAGAGTATAAATAGATAGAAATCCTTTTTCAATGAAGGACTTTAAATATAATTTAGCGTGGTTTTTTTAAGTTTTACATTTTGTTCATTTTTGTACATTTATTACATGAAAGCATGGTAAATATATTTGCAGGGGTGGGGGGTCAAGGCACTAAAGTAGATAATAAACAGGCTTAAATATAAGTTATAAAAGGTGCAAAGCGTCAAGGTTTACTTTCTTTGTGAAGAACAAAATATATCAGAAGTACACATTAATGGCCTTATTTTATCTTAGAACCATAACAATATCATTAACCTTGTTTATTATGTATCAGATAGACTTTTCTAGCCTTTTTTGCAGTAGTTTAGTTTGTGAAATAGTGCTCTTGAACGTCTCGAACACCCCACACGGAATGGGACGTCGCAAATTGATTACGTCAGGATCAGGCGACTCCACGCTTGCGTACTGCGGATCTAACGCTGATGCAAGATTTTTTTTAGCGCAGCATTGTGGGATTGATCGAGGGACAAAAAGTAGCCAGATTTCAGTCACTTTTCAGCCCGCAAAGATGTCAGGAGACGAGGTAAATAATCGTGGGTTGTTTGCTGTGTGTTTTGTGTTGCTGTGTATGTTTATCTGGGTGAAATAATGGTAATTATCGCGTTAGATGGTTGTCGAGATGACTTTGGGCCTCGGCTCGGCTGCTCCTCCCTGTTCGCCGCACCAGACCTCACATGGCTGAAGCTAGCAGCAGCCCGGCCTGCCTGAATGAGAAGGAGGTATCCAGTACATCGCTGGATTACGATCTTTCCCAAACCTAATGATTAATAATTATCCCCGTAGTTTATGAATCCTCCCTGTCCCAGCTGTTGGTTAACTCGTGTTATACTGTCGATGTTAGCTACCTAGCGTTAGCTGGCCGGTTACCAAGCTAACGGTCGGTGTTTTCCACCAGAAACAAAAGCTACTGTTACCGTGTTTTAACGGGAGTTCTGTTTAATTACTACGGACTGTTTACACCGACACAACTTAACGGTCAGGTTTATGGTTGTCAACATTATAAAAATTAAATATCAAGAAATTGTTTTACTTGACATATTTTGAATGAACTGTAGTCCATGTATTTACCCTTGTGACTTTATTTAGGTGTTTCCAGCCTGTGTCCTATGTTCTTGATATAAAAAAACACTGTTAAAAAATATTAAAATGGATATATATATATACTTTATGTATATCCCATTTCGGGAAACTGTTTTGTCACACAAGCATTTTTGATAGTCATTGTGTAAGAATTACAACATTTCTTAAATATAGAATAAAATACTCATAAAATAAAGCTAACATTAAAAGCAAATGTAAACATTCACAGTAGAAAAGACTTGTGTTTTGAAGAGTATCTAGGATTACACACGATAAAATATACAGATAGGTACAATAGAATTATCTCTAATATACCAATCTACCCTATTATAAATATGGTAATGACCATTTTTAGGGTTACTGCAAGCAAATGAAGGGACATGCTATTTGAGTGGTTAAAAGCTACCCATGCACTGTGGAGTATTCAACATGTAAAATAAATGAAATCAGACACAAGCTCTATGTAGAGGATTTCCACATTTGACCTATAGAAAAGTACATTGCCGAATACATTAAGCGTTTGGTAATGTGTCATATAAAGAGCATGTTTAACCGAGGAACAAAGTGTAGTTTATTTTATAAAGCACATTTAAGAACAACAGAAGTTAATGCAAAGCGCTTTTCTGTGATAGGATCTGCCTCAGTACAACAGTAGTCAAAGACATAATTAAAAGGCAATAACACATAATGTATTTCAGCTGTAACAGTATTTCAGAAAACTGCACCAGTTTGCTGAGATAACAATCACTGTTAAGATGAGGAAGATCTGTCCCTCCTCTTCTGGTATTTTTGTATATCAGGATGCAATCTTTCCATTAATGATGATTGTGATTACATTGAACATATACCTGAAATTATGAGCAGTCTTCCAAATGATACAACATTGAAGACATTTATAAAAAAAATTGAAAAAGGGTTGTTGCCGAAGTGGCAGCTAGAAAAAGATGAAATATGTCATCAATTAATAATAATAATAATAATAATAATAAAAAAAATACATTTTATATGTAATATATCTTTTCTTTTCTTCTTTCAGATGATTTTTGATCCCAACATGACCAAAAAGAAGAAGAAGAAGAAGAAGCCCTTCATGCTGGACGAGGAAGGAGGAGAGGGCGTGGGAGGGGAAGAGGCTAAGGAGGTGGAGGCAAAGGAGGCAGAACCAGAGGCTGGAGAAGACAAGGAGGTGGATTTCGATGAAGATGAAATCAGGAAGAAAGGTTCGAATGAGATTGAGACTGCTCAGTGTGCAAAATACTCGCAAGTGACGTTATGTAATTCAACCACCAACACAATGTTCCTCTTGTGTTCTCCAGAGCCATCCGATGATTTGAACGACTTGAACTTCTTCAACCAGAAGAAGAAGAAAAAGAAGCCCAAAAAAGTGTTTGAAAATGAAGTTGAAGAGGGTCTTAAGGTCAGTCTCTGCTTCAAACTTTTTTTTTGCTTCTTCCATCACTTTCCTTGTCTCTTTCTTGTCTTAACCTTCAAACTGCCATTTCCCATCAACTCCCAACTAAATTTCCCCATTTGGTCCAAATCAGGAGCTGAAAATTGAGGGAGAGCAGACAGAGACGCTGGAGGAGGACAACCTGGACCTGATGCTTCCTACCAAGAAAAAGAAGCAAAAGAAAGTGGACTTTGAGGGAGAGCTAGTGGAGAAGGATGACGGTGAGAATAAATCCCCTCAGGTTTTAAAGTGGAGAAGTTAAAGAATTCACTTTGTGTGATGATGTATTAATGTGTTGTGATATCAGCATTGGAGGATGATGAGGGGAAGAACAACGATGGGATCTCCTTCAGCTCCATCACAGGACCATCCTGGGCCGGCACTGAAAGAGATTACACTTATGATGAGGTAAGATGGATAGATAATGTCATGCTTCTTTTGTGTGTGCTCAGTTACATCAAAGAGAAAAGTAAATGACAGAAAAAAAGGATGGTATATTTATTTCCTTAAAAAATAATGCAAGGCTTTTTCTGTCTTTTAGTTTAGTTTTTTTACTGCTGCCTGCTAAGTTAGGTCATCATGCACATATTTCATTATGTCGGATTTGAAATAAAAACTGGGAAAATCAATCTTTAAACTCATAATTACAAACAAACTGGTAACAATTACTACAGCACACTTTGAATAATACCAATTAGCAGAAATGCTCACAATACAGGCTTTTTAAAAAGGCACTGCATTTTTAACCCCTCGTCTAGTGCGCTACCCCTGAATGATCAAATCATGATTATGGTTATCAATCAAATGGAAATAAGGCTAAATACATCAGTGTAACGTTTTTTTTGTTCCATCTATATTGCTTTTTTCCCTGACTTAAAAACCCTGGGGAAAAAAGGCAACACGTACAACAAAGTGTTTCCTCAAGAGCTTTTTTTGACTCCATAACACAAACTGCGTTCTTGGAAGCAAAATATCTTTCTTCCTCCACACAATACAGCATTTAAATCATTTGCTGAAATAAAATTGTCTGAAAAACACAGATATGAGTCCTAAGGTGTCGGTATTCTTGACGTCACTCTTCTCGCCCTCGCTCTTTCAGCTCCTGAACCGAGTCTTCAACATCATGAGGGAGAAGAACCCAGACATGGTGGCCGGAGAGAAGAGGAAGTTTGTGATGAAGCCTCCTCAGGTGGTCCGAGTGGGAACTAAGAAAACCTCCTTTGTCAATTTCACAGATATCTGCAAACTGTGAGCCTCACACCTCGTACACCTTTCACACTGTTTACATCAGCACTGCATTTTTAAACTCACCTCTCGTGTATTCTTCATCACAGGTTGCATCGTCAGCCTAAACATCTCCTCGCTTTCCTGTTAGCTGAGCTGGGAACAAGGTGAGTTTCAGTGTTTGTAATAGAAAATTCATGAATATACAGTCATTTCATTACGTTGACAATTCTAGATGCTATTTCTCCAAAGTAAAAGAGAACGTTTCTGCGTGCATTGTTGTTAAGGTTTGTGCTTTTTTCTGTTAACAGCGGTTCCATAGACGGAAATAACCAGCTTGTGATTAAAGGCAGATTTCAACAGAAACAGATAGAAAATGTGTTGAGAAGATATATCAGTAAGTATGAATTTAACCTCGTAAATTGCAATTAATGTACCAATATCAAACTTGACTTAAATGAATGCTTTTGGAGTCTGCTTACACCACACTCTTTAAATGTTTGTATTCAACTTTCCGGACCTGGATTTGCAGGATTTTTCCTCAATTTCCATTTATTATTTGGAGTTCTACATCCCGTACTGCTGTATAAAGAACAGTGCTAATATCCGTCTCTCTCTCTCTCTGTCTCCCCCCCCCCGCAGAGGAATACGTGACGTGTCACACCTGCCGCTCCCCAGAGACCATCCTGCAGAAGGACACTCGCCTCTATTTCCTGCAGTGTGAAACATGCCACTCCCGCTGCTCCGTCGCCAGCATCAAGACAGGTTTCCAGGCTGTGACGGGCAAGAGGGCGCAGCTCCGCGCCAAAGCCAACTAAAGACCACCGAAACTGGGCTCCCGCTCCTCTCTCGGTCCCCCCAATTCCCCTCAGAAGGGCCGGGGCTGGGGTCGGGGGCCCTCATGATTTCTCTAAAAGGACTCTCTGAATCGAACTGCGGGAGGGTTTGGCTGTTGTTGAGTTGTGTCGTGGCCTGAGAGGCGGGGAGTGAGAGAGTATCTAAGGCTGACGGATGGGGTTCAGGCACCATGAGCAGATGATGTGTAGCACACACTCTGTTGGATGCATTCAATTTGTTTTCTGGCTGACGAACCCTCCAGCTCCTAGGTTGTTCTTTTTTTCCATTTGCTGTGATTCCTGCAAGAAAACCTTGATTTAATATGGCATCCTCATTCTTTCCTCTCCCACTTTACATACACCAGACATGACATTTTCTAGCTAATTTGATCTACCTTGATAGGGCATAGTTGCTCTGGTCATTGTTCATGTGGCTCATGTGGTCGGATCTTTTATTCTTGAATTTCACACTGCTCAAACTCAAGGATTTGTTGTTGTTTCTATATCACAAACCTGCCAGTCCAGCATTTTCAGCTCCTGTTTATCAAAGCTAATCAAAATCCCTGGGCTGGAGTTGCATACAGGAAGATTTGTCATTGTTACTTATAAGCAACAGGCTCCTAACAAGGGTGTTGTTTTGATCATCTTATAGCAGGAGGTGACCACAAAGTCAAACAATGATAAAGGGGAGGGCACGTTTTCACAGAAGACTTTAATAGAGAGGTGGTTTGGGGGACAGATCTAGAAATAATTCAGCGTGTTTGTGCATGCTTTTTTGGCATTGATGAGCAATTGTGTACTATCTTATTTTTTGCTTCTGTTTTTAAGATCAACTCATTTTATCAAACATTGGAGATTTGATGTGAAAATAAAAACATTTTGTTAAGAAGAAAGCTTCCCCACTTAAAAAACAAAAAAAAAAGCCTTTGAGCGGACACTTAACATCAGTTTTCTCTTACAGAGTGTTCAAGTGTTATTCCAGAAATGTACACCCAAGCTAGCCACGATATGGAGAGTTATCAACCAATGACGATAGATGCAACCTTTTATTTATACAGTTCCTGTGTGAGAAGAATGGATAAGAAGGTCTGGCTGGAATCATTTTAAAACCTGGTTTTTCACAAAAATAAAAAGTTCTACTCTCTCTCTCCATCACGGCTCTCTTTCTGTGTGCTGACACTTTTGTTCACACAATTCTTTTTGCAATAAACTTTTTTTTGTTTATTATTTAAACTAAATTAAACTAGAGAGTGACGCCAGTCTGCTCTTTCAAGTGCTAGCTTGACGTAACTGCCATGTTGCTGCTACTTCTGAATCCAAACGTTTTTGCTTCCAAAGCCTTTACATAGCTGAGACATGCCTTACACCGTCACATCTACCAAGTGAAATGTATTCACAAAATAATATTTTATTTCTTTGCATGGTGCTTACATTATTTTATGAATTAGCTGAATTTACATATTTAATCAACTAAAAACGAATTATTCTTTCTTCAGACACTGGGATTTGAGTACTTCAAAATGATATTGTATATGACCCTAAACTGGATCAGATTATACATTCAAAGAAATAAAATGATACAATTTGTATATAACCCAAGTCCAGTGCTTATTAAATTAGAAAGACTAGTTATTAGTCAACTTAAACATCACATCAATATCAATTATATGTTTTTTCTGAACTGCTTTTGCAGACATTTTTTTAATACAGTACTGGTATAGGTTACATCTCCTGTTTGTGCCTATATGATTGATAGGAACTTTTTAATGCAGTACACATTTCCAAGAGTTTATTATTTAATGTGTATGTGTGTAGGGACACTTAACTATACCATCTCAAAAATAAGAAATCGAGATAATAGAAAACGATTTAACATACATATTAAATAATACAATAAAGCACAATAACAACGAGAAGCTCCAGGTCATTCATTAATGATCCCTTTTCAAACATTCTTCAGTTTGTGTTAAAAAATATTTGCCAGTATAACATCATTACTTTATGACTCTTGATAACAGAGAGCACACAATGTAAATGATATCAGAATACTTATTTAAGGTGTAGTTATGACATAAGAGAATACTTTCATGGATGTTAAAAATCGCTGAAACAAACTAGTATGCAACATATATTCAGCTTTCTTATATATTCACTATATTGCAAATAACAGCTGTAGATGAATGGGGCTTTTAATTTGAAATTAAATACCAGAAGTCTGCCACAGTCAGCTCTGCGTTGATTGGCTGATGTGTCTTGCTGGAAGAGAAGCTATAACGGCAGCAGCGCGAGCAGCGGAGCAGCTTGGTTACGAGCCCTCGCTGAGAATAGTCGAGAACGACGTTAGCAGTGACACCATGCCTCGTGTTTATATCGGGAGACTGAGCTACCATGTACGCGAAAAAGACATCCAGAGATTTTTCAGTGGATATGGAAAGCTCATGGAAATTGATTTAAAAAATGGGTGAGTTTTTAAACAAAGTGTGTTAGCTAACATTTCCAAGCTAGCAATAGAGCTAACCGTTCATGTTAACGAGGCCAGTGCGGGGCAGTGCTGCTAAAGAAACACAATTAATTATCGGATGCAGGGATATGTTCGCATTAACGGTAACGTTGTTAAGTTAAATCCCATTTGTTTTTCTTATAATATATTGAAGAGGTGTTGTTGTTGTTTTGTTTTCTTAACTTGCTCGTTTGACAGGTGGCGCATGGCCAACATGGCGTGTTTGTGTTTGCTACAGCTCAGAGCTAGCTAGCGCAGCTTGGTGACTTTTTGCATTGTTTTGACAATTTCAAATTTAAACTCTCATTGCATTGCAGCTATGGATTCGTGGAGTTTGAGGATAACAGGGACGCTGACGACGCTGTGTACGAGCTGAACGGGAAGGAGCTGTGCGGGGAGCGCGTGGTCGTGGAACACGCCCGGGGACCGCGGCGAGACCGAGACCGAGACCGAGATCGAGACGGCCACGGTGGGGGTTACTGGGGTGGTGGGCGCAGTAAGTGCAGTCTATTACAAGATACCCTCTCTTTCCCTTGGGGTGAGGTGTCGATATGGACTGCACAGAGAGCTATTATGTTATTAATAACTTTGAAAATGTATGTACTTGCAACATAAGCTCACACACGTTTGACTATTTCAGGAGACTCTTGATTTTCAGGTACACTGGCACGATCAGTGCCATGATACATGGCTAAACATTATTATGGCTCAGATTGCATGCAAACTTGAACAGTAGCTACAACATTTTATATAGTGATACTTACTCTATTCATGTTTATAACTTATAAAGCAGTTTGCCCTCATGGAAAAGTTCCTGATCTACATTCCAATTGCTTAGAACATTTCTCTTTTCGTGTTCGTGATCCTGTTGAACAATGCTCATTTTCTACCATCATGGGTTTGTGACCTGCCGGTTTTTGCTCCTCCCCAGTGATCCTTGACCACCATTGATGGTCTGTGTTTCATTATTGGGCGGAACAACAATATGCAAGTCAGTGCCCTTAAAACACAGGCTTTGAAGTTGGCATTACCTATAATAGCTTAAACGCAAGGCTTTCCTGCCATGTGTTTTCTTTATTATAATAAATTGGTTGAGCTATATTTTTGTTGAAGGTGTGGAATTTTCAAATTTGTTTGCACCACAAAAACAAAACAAATCACAAACCTAACTAGTGTATTTTTAACTAAATGATAAGGACTTGACTAATATTTTCCTGTGAAATGTGTATTTTTATCTTTGGTCTATATTTTTATATTCAACATTAACAAAAGTCCTTGATGTTTCAATTTGAAAGAGTCCAGTTGCGGGCTGAGGCTGAGAGTCCATTGAGGCTAAAGATGACTGGCTAAGATGACTGCCTGTCCCGTTTGGCCTTGGCTTTCACCTTACAATGTGTGTGTGACCTTTGCCCCCCCTTGATCCTTGGCTGACCTAACCGGAAGCCATGACGACATCAGCCTTTTGCCAATAGACCAGGGGTGATGGTGAGGATTGCCATTGGTTTTTATGTTGACAGCAAACATAAGTGGAGCGGCTCAAGTAAAGAACTTACAATCAAAAGAAATATTGTAAGTGAGCAAACCCAAAAGCAAAATTTCAGACTGACATCCGGTCAAATAACTAAAGATTGGTGTATGTGTTTCTCTACACCGCTCTTTCTCAATTTGATTGAACAGTGTCCTTGACCACAGCCTATGTGGATCCCTCCATTCTGTTTGTGTTACAGGGTCGGGGGTCGGAGGCCTTGAAAAGATATCACTGTTCATTTGTTAAAGCAGCTATAGCATCACAGTGTGAAATCCCGCAGTAAGACAGACTTTGTATTGCCGGAAACAGATGCAGTGGTGTTCTTTGCAGCAGCGAAAAACATCAAAATGCTGAACAATACAAAGAGCCCGTGCTGTGGTGCCGTAGACCACTTATCTGAAGCTTTGTGTTAGTAAATGGGATCAGAGGGACAGAGGGTTCCTTATTAAGATCAAATTTAGACTTCCTTGGACTTTTATCTAGCAATCACTGCCTTTCGTTCATTTGATAACCCAGGCAAATAGTTCTGTGCGTCTTGCTCATTTTTCTTGGTTCTCACTTCTTTCATGTGCTGTTGTTTTTAAAGGTAGCGGTTATAGCAGCCGGAGCCGCACTGGAAGGGATAAGTATGGACCTCCTGTCCGTACTGAGTACCGTCTCATTGTGGAGAATTTGTCCAGCCGCTGCAGTTGGCAAGACCTCAAGGTACATCTTTTATGAATACCAATATAAAACTATTATTGCTTTTCCTCTGTTCCGTAAACTGGACTGGAGTTGTTGGACCAAGAAGATTTCAGGATAATAAATCCTTACTTTTATATTTTGTGTCATACAGGACTTCATGCGTCAGGCAGGAGAGGTGACGTATGCAGATGCCCATAAGGAACGCACGAATGAGGGTGTAATCGAGTTTCGGTCCCACTCGGACATGAAAAGGGCCATTGACAAGCTGGACGGTACAGACATTAATGGCCGCAAGATTCGTCTGGTGGAGGACCGGCAGCGCAAACGCAGGTCGTACTCCGGAAGCCGCTCCAGGTGGGAACACTGAATAAGCTCTGTGATGCTAAACTTTGTTATATTATATTTTTATATTTTGCAGAAGAAATTGGCTGTATTTTTTTCAATTTGACTTTGCGATCTCTCCCTCAGGTCTCGTAGTCGCCATCGTTCCCGCAGCAGGAGCCGCAGGAGCAACAGAAGCAGGAGCTCCAGGAGTCGCTCTAGATCCCGCTCCAGGTAAGAATGGGCCGCATCCACTACAATAATAAAACAAGCATTCTACAAAGTATGATAGTAGTTGTGTTTACATAAATGAGTTAGGTGTCCATTGCTTCATGGTGTGTTTTGGGTGCCGGAATAATTGAAAACAAATTGTTTTTTAAGGTCTCGTTCCCGTAGCAAGAAGAGACGTGGCCATTCCCGCTCCAGGTCTGGAAGGAAGTCTGGCTCCAATTCAGGAGAAAGCAAATCCCGATCTCGTAACCGCAGGTCCCATTCTCGCTCCCGCAAATCCCGGTCCGGTTCTGCTGAGCGAAAATCTAAATCTCGCTCAAAAAGTCGTTCAAAGGTAAAGTCGGAGAGAGGTTCTCGCAGCCCGTCCAAGGCGATGTCTGTCGACAAGAAGTCCCGCAGTCGTTCAGCCTCCCCGCTGGAGAACGGGAAGGATGACCATGTTGCCAAATCTCCCTCCCGCTCCCCAACCCCACACGAGGACGACCGCAGATCCAAGTCCAAGGAGAAGCGCTCTCCGTCAAGGTCTCGTTCCCGGTCTGGATCAGCTTCTCAGGATTAGTGGAAAAGGAAAAGGGAGATGATTCTCTCACCCTCAAGCTTGATCGCTATGTTGTACATAATGAGCAGCGTCGTCATACTGGCTTATGCTTCCTGGCTTGTCTACTTTTCTCCTTCAAGTTGGCACTTGTCTTTAACCTGTTTGAGATGCAGTTTTATTAGAGCATGCACACAGTGGAGGGTTTTTTTTGTTTGTTTTTGGAGTCATGCGTCGTTAGCCTCCCAAAACACTTGTTTTTTTTCAAAGGCTGAAGTGCTAGTCTTCATTTATTTAGATCAGTGACTTAATATGGTGCAAGTCCCGAACATTTCAACTTGGTTGCTTTTTTTGTTTTAAAGACGCAGTATTAAAAGTTCAGCGAAAATGGCATCTTTATTTTATTTAAAATGTCAATCCTGCATCTTGGTTTGCAACAAACCTTTTCCGTTTGTTGGACCGGTTAATTTAATAGCCTTGTTTGCGTCTGGCGCAGCCATCGGGCATTGTTTGTTGCAACAGTTTTGTTTCATAATTATTCAATCTGCATGCTTTTGGGAGAAAAGTAGTGTTTGGCTACAGCATTGATGGCGGTTATTTTTTTCTGAACTACATTCTCAATAATTGCTTTCTCAAGGAATCGCTGATCTTTGTATTGTCTTGCGGCACTCTTAAGAGGCACAACTGGGATGCAACTTGAATTGCAAATTTACATGACATCATAAGGGTTTGTACATCATGTGGAAACGACTTGTAGGTGGCCCATTACGATCCTATCTTAATCTCTGGTTCATAGACTGTTGAATCTGCTTCAAAACCGTATTGCTTCCTTTTCGTTGCTACCAATGTTTGGGTTTTGTAACCCTGAGCTGGTAAACCGTGGAATAACCTTTTACCTTTTAATTTGCCTATAGTTCAAGGCCTCAAATGCAATGTTCGATTTAATACGCATCTCCTGCTTTCCTCATTTGCAAGCCTGAAAAAAGTAATTTTCTAGACTGGAGTGGTGATTCTTCTTAAATATTAGTTTTAAGCCTCCAACAATTTATAGTGCACAACTACAAGATGAGTTTTAGTACTGATTAGGTACATCATTCAGATGTCTGGACGATCTGTTTGTGGGTTTATACTAACATCATCAGACTTACTAAATGCATCCCCTCTTTTTTTCTCTCTCTATGCGTATGAGATCTTATGGGAAAATGTCCTTTTTATTGTATGTTCAAATAAAGTTCTTAATGAGAAAACTTGCCGTGTTTTGTGGCTATGTGTCAGTATTACAGAAACCTTGACTGCAGTATCGACATGACCTATATCCTGCTAATTATATAATGAATGGTCTTTCATTTAGGGGCGGACTTTCTGGGGAAATAAAAAAGATCAATGTGGTGCAGATGTTTATATAGGAAGTAAAACATTTTTTTTTTTTAAAGAATCGAATTAAAAGAGACGGCTCTCCAGGCTAGTCAATAGTCCACTACATTATTTGCACATCGAAGTGTTTTGGCGTTACATTATATCCAGCGAGCGGTGACTGTACTGGGGGCCCACGCATGCGCAGTCGTAGCCCCGGAGCCGCAGGAGATCATAGCTGGTAAGCCAAATTTCAGTTCCGAAATGATCTTCAAACACCAATTTAAATCGCATTTACAGTGTTTCTCCAATAGTGCCAGGTAGCAGCGTATTTACACCACATACGTTTGAAAGGGACTAGTCTAAATGTGTTTTTTGTTGAGGTAAAGCGTTTTGGCGTCAACCACAAAGCTTCCCATCTTAAAATATATATATACGTGATAACGCCGCGCGTTTAATTAACCTATCGTGTTAAATACTTTTAAATGATTAAAGCAGTCTAAACGATGTTAAATGATATATGTAACATGCTTTACGTTGTTGTGAGGGGAAATGTTGCTCATTCATTGGAGATGCAGCCAGAATGGGAGACAAGGTTCATCTCTCACTAAATGGGATTTTCACAGGATTTTAGACACTGCTGCTTTTATACATTTTTTTTTACTCACGGTTTTTCTTTTGCCTCCGCCATTTTAACTGAAATGTGCATTTTCTGAATGTGTGTGCACTTATAAGCTTTTGTGTAAACATTTATGAGTCACCATTAATGCTTTTTTTTTTTTTTTTAATTGGTGGTAGTCTAATGGATGGCTGCTAAAGTCACACCGGGTCATTGCTATTCCTGGAGGAAGGCTTTGCTCAGCCATTATTTGAAAAAGCCACCCTTAAAAGTTACTTACTTATTTCAAGTTAGAAAGAATTCGAATAAAAAGTGTGTTTTTACCTTATGTACATGTGATTCCATCGATCTCAGGGCCAATAGGAAATATATTTTAAAGGCAGAAATTGGAGAGAAAAAGTTTATTCAAATGATGGTCGTATAATTTATTATGTTGAGAAATATACCAAACTGGACTATTTGTTCTTTCTTATCTTGTGTCTGTTATTAGCCCCCCTTATGGGTGTAATTTGTAGAAATACCCTTTTTGCTCAGTTCTGACTGCATTTTGCACATTCTTGCACACGACTGCACAGCCATCCACTTTAAAATACAATTTACTGTAGTTTGCCATATTTTCATTGTCCAAAGGTTCTTTGTATATTCAAATTGAAATTAGGTGTAAATAGTTGTCTTCAGTATTTTATTTTTAAATTCTAAATATTTTCTTAAAAATACTTGTTTTTACTATCTTTATATTTTTGACCTACTTTTACAACTTGTTTTCTTATGTTTGTTATGTTCCCACCACCAGACACCAAATCAAATACCCTGTATGTGTAAACGTACCTGGCAATAAACTTGATTCTGATTCTGACTCTGAATAAATTGTGAAAAAGGACGAATAAAAAAGGGTTACTTATATAGCTTAACTAAAATTGCTAATACCACACCATATAAATACTGTTACAAGGAAAAGTCTTGGATTGAAAATGTTACTAAAGTAAATGTATATCATTATATGTAGGAACATGTAATTAGTATGTAAAGATAGCCAAAAAAAGGCCAATATAACTGTATTCATGTCTTATATCATTAGATATTTGTGTGTTTTGTAGAAGCAGTGCAAATGAAAATGAAATTATTTAAAATAAAACATTCAACAAAATCCACACTTTGTTTCAGAAGTTGAAACGTTGAATACGTTTGTATGAAAAATGATAAACAACAACAAAACAGTTACTTTCATCGTCAAACTTGTAGAGTAAATGAATCTCACTGGTAATTGTAGTGGATCTTAAAAGAAACAATATTTGCCCATTGAATTTAAGTAGATAAGAAGTGCAAAGTTGTATAAAAATAATCAGCTTTATTAAAACGTACCCGTACAGTACTTTAGTACAGTATTGGAGTATGCATAAAATTTCACCTCTGTAGGGTGAGAGGACAGAGAATCTATTGTAAAGTTAATTTTATTTATATAGACCAAATTGTCACTTTACCTGAGACAACCTGTTAGACATACAACAATTTTAATTCAGATAAGGAAAACATGTTGTTATGCACTACACCTGTTATCTTGTCAATCCTTTGAACTGATGACAACACCCTCTGCCCTCAAGCGCTCCGGAGTAAGAGACAGTGCAGCATTATGAGTGCCAAAGTGAACATGGAGGCTCAACCCAAAGAACCGGATCGCACACCTTTGGACCCGTCCTCCTCCACCTCCTTGTCCTCCAGCGAGGCCGTCCTGGTCTGTGGGAATGACAGTGTGGCCAAGAAGGCTCGGCCCCAAACCCAAACCCACACCACCACAGCTTTCCTCCTGCCAGGTAAGCATGACCTGTGACCTCTTTAAACTCATGATCACACTCAAAAGAGAGCATACTCTTTGGGGTTCATTGGTAGCTGAACTGTAACTCTTTTTCAACATTAAAACTTCATGTTTTAAAAATGTGAAAAAATACATACCATCTTTGAAATGGGATGTTTGCACGGACTGTTCTCTTTGTTCTGAGTCAGTATTCAGATATAAGATAAGAAAAGCCTTTATTGATCCAGCGGTGAGATTCAGGGGGAGACACAAAGAGTGTCATGTCTTTCCGCTTAATATAAACAGAAAGACTATTTGCCAGATTATCATGGCAAGTGTTGAACTGGAAACTTGTTTTAAAGGGGAACTCCACTGATTGTCCGTCTTATGGAAGCTGCGGCACATGTAAAACGTTAATCTGTCGATGATTGTTAAATGATTCTGTGTGGAGTGGCTGAAAAAAACCTAGTCTCTGGTAACACAGGCTAACATGTCAACACAACTCCGTTTTGAACCAAACCGAATGATGCAACAAAATGAAAACATGACGTGGTAAATGAATTGTGCTCTCTTTGGTGAGATCAGATACATTATTAAGTGTGAATGCAACTCTTTATTTAGCTCCTGCTGCTGGCCATCAGAAGCTGGAAGTGACTCCAGCCATATCCGTTGGAGACCCAGGCAAAGGAAGTCGGGCCAATGAGATGACCACCCTGACAGCACAGGTGGGCGGGGCTTGTAGCATCGTCCACGTCCTGGAGTGGAAGGAGGGGATGGCCATCCTGCCAAGTAGCAACCTCAAGGTGAACGCTTGTGCCTTTTTTCTTTATAGAATATTTCAAGATGTTCTTGTTACTTGCTTGCCTAAATTACATTATTGAAAAGCATCCTATCACAACATCAACTTCAGCAATGCCAGGAAAAAGAAAAAGAAATCAGTGATAATTGATCTATGACTAAATCATTCATCAGCTAAAATAAAATAAAAAAATTATGTCCAATTTGAAGATTTTTTTTCTGGTTTGTATTATCCTTAATTGAATTCATTTAGACTTTTTGACTAGTGATACAAACATAAATAACAAATGAATTGTTATTTTAACCCTTTGCCATTGGTATAAAGAGGCAACAATCTTTTTAAAATGTTGTTTGATGAATTGCTTTGAGGAGAAATACAAAGAAGAATCATCAAGACTTATTTAAACAGAGGGATCAATTGACGCTGTGTCTCTGTATGTTGTAGTTCTGTGTGAGTGACGTAGGTACCCTGAGCACGCTGATCAGCCCGGGAACGACCAGCAGCACCGAACCAGCAGCCGGGACTTCTGGGAGATCTTGTGACGCAGAAACTGCTCCAGCTGAAAAGCCAGGTAGAGTCATGGTTTCATACTGCCAATTTAATCATCCCACAGAAAAATATAGCTACCTTGAAATACAATTTTTATTTGGTTTTAGGTTTCAGATCGTTTTTGTAATCACATATTCTATCCATAAAGCTTTTGTATGATAGTGATGAAACATGTTAGTGTATTTGCTGGTGTTGCAGGTGTCACGCTAGTTAAGGAGAGTTACTTTTCTATACATGGCTGCACTTGTATTTGAAGGGTTTCACATCATGCCCTTTTCAATGATCACTTGAGCAATAATTACATCAGCTGCAGCAGAAATTATTTTGCCAAGTGAAGACTGCAGCTGTAGGTTCATGATAAAAATATCACAGGCATCACTTACATGTTTGGTTAAATCAATAAGCGGTTGAAATAGACAGAAAATAAATACTGTTAAAGTGAAACAACCCTCCATGTGAGTTCAATAAAACAAATTAAAAGACACAGAATCATTTTTATTTAGAAGTTCATCACCAATCTTTCTCTCATCTGTCAGATGTGGCGGCTCCTGTGGGCTCTGTGAGAGGAACTGCAGAGCTGGAGAGGCTGGTGCCGCTGGTCAAACATGAAGTCCAGTTTGGACCGGGACAACAGAACCATGATCCCCGAGCTCAGAGGACCTACAACGAGGAGCTGCGCAGAGATCCCATCACTGACAAGTATGGGGGCAACAGCTGCTTCTGCTATATGCTCACTCATGCACCTCTGCATACACGTGTGTGAACAGGCACAGCCACTCATGTATAAATTGCTGCGGGACAACAGGTTATTGTAGCATTGCACTGGTTACCTTGACAAAACCCAATGGGACTTTTAGTTTGGATTTTGGATTACAGCAAATAACAAACTTTGTGGGACACAAAAGTTTATGATAATTACAGTTCCTCTAATAAAACAATATTCACAAATCAACAACAGTATTTGTTGGCCAGAAGTCAAAAGCTAACGCTGGTAATACCCAAACAATGCCCTGGTCGCATGTCGTAACATTACCAATTAGTAGAAAAGTTTCCTATGTGTTCGTCGTCATGACGTTAAATGCCCCAGCAACCTCTGTAGTCTCATTAAGCCTCTTGTAATGAGACTACAACTTCACCACTGTCCTGAGTATTTACTGACAGATATTAAATTGTAAACAATAGATGAAAATCTCTGAAGCTTGTGCTGGCCAAAAAGCCACAGACTTCAAGACAAGGGAACAATAAGTGCAAAAATATCTGCGTTTCAAGACCCATTCATAAAGCACTACATTCATTTTCACCCTTATATTTATCCTTGTAGAGATAGTATTTACAAAGCCAATCCGTTTTTTGGTTGATGGTGTATCTTCCTTCACTGAAGTAGACATGCTGTGACAAATAGGGAACACTAAAACCATAAAGCACACCAACATCAGTCCTGCAACGGAGAGTACAAGGCAGACACAAATACCATGGTGACAGAAAAACAGCTACAGTCAGGTGATGTGTTTTTTATTTCTCTCTGCACCTCAGGAGGAGTGTCGGGGTGGAGAAGGTGCCAGCAGGCGGGAGGGTCTCCTCTCTTAACCCCGACCACCTGAAACCCATGAGGAAGAGGAAGAGGAAGGAGTACCTAAGTCCCTCTGAGGAAGACTCTGACATCGAAGGCACGGTGGGACTGCCTTGTTATTAACGTTTAACACAGAGAGATCACTCAGATTTTAAGTGATGTGGTTAAAAATAATCATGTTTATTAATAATAATAATGTATGTTTCATTTAATTCAGTGACAGTATTTTCTGTCTACTTTTTGACTTTTGTTTAACTTTTGTTTCTCTTAGGATGAGAAAACGGATGATTCTAAAGCAGACAGCAGGCTCATCAGAGGAGGTTGAACTCATCTCTGTCTTTTTTGTCTGTTTTATAATCTTTCATAATTCCTTGTGATTCTTTAGTTATGTTGTTAGTAACATCTTTTGTTGTTTTCACTTCCTCCTTTCCCTCTTAAAAACAGACGTGCTAAGATGTAGAATATAGAGATATAAGAGATCCTATGACTTTCGATTTTTCCTTCAAGTTAAATGAATCAATCTCTCGGACATATTGTATATTTTAAACAAGATGCTGCATTTAGTTTTGCAACTGTGACAAATGATCCTGTTATTCAGACCCTTTATGTCTTTAGTTTTTATCTTGTCCTTCCCTAACCTTTAATTGGTTTCTTTCTTTTCTTCAATCTGAAAAATAACAGATCTTCCAACATTAGCTGCTCAGGGAGTCTGTTTCCCTCCTCCTTAACAACTTCCTTTATGTGTTCGGTTCACTCTTCACACTTTCTCAAATAATTACTTTATTTTGTGTTTTGAAGCTGGAGACAGTAAGACAGAACTGTGGACGTGGGCTCAGTATCTTGAGGAGACCAAATCTGTTGCCGCGCCCAACAACCTTTTCCAGGAGGTTGGTTCAAGTTTAATATTCAGACTGCAGTTTTCGGCCATGTACTCACAGGTTTACCCACTGTGCCCATGATTTTTACTGCATTTCTTTACTACCACTGCAGCTCTATTTATAGCACAGGGACAGATCTATCGCCCAGAGTGGAAAAATAGTGCAGCATTGTCAAGGAAGGAAATGAGAAATGTAAATGTACCTGGGACAGAGATGTATGTAGCCGAAGGACTTACATTGATATTCTTATTCTGATACACAGAGTGGGGTTGAGTTTTATTTATTTTGAAGTCCCTTTATCATTCTAAACATGTTTGAAAAACTATGTTCCAGTATTAAAATAAAACTCTGTAATCTAATTTTTTCTTTGTTTGTTGCTCTGATCCAATTTACCACTCTCCTCTATGTTCAGCTTATTTTACCTGAATCCCTTTGGTGTGAACTAAAATACTCTGTGTATTTCTTCTTGTAACCAGACACAGAGAGTGCCAACAGTGAAGAACGGTTTTAAGCAGGGGATGAAGCTGGAGGGAATCGACCCACAGCATCCGTCCATGTACTTTGTTCTCACAGTGGCCGAGGTGAGCCAGACGGCCGTTAACACGGTCGATGCGTCTTAATGGCCTGGCTGATTATTGAGGATCGTAAACAGTCATTCACTCTCAGGCTGCTCTGCATGCTGGACGAAATCATCTGCTTTTGTTTCGTCTCATGCGTCATGTCCTCCTGCAGGTCTGTGGTTACCGGCTGCGGCTTCACTTTGATGGCTACTCTGACTGCCATGACTTCTGGGTCAACGCCAACTCCCCCGACATCCACCCGACAGGCTGGTGTGAGAGCACGGGACACAAACTGCACACTCCCAAAGGTCCGAATTCACGATACTCTGGCAAATTGAAGGACCAAAGGGAAAATAGAACCTAAAAATAATTAACAGCATGCTTAACTTATGCGTTTTCAACCTATTGTACGATATTTTGAGATGACCTCGATCCTTTTTTGCTGACCTGTTGAGTTTAAATGTATTCATTTAAGATATTTTCACATCTTTTCACAATCCACTCCAAATGTCATTGCTTTTTGAAACAGTGTACAGCATTATTTTGCTATCATGTTATCGTGGCACAAAATATTCTTAAAATGACAAAATATTGTTTATTGCAATTAGTCATGGGACAATTTATCGTCAATCAAAAACAGTTACTTTGAAAGGGTGAATAAGTGAATTTTGTTCACCTTTTAGAGCCAAGCTAGCTTTCCCCCTCTGTTTTCAATCTATATGCTAAGCTATGTTAATCATCTTCTGGCTGTAGTATCATATTTAACATATAGAGATAAGAGAATTATCCCTAACTTCTCTGCAAGAGAAAATGTCAGTAGGTGCAGCTGTTGCTACCAAGTATTCCTCTCATTGATTTAATGCTTTACCAAACCTCTTTAATCTTCTCAGTATCTCTGTTTTCCTGCAGGCTGTAAAGAGGAGGAGTTTACCTGGGCCAACTACCTGAGAATGACTAAAGCACAAGTGGCGCCCAAAGAGCTGTTTGCCAGTCCTGGGAGGGTAACTGCCACTATATAATATACGGTAGTAGTATTATCTACAAGCATGAGTGGATGAGGTGAGAATGATTTAGGGCCGCGAAAACTCCAACTCCAATGAAAAGCAGATATAATAAAAACAGATTTTTTCAGAAAACATTTCCACTAGAGATAGTTAATATAGCTTATATAGAAAGCGAAAGTTGTGTTCATGTTGACTTCCTCCTGCTAGCTAATGTGTGATTCTTCCAACATTCAATCCCAATTCAAACTGTATCTTTCTGGCACTCTAACTATTGGTGAATTCAACACATTTAGATACAGATATATAGATCATTTTTTCAAAAACGTATGCCTTATTTATAATTAAGTCCCAGCTCTGTCCGTGTCTACTCAATATGTCATTTCTAATATCTACACGTTCTGTTTAGGTTGATGTAAAGAGCAGTTTTGAGATAGGAATGAAGCTTGAGGCCGTCGACCGCATGAACCCCTCCCTCATCTGCGTAGCCACCGTCACTGACTTGGTGGACGACCGCTTCCTGGTGCATTTTGATAACTGGGATGACACGTACGACTACTGGTAAGCTTCAGAACCATCAAGATGTGCCGGCTAAAGATATATCTCATTTTTATATTGTTACACAAAACTTTGCTAAAGCACAACAAACTACGCAGGTGTGATTCCAGCAGTCCATACATTCACCCGATTGGTTGGTGCCAAGAGAGGGACCTCCCACTAACACCACCCCAAGGTGACCAGTGTGTTTACTGTTTTCATTTAGTCCTGTTCATATTCAATCCTTTTTGTATTGTGCCATGATGCGATGTTTTTGAGTTAAAATATCTTAATTTAGGGGATTTTCCAAGGAGATAGTCAGATATTGAATAATGGTGATCGAACAATCAAAGGATAGCCCTATTAGGCATTGCCTTCAACATAATAACAAGCATTTGCACAGATAGAAGACTCTAGAAGATGAATGTTTAAGTTTGTATTAAGGTACAGATGTGAATACATTTTTTGATGCACCAGATTACCCTGACCAAGCCCGGTTTATCTGGTCTCAATACCTGGAGGAGACTGGTTCCAGGGCGGTGGCTGCAGACGCTTTCAAAGTGGTGAGGACAGAGGATACTGTATATATATATACTCTTTTTGATCCAATTAAAAAATAATATGAAATGGTTACACATCTCTGTAGTACACTAACTCTGGAATGACTACGTCAGACCAACCCACTTCAAAACATCCGGCCCATCCCGTACCACTTGGAGTGTGGATCTCTGGTATGGCCTGGCAGATAACAGCAGCGTAGCCAAACTAACCAAAATCATATAAAACCACAAACCCAACTAACCACAGGCTGCGGTAGACCAGGAACTTCTGCAACGTGAAGTTACTGATTTGCAATGGAGTCTTTGCAAAGTTAACACCTTTAGTTATTTATCAAATCTGCTGTTTCTGCCCACTGGGGGTAGTGACAATCTAAATCGACTGGAGGCTATACACCAAATATAGAATTACCTCATAAGGCTCCCTTTCAAAATAACTAAACTAACCCTAACTGCAACACCTTGGGTTTGAGTCCGTCGAGGACCTTGGCTAAATGTAGCTTCCCATCTCACTCCACTCATTTCCTGTCTTAACTAAAGATGTAAAAAGACATAAGGCATACAAAGCTGCAAATAAAATAATAGAAATGATGTTTCCAATGCTTTATAGAAAATATGTTTGACATGTTTGGTTCCCATCATCCTCTGCACGTCCTCTCCAGCTTGCGGCCCACAACTTCCAGCCTCAGATGAAACTGGAGGCCGTGGACAAGAGAAGCCCCGGTCTGATCAGAGTGGCTTCAGTGGTGGACGTGGAGACTCATCGCATTAGGGTAACACTCGAATAATTCTATTAGGTGGTCAAAGGTTGTGAAATGCAACCATATAGTGATTCTGAACATCTTTAACGAATCCAAAAATTAACACTGGAATTTTAACTGTGTGCATATTAAACGTGTATTCATGCACAGTATATTATATTGGGATTGATGCTCCTTCAGGTCCATTACGACGGCTGGAGTCATGTCTATGATGAGTGGATGGACTCGGATCACCCCGACATCCACCCAGCAGGCTGGTGTGAAGCGACCAATCACCCGCTCAAAGTTCCCCCGCGGGATTCCAAAACACAGCAGCCGCATGGGAGCAACCTGCACTTCAGTCAGAACTGGAAGTTGATTTTCTTCAAAATTCAAATCAAAGCTAGCATTAAATTAAAGAATAAATACATTTGTTGTGCTCAGAAGTTGTCTGTGATGACAATTAAACTGACAATTGGAAAGTTAAAAGGGGGAAGAGATTGTACATTTAAATGTTAATTCAATTAAGAAAACCTTTGGTTTTAAACTATAGAGCTTTTAAACACACCAATACACCAATATGTTTCCCTTTTAAAACTAACCTGCCAGTATTTTTACATTCCACTATTTACTCTGTTGCTTTTTAATTTGTTTGCTTCATTACATATATGTTGCCGATATATACATGATGGTTTTTATCAGTAAGTATTAGTATGACAGCTCAAAATGTTGGCTGAGAAATAGTTCCCCTTCAACTTTCCACCACTTGGTTGCTGTTTGCATAATCTCCAATCCTGCAGCATTGGGGGTTTGTGCACACGTTTTTGAATGTGTATTTTTGAATGTACAGGTATGAGGGACCTTCCTGCCATTACAGGCCAGTCCACCTACCCCTCCACTGTTCCCTGTAAACCCATCAGCCACCCAAGAGCAAACAAGTACAGCTTCCACAACAGGTCAGCTGATCTCAACTCTATCATCAGGTCATTTAAAACTTTACTCAACAGGCCAATCATTCAAAATGCGAGTCACAGTTTGGAAATCTTACCTCTTCTTAAAATGCAATGGAACAGGAAGTGTCCTACTCCTGGTTGTGATGGCTCGGGCCATGTGACGGGGCGTTTCACGGCCCATCACTGCATATCCGGCTGCCCATTGGCTGAGCGAAACCAGGGCAGGCTAAAGGCCGAGCTTTCAGACTCAGAGTGCAAGAGGACCCTCTTCCTCAGCCAGAGACCCAAGAAGACCCATTATCGTGGCAGGTAAGTGTGTGTGTGTGTGTGTGTGTGTGTGTGTGTGTGTGTGTGTGTGTGTGTGTGTAACCCTATCCATTTCTATCATAGCTCACTGCACTCTGTTTTCTTTAGCCTCTCTTATGTCTTCTCTTGTGCTTTTGCCAGTGTGTATTTTTGTGTATGTGTTTTTGAAGTGGTGTATACATGTTCACAGTTTTGTGGAAAAGAAAGCCAAAAAAGACCCCTGTTTCTATCCAGGATGGTTTCACAGTCAGTGAGAATATTCAGAAATCCAACGACAAAATGTCCATAGATTTCCTTGAAGGAAGCACAGGCATCTATCGACCCATCATGGTGTTGTTTGACACACCCATATATGAGCGGGCTCTGCAGATCTGCTGGTATATCAGCTCTTACAAGACCAAGATCGCACTGGTGATTGAAGTTTTGCGGCTTCAGCAGAAAGACATGATCCCATCTGAGGTGACTGTCGATGACATGACAGACCTGCTGCAAGAAGAAAGCAAAAGCTCACTGAGAGTGCAGCTCTGGGACTTTGAACTAGAGGACCGTGATGAAGATGTTGCAAAGCCTCTTCTCAACCTGTTGTGGGAGGTGATCAACAACATGAAAAAGCGAGACATCATGTTTGAAGCCAGAAGGCTGCACATGTCTCCAGATGACATCCCTCCTGGTTTTCGTCACCCAAAGCTGATGAACTTGGCTCTTGAGTACGGCAGGAGACAAGGTTTCAAGGTTTTATTGGTCATATGCACAGCATATACAACGTATATGTTGGCAATGAAAATCTTATATCCCATGCTCCTCCAACAACTCAACATACATGGTGCAAATAAGATAAATAAAATAGTGCAAAAAGAGAGAAGAATATTTACAATAACAACAATAAAGATTTGAGGATGTGAAATATATGCATATGTGGAATACATTGAAAGTATTTAAATACTTTACACTGTTGAATGAGGAGGTATGGACAGATACATTTATTACGTATAACTGATGTATATGGCAGATATGTATAATATAGATATGTGTACTATAAACAGATATGTATGGCAGATGTGTATAATATATATATATATGTGTGTGTACTATAAACAGATGTGAGTAGACATTCACAGAGCTCAGGAGTTCAGCAGTCTTATAGCCTGTGGTATAAAACTGTCTCTGAGTCTGGTGGTCTTGGTCCGGATGCTGCGGTACCGTCTGCTAGATGGCAGCAGACAGAACAGATTGTTGCTGGGGTAATGGGGGTCCTTTAATATCCTACCGGCCTTCTTCCTACACCACTGGGTGTAGAGGTCCTCAATGGATGGCAGCTCCGTCCTGGTGATGTGCTGAGCAGTTTTCACCACCCTCTGTAGAGTCTTACGGTTGAGGGCGGTGCAACTGCCATACCAGGCGGTGATGCAGCCAGTCAGGATACTCTCGATGGTGCACCTATAGAAGTTGCAGAGTATCCTGGAGTCCATGTTGAACTTCCGCAGCCTGCGGAGGAAGAAGAGCCACTGTCGAGCCGTCTTGGATATGACCCTGGTGTGATGTGTCCATGTCAGGTCCTCACTGATGTTTACCCCGAGGAACCTGAAGCTGCTGACTCTCTCCACAGGAGTCCTGTCGATGGTGATGGGTGTGTGTGCCTCTCTCTGCCTCTTCCTGTAGTCCACAATCAGCTCCTTTGTTTTGCTGACGTTGAGATGGAGGTTGTTGTCCTGGCACCAAGATGTCAGGGCTCTGACCTCCTCTCTGTACGCCGTCTCGTCTGTGATCAGGCCGATGACGGTCGTGTCGTCAGCAAACTTGATGATGGTGTTGGAGCTGTGGGTGGCCACGCAGTCGTGCGTGAACAGGAAGTAGAGGAGAGGGCTGAGCACACAACCCTGAGGGGCTCCGGTGTTGAGGGTCAAGGTGGAGGATGTGATGTTCCCCATCCGCACTGCCTGGGATCTGCCCGTTAGGAAGCTCAGGATCCAGTCACAGAGGGCGCTGTTGAGCCCAAGGTCCCTGAGCTTAATGATGAGCTTGGAGGGCACAATGGTGTTGAATGCTGAACTGTAGTCAATGAACAGCATTCTCACATTAGTGTTCCTCTGGTCCAGTTTGGAGAGGGCAGTGTGTGTGGGGTGAGGGAGATGGCATCATCCGTGGACCGGTTTGCTCTGTAGGCAAACTGCAGGGGGTCCAGTGAGTCAGGGAGGGAGGAGGTGATACAAGTTTTGACTAACCGCTCAAAGCACTGGAGGTGAGTGCAACTGGGCGGTAGTCATTGAGACAGATGGGTTTTGTCTAACAGAGCAACTGCAGTCTGCACCCAGCTCCAAACTGCTCAGCCCACGAGATGTGGTGTTGCAGGTGGTACCAAAAGTCCTACAAGGCTTCTGGTCACCTCTTCGAAGCACCTTTCTCAAAATGAGAAAGAAGCTTAGTCAAATGGCTGTTAGGGTTACTAAGTGTGTTTTGGACAGAGTCTCCACTGCTTTTTCCACTGTGCACCATCCGGTCACCTTCCCTTGTTCAATCAGAGATGCCATGGTCCTGTCTGTCTATCCAGGAAATGGTTGGACAGATGTACCCTGCTCAAGACATCCGGAGGAGGGAACTTAACTCCTTTGCAGCACAAATACTGAACACCATTGCGGATGCTGCAGTGAGCGAGATATGTGTGCTGTTTGCGCCTCAGAACAACACGCATGTGCTTGAAAACTCAAGTAATAAAAGCAACGGCAGCCAGCTTGCAGATGTAATGGATAGTGCGGAGACCATTCATACTCTGGCTGGAGATTTGGTCTGGAGGAAGACAGAGAACCAATTCAGGAACCAACCTCTTCTCCTTCATCTACTCTGGCTCTTCCAACCCCCCATGATGGACCTGTTGTCATAACAGTTTAAGGGCTTTAAAGGCTGAATATTTCTTATCATAGTGTCAGACGGGTATAAAGAGAATACGAATAATAAAATGAACGTATCTGAACAATCACACTGAAAAAATTGTGAAACTTTCTGCAATATTTTTTTACGATTATGGAAACTGTTTTTAAGGTACCTTTGTAATGGGGCCACGGCTCTTATTAAATGTGTACGTTAACCATAGCTGTTTTCCATACCTGAATTTCAAGGTGATGGGAAAAATATATTTTAGTGTCAATTATTTTCTTTCTTTACTTAATTTTCTTTTTTATTAAACAACTTTAAAATACATACAGTTCGTGTTACAGGAGTGTGCAGGTGGTCAATTTTTTTACACTCGTTCCCTCCCCCCTGTACAGAACAAGACAACAGTAAAAGTACAACAACTTTTAAAATAAGAAAGTTGAAATATCACAAAAACAAAACAATAACAACAAAGACAAATAAATAATATGGACATTTGTTTGCTTGCATGTTTGGTTTTGCCTCACATTAATGTTTTCTTCTGTTTTCAGGATTGGCCGTCCTCCCAAATACAGGAAGAACCAGCAGAGAGACTATCACAGTGAGTTTTCTAAATGCCCTTTACATGTCCTGCATTGATGAGAGAATTTTAGTTTACTTCAGCTTCAGGGGGTTTGCCTGTCAAACCTGTAGCCTTATCCTGCTTTAAGGAGCTTGCCAAATTCACATCCCATTTATTTTCATTATATCCAAGCCAAGGGGCAAATAAAACATTCAGGTTCTTTAGTGAACTTGGACGTCTGTAGCTTTACAGCAGTACAATTATTAGAAACACTTTTACTCTTCCTGCTATAATATGTCAAAACGTCTGCTGGAAAACAACCTGTTGGAAGGTTAGATTTTAAATAAAGGTTAAATGCTAATGTTTTATGTGAATGTTTCTCTTCAGACCTGTCCTCAGAGGGTGTGTACCCGTCCCTGTTCATGTCTGCTCTGAGCGGTCAGTCCGACAGGACTCTGTCTCTGTGTTGGGAGCAGCACTGTAAGCTGCTGCCTGGCGTTCAGGGCATTCACGCCAGCCAGGTGGCAGCATGGAGCGTGGAAGAGGTGAGAAAACCTCATCACTTTCCCACATATTTATATATTTATACATCCTCTCTACGGCTCGTTTGATTATTTGAAATCTGATGTGTTTGTGCCACAGGTCTTCATGTTTGTGCAGAATCTAATCGGCTGTGAAGAACAGGCTCTTCTCTTCAAAGAAGAGGTGAGACCATCTATTATGCTCTACACATATTCAAATCTAGATGAGCCTATACAGTATTTACTGTCAGGTTCCAACTGTCTTTTACCTTTTTGTGCTATGGATTTAAAAACCTAATGATGATGTATTTGCAACCGTTTCTAACCAAGTACAGTTAATTACGTTTTGCAAAAATCCTCAGCAGCCACAACCTTACAAGTTCAATTCCAGCAGGGGATCTTTATTCAATTTCACTCCCCTCCCTTTTCACCATTTCCTGTCTGCCTCCTCACATTTACTACCTATAATGCCTAACATAAATGGAAAATAAAACCCAATGATTCATAAGAAATATAAAATCAGTACCCTCATTTGCAGCAATAACTACTGCGGAAGCATCAAAACATTTGTATTCTCTTTGTCGATATCTGTTCTACATCAGTGGTAGAGATTTAAATTTTTAAGACAAAAACTCAAAAAGCATTCTCAACCAATCAGTGCCCGGGTCACTGAGGCTTTAAATAAATACAACACAACCTTTTTTTCTGATTGACACAGACTGACAACTGATCCTGATAACATTAAAATAACGTTATTCAGCCTCCTCAAAACGTCGCCTATCAATCTGAGACCCCAAATGGCAGAGGAAAAATGTTTCCTAACGTGTAAACCTTCAGTTGCATCATGACAGTTGTGTGTGCCTCCCCCAGATGATTGATGGCGAGGCCTTCCTGCTGCTGACTCAGACGGACATTGTGAAGATCATGAGCATCAAGCTAGGCCCCGCCCTCAAGATCTCCAATGCCATCCTCATGTTCAAGAGCACAGACGAGGTACTCAAGTGATCCCGCCCTCACCTGACCTGGGGATCATCATGTGCCAAATTCATTCTGTTACAGGGAAAAAAAGACCCTGACCCCTTTTTTCATGTGTTTGGTGTCCTGTACCCATCAGAGAGAGGGGGGGGGGGGGGGGGGGGGGGGGGGGGGTGAGGTGCGATCAGGGTTAAAGAGGAAATAAAGGAGAGGTTAGAAGAAGAAAAATAAGGAACAACATTGCAGTTATATTTGTACTTCCTGGATGAGAATCACTCATATTGATGCAGGCCTTAACACAGGCAGTGTTGGGAAGATGACTTTTTAAATCTAATAGGTTACAGATTACGTACCCTAAAAAAGTAAATTAGTGGCTCTATTTTAAAGACTTCATCAAGTAATGTAACTTATTAAATTTGATTACTTTTCTAACAGATTAGTTGATAGTAAATTACAACTATATTTATTGTAATATAATAACATAATGCTAAACATGGAATTAGTAACTCCCCAACATTGTCAGATACGTTATGGAAATAAAAAAGTACACACAGATTTGGATTCAACTGGATTTACAACATTGGTTAACTAAAAGGGAAAAGATATAGAGGACTGTGGATGTCGGGTGGGGGGGGGGGGGGGGGGGGGGGGGTGTAGACAAAATGCAGTAGACAAGGCTGGTCAGTGAGGCTCCTACAAGCCTCACGTTATGTGCAATAAAAAAAGTAAAGAAAGAAAGAACTGTTCTCGGTAACACTAAATATTCCAGCTCTTTATGCTATCAAATTATTCTGTAACAGAATAAAATGAAAAATAAATAAGCTGCTTCGTTGACACTGTTGGGAGAAGACTAATGTTTGTGGCGGATAAGCACTTAAAGTTTCCCGCTCATCCTCAAGTATTTGTCATTTGAGTTTAAATATCCAACACTGTACTTTCTAACTGCACTGCTAGTGTGAAAACTCAAGTGATACAGGAGCTGTAATTTTAAAATATTTTAAAGTATCTGAGTCAAAGAACAGAAAAACTGTGTTTTGAGTTTTTATATATATATGCAAGAGATCTTAAAGTATTTTGTTTGCTAGTCTTAATAGATGAAAAGGACATTTCGCATTGGCCTTTTAGCACAACTGTGAAACCCAAATGGATTTTACATAATAGTGTTCCCACACTTGGTCACTAGAGAGTGCAAAAATACACATTTTAGCACTAGCAACATGGATTTTTTATCTTGTCCATGAAGCTCTCTGCAGTTTACATGTGATGGAATCAACAACACTAAAATGTTTACATTATACGTCAGAATTGGTTTAAAAAACATAATGTATGAATACAACATTGTGAGATAAAATAATTTTACTAGAGTGTTTTAAGGGCTCTTGGAATCTTACTTCTTTGTGTGTCTCTCTGGTGGGATTTGTATATGTGTGTGTGTGTGTGTGTGTGTGTGTGTGTGTGTGTGTGTGTGTGTGTGTGTGTGTGTGTGTGTGTGTGTGTGTGTGTGTGTGTGTGTGAGAGAGAGAGAGAGAGAGAGAGAGTGTGAGTGTGAGAGAGTGTGCAAGTTTGTGTGTTTGTGTTTGTGAGTGCGAGTGGTATCAAGATAATCTTGGGTCACAAATGTCATTCAGTCCATATGAATTAATAAACATCCAAAGCTGTCTTGTCTGATTAAAGCCACTGCCTCTTGTCTTTTTTTGACAAACTGCATTTCCTGTTCTTGTGTGTGTGTGTGTGTGTGTGTGTGTGTGTGTGTGTGTGTGTGTGTGTGTGTGTGTGTGTGTGTGTGTGTGTGTGTGTGTGTGTGTGTGTGTGTGTGTGTGTGTGTGTGTGTGTTGGTCTATTGACTATAAACTTACTTTGTTCACATCACATCCCCCTATTCACCATATTGTCGTCAACAGTTGGCTGTGGTGGTGACAACTCCTTTCGCTCCCTTCCTGCTCGCACCGCTTATGGTATTCTCCCACCACAGAGGACAGAAAACAAAATGATGACCTGCTAAACCTTATGACAATAAAACAATATTGTTAGGTGTTTCAAACATGAGAGGATGCTCAGGAGGCCAGAGACTCCTGCTGTGGTGCCTTCAAAATAAAAGTAGGCTGGAGTGGAAAATGCTACGAAGTCCACCTTCATTCAAAAATGTAAAGCTGCTTCTTACTTTTTGATGTTATAACATCAAAATACTGGTAAGAGGGTTGGCTTTTAATCCCAATCTTACCCAACATTTTATTAAATAAACGTATAGACATGTCTATATCTACACAGAACCCATTCTTATTTTGGGCACAACGATTGAATATTAGCAGTCTTCCTAACAGTATTCATCACCCTCTGAACATAACATTTATTTATTTATTTGCAAAAAAATAATCTAAAAAATATAAAGGTCCTAAACAGTGTTGGCTAATTGTCTTATTTTGAAAGTGCAGAGCAGAATCCGGAAGTACATTTTTTTTTAAGTCAGGACAGCCAATACTTTCCTTTACCAACACACCCACACAAACACGCGCGCGGGAACACACGTGCACACCTCTCTCCGCCTCGTTTTGAAGCTGTTTCATTAATGATTCACTGTTGAAGTCGACCTTCCTTCATGACCATAAACAATAAATCCCTGACTTCAGATCAGCGGTTCAGTGTCCTCTGAGTCTTGAACAGAGCAGCACTGCCCTCCTCTTCCTCTGCACACAGGTGAGGAAATTCCACTGATTTCACACGTAACCTGGAATATCTACACAGACATATTATAGTTTATTTCTATTTCTGGAGTTATAATAGGAAACTTTAACTTAGATTTGCACGTCTCTGTTTATCTAAATTTATTGTTTAGCTACTCAACGTGATAGTTGCTAATATTAAAATGCTATTTTTTCAAAATGTTACTCAAGTAAAAGTATAAAAATAAAAGCAGCAAAATATACTGAAACTACCAAAAGTAAAAGTACTCATGCAGATTGGTCCATTTCAGAATACTATGTATCATATGTTTTGATTATAATGATTGATGCATTAATGTGTTTATCAAAGCTGGTGAAGGTCCAGCAAATTTGTATTCCTTTGTTGGCTAAGTGTCTTGTGATTTTACTCCAGGTGTAACTAAAGGTCTTATTTAAGTGATGATTATATGTATTAATCCAAGTCTGTAAAGTAATTTAAGGAACAAATTAAATGTTGTGGATTAGAAGTTCAAAGTAGCATAAAATGAAAATACTCAAGTAAAGTAAAAATATCTCAACATTGTACTTAAGTACAGTACTTGAGTAAATCTACTTAGTTACATTTCACCTTTGCTGTTTGTCTATGCAAATATCAGGCTGTATAGTCACATTTAGTTGGTCTTTAAATCTCAGTTTATTATCAATTTATCTCTATAAGAAGTTGTTTTCTCCACTAAAGACTACGTTTTCAATAGTGCACTAAATGGTGAGTTTATATGTTACCTGTGGTATTGTCTCCTGTAAAGATGTATTTCCTTTAGAATATTCTTGAGAAAGTCTTATTGAATATTTTTATTTTGTCAATGTTGCAAGTTAGTGCTGGAAAGATAGTGTTGTCTGATTCAGTGTGTCATATTTTGGAGTTGATTTAAGCTCCTGTCTGTTCTGAGTAATAACCCATGGGATGTTTTTGAACCTTTAATGTTGTTGACAAAGATTCACCACAAGTGTAAGAATTCTAAATAGTTTTTACAGCTCGAAAATCAATTTAAATAGTTAAATCCCTCCTAAAATACCAGGCGATGACATCAGATTATTGAGGGAAAATCAATGCGGTTTGGTATCAAAATGTTTTGACATTTGGAGATTACGGCAAGAATTTCATTTTTTCTGCAGTTAGATGGGTAGCATTTATGTTGGAAAACTGTTCTGAAATATCTAGGATATCACTTACCTTACTTTGTAGAGATCATAACAGGTAAATGTATACATCATCTCAAGTTTCAAAATCTGATCTCATTACAATTAAATAGCTTCGATTGGGACTAACATCACCACATGTGATTATTATTGGTCATGTCCAGATTCACAACAGTCTCAGCTTTCATATATTTCCAAATCCATGCAGTTCAAAGACTCTAATATGCAAATACCATTTTTAGAAAGGCTTAAAATTACATAAACTTTAATATTTGATCTGCAATAAAAAACTCTTTATGAGATGTTGAAATGTTTTCCCCAAAACTGCATGGGGGTAAAGTTGGCAGTGTCTGTAAAGCGGCGACTCATGGGTATTTGGAGGCACTAATGAAATCCCTTAGGCTTATTAGTTTGAACTTAAATTCATTCATCCTAACTTCAGTCTACTCAGACTTGGATTTATATGTTTTGTATTGCAGGAGGTCAATCCAAACTATAAGAAATTGAAAAGAAAAGTTGATTAAATTACACTTTAATTGAGTCCATCTTCGCTCCCAGCTTTGTTTCCTATGTGTGAATCACAGTTTTGTTTATGTAGATATAAATATGGGTAAACTGCCATAAACATTAGTAGAACTTGGTAAAATTGAGTCATTATTTTCTTAGGAACAGACAGAGAAATAACACAGAGATTCTTTTATGGATAACATTTTTTATTGAAGCTCAGTTTCGGTTCAAGGAAATTAAGTGTTCAGTTAGTCTTTCTGAGCTAATGCTTTTTGTTCCATAATTTAATTGTTAATTACATTTAATTATCTGCCTTATGTTATACGTATAGTGATCGTTCTTTGCTTTGAGTTTTTTCTCTCCTAGAGTATGGCAAAGTTTATGTTAATATGTGTGTCCTCAAAATGTCTGTGTATCACGACTTTATAAATCACCAAGAAAATACAATCTGAATAGATGAACAGGTTTGGAGCTCTTTAAGGAAGAAAACTGGGATAATTGAGACTTTGTTTCATTTTTGTGTGTGTGGGTTTAGGCTGTGTGTCTGTGTCCTTTATGTTTTAACAGAAAATGACACAACAATATTTAGTGTGTAAACATGTTCATGGATACAGTCCTCCCCCCAACACACACACATACACACTCACATACAGAACACTTGTACAATGTCCTTCATTGTGATTGTGTTCTTCCCGCATTTTGTTCCTTAAAAACCAGAAGTACCAGCTTCTCTGGATCCTCAGGTTATCATAGTGAGGTCAGCAGTTGGTTAGGAGACACACAGGACGAAATCTGTGAAATTAGAAAAGAAAAGGCTCCTCTGCTCACCTCATGACCTTTAATATCTCTGCTCACAGGTGTGTCAGACACTGATGCTGGATCAGTGGGAGTGGAATGGATAATGGCCACGGCAAACTGTAATGTGAGTCTGGTTTTTACGTTTGCATGATGATTTTACTTCCTTACATTTTGGGCCATCTGCCTGCAGCCTCGTCTGTCTGTGCAAATTATTATTAGCGATACACCCAGGACATCTGGGATGAATGTGGGTGTTTGTGTTGTAGCTTATCCAAACCCGATTTCAAGTCTTTAGAATATATCTCCACTGCCCAAGGCATATCCCTCAATGCATTCATATATCAAATGGATGATCTTTAACAGGGGGATCTTTTGATCTAAAGTTCTGTAATTACAAAGTGATCATGCAGTGTAAGGCAGTGTGACTCAGATCCTCGTGTTTTCATAATCAGGCTTAATATTGCTTAACCTTTCGGCACAACTGTTCCCATGATACCAGTGTATGGAGATTCATTTGTCTTAAAAACACTCACCCAGGTATATGGCTAAATGTTGGGGTTTTTTGCATTTTGAGAATAAAGTCAGAAATTACGTGAATAAATGTTCAACTTCGGATTAATAGTTAACCTACAAGCGTTAGTGCATATTAGAAGTTCTACTTTATCCTTGACATTAACATTCTTTTTGAAATGCTTAACAAATGAAAAAATGTTCTCCTCATTTTCTAAATTTAGAAAACGCATCTTTGTTCAGGTTACTCTGCAGGAAGGAAAGAGATTTTGACACCTAAACATTGTGTTTGGGTGAAGTTCTTTTAAAACTTTTTTCGTGTTTACCTTTCCTCCAGCTGCGGTCACCATCCTCCTCTTCTCATGATGAAGTCAACCTGGGACCTTCCGCAAACCCACAGTCAGTAGCTCTGCTCTCACTGAAGCATGGATTTCTTTTGTATTCATGCACAAGACCCTTTGCAACAAATCTAGCCAAAATACACTAGTGCTGTCTCTGCTCTAAGTACATTTTTAGCTGTCTGGCCTGAGACATTTTCATAAGATGTTGAGACTAAATTCAGTAACTCAGTTCTGTTCTCTTGTCCACAATTTAAAAGTATTCTCTCTATCTTGTCTCAGTGCCAGGCCCACTGACTTTGACTTCATGGCTGTCATTGGCAAAGGGACCTTTGGAAAGGTAACAGTGGAACAATTAATTATTTATCTATTTATCAATTTATTGTTGTTTTTCCTTCCAGCACTTTCTTTATTGCGACAGGTCACATATTCACCTGCAGTGAGAGCAGTTTAAACTAGACCAAGTCTGCTGTCGTGTCAAATGATAGTCTCTGTTGCAGAAATTAATTAGTGGGGGGGGGGTCATTTTACATGAAGAGTTACCTGAGGGGGATCTTATTAATGGCAGCCATTTTATAAAGTGACCTTCTTAGACAATGTGAGATAGTGAGCTGTTGCTGACTTTGCAGACAGGACTCTACCTGCTGACTCCTGTCTGATCAAAAGGTTCTGGCTGCTTCATGAATCATTAACTTTACAGCCCACTGAGGCCTTTTGAAGTTAGAATATCATGATCAAAATACTAGGAAAATAAAAAGCACTAGAGATATGTTTATGTTAAGGGAAACAATAAAAACCTTTGCAGTTATTCTTTCAGAATCATGACATTTGTATTTTTCTGAGTTGTCAGACCTTGTTTCATTGCTCTTCTCAGATTTCTCAGTATCATCTGTTTCCATAGATCACATAGTATATCTGGGTTGTGTTCTCAGTGGAGTTAAATGAGATATCATGACGAGATGGTGGTGTAGGCTGTTTACTAAACAAACCTCTCACCAACACACCTTTATGCAGGTCCTGCTCGCCAAGCTCAAATCTGACAGCAAATTCTACGCCGTCAAAGTGCTGCAGAAGAAAGTCATCCTCAAGAAGAAAGAGGTGCGCTCTGCTCTCCCACTCAAGTTTCTATTTTGAATTATAGTTGATACTCACTTGCTTTCCAACCTCTTTGTACCTAACAGAAACTAAATCTTACCTGAAGTCATTTTGTGATAAACTTTTCTTAAATATGGAGAATTTTCATTTTTAGAGGCCCACAGTTTTTACTTGGAAAGCTTCAGAGCAAAAATATTTGAAAAAATAGGAAATATGTTCTGAAAGAAACATAAACAATCTGCTATATGTAAAGTTTGTCTTTAGTGCATAACACTTTTAGAAATAATGATGTATTAAGAAATAGATGGTGGAAAGTAGCTCTATCTACCCAGATGAAAATGTGTGTGTGTTTGGGTTTGACTGTTATTAGTAAACAGTGTTTTGACGCAGCAACACGATGGGAATCTCATCTAATCTACAGCTTGTTCTGTACAAAGGACAAGTTTTACAACTCCCAGAATATAAAATGAGCAACTCTGACAACACAACGAGGGAATCTGAGCACACACACTTGTCCTCATTTCATTAGTTTGCTTCAGCTAAAGGGGAAGTGTTCACTTCTTTTCAAACTTAAACACCTGAGATGTCTAAGTTACAGAAAGTTGACTATGTTGACCTTTGCCTCCCTAGGAAGATAATCTGAAACAGCATTTAGACAATTATTATCCAGTTAAAAACACTGGTTGATTAATAAAATAAAGTGTGCTAAAAACTTTCATGTAGTTTTGGACAACATGATTTCCCTAATGTGATCATGTTCTTTATCAAATAATTACCTTTTTAATTTATATTTTCAGTTGTATAATAAAAGCAACTTAGCAAAACTATCACATTGCTGATCATCAAATAAAATGTATAAACTCTAGACGCTGGAATCAGTCCAGATCTGATGATATTCACAGCTTATTTGGACTGCACTACTAAAATACTTCACAGCATTTTAACATCAAAGCAGCTTTATAGAATACAGTATTTAAATTATTCACATGGGTGCTTTCTGTGCCTAGTTAAAATGTTTCCTGCAAAAAAAATGTGCCCCGCAGGCATTAAAAATCACACTTTAGTACACAGGGTAAACAGATGTCTCCTCTCTTTAGCAAAAGAACATTATGGCAGAGAGAAATGTGTTGCTGAAGAGTCTGAAACATCCCTTTCTGGTTCGGCTCCACTACTCCTTCCAGACCCCCGAGAAGCTCTACTTTGTCCTAGACTATGTGAATGGGGGAGAGGTATGTGTCTAAAACTAAATATCTACAATATATGCACATACAAAACAAGTTTGTTTATATGGTAAACGTCCCCACTGTGATCAAACCGGACTAAGACCTGGTTTAACATCATATCATTTTGTTTTTGGACATTTTGTTTCCTTATTGTTCCGCTGGCTGTGTAACAATGTCCTAATAGGTAACCCTTTATTTACGCTTATCAAATAAAATCGCAGCTTTTAGGCGAGCAGCCAGCAGACCTTTCTTCAAACACAGACACTTTGCTGTTTAACCAGAAAGCTGGTTAAAAGTATTTTATTCTTTGTTGATGTCATTTTTACTTCTCCCTCCATCCTCTCCATAATCTGTCTTTCAATCAGCCCCTTTTTCTCTTTCTGTAGCTCTTCTTCCACCTGCAAAGAGAGAGGTGTTTCTCCGAGCCCAGAGCGAGATTCTACGCGGCCGAGGTAGCGAGCGCCATCGGCTATCTTCATTCCCTTAACATCGTTTACAGGTCAGATTGGACACACATTTATTGACTTGTCCTGGATCATGTCGTAATCGTAGGGGCTTGGGATTTTATTGTGAAACTCAGATCTTTTTTACTATAATGATAGTCTGCTTGTTATTGTCTCTGCAGAGATCTGAAGCCGGAGAATATTCTCTTTGACTCTCAGGTGAGTCCAATACAGAACATTTGTTACTGTAATCTTCAACTCCTCCATGTTTTTATTATAATTATATGTGTGTAACTGAAATATATGTGGTTTGCTGTGTGCAGGGCCATGTGGTGCTGACAGATTTTGGGCTGTGCAAAGAAGGTATAGAGCCGGAGGGAACCACCTCGACTTTCTGTGGGACTCCAGAAGTGCGTAAAAACAAATATGCTTGTAAACAGGAAAAGGACATCAAATTAATTATCTGTCAAACACAACTGTGTGCATCAAACATGGTTAGGTATTTAAAGTGGATTGAAAGTGATAGCTGTTGTAAAAAGAGAATATGCCAACTTCCTCTTTTTCTGTCTGCAGTACCTGGCACCAGAGGTTCTTCGTAAGGAAGCGTACGACCGGACCGTGGACTGGTGGTGTCTGGGAGCAGTGATCTATGAGATGATCTATAGCCTGGTGAGTGGGGTAGAATGTTTTAATATATTTTATTTATATTTAGTGGTGTTGGTACTAAAAAAAGGTCAGAGCATCTCTTAAATATTAGGAGCTATCCTCCCGGAACCATAAATATTAAGCAGACTAAGCAGCTCACGGGCTATTCATAGTCCCATGTCACTGTAGACTAAAATGTCTCAAATGTTGGATAAATTGCCATTACATTTCAACTCAACAAAATGATTAATATTACTATATATTATAAATAAATTATCATGTTAACTTACTGATTAAAGTACCGCCGCTTTGCCTAATTAACGTATTGTATAGCTGCTTGCTTGGCTGTAGGCTGAAGTTACCCTGAGTCATGGGCCTATGAATAATGCCCATTAATTAATTTGCTTCATTACAAGTGGACACATCTAGGGAAAGTTTTACTATATAATATATATAATGCTAAATTGCATTTCATCATTTAATGATACTTGTATCAATCCCTCCCTTTCAGCCTCCTTTCTACAGCCGTGATGTGGGTGAAATGTATGATGCGATCCTCCACAAGGCGCTGCCGCTGCCTCCAGGGAAGTCTGAGGCCGCCTGCTCTCTACTGGTGGGTCTCCTGCAGAAAGACCAGCACAGACGCCTTGGGGCCATCGCCGACTTTGTGAGTGTATTATGTTGTTAAAAATGTTAATGTTAAAAAAGGTCACTACACATTAAAGCAGATGGTTTCCCGGAAAATAAATACGCCTACTTTTATACAAATTGTTAATCAAAGGAGTACTCCAAGAAATGTTGCTGGAGTGATTTTAAACGTGCTTTGACCTTTTCTGAGAACAGATCTAAACCCAGTCCCTCTGAGAAAATGTACAAAGATCACCTTCATACTTATTAATAACTATACAAATCTCAATTAAGTGTGTGGATTCCTAATAAGATGAATAAAACATGTCAGTAAAATTATATAAAGTACAAATGTATAACGTATCTTTCTTTTTATTACATTTACAGTTAGAAATAAAGAACCACATCTTTTTTTCTCCAATCAACTGGGACGACCTTTACCACAAGAGGATCACTCCTCCTTACAACCCGAATGTGGTGAGTGGTTTCCGGCTGTTAACTGTTAGCGCTCATGTCTTTACATATTAAGTTTGTCTGTCTGCCCATCCAGACATCTGTGTAACTTCTCTAAAACAATCATTAATGTCCCCCTGAACTTTTCTCCTACACAATACATTTTCCAGAGGCAACAGCCAACAAAATCTCCTCTTGAATTCCTTTTGACATATGAGCCATTTATGTATGTTATTAAATACTCTTTGAGCTGAACAGTTTTAAAGTCATCTTTGTAAGGGTTAATATTGTTTAAGTACAATTTCATTTAAACCAATTCCTTTTTTTCCTATTATGATGTTTGTAGTAAAGGCCCGGTAGAGGCGTATTCACAGTTTGAACATCCTCTGCATTACATTTTTCTGTAATTGGGCTTTTTTTTCTTTCTGTTGAATAGCTAGAAACATTTCCTTTTTTTGTTTAGCTAGAATTTGTTCATATTCATCCCTGCATATGTGAACTTAAAAACAAATATTTTTAGGTTATATCAGGTTTTTGCATTGAGAATATTTTTCATGACCTTCACTTCTGCTTTGTGTCTGAAAAGCAATCAGCTCTAAGTTTAGTCTGTTATTCATATTACCATGACAACAGATCATATTTGCTTCTAATTAAATAAGTGCACAGTATGTGAAAGTGCATGCAACCATAGCAACAGTTCAGCTAAGTTATCATGAAAAAGCAGTGATGGTGCATCCGGATGTGTGTGTTCTGTTATGGAAAATAATGAAAAAAACCTGCCTGAGGGAACTTCACCTCCAACTCCAAAATGATAATTATTATCAGTTACATAGATTGTTTCATCTTTCAGAAAGGCCCAGCTGACACTCAGCACATTGATCCAGAGTTCACCAGAGAAATGGTCCCTAACTCAGTGAGTCGGACCCCAGAGTTGAACGGTAGCAACAGCTCCAACAACGCCTTCAACGGGTTCTCCTTCGTCGCCACAGAGGACAGCTTTCTGTGAGGCGGGAGTCACCTTTTCAAGCATCTGATTATTTTTAAAGGACTGATAACACCTCTTTTGGGTCTGATGTAAATAAAAGCTCCTCCTTTATAATAGCAGAACACTAACATGGCATATATGCATCTGCATGGTTCTCATAAATTGTTCTTCTTGAGGATGTAGCAGAGGGGAAGCATGCCAGCAATAGACATTTCAGATTAATATATGTACAACTTTTTACATGTAGGTCCCAGTTGTGTTCTAAGAGAGATAGCAATATTAATGTGTTATATCAGGTTTGCAGGAAGTAGGATCATTTTAAAGATGCATTGCAAATCGTTTTTATCCTCATAATTTGAAATGTAACTAAGAGTATGTTTTATAAATCCTGTGTACAGCCAGACTTCGCATTCCATTTTTCAGAAAAGGGTACAGACGCACACACAGGCTGAATTTCCCAGGCATAAACATAAATGGGAGTGCTCTGCAAATCTTTTGCAATTTCAGTAACCCCAGGTTTTGGTGGAAACAGCTACAAGAGTTGTGAGTGTGATCCTCTGAAGGATTATAGTATAATAATATTAATAAGGAAAATATAAATAATAAATGTGTAGGTGATTCGATTTCACTGGGAAAATGCTGCATAGCTTGCACAAACTGCAATTTTTCATTGTTGTTATAAAGGACATAAGTTTCCTTTCCACTTATAACAAGAAGGAAGGGATCGCTTTAAAGTGAGCTAAATCTTTAAAAAGTAAAGAAGCCCCCTTTTTAAAATGCAAGTCACTCCGTAGTGTGCAAAATGTTTATACTGTTGACAAAGGGTTCTCTGTATTGTAACTGGGGAACTGGGAAAACAATATTGTAGGAATAGCAGACAGTGATTTGTTTTGTTTCATGATCTAGCTAATGTTCTGGTTAAATGATGTACTATAGTAATGTGATTATTATTGATGGAGACCTCTCTGCCTTGGAAATGAAGTTGGTGATTTAAGGTGCTTGAAATTGGCAGTAATGGCTATTGCACTTGTACATTACTATGTCATTTATATACATATCGTTAAAGTCTTGTTTGTTCATCCAACGTTAAGGAAGCTATTCCCTTCAAATTCCTGATGATAGTATGTTCCTCTGTTTGGTATTTGCATAATACTGTATGAAAGGCTTTTCAATGAAAGTACACACTGGAAAAGAAGGTTTAATTTCTTCTTCTAAATGGTCTTTTCTGAGTTAACAGTAAATTAACTCAGAAAAATGCTGCTCCGACCCTCTTTGTCCACCATGTGCCTTCTCAAACTGTAACCTTGCATGCCAAGCTGTTGTTCCCTGACTGATCCTATAAACAGAGAGGAGGCGGGTCATGTGTGTGTGAATGTGTGTGTGCAAGTTTTTATGCAAGTACATGATGTGTTCATAAATCAAACTTCAGTCAAAACATTTATGTTTTCTTTTTAATGAGCCATTCGACTTGTGTTCAAAACAGAAACAATGTTTTCGGTATTCAACCAATCCAAGTCCTGTTTTCTTAAAAACCCCTTCACCTAAGTGATGTCCTGAGTGAACTTTGAATCTAGTGAATTCAGATTGCTGATTTCACATAAAGGGAATGTTGCATCATTTATAGTTCACTAAATGACTAGTGGAAAGTACTTTCCATGAACAATTCTTTATTCATCTTATCTACTCCATCTTAACCTTGTTTTGTTTGTTATTTGTAGATAACTTTTCATCAAAAACAAGATTTGCTTCTAAATCAGAATGTATTGTTCACTGAGTGTGAAAAAACACCTTCCTATGTTGTATAATCATGTCATGATGGACATTGTCTCGTTACAGACAGAAATGTTTTTAAAGGTTGATGTTTCTTGATGAATATAAAGCCCCAGAGCACTACAATATACACAATTACAATAAAAATGCTCCTCCCACATAAATGTAAAAGTGATTACATGTAGCACTAATAAGCAATTTAACTTGTGTAGCTTTAATTCAGCTGATAATACTTTAATACATTGTTGTGGTGCTACTTGTACAAAAGTAAAAGAAGTTCTTCCACCCTTTTATTGAAACAACTTTCATATAATGGTTTATTCTGTAGTTGATTAAATTATTGCAACCTTATTGTCAACCATCACATCCGCTCCTCTTACTTTACTTGCTCTTCAAACCAGGACTTACTCATAGTTCATTTCTGTGCGCGCGTGCGTGTGTGTGTTCTCAACGATGTTACTCAACTGCATTCAGTCGAGTATGACAGATGAATAATGATCCAACAGAGCTGGGTCACTGAACACATGAACACAAAACAAACAAATATACACAGAGCCTGTTTATGTAAAGGGGGCACAAGTTTAATGCACGGTTTTATGTTTTAGTTGTATCATATTTTGGCACGAGTAATGTAGGCTTTATATGCGCACACATGTTCGATATACTATCAATTAATGGTTTATGTCATAGACGTGTTTCTATTATTAATCAATTCTGCATCATTTTTGGTATAGGCTACTTCATGGTACCACATATTTAAAAGCAAACTTATTTTACTTCTGATAAAGTGTGTCTCTGCAGTACTTAAAATAATATTAGCCTTTGAGAGATAAGAAAAAACAGGTCAGACTCAACCAGATTTGAACAGAGAATATTGTGCAATTTGAAGGAAGCAACTCTAGGACTAAAGGGTACGTGCAGAACTGCTCAAAGTCCTCTTAGCACCAAAGGTTTTACATTCCACAAACTTTTCACACTTCAGCCCTGCAAATATCATGCTATTTATGCTGTCATCTGATTAATGTTTAGCCACTTTGATTCATCAGCAGGGAACACAATTATGACAGCGCAAACACTTCAAAGTCACAATTTAAAAAAATATCACACTCATTTATCAGATGTCATAGGGACATAGTATCCTTCTCTATAAATAAATCAACAACAGATTGGAAAATATATTATAAACCAATGACATGATCAAAGCAAGGTCATGTGGTCAAAAGTAAAATAAAACAAAAGATCAAGCAAGAGGGATACAACATAAAAATGTATGAGCAAAATCGAAGATTCTTGGATAATATTTCATATAAAAGAGAAATTCAAGAAATCTTTAAAGATGACTGTATTGGTTTATCGACTTCCCTTTTGTTATGGCAGTTTGGACTTGTTTTCGCTGCTGTCTCTTATCTATTTTACTGCTTGTCTGCATATCAACTCAACAAGAAGTGGCCACCATAATCAGCAGAGACTTATTAATTTAAATGTTCCAGAGTGATCCAATAGGTAAATTATTAACTCCCAGAGACACACCTGTCCACCAGTGAGAAAAAACATGAAAGTGGAAATGGTGACATTGCTCTAAACATAGGTTACTCTACAACTGTACCACTTAGTGGTCAAAATAAGAAACAAAACACGTGATCAGGGTGATTACCTCACGGATGGAACGGAATCATTCAAATAAATCAGTTTATGTATAAAAAATGTGTGTCACATCTGTACATAGTATAAGACATTTTCATGAAATCTTCTTGCAACAGGACTTAACCATCTGCAAAATGTCAAATAAAAAAAGAGAGGAAGAAGAGATTATTTACCTAATAATATGTTTTTTTTAATTCTAATTTAGATTTTATTTTCTTCAACTATTAACATATTAGCTATTTAATTTATTTTACCGCATTAAAAAGGCAGTAGTATCAGATTACAAATGAGTAAAAAAGATACGCTGACTAAATGCTAACTAGCCTAGCGTAACAGAAGCAGTAGCTAGTAACATCTCAACCTGTGAAACTAGAGGAATTACACGACAATATTTGTAATCTACCTTATAGATCACGTATTCAAACATATTAGATCAAAGATAATTTAATGAACGTCATGTGTTTAGGTGGAAAAACTGGTTTAAGGAAACATTGCTTGTAAGTGTTGCATGTGTCTTTATTTATATTGTATTTATGTTTTTTAAAATTATTTATGTTTCTCTGCCTGATAGCCTTCAAACTTCTAGCTTAACTTCCAATTTAACTTTTTGTGTTGTTAAATAACTGCTGTCAGCCATTATTTTGTAAGGAGGCACTGTGTGATTTCATTTGCTTTGTGGAACCAAATGTTGCTTAGCAACACTGTTAAGAGTGCAGGGGATGGTGATGTGAAACAGGCAAACTGAACGAGTCAAGGTTGTACCATGTATCTACTGTCTTTAGCATCAAAACTATGATAACATAGCACTGTCATTCCGGTAAAACAAAAAAAAAAAAGCTGAAAATAAATAGCATTATGCCTTATTAGCTAAAGCGACATGAATTGTAGCCTAGCCTAGCATAACTAGCCAGATTTAGTAAAGAGGCTAATGCTGCTATCAAGTTTTAACTAGTGTTGGCCTTAAACACGAGTAAATAAAACTGTTATGAACGCTTTATTAACACTGGTGGGATTTTAAATTGATTTACAAACGTTAATGTTAGAGGGGAAACATCATGTATGGCAAAATAGTCTGCACAGCAACAGCAGCCGTTAGCGTCGGTTGAATGCAAACCATCCCCACATGGTTTCCGGGGAGATTGTACAGCCGTGTTGTTCTTGAACACATCGCCTGCTCAACAGCACTGACTCCCGGGTACATATCTACAGATACAAGACCACAAGTTCTCTATCTGTGTCTGTATTTTAATAACTAACACGCGTTTAGTCAAGCGTGTGTTGTTTGAGCTGACTTTTATCCCCCAAACTATGGTTTGTTTTAGTTTCTGTTAAACTATTACAGCAGCAGCTGAGAGCTCCAGTCTGCGAGCAAAGACAGAGGAGGGATGTCGCGCGGGTAAGTGTGGGAGACGTTAACGTTGCATTCAATCAAAACATATATATGAAGTGAGTTTGGGCAGTTTGCCGGGTGAACATATCTCACAGCTGTATTCATTATAATGTAACCACCGATACAGCTGTACTCCAAGTGGCTACATTGCTCTAGTGTGAGAGTGTGATTGAGACGAGTGTTTCCTCTCCTTCATGTCCGTTGTTCTGTTGTGTCATGGTAGTGAGCTGGAAAAGCTGGACCCGGCTGTTTTCCAGAAGCAGTTGCACAGTCTGAAATTTAGGTAGGAATGTATTTGTTCTCCCTACTGTCATTTCAGCTAAATATCTCCATTATAATCATCACAACTCCTTATTTTTTCGCCCCTGAAAATGGTGCATTTGAGTACACAATGCTCCGCTAGAGGCGCACTACTTCAATAACAGTCAACCTTTCCTCAAGCGTGCTCATGATACTATGTAGCCAAGTTTGCTAGCTTGAAGTTAGTCAAGTTTTGATGTAAGTTAATTGGTTAAAATACTAATTTTGGCTTATTTGTCCCAATAATTTGGTCTTGGGGGTTGCCAAGTGCACTTTTGAGATATATATGAGAACGAAGAATATGTAAGTCAAGAGACAACTGTTTGGTTTAGCAGATTCTGTTAGCTGCAAAGCTATGTCAACTTGTCTATGGGTAGTTAAGCTATCACGATTCTGCGCAGAAAAAAAATGCATGCATGATGAAAATGTTGCAGGACGGGAAAAAGAAAAACACAAGCTTCCCACAGAGAGAAAAAGTTTAAAGTCAGGCAAAACAACTTTAGTTAGATATATTTGTATTTTGTATATGAAAAATGCCATTGCGCATACCTGTTTTCAAAGCAGCAGTAGCAACTCGGCTTTCATTTTTCCATTTTTCATTCTAACTCAATTGCACCATTATAAAGTCTATGTCATATGTTGATATCAATGTTACCTTGAGAGGCAGTGATAGGGATTGCTATGCTTGTCACTAATCATAATCTTTATATAATTAAACCAAGCTATACACGTTTACATTTCTGGTTTTCTGTGGTTGCAGCATGGACGAAGAGGGGGATAGTAACATGTGCATTGACACTGACTCTGACACAGCTGACCCGAAGGATGGTTCGAAGTGTAAAGTCAAATGGACTCAGGAAGAAGTACGTAAAAAGAGGGCTCTGATCCTGATGTCTATATATCATACATTCAGCTGATTGCATTTTCTAGAGCAACAAACTATTATTTCCTTTATTTTGCTATCATTGCTTCAATGGCTTTAATGTTATGCAGCATGCTGGCTAGAAGAGCCAACTGAGGCAGAGGTGCAAACTCATGCTTAAGAAATGTTATCCCATAGGTGTCTATGGATGGGTTTGTTCCGGAGCTACTGGCAAAAGTGTTTAAAAAGATCAATTGTAGTGTATCTGAACTGATTTTCTCTTGGGTGCAGGATGACAATCTCAAAATCCTGATCAACAATGTTGGGAAAAAGGATTGGAAAACCATTGCAGTTTTTTTACCGGTAAGTATTTAGCAGAAACGCAATCAACTCAGTGAGAGAAAATTAATGAATCAACAGTCAACTTTTAAAGTTTAGTTAAACAAAGTAAGGTGAGTTGTCTTGCAGCATTGTTTCTGTCTATCAGGTTGTTGAACATTTAAAAAAGAACAATGCTGACCAATCTCTATGTTGATTTACTATTCCTTGTAAATAATGCAATCAGAATCAGAATACCTTTATTCGTCCCACAGAGGGGACATTTTCATTTGTACAGCAGAAAGAGCCAAAGACAGCTTAATAATATCACACCCAAGATACAAAAAATATATACATGAAGCACAAAATGTATACCATGGTATATATTGCACAGTCATTAACACAACAAGGGGGTGTTAAAGTCAGTGTTGTTATATGTGTGGGGGTGTACAGGGAGCCATGATGGTTAATGAGTCTGACCGCTGCAGGAAGGAAGGACCCACGGTATCTCTCCGTGAGACACCGCGGGTGCAGCAGCCTGTCGCTGAAGGAGCTGCACAGTGCGGACAAGGTGTCCTGGAGGGGGTGGGACACAATATCCAGCAGGGATGACAGCTTGGCTGCCATTCTCCTGTCTCCCACCACCTCCACAGTGTCCAGAGGACTCCCCAGCACAGAGCTGGCCTTCCTTATCAGTCTGTTTAGTCGCTTCCTGTCAGCAGCCGAGATGCTGCAGCCCCAGCAGGCCACACCATAGAAAATGGCTGATGCCACCACATTGTCAAAGAAAGTCTTTACTATTCCTCTTAAATAATGCAACTGTTCTTCCCTAAATTAACTTGACTGTTACTTTGGCAGGGGCGGACAGAATCTGACTGTGTGCACCGCTGGAAAAAGCACCTGGATCCTGATTTAGTCAAGGGCTTCTGGACCAAAGAAGAAGATGAAATGGTGAAAAAACTACACAGAACATCTTAAACCGACTTGGCTTTAACCCAGTTTGTTGTAAACATTGCCGCATCTCACTTTTCACTCCTGTGTGTACATATTTACTTTCTCTGGACAGATAGTAGAACTGGTGGCCAAGCACGGCATCAAACAGTGGTCTTTAATTGCCACGCACCTGAAGGGACGTTTGGGGAAACGGTGTCGTGAGCGCTGGCACAACCACCTCGACCCACTTATCAAAAAGAGCTCATGGACCGATGAAGAAGACCTCATCATCCACAAAGCCCGCACCATTTTGGGAAACCGGTGGGCTGAGATTGCAAGGTTGCTCCCTGGAAGGTGGGTCAGGTAGATGTTATTGCTTTTCTGAAGTTTGTATACAAATTGATGACAGTCATTGAAATGCATGATTTAGTTGTTATTCTTAAACTAAGGATGTGCATGTAACAACGGTCAAATCTTTATTGTTGTTATTGTAAACATTTGTCTCTCTTTTTGCACTATTTTATTTATCTTATTTGCACCTTTTATGTTGAGTTGTTGGAGGAGCATGGGACATAAGATTTTCATTGCCAACATATACGTTGTATATGCTGTGCATATGACCAATAAAACCTTGAAACCTTGAAACCTTCAGCCTGTTTTAAACCAAAAAAAAAGACTTTTTAATTTATATTTTTCGGTTCCTCTTGCAGGACAGACAATTCTGTGAAAAATCGCTGGAACTCCACCATCAAGCGAAAAGCAGAGTTGGGCTTGTACAAAGACCTAGCTGACAGCATTTCCCTTGATATTCAACACTTTGTGGAGGGAGAGGTACAGTACTAATTAAGTTAAGCACATACTATATAAGGCTTATCGTTTTCAGCTTTGCCATTTTCTCAATAATTTCTTGGTGAGAAAATTAGAATATACATTACTATAGCTGTTTAATAGATTAGATTATGCTACCCATTTTGCTAGATATTATTTAATGATTGCTTATATACTCAAACATTATGTGTGCTACTGTCATATTATAATATTTTGCTGCAAAGACACTATTGTGCTTAACTTACTGTTTTACAGTTGGACTTCAAATGTGACGTTGTATTAGACACTGAACCAGTAACTCCTAAAGTGGTAAGCTATCTATCATGATTCTATTTTTTTAATCTTGTTTGCTTTTGAACTTTTACCAAATGAAAGACACCAAAATGTTGTAGAGCTCCTTCTGTTAAATCACAATAAAGCACCTCCCAAAAAGAGCCATGCCAATAAAAACCAGATCATATTTTTATGGGTGGTTTTGGATGCATGACTGTAATCAAAATAACATATATTTCATCTTCAGTGATGCTTCCATATGCCAAGCTTTTTTTTTTTTACTCTTTGCTTTCCTGCAGATCAGGCTAGAGAAAGAAAAGAAGCAGGAGTGTCAGAAGAAAGTCAGACCGAAGAAGCCTGCTCCGCTTCCACAGACTTTAGCATCCATGAGTCCCTCCTTGCCCCGCAGTTCAAGTTCCAGTCCCAGCTCTAGCTCAGGCGCTGCACCGGCACCTGCGCCAGTGGACCAGAGAAGTTTGTGAATGCAGCACTAAGGATGGTCGCTGAGGACATGCTGCCACTCAGGTGAATTGTAGCGGGAGTTACTGATACAATGTCCTTGCTGAATTTGTTAGTTTGTTAAACTAAGTTTAATTTTCTCCAAGTCAGATAAATCCTTTCATGGGTCTACCTTCTGTGTCATCTGATTTGGATTACTGCATCAAAATACACATTTTCTATTCTGTTGGCATTCCAAATGTACTTAAATATACACATCCAACCACTAGGCAAGATAACACATTTACACCCATCATTTGAAAAAGCACCATACCAACGTTTCTTAACTTTATTCCCCACAGTTTTGTTGAAGGTGCAGGCTTCAGGTCCTTCATGAGTACCGTCAGGCCTGAATGCAACAAGCTATCCCAGCGTGTCATGGGCCTACAACTCTATGATGATGTGGAGAGAACCATCAAGCCTCAGCTCATTCGTGACCTTAAAGCTTGCCTTGCCAATACCAAAGATGGTGAGAGCCCCATTCATGTCACCTTCGACCTTTGGGCAGGGGATGATTCCCATCCAGTGGAGGATCCCATAGTTGTGGTGCAGCTCCACTTTGTCAGTGATTCCTGGCAGATCCACCGTCCCATTGTGGCCTTCCGTCACCTCAGCCACAAAAACCTCAGCACTGCTGTGGCCAGGGAGCTTGAAGGTGTTCTGCTGAGCTATGGCATATTTCCTCGCAGCATCGGCTACGTCCTCACCAACCAGGCCAAAGAAGCCCTGGCTGGAAACAGTTTGTTCTGCGACTATAAGATCATGTGCTCATCCAGCAGGGGGGAACCAGATGGAGATGAGATGGTGAAATTTTTGTCGAACCAGATGCCTGAAACAGAATCCCCTTTTTCAGAGCTACAGATTGGGAACAGGCTCACCTGTGTGGCCCGAACATTGCAGCTTGTGATTAAAGAGGCACTGCAGAACTCCAGGGTTGTGGAAAACTTAATCTCCCAGGTCCACAACGTGGTGGCTTTTTTTAGGAGCAGCGCCTACTGGAGCGAGGTAGGAGAAATGAAGTCTTGTAATTTACCCTGTATTATTATTATTTTTTTACAACGGTACATATTTCAATAACCAAGTCAGATTTTACATCCACAGATAATGTAGTACCGGTAGTGTGTCTTGTTTCAGTGATTTGTTCATTAGGTCTATTTTCTGTATTAAACCGTGACAATGTATTGTCCTGAATCATTTAGATGGAATCAGAACTATTTATGAAATGCTTCTACATGATGTGAAGGATGCATTTTTTTCTTGGTGTGTGCAAACACATTTATTCTCCCAAAATGATCAGGAAGTATGATTTTGTTCAATGGTTATTTTAGTTAACTGACATATCAGATACAGTGGAGCAAAAAAGTATTTAGTCAGCCACCAATTGTGCAAGTTCTCCCATTTAAAAAGATGAGAGATGCCTGTAATTTTCATCATAGGTACACTTCAACTATGAGAGACAGAATGGGAGAAACAATCCAGGAAATCACATTGTAGGATTTTTAATGAATTAATTGGTAAATTCCTCGGTAAAATAAGTATTTGGTCACCTACAAACAAGCAAGATTTCTGGCTCTCACAGACCTGTAACTTCTTCTTTAAGAGGCTCCTCTGTCCTGCACTCGTTACCTGTATTAATGGCTCCTTTTTGAACTCGTTATCAGTATAAAAGACACCTGTCCACAACCTCAAACAGTCATACTTCAAACTCCACTATGGCCAAGACCAAAGAGCTGTCAAAGGAGACCAGAGACACAATTGTAGACCTGCACCAGGCTGGGGAAACTGAATCTGCAATAGGTAAGCAGCTTGGTGTGAAGAAATCAACTGTGGGAGCAATTATTAGAAAATGGAAGACATACAAGACCACTGCTAATCTCCCTCGATCTGGGGCTCCACGCAACATCTCACCCCGTGGGGTCAAAATGATCACAAGAACGGTGAGCAAAAATGCCAGAACCACACGGGGGGACCTAGTGAATGACCTGCAGAGAGCTGGGACCAAAGTAACAGAGGCTACCATCAGTAACACACTACGCCGCCAGGGACTTAAATCCTGCAGTTCCAGACGTGTCCCCCTGCTTAAGCCAGTACATGTCCAGGCCCGTCTGAAGTTTGCTAGAGGGCATTTGGATGATCCAGAAGAGGATTGGGAGAATGTCATATGGTCAGATGAAACCAAAATAGAACTTTTTGGTAAAAACTCAACTCGTTGTGTTTGGAGGAGAAAGAATGCAGAGTTGCATCCAAAGAACACCATACCTACTGTGAAGCATGGGGGTGGAAACATCAGGCTTTGGGGCTGTTTTTCTGCAAAGGGACCAGGACGACTGATCCGTGTAAAGGAAAGAATGAATGGGGCCATGTATCGTGAGATTTTGAGTGAAAACCTCCTTCCATCAGCAAGGGCACTGAAGATGAAGTGTGGCTGGGTCTTTCAGCATGACAATGATCCCAAACACACCGCCAGGGCAACGAAGGAGTGGCTTCGTAAGAAGCATTTCAAGGTCCTGGAGTGGCCTAGCCAGTCTCCAGATCTCAACCCCATAGAAAATCTTTGGAGGGATTGAAAGTCCGTGTTGCCCAGCGACAGCCCCAAAACATCACTGCTTTAGAGGAGATCTGCATGGAGGAATGGGCCAAAATACCAGCAACAGTGTGTGAAAACCTTGTGAAGACTTACAGAAAACGTTGGACCTCTGTCATTGCCAACAAAGGGTATATAACAAAGTATAGAGATGAACTTTTGTTATTGACCAAATACTTATTTTCCACAATCATTTGAAAATTAATTCATTAAAAATCCTACAATGTGATTTCCTGGATTTTATTTTCTCATTCTGTCTCTCATAGTTGAAGTGTACCTATGATGAAAATTACAGGCCTCTCTCATCTTTTTAAATGGGAGAACTTGCACAATTGGTGGCTGACTAAATACTTTTTCGCCCCACTGTATATAGAGTATTTAAAGGAAGCATTGGACAATTCTGGGCAAATAGTGATGTTTGAAATAACAATTTTGCCAATTACCAATACCATTTATTTTTTATTTCTCTTATGCTAGCTGGGTGTGGCAGCTGTTGTCCAAATCAAAGCAAGTAACTAAACAACATTTAGCCGTGCAAAGTTGATTTGTCAAAGCAGATCAACTTTAGCAAATGTAATCTTATTTGCTGATAAGACAATGTCAGACATAAAGGCTAATATCAGCTAAATGTGCTATTTGCTTATAAAAACATTACTGTTGTACATATTATAAATTGTATCTGAGCTCTGACACTTTAGAGTTCACAGCAACAGAGAAAGCGATCAGATTATTCTTTTCAGATTTTAAATTTTATTTATTTTTTTTAGGTTTTGATGAAGGAGTGCAACGTGTCCCTGTGCCCTTCCTCCAGTAGCTGTCGTTGGAACTCCATGATGCTGTCTTTACGCCGCATGGTGCAGGAGACCACCTGGAGCGCCATCATGACTCTTTTAGCTCAGGCTCGCATAGAGGCCGACGACACAGCCAGCGTCCCGCCTCTGGTCATGGCCAAGAGGGAGCAAGTGATTGACATCCTGGGTGTTCTTGAGCCTTTTGAGGAGGCCTTGCAGGTAAAAGAGAAAGTACATCTCATGGATTCGTTCGATCAGATTTCATAATAAAATACATGTGTATATGTTTTATGTTTTTCAAAACCTGAACATTGTTTGACCCATTTGGACACAAATCCTTTCCTATTTATACTGGCATTTCAAGTTTTCTTAATTTTCTTGTCGTTTTTTCTGCATTGGTGGCAAATAATGATGAAGACGGCTTTAGGAGAAATATTAAGTAATATGCATTGAATCTTATTATCTTTTTTAATATCTACTACCATTCATAGTACATTAAGCCCCGATTTAAGAGACTTATTTTTTTGTTGTGAATCCCTTTTTAGAAATATTATGTGCATGTATGGAAATGCAGTAGTGTTGTCGTAAAAAGATTATGTGAGATAATTATCTTTTTTGCTTCTTCCTAACAAGGTACTGCAAGGAAATGGAGTGAGTATTTCTTATATCACACCTTCTCTTATCGGCCTTGATAAGGCCCTGGAGAGCATCGTCACCAACTACACCCACTTCAACAAGGCCCTGCGCACGGGCCTCCACACACACTTCCAGTCCCTGACTCACCAGAAGGACCTGATAATAGCTGCTGTGCTGGACCCGAGGATCAAACTGCAGGTATTGAATTAAAATAGAATCATTGCTTTTATGTTGTGCTTTTATTTATTGCATCAAATGGCATTTTATACTCTGAGTGTCTGCACCCAGAATCAGAACTCTCATCCTTGTTTGAATTTTTTTTTTCTCAGCCGTTTCCAGATGCCATACAGAAGGAGGAGAATACGGGTTTCCTATCGCCACCGCCAAAGCATCTGGCGCGCACCATCGTGGAAGCTGCCTTAGAAAGCATGGGGGCCTCAGCATCTCCCTCTGTTGAGGCAGATAAAGAACAGACAAGCAACGAGGTGAATCAGCAGAATGGCGAAGAGAAGAGCCAAGACAGCATGCCGGGGGAGGTATCTGGTGGCAGCTCCAACGACAACAACTGCGAAGGAGTCAGCGGGATCAACCTCAAGCGCAAATCCATCTTCAACTTCCTCCAGCCGCCGGCAAAGACCATGAAGACAGAGCTTGATGCGTACCTATCAGAACCACTTCGGGAAAGCAACTCTAATGTGTTGTTCTGGAAATCTGCAACTCGGTTTCCTCTTCTTCAGAGCATCGCCAAGAACTTGCTGGCAGTGCCGGCCACATCAGGGGGGTTCGACCGGCTGTCTCCCATGGCAGCGTGTATCGTTAGAGCCAAGAGGAACCGACTGCCATCTCACACCACAGAAAGACTTCTTCTATACAAAAACTCTTTAAAGACCAAGACTGGTAAAAAGCCCAGTGGGGTCACTAAACACTGATGGGTTATGTCACGATTGGGTCTGGTTATTCAGTCCTCTACAACTGATCCGCCATACTATGCTTTAAGAATGGACAGCATCCCCCTCAAATACATTTCTTCAAAATATTGGCTTAAACCAACTGAACTCAGCCTCATCTGAACATTGCAGCAGTAGTCAACAGCAGCAATATATAATATACTAAAACTATATTGACAAAGAGTAGCTTGAGGATCTCTTTGGTTAAAATCGCACAATACAGCCTAATGCCAACCAGCAGGCTACTGTAATACAGCACAAACTATTTCTCTGCTAGTGAATAGAGAGTGAAATGCAACTTCTTTGCACTTCAAATAAAGCAGCTCGACTGTAAAAATGCAATCCTGAAATAGTTTAAAAAGATGCTACCCTCACCGTTGCTGCAATACAATTGCTTCAAACATCAGCCTGTGTTTCTGTTTTTTTTGCTCTGGTCTTTGGCAGTCAAATGGCTATGCAGTATGCATGGCTACTCAGTACCTAAAGCAAAATGTTTAAGTGACCAACATTTTCTGTTACTAAATGTTTTGCAATTGTCCCTTCCTTGTTATTTATTTGTTTTGTATGCTGTAGAGCAAGGGCAGATTGAACAAGACCAAACCTCGTCAGGTTTTTGTTTATTTTCTTAATCTTTCTGAAATTGTTTATATTTTTCCATTATTGGTCAACTATGCTTGAAAGGTGGCCTTAATGATTGGTTTTCTCAAGAGTCTTGTAGATTTACTGTTGTTGCTCTTAACGGAATTGTTACTTGTTATGGGGGATCAATGGGAAGGGTTATCTGCAACTGGCATTGATATTATATAACAGGTATGCTTTTAAGCCATCATTGAATGACAGCTAACTGATTTATTGCAGTGATAATTGTCCATATTGTGCCAATAAATAAATACCAGTGTGAACTTAAATACTGTGATTTCTCATATCTCCACATGGAAATATTCAGATCATTTTATGAAAGAATGAAGTTATTTTCACTTCAGTTTCCTGTCCCTCAGTTCTCACATCTATTTCTACCGGCACTTTCTGCATTACAGTAACAATAAAACTTAATATTGTAATCACCTGGGAACGGTCACTCTAAAAGGCGATAATTGATCATTTAATTTTGAGTAAATTGTCCCCAGACTAAAGGTAAAAGGAAATCTATCAATCAAAAGTCAGAGAAATCATTATTTTAATACCAAGAAGGCTTTTGGAAATGTACATTAAAATTACATTTTCATTTCGGCTTAGAAGTTGTAATTTAACATTTATCACATATTTTTATGGATAATTTATACAATTTATATATAAAAACAAGGGTATTTATAGTGAGAATGTAATGCATTTTCATTTAGAGGTAAGGTGAGTATGGACTATATAAAGGTGAATAGCACCCTCTGATAGTTCATATCAATAAAAAAACCAATGACTGGTTATTCATTCATTGTATCTATGTCTGAGATATCCTTCCTTGTTTGTTTCTTTTTAGCTTTTCTTTGTTGCACTAATAATGTATATCATTAAGTGCCCTAATATTATTTTTCAGATGTCATCGTTGATTGGCTGTCCCGGCATTTTTACGTCAGACCAAAACATTGCGTCAAAGTTAGTACTTCCGGGGTCACGAGCTTTCTCTTGCCATGTGCATGGTGGGAAAACGAGCGGAACGTACTTCAGGAGGAGGAATGTCTCCGGTCAGGTGTCGAAAGAGAAATATTTGAAAGTAGGTAAAGTACTCGTTAGCTTAGAGTCGTTAGCTAGCTAAAAGTGGGAATGGCTCTTTACGTGAAAGCCGCAGAGGTCCTGGATAAAGCTGAGAAGAAGCAGGGCGCTTTGAAAACTCTAGTCTACGACAGCAAATTTGAGAACATCAAACCGCTGTTCGCTCTGGTTATGGAGACCCAGAAGTTTTCCTCCGTCCTGGAGGAAATCATCGAGTCCACCAAGCTGCTCAAGCAGACCAAGATGCGGATGAACCTGGCCAAGGTGCTGGTGTACGACCTGCTGATGGGCCACGGGCTGAAATGCGGAGGAGCCTGGAAAACCATGATGATGAAGCATCGTACCAGGTTGCAGTCGGTGCTGGCCCGTATGAAGGTGAAGCAGAAGGTCAGCAAGAATGAGGACCTTCTCCCACCCAGCGTCAGGCAGATGCTAGGGGAAAAGCTGCCCAGGTATGTGCGTGTGAACACCCTGAAGACCACCGTGGAGGATGCAGTGGACTATCTAAAGAGGGATGGCTTCTCCTACCTGGGCCAGGCGTCCAGGATGGAGGACCTAACCCTGAAGGAGAAATACTTTGTGATGGACATGCATCTGCCAGAGCTGCTGGTCTTCCCTCCTAAGACTGACTTCCATGACCACTTCCTGTATAAGGCCGGCCACATCATTCTACAGGACAAAGCCAGCTGCCTCCCAGCGTACCTCCTCAACCCCCCACCTGGTACACATATCATCGATGCCTGTGCCGCCCCAGGGAACAAAACCAGCCACCTGGCAGCCATCATGAAGAACAAGGGCAAGCTGTTTGCTTATGACTTGGATGCCAAGCGTCTGTCCACCATGGCCACTCTCCTGCTCAGATCCGGGGTCACCTGTCAGCAGCTGGGCAACCAGGACTTCCTGAAGGTGGACCCTGAGAGCCCACAGTTTAAAGATGTAGAGTACATCCTGCTGGATCCTTCCTGCAGCGGATCAGGTATGTATCAGTTATTCCTGTGTGCTTTTTGTCACCTTTTTGCCACATTAACAGGTGTACATCCAAATCCTTTGCATCCCCCTTAAGGAGGGTGACCTGAGTTTTCTTAGTCATATGATTTACCCATCATACAATCGTATATGACCTTAATATAAACCGTTTTGGTGTTCATATCCCATGCATCGCATTCATCCTGTAACGTCATCATGTCAGCAGACCGGAGTTTATTTGATACCATATATTCATGTCCAATAATGCAATGAGAGTTTTTCAGGGAAAGTTTAGCCTAATCTCCTCAGGTAATCCAGTGATTTGGCCAGTATCAGACCGACACATCATCCCTATTGCTCCAAGCAGTTTGGTTGACTAAATATTCCCAGCCCAGCTCATTGGGTCAAAATCAGGTCTATGTATAATGCGATACAGATGTGTTCTGGAACCAAAAAATGCAAGATAATTGTTAATGTGAGTGCAGATTCCTTATGTTTATTAGTTGCATATTTTACGAGTATACTCCCTCTTGTCTTTAAAATCAGAAAAGTGATTCAGTGCATTTGTAGCACTTTCTATTGAATTATATTAGTTTTGACATGGCTTGTTACTTACCGGTTTCATTTAAATAACAGTTTGCGGCCCAAAGAGGGGAACATACCCGTTATTAGACAAAAATATAAATGTTTTTATAAAAGGTCCAAATATCAAAACAGAGGTGTTGCAGAACTGCTTTATCTTTGTATCTTTCCATCAATCCCCCAATGACTACTGTACAAAAGTACTTGACTGTATCAATGTAGAAACACCTTGGCTACACCTTGACCTGTTGCAAAGGTAAACAATTTCTCGTACACATTGCTGTTATAATATTGTTGTTTTCAATACGACTTAAAGTCAAAAAGCAGAGTTGCAAAAAGTAATCATTTTTTCAAACTTTCTTACTGAATGTCCCCATTTTAATGTCTCTGATAACATGAATGAAATGAAGCATTTTTACACATGTTCATAATCAGCAACCTCTGTACATGCGATTTTGGGATTTCAATATCATTTCTAAAATCTGTCTGTTATCCAGGCATGGTGTGTCTCGGTGACGATGCTTCCTCTGCTGACCAGAAAAAGGTTCAGGCTCGTCTGGCCGCCCTTGCCTCCTTCCAACTGCGGTGTCTCAACCACGGCCTGAAGTTCCCTCGCCTGAAGCGCCTGGTCTACTCCACCTGCTCCATCCACAGCCAGGAGAATGAGGAAGTCGTAACAGCCTGTCTGCAGCAGAACCCCGGCTTCAGGTAGCAACAGTCAATGTTCACTAACTATTAACAAACGCAGCGATGTTTGTGTACCTGCAAATATCTGATCATATGCTTTTCCTATTTTTCCTTTATATTTGCTGTTTGGGTCACAGCTTTTGTGGTTCCTCCTTGATAACATGTTTTGTATTTACTATGATATGGTACCATTTTCAGTGTCTGACTCCAGAAAATCAATGCTTTTTGTGGTTATCCTTCAGATTGGTTCCTCTGCTGTCTCAGTGGCCAGAACGAGGCCTGGAGCCGCTCACTCAGTGTCTCCGAGCCAGCCCTGCAAAAACCGGCACCCACGGCTTCTTCGTGGCTCTGTTGGAGAAACACAACGAAGCTGGGAGAAAGAAGCAGGCGGCAGCAGTTCAGAAAAGGTAAATTCTGGGGTGTCAAGTAAAGTTAAATATATTGATGTTTCAACACTTATTGTCGTGATTTAGAAAATGACATGCCTATGTGTCACACCTGTAAAATATAATGCCATTTTAAAGTCTGTATTTTGTTTAATGGAATTAATCCACACTGCATTTAGTGCATTCAATCAGGTGTGATTTAATGCATATAGCTATTGGCTTTTGGTGTATCATTTTGTTTACTTCTTTGCTTCAGTGATCCTCCTGTCACAATCAGCGAGGCTGCAAATGAAGCAGAGAAGCAGGAGCCAGCACTTCAGAAAAGGTAAATACTGCATGGTCAAGTTATTGTTTTGGTTTAGAAAATACTGTAATTGGGTCATGCTTGCTCATAATGCGTAATTTGGTAGTCAGTAAGGACTTTGCCTTGGGACTGGTTTGAGTCCTGATGGACCAACAAGATACGGAGTATGGACTGGTAGCTATAGAGTTGCCAGTTCACCTCCCTGACGCTTGCGAGACGGGCAGCCTCTTCGCTCTGGCCCTCTCCAGATGCATGCACATGTGTATTCCACCTGTATTCTGTATAGTTTATAACTGTGAGTGTAAAACAGTGCATGTGTGCACCTTCCTGTATACTGTGTGGGTATTCAAAAATATAAGCCAGGGCTCTTCTGAATTTCCTCAGAGGGGCTCTAATTCAAAGGGCCAACCTGTCACATTTCTAAAATGTATTGCGGTCTGAAAGCTTAAGTTTGTAAAATGGAAATTCTGTGTATTTAATTATGTTTTACTGTAACTAAATTAATATGGCTGTTTGCTTTAACTTATGTGCTTCAGTCATCCTGTCACAATCAGCGAGGCTGGGAATGAGAAGCAGGAGCCAGTGGTTCAGATAAGGTAAATGCTGAAGTGTAACTTAAATGATTGTTTATATGTAATATTTAACTAAATCTTAGAATAAACAATTGAAAGTATGTTCCGTGGACATCTTTTATTCTTGTAAACATCTTGAATGTAATGGTTTGCAGTGTAGTTTTGTGAATGTAGTCCCATGCTTTTTTTTTTTTACTACAGAACTAAGTGGCTATTTGCTCATTTTAGAGACATTACATAATTTATTTCTGAAATTAGAGGAGGTTGACTTAAGTTGTCTGCACCATCACAGCGAGCAGGAGGCGACACCACTCAGTCCCTCCACCTGTGGAAAGAGGCCTGCAGCTTCTGATGAAGAGTCGGAGGACAAACAGACACCTGCAGCAGATCAGGCTGATGGTACACCCAGCAAGAAGAAGAGGAGGAAGAGAAAGAGGAAAAAGAAGAAGAAGACGACGACGACGACGACGACGACAATGGAAATGGAAACAGTGGGGTGATGGAGGAAATAAAATGGGACTACAGCTTTTAATGTGGAGGCACTGCTCTCTTAAGAAGGGCTCCGTTGATGTGTGAAATGTAACAGAAAAGTAAAGATTATTTTTTACTGTGTTACGTCTCTGTGTTTCATTTGAGATTGTATTTTTTCTTTCTTCAACAAGTCAGGCGCTTTTTGTTTTCCACAGAAGTGAAAGTTTTTATCCAGTAGGGGGCAGTAACGCAATAGCCCATAAGCTGAAGAAGTATAATTTCCGTCTAAACAGAGTCAGCTATTGGTTGAAACCTCTGGAGGCTTTTTGTAACACTTTTGTAACACACCAAAATGTTTTGTAACTGTTCGGCGTGTTGTTGTGACCTGTAGTGTGCTGTTTCAGATACGTCAGCAAACAAAGTAAGTCATTTGTATGAATGTAGCTGATTTAAATGTATATATCCTCTAGTAGTGAACGGCTTAATGCGTTAAATCGACTGACAACTCTCATGATGCAAGAAGGAAAAAGCCTTTAAAAACGTGATGCTTTATATGCACCGTGAAAGAAAGCTGTATTGTGTTCATACTGCAGGCCGTCCCTAGTAGCTTTTCCCCGGGACAAACCGCAGGATGTCCCCGGTGCCCAAAGTGAGACTGTCCGGAGGTCTGGAGATCTGCCGGGTGCTGAACGGGATGTGGCAGGTGTCCGGGGCGCACGGAGCCGTGGATAATGCCAAAGCAGGTGAACAGTGAACACTAATATGGGGGAAATATTGCAGATAAAATATAAGCACCTGTGTGTTTGGTTACTCTTGTGGATCACTGGGTTGGAATAAAAAACAAAAACCTCTTATACATTTGTTTAGATGTAGCCTACTTTGAAATCAGTCGTTGAGATTTTTAATTAGCTAATAATGTATCTATACATGTTCTCTCTTGTCTACAGTTGAGGCCATGGAGGCCTACGTAGACGCTGGTCTGACCACATTTGACATGGCAGACATTTATGGGCCTGCAGAGGAAATATTTGGACAGTTTAACAGCCAGGTACACACACACACACACACACACACACACACACACACACACACACACACACACACCAACCACAAAACACAACACAACACAACACACACAGACACAGTCCCAGATAGTATTTATATGAACTGCATACATGCAAACACTGGGCTGAATTACCCCTCAACATAATAACTATTTCATGTCAGGACAAGGGAAAGAGTAGAGGGGAAGATGAGAGGCCGGGAACTGAACAAGGATGGATTCAGCAAGCCGCAAAAGTTCAATCACCATTGAAATCTTGGTCTTGTAAGAGCTGATATGCCAGCAGATCTGCAGAGCCCGCTCATATCAAGAAACCTTTTGATAGAGTTAATCATAATATCCCGCTAAAAAAACTAGAACATTATGGCATTAGGGGCCAACTAATGAGCGGGTTAAGAGTTATCTGAGGAATATACTGCAATATGTAGAGTTGGGCGAAGCAAAATCAGACAAACTTCCAATAACATGTGGAGTCCCACAAGGTTCAATTTTAGGACCAAAACTCTTTCTGATCTATATCAATGATATTACCAACACCTCAGACATGCTGAAATTGATTTTATTTGCAGACAACGCCACCATTCTCTACTCCCATCATAATCTTAGTGAACTTATATAAACAGTTAATGTAGAACTTGTAAAACCGTGAAGTTGTTTCGCAGCCAACACATTATAACGTGTGACTAAAACAAGTTATGTTATTCAATGCAAAGAGTATGAGCAATATTTATCCCTCTGTCTATACGCATCTGTAATGCAAATATTGAAAAAGTTGTTGTCAGTGTGTGAACAATTTTTCGTGTCATTTTACCCCATTACACCAGTGGTGAACCATCAGTGCCTTCAAGGTATTCAGAGAATATCCTGGAACCCTCAGATAAAAAATAGTAATATTGAATTTATCATACAAATAAAATGTAATACAATTTAAATAAAATGCATAAATGACAATTGCATCTGTGTTGTTTATCTGTAATATTATAGTGTGATGTCGATTTGTTTGTCTTTCTCGGTCCATGCAATACGCATTTGAGTGGTTTTGTGTTAGAAAAAAAAATGCGTGTGTTTGCAGAAGGTCCCATTGTGACAGACATGGTTCGTCACTGCATTACACACAAGCTTTCCAGGCTCTTTGTACCTTTTACCTTTTTAAAATGAACTGATCAAGGCAAATTTCTTACATTCTGAATCCTTTAAAATGTGTTTACACCCGTTACATTTGTTACACTTGTTTTGGCAGCATGAAACTGGAATAACATAATAATAATAATTAGATTATAATAAATTCAAGCTACAGAGATCAATTCAAATTTTTGTAGTAAAATAATAATAATTTTCTGATCTCTAGAGGTGCAACTCTGGAAATGACACGCCAGCTCTGCAGAGTCTGACCAAATATGTGCCTCGACCGGGACCAATGGACCGCAAGGTGAGAAAAATGGGTGAAGTGCAGTGTTTTACAGTGAGAACACTTTTATCCACTAGAGAGCAGTGTGTGTCTTTTTAGAAGAACTAGGACATCACCTTTGCGGCCCACTTGACTAATGTAACGCTGCACGGAGAATTCTCAGTAAAAGTGTTGGTGTTGAGTCGTCCATAAATAATTAACCCTATATCCTTTGTTTGAGGAGGGTTAGGGCAACTATGGCAACAATTAACATAATCACAGGATTATCCAGGTTGACCCTGTGGTTTATTGCTATTTGTACCAATAGGATGCTCCCAAATTGTCAGTAACCAAATATAAGCAAACCAAAATCATGTTTTTGTACTTACGACGATTTAAGATTATCATATATCAGGTTCAGAGCTATGCACATTGAATTAGAGCTATACTGATGTAGTCGCCAACATTGAATTATTACAAGTATATTGATATCATTGTATATGTTGGCCAATAGGTAACAACACATTTCATAGACAAATGACAAGCATACATGGCATTGTGTGGCATCATATGTTTGTGTTGGTATATGCAGAGAGAGTTTTAATCTTTTAGGATGAATTAAACTCATCAAAAAGGTTTAATGTCTGTATGTTTACTGTTGACAGTGTAACAGAATCTGTAACTGTGAGTATGTAGGTGGTGCTGAAGGCGCTGCAGCGCTCCATGGCCCGTATGCATGTGGACAGCCTGGACTGCGTTCAGTTCCACTGGTGGGACTATAGAGACAAAAGATACCTGGACGCACTGGGACACCTGTCCGACCTGCAGCAGGAGGGACTTATACGTACGTACACAGAGTTACACAAAATCACAAAAATAGCATTACATAAACGTTAGACTTGCAGACCAATTTATTAGCAGACTGATTACACAGATCAGATATATCAGAATTATGTTGTTCTTAATGTTAAAGTGAACTTGGTTTATAACGTTTATTCATCATACTATATTATAATTGATTACGATCTGGCTCTTAGGCTGATAACACAATTATGAGGGTTCACACACATTCTCTGAAGGCAGTTCATTATGTGTGGCATCTTTTAAATTTATTCTCAGACTTGTTGTACTCTCAACCTGTATTTTCCTTCTTCCTCAGGAGAGCTTAGCCTCACTAACTTTGACACACAAAGGCTGGAGGAGATCACCAGCAGAGGCATTCGCATCTCAAGCAACCAGGTGACACTTCCAGCTGCATGCTGGCACAGTTGTCCATTAGTCTCTCTTCTTCAGTGCATCTATAAACCGTGTATTTAATGTGTCCGCCCTGCAGGTTCAGTACTCTTTGATAGACCAGCGACCTGCAGGCAGGATGGAGCAGTTCTGTGTGGCAAACAACATTCAGCTCCTCACTTATGGCACGCTGGGTGAGATACATTTTAAATACACTCATTACTTATGAATGTTTTTATCATTTGAATTTACCCAGATATATGAGTGTAACTCCAGTAGAGCAGTAACAAAGAAGGTTTACTTCATGTTTAATGATGCAAGCAACACATTTTGTATGATGGTGTAAAGATGTAAAATGGTGGGTTTGTAAAATGGTCGATATGACGCCACATCCTCTCTCCACTTCCCTTCCCGTCTTTTCCTCTGTCTCTGCACCCCATCCTCCTCCTGACCTCACTGGTCTCCTACCTTTCTGTTTTTTTTCTCTCCAACATCTCTTGCTTCACCCATTTCTTCCTTCTCCATCGCATATATTCTATTCTTCCATTTCTTTATTGCTGCTTCTTCCTTCAACTTCCCCTTTCACTCCATCCTATTCCTCATTCCTGACTCATTGTAACCCCTGCTTCTCTCTACCATCCTTCTTTCCTCCATGACTGTTCGCTCGTAGCGGGCGGTCTACTCTCAGAGAGATATCTGGGGAAGACAGAGCCCAACTCCAGGGCGGAGCTCTACACTGCCTCCCTCTCTAAGTACAAGAAGATGATCGACTCTTGGGGGGGCTGGAGCCTTTTCCAGGACCTCCTCGTTGCCTTGGACACCGTTGCCAGGACACACGACTGCTCAGTGGCCAGCGTAGCAACACGCTACGTGCTGGACCGCCCTGCGGTGGGCGGGGTCATTGTGGGCTGCCGGCTGGGCGTCGCTGGGGCGGGGCAACACATCAGTGACAGTGTGCGTAGCTGCAGCCCTGACCTGAAGCTGACGGAGGAAGATTGCGCCGCCATCAAGGCAGTGACACGGCGCTCCAGGGACCTCATGGCGCTCATCGGGGACTGCGGGGATGAGTACAGGAGCTAAATGGGGGGAAGGGGGGAGTATCTGACTGGAGTGACAGATGGGGTGAGGAGGGGGAGTAAGGGATAGGAGAAACATCTCACATATAATAACCCATAGTAGAAATGGCTAAATGCATCTCCATTATACATAACCACAGTATTTTCACTCAACAGGGTTTTCCGTTGCTTTTATAAAACTTCTGAAGATTATGTCCCCCAAGTGAATGATGATGAATCATGAATGGTAATGAATATTGGATGCTGATACCAGATTGAACACTTTTCTCCTTCAGCTCATGCTTACGCTACTGTAATGTGGGAGAGAAGGTCTTTTTCAGGCTTGAATAGAGTTACAACTGGGAGGTACGAACACAAAGTGATAAGTAATTACATGAATGTAGCTAGAAAGTATTTTAGCTCTAGATTTGAGAAAAAGTTCAGTGCCTAAACTATGATTTTAAACTTTTATGCTGTGATTCTAAATAGATGTTGTATAATGAGATGTTTTATTCCATTAATCAAATTCTGAGCTTTTGAGTTGATTCTAATGTTGTTGGTAATACCAATCAGCTTGAATAAGTGCTGCTGGGTTTAATAAAATGTTTCTCATTATGTTTGCAGTTTTTTTAATCTTTTATTTATTAAGGGATAAATTAGGTTAAATCTCAAAAACCTATTTTTGCTAAGCTCTTGTGTTATCTAGCAAGAGAGATAGTTAACAAAGACAACTGTGGGTTTTGGTTTACTGTGATGGTCACATTTCAGTTTATGAAAAGAGAAAGTGTCTTGTTTTTTAACAATTAAATTACTTTTTTCAAAATATATGCACTGACCTTTGAATTACGTAGTGAGACAATCTTCTGTACATTGTTTTTCCTTTGTGTCTGAACGACCGTTCGCGTGCATGTATGTGTTCAGGGGGGGTGGGGTCTCAGTAAAGCTGAAGGATTTGGTTTACCCTGAAGCACTATACGGCCTACGTTTCAGTGTGCGTGTATTAACTATTATAGTATCGTAAAATATCCGGAAAAAATAGTATAGTAGTATAGTATATTATGTGAAGTCATATTACCGTATTGTAAATAATCTAATGTATCTTTTGTTTTGAGTGTATATATGTAAATTTGAAAGTTGCTGAAGTAGCAACAATTCAGTTTGACAGGAGGTGTGTGAGCCACGCCACATGTCTTCATATACACTATAATGTGTGTGTGGGGTCGTCTGTGCATTACTAGAGAAGGATCCATACGACAGATTGACAGATATACAGACAGATGCTTAGATGGCCACCAGGACAGAAACGCCCCGCCTGTCTCCTTTCCCAGGATCCACAGTGTGCGAACACATACTGCACATGCACAATCTGTCAGCCCATTTACTTTTCTCCCTCACACACACTCACAGCTGTCACACTGTCAGACAAGCTCCTGCTGCGCTATAAGAGGGAGGCCAAAGGTCATCCCAAATATCACATCCAATCTTTTGTGCTCCTTCTGACCCGCTGTAGTTAGGTCATTAACTTGAACAAAGAACAGTACAGAAAACATTGTTAGTTTTACGGAAAAATTCAATCTTACTGTAATTCTGGATGTGGCTGCTTTGCCTTAAATGTACACATTCATTAGTAACACATTCAGAAAACTGCTTATCTTTGTATGAAGCATGTGATTTCTTTTTAAAATCCACAAAGAAGGTCCTACCTACATTTCTTTCTGGTTTCATTTTCTAAATTGAAATATTACAAGTTCCTTTATAACTGCTGGTTTATGACAGCTCAGGTTGTATTTTGTAGCTTTTAATTTTCCTGTTTTATTATCGCTCCTGAATCTATTGCGAGTTGAAAATAACTTTAAAGGTCTCTTATTATGCTATATTTGAACAATATATTGTAGAGCAATATCTATACATAACATGTCTGTGAAGTGTTTTGCTCAAAATACCAAACAGATCACCCACTGTAGCCATGCCTCATACCCCTCTATTTCAGCCCTGTTCCAAAAGTGCTGATTCTGTGACTGTCGCTTTAAGTTTCATTATACACAACAACTCTAACTCCCTCCTGCAGACATCCTGCTGAACACACAGACACACAGAGGTGCTGTGGAGGGGATTCAGCTCGCAAGTGTATATTGCGGATGTTAGGTTTGAACGTGTCACATGGCGGGACGTTGCAAGGATTTGAATGTAAAGCCAGCCTGCATTTCGGTTATGACGTCATATCGGCAGCAAATCTGGATCAGCTCGTTTGTACCTCGTTTTTAGAGATGTGGTTAAGGAGAGTCTCCTTACACACACATATTTATGTATAAAATACATCAAAAAGTGCATTTTGCATAATAGGGGACCTTCAAATTTAATCTGAATTGCGAGAGGTTAAACCCACTGCATCTAAAGGCAAACCAGATTAAATAGGAAAATAAATCAAACCCATCATTTGCATTAAACGTGGTTTATTTGCCCACACACATTTACTGACACACTGCAGTCTGTGTGAATCTTTCAATAGGCTGGCTATTCAATTATTTACACACATTAAATATGAATTGCACACGTTGAGTGCAGGCTTGATACTATGGAGTTCAACCAGGCGCAAGGGCACTTAACCAACACACAGTCCTTTTACCCAGAGAAATCAATGTTTTTTCACATTGGTCGATTGGTGTGAACCGTAGAGAATAAAAAAAACAAACAACAACACTCATTGCACTACAAGGGGGTCAAAAAGTCTCCAGGGAACCTTTAATTGTGTGCAATGTGAAGTCCGAACTGGCTGGCATCTACACTTGGTGTTTAGAGGAAAAATATGGAAAATAAATCATACACAACATCATAACATTTAGCATGTTATAATGCTAAAATCCAACTCTAACATTCGTTCATGGGAAATCGGAGCCGTGCTTGCATTACAGGGTGTATAAAATGGACCCAGAAAAGAAAGACCTCAGACACAGGTATTGTGAAGAAACCATCCCTTTATTGGTGTAAAGCAGTCCCATCCAAGTTAGGGTGAAAGGATTAAAAACAGTCAGTGCTCAAACAGAAAAACCAGAGTTTGTCCACACCCTGCTGGATGTAGTGGGGGGGGGGGGGGGGGGGAGAGTCGTATGGGTGCAGACCTGAAAGATTGCACCAAAGAAGTGACGGGGGTTCCACAGAAAATATAAAAAAGACTTCACTTTACTCCAAATCACATTCACTGCTTTACTGAAACACTAGAGCAGTACCAGAACTTTCTCTGGGCGGTAGGAAAGGGAGGGTTGGGGATGTGTAGGTGGGGGGAGGGGTGTGTTTACACAAACTAACGGGGTCAGAATCACATTGATGACAGTTAAAGAGAGAACCAGATTTTCTTTTTGGATTTTTTAAAACCAATACTAGAGGTTATTTTACGAGGAGGACAGCATGAGTGGGCCAGAAGTGTGTCCCCTCCCTCGGTATTGTGTTTGTCTCCATGGTGATCACCAGGTAACCACGGAGTCCTTTGCCATGTTTGTAGCCGCTGCAGCCAAAGCAGCAACATGTTTACTTGGCGTTGGCGGAGCCACTGAGCATTTTACGGACTGCCTGAGTGATGCCATCACGGTCGATGCCGAAGATTCGGAGCAGCTCGTTGGGCTTCCCACTGCGGGGCACCTGGGAAACGGCCAGGCGCTGCACAGTGAAACCGGTCTCGTTCACGACCGCCGCACAAACTGCCTCACCTATCCCACCTATAAGTAATCAGAACACAAGAATGGTTAGTTCACCCTAATTACAGAAAAAAGAGTAGGATTTATCTCTTTTGTTTCCCACACTTTCATCTTGAATCTCCGCACCCTCACGGATGGCTGAGCTGCAGTGATGTGATGTGGACTGACAGGACAGACTACGCCCTCCCTCCACTTTCTCACTCCTCCTTTTTCACCCCCAGTCTCTTACCTCCCTCTTTCCTTCCCTCTTCTCTTTCTCACAATTTTCTCCAAACTGTCATTCAAACATTTCTGATTGAGTGAACATGAAAGCTGAAAAGGGGAAGTCATTACATGCTCCTACTAGTTCACTACTACATTCTCCCTAACCGTTGGTTGGGAAATGTTCTGTGCAGAAGAGAGACAGAGAAAGACATGCACTATATCATTTAGGTGTAATTTATAATAGAAAGCTTGTTTTTACATGTTTTGTGCCTCTCACATAACAAGGTATCCATTGAAAATAAACGTTATTGATCCGATTTAGAAAAAAAACGAATAAAAGAAATCCTCTACATTACATTTCCAAGAAAAGAGAACACAGTTCACCAAAGGACCTCAACTTTACCTCCTTCATTCAACCTTGTCTCCAAAATAAAATTAAAATTGATTTGGAGGAAACTGGTTAGAAATTGATACTGGGCTTCCCCCTCTTCACTGGACACCAACTAACGTCGTCTTGTGCCAACACACAAATATGAATCGAAATATATATCCAATGCTCCAATTAGAATATTGATGTGTGCATGTTTGTCGGAGTGGAGTAGAGACAAAGAAAACAAATTCTAGACATTTGTCATGCTGGTACTCTATGTAGGTCAGCGAGAGCCCAAAGGCTGGAGCTGAAATTAAGAAACCCTGACAGGCTCTCCCAGCTCCTCCTCCGCCCCCCCGCCTCCCTCATGTATTGTTTTCTTCCATTTCACATTCTCTGTATCTTACATCTCCCTCTGCAACTTTAACCCCCAATCTCTACTGTACAGCATCCCTAACCCCCCCCCCCCCCCCCATGCTCAGATCCCATCTCCCTCACAGCTTTTCCATCTGCGAGACAGACCTTTGTCCTTTGTTGCCCCAGGCTTTTTATTCATGAGCACAAACACGCAAGCGGATAGCACAACAATCGTTAAGCCTGCTAGAGCTGTCGTGTTATTGTCATTAACTCCAAACAGATGCAACTGTACCGATTTTAATTGGACATTATTAACTAAATTTATGCAGTAGAGTGGCACTATATTGCTATAAATTATTTGGGCCTGTCAGTGTGTCCAGACATCGAAATATTTGAGATTGAGATTACCTGGAGAGTGTTTTATGATTATGGTATATTTATCAATGACACAATATAAATGAAACCAATGTTAAATCATGAATTTCTGGCTTCGCTGTGGTTTTCAAGTAAAGTTTCAATTTTTTTGTTTTCCATTTAATATATCTAAGTATTGAGTGGAACAAGCTGGACAGATATGTGACAGGTTGAAGTTTGACCAGTAGATGTTGTAGGCTAACATATTTCTGGGTCATTTGTAACTCCTCACCTTCGTGGTAGTGGTCCTCCACTGTGATGATGCGTCCTCTGGTGGCCCTGGCGTTGTCGATGATGGTCTTTGAGTCCAGAGGTTTGATGGTGAATGGGTCGATCACACGGATGTTAATTCTTTCTGAAGGAAGAGAGAGGAAAGTAGAGGATCAGTTAAACTGCTGGTTCATCTAAGACTGTACTAATTTATGGTGACATGGGTTTGGTTTCTTTATACCTTTCTTCAGCTGTTCAGCCGCGGCCAGAGCCTCGTGGAGGGTCACTCCAGCTCCAATGACAGTCACTTGGTCGTCATTGGTCTTATACACAACCTGAGTGGAAGGGGAAGCGATTTGTATGTGGATAGATTAGGTATTTGTGATAATTAGGGATACAAAAAGAAAAAATAAGAGTCCAAAGAGCATGAAAGAGTTAAGAATTTCTAAAACGCAGCTACAAACCTTAGCCTGACCAACATGGAAGTCCTCGTTGCAGTTGTATATGATGTTGTTCTCTGGGCGGCTCGTTCGGATGAAACACAAACCCTGAAACCAACCACAAATAATCAACATGGGTTCTTATTTTTTAACTATGGAACTTCATTCATCTAAATATATGTTTTTTTTTTTATTACTCTCTATTGTTTTTCCTTATTTCCTCCTCACAGGTGACTATTGGTACCTTTGTGTTAGCAGCAAGCTCCACAGCCTTCTCAGTGGAGACACCATCGCTAGGGTAGAAGACGGTTGCCGTGGGAATGGCCCTAAACAATGCCAAATCCTCAAGACCCATCTGAGAGGGCCCGTCCTCACCTGAACACACACACATATCAGCACCAATAGTCAGGAAGAGTCAAGTTCACATGTTTATCGTTCACAGGAATATCAATACTGACTTGCATGCATTTGTTCAGGAAAGGTGCACATGCAATGTACCTGGAGAGGTGGAGGAGAAGGAGACAGGGGAGGAGGAGAAGGAGGAGGAGGAGGAGAAAGAAAATCAGGCAGCTCTGTCGTGATGTCCATTACACAGAGACAGTGAGGGGGAGTAGGGGGAGGAGGAAGGGGGCTGATACCAGGAGAGGAAGATGGAAAACAGAATAACATCGAAGGTGAGAAGTTGGAAGGGAGGGTTTCGGATCAGGAACATTTAAAACTGAAAAATACAAAACATCGGTTCAACCCACTTAGATCTATAACAATGAAGAATGAAATATCTTTGGGACTTAATTATCAGCTTAGGTCGATTTTTACTTGAAATGTATTGTGCATATTTTGGATGTAGTTTAATAATTTCAAAAAATATTATCAAAAGTAAATAAAAATCAAATCAATCGTTAGCAATATAGATCTTTGTATCATCAGGATAAGTATGGAAACTTATGCCTGGTTTCCTGAAGACATTTCGAGGTAGAAGCATCTATAGACTAAAAAGTGTAGGACCAGCCCCGGCCGTGGCGCAACTGGCTGGGGCACCTGCACCGTACGCTGGCGACCCGGGTTCGATTCCCGACCCGTGGTCCTTTCCGGATCCCACCCCGACTCTCTCTCCCACTTTCCTGTCACACCCCGCCCCCCCCCCCCAAAAAAAGCATAGGACCTAAAATTGAGCCTGGGGGAACACCTCAATTCAATTGATACTATTTAGATGACCATTTATCCATGTGTATATAACAATTTAGGTAATATGTAAGCCAATTACTAACTGTACCAGAACTGCTAACAAGATTGTGCAGCCTACTTAAAATAATTGTATGATCTACAGTATCAGAAACAGTCACGTCAACTAATACTAAAAACCTAGAGCTTGCCCTTGACTGCTTTGCATCTGAGGTAATTTACTTACTTGACTTAAATGCCACCAACTGGTAGCATTGATGTAGTGTTTAAATTGTGCTGTTTTTCAGAAGTAATAAAGGAACCTGTGAGAGTTCATAGGTTGGTTCTTTCAGGTCATGATTGGTGGTGAAACGAGGTGGGAACTGACCAATGGAGACTCCACAGTGGGAGCCACAGAGGTTGATGTTGCTCTCAGAGATGGCGGCCATGCGGAGCTGGTCGTAGGCCCGACTGAAGAATGTGGCGAAGGTGCTGGCAAACACCACGTTACGGTCCCGCACAGCACAGCCCATCGCCACGCTCACCTGCAGGAGGAAGGAGGAAATTAAGGAGGTAGTACAACATTAGTGAAATACGGCCACATTTTCTAAAGACCATCAAGGTCCCACAAGGATAAATCGTGCTGACACTGGTGATTCCCTGACTTTGAAATGTCTCAGCTTTTTAAGACAACTGCAGCATTTTTTTTGTATAAAGAAAAACAAATTCTGTTATTCTAACTGTTTCTCACCATGTTCTGCTCTGCGATGTAGCACTCCACATAACGGTTGGGGTGTTCATTCTTGAAAAGCTCAGCGAAGGTGGAGTTCTTGGTGTCTCCATCGAGGGCCACCACGTGGTCGTTGTAGCGGCCCAGCTTAGCCAGAGCCATGCCGTACGCCTTCCTTGTAGCAATCTGTGAAACAGGGACAAAACAAATAAGTCAAGCTTTGTTGAGCAAAAATGTCAAATGTGTTGACACATTGAAATCATTCAAGACATCTGAGCTGGTCTTACCTTCTCTCCAAGCTTGTAGCTGGGTGCACTGGGCATGCGGATGTTGCGCAGGCTGACAGGCGATGCATCCTCGATGGGTGGAGAAGGATACAGGCGCTTGTTGCAGCTGACAATACGGCTCTGCATCTCTTTGACCACGCTGTCGGCCATGTCTTTGGGCAGGGGCTTACCGTGCCAACCCATCTTATCCTCAGCCGCTGAAAGACATGAACACCACTGAAGATTAGAGCAAATGATTACTGTGTGGTATATTATGTGACAATGAAAACTAATGACAGAGGGGAGGTAATAAAAACATTCTTTTTATCCAGACAAGCGGGAAACTTGACTACTTGTTAGGTCAATGATACTGTATATATGATGCCAAAAACGTTTCCCGAGAGCTCATATTGAGTTGAAATGGTAGATTATGTAGAATTATTAATTACTTTTGGCAGTGGTGGAAAGTAACTAAGTACATTTGTCAAGTACTCTACCTAAATAAAATTAAATGGTCTTACATCTTACATTATTCACTTCATTTTGAAGGGAAATATGTACAAAAAGTATAGCTGAATTGTTGAGATGAGCTACAGAACCACCTGACAACTTTGAATGTACTCTGAACGTAAGTTAGATTTGGCATGCATGACTTGTAGTTGTTATGAAGTATTCATTTCTGTTAAAATTGCAATACATCTTCCTCCGCTGACTTTGGGTATTAAAAAAGTTAGGATATCAATGTTGATGCACCTGAAACACTCCACACTTATGCATGCGCAAAAAATAAACTATGGCCAGCTGTCACACTCATAATAATTGTCCACTTCAGTGAGTCCCTACAGACTTCAAATATCAGATGTTTAAATTGAGAGGCCGCAGGGCTTACTGTAAAACAACTCTCACTATTCTGAGGAAATCTTATCTATACAAAGACATACTCCTCTCTTAGACACACACACGTTGCTGTTATAACACACGGGGTCACACACGCTGCCCCTTGCCGTTATCACAACACAAGCACAATGTGCTGCAGCTGCGAGTGTGTCCTACACATTCTGAGGGATTACCGAGCTGATGCAGCTAAAACATTAAAGCACTGCCTGATAACAGTGAGTTAGGGCCCCTATGCACTGGCTGCAGGGCCCTTGGGCGGTTAAAATACTTCTGACAGAAATATCTTTCCCCATGAGTTGCCACCGAGCCATCGAAGAGAAACAGGTTTTTGAAGCAGGTGAGCGATAAATGTCATGGTTTAGAATTTATGATACTCCTAATAGTTTTGCTTGAAATATGTTTCTTTTGTTTATTTTGATGGCACTCTTCACATTGCAGGATAAAACCTCACTGATGTTGGTGTTTACAAACGGTTGATAGATGTGTGCCTGTTTATTGTACCTGGGATGCCCTTGCCCTTGATAGTCTTGGCAATGATGGCGAGTGGCTGATGGCGGGGCTGACTCAGCACTTTGCAGAGCTCCTCCACACTGTGGCCGTCCACAATGATGGCTTGCCAGCTGTGAAAACAGAGGAGAATGAATTAATAAAACTCTTGGTTCATTTTCTTTAAAAGAAAACATACCAACTGGAATTCCTGCTGCCACCTAAAATTTAATCCAAATCCTCCTTACTTGTGGTGGAGGTGTTGCATTTTATATCGTAGCAGCATTTGAGCTTTTTAGCTCACATTTGTGCTCTGGAAGTGTTGAATGGAGGGTTAAAATGTATATTTGACACAACACAAACTACGATATAACACATCTTTGTAAACGTTTCCAAACACATCTCAGTTCTGCGATCAGATTCACAAAGTTACATTATATCTAATTGGAAAATGCAAAGAAAAGTTGCCACCACTACTTAAAAAATGTGTATTTATTCATTGATTATCAAAGCTATTGTTGTTTCATTTGAATGTGGGTTGTTTACTCATGTATATGACACACACTCGCTTCATATTTAGATGTTCTCCACATAAAACCCGCCCTCCTGTGCACACCCTCACCCTCCGTCTCCCCCCCTGCTCACCCAAAGGCCTCACAGCGTCGCTGGTACTTCTCCACGTGATGCTGCAGTGGAGCCGGGTCGCTCTGTCCCAGACGGTTGATGTCCAAAATGGCCACCAGGTTGTCTAGCTGGTAGTACGAGGCAAAGGCCATGGCCTCCCACACCGAGCCCTCGGACATCTCTCCATCTCCCAGCAGGCAGAACACCCGATAGCTAAAAACAGAGGGAGTTTCAGTTCATGCAGAGCAGAAGAAGTGATAAATTCTACGGAGGGGTGATTTTCTGTATCAATCCAATATTCCTCTTGGCACATCCTCCCATCTCCTGGTTCCTCCTATAGGGCTCATTGTGACAGCTGACCCTCACACCTAAACACACACAAACACAAACTCCACTCCCCCCCACTGCGCTCTGATCATCCTCACTAGTTGCTCCCGTGGCGTAACGACTGCTGACAGCTTTCCAGTCAAATAGACACATTCTCATTAAAGCAGGAAGATAGGCCGAGACACGCCACATTACACCACGCATTCCGAACCCGAGAAAACACACGGCAGAGAAAGAAAGGCGAGGAATTTCCCAGAGGTGGAGATGATAGAGGGATAGAGGATTTAAGACTGGAGGGGAAAGCATTAATAACCAGTTAGACAAAATATCTAAAGTTCAGCATATTAAATATGTCTGCTGGAAAATTCCAAAAGACCCAGATATGAAATAAATGTCAGTTTGTGTTCACCGTTCCAGTCCCTAAATATAACAATAATTACGTTAAAATAAGGGAATTGATTTGTTGGTGTGGCTGACCATTTCAGCATCCAAGTTTGAAACTATAATTTATTTTAACAGCAGGTCAGTAAGATATACAATGAAACAGAAGTTCTAATCAAGTCCCAATTCACACGTTTTTTTGTTGTTGAACAGAACAGGAATATTATGAATGCACAGAGAAAGAAACAGTGGTGTAAGGGTTCACTTTTATTCTAATCTATTCCTTTTATTCGATTTTAAAGGATAATATACAGTTAGGGTTAGGGTTAGGTTTCATAGTACACTTCCTACACAAATCCTCTTTGTCCTTTTTATTTCTCAATTGTGAGGGGAAAGGAGGATCACAACACATGTGATCCTATTATAATATAGTACAACATTAGGCACACGGTGTGAAGGGCATCCAGCACAACTACAGCAGGTAGAGGCAGTGCTTTAGCTACAGTCCTGAGTAAAGTAATCCCTCAGGAGGTGTCAGGAGTGTTTGTGTGTGTGTGTCTCTTTCATCCTGTCTTTGCAAGGTGAGAATAACAGATCAAGATACACTCTTCTTGAAAACAGCCTTAGCCTGTCCAACTGGCACACACACACACACACACACACACACACACACACACACACACACACACACACACACACACACACACACACACACACACACACCACACACACACACACACACACACACACACACACACACACACACACACACACACACACACACACACACACACACACCTACCTGCCTCACATTCAGTGTCACATACACCATAACACCCTGCCAACATAGAACTAATGAAGAAGAAACTTCCAGCCAACAGATGAGTTACATTACCTCATCTGTTTGGTGCAGGCATGACTGAGCATGAGGAGGAACCCTGCATGAGTTTAATCCAATAATCTCAGATTTACACGTTTACATTGTCTTGAATTTGAGTCACATAAGCACGAAGCAACCAACAGTGTCAGTCATTCCGTCTCTGCTGATAAGTGTATTTGACGGGTTCATTCATGTATTGTATTTTAATAAACTGCACCCTCAGAAAAGCTCTGTGACCGTTAATTAATTTTACGCTGCTAGTTTGCATAAGATTTTCACTATTTCTACAGCTCCACTCCGGGTTGTGTGTTTGTGCCTAAAATAGGGGTTAATAAAAAATGACATTCTGCAGTTTTTGTCACATATTATGTTATGAAACCATTGATGCAGTCTCCTAAAGTGACTTCTGAGCCGTTGTGTTGCAGTGAATTAGCTTGACAGGCTTTTCCGAGTATCTCAGGGGAAATGCGTATGCCCTCGCACTCACAACCGTACATAGTGACGGCAATGACATGTATGGTGTATAAAATATTAGTAATCATGTATAAATGGACATAACCAAAGCACTGCATGGGATTTTTGCTGATTTTGTGCCGAGAGGATGAGACTAAAGGGCGAGGCAGGGAGATCAGGGAGGAGCCTTGCTCTCGCATGTGTGATTATTAGAGCAGAAACAATTGAGTGCACACAGAATGCAGAGTGAGAGATATCAAGGGCAGCAAACTCTGACTGCAAGTGCGACATTCCCCAAACGCCTTTTTCACTGCGTCTGTTGTGAGTGAAAAAAACAAAATGGCCTTCGAGACCGTCTCTCTCTATTTGGTTTACAATGAAATGTGTAAACCTATATGTTCCTGAAAATCAGCGGGGGCGCTTTTGCATCATATGCATTTTCTATTAAATGTGAATGGCATGCGTACCTCTCTTGCTCTTGCTTTTGTTGGAGTGGAAACCATGTGGCGCTTTCTAGATCAAGCTAGAACAAAGGAGACACACGAGGACTGACGGCTAACATTCAGCTGAGCGGGAGATTAACCTCCTGTAATTGTAATTCATTTGGATGTAAAGACTTGTTTTGTATTAATAAAATAAAGGAAACAGATTCATTTTTTTCATCAAATACAAAAAAAAAACGTATCTTAATATTTTTATTAAACAAAGTAATCCCCAATAATAAAAATGTTTTCCCTCACTTTACCTCTTCCTGGAGTGGTTCCTGATCTAAAATGACTGATATGAACGTGGAACTGTTCAGAGGTCAGATCTCCTGGCTCTCTGTGTGGTGGCCTAAATGTCAACCCGGACCAGACCTGTCATGTAAGCTTTGATCTAAATTTTAAAAGTGCTGAAATGTCACATGTCAGCAGGGTTCAGTGCAGCGTGCATTATGTCATGCATAATTTCTTACCGTCTACCTTAATGTGTGCAGAAGCAAACTGGCCTGCTGTTTCGCTCTATGTATTTTTTCTGCATGTCAGGGAGTCTCTGTGTTACAATTAGTGTGTGTAATTTGTGAATGTTACCTGGCCTTGTCAAAGTATTTTCCAGTGTAGGCCATCCCACAGGCAGCTCCCAGCCCCTGTCCCAGAGACCCAGTGGCCACATCCACAAACTGCTGCTTCTGTTAACACAAACACACACACACACACACACAAACACACACACACACACACACACACACACACACACACACACACACACACACACACACACACACACACACACACACACACACACACACACACACACACACACACACACACACACACGTATGTTACTCTACAGACTTGCAGAGAGAACAAGTCTGCAAACACAGAAACAAAGAAGTACAGTGGATGTTTTTTTTCTGAGAATTTCTTAAAATGCAAGAAGAAAATAAAATGTGGTGCAGCAGTCTGCAGTGTGTCAGTATCTGGGTTAATGTGAATACAGCGTCTTATTAATGTCTGCAGAGGAGGAGAAAGGAGTAGAGGACGGACCGTCCCTGTCACACAACGTAATCTTTGTTTGTCTGTTATCTGTGTGAATGTGTTCATGTCTCTGTATGAACAGAATGTGCATGAAACCCCATTTATGGATTGCAGAAGGATATATATATATATTTTATTTCCTGTCTTATTTATCTTGCATCCCTGTTAGTTCTGAAACACAGAGCGAAAGCTCATTTCCTCTGTATGCCTCTGAAATATTCAAACCATTTCTAGCAGGACAAATTTGACTATCCTAAATTGCTGAAAGGAAGATTTTGAAATGCTGCATATTTGAAAAACTCATTATGTCTACAACCAGTGACACACATTTCCTTGGTAATGTCATATCAATATTTTAAGATTCTTATATGCGGTCAAAGGGTTTGCCCAAAGCTCGAGTTTAACAGACGGCTTCATGCTCGCCAGGCTGGGAGCAAAGTCCAACTTAACCTTCAGCACAAAACGTTTGCAATATGATCTTTGAGTTTGTGAAACATAGAGAAACAGATAAGGGAACTTTTTGAATTCAAATCTGAAAATGTGAATGGGTTAATGGTTGAAAAGTGAGTTGTGAAAGAAGCCTTAATGTGAATTTGCTGGTATAGCCCCGTTTTAAATAGATTTTCACATCGACATCTAATGACTTTCAGAAGAACAGTTCAACACTGCATATGAACACACAGACTGGCAGGGTCTGGGTTTTAATGTTTTCTTAATGCTTCCTGCAGGTTTTAGTGTCGCCTCACCGGCACAGGGTGTCCCTCCAGGATGGAGTCCACCTTGCGGAGGTTGAGGAGCTCGTTCTCCTTCAGGTAGCCCGTCTCCGCCCACACGGCATACAGCACAGGGGCTGCATGACCCTGAGGAGGCACAGGTCATAGGTTAGAGGATAACATCACACACTGCAAACCTAGTTTACGGGTGCTGGAGCTTTATAGATAACTCAACATCATAAGGTTCTGTTTTTATTTCATTTTCTCTCCTCCTTTGCATTTACTGCACACCTGAAGACAGGTTATAATGCATCAAACAGTGATTCTAAGTTTATCTAAGTAGCCATTGGATGCTTTAAGTAGAGTTATATAATAATTACTGAGGTATAATGAATTAAAACATTGAGTTTTCTAAAAAAGATAATGTATAACATCTAGAAGAATTATAATAAACATGATTCTTGCTAAAAAACATGAAGATTAAGTATTATAAAACTAGATCTCAAACGTCATTATAAAATGCATTTAGTTATAAAACATTGTGAATATTAATGATAGCTTATAACAATGATTATAAAGTACTGTTAGCCAATTTAATGCATTATAAGTATGTTTTTTTAAAACACTGGCACCCTATAAATATCAAACACTATTTAATAATGCATGAGGACTTGCAGGAGACATGCGCATTTTCACAAAATATGTCTAATAAATTATAGGTAAGTTGTGGTGTCGCTGGGCATTCATAACAGGAACACCTGCCACCCGTGTGTGTGTGTGTGTGTGTGTGTGTGTGTGTGTGTGTGTGTGTGTGTGTGTGTGTGTTACCTTTGAGAGGATGAAGCGGTCGTTGTTGGGGTTTCGGGGGTCTTCAGGTCGGTACTTCATGGTATGAAAGAACAGCACAGACATGATCTCTGATACGCTGCAACATGATGTGGGGTGACTGACAAAAAAAAAAAAGAGATGGCAAGAGAGGAATTAGATGTGCTTCCTGATTCCTCTGTAGTTATCCAAAAGTATTTCGAGGGTAAAACTGTCCACACACAGATGCAGAGAAGGGATTAAAACCAGAAGTCAAGCTTGAATCTAGTGGGTTAATTCATGCCAGACCAACTGTAGTCGGAGTTATGTAAGACAGTATGCTAGTGAGACTGACTTTATCAGGGTCAGACAGTCAGTATGTAAATATACAGTATCCTCACTGTCTAATACACACAAGAAGTGTACATACATTTAGAGGATGCCCCCCTCTCTTATACATGCACGCACACAAAGACATAATTCAATCTGTATTACCACACAGTAATGCCCAAGACCTTTCAACACACATGTGGTTATGATGTTTTATTTTTCTAATATTGTTATTCTCTTTATTTTCAACCACATGCCCATAATACCTCACTCAGGCCTCATCCATGAAGGCCCTTTTCCTTACTCTGCTGAAATTGGAAAAGGTGAACAAATAATAAAAAAATGAACAAAAGCAAAAACCTGAAGGAGATAATGAATAGTAATGATTTCATGTTTGATGAGAGGATATGAGGTGAGTGATGCAACATGAACACTAGCTGTGATAAAAGAATGGAATAAATAAAACATGGGATGAACCAAAAACAAAGGGAGGCTATCTAAGCATGTTTCAGTGTTCAAACTGGAATTTCATTACTTAACATGTTATTGAACTTGACTTTTGTTGAATGTTGACTTTGAACCAGCTACTTAAGGTTTACTCATACGTATGGCCCTTCACTGAGAGTCTCTGAATTGATTAAAACAAACTAGTGCTTGGTCAAAAATAATCAATAACTTGAGAAAACACGAATAAGAGAAGCACAACAAGGGCAATTCACAGTTACTGCAGGTCAAACATTTCCACTGCAACTACTCATAAATAGCAAATATTTATACAGTGTAGCATTTGACACGTGGGGTATTCATAAAAATAGCACACACAGGAACAGTGTCACGTATCTTTAATTGTATTCTTTAATCTGTTATTTTCTTTTTCTTTTATTTTGAAATGTCTCATTGGGTCGCATGGCTAATTGACCTGTGTGGGACGAGCCGCATCCGCGCAGGGAGGCGAGGCAGTAGCGTGTGCTCCCGGGACCCATTCCGCTGCCTGCACGAGAGCATGCACCGCTCGAGCCTCTACCCCTCCTCTCTTACATAAACGGTCAGAGTACTCAAAGGGTTAAGAGTGAGCGGAACACTGTGCACCTACAGCCATTTATACCGAACCTCCAAATCAGACACGATTTATTCAACATTGCACGGTGTTGAAGGGGCAGTTATGCAAAATAACAAGTCTGTGTAATTTCATTCTATGAGTATCATCTCATGAATTTAACACTATCGTAAATCGTGCAAATTAGATTAACTCTGGTGGTCCTTAACACCTCGCAAACCTCCTTTCTTAAGAAGTGCATAAATTACGCACAACGAATTCTGGCACAAAACTGTTTTACGTTAATGTACAATAAGATAAGAACGTTTAGTTATCTTTTATACGTCAAACTGAACGCACATATTCCCACGTGCAGCTTTATAATGCTTACCTTCCTGCACGCAGTCTGATTGGGACAGTAAATCCATCAGGACAACAAAAAAAAAAGACTTTGTTGTGTAAATGCGAGCGCGCGTTTATAATTGTTTTTATAACGTGCATGAATCATATAAGCAAATTACCTTGTTTTGTTTTGTTTTGCAATACTATATATTTTTAGTCTTGTTTAATTCCTCTTACCCGCTGCCAGCTGCAGTTGTCGCTTTGATGGAGTTGATCCGGAGCCGGGTCGCGATGTTCCGGAGCGCCTGCACCGTCTGCTGGTCTGGTTTATGGTAGTCCTCCATCTGTGCAATGCAACGTAGAAATCACACACGTACACACAAATTAAGTTAAAGAGTTAAAAGTCCCCGGTCTGTTATCACGAGAACAGAGGCGATGAGTGTGCAGTCGACAGTGGCAGGGGTTAAAAAGAGGCAGTGGTGTTGAACCTGACAGACAGGGAGCAGGGAGGGGGCGTGTCTGCAATAAAGCCTATGAATATGGCTAATCTGGGGCTAAAAAGAGCACACGGTTACTCAAACTTGCACGCATGAGCACAGCAAACAGTAGGAGGTCTTTGGGATGAGACCAAGGCCACACGCACACACTCACGCGCAGCTGCACGCTGGGACGCTCAGGTTCAACATCAATAGCTCCATATTGTATCTAATGCCACAGTGAAGACATACGCAAAACATTCTGGTGGTGAAAATAGAAATAAAACATACAAAGGAAATTAGTGATTCCATTTTAAGATGAACTCTTCTCAAAGAGCTGGTATAATGAGATTCTATAGTTCTAAATGTAGCGCAATGTATCTGTATTTACATTCAGTGATTATCTGTCATACCCTTCCATCACCATTCAACATTGAATGATGTTTTTAAAATAAATATGAGGATTTTCCTAATAGGTTCTTGAGGAAATCAGATGAAATGCGGTGGTATTGATATTAATCAGTTGGAAAGGCAAAGGTTGACAAATATCAGATTCAGCTAAGTGTGATACAATCCCTTTAAACAATTAAGTGGACCTGCCCTGTGACGCTACATCATTTACGTGATGGAGGAAGGAAGGGTGACATGCGACAGGAAGGGTCACAAATGACATTAATCTTACCTGAATTAACATTAATCTTACCTTAAGGACATTTGCCACTGAGGCTGACCTAATTAGCTGCAGTAGAGCTTCACCTGCAACATGCACTAACATGACATTCAGTCACACAGATAGGTGCATTTGTAATTAGCAAATAGATTGTGGTTTATAATTTACATTATTAAAGGTTCATTTTAGAGGACTAAACTTTAACCCTGTTATCTTGTATTGTTCATAGGCTAGGATACCAACTTCCCCATGTGTCCAGCAGAGGGCCTGCATGGTGAATCAAAATGTAAAAATATTCTGCTTTCTAGTGAGTCGATATTGCCCCACTGAGAAAGAAAGACATCCATTTAGTCTCTTAGACCAAGAACATATAGCAGATTATGTTCTCTGGTGAAATAAACACTTGCATGGGCCTGATACCATAAACCATACAACATATTAACATTAGGCACCCAGCGACACCTGGTGGTCAGAGAGACAAACTGCACCATTGTCCTGTAAAAGTAGAATAAACCCTGTGTCCAAATGAGACAGATTTCCTGTATTAATTCATGCTGTATTACAACACTCACTGGAAAAAACTAGTAAAATAGAAATCAACTTTACAAAACTTACATTTTGAGTCACAAAATTGCGTTTAACTTTGTTTAAAACATCCACAGATGTAGAATCACATTCCCATCATTATTTAGCTCTTTGCAACTGTGGCAAACAAAAACAACAGGCATCTATATTTTCTGTTCTTTATTATCACAAAATAGTCAAAAAAGACAAAATGATGTACAGTGGCAACAATCTTGGAAAAATGAATATAATTTGCAAAGACTTTCCCAAAGTCATATATCTGGCCAATAAGATAAACTATAGCTAAGTGTAAAATAACCTTAAAATCTTAAATATCTGACCGGGATTAAAAAAACTGTACATTTCAATAAGCTGTTTATTTACCCAACACATGCCAGACGTGTTGGCAAGATTTCTTCTGAAATGAGAATTATAACAGGGCAAAGAAGTGTTCACATTATTTGATACTGCTCCCTCGTACTTTAAATCTTGATTTGCCAAAAAGAAGAAAAACATGGTGAACAGCTGCTACTGAAATCATGAAGCGTTCATCGTATATATTCAGGACACAAGAGGAAAACAAAAGTGGCACAAACATATTGTGAATAATCAAAATACATTCATATAGCAGTCCAAATGCAATGTTGTGGAGTCATCAACACATGGTATTCAGCAGAATTTAATCTGACTCCTTTATAGTTATTTTCAAATGTTGCTCTTGAAAAAAAGCCAAAATAACACAAAGGGAAAAAGTTTACTACTAAGGTTTCTGAAGTGAATTTGTATATTGATTGCTACTTTAATATAGACATCTGAACAGTAACATGACTACTGACATCAAACACTATTTAAAAAAGCTGAAAACTTAAATATTTGTACCATTTAATGGTGTTGCACATGCTGAATATTTATCAACATGGTAAATGAAACCTGTTATTGATCTGTTCAAAAATGCCCACAAGTGTGCTGATTTTTCTGATGTACATTATCGGTTTTCTTTGTTCAAAAACAGCATCCCAAGCCACTCAGCGGTACGCATGATGTGCGTCTTCATGTTCCCACTGCGTCTGCAGGGCCTACGTTTCTTTGCTGCAGTAGCCTTATACTGCAAAAATAAATAAGTTACCACTAATCTTTTTGTCTTTAAGTCATTGTGACTTAAGACTCAACTGTCAGAAAATAAATTTAGAAACAGAAATGTTTTTATTTTTCTTGAATTTTTAGTATAAACTGGTTGAATCCGACTGAAGATATCAGAATCATATCAGCAATCTGTTTCTTTAGGGAATTAATTCATATTAATGTGTGCAAACAATATTCAAAAGTAATTGCAATTTTTGTCTCATATTTAAGATGTTGCAGAACCAGAACCCAGAGGTTCAGATACATTTAGCTCTACCGTACCTTGCTAAAGTATCCTGAAATGCTGGTTTCCCTAAAGGCATTGTGACTGCCGTTTATTGCACGCTCCCCTCTGAGAGGTGACGCACTGAGCTCAGCAAGTGGAGGAGAGACACAGACAAGGAGAAAGACAATGAGAGTAGGGGCAAGGAATGGGGACCTCTGGAGAAAGAAGGGGCAGCAAAGAAGCCGGATTGTGCGTTAGTCTCTTTCTCTTTAAGTCACAGAACGTTAAAGAAGCAGCCGAGAGGAACTGTTTATGAGATTGAGCAGAAAGTGCTCCTCCAAACAAAACCAAAAGTTTTTTTTATCTTCCTCGGACGATGGTTGAAAAAATATTCCTCTACAATCTATTCCTTATTATGAAACACTGACAAAGACAAATTTCCACAATAAAGGTGATGGCAGCATTACTCTGAAGGAGAACGTTCAATAAGGGACAAAGGGAAAAAGAGTCAGTGGGACAGTTTGTCTGTCAACACCCCCAGAACACTTCTGAGGCCTTCCAACTAGCAAGCAGTTTTTTCACAGTTCCCAAACTGTCAAATGAGAGGAGTCCAAAGATGGTATACAACTGGAGAAGCCTCGTGTGTGATTCCCTTAATGTTGTAGCAGCGAAATCATCTTTCCCAAAGGTGAAGCGTAAAACGATTCACTCCACTGGTCCGGTCCGCAAGCCAATGGAACCAACAACAGCTACACATTACAAGTTCACGGTCACCTGTTGGGTCACATTTACAAAGTTGAAATGAATACTCAAGGCCACACTGGAAAGTTTTCTCTCAACGTTATCTTCCACATTAGTTCAGTTTTAATAAATCAGGCAGTAAACTGATCCAAGCCATAGCATCAGTGTTCAGAGTCAGCAACAGAGGGCTTAATGGCCGCTGTGCAATGTACATACAGTGTGTGGACGACCTGTTAGCTTCGCTTCCTTTAGCTCCTCTTTAATCGAGGATTTTTCAAGGTCTGTGAGTGACAGTGTTGATGGAGTTGAGGAGACTATAGTTTCATGTTGCTGAAGTCCTTGGACACACTCTGCAGGTACGCATCATGAATCGTACTGAGGAAGTCTGGGTCACTCTACATGGGGAGAAAGAAAACAAGGGAGGAATTAACAAACTAGCCCAGTGTGTGTTCAGTTTAGGATTACATTGGTTTGACTGATAATTTATTATTATTTTGGAAACACAAACTCTTGATATGTCTAAACTGTTTAAAAGTTTAAACAGCGCAGTCTCTTTTCAGAATCAGGGTCCCTATAACTCAGAACTAAAACTCATGATGTTGTCAATTGATTTATTTAGGGAACTGTTTCTTCAACAAAAAGTTACTTTTGCATTTCTTAAAATAAACTTTAAAATTCTATTGCAACTCAACAATATTGCATCAGATGTAGAGATCGCTCTAACACTCAACGCGTCAATTTTAAGACAACATTTTCCAGGAATGATTTGGATTTATTTAAATGTTTTATTTATACATTTACTTTGTAATCAGGTTTATCAGACACAAAGAAATGTGCACTCCCTACTTGTGTTTTTTTATTTATTATACTCATTTCTTTTTTATGTTGTGAATATTTATATTGCTGCGACCTGGTTTGTTTGCGTTTCACCAATCAGTCAGCCTGACAAACTCGGACCTGAAAGTTCCTAAACTATCTTGCCGTTTTGCCAATATAGTCTTTAATTTGAAATGATAATGGTATGGTAATAGTACACAGCTTAAAGTTTTTTCCACTTCAATATGACGGTTCAACTTTTTAACGTGTCGTAATCCCCTTATGTACCTTGATGAGGTGTATCAGAGTATCCTGTAGCTGTGTCTTGCTGCAGGCTGCCTGTGGAGGCTCTAATGCTCCTGAGGACAGGCAAGAGGGATCGGAGGGGGCAGGAGGGGCCACTGATGCTGCTGTCATCTTACTGAAGGACTGCTGGAAGGCGCTGGGGGAGAGAAGCACAGAAATGGCCGGCCCTGGAATAGCGAGACCTGGACTCATGGGGACAGCCTGAGAATAGAAATGGAGAAATATAGAAGGGAGATACAACATAAGAACAATATGCTTGATGATCACATCATTAATGTCGTATAAAATAACATATTAGACACTGATGAGGGTAATATCAGCAAACAGATTCACACAACAGCCGTTGAACTCACAGACATCAGGTTTGGAGGCTGAGAGAAGACATCCATCTCCTTGCCGTGCTGGACGGAGGGTTTCACCATGGGCTCTTGGAAGCTGTGGGGTGGGAACAGCTTGTTTGGCAGGAAGTTGGGTGCGAGGACGGGTTTGTGGATGTCTGGATTCACTGGTGGCACTGTCGCTTTGAGGGTGCCGAGCATCTCTTGTCCCAAATACGCCGTAGGAGGTGCTGATGATGCTGCGGAAACAGGGGGAGCGGTGCGGTGCTCTGGGCCAGTTGGAACCACCATGAGAGGGGAGACTGAGCACCGCGGCTGGGGGTCTGACCTGGGGACTGCTGACTGGAAAACAGAGCCGGGTTGCAGTGCGTACGGAGCTGGGAGCAGGCCGGGGACTTGGTGCCGCTGACCTGAGCCGGGACCCTGGGCTGTGTGATGGGGAGGAAAGAGTGGGTTCTGGTGGGCTGGAGTGGGGTAAGGCTGGTTCTGGAGGTAGGCAGTGGAGCGGTCCCTGGAAGCAGTGGTGGAGTTCTGTGTGGGCATTATGGGTAGAGAGGGGTCCTTAGGGAGGGACGAGCCGAAAAGCTCCTCAACTGTGATCTGCTTCACCATCGTATGAGAGCTCTGGGGGGTAAAGAGAACACATCTGTGAGCTGTGGTAGGAAATAAACAAATAAAAGGCAGTTTCAGCAGGAGAGCCTGCCTTTTCTATAACACTGCATCAAAATAGACAAAACGGGCTAAATTAGTACTTTCTGAGATCTCACATATAAAGAAATTCATTGATAAATTAAAATGTAATTAATATGGGGAGGGGAAAATGGCCCTCAAATGGCTTAGGGGTGCATTATATATTTTCTAGAAGATATTCTTCAGCCAGCTAGGAAATATATCCAAAAAAGGGTCAGAAGTGTCAAGTTATATGTCCATGGCCCTGATTATATTTTCAGTCTGAATGTGAAAAGAGGCAGTGCATCTTTCTTGAATTCTTATGTAAAATCAAGAAAAAGCTTTTTTTCTGATATGAAAAAATGAACCTTTGACACTCAACTGTTATTTCAAAGTCATTCTGGCACCTCATATAAACAGTGGAGGTTGGTGAGTGACACCTGAGAGGAAAACATGCACCCTCTCTTTTTGTTATCCTCCAGATTCTCTGTATGTATGGGCTAACATAAAGACACAGATTTATAAATACCGGAGGTTTGCATACAGTGAAGGAAATAAGTATTTGATCCCCTGCAGATTTTGTAAGTTTGCCCACTTACAAATAAATGAAAAGTCTATACTTTTAATTGTGGGTGTATTTTAACAGTGAGAGACAGAATATCAAAAAGAAAATCCAGAAATGTAGATTCAAAAAAAGATATAAATTGATTTGCGTTGAATTGTGGGAAATACGTATTTGATCCCATTGCAACCAACAAGAATTCTGGCTCCCACGGACCGGTTAAATAAGTCCTCTCAATTTAAGAAAGTACTCCTGATATCAACTCTTTACCTGGACAAAAAGACACCTGTCCACAGTCAATACATCAGATTACAACCTCTCCACGGAGGGCAAGACCAGAGACAGGTCTTGTGATCATGGTGGAAGTAATGTCTAAGGACATCAGGGACAAGTTGTAGACCGGCACAAGGCCTGCATAGAATACAAAACCACCAGCAAGCAGCTTGGTGAGAAAGAGACAACTGGTTTGATTACTAGAAGATGGAAGAAGCACAAAATGACCATCAATCGCCCTCAATCTGGGGCTTCACCATTCAAGATCTTGCCTCTTGGGGGATCAATGATCAATTAAATCAGTTTAATTGTGGGATCAAATACTTATTTCCCACAACTAAACGCAAATCAATTTATATCTTTCTTTTAATGTTCATTTCTGGATTTCCTTTTTGATATTCTGTCTCTTACTGTTAAAATAAACCTACCATAAAAATGACAGACTGTTCATTTCTTTGTAAGTGGGCAAACTAACAAAATCGGCAGGGGATCAAATACTTATTCCTTCACTGTATGTGTTTGTGTAATGTCTGTACCTTTTCAGCTTTTGGTGTGCTCTGCTCTGTGGCGTTGAAAGTTGTTTTCAGGTTGAGCTCTGCAGACCCATCGGTATCACCCACCTGAGCCTGACACACACACACACACACACAGAATAAATAGAAGCAGCTGGACAAGTCATACATACAGACTTTATCCCTGGATTTTATTCAAAATAAAGAACCTAGATAACATGTTTCTGTAAGTGTGTGTGCCTCCTCACTCTCTGGTATTCCTCCTTGGCTTTGCTGAGCAACTCCAGGATGTCGATAGGCCGCGGTTCTGTGACGCCGTTGCTCCTCCCTGGCTCAGCCCTCTCCGGAGACTCTCTCCGGGCGTGGTCTGCCTCCTGTTTCACAATCCTAGGGGAGCATTCAAGTGTAACATGTAGTCTAAACATCCAACTGGTATTGCTCTGTTAAATAACTCAATAGATACATGTCTGAATACTCACTTGACCATTAACTGGGCGATGCGTTGACAGTCCCTCTTGTCATAAAACCAAATACTGTAGATCCCCACTGCAAGAAAAATAAAGATTGTATATTACAGTATGGAGCAGAGGAAGGATAACATTAGACAAGCAGTACTACACTTACAAAAATACCAGACAAACCCAACAGAAATCATGGCGATTTAAAATGTTGTCAAGAATTAGGTTGGACAATTTTATTATCAAAAAACAAATAGACCATAAGTCTTAATATGACAATACCAAGTTTTTGCTTAGCCCTACTGCATATAAATGGAGTCAAGCATTTATCAATACTATCAATCTCAGAGCAGCATAGCAACTGGGCATCATGCCTAGCTGCTGTGGCAAAAACACTTTACAAAAGCCATGTGTCATTACAGTGATTATGCTGAGTATCTGTGCTCATTCTAATCACAGAGTGTCAGAGGAAACTGAAAGGAGAGAGTTTTAGATCTATTCTTGATAATCACATGGCTTTATTATATATATATATACACATATATTTATATTATTACATGTTTTGTTATATAATGTCTATAGCTAAGGTAAAGTAAGAGACATATTGCTTAAAACAATCGATAAGTGGGTTTAATATAAAACAGTAATGATTAACCCCGGAAAACTGAGTTGTTTAAAAATAAAACAAACTACATTTTTACATTACTTGTGTGTCATTTGTGCGTGTCTGATGATCTACTGGCATATTAAGGGTCTCTTGAGACAGAGGTAACTTGGCAACCTGAGTGTTTGCCTCCCTGTGGCATCTCCTGCTGCCGAGGGCAACCTGGATGGAGACTTGTAAACAGGTGTGGTCTCTCCAAGTGCATGTACACTTGTTACTTCAGGCAGCGAGTTCACCAGGAGTCAGAGAGGAATAAGCCACAAGTAACCCATAATTATCATCATCATCCGTCTGAAGAATCCCTCCACTCTTTGCTGGACTTGGGTCAAACTTCTGTCTTTCTTGAGCTACTTCTTCACACTACCTACTTCAGAGGGAGGAGTCTAAGAAGCATCTTGAAGTATTTTTCCTCCTGGAATCCATACAACCACAACTTTATAGGAGCCTGTCACAAGCACAGACACTAGATGCTGACCTATTGACGTCTGAGAACTACCAAGAAGGATCCTCAGTGAGTATGCTGCCTTACTCATTAGCACCGAAGGAAACATAGAGAGAACTATACAAGCAGTCTTAACCAGAAGAGGACACAATCAGCAGAAATCACCCCAATTTATTTCCAGAAGCGGCAAAGAAACAAAGTCAACCAACCAGTTGTAAGGAATTAAAATGCTGACAACAGCACTTGGACTCGAGTAAAGCTACCGGACAAGCTGCTGGAGTCTGAGAACTAACAGGCAATTGCATCATGTCTTCCATTCCAGGCAGGCTGATGGGTAAACCGAGCCCAAAAGGGGAGCAGTCCACTTTGACGTTGACCCTGGCCATGTTATTTTTTCTCATAAGCAAACAAATGGGAAAAGAGTCTAATTCCTTATGTGTGGCACTGATGAAGCTCCTGGTCCGAATGCTTATAGATTACCTCGGTGGCAGCGCTGTCAGTTACTTTCTCAAGATCTGAGGAATTTAAAATCACCTTTCCTTTCACCGTATTCCTTGCACAACTCAGAGGAATCCGTTTGCAGCAACAACAAAAAAAACTAAATATATTTAAGTAGTCAGGTTGAGGATACATTTTTTGGTTTTTGCCTTAACGCAGAATGATATTGACTGTGATCAAACAGCGCTAAAGGTTTTGCCATCAGGTTGGCCCGAGTGAGGCCATGAGTGGAAAAATCTCTTTAGAAGAAGATTTCTTGCTAAACGTGACTCCAAGACGCCAATATGACTTCAAGCAAAAAGGAAAGGAGATGTTCCAGAGAACTTTGAGGAGTTGTTTCTTCAGCATCTTCAGAGGTAACAATACATTTCCCCATACATGTGGATGTGTGATACCGAATGTCACCTACACAGCTGTCTGCTGGTTAATTGTGCTAAAAGTGTATCTTTCTTTGACAGAATCGTCTGTGAAATGGCAGGTTTTCGTAGTAGTTGAGCAAAAACAGAAACAGATTCTGCATCTCAGAAGCAATTTTCCCACAGTCAAGGATTCTTAGGAAAATAAAAACACACATCCAGGGTAATAGTTTTGCTCTCCAAACAAAAAATGTGCTGATCACCGGAAGAAGTCATTAAAGTAGCACACTGGCTTTTCAACGCTCTTAATCCCCGATGGCTTTTCTGCCCTTGAGCCTTCTTCACATGTTGCGGATCTGAACATGAATCAGGCACTAGTGGGCTAAGGTTGACCTGCATCTCTGCATATTGAACTTGAAGCCCTTGATGAACTCATAATACTGCAGAGCAGTGAAAAATAATCTGGCATTTCATCTCATTTCAGTCCCACCTGTCAGAGAAATATATCTGTACTGTGTACAAAATACTGTATGAGAGCTTCTCTTCCGCAAAATACTCACAGTTGCCATTCCTATAGAGCAGAAAGGGATCCTGCAGCTGGAACTCCAGGTCTTTGTTGATCGGCTCCACCAAGTTCTCTGTGCTCAGTCGGTTCATGATGGTGAAGCCATGGTGAGGAGTTGCAGACCTTAGAGACGAAGGATAGCAAATACTTTAGGATGATCTTCTCAGGCAGAACAACACTTAACAACCACCCTCATATTAACAGTGTGTGCACTCTACTTAGTAAAAGCTTTACAATCTTTCTTCATGACCAAACACTAGAAACTTTTTTGAGGTATAGAAAAAGCATGAACAGGGATAAAAAACATTGACATACAGGATTGTTTTGTTGTATTTATTGAACATTCAATTTAATCTATAATAAAGTAATGCTTAATTTTATATTGACATATTTTAAAACAATGTCACCATAAGTTACTAGAGTCAAGGAGGATGCCTTAATGATGTTTATTTAAGTTAGTCATTCAATAAGGAGGAATAAACGTCATGACTTATATTTATGATTAAGTAAGTTAAGAAATAGAAATACTTCACATTTTAAAACTATTGACATGTCAAATATAAGGGATTTTTGCACCAGGTTGTAATTCCAAGAATCAATTAAAAGGAAACAAGACATAAATGTGTATAAATTAACCACTGTCAATGTTTGTTTACAGGCTGCGGCCTACACACGTGCGCAGAATACGACAACAGGCAGTGCGATGCGACGTAACTCTTGAGAAAGCAAACAACCTTCAAATAGAAGTCTTAAATAATTAACTTTCCAAAACACTTCATATTCTCACCTTGCATAAACAAACAGGGTGCCTTCGATTTCGGTCTTCTCCTGAAAATATAAAATGGGACGTTATGTTTGGAAAACAATACTCGCTAATCTAAAACATGCTGAATAATAACAGAGACTGACTGTGGCTTCACCTTAGGCTCATAAAGAAAACTTCATGTAAACACACATAGTGCTAAAATACGTAAACAGATATTTTGTGAACCTATGTCAATAATTCGCAGCTTGACAAACACTAGCATATTTCTTAGTGTTTCACAAATGTTTTTTTTTTCTCAAGGAGCTAGCATTAGCATGCTAAATAATACTTGCACACTTGTGAAGGCCTTAAAACGAACATACCCATTCGTTGGCTTTGGAGTTGAAGTTGTACAGAGCCACCTGTCCGGTAACATCGAGCAGTTTGTTTATGTACGGGTCTTGTCTCTGTAGAGCTGCTAAGCTCATCATCTGTCCAGCGTTTACAGTCTCCATCTTGGATGTGATGGTTGCTCCCACACGGACGGATTTCTGAAGACACACTCACAACTTCCGCTGCCCCCGGAAATCACTCCTCTCAAAAAGTTTCCGAGAGGCTTATTACTGAAGATTAAATTAAATTATTGAATGTGTTTTGCTTCTATTCTCCTACATTCCAGCAATAATGGACAATGATTTTGAAAATAATTTTCTTATTGCTTTTGTGTGCAGCTGTGTGTGTGTGTGTGTGCGTGCGTGCGTGCGTGCGTGCCCACGTTTGTGTGTGTGTTTCAATTCATTTCATTATTCTAAATTAAATTACATTAAACAAATAGCGACTGGTTCTGTAAATTCGTGTCTTCGCAAGACATGTCTGCACATGAAACAGGCCTCAAGTTGTGGCAAGAAAATAATCATTGAAGTGAATAAATACTAGGGCTGTCCCCGACCAAGGATTTTGTTGGTCGACCAGTGGTCGTCATTTACTCCGACTAATCGACTAATCGCCCCCCCCCCCCCCCCCCCAATTTTTTTTTTTTTTTTTTTTTTTTTTACAATTTTGACCGGGATACACATCTGTGAAGTTTTACCTTTAATGCCCGGCTACCGCATCTATTCACATTTACCACTAACGCCGGGAGTAACCTTGTGTGACTACTAACAAAATGTTTCCTGGTTCATCTAAACACTAGGCCTATAGCCTACACAAGTTCTTCTCTCAGTCGGAGAGTGAGAAAAAAACCCGACGTTCGCAGAAAGACAGACGGAGTTTGAACATTCTGATTATTTATTTTAAACAGGCGCCACACACGTACTGAATGATGATGCAACAATTCAACAAAACCAAAAATAATAATACAGCCTTAAACTAATTAAAAAAAAAAACATATTATTATTTTCGTTTCTTTTGGAAATGTACATAACGAAAAAAAATATGATTGCTGTAAAATAGGCAAACATGAATAGCCCTAAACTAATAAATAGGCCTAATTTGAAACAGACAGTGCAGATTAACAGACCAACGAGGTAGACTTGCATAAAAAACCTGAAGCTCACAGTGATTTGTCCTCGGCTCTGAGTTTTCTCAAATTGTGAGAAAGGAAGACCAATTTGTCCACATTGTCAGGGAGAAGTGAACTCCGCGTCTTGCTAACAATGAAGCCGGCCTTAGAGAAGATGCGCTCCGATGGTGTGGACGTGGATGGGATGGAGTGAATACGCATGGCTGCTCTGGCCAGCTTCGGGTAACGCTCCTCGTTTTTTTGCCACCATGCTAGCGGTCCCGACTCAACTTTTGTTTTATCCTCCAAGTACCATTTCATTTCATTGTTCTGTTCTTCTGTCTGCAGCTCCTCATCTGTACCCATCAGCATGGATATTTCGTCCTGCTTTTCATTCTTTTTTGTTTTCTTCTGTGGTACAGGCCCGGGTTCGTTGTCGTCCCCACTGGCGTGCTGTGTCTGGGCAGGCTCTTCTGCTGGAGATAGACTCTCAGCTAAATCCAACACCGTAGTGTATGCCTGGTTGCGTTTCTCTTCCTCCATAAACGATAAGCTTTTAAAGCGTGGGTCCAAGACAGCAGCTTTGATGTAAATGCTGGACTGCAGCTCCTTGTTTAGCTCCCACCTCTTGTCAATTTCCTCACCAAGTGTTTTCTTCAGTGCTGTCACGGCCGCGCTGTCATCCTCGCGCAGCAACAGGTGACGTCTTTTCATGTTTATGAGCATGGGCAGCGTGGCAGAGAGAGATGCATTAAGATCTTGTGAAAGCAACTCTGTAAGTGTGACCATCGGCTTCAACACCGACACTATGTCTTCTGTTATCCTCCATTGGACCGTGGTGAGATCCAAATCGCGGTCAGATCTGTGTGTGGTAACGGGGTCGGAAAGTACAGCGGTGACCGGCCACCTCTGTTCCAGAAGGCGCTCCAACATGCAGTGAGTGGAGTTCCATCTCGTGGAGACATCCTGGATGAGTTTGTGTTCAACCACGTTCTGTTGTGTTTGTTTTTCAGTGAGAGCCGCTGTAGCCTTGGCACTTTTCTTAAAATGTCCAACAAGACGTCTGGCAGCTGCTATGACACGGCAAATGGGATCTTTTTTAAGAGCCGCATTGATGCACAGCTGCAAAGTGTGCCCTGCGCAACGAACTCCTTGGACGTTACCCCAGGACGGGTTACGCGCTAACTGATGGGCGCACAGCACCATGTTCGCGGCATTGTCATGTACAAGAGCGACCCTTTTTTCCGCGGGGATTTTAAAGTCTGCCATGACTTCGCTGAGTCGCTCTGCTATGTTGACAGCTGTGTGGCTCACTCCCAACTCTTTCGTTTCCAGCACGAATGAATGCAGTTGCCAGTTATCCGAAATAAAATGCGCTGTGACCGTCATGTAACTTTCCATCTGGTTAGATGTCCATGCATCTGTTGTGAAGCTGAGTGCTTTGCAGTTATCGATCTTGCCCTGGAGTGTTTGTTTTATTGTGCTGTATTTGTTTGTAATCGCGTGCATCACTGTTTCACGTTTTGGCAGGCTGTATCCGGGCTCGAGGCAATTAATTAGATCTTTAAATCCCTCACCACTGACGATATTCACAGGTCGCATGTCCAGCGCTATGAAGTCAGCTATTTTGTCAGTTATGTCTCTCTTCCTTTTTTCAGACAGAGGGGCTTTCATTGTGAGCTTCTGCTGCGTTAATGATGAGGAGGATGAGGAGGATGATGAGGATGACGTGGAGGTGGAGGGGGCTAGATTGCAATAAAGTGGATGCGCCTGTAGAGATTTAAATAATAAGTTAACCAGTGAGCTGGATAATTTAGCCTTACCAATACTAGCGACAAAACTAAATGTACTTAATTCATTATTTATTAATTCAATGTATTATTTATAATTTATATATATTTATAATAGGCCTAATTGCATTAACTTCATCGCATAGGATAGCTAGGCTAGTAGGCTAAGCTACTTACATTCTTGAGGTGGTAAATCATGTTCGTCGTGGACGAATGATAGGCAAATGTTTTTCTGCAAATTTGGCATATAACCCTCTTTGGGTCATCTCTATCCTTTTCGAAATGCTCCCATATCTTAGAGCTCCTTCCAGACATGATAGCCAAATAAGTCGATGCTGTCCTTGTCAAACAAATCAAAACCGTTTAACGTCTTTCTTGTCACGCCCTTCAAATTAAAAGTCCCGGAAGCCCTTTGACGAGACGCGGCTTTTTTCCCCTGCGACCAATCGACCAATGGAATTTGGTCGACAAGTATTTTTTTTGGTCGACCAACGATTAATCGATTATTTGAGGTCAGCCCTAATAAATACAGATATATATTCACTTGAATATTTATTTGCTTCAATTGATCATGTAATCTATCTATCTATCTATCTATCTATCTATCTATCTATCTATCTATCTATCTATCTATCTATCTATCTATCTATACATACATACATATATACATATATATATATATATATATATATATATATATATATATATATATATATATATATATATATATATATATATATATATATATATATATATACACACAAAACCAAAGGCCAGAACCTGTAGAAACAATATCAACAGTGTATATACGTATAAACACCACATGGCGGCGCTGCAATGCTGAGTATGCGTAGAGTGTGCACACTAGTGAATGAAATTGAATTGTCAAACCTCAGTCATGGATTTGCTCTAGAAATACATTGTAATTATTTGAAGGGGAAAACTTTTAAACCACTATACAAACTTAAAAGGAAAAAACATAACATTTTCGGTCACCTGCCCCCGGGGACATTAGAGCAGGGATTATAATAGGAGGATTACGTTCTACCCTGAAACTGTTATCCCTATGCAGGCACAGGTAATCCACTCAGTAGTAACCTCCTAGCACAGCTCCGACAATTCATTTATTCTCCAATTGTCGCGGAGTGAGGGCAGAAAACTACGCCATGAGGCTCCTGAGAAGAGCCAGGTGACATGCCGTTCATTATAAGGGGAAGACCCCTGAGGGGTAAGTCAAAGGACTGGGTATAATACGGGTAATGAGTAGGATAAGAGCATTGTGATTATCTTGCAACAATAATACTGATCTGAATGGTTCAATTTGCATTATCATGAGTGGGCTGCGATATGACTGCATGCACAGCATTGGACTGTAACAGAAATACAGAATATCAATATCAATCAGATGATCTTAAATCCTGCTTTTAGATGTTGTTTTTATGCATAATTCTCAGTTTTCTCAATTTTGGACAAACAGTCACAAGGCTTAATTTTCAGAAACCATGTTCTGTAGACGTGGCCTTTGAGCGTCTCTCTCTGTTTGTGTCTCTATACAAACATGCACATAGATTTGATAAATTAAATAATGTTGTTCTTGTTCTCGTTGTTTATTGTCGTCCCTCCAGTTTTTATAGTCTGTAGATGGATTTCTGGACGCCATTTACATAAAATCTAATGTATTCGTTATTATTTTAATGTAAACTTGTAAACCAAAAGCATTGTCTGTATGAAGTAATGTGGTAATCCTGCCAGACTTCAACCTTGAGTTAAGATGTATTATACGCGCCGTGTCTTTACTGGGCAGCAACAGATGTAAAGCCAGTTTGGATGTGATTCCAGCGGATTGCTCTAACTTGTATCCATCCATCCCCAGACTCAGAGTTATTGACATACACAGTGGATGTGCTGCTGTCAGCGCGTCCCCTTGGATCCACTGTGAATCTGCAGGCGGGCACCCGGATGTGGCGAAAATGTTTGGTTCTCCTCTCAGGGTTTGCGCTTGGAAAATATTTAAAAATTCAGGATAACGATTCGTTTCAGGCTTGCGCGTCGACATCTTTGGATGTTATTCTTCCAACGATGAGTTGGATTTAAAACGCATTTTTTCAATGTGGATTCGAGGATGCAAGAAGCAGATGAACAGTCTGAAGGTAAAAAAAAAAGCCGTGCGTGGAGCGCAGGAGGAGAGTTGGAGCGCAGCGACAGAGTGGGCGCATTGCTTTATTCTCTAGATGTCTGTTTGTTTTTAAAATTATTATGATCTAAATAATGTCTGCTTACAACATTTTTAACCAACTTATTTTAGTCCACGGATTGATTATTGACATTGTACGTGCTTGTTCTAGTCTGCATGACTGTAATGACAGCAGTCATCAAATCCATTGGGAAAACGAGTTGCTGCTTGTTCTCAGAAAAAAATGGTTGACTGTGTTTGGTCTCATATTTTGGCCAAGTTGTCACTTTGCCATGTGACAGCGTGTGGAGGGTGCTCTGGATTTGTGCACATCACTATCAACTGAGAGACGCTAAATCAACTTTTTTTTTTTTTTTTTTTTAAAGTAGCCTACATCCAGTCAGTTTTTAATCAGCATCACCGTTTGAGCGCTCCACACAGTGTGTTTTGTTTCTTTTAAGTCAACACAGGGGAAAGTCGAAAACAAGAGCAGAGTCAACAGTTGTTATCTAGCAATGTGTGGCAGATGTGAAGCCGAGCTGCTGGTATTATTCTCTCACAGCAATGTCAGAGAAGCTGTGTTTATCATTAAATGACAGGCTGCAGATGCTGTTTTTGCACCTGTGGTGATGGCATGTTGCGGAATGGGGAGAGTTAGGGTTAGGTAAATCCTCCTCATTTATATTAGATATGGGAATTGCAAATGATGAATGAATTGCATTCAGCTAAAAGTTATTAAAGATGCAATAGCTTTCTATCATCAACAATCTTTCAGCTGCTCCATATTTCTCTCTCTCAATCAGTCTGTAGATATGTGGTGAATTCACATTTCTGATGACTGGTCAGTGTTTTGGACTTGTTCCTCTAGAGTAGGAGCTGTTTTGGCTGGATGACATGACATTTTGTTTAGCTGTGATCATGCTGTGTGGAGCTGCAGTGAACCAAAGTGACTCTCCATGTCTCCCTCATTCATGCAGGCTGTCCTGCTCTACATTCTACATCTTCTTTTTCAAATTCAAGAACAACTTCCATCTTATTTTGTCCTGGTGGACTACTAAGAACATTTTCAGCATGTATTAAAGTTGTGCAAAGCAGTATTTAATGGAAAATAAGCCTGCTGTCATCTGTATAAATTACATAATGAGTATATTCCATCCCCTGAATAAAGCACTTATATGTTTCCACTTTGTCCACGCAATTTCTGGCAATTCTTTCCTCACAAAAATTAAAACTTGTCTTTTTCAATTAAAATATACGTCACTAAATGCAGCAAGTGAGCACTTTGCATAAATAAAAATACTTTGCTTGTCTTTAACCTTTATTGTAAGATGGACTAAATGCTAAAAAGTCATGATACAATTATTGTGTTGTGTGATTGATAGATATTGAGCATCATCTTTTACAGATGAAAGAAATCAGTGCAGACTAGAGGCTCATTGATGATTTACCATGGATGACGTCATTAGCACAATTTAGCTTATTGCAGAATATTTCGTAACAATGTTTATCTAGTTACTACTCACAAATCATCAGCAAGGGTAACATGATGTGTGCACATGTTTTTGTTTATACCTACAATCTTAACATGTGATAACCAACATGTCTCTGTCACACCCTCTGGCTCCAGGGGCACAGAATGCCGGCAACAAAAGGACCACTCCCTCCGCTGATCCCTGGTCAGAGAGCTACACCCATCTGCACCATCCACCTGATTCGCTGCAGGCCCCGCCCAGCACCGGGAAGCCCATCGGCTCCTCTTCTGGCCTCTTCGGAGCCAACAGTGGTAGTCAGGACCCCGGGGCCACTGGTACCGGTGTCAGCACGGTCATCGCTTGGCATGCCGCCATTAGTGCTGCTCGCCAAGCGCAGGGCGATGTTGAAAAGCCCGACATGAGGCCACAGCCCTCAGTTTGCACCACTGTACCAGCTCCTGCAGGATCACTGGCGCAGAGGAAGAGGCAGCAGTACGCCAAAAGCAAAAAGCAGGGAGGATCTACCAACAGCAGGCCGCCCCGAGCTCTGTTCTGCCTCACCCTCAACAACCCAATCCGCAGGGCCTGCATCAGCCTGGTGGAGTGGAAGTATCCTTTAACCCCATCACAGGGGCTTGGGTTTAGGTTATGCTTGTTTGTACGGAGGGATAGTTTCACACCCTTGTTAATGGGTGTTTGGTAGGTGAATAAAGGAATGTTTCATTTAACTAACATACAATGTAGTAGAAGAATCATCCATAACTTACTAATTACAATGGAAACAACTTGCAGACAGGTAATGCTAGACTTGTACTAGTACAGTGCCTGTTAGTTATATATTCTTGTTGATGCTTCTTGGGTTGATGAGTGATCCTATGCATGTGTCTCAGGTAGCAACGCTACAGTCTATGCATCATGAATGTAAACTACAATTCTATGGCCTTAATCAACACCATTTAATGTGTATGCCTCAGGTGTAATAAAAAACTAAGTTGAGGTTTAGACTAGCCAACACAAATATAGATGTCTTTATTTAAAGGGAGGCCCACCTATATGTACTAACTGTATGGTTAAAAGGTGCAACATGTTTAACAGACGCACAAACATCCTCATATTACTATTACTGGTAACAGAATGGTACTAACAGGCGTGTTTTGTTGTTGTTGGGATGTCCCAAATATCTTTTTCCGGACGTCTGTTTGCACTTTTATGACTCATGGAAGGGGCATACCAAAATCAGCAGGGCGCACCGGGTTTTCACAGACTTCTAACAACTGCTGATCCAAGTGACTTCAGGTCCTCAGAAACACTTAGAGTGTGAAGTAGATTGACTAAGGGTTGCTAATCAAAACACACGTACACACACAAAAAAAGACTCATTAGGGTATGATAGAAGGTAAAACCTTGTACCATTATATGTTTAATTCATTTTTTGAGATAAATATGTTCCTTAACCATCTTTTCTCAGACCATTTGATATATTTATACTGCTGTCTATTTTTGCCAACTGTGTGGCCTTAGCCATCTACATCCCCTTCCCTGGAGACGACTCCAACTCTACCAACCAAGAACTGGTAAGTGGCAACGGAAAAGGCTTGGGCGCTGTAATGGATAAACTGTGGTTTTCCTAAGTATATTGTTCATCCACCATTACACACGACTGCCAGTAATGTCTGATAATGCAAATCTTCGTAAGATAGATTTCATGGGTGTGGTTATGGATCAGAAGTGACATTGGCCAGAAAATGTGTGTTTACTGTTACTGTGTAAGTGTGTGTCGAGCTGATTGTGATAATGTTTGGAATCCGCAATCAATCAACTAATCCTTTCAATCAGACATGGTTGTTGTGGATGAGAAATGTGTTTGTTGCTCACAAAGCTCAACTGAGATAGCCTATTTAAAAGAATTGGTGGTGGTTTAGCTCTTATTAATTGCCATTTTTCTTGCCACAGCTTTTTTGTATAACTTTATATATATATACTTTATTATATTAACCTGCATTTGTGAAAAAAACCTTTGTATTTTAGTGATGTATTTGTAGGGTGTTGTTACAGTTTAATGCGTTAGTTGTAGCACAGCTGCTTCATAGCTTGTATAAATATCTCAATGTAAAGTGTTGGCGTAGCTAGTGTGTGGTCGAGATAGAAAGCATCATGTTGGAAGCATTCAGAACAGATGTGATTGGGCGATGGCAGAGAAAACATTAGCAGTGAAGCTATCACGGAGTACAATGAAGGTTTCGATCCATTACTGTTGACAATTTCTGTAACATCTTGCCACAATTGAGCAAATTGAACATACACTCCAGTCATAGAAAAGTTTCAATTTAGTATTATTTGTTTACTGGTGTGAACCATTATGCAGTAAGAAGCAGTGAGAACATTCAGAACAGGCTTTCTGGTGCACGTAATTGATGCCACAACACTTAGTGAATTTGAACTCTCATTCTTTCTCACTCTACCCTAGTGGTATCAAGCCCATGCAGATAGTTGAGCTTTCACACTCATGCTCTGAGCTGTTTGCTGCTTGTGCCACTGATTGTCATCAGCAGGATGACACACAAAGGCTAGACACAACACCTCTGATTGTGTGTGATTGGCTTGATGTGTCCTTTGCGTCAGAGGACTTTCCCAGCAATATTCGGATGGATGTGTCTGGTTTTATTGTTCTGTTGAAACACTCAATTACTGGTGCACACACACAGATAGACAAACACACACAAGCGAGTCATCCGTCTGAGTGTCACAGCAGCTCCCGAAGGTGCAAGAGCAGCAGTGAGGTGAAAAGACAGTGAGGCAGAGAGTTTGAACAATAACTTTATTATTTATTTATTTTTATAAATAAATTCAATCTGGTAAACCCATTTAATTCCAACATTTCTTCTGCATTAAAGCAATATTGTTTTTCTATTTTTCCAATAGGATTTAGCCTTAAGGTAAAATACTTTTTTCTTTGTTTCTGGAGGTTCAAGTAAAAACAAGATACAACGTTGAGCTTCTTTCTAAATTAGCTGTGGAGATTAAATCAGACATAGATTTACTTCAATGTAACATTATTCCTAGTTATCGTGTCTTTTCTGCTTTTTTGCAACTAGTTTGTTTACACTTATGAAGTTGTTTGTGTCAAGAGTGTCAGAGGTTTTGCCCCCTGGCTACTTGAGAATACATGTGAACAATATGAACAGAGCATTACACGGCACCATTCTTTTTTTTTTGTCATCAGCATGTGGCTTACTAGCTTTTTCCATGTGGGACTTGCTCCCGTTTCCTGCCTACTGTCAAACAATGGTTTCATTTAAATATAACCACAATTGTTTTGATTGTAATGTAATTTTTACCCCAAAAGTAGGTTTTGAACTCTCTTAAAGTCGGAATGAATGACAGATAAGTATCCCAAAATTAAGACAAACATATCTTAAGAAAAGCTCATGCTCTGTTAAACGTGTGGTTTTATTCACTTCACTTCACTGAAGTTTTTATTTTGTCCTAAGAAAACTTTGAAAAGCAATGCAAACATTTAATTTTTTCCTTGAGGCTGGAAAGGGGCCGTTTTAGCTTCATAGGGGATTTTGTGTGTGTGTGTGTGTGTGTGTGTGTGTGTGTGTGTGTGTGTGTGTGTGTGTGTGTGTGTGTGTGGTATAGTGAGAGACAAAAAACCTTGCATGTTCCCTCAACAGATGGGGATTATTCACGCTCTCAGTGTCATCAATCAAGACACAATGTACAGTATGTGTGAGTACAGATGAATGTTTGTTCAGCTTCACATTGTCACAAGACACACTACTCTTTCCTTCTTTTGTAGATGAGATCATTTGTAGTGTGTCTTTAGGTCATATTTTCTTCTTTGTTTGCCTAATAATTTGTTTGATCACTGCATAAACTTCATCTGTGCTGTACATTTTTTTCCGTTTTACCTAAACACTGCAAAAGATAGAAATAAAACGTTCTCAATTGTTGATGTTGTTGATAAACTGTTGTTTTATACAGACTTAGTTTACAATGTTACGAGGCTGCTTGTAGAATAAGTAGAATATTGTTCTATCTATCTAGTCCTTATTTTATATTGGGCAGAGAATTGGACCTCATATAACATTTTGTCCAATTCAAAAACTGTCCTGCAGCACGATCTATTTCTACTCTGTCCTTTTTAATTTCATTCAAAACACTACAGCCAATATGTGCCTGATGTAGCTGAATGCACCACAAACAAACATAGTTGTGTACATCAACAGCATATATTCTATAGAGGTCATAAATGTTATTTATTTTCTTATTCATTCAAGTTTTGGGGAACACTGGTTTCTTTCTCACCACAGTAGTATATCCACAACTACAAGTTTTTTTTTTTAGAGAGCGTGTAGGTGTTGTTTGATCGGCTTCTTGGTAGCTAAGGATGGGAAAAAGCAGCTACAGCAGGGAAGTCCTCACATGAACCTGGAATAAAAACCTGGTTTCATTATTTGTTTTTTATTGGATATTATATCCATACAGACTTTAGTTTTCCTCAGATTAGTACATCAGTTGCGGATCATGATGTTTGCTGCTTAGCTAATAAAATATCAGGCTACAAATTCAAATTGCTTTTACATTTACTTTACATTACTGAACTGCAGAAAATAACACATGTTTAAAGTATACTTATGCTCGATTTTCAAGATGAACCTAAATCGAAACTTCTGGGGGTGGATTTGGAATATTCTAAACTCTTTCAACCTTAACTTTTCAACCTTTTTCAGCTAAGCGCCAGTTCTGTCCCTTCGTTTCATATGAGAGTAATGTCCCCATCCAAATATGTAAAATATATGAGTTTGGGCTGTTGTGGAAGTCGTACATTTATAAGTGATGAATTGTCACAGCTTGTAGTAAGTTTGTCAGGTCTTTTCTACCATGTATTTGAGTATGTGATTTATTTTATGTAAGAGTTTTTTGCCAGCGTGAGGGACTGTGAGCGGGAGTAGGGAGTAAGTGTGTGTGTGTGGAGGTTATGGGCTTAAGCTGGGCAGGGGATTAATCGTCAGTTAATGAGGTGAGGAGAGAGGGCTGGGTGGATGGGAGGATTGGTCGAGAGATCTGTCTATCTATCCATCTATCTATCTATCTATCTATCTATCTATCTATCTATCTATCTATCTATCTATCTATCTATCTATCTATCTATCTATCTATCTATCTATCTATCTATCTATCTATCTATCTATCTATCTATCTATCTATCTATCTATCTATCTATCTATCTATCTATCTATCTATCTATCTATCTATCTATCTATTTATCTATCTATCTATCTATCTATCTATCTATCTATCTATCTATCTATCTATCTATCTATCTATCTATCTATCTATCTATCTATCTATCTATCTATCTATCTATCTATCTATCTATCTATCTATCTATCTATCTCCCTCTCTCTCTCTCTCTCCCTCTCTATCTATCTATCTATCTATCTATCTATCTATCTATCTATCTATCTATCTATCTATCTATCTATCTATCTATCTATCTATCTATCTATCTATCTATCTATCTATCTATCTATCTATCTATCTATCTATCCATCCATCCATCCATCCATCCATCCATCCATCCATCCATCCATCCATCCATCCATCCATCCATCCATCCATCCATCCATCCATCCATCCATCCATCCATCCATCCATCCATCCATCCATCCATCCATCCATCCATCCATCCATCCATCCATCCATCCATCCATCCATCCATCCATCCATCCATCTATCTATCTATCTATCTATCTATCTATCTATCTATCTATCTATCTATCTATCTATCTATCTATCTATCTATCTATCTATCTATCTATCTATCTATCTATCTATCTATCTATCGAGACTTTTTTGACATAATATTTTGACATTCTGCTGTCAGTTCATGTTGGTGTTGCTCATGAATTACATGCTAGCATAGACATCAGTAGTTGTCCCGAATATAACACGCAAAAATAAATTGATCCTGAAAGCCTGCAGTTTCCTGTTGGTGACCTTTTGTTTGTACATTGCCTCCTCTCGTGACATGCTTCCACTTCCTCTCTCCATTACTCTCAGATTACTAAATCTGTCTACTTAACAGCCTCAGACTCTTCCTACGCTTTCCATTCTTGTTTTCCTCCCTGTCTTCTGTCCTCTCGTTAACACAACACACCTCCTTCTCTCTCCTGCCCCCACCTCCTCTTCCTGTGCAGAGTGGGGAATGATTAATATCCTATTAAGCCGGTTATGATTTAGCAGACTCATGACTGCCCATTTGACCGCTAACTGACTAACATACACTGCTCATAATCCCATAAGAGTCCTATATGAATCTGCTTTATGAGTATAGGAGTGAGAGGAGGAGTGTGTAAGTGAGAGTGAACGGCTTAAAGGGGTGTGTGAACCTCGAAGAGGACATGCTCCGTCAAGGCAGTGAGAACTCACTTGGACAATGTTTTCATGACATTAAGTCGACAAGATTAAGGGCAGAGATGTTAAAATATAAAATATAAAATATATATATATTTTTTTAGAATGACGAAGGATGATTGTATAAATCATTTGAAGAAGCTGCGGCTATCACCGGCATATATAACACCCTTGCATGTAAAAGTAATGTGTTTAGAAGGGCATCCTATAGAATCTAATGTAAATATAATGTTTTTATAGCAATAAAATAAAAGCAAAAAATTGAAAAAAGCCATCCCCCTAAAATAATGGCAACGTTATTAATTTAAGTCTGCTCAAATAATAATAACAAAAAATAATATCATCACCATGAAGTAGTTATTCTCAATCTAGAAAACATAATGACTCTTCCTTCTTGGCTTTGGCCACAGAAAGGCCAATTCCACTTTTATAAATATTTAGTTTTAGATTTAAATTCAATGTATATATAACTATAAGTATATAAACATCTACTTCAATTTGCTAGGCATTATTTCATACAATTCTATGTAACATTTCAGCCAACATGTTTGGTGTCTACAGTAAAGGATCTTACTAGAAAAATACAAGAACAAAATAAACATAAACAATGATACATAAATATTGTGCTAACCTCTCTATAATAAAGGTTAAATTGTAATGAAATTATGTGGAAATAAATACACAGTCATTATTGTTTGGGAATATTTTGTGTAAGCTTGTAAATATTTCGCTCATTTGTGTCTCTTCTCTCTGTCCTCCTTCGACCTGGCTCTACAGCGTTGCACGTGCTGTTATCTTCATTAAGGAGGGGCAGCCCGAGCTTCGGCAGCCTTGTTTCCACAGTGGGCACACACTCACTCCTGTTCTTAAATATGGTTTTATTGTTTGGGGCTGAGCCCATATGCTTCGTTAAACACCTTATGTGTGACCGGAATGTCAGGTTAATTTTTGACGTATTGTCCTAGATTGTTTAGTCTGCTGCTCTGAGAATGTTTCTTACCCATTTGGAACTAGGTAAAACCTCTTCCTATTCCTGAGACCTTCAGAATTGGTTTGGCAACCGCTGTGGCAACTCGTGTCTACAGTAAATGTCTTGTCAATTCTCCGGCCGTAACTCAGAATAAATCCAACAGTGTTTTGATATCAAGTTCCTGCTCTCCAGCGTCTCTCTGTTTCGTCTCCATTGCTTCAGAAGTTTCCACCACAATCATATTGAGTTGAATTGAATGAAAAGACAATGATATATTTATTTTTTCTGAACAATGAGATATTTCATTAGATAAAGCCAGTTAACCTGGTAGTGTACGCAGTCCTTCCTCTGTTTTGGAGTCCGTTTTAACTACATGTGGGTGAGCCTCCACATGAGCAGTGTGAGTCAGAGGTCAAAGGGTAAATAATCTTATGCAGGGATGGATATCAGAATTGAAAGCATAGCAAAGAGAAACGTCGGTTTCTGATAAGGCAGACTCGGCAGCATGCGTGTTTCATGTGCCTGCAACTCAAAGCACACATCAGAAAACACCCATTCACTTCAAATGAAACACACATTCTCAAAAAAGGGCCGGCAAATGTCTCAATCATTTATCCGATCCTTTGCAGCCAATTAAACCCAAACGGTTGTCCATGGGATTTTTTTCAATATTTTCAGGATTGGCATTGAAGGGATTCATTTTGCTAGACAAGTTATTTAGTTTTTTATACTTTAATTATTTAGTGTAACTTGAAACAAGCCAAAGTACCAGTGCCTTAAAACTAATCTTAAGCACAGCACTAACTTTACCCCTACCCTGCAAAAGCTTCTTAATCATATAAATAAGAAAAATAAACTGTACATGATAAGTGTACATACTGTTTATTCATGCGTAATAGTTTTTGTATTTTTTTTTTTTAACAATCAGTGACACAACAGGGTGGACCAAAATACAACCAAAGACATTTTAGGTGACTACCATGTTACAGTTTACTTCCATGGTCTGAAAACACGCTGAGAAAGTGTTAATGTCTAAGACAAAAACACAGCAACACCTCAAGCAGATGACCTGTCAATCACAAGGTAGTCACTCCTTAACAAGTATCTAAATTGTAAAAAGTAGTCCCTAAAATAATCATATTTTCACTCTTAATAGGACCATCATTTACAAAATGAACATTAAGCTGTATCAAACACGACTTGAAACCAGCGAGTGAGATGATACAATTGCCAGGAAACTGTAAACTAGGTTATAGATCAAGTGAGAAGTACACTAACGGAAAAGATTACTTTAATTAAATGTATTATGTCAACAGATTTCCCATAACTTTATTAGGTAATAATATTACGTTTAAATAAAAAGTATTAGGTTCAACTAAATATTATTACTTTCAACTGACCAAATACAGTTAAGTGAAATTTGTTGACTTAATACATTTATTAAAGTCAGCTTTAAGTTTTCCAGTGTAGGGGGATTTTCTCATAGACCTCAGACTTTTTTTGCAGTCGTCCAACTGTATATTAGGGAGGATCAGGTCTAAGGCACTTCTCTATTGGCTTCTGACCCAGAGGTTACAGCCTGAATATAATACACTTTCTAGACATGCGGCTTATGTTTATGATGTTGGCATTTGAAAAGTGAGGACACTCCATCATAACAAATCCATTAAGGGATTGGTGCACAATGCTTTGTGTTCTCTGCACATTTCTCCTCACTTTGATTCAGAAACATGTTTACATTTGTTGTATAACAGCAATTAAAACCCCTGCATGCTCTATGGTGAGCAAGGTAATCCTATACATCAGTACAACGGTGAGTTCATCCAGTGTTTGAACACACTGGATGAACTCACCGTTGTACTGATGTATAGGATTACTGTACTGTGTAAGTGTGGAAATCATATATGATGTGTGCTGTGTGTGTCTGTCTGTCTAGGTGTGTGTGTGTGTGTGTTTGTGATCCTCAGAACAAAATGTCACGTTGCGTCATTTTTTTCTCAGTCAGGGATTAAAGGTTTATGGATAGGGAGATATGAGAGTCACACTACATGCAGCAAACTGCGCCATCAAACATGTGAGTGTATGTTTGCTGTGGGTGGCTGTGTCATTTTCCTTGACGTGTATGTGTTCATAATGAGTGTGGTGTAAAGAAAAAGAAACGGTTGAATACAATAGGTTGTGTTTTGCAGCAATGACTAAGGAATCATTTATATTATATCATCAAAACATATTTAACCAAATTCTGTAGACAATGGAAAACATGGGATAATCTGTTTATGTTTGCCATATTTGGACACACACTGGCCATGGTGGAAAGTAAGTTAAACATTAAACTACATTTGATTTGACAACAGCGGTTACTAATTTGCGAATTTAGACTTTTAAGACAAAATATGAATTAACTAAAAAACTATAAACTATCTTTAGCAGCTGCAACATTAGAGTTAGGAACACTGTGATGTGCATTAATGGTATAATCCAGTAATATAATACTGTATATGTGATTCTGAAATGGGTAATTCTGCATTTGGAGTACCTTTTATTTGGAACATTTAGATGATGTTAAAACTTTATTATATGTAAGTGATTTTGCCAATCCAGGACTTCTTTCTTGAAACCATTTCCTTTAACATTGTGTGATTGTTTCCTTATTTAATGTATGGAATTTTTCCAAATGTGATGCTTGATTCATCCGTATTTGTTACAGTACTGGCTATGAGCATCTATAATGGGGGGGGGGGGGGACAATTGATTTATTGGTAATAAGAGTAGAACAGCGATGTTGACCCAGCAACTTTTCAGCCTTTAGGCCAGTTTTTTCATACAAACATACACTGTCAGATATGTATGTATGAATCCTCACACACATTCACTTCCAACTGGCTGTTGGCATGTTTCCAGTTGTATGTATACTGTGTGTGTGTGTGTGTGTGTGTGTGTGTGTGTGTGTGTGTGTGTGTGTGTGTGTGTGTGTGTGTGTGTGTGTGTGTGTGTGTGTGTGTGTGTGTGTGGGTGGGTGGGTGGGTGCAAGGAAGGATGTAGGTGTCTTAATGTGAGTGTGCAGTATATGTGAAGTGAAGCCTTCTCATTAACAGGCAGACAAAGAAAAGCATGTGTGTGTGTGTGTGTGTGTGTGTGTGTGTGTGTGTGTGTGTGTGTGTGTGTGTGTGTGTGTGTGTGTGTGTGTGTGTGTGTGTGTGTGTGTGTGTGTGTGTGTGTGTGCCTGGTAGATTGTTGGATACTGAGACGGATTTATATTATACGATTTTTTCTGGGCATCGGTGAAGACAACTACTCTCAACTATGAATCACACGTCTCGCTATTCCTGTTCTAGATTTATAAAAATAAATGTATTCCGCGTTCAAGGTATTATTATATTTTCAGTCCAGTGTTGCATTCCTACCATAATCGGACGTGTTGGTGCTTCTTATTTCTGTATGGTTCAGCTGTTGTTGACAGTCTGTAGATAAAAGCACAGTTTGGTGTGAAAGGATGCTAGTTATTTTGATTTCCTTCTGATGAAGTTGCTGCTTGTTACTAGTATCTCAACCTTCCATTACTGCTAGAAATCTGTCCGTATTGAACAGTCCTGGCCCTCTTCAATCAACAGACAATGGCAATGTTTTTTGCATATCAGTAGCTAATAAAGATAGGACTGTAGATATAGAAAGGCTTAATATTGCTTTACAAGCTTATAGCTGATTATGTTTGAATACATCTTTAAGGTCTGTTAAAGCATTTGTGTGTTTGTCTAATTTGCTACTGCACCATGAGCATGAAGGAATGGGTCCATGCGTGGATCTCATCTAAGTGTACTTGACAATCTTCTGAGTTGTTAACAAAGAACGGCAGTATGTTCAAGCTTGTCATCTTAAACATCTGTGTGTGTGTGTGTGTGTGTGTGTGTGTGTGTGTGTGTGTGTGTGTGTGTGTGTATGTTTTGAATACTGTATATGCTGTGTGTTGGTTTTCAAACGTTAAGTCAATTAACCAAAAACTAATTAGGACAAAATTGTATTCATCAAGTAAAGATAGAAATCATTTTATTGTTCCAGCTTCTAAAATCTGCTGCTTTTCTGCATTTTAAATGGCTGTTTATTGAATGGTTGGATTGGAATAAGAAGGTGTAACCAATGTGTCCTTTGCGAGTGTCCAGGAGCAGCCAACTGAACTGAATAAATGCTTTAGATTAACTTCTATCTTTTCTTTATGTTAGAGAGAAAAGGAAAACTCAGCAGTGACTTTACAGCTCCAAATGAGTGGCTTCAAATTACAATCTGAATGTGTAACATTTGTGATAATACATTTGTATGGGGTTGGAAAATATACTGTTAGACAATATACATTTAACTCAGCTGTCCTGTACCTGAGAATAGTGAGAGTATTCTAAAGGGAACTTTTAATATTAGGGGTCTAAAATATATACTTAAGTAAGATTTTTTTTAAAAGTTGCACAGTCGAGTGTTACATAATTTATTTAGGCACCACACATTTATTTTGGATCTCTTGTTGTGTTGTTGTGTGTGTGTGTATGTGTTTGTTATCACCGTTAAAGTAGCCCCGGGACATCTGTGATCATACAGCTTCATTTGAGAGCAGTCCCATCTTTGTGAGTCATTTTCTTCCTTCTCTGTTCTGTCACTCCTCTTCATCATTATCATGTGTTAAATATAGACTCTGTATAACTACAGCAATCATGCTCACAAATATACGCTCTACTAAATTTCTAACTCTCACAGACGAAGACTCAATTATCGGTGTCAGTGGGTGAGAACAAAATGCTCCACAGAAATGAATTTCTAACATCGTTTTGCTAAATGCTATAACTTTTAATGAACAATATACTTAAATTGGGACACAACACACACACATACGCTCACACACACACACACTAAATGTTACGCATGTGTTTGTGTGTTTTAAATGGCGCTCAGGGGCTTTAAAGGTTTTAAGGCCGCTGGGTGACAGATGCACAGATGTCAGGAGGCCTGATGGGCAGACTGCTTAGCACCCAAAGGCCCAGGGACCACAGACACTGCAGGGAATGTGTGACACAAGCACAAACAAACACACACACACACACACACACACACACACACACACACACACACACACACACACACACACACACACACACACACACACACACACACACACACACACACACACACACACACACACACACACACTCTGACTCTCTCTCTTACTGTCTCACAAACGCACTATGTTCAGACATTAGCCACAGAGCACATTTAATGAATGCAGTGTTGGCAGAGGGACTTAAAGATCTGTCTACTGAGAAGAAGCTTCTTAGGTTGGAGTTAAAGAAACAACGAGATCCAAAATAATGTTCAATTCGTGTCCATTCAAACACAATTAAGGCGTAGATTAGTAAACCAGACTCCACATGATGCTGGATCAGGTGTTCTGTTTGATGTGAAGGAAAATAAAAATGCTTCTTCACTGCATCTGTCTTAAAATCAAGTAATAAGGATAGTTTATTCTGCTGTTTTGTTTGAAAAAAAGCAACAAACACTAAAGTAAAAAGAAAAACAGGCATTTTATATTATCTGAACCTCAATTCATGCGACAGCAGCAAAAATGTTGCTGCACTTCTGTGTCTAAATGTACCGATGGTTTAAGCAAAACTGATCACAGCGAATAATGAAAGCAGTAGATTGAATGAGCAGGACTCGACGATGATGAGGAGATTATCTGCGCAGCTCAGCGGGTTTATGGCTCGCTGGATAGATGACAACTTAAATCTCTTTGAGAGTGTAACAGTTTCCTCTTTCACAGCAGGTTAACAAGTTAAAAGTAACTTGTAAATATTTTTATTTATAAAAATTCTAATGGTCTGTCCAAGTGAGGATGGCATGGATAACATTTTGACAAAGTCTACTGTCAGAATACCACCACATAAACTTTTAAATAGGTACATTTTAATATGATTTAAAATGTAAAAATCACTGTACTACAGAACTTTAATTCAAATGAAAAAGATTTCCATCTATTGCCATTTAGTTGTTTTCCTTGTTTGCTCCGTATTTCACATTTTAGGTCATTTTTAAAATATAATCTTAACCCTTAAATGGTTTCTGTATACTGAGGGAAACACTAATTTGTCAGGCTGTGTGTATGGGTGTAATATGTAATATGGTTGTAATATAAGTGTTCAATGGGTGAAATAACAGTGTAACATTGGTATAACAAGGATGTAATACAGTTGTATTAATGGTGTGTTAGGGTTGTAATAACAGAGTAATATGTGTGTTATAAATGCGAAATAGGAGGTGTATTTATGGGTATAATAACAGTGTGATATGGGTTTGATGTAGAAAATAGAAATACATTTTCCAAAATAATTAAATCTGACTGCCGATTAAATGGATAACTAATCTTTTAATAGTTGGAGACACATTTCATTTCTCGGCCAACCTCTTTCTTAGTCATGTTGTGGCAATGTACAACATCTGAGTTGCTGCTGTTTAATTTTCTGTCAAAACGCCTGTTGTGTGAAGATGCTCCCCCCAGCTCATAGGTGTCCCTGCTTGTACTGTATAATGTATTTAACTACCTGGGTGTTCATATTCATCATGGTGCTCTTTCACCTCATTTTACATACGGCGCAGCCTGCTGCCGTGACAACTGTGGCCATGGAGACTTGAGGAGTATCCAGAAGAGAAGGTGCTTGTCAGGAAGGAGAAAAGACTGAGAGAGGAGAAAGAGAAAGACAGGAAATTAAGAAAAGAGACCAGAGAGGACAAAAGAGGGGTCAAGAGAGGAGTGAGTGGAGAACAAGGAGGAGATGTTAGAAAGGACAGGGCGGGATTGAAGGAGGGTGAAGAGGAGAGGCTGAGATTGTAAGTGATGAACGGATGAGAGGAGAGGATTAATGAGGAGGAAAGAAGGATGGAGAAATCAGAGCAGGAGGAAGTAAAGGAGAGAAGTTAAGTGAGAGGAAGGATTGATGAAGGTACAAAGGAAGAAAAACTGGACTTGCGTTCTTGTATCTCCCCTCCCCTGGTTTGAAGGAGACCTGCTGTTTGTCTGTTATTTACATGTTTAAACTCACTCAGCTGCTAATTGAATGAATACTTCTTTGATCAGCAGAGGTTGTGTGTGTGTGTGTGTGTGTCTGTGTTTTATCACTCACTTACAGACCATTGGAGCCCAGTACCCGTACAAGTCACAGTTTATGTGTTTTATAGGCAGGCAGATCTCTGCTGCCGCCGCGACTGTCACTCATAATACAAACTCTGGATTAAAGTAGTTCATGGTGGTCGGCCAGTACCGCCAACGGCCGCTTTCACTGTGTTTGCTACTGCTGTTTTTGACATCTGGATTACGACAATCTAAGACTAAAAATAGACACCAGCTAGAAACATACGTATGGGCTTGATTGGAAAACCAGTAGAGAGAACAGAAAGGCTGAAATCATCTGAACTGATGCTGCCACTGAGCTAGAATAGATAGACAGGATCAATGCTGGATGAAGTGAAGCTCCACACTGACATTTATATAAAATGTTTTGTTTTTACTTTCAAATGAATTATGAGAAGCTTTGGAAAATCATTTATACAACCTTTGTACAATAAGTAGTAAAAAGTTACTTCAAGTTTTAAACAGCTTCCTTTTTCGCTTCGTTCGTTTGCTTTGTTCAGAAATGACCTAATGTGTACGACGATAACCAATCTTTGTTCACATCTTGGTTGAACTTATTGTGAACTCTGTTTTTTTCTTCCTGCTTGCTGAATTATACTTCAACTGGTCTGTTCACCTCAGGCATAATAGGTAATGAGCCAATAGATTGTGTTTGACTCAATGAGATGTATAAAAGATATCCCGAAACATTCACCAGAAATACACACTTTAAAATACACTGTGTTTATTGTACACTAAATGGCAAGCCTTATCAGCTTAATAATTAGCAAGTAGCAATTAGTGTCTTCCTCAGTATTCATATCTTATGTAATCTACATTATTTGACATCATAGGACAGACCTCTATATCTGGAGATGTGGGAGATATAGAGACAGAGAGAGAAAGAGAGAGGCAGACAGAGGAATAGGGATGCTCAAACAGAGAGACGTGAAGGAAGCAGACATGCTGAAGAGGAGAGACGTGATGCTGACAACATAAATCTCACTGCTCTGTCTCTACTGCTGTTCTATATGTGCGCTCCAGGACAAAGTCTTCCTTCTTTCCTTCCTTTTCTGGAAGACTTTAGCCAAAGGTAATATAAGACTGCATACAGATTCAACATCAGCCCAAATGAGCACCAACATTATGCAGTTTACTAAAGCTTTGGAAAGTTCTTCTTGGCGATTTTCAAAAATTGTGCAAAGCATGCAGTGCTAACCTTCAGTGAATATACAGGAAGTGGAGAAAATGTATGTGAGATTTAAGCCTCCATAATGTAAGCTTACCATTACAGTTTTCTCCTGAATATGTGTAAGATGCCTCTCAGATATGGAGATTTCTAAAATCAGAAATCCTTTATTTCCTGCTTTTCTCTCTCTCTCTTTTAAATGTCATATTGAACTGAATATCTCTGGGTTTTGAATTGACATTTACAAGTCATCATCTCCGAAATTGAAAAAACTGGGCTGGATATTTTCACTATTTTTGAAAATAGAACAAAAGCTTAATTTAGATTATAAATCGGCAGATTGATTATAAACTCAACTTTTAGTTGCTGCCCTAAATATAAAAAAAAGAGAGAGATTTGACAGTTGAGCAAAGGATTCCTAATTCCTGGGTTAAAAGGGTGAACACTACGAATATATTTGTGTGTGTGAGCATGTGTTTGAGAGAGAGAAAGAGATGATAATCATCTGTTACTTTTTGAAATTGAGCATTCTCAGAGGAGCTTTGAATGGATTATACATTTAGTGTGTGTAAAGGGGCTTTAGCATTACTTGATGACATTAAAGCCTCACAGAAGACAGATTTTTAGATGAACACTTCATAAGAAGCGCACAAATGGATGGGATATTTGTAGCTGTATTGTTCATCCTGTGGTTGTGTTCTGCAGCAATCAGCATGAACATCCTCAGCCACTGCTCTCTGGCCCCCATTAATCTTATTAAGATCAATGGGAACACAGGCTAATAGGAGCTGATGAGCCTGCTTCTGGCTGGTTCACATACATGCACCCAGTCACACGCACAAGGCCTTACATACACTGACACACTGACAGAATCAGAATGACATGCTGTCTGTGAGCATACACAGACATCCACCAAAACAAATAACACTGTCGTTATTCACATAGTAAAATAAAAACGTTTCAGTGGAGGGAGGGCTAGCTCCAGCTCCTGGCTCTGCTCTGTCTCCCCACCGTGCACCCTTTAATCAATGTTTTTTTGTATACAAAACTAAATCAATAGATTTCAACAATTTCAATGGGCCAATCGAATGACCAGTTTCAATGGGCCAATCGAATGACCAGTTTCAATGGGCTAATCAGAAGGCTAGATCAAATTGGCCAATTGAGTGTTTTGCGCTGCATGACTGCTATGTGACTGCCTTGTGCAACATACGACTGCTGACACTATAAATAGAAGACAGTCAAGTGATGCGCTAGAAATGACATATTATGATTTACCTCCAGTTAATTTTTAGTTTGTTTCCATGTACATTTCATTCTTAAAGGAGAAATGCTTCCAATGTGATGCTGTTGAGCCGTTTTGGCCAAAGACCATTTCAGAATTCAGCGCCAAGTACAATCCAACAGGAAAGCAAAACAGAAAAACATTAAAATGTCTTTAATTTAGATACTCAGATGTTGGAGTTTTACATTTTGCTGGCCTGAGGAAAAAAGCTTTTTTGAATTAAGAAGCTAAAATGATCTATTGCTGGGTTGTTGATTATCCCACATAATCCTCCCCGCTCGTTCTCCACCCACTAGTCATAGAGATTGTTGAGCCTGGATCTCTTTAGCAGACATGACCACCAGTGTTCCCCTGGTCTGTACTAATAGTTGAGGGAAAGCAGGATTCATTCTTCCTCTGGAATACAGTTCATTACATTGTATCTTCATTTTTTTTTGTGTTATCCAATACATTTGTTTCCTCAAACAGTAATTGTGGATAATATTTAGCTAGAGTTAGTTTTTTTCTAGTCATTTTAAAAAGCTTCCTGTCTAAACCATGTGACTCAGGCTGACATCATCACAGCTCCTGGTCACAGACAGAGCATTATGGGATGCACCCACACACATAAACACACACACACACGCACACACACTGAGCCACATGGCATTGAGTGTTATGTCAGCTCGTGTTATCCTCAATGAGGGTAGTGACATCGAGTGACCCTGCAAAGGGCTGTGTGTGTGTGTGTGTGTGTGTGTGTGTGTGTGTGTGTGTGTGTGTGTGTGTGTGTGTGTGTGTGTGTGTGTGTGTGTGTGTGTGTGTGATGCTCCCAGCTGATCAGCTCAGGCATGATGATGGTGTAGGGCCAGCCCTTCTCTCTGATCAATTTAAACACTCACACACACACACACACACACACACACACACACACACACACACACACACACACACACACACACACACACACACACACACACACACACACACACACACACACACACACACACACACACACACAGTTGGAGCAATGGGGAATACTGTCATGACACATATACATGTTCGTACAGCAGCCATCTGTGAAACATCACTCTCACATTGTACACTTATTTTCACACACAAAAATATGTGCTAAAATGTGTGCAGCCTAAGGTCACTTGATGACTTGATTTAGTTTAATTACTCTGTAATCTCTATAAAGAAATATCTGTATATGAATTAATCATAAAACCAGTCCTGAATCAGACGGATAAATTCGCTTTCAGATAATTAATGAGTGTGTGGTAGGACTGCGCAGTAAAATAACTTGTTAGTATAACTGCAAAGATTCACACAACATAATGTGGCACTTGCAGAGTACAGCCAAATCACCACTGCTGCTACCAGTGTCTCTTATCGAAGAACACAGTATTCAACTATTATCATTGTGGATGGTCTTCCTTTGTCCACCCATAGACTTAACCATGGTAATGTTTTAAAATACTCCAAAAGTAAAGGAAATTATCATCCAAGCTTCAAGGCTTTATTCCTACTAACTGTCCCTAAAGTCCATGTTTATAACCACATGCACAAACACCTCAATCTTCTTTGAGACATTTAAAGGAATTTAAATCAATTGGAGTCATGCAGATGTTGTTGTAGATTCTTTTAAAAATAAATTTGAATTACATATATATATAAAACACATGTTTTATTTAAATCTCTGAACAAGTTTGCCTTTGCGGCTGCCTGTGTTGGCCAGGACACTCTTGAAAAAGAGATTTACTTTCTCAAAGAGTCTGTTTCTAGGTTAAATAAAGGCTAAGTGTAAAACAAAAAGAAATGTAAAACAAGCCAGTGGAGGAATTTGTTTTCCCCTTATTGGCCATAGCTCTGTTTCTATATTTAAAGTTAGATAGATTTCCTTTTAAGTTCACCAAGGGTTCACAAAGAGATTATCAGTGATCTGATGCACTACGATTTGAATAATTGACTTTATGCTTCTTTAAACCACCCTATACCCTGATGATCCAACCCTATGTCTGTCCCTCTATAGTCATCTCTTTTTTGCTGTTTTACAATTTGTTCCTCATCTTTCTCTTCCATTTTTAGCTTCTACTCTTTGTATTGTCTCTTTGGACCATCTGTGGTTTGGTTAATCCTTTGATTCAACAATGATTGGAAGTTTTTTCAAGCCAAGGTCAAAACCCTGAATGTATTTTTGTAATTATTTCTCCTCCAACTCAAATGGCACACCTGCTCTAATGCTCAGTTTTTAAAAAAAGGTTTAAGTCTGGGATGAGCAACTAAATTCATTTATTTATTTTAACGCTTCAACTCTTTTTAAGTGTTAGTCCTTCTGACTGAAAACTTCTATGTGTATCAGAAAGACATCACCAAGGACATTTTTTCGAACAGGCTGCTCTCTTGGCTTGAGCAACACAGATTTCTTGACCAGCTCCCAAAAGAGGGGATTTGGAAGCTTACAGCACCCACTACTCCTCCTTAAATCAATTAAGCTGCTACGGTTTTTGTGCCTGGTTCTGCGTCATGTTGGTGTTTTTATACACATCTTAAAGCCATAGAAGAGAAAGTTTAAGGGAGCGGAAGAGAATTACAATTTATAAAAGTGATCTTGTGTTCAACTATACTGTAGAAGAATATGGACGTACAAGTGTTTATTGGGTTTTCATAGTTGTCTATAGATTACCAATATACTATTTGCTTACGCTAGTAAATCCACATTTTGAGTGGGACTTTTTGGATAGGCGGTTGCACTAGCGTAATGCAAAAAGGAAAAAAGGAAGGCAAATATGTAGTCAAACACATTGCCAAACCAGTTTGCCTTTTTTTAAGGCTAAAAATATGTGATTTAAAGGGAAATTAATTTAAAAAACGACCACCAGTGCATAATAAAAACACTTTTAACATTGTAGCCTCATCTTTTATGTGTGGTGCTCTCATTCAAAGGTATTTCTAGCTATTTTTTAGATGTACAATGTGTTATTTTCAGTGGAAACTCCTGTTTATTTAACCAGCTGCACCAGAGGCAGTTGTCTTGAGTATCCAAACTTCAAGTCTCTGCCCACACATGAAACAAGCCTGATTTCCATGGCAACGTTATCCCTCTCACAGCTGTATTACAAGCACAGAAGGAGATTACCAACATTAAACGAGTGCAAATTCTTCACTGGACCTGGACACAGTAGGCAAAAACAGTTGGACCCTGTAACTTTGACAGTTCGATTAATCCTTTTGAGGCAGTTTATATGAAACACACAGAAACAACAGCTCTTCTGTATACCGGTATGGGAATGGTCTCCTCCCCCGGTACTGACAGAACAAAGGGTTTTCTAGAGAAGAGGGTTGACAGAGTTCGGGAGCCACTTGTCGTCTCTCTCTTTACACCTCCCGGTCAGCACTCAACCTCACTCTGCAGTGCCACGTGTTACTCACTCACTACCCAGGAACCCCTTGGGGATGTGAGAAATAAAACAGATTTAATATTTCTTACGTAACACCATGCAGTAGTGCAGTATGTATTAAAGCTATCACGAGGTATTTAATAGGGCAGAGGGCAAAGATTATTTCTGACTATACTTTTTAAATCCTGGGAAGTTACATGAGCACAAAACCAAACTATGTTTTTAAGAGCTAAATCATTTTTCTGATGCATACAGCATTAAGTTTGCTGGATTATAGAAATAGCAGCACTGACGTAAGGGGAACAATATTATGGTATTTTGAAAATACAGTGTTTTCAAAAACAGTTTTGAATAGATAATCTGTCTTTTCTCCTGTTTTTTACATATCTTTTTTAATGTATTCATCTCAAACAATATTTGTATATTCTTATATTTAAAACGAAGTGTGCTTACTGAGTGACAAAATAACATGGTTGAGCAAACCGGCAGTAATTACTGCTCTTCACGTAGCTACTTCACAGTAAAGCCATAATCCAGTCCTTTCACTGGAAGGCTTTTAAAGTGAAGCGGCAGCAGGAAATGTTTTGATTTCATTAACAGCAATGCACGCATGCACCTGCCTTCTAAAAAAAACCTGAGGTCTGCGGCTCTTGTGTTTGCACTGTTTTGTCTCCATGAGTCATTTTGTCAAAGATTTTCTTTTCCATTTTAGTTTAAATGGTTGAAAATAAAACTATCTTTCAGTTCATCCAGCATTTGTATGCAATCAGGTTCATAGCCCTTTCTCAAAAATACATCTTAACACAGAGAACGAGCATCACTTGATCGAACTATTGAAAATCTATCATCCAAAATAAAGTATGCCTCTTGGCAACACTGACTGAAGGTATTAAACGTGTTGTTTTGACCAGCAATTGAATAAATGAATACATTTATAGAATGTACTTAAAAAATCTTGTCAATCTATCAATTTTTATTTGGACACCTGCCAGTAATTACTTAGTCTTCTTTGTTACTTGTGTGTGTGTGTGTGTGTGTGTGTGTGTGTGTGTGTGTGTGTGTGTGTGTGTGTGTGTGTGTGTGTGTGTGTGTGTGTGAAGCAAATTGGTTCATGTGATTACTCTATTTGTTGTCTCCATTGTCCTGCAGTAATCTCCATTCTCAGACACAACCATGTTGATTATCAGCCTGACTCCTGGGTCACATCCTGAATGGACTTCACACACAAACAAACACACACACACACACACACACACACACACACACACACACACACACACACACACACACACACACACACACACACACACACACACACACACACACACACACACACACACACACACACACACACACACACACACACAATCCATTTGGGCTTGGTCCCTCACCAGAGGAAAGGACAAATTCAGACCTATGGTAGCAGAAGTAGAATTGACATAGGCAGGTGTGTTCATGTGTGCTGCGGAGGCTCTTATCATGGTTAAACAGCTCTGAGTTGCGGCGCTCTTGGACCTCAACAGGTCATTACCTTTATATATACAGTCTATGGTCATCACACAGCCTCTGTAAGGGCACAATACGCAGGTTACACCTGTTAAAAATGAAGAGCAAGACAAATAAAGGTTTTTTGGTACATTTAGCAATAATTAGTCATGTTTAACATCAGCGCTGGATGTTTTGCAAACCATTGGGAACTTTTTAAATTTCTGATTTTTTTTTCTTTTCCTCACATTTAATGAAGGTATGAACAGTAAGAACATGTAATAATAATCCATGTCATTTATATAACGCTTTTCCTGGTGCTCAAAGCACCTAAATTAGTCTTGTTTTTTAATTGAGAAAATAAGCACAGATACAATTACCTAAGACAAAGTGATTTTGTTTTTGGCTGCGTATTAAGTCTGTTCGTCCGCCAGCATCACAGGGAAACGAATGGCCGGATTTTCATGAAACTTTGTGCAAACAAAGAACTCGTCTAATGTTAAAGCATATTCACAATTTATGGTTTTGTTAACATTGCGAGAAAAATGTGAATAACAAATCCCTTTAAGATCTATCAATACGTTGTTTTAAAGGTTTGAGAAATACAATACAACACACTTTCTTCGTAGCTTCCATGTTGTTCCCCCATTATGACTTCTAGCTCATAGACACACACATGAATGAATGGCACTACATAGAAAGTCAGAAAACTAACCAAATTCAGAAAGGTTGTTCCTCTGGGGAACATAAATGTTTAAGTTTCTGGAACAAAGGTTATGGATCTTCAATTTTATAGGTGTTTTATTACTTGCGTGGTTAGACATGCATACACATTTAATGTTCATTTGGACGGAGAGCACAACTCCAGCAGGTTTAGAGAGTAAATTGATTTATAGTTAGCGGATATAAATGAAAACAATAGCTACCTGAGAAAACATTTTAAAGTCTAAATTTGACTGCATGTAATGCAACATAATTAGCATTAAAATAATATATACAGTACATGCAAACACACTGGTGGTAGTTTGGGGGTTTTAGCTGCTGCTATCTGTGGCTAAATTGAATTGAGTGTCTATAATCCCTGTGTGAAAGTGTCTGTCTTGTTGGCTCGCTGCCTTCAGGTGTGTGTACTACTGCAGGTCTCTTTTGTGTGTGGGTGTGAAATCTGAGTGCACTTGTTACTGTTGTCGTCACTGTCTTTCAGTGGGCACGAGTGTGTCTGTACGGGTCTTTGTGCGTGCTCTCCGTGTGCGTCTTATGTGTCCTTTAAATCAACAAGAGGAGTGCTGTGCTTAATGGGCTTTAAAACCTGCCGACTCACTAACCTTTTGCATTGACGGAGCCACAAAGAGAGAGAGACAAACACAGAGAGGGAGAGAGGGAGTTTGTGTGGGAGAAAAAAGAGAGAGAGATGAAAATGATACGTAGGAGAGAGGAAGGTGTTTCTGAGAGAGAGAAAGAAAGTGGAGGTGAGAAAGTGAAATAATGTGTAAGCTCAATAAATAGATGTGTGCAAATTTCCCAATCCAGGGTCCAGTTTCCATTACCAGACACTGTGTTACCATGGAAACATACTGATTATGTAGCAGGACAAACAGTAGGATGTTCCTGTGTTTTATTAGCCATGAGATATATGTATTTTTGGCAACATCTTTGTGGCCTAAGTGGCCTCTGCTTCTAAACTACTAATGTAAAATCCTTCTCTTTTAACCTTTTCTTTACTGTGTCAGAGGTGCTCACGGAATGCATGAGAAAGTGATGGTAACCGCTGGTATTTGATGCAGGTATTCTCATCACAACCCTCGATAAAACGCCAGTGTTTGACATGTTTCACATTGCTGCTGCTGCTGGATGAAAGCCTTGGACGGATCAAATGTTTTGTATGTGTTTTATCTTTGCTTACAAAATGTTTTTTCCTGTGAATGCTACAGTAAGGCCAGGAAACTTGCCAAAAAATGAGGGACGTTTATTAATAATGGATTATCCCTTTTTTATGTCGTAGAATCAGTGAGAAACTGAGCCTTAAAAATCCATATTAAAGTAGAAGATATCGCTTTGTGCAAATGTATTTTGAAGAATATGTCCGATTTGATCAACATATTTTTACCCTCAGGGCTTAGAAATATGAATATAAGTTGCCCTCTTATGACCACATTGTCAAACATCCCTAAAGACCTGTACATAATTGAGTTGTGAAAATCATGGAGGGACAAACACAGATTACAGTAGAAAAACGTATGGTCTGCCATTAATTAATTGTTATTAACCATGTTAATCATGCACAGACTTAAGATGTTGTCGTTGTGGTTTTCAGATTTAATTAAAATATGATTATTTTAAAAATAATTTTCCATTTCTGCTCTCACACTTGTCATTATTCCATCCATCCATCCATCCATCCATAGTACACATGAAGGTATTTGCACACAACTAATCATCAGGGTGAATTGGCTTTAATGTTTTACTCACATGTTTTCAGTATTCAAGTCTGCATGTCCTCTAGAGGTGATGTGCACATCAAATCTCACAGGTGACATTTCTTGAAAGTCAAAGATACTTTCTGCTTGCTTTTACACAAAGAAGAAACAGGTTGCCAAGCCAACTGTTGCTGTAACCAGGGAACATGTTTTTTGTTGTTGTTGTTGTGTCTCTAACCGTTTGGCCTCATTGTCTCTTATTTTTGCAGCCCCCATGCACATTAGTTGACTGACCGTGAAATCCCAATGCAAAGTTAGAAAAGTGAGATGACTAAACTTTTCTCTGTCTTGTGCTTTCTCCTCTTTTCCTCTCTACACAGGAAACAGTAGAATATGCCTTCCTGATCATTTTCACTATAGAGACATTTCTGAAGATTATTGCCTACGGCCTGGTCATGCACCAAAACTCCTACGTCAGAAACGGCTGGAACATGCTGGACTTTGTCATCGTCATAGTGGGGTAAGTTCATAGGTAGAGCATAATATGTACGTGTAGACACACAGGGTCAAAGATATAAACACACACTCACAGTCAGATTGTTTCTTAAAATTGAAACAATACACACTATGGCTTACCCTGTTCCCTGTTGTACATAAACCCATCACACATGAATTGCAAAAGCATTACAGCTGCAATGATTATTCCAGTGTTTTAACAGAAAACATCATTTAGAAATGTTATTTAGTCATGCAAACATGGTCAGAAAATGCTGTTTTCAGCTTCTCAAATATGGAGACTTCCTGTCATTTTCTGTTTATATCCTTTCAAACTGAATAATTGGGGTTTTGGACTGAGAAAACAGACATTATCTTGGACATGCGGCAATTCTCTAGTTTTCTGACATTTCATAGACCAAACAGTTCATCTACAGATGAATTGGCAGATTCATCAATAATAAAAGAGATCTTTAGTTGCAGCCTTAAGAAGCATCTTAACTCTGTCCACCATTTGCCCGACTCACCAGCTGATCATCCTTACAATGTCCTGTCGAGAGCTGACAGTAATGTTTCAGCACACACATGAACACACAGACAGCCTTGTTTAGAGTGATGGGTTATCAGTGGACCACCTGGCCCCAGTAGGACTTCAATGTAAACTGTGATGAGCGCTGAAAAGCTGAATGTAAACACACAAACTCATAAAGCATGTCAATATAAGCCCACCCTTGCACATACACAGAAGCAGGTACAAAGAGGACACATGGCTTTGTTTTCTGTTTTCATCTCTGCCACTTCTCTTTTGCCCCTTCACTCCTCTTCACCCTCTCTCCCCCATTGCCTCTCTATTCTCCATCAGGTTGTTTAGTGTGGTTCTGGAGATGATAACAAAAGATGCTGACTCGGGCGGCCAGTCTGGAGGCAAACCCGGGGGCTTTGATGTCAAGGCCCTCCGAGCCTTTCGCGTGCTACGACCCCTTCGCCTTGTCTCTGGAGTTCCTAGTGAGTTAACAGAGAGCTGTTTTTTGGTTTAAAGCACATCTTTTCCCATTTCAAGACCTCACCCTTCTTAGGCTTTTAATCAGGGGGACAATGGGCAGAGTTAGGCCCCTAAACCTAAATGTCAGGTTGGTTTAAAAGTGAATCCAGGCTCTGAGCACAGACAAACAGGCAGGTGAAGTTTATCTGAGTAGTCACTGCAGATGGAGATTGGGAGGACGAATTGAGGACATCAGGTTGTTGGCCAGCTGGCGGAATGGCACAGGAAAACAGTCAACTAGAATACAAGAACACAATGAATGTGGCGGGAGCAGGCCGTAGTTAGACGCCGACGTTGTGGCCAATTCGGGTTTCACAGCAACACTACAGAATCCTATGTGTGACGTCAGGGACACTACGTCGATTTATATGTACATTCTATGCATGTGACACACAGCTGAGCAGCATGTGAAATGTATCTCTCACCTAAAACTGACAAGGACAAAGATTTCTCATTTGGTACTTAGACAACCTTTGTCGTTGAAGAAAGCAGAGAGACATGCAAACATAATGAAAAGCACCCCGAGGTTACCAAAGTCTAGGAAATATAACAATAAACAACGGTGCAATACAGTCAACAGTTCATGAGAAATAGCTGTCAATCAGGCAGAGTTTGTACACACCACACAGTCTTTAGAAACAGTCGAATCAGTCGACAAAAGTTGAAAATACATCTGTTAGTGTGTAGCGGCTTTTATATAACCTTAATATTTGATTTGATCAGATTTCTATCTGCTTAGTTCCTACTTTTTAGTCCAATCCCATAACCACCCAGGAGACACTGCCTCCTTCACTGTTTGTGTTCATGTCTAACCTTAGATCAAGTTGGCCTAATGTGTCTGCAATCTTTGAGTTGCCATAGCAATGTATCATCTCCTGGTCTCTGGGAGACAGGACCTCTGGGAAAGATGAGCTGAGACGACATTTTCAGATCTATTCTCGTTTAACATTTGTCTTTGTGGGATGGTATGTGCAGTTTAATTAACCGGTGATATTTGGGCTTGTTTGCTGATGCCACCGAGGGTTGGCTTGTATTCCTATTCCATCATATCAGAGGCTTACAGAGAAATACACAAGGCCATTTCAACAACTGATGGATTGGATAGATTGTTTGTGTTTTGTATGAGTCTGATTGCTTTTCTGTGCTTATTGTGTCTCTATACGATTGAATTGAGAAAATAATTCATCAGAGATGAAAGTAATTATGTATGAAAGGCAGTTGACTTGATGATGACTGATGTCCAGTTTTCCAAATGCTACTGCAATATCGATCCGCATGTTTTGCATGCTGCAATATTTTTGGGGGACAAACATTGCATAGCTTTAGGATGCTTACACAATTATTTGTAATTGTATAAGCTCCTGTAATTTAACATGAGTTCTTCATGGATCTCTCCTGCAACTTGATTAATATCATGCTGCTGGTTTTTTTGCATCGGCGACGAATCAAGCTTGGGTCGCCGTGGTTGTACACGGTTTACAGTAAGGATATTTGTGTCTGTTTGACCGTTGCCTATCTGTGTTTGCAGGTTTACAGGTCGTTTTAAACTCCATTATTAAAGCCATGGTTCCCCTTCTCCACATCGCTCTGCTGGTCCTCTTTGTCATTATCATCTATGCCATCATTGGCCTGGAGCTTTTCATTGGCAAAATGCACGCCACATGCTACATAAGACAAACAGGTATGGTATAAATCAGTATTGTTACATTTTTTATTGAATCTGATTTTGGTTTTAATCCAGAGACTTGCTTTTTTATTAACCTTTTAAGCCTTTTAAATCCCACATACACCCTGCAGTATGAGCAGGCCTACATATGTCATTTTAGGATGCTTTTAATCCCTGACACATGTACCTTGTATTTGAATGGTGGCAAGCTACAGAAAATGGTAGAATGGTGGATTAAATCCAGTGATTAAATGACTAATATCTGACTATTATGTAAACAGGCTTCACCTTTACTCCAGCATTGCTTCCAAAATGGCAGAAATATTCAAGAAATAAGGAGAAATGGATTGAAGCATGTAGACCTATACTCTCCTATACTACAATCACACACACGCATACAGCCACAGTCATATTGCAAGATGGCTGACAGACAGAAGCTCAAATAACAGAGATTGACAATATACAAAATATGACAGAACTTAGTTCATGTTTTGCCCTCTTTCAACAGACCTAATTTACCCCTCTTCCCTCAGTCTCGCTTTGATGTGTTTTGATCTTGTTGCTTGTGGACGTCAGGAAAAGCACTGTAGGCAAAGATTTCATGTTCATGACGGAGCGAGATGGAAGCTGCCTTTAATCCCCCCTCACTCACCACCGCTCTGTTTGAGAAAGGCACTTAAACCGTAGCTTGTAGTGTGTGTTGGTGTGTGTTGGTGTGTCTACCACAAAATAGGGGTGTGTGTGTGGATGCATTGTATTTCTTTGCCATAGTTATATAAGGATTTTGTGATTACATCTAGTAATGCAATGTAATCAAGAGAACTGTATATGGACATGTGCATGATGATACAATCACTTAAAAGAGTTTCATTGTAAGATTTCACTATTTTGTTTAAATGAAATGCATCAGTGCCAGGTCTTTTGAAGTGTTTCAGACCATGGGAATGTTAATGTAAATGTTTTTGATTATTTTTGCGCTTTTTGTTATTAGAAAATACTCATCAGTGGATTCATCTGTATGGCTCTGATTCCCCAGGTGCGCTCGCGGAGGAGGAGGCCACGCCATGTGCTGTGTCTGGTCATGGCCGCCACTGTATGCTCAACGGTACATTTTGCAGAGAGGGCTGGCAAGGCCCTAACAACGGCATCACAAACTTCGACAACTTTTTGTTCGCCATGCTCACTGTGTTCCAATGCATCACCATGGAGGGCTGGACCGACGTTCTATACTGGGTAATCTGACGCCAAAGCTATAACATCATTGTGTAGCTTTTGGACTTAAACAAAGTTAATTTTGGTATCTTTGGTATGTTTGTATATTTTCAGGCTAAAATGTATGTCATTTAACGTCTGTATTGGATTTTGACAGATAAATAACGAGGTTTTACTGAAAATCTGCAGGCTACGTGAACAACGAGACACTTACAATATAAAATCTCAAATTAGATATTGTTTCTCCAACAAATTCAAACCATATGAATATTTAACAAAGTAGTTCTCATTGAGAGCTGTAGATTGAACCATTACCTGTCTTTTAATAACAAGTATTTTAAAACCAAAGAAGCCAGCCTCACTTCAAAACCCTCAGTCTCATTAGGACAGATCACCAACAGCTTGTAATTATCCAAAACACTCAACACTGAAGCTCAATTCAGAATGAGTTTTCATCTAAATCCACCCACATCTTTTTATTGATGGTAACCCTCATGGATGGAATAATGAACCTCTCTGCCTCCTTCCCTGCCGTCCTCTTTCTCCCTCACAGACTCTTTACTTCTCGTATGTGTTACCATGGCAATCCCATGCTAATACTGCTGGTGAAGTGACGAAGGTTGGACAGACCTTAAAGAAGGATAGATAGACGGATAGAGAGGGATGGATAGATTAAATCTAACCTCTGACCTTTCCTACTGAAACAAATTAAACTTTGCTGCAGAGTCGATGCATTGTGACGTCTCTGCATTGCCAGCTGGCATAGGGATTTCATTCAGAAGGAATGCAAGTGTTAAAGTAGAACTGCATGCATGTAGACAGGGCGTAGAAAAGCTTAGTGTTGAGGTTAATTGGAATGTGTTAAATGCCAGTTGTGCCAGTATAAATGGAACATCATGCACTTGTTCCCAGCTCTATTAAAAGACAATTTAGCTCAATAGTATTTGCAACCGATTCATCACTAATATACACTACCCAGCCAAAAAAAAGGTCACAAGCCTGTGGGGGGCAGTGCTATGATCTGGGGTTGCTGCAGTTGGTCTGGTCTAGGTTCAGCAACGTGCCCAAAGAATGAGGTCAGCTGACTATCTGAATATACTGAATGACCAGGTTATTCCATCAATGGATTTTTTCTTCCCTGATGGCACGGGCATGTTCCAAGATGACAATGCCAGGATCCATCGGGCTCAAATTGTGAAAGACTGGTTCAGGGAGCATGAGACACCATTTTCACACATGGATTGGCCACCACAGAGTCCAGACCTGAACCCGATTGAGAATCTTTGGGATGTGCTGGAGAAGACCTCAATACAAAATCTTGGCAAAAAATGACAGAAATAAATGTTGTGACATTGCAGAAGCTTGTGGAAACGATGCCACAGCGAATGTGTGCCATAATCAAAGCTAAAGGCGGTCCAACGAACGTTAGAGTGTGTGACCTTTTTTTTGGCTGGGCAGTGTATATCACTATCACCTGTCACCTCATCCACTCATTAGTAGCCAAGTTTTCTCTTACATGTCGCCCTATAGTGGTCGCATTTCCTGTTCCAGTTTTAGTTGTAGCTCAGTGAAGGTTATTTTTGTTTGAAGGCCATGATGTGCTTTGACAAAGACTCCAGACTACATTTTAACTAATATCCAGTTCTAAAGTATTTCACATTTACATGTACATCATAACGTCCACATTAACACTATTGACGGTTCATGTGATTACTTACATTCTTATATTGACCCTTTTTTGAAGCTGTCCTAGGAAGTAAAATGTAAACACAATATTCATAAGCTTTAAATATTGTTATGAGGCTATATTACTAAATAACGTATTTTATAAAGTGCATGCAAGTACTTGTGGTTCTTACTGGCAGAAGCTGTAATAAGGTGCACACACTCAACCTCAACCCAATCCATTAGAAAGTCATTGCATGATTATTTGTTTATTGTGCAAAACAACAAACAACCAGACATTTTAGGCTAACTAGAGTGAAGTCGTGCACTTCACTAAGATATGTTTTATGCAACAGGAAAGGATTCTAGGCAATTGTGGCATTAAAACAATAGAATGGTCAAATATGTGCATGAAATATCTATAAACTACGTCTAATATTTCTCCTTCTTAATTTGTATTTCTATTCAGATGAATGACGCAATGGGATTTGAGCTGCCGTGGGTCTACTTTGTCAGTTTGGTCATCTTTGGATCCTTCTTTGTTCTCAACCTTGTTTTGGGAGTGTTGAGTGGGTATGTTTTGAGACAATATGTTGTCATTTATAACTTTATCATTTGATTGACTGGCTAAACTCAATCAATTTATTCAAGACACTAAGAATATATTCAGACATTATCAAAATGGTTCATCAGGTTTTCATTTTCCAAATATAAGGACTGTCATTACAAGATTAGAAAGTAGATATGTAGATTGTTTGGTGTTTTATGTTGAGAATAATAACCCTGCCCTATCCAGAGAGTTTTCCAAAGAGCGAGAGAAGGCCAAGGCTCGGGGAGATTTTCAGAAGTTACGAGAGAAGCAGCAGTTAGAGGAAGACCTGAAAGGATACCTGGACTGGATCACGCAGGCAGAGGACATCGACCCGGAGAACGATGAGGAGGGAGACGAGGAGGGCAAGCGTAACCGTGAGTTTCCTGAATTGAATACACTTTGTCCTTCCATGTTTAAAGCTGGGAAATAAAGATTGTAAAAAGAGCTGTGAGTTCCCATCTATTTGATTTTCTCAATTTTGAATAATGTTGGACATCTCTTTGTCTCATTGATACTGAAAGGAGGCAGGTGAGCATGGCAAACCATTACTCATCCATCTGTTGTTATGCCACTCTGAAATGCTCACAGATGCCTTGAATGTCATAAAGAAAAATGTTGTATGTGTCTCTGACACACTTCGCTGGCTCAGCTAATAACACATGACCTTTTCCCACAATCAGATGGTAACCGACTCTTTTAAGCATGTGAGCGTGACCACCTAAATATTACAGACTGACGGGTTAACGTTAGAAAAGGACAGGTCTCTAATCAGGACAAAGGGACAGTATCACATATTCCTGGTTCTGGATTACACGCAAATGTCTCCTTACATAAGCGCCTTTGATCAAATCTTTATCCAGGCATCCCCTGGTGCAGCTTGGTATACCAGGTCTATTCTACAAGAGTGAATCATACCACCTGGAAATTACAGTTAATTTCATTTCAGGCAGTATGCATCAGAACATACAAAGTAAATTAGGAATACTTAGAATGCAATTTCCACAAAATCAGTACATGACTTTGTATTTTTTCTCTTTCTTTTCTACTTATCATTGTTTGTCTTCTTTTTTGCTTGTATGTGAACCACAATGTGATGCAGTGGTTTACATACAAAAAACATCAATTTATTACCCATGAAAATGCTCGTGATCATCTCTATATCAGTTATATCTTTATCGGACATAAAAAGAGGCCTTTAGTAAAATACTGCCCCTCCTCTCTCTCACTGTTTACTCTCATTGGGCTGATGCAGCAGTGGTGTGAGTTCACAAGTGAAAACTGTGACTTAAGCCGTGGAAGCAGCTTCTGAGGTAGAACTAAGAAAGCAGGCGCCAGGATTGCTTTGATTTTCAGTCTTTTCTATGTTGTGGCTTTGTGTGTGTGGTCACCATGACAACACAGGGGTAACTGTGGACGATTGGTCGTGTGTATGAACATGAAAATATGACTTATTGTGATCTGCAGGGGGCTTTCAGCCTGTTTGATTTCATCATTCAAATACCTTGAAGGCGTTCACACGTACATTTAAGATTATACTGGAACAGTAAACAGGAAGTGGCTGCAAACTGCTTGAATGACAGTGGAAGGTCAGGGTGGGTGGTTGCATGAAGCATCGTAAGAGATTCTTTAAAAATGCAGTCATGATTTATTTCAAGAGATTAAAACACCACAGAGTATCTTGTGTTGTACTTCACAACCTTAATCAGCAGGTTTTAACCCCCTGAAGTATGTCTGTTCACAACAACCGTGTTAGATGCAGTCACAAAACTGTAAGTGTTTTTGTTATACGTGAGTGCAATATCAAGGTTGAGTTTGAAGGTGGATGTGGTCCAATCAAAGGGACTTTAAGTCAGAGCCCTATTTATCATCCCAGCTGTACTGATCCCATCACAACATGGTCTCTAGTTTCTTGTTCATCCTAAGTTATACATTAGATAAAACTGTTAAACTCTTACATTTGCACATGTCTCTGAAGCTTAGCATTACTTTAAAAATAATTTCTTGATTGTAAATCCTCAATCGAAGTCTTGTAGTAGAGGACCTTAATAATATCTACATTAGGAGATGTGCGGCATGTAGAAATGTGTAAAGTCACTTGAGTCAGCCTCGGTTGGGTCTGAAGACTACAAGTTTGAAGATAAGAGAATCTGTACGCAGAGTTAAGAGAGAAATTAGCTAACAAGACGTCTGTAGCTCGCTTCTTTTCTCTGCTTTAGGCTACAAGTTTAAAGCTACATCTTCCTCATCTCTGAGTCAGTTGTCGACAGTCGAGTTGCATTTTGGGTAATGTGCACAATCGTTTGACAGACTGCAACAGTGCCTTAAAACCATTCACAGTGGTGAGCGTGTGGTCAGTTCTTAATATCCTCCAGTTATAACCTTGCTTTTACCTCTGCTGCTGTTGTAGACTTTAGACCCGACGAACACACTAACTCTTTCTTCTTGATCCCTGCAGTGACTGTGTGCCTTGTAAATAACTGTCTGTAGATTGCTGCTAACATTAGTTTTCCCCCCTCTTTGTCCTTTCTCTTCCTATCGTTTCTTCTTATCTTTTTCTCGTTACCAACAGTCTCTGCTTTCTGTCTTTTCTCCTTAATTACTAATTATTTCCAGTCTAATAATGTGGTATTTGTTACTATGTCCAGAACATTTTGGCCTAAAATTAACACTTAATGATACTTTCCAGAATTTGTATGGTTAAAATATGTATATTTAGTACAGATAGCCTACTGTATGTTTTGAGTAAGACCTTTTAACACTTCCAAACTACCTCAAACATATCATTGAAATGTCTGTACTGCAATGTCAGCTGACATAAACTGGCTAATATACATTATAACTACTTAGCACTATTTAGGTAATAGTAGGTCAATATATTTTTATCTTTCTCTTTGCTTGTATGTGCCGAACAGCTTTCTGCTAAAAGTAAATCCTAAACTTTAATACTAAAGGATGGTCTTTTATCACTAGACAATATTACTGTGTGAACTTTACTGTAGCTATACTGGACATGGTGCCTGTGTCTGTACTGTAGTACTGTAGCTGTTTTGCTGTGCTTTCCTCCCTCTCTTGTTCTGTTGTGTACTGACTCACTGCTTCCTCTGCTGTCTGGCTGTGTGAACTGCATGTTGGTTACACCTAGGGGTCACGCTGGCTGACCTCACACAGAAGAAGAAAGGGAAGTTTGGCTGGTTCACCCAGTCCACAGAGACACAGGGTAAATGCGTTTGTGTGAGTGAGTGTGTGGGTGTGCGTGCTGTTTTGCGCATGTTCATGAGGACAGTTCATCTTGGTCCTGGAAGGCACCTCCGCTTGCACGTGCTTTGCTTATGCTTTTTTTGTTTGCATGCCCTTTGTTTCATTTCTCAAAATCTGATCCTCTGCATCCTCATTATAAAAGAATCAATTTTGGAATCAATCAGAAAACATGGACCTCATCATCCATTAGCAATGAACCCCTTTAGACTTTGCATTATGTTGTCTCCCAAGAGCAAATAAAGCCTTTGTAGTGAAATTAATCAGAGAGAAGTGTACAGAGAAGCAGTTTATGGGGAAGTGGCTTTCTATATAAGGAACAATAACAGGAAAGTGACAGCTCTTGAATATAGGTTAATATTTAGCATTATAAGGACACAGTAGTGTTTCAAGATATAGTATTTGTGTTTTTGCTAACACCTAGCTACGGTTTTCGAGTTGTCTGTCTGTAGCTTTTACAATATCTTTATTTCCCTTCAAGGACTTTTTTTCTAATTTGAATAAAACATCGACATGGACTCAAGAAAGACACAATTAGATTTTGTTCGTTGAATTTCGTGGTCATTGTGACCTCACAAAGGCGTTTCCTTCCATAACTCAAAAACTCGAATAATGACTGATTATAATTTTACATTATAATCTTTTCATTTAATCTGGTGACTATATTTACTACATTTTGAGTGAGTAGTAAGTATTTTTGTACATATCTCTCATCCACTCATTCTGAGTTTCATTTCATTTGTCATTTATAAAAAACACTTTTTATGTTTGTACAGTTTATATGATGTCTAATACGCTTTAACAATGAGACTATGGAACTGACACTAGTTGCAGTACACAGACCTGGAGCAAATAGTCTGACCAAATGTAAATAAACAACGACTCAGAACTCAACATTCAACCCGTAAACTCTTATCCGAGTGACTTTATTTGTATCTCAAATTATCATTCTTTATTTCAAATTGACATTTTTGTTTGTTTTTTAAATACATTCATTATTTAAAAAGTCCAATTTGACTCAGGTCTGGCATTATGTACTGCTTCACTGTTTATGCAGAAACCTTAGAAAATGCTGTATTGTTTTAGTGATTGTCAGTCTCATTCTTGAAGTAATTTAAATAATCTGTTATTAAGGAAAATCTGTCTGAATTTCCTTTGATGCAATTTCTATTTACACATGCATTTAGTCTCTTTTCCGTGGTTTGATTTGGCTTGTAAACTTTGTAAAACATGAAAGAAATTTCATCCGACATACCTTCAAGTGGAAAAGTAAAAACTGGAGAGGATCTTAATATATGACTTCATTGTTTAGTGATGGATTATAAGAACTGTTGGTTTACTGTCAGCTGTCAGCTGTAATCGGCAACCTGTACCTTCAGGACACCATCTTTAACCTTTTTGTTAACTTGACATTTTATCTTCTCACGTTAATCTTTCCTGTGTATGTGTGTGTGATACCACAGCGAGCATGCCCAGTGAGACAGAGTCGGTGAACACCGAGAATCACAACGGAGAGGATAACAAATCCCCCTGCTGTGGGCCGCTGTGGTGAGTGTGACTTATTGGGGCAATAAAATGAAGTTCGTAAAGTACAGGCAATAGACCTAGAGGCTGTTCTACATTTGTTAAAATGTTTGTTTGAACACAAATGCACATTTTGCTGACCTTTATTTAAATCTGCGTAATGTTTTATTCTTCCCAGTCAAAAAATATCTAAGTCAAAGTTCAGGTTAGTACCCTGGTACTGTATGTGAGTGCATGGAATATGCCTTCTTCATTCATTCAATTCAACTCATCCTGCATGGGTCATTCTTACCTCGTGTCTTAATTGTTCCAATCCTTAATGTTTTGATCTAACATTTTGCGATTCATGTCATATAACTAACCAATCATTGTAATTTGTAATCTCACTATGGTTTCCTTCTGTATTTTCCCATTTACTAAACTACAATCCATCCAAAACCTTTACATAGACAGCCTTTGTACTGTTTTAATAGTTGCAATACTGTGCTCCATGTTATTTCACCTTGTGTAACTGTATACGTAAGAACAATGCAAATATCAAATATATATGTATAGACGTTAAGTCCAAAGTCAGAAGAGGTGATGCCAAAATATCTTAAATTCAAGTAAATTCTCTGCTGCAGAAACGATGGCTTGTTGGTCTTATTTTGGAACTTAACTCTTCTGAATATGGCACCAAGTATTTTGACCATTAATCTAAAGTTGAAACATTTTCCTGTCAGTCGTCAGTGGAGGCGATGGAACCGTTTCTGCCGCAGAAAGAGTCGAGCAGCCGTAAAATCTGTGACGTTTTATTGGCTGGTCATCATCTTGGTGTTCCTCAACACTCTCACCATCGCCTCTGAGCACTACAACCAGCCAGACTGGCTGACGGAAGTACAGGGTATCTTCATGTTGATCTTTTCGCTTCTATTTGGTTGTAAAACATGTATTCAGCTCAGTTTTCTTTGAAAACATTGAACGTTGCAATTTGTCTGATCATGTTATCCTCTCCTCCCTAGATGTAGCCAACAAAGTTCTCCTGGCGATGTTCACATTGGAGATGCTGGTGAAGATGTACAGTTTGGGCCTGCAGGCATACTTTGTGTCCCTATTTAACCGCTTTGACTGTTTCGTGGTGTGTGGAGGCATCGTAGAGACCATCCTGGTGGAGCTGGCTGTCATGTCTCCGCTGGGCATCTCTGTATTCCGTTGTGTACGACTTCTAAGGATATTCAAAGTCACACGGTATGCAGAACTTTTAGGTTTTCCTCTGATATCAACAGGGATGCTCACTTATATAGGTTGTAAATTGGACAAGGGTTGACTGGATAGTCTCACATCTCAAAATCAGATTTAGTACACAGAAACTTTCCACATTCAGCTGATTAATTTCAGTATATGTGTGTGTGTGTGTGTGTGTGTGTGTGTGTGTGTGTGTGTGTGTGTGTGTGTGTGTGTGTGTGTGTGTGTGTGTGTGTGTGTCTGTCCTTCGTTAACTTGTATTTTATTCCTTCTTCTCCAGTCATTGGGCGTCTCTCAGTAATCTGGTGGCGTCTCTGCTAAACTCCATGAAGTCCATCGCCTCCCTGTTGCTGCTGCTCTTTCTCTTCATCATTATTTTCTCCCTGCTCGGCATGCAGCTTTTTGGGGGAAAGTTCAACTTTGACGAGACTGTGACCAAAAGGAGCACGTTTGATAACTTCCCCCAGGCCCTGCTCACTGTGTTCCAGGTGAGTGTTCAACTTTATTTCCTTTAATTGGCAAATAATAACATCCGCTCACAGGTTTCTGTTCAGAAGATGAAAACGCTCTGCAGGCTTATTCAGTCTCAATCCTTTGTCTCTTAGTCGTTCTCCGTGTGAGTTCATTTTTGCATCATGGTGGACAGTTTCTTTACTGGGTATAAGAATAAATGATTGAAATGGTTTTAACTCGATATCATTTTTTGCCAGATCTTGACAGGAGAAGACTGGAATACGGTGATGTATGACGGCATCATGGCGTACGGTGGTCCCGCGTCTTCTGGAATGGTGGTCTGCATTTACTTCATCATTCTCTTCATCTGTGGAAACTGTATCCTACAAAATCACACACTCGTTTGACAGTGGATGTTCCATATTCTTAAAGCCCAGATGTGTCTTTGATTGTTGGTCAGTGTTTCTTCTTTAAGTCACATGACCAGACATTCTACTGAACGTCTTCTTGGCCATCGCTGTGGACAACCTGGCAGACGCAGAGAGCCTCAACACAGCACAGAAGGAGGAAGAGGAGGCCAAGAAGAGGAAGAATAGTATCAAGTACACTGAAATATTTCACATTTTAATTTCCGTTCACATTCAGTTTTATTGTGTGTATTGTCACATTTGTTACAAGGACTTTCTTTTGGCAGAAAAAACGGCCTTCTGCCTTGTTAGTCACTCTGTTTTATCTGTCTCTCACAGAGAAGCGAGCACAGACAAGAAGAGAGTTGCTATAATAGACATCAAGGATGGAGACACCAAGGTAAACTCTAGTTCTAGTTTGATTTAAAACAAGTTTTTATCTCAGTAATTTAACATTTATATTGTGTCATCTGAATGCAGTTGCCAGCAGAGGCGTTGCTGGAGGAAGACAAGGAGACGTATCCTGCCATCGACACTCCAGGTAAAATTAACCTGTCTTTAATAACACTGGGATCGAAAATGAATCCAATCAAGTTTGTTGTGTTTATTTTGTAGCTTAGTGTTTAAAAATGATTTGCAAGATTCAGCAAGACACTTCATTTTATTCGCAGACGATGAAAAGCAAATGATTTAATAAATCAAATAATTTCAATCTAAACTGAAATATAAAAATATGTAAAAACGACTCATCAGCAATTATCACTGACAGTGAAAATATGGATCAAAAAGACGATTAAAACTGCACATTTATCTGAATATTTTAATTACAGCTGTTCGGAGAGTAACAGTTTAAAGCGGTAAATGTTTAATGGCATACACATGTTGTTTCTTCCAGTTGCCATGATCATCCAAAGTGAAACTACATGAATAAATGAGGGATTGTTTTCGTATTAAGGGGGATTCAAATCATTTTGCTTCCCAGCAGGAGGGGATGAAGAAGATAATGAAAACCTCCCAGAAGTCCCGTTGGGGCCCCGCCCCCTGAGGCTATCTGAACTCAGCATCAAAGAAAAGACTCCGCCCATCCCGAAGGGCAGCGCCTTCTTTATCTTTAGTAGCATTAACCCGTGAGTCTCACACACTGATATTTATAACAGAAACTACTCTAATATTTGTTCAAGCTGAGGCAAAAGCTCAAATTCAAGATGTGTCACTAACCCAACCTCGTTGTTTACCTCAATTTCTGCTGTAGGTTTCGTGTTTTCTGCCATAAACTGATCAACCATCACATCTTCACCAATCTCATCCTGGTCTTCATCATGCTCAGCTCGGTCTCTCTTGCTGCTGAAGACCCCATTCGCAACTCTTCTGCTCGCAATATCGTACGTAGAAATCCACCTGGACTATAGCTAATAACTGTCTTAAAAGGCTACCCCACATATTTTACACAATGTAGCTGTAGCTGATAATCAGCCTTTAGCACAGCAGACATTTTGAAACGAGTAACTAGAAAAAGCAAAGATGTAAATAACAAAAACATGTTGGCTGAATTCCCTTTGGTTGCTTCAATGTCAGTGTCCGGGGTTGCCTTTAAAAAAGTATTTTTGCTCAGGAAGTTTTTCTTATTGTCAGCCTTGATAAGAGTTGTTTGAGAATATCTAGAGGCCAAGGAAAGGGGCTTCAATGCTTCCTTTCTAATCTCCTTTAGCATAGGCCACACTGGACAATCCTTTACCAAAGGAGAGGGGATAATGCCACACCACAATTCCACCAGGGTTGTTGTCCACAAGTCCTATTCCTTGTCATTATTAGGGTTAGGAAAGTGCTTTTTTTACTTAGGACTGCGACTTGGTATGGTGCAATCTGTCATACCGCCATGGTTTATTTTTGAAAAAAGTAGTTCATCTTATAAACACCATCAGCTTGAAAATAGAAAAATTTCTGCTGTGAGAAAGGCCAATGGATAACATGATTTTTCAAACTATACTCAATTAACATTGACATTTTACCACTTGCCTCAGTAGATACACAATAGCAACATAGAAATGAGCATTTTGATGATGGGACATTGGTATTTTAACCCGTACATGAGAGGCGAGGCAGTTGTCCTGTTTGTATTTTTTTTCTTAAAAGCCTCAACACATTTTGTTCTCCCCTACTAACCAATATACTGCAACAATACTGTATCCGAATCTTGTTTTGTCCATCTGTGTTAAATGATATAAATACTGAATGTTATTGTGCTGTCTTGGAATGACTTGATGACTTGAACTTGTGCATTGCCTCTTGCAGATACTTGGTTATTTTGACTATGCTTTCACCGCAATCTTTACTGTTGAGATCCTGTTGAAGGTAAATGAGCTTTGTGCTGTGTTGTGCTGTGCTGGGTAGAGCTTCAGTAACCCTGCGTGCTTATGTCACTCTGATTGCCTCCTCAGATCCTAGGCTATGCAGACTATGTCTTCACTAGTATGTTTACATTTGAGATCCTTATTAAGGTAAACAATAAAAAATAGTTGCGCTGACTCAGCAACAACCCACCACTTCCAAGCTTGCCACATACGTCCTCCCTCCCTTCATTTTTGTCTCTATAATTATTGTGCAAAATGGCCGCCTGCTTGTCTTGTTGTCATGGCGCCAATAGGTTAAAGTGGAGATCATATATTTCGGCAGATATTTTATTGTCTGTCAGTCACTGTCAATCACGGCCCACTTTCCCTCTTCATCCTCGACCAGTTTATGGACCAGTGGCTCTCCAGAGTATAACTATTTGTTGGGCTAAAATATAACCTTTTTAAAAACTTTTTGAGGACAAATCAATGTTAATACCATTTTTTTCAAAAAACAAACATGTTTTTGATTTGTAATTAGAATTGAATTAGAAATATTCTGCACTGTGGAGAGATGAACTCGAACTTGAACTAACATCAAGCTTTATATCCAACTGCCTGATTGCATACTGTACACACACACCTGACCCAAAATAAAGTCCAAATAAAGACATCTTCAAAAATTGTGAACCATTTCCATTAAGTTTGCTGTTAAAATTCAAATCCCCTGCCTGACCCCTTTGCTCGCTGCATGCCTGCACCAGGTAAATCTCATGTATTATGGCGTAAGCCTAAAATTCGATCAGGAAAGGATTGAAAGGCTTAATCCTATGTTCCTCGTGCCCTGTCTGAACACTTTGTGTTTTATATTGTCTTTCTGTGTGTGTGTGTGTGTGTGTGTGTGTGTGTGTGTGTGTGTGTGTGTGTGTGTGTGTGTGTGTGTGTGTGTGTGTGTGTGTGTGTGTGTGTGTGTGTGTGTGTGTGCACTAAAAATGCATGATTCATGTGATTCAATGATTGTGATTCCAAGCTGTTCGTCTATTCATCAATAAACACTTAAATGTATTTTATTTAAGTTAAAAAATATTAAACCAAAAGTGAAATATATATACATACTGCTCAAACCTATAATGGCCTACAGAATATTAGAGGTACCAATCTTTGTATGTGTGTGCTTGCCCTAATTACATAACATGTATTAATAGCTCAATTTAAATGCAGGACCATGAGCTGCTAATCTATTATATTGCGTATTGTTGTCATAAACACTACAAAATCAATGTCATGTAAGAGAATATTCAGCAAGAAAACAAAACAATTCAGTTAAGCTCTTTTAAGTTATTCACAAAATGTTCCCTTGAAAATGGACACTGTAATTAGTTTTACATAACAGGTCATTTATATAGTAACAGTCATTCAAATCCCATTTCAGCCTGTCTTGAAGCCACCCCTTGTATACTCTGGTGTTTGTGTTGTGCTCTTTAGTCCTGACTGTTTTGTCTCCTCTGTCCAGATGACAGCGTTCGGAGCTTTTCTTCACAAAGGGGCGTTCTGTAGAAACTACTTCAACCTTTTAGACCTGCTGGTCGTTGGCGTGTCTCTGGTATCGTTCGGCATCCAGTATGTATCTTTACATTCCTTTTTAAATGTTGAATTGTCATTGAGCAAATGTGTGTATTTTTGTGGTAAGTGTTGCTGTTTGTTCTGCGTCTAGCAGAGCAAATAGGACATACAACATGCCCTTATATCACTAAGCTGAATCCCCTGGTGTTTTTATGTCTCATTTAGGTCCTCTGCTATCTCAGTGGTGAAGATTCTCCGTGTTTTGAGAGTCCTTCGTCCACTCAGGGCCATCAACAGAGCCAAGGGACTAAAGGTCCGAATGAAAATAACAACACGCTTTGTGTTAGGGATGACATGAGTACCCACACTTTCAGACAAAGAAGATGCCAATATTTTCAAATCATGATAGTTCACAGACAATTTTCAATCCCAATGGAATGGTAATGGGATGACAGAAAACGTCTTTTGGGGTGCACGAAACTCACTATAAACACATTTAGGGGATGCATGGTGAACAGAGAGTAACATTGTGGTGCATTAAAGCTCTATTCAATAAAAGGGAGAATTGGGCAAGAAAATTATAACATTGTCATGATGTCTTTACTGAAGTCTTGTAAAATCAATTTTTTAGGAGAGAAACTTGAATAAATAGAGTTTTTTGATGGAGGTGTTCAAACAGCAATATGAAATGGATATTAGAGCGGTAACGAACGGTAATTATGAGTTAATTCTGTTTGGATGCAAACAGTAAAGGAGTGTATGTTGAAGTGCATGGGATATACAGCAATTTTTGTTTGTCTTTAACCATGGTAATGAATTGGTATAAAGAATCAGGCGATCAACAACTACAAATCTGGTAATCGTGACAACCCCAGGGTGCTTATCTGAATGTGTGTGTGTCTAGTAGAATTTAGCATGTATGCATCTTAGCTGACGATACAGTGCTGTGTATTCCTACTAACAGTGTGGAACTGTGTGTCCTTTGCAGCACGTGGTCCAATGTGTGTTTGTGGCCATCAGGACCATCGGCAACATCATGATCGTCACAACACTGCTGCAATTCATGTTCGCCTGTATCGGAGTGCAGCTCTTTAAGGTAGGGTCAAACGATGGAAAGTCAGATCGAGTGTAACCTGGTTACCACAGACACTGAGTTTCTCTGTTGTTCTTTTCCCAGGGTAAATTTTATCGTTGCGCCGATGATGCAAAGTCCAGCCCAGAGGAATGCAAGTGAGTATATATTTTTTTCTTAATGGTTTTCAACTCAAGACATTGGCCTACATGACTGTGTTCATGTCTGTGCGTACATGGTTTCTTTAATATTTACATTCATTTACAGAGGTACCTTCATTCTCTACAACAACGGGGACATGGCACTGCCAATGGTGAAGGAGAGGATCTGGTACAACAGTGACTTTAACTTTGACAATGTCCTCATGGCCATGATGGCTCTTTTTACCGTCTCCACTTTCGAGGGATGGCCCACGTAAGTACTTCTGTCTGTAAGTAGGTTTGATTATGAATAAGAGAAATAATAACTATAATATAACTATTTTATAATCCTTCACCTTTATCTCTGCCTGAATGAACTTTTTCATAAAAAGTCACATAGGCTACTGTAGAAAATGTAAGCGATACAGCCAAGTCAATATTGTCCATAATTTCCTTATCTTGTGAGTATGAATATGCTTAAAGTACATGATATAGTGTCTTTAAGCGAACAACTTTTTACTTGGATAATAAGTGTCAATTATCTTTTGTGTCCCTGCAGTCTGCTCTACAAGGCCATCGACTCTCACAAGGAGAACATGGGTCCGATCTACAACTACCGCATTGAGATCTCCATCTTTTTCATCATCTACATCATCATCATCGCCTTCTTCATGATGAACATCTTTGTCGGTTTCGTCATTGTTACCTTTCAGGAGCAGGGGGAGAAGGAATACAAGAACTGTGAGCTGGATAAGAACCAGGTAAGAGGGAGCTATCACTCTGGTGCCTTTATTGAATACTTACTGTATGTTGTTCTAAGAAGCATCAGTTTAATGTTTGATGATCTCAACTAAATGGATCCGGCTTAATAATGATGCTCCTTTTCATCATTTAAATGTTTTTGCTTTCAAAGATGGAAACTAGCCTACAAATGGTCAATTTTTTTGCTCTAATGTCATGAACCATTTACTATATTGTATTACTCCAACGAGTGCCTATAACAGAATTAGACATGTTTCACTTGATCATTAGTTGTTTTTTGTTTTTTTTGTCACCATCACAGCGTCAGTGCGTGGAATATGCTCTTAAAGCTCGTCCTCTCCGGCGGTACATACCCAAAAACCCTTATCAGTACAAGTTCTGGTATGTGGTGAACTCTACTGGCTTTGAGTACGTCATGTTTGTCCTAATCATCCTCAACACCCTGTGTCTGGCCATTCAGGTAACTAATATTACATTTTAATACTATCATAATGGTTTTTCCCAATAATTATTGCAGACCATTTACACAGTGTATGTCAATTAAAACATCATGATACTTAAAATGCACTACCCGTATTATTAGTAAATGTTTTTCTGATCAGTTTGTGTGCCTGTCTTTTTCCAGCACCATGGTCAGTCTCATCTGTTTAACTATGCCATGGACATCCTCAACATGGTCTTCACAGGAGTTTTCACCGTGGAGATGATCCTCAAGCTCATCGCCTTTAAACCCAGAGTAAGTCTACTTTCCTCTCATCTCATCTCCTTTTTCCATTTATGTGCCAAATATCCATTAGTTTCCTGAAACATCTTATTAAGAGTGTTTTTCTTTAGAGCTCCCTTTATTTTGAAGCTGGTAAAAGGTTCATGTTAGAGGTTTCACTGAAAGCCCTCCCCCGCCCTCAGACCCTCTTCCTTTCCTGGACACTGAACCCAATGCCTATGACTCCTCCTCCATATTACTCCTTATTGTCCCCTTCCAGTTACTCCTCACCCTAACCTCTCAACCTCTTATATTTCCTGAATCCCCCTCCTCTCCGGCCTTCCCCTCTCCCCCTGCTGGCTGTGCATGCTGCCATAATCAGGGCTATGTCGGGGACGCCTGGAACGTCTTCGATGCTCTGGTCGTGATTGGAAGTGTAGTCGACATCATACTCAGCCAGGTAGAAAGACGGTTGCATGAACGACTGTGTCATTCCCTCTTCCTGCTCACCCATTACGGCCGCCATGCTCCTTTTTTCCCGCCCTGCACATCTTTTTCTCCTATCCCTCCTCCTTGTCTTAATGTTTTAATTTTTGTAGGTTGGCTTGAAGCAATTTCTGCTCATGATTCAACTCTGTTGTATCTCTTTGTGGATTTAGAGAGGTGAAGTCCCTGCCCTTCCAGTGTCCCCAATGAAAGATTATTTTTTGGATATAGGAAAAGTATAATTTGATCCTGTTTGAATTGTGCCATGATTACATAGGTGAGGTTTGTCAATTAAAAGATTGTCATAGTAGTTTTATTTTGAAACCACACAGAGATCTTCAAATATGTATCAGTTACCTGTGCATTGAATGCCAACACATACATTATATTAAGACCCAACCCATATTAATAATATTGTGTTAAATTGTATGGTTTTAAGTCTATGGTAGCCCTTTTTGTCAGCCTGACACTTGGAATAATCATCACTTGAAATAAATCACTTGAAGATTCATGACCGTTGGTCCCTTATAAAACAGAATTTCAAAGCTTTCAAAAATAATATCACTTTAAATTAAACAAGTGAATACTCTGAAATAATCAGTGGCTGGAAAGATTTGACTTTAAACCTCACTCTTTTAAATCTAATCATGACTTTTTGATGTTCTTCTCTTTCTATCTTTCACAATCCTCTTCTTTTGCCCTTTCCTTCATGCTCTGTTGTCTTTCTCTTTCTTCTTTTCTGTGTGTCTTTGCCGCTCGTGCTTGCAGAACTATTTTGCTGATGCATGGAACACGTTTGATGCCTTAATTGTTGTGGGTAGCGTGGTTGACATTGCCATCACTGAGATCAATGTAAGTAATCACTTATAACTCATTCACCCCCTTCTTGAATAAGAGACTTTTGCTGTGGGCTCCTACCCTCCCAGCAAGAGGACCTTTCTCAAGCATTAGAGTTGCATTCAAATGACAACGTTCTTGATTAATGCCTAGTCTGTTCTTAACCAACCAACATCCGTCATGGGACAAAGGTGTGATTATGTGGCCTAACTGTTTAAGTACAACCCCATCATTGAGTTTATTATGACAACAATTGTGTTCCTCTCCATAGTCTTTAAATTTCTTACTTGAATTTGGAACGGTTTTTGAATGCAGCTTAAAATCATGTGATCATGTTGTGCCAATTGTTTGCTTGATCCAGCTTTATTTCAGCTAGAATGCGTCTTCAGGGCCACTCTGTCTGTATTCTGGCTTTCAGCTGCCGTTAACACGGAATGTATGCTTGCTGCACTCTTATTATTTTCCAAATGAATATGTTTGTTTTTCCTGTTTGTCACTCGCTACCAGAAAACCAGGATTTAAATACAAATACAGATGCAGGTGAAGAGATGTGTTGAACAGCTAAGGTTGGGGTAATAATGTGTTTTGGCAGAAGAAAAGCTGTGCAGGTGTGTAAACGTGATGCCATGGAGCCGAAAAATATTTTTTCCTTACTTACATTGAGAGAGGTCTGTAAATCAACACAAACGAACACTTCAATAGCCCTCATACTAATCATTAGGTAACATATAGTCTCAAAATGCAGAACAGCAGAACAAGTTACCGCCTCCAGCTCTGTATCCATTTCCTTTAATACATTGCAAAGGATGTAACATGCAGCTCAGGAAAACTGGAGGGAAAAAGTCTACAACTTAGTCTGATCCTAAAAAAAAGTCTAGGGGCATCGGAGCCACTGTGAGATGTTAGGTGAACATGTTATGTTGACAGTAATATTGTAAAAAATAGTCTAGCATATTCCCTTAATATGCTTTTTTCCTTATATTAAATTTCAACAGCTACTGTAATCATTAAGGCAGTTTAGAGAACACATTTTCCTGTGAAACTGAATGCTTGTTTTGTTGCATGTGTGGCTTCACTGGAGACGATATGTGTAAAGCTTTTGCATGGAAGGCTTTACGATGATGCTGTTCTTGTTTGTGGTTTAAGTTGTAATGCTTTGTAGTCTATTAGGTGAAGGTGTTTCAGACAGATTTTGAAAGTGAAATATGTTGAATATTCGAAGGTATCGATGATATGTGTTTCATGCAGCATTGGCTGCTGAATGATTCAGTGCTGTGAAGCTGGTTTGTGTAACTCGGATTAACTTTAGGCTTTTGGTTTCAAGTCGACAGCCATTCCAGTCGTCAAGGTGATAGTGGAGCCCGGGGTAAGACAACGATTGAAGCCCCCTCGCCATTCTGTGATCACCAAGCATCAACATATTATTTTTTGTCACTCTGTCGCTCACTCACTTATGAAACCATTGAGATGCTTTATGCTGTCACTTATACAGTTGTGTCATGGTTTGTGATTGAACTCTCAATGTTTGTTTTGTTTTGAATCCAGCGCGTTTGTTGCATTTTGGCTCCAGTTTCATGGTTTAACTAAGTTTTCTTTTGTTGAGACCCCATCCTGTTTAGGTGCATGGCATGAACCAAACGAACAGAACACACTGTTTGGCCTTTTTGTCTCATGTTTTCATGTCAACCTGGCTTGCCTGGGTGTTTGTTATCAGATGACCAACATTCTGTCAATAGACTATGTTGAGTTTCTTGTCATTGGTCAATTGTAAAAACCCAATTACAACTTGTCCTTTGTTTTTTTGTCTGTGGACTGCAGATGTTCTGTCTGTTGCATGCTTTGTTATAGGTTATACAGAGTTAAATGTGGCGTACGTCCTACAGATCTGTTGGTCCTGGCATTGTGATAACACACTGTCACTCTGCATGTGTATTGATTGTTGTCATTTCGAAGATGCCGAAGATCACATATGGAAAGATTTCTTCATAACCGTTTCATACCACTTTTATGTTAGCTAATATGACTCTAACATGATAAATGAAAGGATGCATGCATGTCTGAAAGCATGAATGAAACAGTGATACAGAGCTTTATCCATGCTGTGTTTTGATGTTTTACCTACACCATAAAGTTGGAATAATTTGGTTTTTAAACACATTCCTTTCTTTATTCCTACTTTATTTTCACTGTAATATGTTTGAAAGTGATTGATCAATAACAATCTGAGAAGATATACACTTTACCTATCAAGGATAAATCCCGTTGTCACTTCATCATTTCATGAGAAGTTATTCCAACTTTATAGGCAACAGTGTATTTTCATCCTCTAATCACTTCCAACCTCCTCTGCCTCAGAATACCGAGGACAGCGCTCGTATCTCCATCACCTTCTTCCGCTTGTTCAGAGTGATGAGATTGGTCAAACTTCTGAGCAGGGGGGAGGGCATCAGGACTCTGCTGTGGACCTTCATCAAGTCCTTCCAGGTGAGGAGGCAACATATGCAGCCAATAAACATCCCTCTTGAATCTTTAAAATGATAAATGAATCATATAACAGATCATTCTTGGTTTCATAGATCTACTCGTGTCTAACTCTTTTCTTTATGACTCAGGCTCTTCCCTATGTTGCCCTCCTGATAGCCATGCTGTTCTTCATCTATGCTGTAATTGGGATGCAGGTAATATGATCTATAAGTCTGTTGGTAACCATGCAGGATTGCGTGCCTTGAGTGAAAGTTTTCATTGCTTTTAATTTATCACCCTTTCATTATGCCTATATGTTCTGGTTAGGCCTTGCATCAGTTCAACGTCCCATTTTTGGGAATATCTGGAGAACACCTCCAAGGATTGTCTTTTAATATTGCACACACGTCCACTTTGACTCAAAGAAACAGCTGACTACAAGTTGGGTGATGATGTATCTTTTTTTAGGTGTTTGGGAAAATAGCCATGGTGGATGGAACACAAATCAACCGCAACAACAACTTTCAAACTTTTCCTCAAGCTGTCCTGATGCTCTTCAGGTGTGGAGCAATAATTATTTACAAACCATTATAAGTAACTGCGTACATAAATAAATACATGTGGGTAAAACACCTTATTGTGCTTGTGTGTTAATACTGTTGTTCTGTTAGGTGTGCCACTGGAGAGGCCTGGCAAGATATCATGCTGGCTTGTCTGCCGGGGAAACTGTGTGATCCAGAGTCGGACTACAACACCGGAGAGGAGAGAACCTGTGGCAGCGGCTTCGCTATAATCTACTTCATCAGCTTCTACATGCTCTGTGCTTTCCTGGTAATCTTCAGACATTTCATTTTGTGCAGTAGAAGTAATGTTTGAGCAGGCACATTCCTGTATAAAATAAAATAACACAAGAAATGTCCTGGCTTCAGATCATCAACCTGTTTGTTGCTGTCATCATGGATAACTTTGACTATCTGACCCGGGATTGGTCCATTCTGGGACCGCATCACCTGGATGAGTTCAAAAGGATCTGGTCTGAATACGACCCTGAAGCAAAGTGAGTATCAGGATGCAGAGAACTATGGCTGCAACTAACATCTTTTTTCACTATCAATTATTTATTAATTTCTACGTAAAAATGACAAATGATTTGATTTATTAAATGTCAGAAAATATTTAAAGAAATCTCCATCCCAGTTTCTAATTACGACGATTCAGTATCTATAAATGTTTTGTTTTGTATGCCCTAAACTCGAAGACATTCAGTTCAATATGATATAAAACAGAGAAATCTTTTCCTACAAAGAGAGTGAAAACAAAATGTTCTGCCAATTTTTTTAACAAAATTGTAGTTACCGATCTATCGATTAATAAAAAAAAGGCAATTATTTTTTTCTCCAACGACAAAGTGATAGGTCAAATAATCGTTGCAGCTCTACTATCAACAACATTTTTCTTTCCTGTTACTAATTCTTCAAAAAAGTATAGTACTATTGAGTATTTGTATCAGAACACATGGGCTCATGATGTTTAGTACCAGCTATAGCCTCTAAAGTGCACTAACTTTAATGCATGAGTGAAGACTGGGCTCGCTTGTGTCATGCCTAATAGTATAATGTACCTTGTTGCCAGGGGCAGGATAAAGCACCTTGATGTGGTGACTCTGCTGAGGAGGATTCAGCCTCCGCTGGGCTTCGGCAAGCTCTGTCCTCACAGAGTGGCCTGTAAGGTGGGTTTCCATGACAGAGCACACTGAGCACACAATGAATATTGAGAATATTGACAATAATACAAACTTGACCTATAAATCCCTAGCTTTTATTTGACTTATTTTACATGTGATCCTTTATGGTAAATCTACATTTCTGTTGCAGCGTCTGGTGGCGATGAACATGCCCCTCAACAGTGATGGGACGGTCATGTTTAATGCCACCTTGTTCGCTCTAGTCCGCACTGCTCTCAAAATTAAAACTGAAGGTGAGTCTGCACCTTCAAGCCATTTGAGATTCTCAACACCATCTTTTTCTATTCTTATGGATTGTTCCTGTTTGGTTCAGCTTTCTTGAGCTGTGTATTGCTATTGTTTAAAAAACAAGGAAACTACACTATGCATAGATTCAATATAGCAGAGAATCCTTATATTTGCACTGGACGGGCATGGAAGCAATTTGAGATTACAGCCAAGAAACCCCACTAGGTAAGGTACAATACTGTTTTTGATACCTTCTGCAACAACTTTAAGGAGATTCAAGTCTTCTTTGTTTGGTAAGGAAAAGGGAGACAAACCTACAGTGGCCTTTTGTAGTTTGGGAATTAAATGTATTACTATGTTTATTACATTTCTACAATGCATAACCAAGGTTTGTCATTTAGCGAAAAAAGTATGCATATTCAAATGAAACAATGATTTTTACCAGTTATATGTACAAAGAGATGTCGAAAAGGTATTCATATTGTTTGACTGATCTCATTATGGGGCTGCAGTCTTGGATGTGATGATCTCATATTTATTTTTTTAGTTATGACTTTTAGTAAAGTAGTCCCCTATTCACACCAGTGTTTTGAACGCATTGTGATCATGAAGCTCATTTACATTTCAACAATGTGCCACTAGATGGCGCTAGAGACGTTCAATATAAGCTTAATTCCATGGCCAACAGAAAACCTTTGACAACTGCAATTCAGTCGCAACATGCATGATCGCTTCTAATCAGGTAGTTTGTGTTAACATTAAAAGGGCATTTTATGCTATATCCCATTTTATTCATTTACCATCAGGAACTTTTAGTATTCATTATAACGTTAAACATCCAGATGAGTGTTGTGATCTGTGTGTGTGTGAGAGAAAGATATCATTAATATTTATCAGCCAGACACCACTTAATACACCAATTAATTTATAGCCTAGTGGTATTAAACAAAGAGACCACCTTTTCTAACATTTCAAAGGTAACCTGGAGCAAGCCAATGAGGAGCTCAGAGCTGTTATTAAGAAGATCTGGAAGAGGACAAGCATGAAGCTGCTGGACCAAGTGGTGCCCCCTGCAGGCGGTCAGTGGTCCTCACATACACATAGACTAGCGATAAACACTGTAAATACACAAATCATGATTTGCCTGTTACCATCATTCACAGTTCAAACAGTAACCTCACCGTGCCCCGCTTTCTCTGAACTGCTTTATGACTCTGTTGATTTGAATACAAGATGCTGCTCATGTGTATTTTCCCTAGAATTAACAATAGAAACCTCACATGTAAATATTATTGAAGTCGCAAAGGAACCAATTCCACATCACAGTATGAACAGATGGAGGAAGGTTGTCAAACAATGGACAGGTGTTTGAATGCAAATGTATTCCATTAGTTTCCATTAAATATGTCACTGCTTTTAATACTATTCAAAGGTTCACACTCCAGGATGCAGTGTCACTTCACCTGTAAGGCCTTTAGCATACCGTTTTTGCTCTTCCGAAGGCCTGCTTGGTGACCAAAACCAACAAAGGAAGATACAAAAAGTTACCAGCTACAGTATTTCACTTCTGTTCACAGAAACTCTGCTTATAGCTGTTTTCAGTTCTGCATGCTATTCTCCCTCTCTCTCGCTGTATAGAGTATCTAAAGATTACTAATGCTGGATAAAAAAACTCTCAAAAACCTAGAACCTGCCTAGATATTTGAAATTAAATGATGTTGTTAAATGTTGTTTGTGTTTTGCCACTGATACAGGCTTAAGCATTTTTTTCTAGGTCTAAGACGTTTTCACATCATAAAAGCAAACGAGGCATCTGCTCCTGTGACATTAGCAAAGAAGGATCTGTGGTTTACCCACATGTTTTCAGTCTCTTGTTCTGCTGAACTTGAGCATGAGTTTGTGGTGTGCATGGTTTGCCAGTTTATCTATCCACCTGCATGTCCGGTGTATAAAGCTTCCTGGTATTGTGTTCATGTGTTTTTTCCAGTGTTCTCTTTTGCTTACAATGCTTCCGCTCATCGGTGTAAAACGTCTACTGTATGTCTTTGTGCGCATTAGTTTGCTTAACCCACTTCCTTCTTTGTTAAATATTTTCTGCAAGCTTTTTTTCGCCCACAGCTTCCTTTGCTTTCAGTCAGTCGCTGGCCTTCTTCTTTTCTCTTTCTGCCGTCCTGAGCTCTCTGGAGCAGTTCTGTTTTAGTCTGGTGGCATGAAACTACTGATACCTCTCTTTTAAAAGTCGACAGTCTCTGCACAGAAAGAGAACCAGCTGTGACCTGCGGGCACAAACATAAATGTGGATTGAACTGCCCACGCCAAGTTGATAAATCAAATTGGAAAATCTTATCCCATCAGAGTCAGTTCAACAGTTCAATTCACTAGGTATCACAACGACTCAGTTGCTTTCTTTCAAGTGAATAATATGGCAAAATGGTGTGATTGACATAATTCTATCATGAAAGTAAAATACAATAATATATATATTTGAGTAAAGGCAGTATACAGAACACATTTTTACCATCCTAAATTGACATAGATTGGTTTTCTCTCTGAACAGGGCCTATACAGTTTCTTTATGGCTGTGCACACTTATGTAGAGAAATGTGTTTGGTGCTTTAAGATGGGTCGTCTGACCAGAATTGAATGATGCTTCCATCTTAAAGCATCCATCCTACAGACATTTATCACCTTAATTTACCACATTCCTCTCAAACTGAAAATGGTAAAAAAAACAAACAGTTGCCCATATTTCCTAAGCACTGAGTCAGCCTATTGTTTTTCTTGTATAGTCACTCTCCCCGTTCTGCTTCAGCAACCTCATCTGAGTGAATCAGACCTGCGCTAGCATACCTGCATGGCAGATAGTTTGTGTACTAATGGCTTCCTCTCTGGCTTATTGTAGTTTGTGTGTTTTCCCTCGAGAACGAGCTGTAGATCTGACTCCTGCTGACTCATTTGTATGTGCTTCTGGCTGTTTTTCTTCTGGGATATATGAAACACCTCTGCTTCTATCTCTGAAGTGACTGATGTTAAATGCAGTGAATCTGTAGTTGCCATGTAATATAGCACTAGTATGTGTGATAGTAGCTGCTTAGACTTGTAGACAATGCTGCCATAAATTACTGTAATATAAGCTGATCAACAACTGGAGTCTGTTTTGGTGCATTTACAGGTCAAGAGGGTTAATATTATTATCGCTTGAATCATCAATTGTTTGTTTTTTTTTCTGTGTGTGAGAGAAGTGTTTCAAAACCTCCAAAAACTTGTTTTCAGAAATGAAGGAAAATGTGAGCTACTGGTATAGATGTTATCTGTTGTGTTGAAACCTGCTGCTGGTGTGTGTAGATAACATTTGCAGAGGCTTTCAGGTTCTCAAAGACTTATGACAACATTGAGATTTGTCATTAAAGTGGTCATGCAATTAAGATTTTAGTGGCAAGAAAAACATTCTGCTACCACCATTTATTTTAGGTTTGAACTGATGTGGAATTGCGCAGTGCTTTTCTCTGTGTCAACACCATGAATCATAAAGGCTTAAATTTGCTTGTGAACTTTATGTTGACCTAAGATAAGGTGGTGTGTGTGCTGCTCTGTTGAAATCACATTTTCAAGTTATTGTAATGCTCATGCAGTGAGGGTTCATGGCATTTCAGAAATATGTCTTTCCTTTTGGATTGTAACAAAAACATTGGGTTTTATTGTCCAGATGCCTTTACTTCTGCAGCGGAGGTGCTTCATCATTGTAATGTTTTACTTTAAAGTCATGATAGTTTTAGTGCAATTGTAATGCCTAGATGTGTTTCATTTCTCTGAGGATGAGAAAGTGACCTCTGTTGAGGGATGTTTTTGTTTAAATGTTATGGATGCAAAGAGTTTGAGTGTTGGGGTGTTTCAGAGTTTCGGTGTTGATATGGGAGTCTTTGGTGTGTCTGGTCTGCTCACTCAGATGACGAGGTAACAGTGGGGAAGTTCTATGCCACATTCCTGATACAGGACTACTTCAGGAAGTTCAAGAGGCGCAAAGAGCAAGGTCTTGTAGGAAGGCACTCGTGGGAGAGGCTGAACACAACCATGGCTCTTCAGGTGAGTAAAGAACAATCCCATACATTCACTCCACCAAGCAGAACAAACAGTAATTATATTAAAGCCAACGTCGACTCTTTCTATGAAAACAGAAAGTATGTATTTAAAAACCACAGCACACAAAGTCAGCCTATTATCTCCAGTAAACAAAGCAACTTTAAGGGGATTGCCAGGCGACTTATCTTGTAGTTCTTACATCACTGAAAGACCACTCCAGAAACATGACGATCAACAATAAACTGTGTCTTTCTTTAACACTGTCATCACTCAGGTGCATCTTGGTAAAAAAAATGTTAGCACCTAAAAATCCTGGAATTTCTAATACTCAACCTGACAAAGATACAAATCTGGATAAAACTACTGCGACATCTGTCAGATCTGGTATTATGGTTTCTCTCTTTGCAGGCCGGCCTGCGCACGCTGCATGACATCGGACCAGAGATCCGTCGAGCCATATCATGTGACCTGCAAGGGGCGGGGCTAGTAGAGGCTGATGGAGAGGAAGAAGAGGAAATATACAGGGTAAACATCCTTGAAGAGACACTTGTAATTTTTTTTGTTGATTTTTTTGTAAAAGTAAGGACACTGTTCCTTATTTAGGTCAATCAAAACAAAACATTCCATTACCTTTTCTTTAGGTATTTTTTAAAGCCTATTTAATCATTATGCTAGAATCCCTGGTTGAGATTCATTAATTTAAACATTGCTTATCTTTTTAAGTGGTACTTGTAAAGAGCTTACTGTGTAGACACACATTTCTATCTTAGTCCTCATTGATTTCTGGTGTCTCTCTACAGCGTAATGGAGGCCTTTTTGGTAACCATGTCAACCACATGGGTGGAGATCAGCAAGGCTACTCTCACCCGACCACCGTCACCCAGCGACCGCTACAGATCCTGCCCTTCTCCTGCGGGGGCTCCACCGACCCAACCCACACAGACAGGAGAGCCAGTGAGGGGGATATGAACGCTTCACCTATCCAGTACAACCATCATTATCACTCCCCCCATCCCTATAACAACCCTCACTGTATTCCCACCTGCCATCAATCGCCAATCCCCTCCAATGCCAACCTCAACAACGCCAACGTGCCCTCGCTTCCCTCCATGGCCAACGGGAGGCAGCAGAAGTGTTTGTTAGGACGAGACCGTCCTTCCTCTGTCAAAAACAGGTCATCAGTGTCCACCTACAGCAGAGGAGTACACAACAAGCTTTGGAAGTCACACTCCACAAGGTCAGTGAAAAAAAGGATTATATGCTTTATTTCAGCATATGCAGTAGGTGTCTAGCCTGGCAAACCAGACCTACATCAAGATGCTAACGAGGAGTTTCTAGGCTGAACCCTGGCTGCAAATTAAATTTGCTACCGCTAGGGTGCGCCTCAATTTCTAGGCTAGTAGGCATCCCTAAGAACTGCGTAATATCAGTGTAGGAACTGTTTAAATGAGAGTTTCATTTGGCGTAAACCAAAGCAGTCTCAGGAGCATCTTGTGTGATAAGGAAAACTGACATCAAAATGTATTCGAGTAAAGCGAGTATGTCTAATCCAAGCTGATATACTGTTCTGTCGGGCTGGTTGATAATTCAATATTCTTAATTAATCTTCACAGATCCATGACATAAACATAATTAGCTGAAAATAATCTTAGTTATGAGTAAGAACAAGGGAAAAAGGCATTTTTGATAGAAACCCATCTTGAATCACCACCCCGAAAGTATGACCACAAAAAATTGCATCATATGATACTCTTCCCATAACTCCTGGCAGGGTGTACCCAAATTCCTACTTTTTTTGTTACCATTTATTTGGAATTTATTTATTAGAGTAGAAATGTAAGCAAGCAAATGTGAGCTCAGGCAATTTAAGGTTTATATGTAGTAGAGAATGACTGAATAATATAAAATAACGATACAACAGATACAACTTTCATTTGTGTTTGTCTATTTTTCATTGCATGCTACCTCTCTTTCCGTCCCGCTCCCGAATCACCCTGTCTATCTGAATGCCCCATCCTCTCCTCTGAGCAGGACACGCTACTATGAGGCCTACATTAGGTATGTGCATGACTTTAGTTTTTTTTCACAGTATTCTTTTTTTTTTTTAAATGCTTTGAGGCCTTATGATGTAACACAGTTATAATGTGGCTGCATAAGATCTCCAACAAACAGTAACTGTGAATAAAGTCATTGTGTAATTCTTATATGTGAATGATCGTCAAATTTGTACGGATCAATATTTGCCTTGTTGTTTTACGTTTGGATTCAAAGGTCAGAGAGCAGCAGTGGGCTCTACCCCACCATTCGTCGAGAGGAGTCAGGAGGCGGAGACAGCGATGAAGATCGAGGCTCAGGAGAGTACTTCAGTGGGGAAGAGTTTCAGGAAGACGACATCATGGTCACAAAGGACAGGTAACAGCAGCTGTCAGCCCAACCTGGTGTAGCAGCATATCTTTTATAGGTGACTTAAAGGTCCCTTATTATGCAAAATGCAATTTTTGCTGTCTTTTATACATAAAGATTTGTCCCCAGTGTGTAAGGAGACTCACAAAGTGTCAGAAAATACAACCGTCTCTCTTTTCTTCCTATCCCACAACTCTAAAAACGTGGGTACAAACGAGCTGATCCAGAATTGCTTCGGTTATGATGTCATAAGCAATATGTGGGCTGGCTTTACATTGAACTCCTGGCAACGTCCCGCCCATGTGACACGTCCCAACCTATTGTAACCAATATACAGTCAGTGATCTGAATCCCCCCCAGTGTTCATTTCGTCAATGAAAACTATGACGAAAAATGTTCGTCAACGACCTTTATACATGACTAAGACGAGACGATGACAAGCTTGAAATAGATTTGAATATAAAAACTATGACGAAATCTATATTTTGTTTTCGTTGACGAGACGAGACAGGACTAAAGTGTCTATGGTGGACTATCGGACATACAAGATATTTTATTTTCCCAAAATTGTCCGGCTTGTCTGTCAAAGTGCATCCCTGTCATTGGTTGAATTAGTTGGCATTCTGGGAATCTGCACACGTCACTCACATCCCTCAGCTACAAGTGACGATGTCCAAACAGTGAGAAAATAACAAGATCATGGCTTCTGCGCAAAATGGTTTGGGTCGGAAAAAAAGACTAGATATATAGAAACACTTTATTTATGAAAGGAAAACACACCGCATGGTTACTGCGGGAGAAGGAGAGATGCCATGTGGCTACCAATTAGTTGGGAAGAATACGACCAACCTGAAATGACACTTGAAGGCGCACCATCCTGCTTTTTTTGCAACGGTACATAAGCTAACTGTAAACTAACGATACACGATAAGTCTTAATGCTAATTAAGCATATCAGTTCGCTAACGTTAAGTCAATATTACTGGGCAGTCGGCAACTAGTGGCACATTTGCTAGCTAGCCATGTTGGCTTAGCCTTTCTTGCAAAATGTTTTCAGTTTGCGGTAGCAAAGGAATGAGCCTGGCTTCCAGGCTAATGTTGGCTGGGCTTGCATTGCAATAACTATCTAGTCACACTGCAATTAGTTGTTTTTTTAAGATAACACTGCAATTTATTTGGAAGATATTTTTGTATGTTTTCTTATCTCTAAGGCCAGGTAGGCATACAATAGGCTAGTTGTATTGTGTTATAACATAATTCAAATCTTCAAAATCTAAACTTGATATTATTGATATACTATATTTTAATGATAATATTTTGATATTAGTATATATAGATAGTATGCACCTTAGTGGATCAGCAAGGACAGCACAGCAGCATCACATCAATGTGAGAGTCTAGGCCAGAGATGTAGTATTAAGTAGTGTAAGTGTTAACAGAGTGAAATGTTGTTTTACGAATTTCAACACTTGATACTGTCACCTTGATTCCAATTTCAGATACCTATATTTGCCTAGCTGAATAAGATTAAAGAGAGCAAAAAACATTTTGTCTAAAAGTTGACTAAAATGTAATGATTTTTTATCGACTAAAACTGGACTAAAACGTTTTGAATAGTCGTCGACTAAAACTATGAAGGACTAAAATGAGACTAAAACTAATAACCATTTACGTCTAAAGACTAAGACTATATCTATAGCTGCCAAAATGAACAGCTCGAGCAGCTCTGTGTCTGTATATTCAGAAGGATGTCTGCAGGAGGGACTTAGAGTTGTTGTATGATACATGTGATGGCACTGTTCTAGTGGTAAACACTGAGAAAATAAGTGTTCATAATGCTTGATGTGGGTTTGAACATAATATGGTTTAATCACGACAGCGTTTAGCTGAGTATCTCTTAGAAACGTCTCTCTTCAGACAGAGCTTCATGCGCTCCAAAGGGGCGTGGCCAGCTTCAGCTCAGCTCAAATTTAAAGCGACAGTCACAAAATCAGCACTTCAGGAACAGGGCTGAAATAGAGGGGTATGATGCATGCTACAATGGTTGATGTGTTCGGTGTTTCGAGCAAAACACTTAACGGACATGTTTTGTATTCAAATATAGCATAATAGAAGACCTTTAATCTAAGTATTATCTCGTTGACAAATACTTTATGCAGAATGTATCAGTTGTAGTTCATGGTGTATCGCTGGCATCATGCTCTCCAGTAACAACATCTTAACTTATTTGCAAATTCTTCTCTCTTTTTACCACTTTTTTTTACAACACTGAAATCATTATTTGGGCTACATTTAAATAGCTAGGGCGAATATATAAGGTTTGCTCTTATCTCAAACAATATTTGTGTTTTTGGTTGTTTATCTACTTAATACTGTATCCAAGGGTAAATACAGGTTTTTTTTGTAAATTAATGAAGTTAATCCTGGAATTATGATCTACAGAGGCTCTTAATACATCATAGTAAAATGAAAAAGATGTAACGTTCTTTAAACTTTTGATATCACAGATCGTTCAACAGGGACCAACGTGATGCAGAAGCAGACCTTGATCACATGGTTTCGAGGGGTGACCAACAGCTTGATGGTTACTATGACGATGACCAACAGCCCATCTACCAAGACGACAGCCGGTCACCCAGGAGATGGCTCTTACCCTCGCCTCAAGGTGATACGCAATAGCACAGCAAATGTAGCATTATTACTTTTGGAATATCTGTTAACCTGAGTGATCGGGATGTAATTGAGATTATTCAATACTTTAAGATTTTATGTTTTTATATCATTGAGATGAACGTGTTTTGGCCCTTTGCGATTGTGAACTCAATCATTAAAATGTATTACAAATACTGATAAACTAGACTGATTTATTCACTTTAAAACAAGTTGTGTTCCTTTTATTCAGAAGCATCTTTTTGTAATGAAATGTGTTAATACGAGGGGAAAAGGTTAGTAAGTGAAATGTGTGCTATTATTATTTATATATAATTGTTAAACTAGCTTTTGTCCCCTCAGCCTGCACCAGACCAACGTTCAATTTTGAGTGTCTTCGCCGAAGAAGCAGTCAGGATGACGCCCCTCTCTCTCCATCCTGCACAGCTCTTCCACTACACCTTGTACATCAACAGGTACACACACATGTTTTATGTGTGGATATTGTGATGCACTCGTCTACAGCATGTCCCAGACCTGTTTTTTCTCTTAACCTAAAATGCCGGCCTTTTTTGTTTGACCCTCAGGTGATGGCAGTGGCTGGTCTCGACGCCAGCAGAATTCACCGCCGATCTCCGACGCGATCGCTCCGCTCCTGGGTCACGCCTCCTGCCTCGCCCATCAACCGGGACTGCTCGCCCTGCTACACACCTCTCATACAGGTCTGCCTCAACTAAAGCTAAAGCGCAAGTTGTCTAGTGTTTGCCTTAGATGTTTGCAACAGGGATGTTTTATCAATATTGGTGAGATGTAAACCCACTAAAGAAAAGGTTTTAGTGAGCCTCACAGGTCTTAAAGGGGCCCTATTATACTCTTGCGGGGTTTTCCCTTTCCTCTATTGTGTTATATAGGTTTTTGTGAATAGAAAGTTTGCAAAGGCTAAAATCCCAAAGTTTCCTCCAGAGGGAGTTTCTCTCCCACACACTCCCCCCTGCTGATACGCCTTCATTGATTAGATTAGATTAGATTCAACTTTAGACTCCTTTGTTTACTTCCAATACACTGCACTATGTAACAATCATGCTTCTATTGGCTAGCTCTCCAACACATTGTACGTGATAGGCTAAGGGGTGGGACATCTCTAAGCAGCTGAACAATCACAACAGAGCCGACCGGCTAACCAATCAGAGCAGACTGGGCTCTGGTTTCAGACAGAGGGTGAAAAGTATGAGAAAAATTAAGCCCTTTTTGAATATAAAGCATGTAAACATGTCACAGCAGAAGGAGAAAATACACTCATGAAGCTAAAATTGAGCATAATAGGCCCCTTTAAAAAAGTAATTGATAGTCGGAATTAATTATGCTTGCTTTGTTTGCAAGTGTTAGTATGTCCGTTTTTCAACAAAGTCATATTCGTGTGTGTGTTTGTGCGTGTGTACTCAGGTGGACTGGCGCAGTCCTGGCAGCGTGGGTAGCCTCCCCGGAGCGGTGAAGAGAAGTTCTTGGTATACAGACGGCCAAGATGGTCCTCCTAGCCGCAGTCGCTCTCCGTCCCACCTGCAGCTCCCCGCAGAGTGCTGCTCTGCCTTCTTGCAGAAGAGAGGCAGCGCCATCAGTGTGGTCGAAGCTGTGAGTAAAAAAAAGGGCCCTCCAACATGAGAAGACACAACACTTTGATAAGATTAACACATATGTAGAAGTATTATAGTTTTAAAACTCACTATATATGAGTGTAAAATGAACACTTTTTTTGGTATTCCAAATAAGCCCTTGATAATTTGTAGTGTTCACCAATGAATTGTCATTTACCAACATTACATTTTTAGTTTAACAATTCTTAGATTTGACAGGCAGTCGAAACGCAGAAATAAAACAACCTTGGACCCCACTGTGACCATTCCCTGATGTGATTTAACATTTCACTTCCCCAGGTGTTGATCTCCGAGGGTCTGGGGAAATATGCAAGGGACCCCAAGTTTGTGACAGCTACCACACACGAAATCGCAGACGCCTGCGAAATGACCATCGATGAGATGGAGAGTGCTGCCACTAACCTGCTGAATGGCAGTATAGGTAGCTGCAGCACGGGGGCGACGGGCAGCGAGGGCTCGGACTCGCTGGCCGCCTCGCAGCTCAGAGACAGCAGTATCCGGGACTACAGCGACGAGGAGCCCTGCGTGGCTCTGAAATGCGAGGAGGACCTAACAGATGAGATGATATGCATCACATCCCTATAGCAGCGGCTCACACTAGATTATTTAGGTTTTTTCAATTGAATTTCGACAACCAATCCACCGTGAGGGGATGTCTCAGTTCATGAGAATCCTGCGGAAAATGTAAAATACGGAGGGATAAGAGAACAAAGTGCCTTGTTTTCTCTTTCTGTGGAGTGGAGACGCAGAGATAAACATATGGTTGTATGGGAGAGCTGAGATTAAGTCAGCAAATATTGAAGCCAGAGAGACTTCATCTCCTCGCCAGCCTGCCCTCCTTTAGCAGGAATTCAGGATACTCCTTAGAGGGTGTTTTTTTTAACGGTGGTTTGAAACAGAATAACCTGCCAGCCTCGCAAAGCCAGCCAAAAGCTCATAAAAGTTAGTTTGCCCAAAAATGTACTTTAAAAAATAGCTGCACAGCTTGGTAAAATACTGGGAGTTAATGTGCTTGGTTATTCACATTTTGTATTTGTTTGGCTCTGTACTACAGCTCATTGTTGTTAAAATCAAGCTGAAACTTTGATTTGAGGATTTGCATATTGAGTGAACAATAGCAGGATTGTTCTGATACATAATTGAGGAGTTGTGGGACCATGTTTAAACATGAACAGCATTCCTACACTGTAAAACAGAGTGTCATACTGATGTTTGAAAGAGTGATGCTGTCTTTGCAAAGCTGCTTTTGTCCTGCTGCAAAATGTCTTGTCCTAAGTCCTTGTTTTCAGATGGGAGATTCATGTCATATATATATATAACGTGTGATTTTATAAAAAAAACCTTTGATGGTCACGATAACAGACCTTGGTCACTCACATTACATTTTGGCCTCCTATGTCTTGAATTAACACATAAAAGGTGAATAAAACTAATTATATTTTTCTTTTGTTCATTTGTTTTAGCCATTGTCAGTCCAGCGCTACACTCTGATCTGAGTCCAGGTGTTTCAGGGTTAAGCATAGCTCGTCTCGGTAATTCACTTGGAAAGGAGATCACATATCATGGAATAAAAACTTTGTCCTCAGGCATATCCTTCTGTTTTGCACATTGATATGAAACACAAAAACTGTGTGTATAGAATACTCTCCACCCTTTACTGTACCAACATTTTACTTGCTTGAATTCTTTAAATACCCTAAAATAGAGGAAGATGTTGTAGTTTGTAAACTGTTTCCTTTATGATCTTTAAAGGGGCCCCATTATGCTTGTTTGGGTTTTCTCATTCCTGTAGTGTGTTATATAGGTTTCTCTGCAGGTAGGTGGTCTGCAAAGGCTAACATCCCAAAGTTCCCTCCATAGGAAATTTCTCTCCCACACACCTTAAAATAAGCATAGTAGCGCCCCTATTTTTTATCCGAGCTCCTTAGAGACCGTGAGGAGAGACCATTTCATTGTTACAAACTCATCCACAATATGCAAAGACTCACTAACCCAGACCGATATGAAAATGGACAAACATGAGTCAGATCATGCTGTAGAGGGTTTTTTTTGTCAATGGCATAAAGAAGGATGATGCACATTAGACAGGTATGTAAACGTGCTGCATGAGGCATCAAGTGGTAATCTGTTGTAAATGAATCATCTAGACAAGAAAAACAAGTATCCCGAGTTTCTTGCCTGCGTCGCTCAAAGCTTTGCTTCCAGGCTATTTAGTTTCACCTGAAAAAAAATTAATTTCTCGGCATTCATTTGGGAACATGATGAGTCAATTTACACACACAGATTTCTAGGTTTGACAGATATATAATATGTGACTCACTGACGGTTAAATGCCATACCAGAACTCTCATAAAACATTATTCTTTATTATTTATGTGTGTTTCTGACTGGAATGATTAATGTCAGCTCCTGCCTTTTATTTCTATTTATTTTCAACACTTATGTGAGTGCTCAACACGTCGAAAACAGCGGCTGTCTGTGAAGGGAACCTACATAACCTACTTGTAGATAAAACTAATGTAAAAAGCATCTAGTCTTTTGTCTACCACTGCCAACAAGGTCTTCAGGTGTATTTTTACAAACTACAACAGTTTGTGGCTGCAGGGCAATCTACTTTTTTGTTTCCTTCAATCTAATACTGTTGTCAGGGCATGTTTGATCTGTGCAACCAAAGGGCTTCAAATATAAAACCAAAAGCAAGAGATCATTAAGTGCATTTACATGCACTTGAATATTCAATTATTATTCCAGATTTGTTTCCATTATTTATTTCTTGTCAAAAAGTATGTGGATTATTGTGTACAATAATGACAAAATGGTTCATGCCAATATTGAAAAGTTATTTTCTTGCATACACTTTATAGTGAATAAACATTCCATTTAACCTGAGCTTTATATGTCCTGTAAATGCGCTCATTCCTTGATTGGCCAACACTGCTGGTAAATATGACTTTACCAGCTGCATGTAAATTGTGTTTAACTAAGAATGAATGGGTCATACTAATTGTTATTACCTCACTTTCCGGATGTATTGGTCAAAATGTCAGGGAAACTAAGAGAAAGAGGCTGCATTTACACAAAATTGAAGAGGAAAAAAAAGAACGTTTTAAGTTTTAATTGTGAAACTCAAGTCAGCTCAGTGTTTGACTGACAGGTGAATAAGAACCAGTGAGAACTGACCAACCAACGTTAAGAAATACATTTAAAATCTATACATTTTGTGTAAATGCAACCAAACTATGCTGACTTAAAAAGAAATGTTTAGAGTAATTAAGATCATGTTAAAAGCCATATTACTCACATGCTTTAGGAAGAACCTGTGATGGAAAAAACAGATCATTCTTAACAGAACAAACCCAACATTTTTGTAATTCAGTGTTTGATCATTTAATTACTGCCAACAACACCAGAAAATATAATCATCTGCTGTTTATTCATCTATTCAGTTGCATTTAGACTTTTTTTTTTGGTACTGTTCCCCTGCCGTACAGATGTCCATGTATACAATCTGTACAGTGTTTGTAAAAATAAAAAAATCAGCTTTCTACCCATTTGTTGTATGGAAATTAAACAATATAGCTCTATCTACTTGTAGCATAAGTTCTAGTACCTTATAGATTTTGTACCAATGAAAATCAAACACTGTTTTGTACATTTGAAATCTTGACAATGAACCTGCTGAGATTTTTTTTGTAAGGATCACTGAATAAAGTCAAGAGGATAAAGTTAGGCTGGCTCTTGTGTTTGTTTACAATCATTATTGGAAGACTACAAATATAAAGAACTTTCACGATAATGTTCCCTTAAAAATCCTTCTTTAGGACACACATGATTCCAACATTTAGTAAGCACAGCTCATAATGTAAACACTGTAATGTTACTTCATAGTATAGAGTATAGTGCAAAGCTCAATAGGACACATTGGAATTCCTGTAATTAGCACTCACAGCACAGCTTAAAACAAAAAACACACATGTAAAATAAGCACTTCATGGACAATTTTTAGTAAGCTGATTCTAAAATGTATATCAGTAACACAGTATCAACAGTAATTCAACATACAGGCACATATGGTATTATCAATAATAGTTATTTATCTTCAAAAGATTCCATTTGAATTTCATACTGTATTTAGGTTAAGTAAAAGTAGCAATACCAAATTGTACAAATACTCTGTTAAAAAGTAAAAGTAATGCATTTAAAACCTTACTTAAGTAAAAGTACTTAAGTACTGTCATCAAAATATACAAAATACATAGTATTAAAGGTGAAAGTACTCATACTGTGTTAAGGCAAATTAATTACAGGATTATGATTATTGATGCATTAATGTGTGCTTCACGGTTTCTCACAGCTTGTAAATGTAAAGATAATTTGAACTGCTCTATATACTGTGGCTGCATATTTTAACTTAAATAATTATTTATATGTCATAGTTTATTTAATAATTCATTTAGATGTTGAATTACTTAATAAGCTAAATGAAAAATGGTAACTAAAGTTGTCAAATATATGTAGTGGAGTAAAAATTACAATATTAGCTTGCAAAATCTAGAAGCATGAAGTAGAATGAACTGAAACTACTCAGGTAAAGTACAGTACTTGAGTAAATGTACTCTGTTACTATCCACCACTGCTTTGTGAGGGGGTTTACAAAAGGACTGTTGTCTGTAGGCCTGTCATAAATGAAAGAAATTCCTAGTTGACGTAAACTCATGTGATTTGGACTTTTACCAGAAATGTTCCTGGAAACAAGTCATTCAGCCTGGAAAAAAGCCCCTTAGCTTGATTACAACAGGCCTAACAAACCAACAAAAGCCGCATTTCCTAGAACTGTTGAATCAGTAAGATACCAGGAAGGAAGGGGAATGTTACCATGGTGACGGTGAGCAGATCAAACCAGAAAACGTGCGGCTGAGGCTGTTTGAGCTGACAGCCTGCTGATTAACAGCCAGACAAGAGTAATGATCACTCATGCCACACTCTGGATGTTGCCAAAAAAGATATAATCTACCGAGGCTGACCACGAATGGTGGCACTATGAGAACAAAGAAGTCGGTTCTGTCAACATTTGACTTATAGTGGTTTAAGCTAAGTGTTGTTGAAAGCCTTTTTAAACATGTAATGTCATGTTGCTAATTACATGAAACTTACTCCACGGGTATTCTCAGGAAATTAGTGTGATGGTTGAAGTGTTTTTTTATGGTAAGGAGGGTTAGGGCATCGTTGAGTAAGAGAAGCATAGTAAGGGTAAGCACCACGTCATATGGAAAATCTGTGAACTTCACACACAAACAAATTCTAAGTTGATATAGTGTTAACACGGTAATGCCAGGCAACTTAGGTCAAGTTTTTCTATAATGTACACAGTGACTTAGCATCTTTCCACGCAACTATGTTTCATTCATGAAGTGCCAGCACATGGCTGACCTTATAACCTGAGGGGAAACGGTTCTTCATTTTAGCTTTAATGTAATTAAATACAAATGTAATTTTAAGAATAAGACGAAAATTATTACAAAAGTAAGAAAGTGACAATGATACTAAACTGCTAAAATTGAGTATTTTTAGGCTCTGAATTAAAACAGCACAGATCAGCCCTATATTATTATTGTTAACTAGTGATGACACATCCACCTGATGCTACCTTGTGTGTGCACATTAGGCGCAACACACTCCCATTACTCATCAGCCGATGATCCTGATCCAACACACAACAAGCTGTTTACTACTGTTACCCTTCACTCTGTTCATCTTTGTGTGTCGAGTGTCGGCGGTCGGTACACGGGAACCCCTGGGTCGGCGAGAGGAGGACGACCTCTGATGATGTCAGCAGCCTTCTCCGCCAACATGATGGTCGGAGCGTTCAGGTTGCCGCTGACGATGCTGGGCATGATGGAGGCGTCGATCACACGAAGCCTCTCCAACCCCATGACGCGCGTGTTGGAGTCAACCACGGCCATAGGGTCAGACGGCGAGCCCATCTTGCAGGTGCAGGATGGGTGGTAGGCGCTGTCAGCTTTGCGCCGCACAAAAGCATCGATTTCGGAGTCGGATTGGACCTCGAGACCAGGCTGGACTTCGGGACCGCGGTATTGTTCGAAGGCCTTCTGGGCAAAAATCTCTCTGGAGAGCTTGACACACTGCCTGAACTCAAACACATCAACATCTGAAAGGGGATAAAAGAGAAGACCAGGCTTTACTATCAGTATTTAAAATCAGTTTCCACATTCTAAATGAAAGCTTGGCCTTCAGGCGGAAGGATCAAGGAAAGATATTTAATAAAGTACAACCATAACTAAGCAGGTCTCATAGACGGCATGCTCTTTTGGGAAGTTCTCCAAACCTTTGATGATGTCGGTGCTTGACAGTCAGTGGCTTGAATCTTACCGTTGGAGAGATAGTTGGGCTGGAGAATGGGGTGATCCAAAGGGTTGGCGCTCTTCAGCTTCATCCACCCGAAACTGGTGCTCCTCATCGGTCCCACATGAACCTGCAACACCGAGACACTTATTACTGCTGGATGTTTTGGGTATAGACTCCATTTGTACTGCACAGGTAGACTCCCAGGGTTTCCAAAACGTCCTTAACACTAGTTACCAGGCCTAATTCCCTGAAATTCAATATATCTGCGTATACAAGGATCAAGGTTTATGACTGTTACAACACAGAGAGTTATTTATACCATCTAGGAGTCCCAGAGAAGGTCACAGAGAAAATATCGAAATCAAGTACTTTTAATCACCCATGTCGATTTATAATTATTTCAGGACCTTGATTTTTTCCCCTTAAATTGACTAAGTTTCAAGGATTTCAAAGACCCATACTGACAGTGAGGCGAATGCAAAATACTTTAGCCTTTGTTGTGCAGCGAAAACTCCTCTGTTTTATTAGGAGCAACCACGCAGTTCAAAATGTACTTTCAGAAAACTCAAACCGATAAGCGGCGCAAGTAAAGCAACTATTATGTGTTGCACAAACAATATTCTATATTCTACGTCCCCATTACGCTATTGTCAATATTAATATGTTTGCAATCATGATTCCTGCACACAGAAACACACCTTTTGGAACACTTCAATAGAAATGTATTGGGTTTTTTATCTCGCTCATGTCAGGTATTCTTCTATGGAAAAGCAATAAACAGCATCAGTATGCTGACTCGCAGGTAATTCCATGGAGCTCCTGTTATTAAACTTAATGTATGCAGTGCATGTGGTTTTCCCTGGCAGGTGACTGAATAAACACACACACGTGCAATACGTGACAGGCCGCTCAGTCTGATATATTGTGCTTGCATCACTTTATGCTTTCCATGACACACTGTTGAAAAATACCTAGCACACACAGTTTCCTGCTTAATAAAATAAAACAATGTTCATAAATCCTGAAAGCTGCTACACATACGCAGTGAAGTCAAAGACAGAACCAAACAAACCGAACCACACACCTGATATGCCTCGATCTTGGAGGCAACTCGCCCATGGTCGATAACCTGCGATGGCAGGAAGTGAAACTGGATGTCCGGGTGTGTGATGTGTGGACGACTGCGGATGAACCCTCCACTCTCCAGGTGGGCTGTTGCTCCATAACCTAGAGGACAGTCATCATGGTAAGTTTGAGGTTGCACACAAATGATCTGTCTTGTGTGGGTAATAAAGAGGTGGTGGATATGTCTTGTCTTGTCTCTTGGTGAGTCTGACTGTAGGCCTCTATGTGATACATATATCACGTCTGCACACGCCACAAACAATTTTTTATCTGCCATTACGTGACGGTTAATTTCCTTTTGATTCACAGCTTTGTTTCTATGTTTACCGCCCCTGTTGCTTGTGTCCCTGAAGGCTAAGCTGTTATCTCGTTGGTCACATTTTGTTTAATCAATGGAGGACAAGTTGAAGTTATTTGAACTTTGAGCTCTTTCCTGGATAACAATGGCATGGCTGCTGCAGGGAGGTTTTACTGCTGATCACTTGGTCATGAAACCTTTATCTCTGTCTTGTAAAACCTTCTCTTACAACAGATTATTGTTGGAGATGAGCAGATACAGAAGGGTTTTTGTTATGTGTTTCTCCTGTTGCCAGTAGCAAGATAGCATCTTGTTTCTTTGAGCACTGGATACTGGAAATAACAGATAAGGCCCTGATAAAGATATATTTACTTCAAATTCAGCGAAATGCAGTTAACCTACAGAAAGTCACAATTTTGGCATAACATTTTAGGACAACGTGTGTGTTTTGGTTACCAGTGAACATGGTGAGCCACTCCAGGCCTATCTTGACCATGTGGAAAGGTTTCTGTGCCTTGTACAGGGTGATGGGCTGGGTGCACTGCTGCTGGACGTACAGCTCCAAATGATCCTGCAGGTTACTGCCAACACCTGGAAAAGCAGAGAGGAATAATAAGGCATTTTAAAGATGCCCTATAGTGCTTTCTTTAGGTTTCCTGTAGTGTGTTGTGTAGGTGTTTATGCATGTGAATGGGATGAAAGGAGGCGTGGCAGCACAGGCAGTATGAGAAAGATAAAGCAGTTCTTGTAACATTAACGCATGTAAAAATGTCACAGTAGAGGCAGACAAACAATTATGGAACCTGGAAATTAGCATAATAGGGCCCCCTTTAATACAATGCATTCCAGGGCTGGGCTGGGAGCATGATGATGTGAAAATCAATCCCTCCATTCTCATGTGTATAAAAACTCTATAAAAATGAATGCATCTATGCATCTTCAAGTCTACATTTTTTAAAACCATTTTTGTTTTTTAAATTTGGGTTTCTAAAATGCTTGCATCTCTAAGTGCTAAGAATATACCTGGTAAGTGCTGGACCACAGGGATGCCGAGTTGTTTCAGGTCATCAGCATTTCCCACCCCAGACAACATGAGAAGCTGAGGGGAGTTGATGGCTCCTCCGCTTAATATCACCTCTTTTTCTGCAAACGCCTGAAAAGAAACAAAATACAATGTGAACAAGAGTTTACATTAATGCTATCCGATGAAAGATCAGCAGATAATTGAAGCCAAAAAAATATCAACATCACGATGCTAGAAAAAAACAAGGGGACTGTCATAATAAAAATGATGTATTTTCTGTAAAAAAGAATTTTAGCAAATACTTCAGACTGAGTAGCTCAAAAGTGTTGAGCTACTCATTTCTAAACATAGTTTTATATTCCCCATTTTACATATTATGATTTGTAACTGTATCAATCGTACCCTTTTCTTTTCTCCATTCTGTGTGTACTCCACACCCACGGCTCGGTTGCCATTGAACAGGATCTTGGTGGTCAGGCAGCGAACCTCTGTTGTCAGGTTGGGTCGCCCCAGGGCGGGCCTCAGGTAGGCACTGGCTGTGCTCCACCTCTTCCCTGGACAGATTTGGGCAGTGAGATGTAGGAAATATTTAAGTGTTGGTTTATTAAAGATGTACAAATATAAGTTTCTTTTCCCTCTTACCTTTGTAAACAGTCATGTCCATCCAGCCCAGGCCCTCCTGTTGCTCTCCGTTCATGTCATCGGTGAAGGGGTATCCTGCCTGCTGCCCCGCCTCAATAAAGGCTTTGTGCAGGGGGTGGTTGGTCTTCCCTCTGGACACGTGAAGAGGTCCATCGCCTCCCCGGTACCTACAGTACAGGGTCACACAAGAAACACACATTTAATGATGATAAAAGTTCCTCTATTTATTATTATTTTCAATTGAAATCCATTGATTTGACCCGTCGGATGTTTTTGATGAGGTACATTGCCCTTTAAATATGTAGAAACCCAAAATACAATGAAATGGATGCTTTTGGCCCGTAGATTTATTATTTTATCTCTCTTAGGAAAAAGTTTGTGCATCCTGATGAATGGCAATGGTGTTGAGATTTGACACATGAAAGTATAACAATGTAAAAATGAGCACAACCTGAACTTCCAACTGTTTCTGGTGGATAAGAATGCAATGAAAGCAGATTTACCAAAAATAAATAGCTTTGGAAATGTTTCCTTGGCGGCTTCTTTAAGGCTTAAGTAAACTCATGCTGGATGAATGATGGACAAAGTCAAGCATGTGAACCTTGCCACTCCACAACACCTGAGTACTAACACCAATCAGGCTTGGCATTGATCTGTGTTGAGTATGTGTTTGTCTTGCTGCTTTGGGGATGAGGTAAACAGTGGCGCTACTATGTTTATCTAACACTGCAGGATAAGCTTCCTGTGAATGCATGGCATGATAATTACAGTCACACGTTAACTTTACTACATAAAACCATACAATCTGATTATCTTTTACAATAACAGTTGGGAAAATGCATCGCCTTTTTGATATCTACTTCCCTGTTATATTTGTTTCCAGACCACACAACTCTTTATAATTCATTTGCATGTGCCAAAATTTGATCTGTAACGCATAAAATGTAACCTTTGAAACTTGTGAGACCAGGTTCTGTGTGAAGAGGTATCCTCTGCACATTTCCTTTAAAATAAAGTGGCCAGCCAGGACGCATTTCTAAGCTAGTTTAGTCTGTATGACTGAAGCACTAGCACTGCCAGTGTGAGGGCTCCCTACTATCCTTTTTTATACATCCAACATTTTGTAAATATAGGTCATATGAAAAAAAAATCCCTTAGAAACTTTGTTTTGTACTTGTTTTCTCCCAACTCATGACACTGAGCTTTCCTAAAGTAAGGCAGACAGTGTTCATAGTCCCAGCCGTCGGCCCCCTCTCTCTGCCAGCGATTGTAGTCTTCAGCGTGTCCGCGGATGTACACCATGGCGTTAAGTGAAGAGGACCCGCCCCAGACGCGGCCCCTCGGCCAGTACAACACCCTGTTGTCCATGTTAGCCTGAGGTACAGTGTGGTAGTACCAGTTATACCTGAGGAGAAATTAGAAGAAATTCAGCATGCCATCAAAATGGAACCAGTGTGCCTGGACAACAACAGTTTAATAACATGTTACCATATTGAGAAAGTTATCAAAATGATGAATTAAGCACCAATATGACACACACAAGATTTGTTGAAATAACTTTCCATTTAAAAAAATGTTACCGCATTTCCAAGCGGTAAGAATTGCATATTTGCCTTTTGGTGCATTTTTAGAAACTCACTTATTACAATTTCCTTCTGGAATGGATGGATTACCTCTTTCTTTCTAATGTTTCGGTAAAAATAAGTCCCATCAAGTCAGTTACATGTTTTCTTTGTTTGTGTTTAAGTTACTTTTGTTTGCACACTCTTAAAAATAAAATGTAGAGTGTAGTAATGAATGACAGGGCCAATAAAGCAGTTTTATAGATTAGTCCACGTGAAATAATGAACTACTGTACTTGTCATCGCAGAGGTTGTAGGTCAGTGCAGCTGGCATGTGGATCTTCCATGAGAGTCTTTTGATGCCTAGCAACATGTCCTTAGGCCCAGCCTCCAGCTGAAGCACAGACTCATGGGCGTCCTCACTGAGTCGGTTGGCAAGGACACAGCCCGCTGACCCTGCCCCTACAACGATATAGCTGTAGGATGGGGTTTTCTGATTGGCTGTCGGTGATGATGAAGCATTCCAGTGACTCGCTGTGGTACTTAAACATCTGTGATGGTTTGAGGAGGACTGGTTTCTAGTCCTGTGAACAAGTTCTGGCAAACAAGTAAATCGGCATCTGCCATCCTTCGTAAATTTCCCTCGAGCTGCAGTCACAACTCGCCGGGCACCAGTTTGGCCTGACATGGCCAAAAACAACATCCTGGTTGTGTAAGGTTTTTTTTCATTCACTGTAAATCAGAAGAACAGACATTAAATGATGCACTTGAGGGGGCAAGCTGGAACTGGGTGACATACATCTGACATTGAGGTAGAAAAATGTGCTGATTTGTTTACTGACCCTGTAAGTATGCAAATGGTGGGTTACGCCTTTGGTCGACATTTCTTCTCCAGCCACACATTGACCTTATTTTGGTCTCCACTTATACTTTTAAAATCAACTCGAAATATTTCACTTGGAGACAGTTATTAATTGAGAAAAGAGGTTAAAGTTTCTCTCCTTACTGTACCAAATGCTTACATTTTAACAACGGGAAAGCAATGGTAACCATGTCTTAAAGGTTACAGAGCAAAGGCTGCAATAAACGTTATGTTCCTGTAAATATTTTATTGGAAGGCTATTCATTGCGCTTTTAGTTCAAATAGAGAGTGTTCGGTTTTCCCATTCACGACAATGCAGATAAGTAGGTGAGGACTGTCAGAGCAATAAACCAGTAACCACTCACTAGCAGTTTTTAGTGACCAGCTGAACTCAGAAAAGTCAACAACAGTAACAAGTCGATAAACAACCGAAATAAACCTACTCTAAAACATGTGGAATGTTAATGTGGAAAAAACAAGATGTCCCCAACTTTCACAAACTTGTTTTGAGCTTGTCTGAGTCAGCCTATTTAGGATGAAGGACATTTCGCAACCGTTAGCTTATCAGTTTAACAGTCAAAGGTCTACATATCTTATATATGACACATATGCTTGATGTGTATGTGTCAAACGCTTAAAAATACGTTTAAAATGTATTGGAAATATTCAGAGACAGTAAGTACATGTTTACAGCAGTGTTAAGACTTATTGCAGGGACTTAAAACCATTACATTGGGTCGTGTGCAGTTTAACGTTACGGTGTTGCAGAGAACAACTGAATGTAACTTTGCGAACTAACGTTTTTATTTACACCGAGGTGGTGCCCGAGTAGCTGAACGTCAACACAGACGCGGATAACTGAATGAATCAGTAGAAAAGCAAAACGTACCTCAATGAAACAGGGGAATGTACCGTTACCGATATAACTCCAGCCCAAAAAAAAAAAAAAAAATCAGCCTCTGGCAGTGGGCGGGGCTTAGCGGGCTGTATTTATAACCAGCGTGTCACTGACGGATCACCCATCAACGCCTAGGAGTCTGTAAGTCAGATGCTGAGGACTTTTCAAGTGTAAAGATCACCTATTTTCATATTTAATAAAAATGTAATTCAACGCGCCTCCTTTTTTATTGTTTGTTTTGTAGGTCCAACCTGCTGTTGATGATGTGGGGAGCCACACTGATTGTGTTCTTCTTTGTGGCGGCACAGGTGACATCACATGAAATTGTAAGTTATCGACTTCTAATGGCTGATGCACAAATCGTTTATGAGTTTATTTTGAATGTAATTTAAGTGATCTATTTCTGTAATTTCTTTGCAGAAAGTCGAATGCCATAAACAAATAAGGAATGGTATGTTTTTGTGTGTTTTTCATTCTATGGATGAGGATACTGAACTCAAACGTTAATAATATAATGATGGTTTTCAAGCCACTATTGCGGATGATATCAAAAACAGTGCTAGTTTTATGCCAATGCAGTCTTCGAAGCTACTTCAACAGTTTGATTTAATTGTACTCTCCAAAGCTTTCAACTTTTTTTGTGACATGAGTCAGGATGAAACAAGAGGAATTATAACCCACCAATTTAAGAAGTTAAGAGTAATGAATGAATACATGATAACAAAAAGGAGGGCAATCACCGTTGTTTCCTGTGCCAGGGCCCGCTCCTGAAAGTGATTTCTCTCCATCCTTCCTGAAGGAGCTGGGAGGGGAGCTGGTGAAAGTTGGAGGAAATAATATGATGAACATAAGCTGGGCAATCAGCGTTGATGGTAGGAAACAACTCTTTACATATTTTTTTCCAAACAAAATCTTGTCAAATCACTTGAGGTTGATGACTTTAAGACCCCAATGTATCTAACACAAGGGAATTATTTGGCTTTCATCTAATAATAGATTATGAAATATATTTTTTATAAAAGAAAGTAGCCAACATATTTTTACTGGTTTTCTTTGAAAAGAATGCAAGTTGTTACCCCCACTTTGGTTTATAAAAAACAGAGCAAATGTATCAGGAACTCCTTCATTTAATTTCACAAACAGATATTTAGTCTGGTTAAAGCTACCATACACAGGCTGGTACAGAAAGAGAAAATAAAATACAACCCTAATTGATGATTTAAGGCAGTGCACACCAGAAATATTTAAATAGGGGCTTTAATGCCACGAATGATTAAACATAACATAAACCAACTCTACACAACTAATGCATACACAGTGGCATGCTGTGTAAAGACAACAAACCCAGCGATATTGCTAGGACTAAACAACAACAATAAGTAGGCTTGTGGGTTAGTGATGACGGTACAGTAGTGCATGTTTTGATATGATATTGTGACGTTAAAAAAATGGAAAAGATGAGAGAACAAATACAATATATCTGTTTTTTATTTAAACTGATCATTTAATGTCTCTTTGCAGCCAGCCTGAAATATCTGACAGGCACTCGATTCATAAATTCGGGTTCACCAACGTACCATTGTCAATACAACCCAGTTTTGACCAAGGCAAACCTAACAGGATCAAAGGTATCATGGATGGAATCTTGAATTATATATTTCTGTTTGTTTAATCAATGATTGTCTGCCTGCATGACTGCATAAAAGGGTTGTAAAGAACATTTCTAACATCTCTTCAAATCTAGGTATGGTTTCATTATTTATTCAACGCAAGTTGTGGCAGCAACTTCCTCCAAGCTGCCAATATCCCAGTGCCTCAAGTAAACAGCGGCAACCCTAACAAATGGACCAGAATCGTTATACCTTGTTCAAAACCGCGTACGTTTATTTGTGTTTTTCTTTGAAACTATATCAGAGGAAGTAGTTTTAGTTTTCGTATTTACAAGATATTTGAGAGAGAACGACTTGTTTGGAGGAACCATTGACACTATGTTGTCTTTACAGGCATGAAGATTATTAAAATGTTCAAACGTTGTTTTATGTTTTATTCAGGTATTACACAAACGTCGGAAGAGCCAAAATGGATGTGCATATAATTCTAATACTTTACAATTTATAATTCTACCTTAAGCAATATTTTAATAAATCCCCTTAATACAATTACATACATTTAAGTGAGAAAAGGGTTTTTAGTGTATGTCTTTGTTTGTGCAGAGCCAACACAAGAAACAGTTCCTCTTCTTTGACACTTTATCAGTGGTAGCAGTTTTATGTTTTTCTCTTTTACAAGATATTAGAGAGAGGGAATTGTTTTGATTGAACTATTGACGCTATGTTGTCTTTACAGGCAGCCCAAACTGAAGATTATTAAAATGTTTAAACCTTGTTTTCTGTTTTCTTCAGATACTATACAACATTCTGATGTGACTTCAGATATGCAAATATGTATGTGCATATCGTTTACTACTTTAAAATAATAATACTACCATAAACGATACCTTTAAGCATATGTTTCTGTAATTTATATTCACATAAAGTTAAATGTCTTTGTTTGTGCAGACACAACAAAAGAAACCGTCCCTGGTGTTGTCACCTCCACCAGCATAAAGTTTGCCATTATCGGAGGAATCGCTGGTTTGATGATCCTGATTACCTGCTCCATAATCTGTAAGTACATCACTTTTGAAATATATATATGAAAAATCTGACCCATTTAAAGTGACCTATCTGTTATTTGGTAAATAAGCTCAGTTTAACATTAGTGGCTAAAAGTCATGTTATCTTGCAAAGGATACATGCTTACCTTTTTAGATTTGAAGGTTGTATGACGGCAGTATTGAAATGTATCAAACATGGGCTCACCACAAGCAAATCAGAAATTCCCTCAAGTTTATATAAAAGGTTTGACACTGCTGTTCAGTGCTGTAAATATCTAAGATCGTCTTTACAAAAAAAAAAAAGAATTGTAAATTGAAGAACTTCAAGATATCAAGCAAACCCACTTTTTATCCAATTAAAACACCTTGAATATAAATACTTGGTTGAATTTAAAATGGTTCAAATCATGCACAAGGCAAACATTCGTACCTCAGAGTGGAAAAGTTATACTTGAGAGAGACTCAGCATGATCTGAGAGGAATCTATGTGGACACGAAACAACTAGTCAGGTGTAATGTTAAATACCATTGTATCGCAGTCAAATGTGTAAATTCATGGAACAACTGCAAGGAGTAGACTAATACGTTTCTTTTCTTTTCTTTATCCAATTAATTATTCCTTACTCTCCAGATAAATACTTTGGAGCCAACTTTGCCAACTCATTGGTTTTCAAAAGGTTGCCCACAGCTCCCATTGCTCCCGTCCCTGTCCTGGTGGTTTACCCTGCTGTTAATTCAGCCTTCCAGCAGGCTGTGGTGACCCTGGCAGAGTTCCTGCAGGGGCATGGCGGATGCGGCGTGGCAGTTGACATGTGGCAGCAGGGGAAGATCGCAGAGCTGGGACCCATGCGCTGGCTGGCAGAAAAGGTCATGACTGCACAGAGAGTGCTTATCGTCTGCCCACAGGTAGAGATTTGAAGATGTATTATTTACACCATCCTCATACCTTAACAATAGAACAGATCTGCCATGACCCTTCACTGACTTTGTTGCTCTTTACAATACTATACCTGACTTCCTACTTTGCTCCTGACAGTTTTCAATGTTGGTTGTACTTGGCCAATTGCACAGAAAACCAAACCACTGCTTTGTTTTTGGGACGGGGGTGCTTAAATAATATCTGTGTTCCTGACCTACTCCGAAGACAAAAACTAAAATCTGTTTTCTTCTCTCAGACTCATTTACGGACCAGGGCCTCTACACCCAACACAACCCTTCAGGAACCCTCAATCCCAGCTGCAGCTCAGGACCTTTACCCCCTGATTCTCAACATGGTGGCGAGCCATGCCAAGAGCACCAGCGGCTTGGCTCAGTTCTGGGTGGTGAAGCTTGGAAAGCAACAGGACAAAGAGCCTGGTGATCTTCCACTCGAACTCAGAGCCTGCAAGACTTTTAGTTTGATGAAGGACTTAAACAAGCTGTACAGAAAGCTGCATTCCAAGAGTAAAGATAACAAGACAATTTCCGATCTGATCTTCGGACCACGGGTTGCCTACAGTGAAAAGTGTACAGGGCAGTTAAGGGAAGCTGTCGAAAAGCTAGATGGACAGCAGTCAAGCATTTTCAGAGAGAAAGAACCATTGAAATCTGTGGTTGCCATTGTTTGAACATCTGAATTAATTGATTTATAAAGAGGGTGGGTCGGGATAGGTCAGTGGTGAGTATTTTAATGTATGGTCACCCTCATCATCATCATCATCATCATCATCATCATCATCATCATCATCCTCATGTAACCTGTTGAACACAAGCACAAAGAAAGAAAAAAAGGCATCAAGGCAACTTCTATTATTTTGTACAATAAACAAATTAATAATATATTTCCTATTATGTTCATTTAATCTGCAATCCTTCAGAATTAATTAAACAGAAACAAAGTGTAAGCAGTGTCAGTCTGAATAGGATTAATAGGTATAACATTTGATGATGGTATGTTCCACTGCAAAATGTGTAAATAGTTGACATGGTTTTTTAAAGCAATGAAAAATCTCCACCAGAGAAGTCAGCTGATGTCTCTATGCCAAAGCTGAGCAGCAACATCGTTATCGTTAAATTCACATCACTGGTTCTCAATCTATTTTGTGTCAAGGTCAGACCCCTAGATTTAATCAAGGTCTTGGATCCTATGAGAATAATCAATATATCAAATGTTTCTATGTGTTTAATTTGCCTAGCCAAAGAAGTGCTATAAAATATGTTATAAAGGATGTTATTTTGTTACGCCCCTCTTTGTGGGCGACTGAAGATCTTATTAAATCATGTGAAGATCTGATTAAATCAACAATGCGCTAAAAGGCGCGGACACGCCTATGAACCACCAACCAATGGGAGAAGATTATTCCTCAAAGCGAGAGGGTAGAAAAACTGTTGTAATCGAGAGATCAAGGCCATTCCTGTGGATCTGTGAGACAAATTAACTACATTGACCTGAATTTCAACAGTCACATTAAAACAATTACTAAGTCCGCCTACTACCACCTTAAGAACCATGGACGTGCACAGACATTTGAGGGGCTATTGCTCTAAACTGGAAAAAGGGCCTTAAAGATAATGTTTTAGAGCTTTTTATAAGGCATTGTTGTAAGTGCTCAAATAATGAAAGCATTATTACTGTTCTCCTTTTCACACTATAAAGGAGTTCAAAGATGGAGCTGTCTCCAAAAGAAACATTTTACACACACATATATATTCTTATTTTTACAGAATTATTAGAATCAGAATTAAGTAACATATACACTTCATTCTTTACTGCTATAAAAACATACTAAGATAACTGAACACTGGTGCAGTGCATTTGAATGGATTGTGGCTTAACTCTGGGATTGTGTGAGTCCCAGGAATTAGACTGGAGAAGGTTATACTGTATATAGTCATTCATGAGGTAATAAAGATGTTGCCTACTTGTATAGAATATTTACAACCTGTTGTAAAGTCTTTGTGAACCAGTTATCTGGCCATATTATACTACAGCTATTAGTAGTAGTATTTTACTTGGTCACCAAGCTCTCAGATGTGTTCTGAATTGGAGGCTTGGGGTTAGCCCCCAACAGAAAATATAAACTTCACTCAGCAAATACAGGCTTTGCATTTATCACTGATTTAAATATTTGTTTTAATGAGTTATTAGTGTCCTCCAATTGATGTAGTTGCTTGACATAATCACAGTGCTGCAGCTGCCCTGCTGGCTCCTTTTATCCAGCTCTGCAAAGTCGCAGTCCTTTTAGCTGCCTTCTCTGTAATGAAACCTGATTTTGAACTGTAAAAGTTGTAGCTAGGCTACACAATTCACTGAAGTTAACGTTAGCTGATGTGCTAACGTTAACTTCAAGCTTAAGCAACGTAACTTATTGACAGTTTCTAGGTAATAACGTTCGAAATCGGTGTCATTTCCCGTGTCACTTCTCGCGTGTATTCGTGAGAAAACGTAGTTTGGAGACCAGACACTCCACGGGGATTTCTCCTGGTGACAGATCGTGTTGTGTGTGACCCCCTGTCGCCGTTCAATCACGTAGTGTGCACACCACAACGACTTCAAGACTCCCGAGCGAGTTGTGTAGTGTGAACTGGCTAGCAATCGTGCGACTTTGAAAGTCGTGTAGTCTGACAGGGGCAGATGACAGCGCTGACAAGGTGTGTTTCCCGCAGCGAGACGCTACAATACTAATTGTGGGCTTATCATGTTGATTCGGCCACAACAGAAAAAAAAACAAAAAACTCTCGCTCTCTCCGGAAGGGCAGGTCAGCCAAAAAGGACAAACGGGCCATTGCCCGGTCAACATTAGCCCCTACCTGTGCACGTCCCTGTTAAGAACTAATGTAACGGTGTCTTTACAGGTCTCACTAAGAAATCCATTAGAAAACTGCAGCTGATTCAGAACGCTGCTACTCGAGTCTTTACACTGGCTTCCTGTCTGTCAAAGAATTGATTTCAAAGTGCTGCTGCTGGTTTCTAAAGCATTGAATGGTTTAGGCCCAAAATACATTTGTGATCTCCTGCTACATTATGAACCATCCAGAACTCTATGGTCTTCTGGGACAGGTAAACTTTCTGTCCCCAGAATTAGAACTTAACAAGGAGAAGCAGCATTCAGTTATTATGCTCCAGATATCTGGAAAAACTCCCAGAACCCTGCACGTCTGCTGCAACTCTTATTACTCACTAATCCAGGCTGAAAACAATTGTTTTTGCCGCTGCTTTTAATTGAACTGTTCTTTTATCTAACATTGCACTGTAACTTTTATTCTGCATTATAACTTTTATTCATGTATATTATACCTGTTTTATAATGTGTTTATGCTGCAATACTTCTGAATGCTCTTAATGTCTTTCATGTTTGTAAAGCATTTTGAATTGCCTTGTGTTGAAAGGTGCTATATAAATAAACGTGCATTGCCTTGTCTTTAATGTGGTCTGTGGAACAGTAAAATAGGGGTGGACCTCGGCCGAGTACCTTTGTAAACTTGTCATATCATCATATTAATAAACGTATATAACTTGACGAGAAGCTTTCTGGATTCTTTTCGACTGCTCCATCCTCAAATTATAGAAACGCAACAATCCCCTTTGATAAAATCCATCTGAAAAGATTGTGGGTTTTTAGATATGATTCGAACAAGAACTGTATGGTACTACAGCAAAGATTTTCGAGGAAAAAAACAATCCCTCAAGGAACCATGGGCGTCCCAAAGTGATCAGACCCCTGTTTGAGAACCCCTGAATTAAAGTATAGAAAAATACACATTTGTCCAGGAATGGATGAATTAACTGTTTTAAGAGGGTTAGGTCAGTTAGTCATAATCATTGATGTCCCAATTTGTTGTATAATTGCCATTACATTGCATCTGTTTGCTAACTTTTTCAGTCTTCTCTACTTGGGCTTCCGTTATGCTACATATTATACTTCTGTCGGTCTTCTGTCATTTATGTCTTTGTCGTTTGGCGAAGTTAAAGGCTTGCTTGAATAACTTAGTATGTAAGTTGAGTAAGGTTATTTTATGTTCATACCATTATTTTTTTCTAACAATATACCTAAAGTGACATGCAAATTATCAAGATGTCTCAAATATGTTTGACAGCGGAGCGTTTAGCAGCTTGCACAGACAAGAGGCAGGGTCAAGTAAACACATCTTTCCACAAATAGAAAGCGCTAGTTTATACCACGTGATCAAACACGGAAGTACAATCTACTGCTGCCCCAACGTTACACTACTGTTCAGCGGAAAATCCACGCTTGGGGTCATATTGTAAAGCATTTCACGAGCACAGGGTGGTAGCTTCTCAGCATTTCGGACCCTTTTAGTCCAATTAATATTATAATTAAAAACCATGACTCAGGCTGAGAAAGAGCAGGACAACGGGAAGGAGAAAGAAAAAGAAAGGGACAAGGAGAAAGAGAAGGAGCAACAACGCGGGGTGAAAAGACCCATCGCTCCCCCTGCCATCCCGGATCCCCTTCAGGAGGTAAGAGGGGGATCCAGTATGTTATTAATACGTCTAATTCCTATAAAGTATCCGAATATCCTGCTCTCAATCCCTAATACTCACTCTATATGGCGTTAACGTGCAACATACAGCCCACTTACAGCGGCGTATCGTTTATTTGAACTCCCAAGAATATAACATACAAAATACTCAACACATAATCAGAAATGAAATACAGCAATAAAATAGTTAATGGGACATAATGGTGCAAGAAAATAAAAATGCATAAATAAGTCAACTATTGACATGTAAAATGGAATAACATAAAACAGAATGTAAAATTAAATAATGTACAGTAGAATAACATCCATGTGTAAGTGATGACCAGAGCTCAGGAGACGTTATAGATTTATTTTAATGTGAGTAGATTCTGTTGGTGGCTTTCTGGTTAATCATATACTCAAAAAGGTTTAGGCCTATGCCACAGCCTAAACACAGTTGTTATAGCCCCAAAGTAATGTCTTCAGATCATTTATTAACTGCTTTTGGTTTGGAAAATTTGAAAGGCTGACTGTAAGCTTTTATCACCGAACATCAGTGTTAGGCCTACTTTAAATCTCCGCCGGCACATTGGATGCTGTTATATGAGAATATCAATGCCAATGCTTCTCACTTTATGCATGACATGTTGTTTTCCTCATGATTATCTCTCTCTGTCTTCCTTTTTTCCCCAGCAAATACAGAGCAATTTTATCATTGTAATTCATCCTGGTTCAAGGACACTCCGCATTGGGCGAGCTACGGACACACTTCCCATTACAATTCCTCATGTGATCGCTCGCAGACACAAGCAAACTGGACAGCCCAAATATGAAGATGCCTGGTTGTTGAGAGATGGTCTAAATGTCAGTACCTTAGGACCACACCCACAATTCAGTATTTTATTCTGTGTCTTACTCTGTTGTACTCGTATTAAATTTCACATTTGTTAATGCATCCTCATCGCTTCTACTACCTGTGTGACAGAAAGCAGAGAGTAATGAGCAGAGACAGAATGGACTCAAAATGGTTGAACAGGCCATCTGGTCCAAGAAGATGTCCAATGGAGTGCGGAGGACACCGGTGTCCGCTGAACAGGTGTGTACTATGAAAGGGAGAGAACTGTTACATATATACTGTATAACTCTACAACATTCAACAGCAACAGGATACTATAACATAGTGCAGGTGTAAGTGATGTTTCTCTTATTTGGAACAAATGTTAAGCACCATGGGTTGCATGGCTTGCATGTAAAGTTCAAGAGTAAATAAAGGGGTGGATATAAGGGAATATTTTGTTTTTTTAAGAGTTACTCATCCATAGTCAGTGTACAGTCAATGGTGGTCAGCACACCCCAGTTGAGAGAAACAGACTGAAGTACCATAACTAAATAACTTCTCTTCTTTAGACAGCCTCTTCCGACCAACGGAAGCAGTTTTATTATACTCTTGTCTAAGCTACCAGACTCCATTAAAGAAAAAATAATTTTATCATGCAGAATTAACCCTTTTAAATATAATAAATGCTCCTATCTTAGGGCTAGTGTCTATCGCTGTGTTAATAATAGTTTTTATGTATCTGTTTGTGTGTGTTAAGGCCAGGTCTTATAACTGTCAGATCCGTCCGGCAGTACTGGACAGCAGCTCCAGGGTCAAGTGGACCCACACCGGCCACCAGCCTCCTCATCTGGTGGGAGAGGAGGTGAGTGCATGTGTCTGATAGTTCCTATAAAACCACACATGTAAAACTTTATTTCCCAAAACTCCTTGTCTGTTTATGCTATTTTTTCCTTGTTTTCTCTTGCCGTACCCCATCCTTCCATCCTATCATCATGTAGGCTCTTTATGTAAATCCATCTGACTGTTACAACATCCACTGGCCTATAGTCAGAGGTCAGCTTAATGTGCATGCCGGTCCCGGAGGCTCACTGACCGCCGTCCTGGCTGACCTCGAGACGATCTGGAGTCATGTTATTCAGAAGCAACTCGAGATCCCCCTTAAAGACCTAAAGGTAGAACAAACCTCCTCACCAATTCATATCACGTACTTCTGAGGGGAAAAATCAAAAGATGGCAGAAAATTATGAAAATGTTAGTGTAATAACTTTTTTCCTGACATGCTTTTGTAACTGATTTTCACAGTATTACAGATGCATCCTGCTGGTCCCCGACATCTACAACAGGCCGCACATCAAAGAAGTTGTCAACATGCTGCTGCTTAATATGGGCTTCTCAGGTATTTCAAAGCAGGACACAACAAAGCACACATTCACTGTTATATTCTGCCAAAGTTTATTCAGGGTAGCCTAAAGAAGTATTCAATATTCTCCTTTGACTTCACATTACTCTCTATCCTCTGATGCGTGTGTGTATATAGCGATCATCGTGCACCAGGAGTCGGTGTGTGCTACATTTGGCAGTGGGTGCAGTAGTGCTTGTGTGGTGGATGTTGGCGACCACAAGACCAGTCTGTGCTGTGTAGAGGATGGAGTTTCCCACCGAAATTCCAGGTGGGACCATGAAGCACTTTTAGGTTTATTCCATGAAATAGTTAATTCATCATTATATTAAGATTGCAGATATCAATGCTCCCTTTTTCACAATAGAGACATTATTCCAAACCACTTAAAATACACTACACATTTATAGAACTTCAGGACGAAAAACATATCCCTCTGTGTCATTTCAGAGACTCTGTAGTATGGCCTCATGTGTTCTGTCTTCTTGACATTGCAGACTGTGTTTGGCATATGGCGGCTCAGATGTGACCCGCACTTTCTTCTGGCTCCTGCAGAGGGCGGGCTTTCCTTACAGAGACTGTCAGCTGTCCAGCAGACTGGACTGTCAGCTCCTGCAAAACCTCAAGGAGACCTTCTGCCATCTGAACCAAGTGTGTGTTTGTCATCTGTGTGTTTTAGAGAAGGTATTCGGGAACTTTCAAAAGTTCTCAAGAATGAAGAGAGAAAAGTGCAGTTTATTCAGATGTAGATACAAATGTGTATTTCCTTTTCTTTTTCTTAATAGGACATATCAGGACTAAAAGATCATGAATTTCAGACACGTTTCCCAGAAGCCCCAGCTCTTCTCTATCAGGTTCGACTAGGGGATGAGAAATTACAGGTACGCAGTTTGAATAATGATGAAAAAAATATGCATTTCACATTGGCATTGGGACCTTTTTTTTTCTCTGTCTCTAGCAACTGAAATGATTTTTTATCTTTGGCTTTATTTGTGTGTTCCCTCCCCCTCTTTATGTGATTGACTCATTTTGTGTATGCACATTTTAGGCATCCATGGGTCTTTTCTACCCAACCACATTTGGCATCGTAGGTCAGAAGATGACATCACTTCAGTACCGTTCCCAAGGCGATTCGGAGGATCCTCATGATGAACACTACCTGCTGGCTACACAGAGCAAACAGGACCAGGTAACACACATAGAATTGATCCAAAAACTATTTCTTAAGTTAGAGTCTCTGTGATTCTTTTGTTATTTATAATTATACCATTTTGTCGACCAGTCCTCCAAATCTGCTGCAGACCGGAAGGGTATTTCCAGGCCCGGTATGGGTCTGGATGGTGAGATGAGCGCTCACAGCGGGATTGGGGAGCCATCTGACCTGGGCAGGGGCTGTGGGAGTGGCGGCAGCGGTGCAGGAGGGATGAAGGGGGAGACGGAGTTTGGGACTGCGCAGGGGGAGTGTCTGATGGGGGCAGGAGAGTTGGAAGAGCCCCTGTCTGCTCACCTCTCAAGGAAGACTGCCATCATGAGCCAGTTTGAGAGCAAGGCCCTGGGACTGGATAAAGCCATCCTGCATAGCATCGACTGCTGTGGTAAGGAAGGACAGATGATGAAGTAAAGTAAAAACGGAAGTGGAAAGACTATGGAAGAGTGAAATGGTCAGTTGTTAAGTGGATAAACTTTGACAAAGTAAGATTTTTTATTTCGCCTTTCGACGATAAGGTTGAAATGTTGCAAATAAAGTTGAACGTTTTGTAGATGAACTAAAAAATAATCTCCAAAGTTTGACTTTAATCCAAAAATGTGGCCTTTTTTTTCAGAAATAAAAGAAATTAATGTTAATCTCTGATTGGGACAAACACTAACCCTGATTTGCATTTCATCCCGAAGTCCAGGTGACTTTCCTTTTCTAAACCCCCCCCCTCCTTTATGCTTGGCCCTTGAGGCCCTTCCATAAGAGGGTGGATGTTTTGTAGCGCTTGTAGCTTAATTTGTTTGTACTTCATTTAAAAGCATCGGATGAAACCAAACGCAAGATGTACAGCTCCATCCTGGTCGTGGGAGGAGGGCTAATGTTTCACGGCGCTCAGGAGTTCCTGCTTCATCGCATCATCAACAAGATGCCGCCCTCGTTCAGAAGGCTGGTAGACAACGTGGAAGTTATAACGCGGCCAAAGGTAACCTGGGATATCTAATTCAGAATAACATTGGGAGATAGTAAGATGAGTACAGGAAGTGGCTCCTGTGATGTACTTGTATATTGATGTGCACGTGCTCTAGGACATGGACCCTCGGCTGATATCGTGGAAGGGCGGAGCAGTGCTGGCGTGTCTTGACACCACCCAGGAGATGTGGATCCACCAGAGGGAGTGGCAGCGCTTTGGTGTCCGGATGCTGCGTGAGAGAGCTGCCTTTGTCTGGTGAAACCAAACAGATTGGACTTGAATCTAACACACAGAAGATGTAGTGTGAGCAGCACGTTAGCAGAGCAGCAGCATCAGTGCTCAGGGTCTACACAGGAGGCTTTCAGGCTCAACTCAACATGCAAAGAGACTTAGCAGCTCAGAATGTGGCAACTCTTGATCAAATTCATACAATAAAGCAGTGTTGTGGAATTTAAGTGTTCACAATTACTAAACTGATAAAACAATGTTGATAACTTTCAACAATCTTTCTTTTTCATTGTATTTTATATCTTTGGTTTCATCCATCAGAAACACAGATGAGGTCATTGTTGTGTAACTTTGGAGTCTTGAATTATGTTCTGTAAATAATACTGCAATTATTGTCTTTATGGACGTTTGGAAGTATGTAAATAAACCCATTTCACTTCATTCACCATTGTTGCATTTGATTGGAAAAACATAATGAACTTTTCTTGGAGTTATGAACATATTGAATTGAAATGCAAGGTTGTTTCCATTAAGACCAACATTTTAAACATGGTAACTTAGTCTGCTACATTGTTTTCTATTCTTATTTGTGAAGTCTTAAGAGTGAAAGTATTAGAACAAGACAAACTCGGTAGTAGCATGTTTAAACATCTGCACATCTTTATTCAGACGGATACAAAACAAAGACAAACTAATTTATGATTCGAAGTAGGGAAAATCATAACTGACAAGTCAGTGACACATATCTCAGTGTGAGAGGAAAATGTTAGGGAAGAAATAGGGGAAACCGGAGAGGAAATAATGTGGATAGCTGCTGTATCAGCCATTCTGGCTCCTACATGTAGGTATTCCCAGAAAGGCGTCAAGAAACTGCTTTTGGCAGCGGCAGCCGGAGAGTAGGGGCATCAGCACTGTGACATCACCATCGTCCTTTTAGGTTCTCAGCAAACAGACACTGTGCACACCCCCGCGCCTACACTGAATGTGTAGGCGTTTACCTAGAGAGAGAAGACAGGGTTTGGTGATTAAAAGCAACCAAGTAATGTTTTCCTTCTCAAATACTCATTTATTTTTTCAAGCAATTTGTTATAATAAATCCGTAAAGGCCCTTTTTGATACAGGTTCCAGAAATATAAAAAGGTATATCAACAAGGTTTTTTTTTTCCAATGAGTGATGTTTAATTAAAATTTAAAAAAATCCTCACCTTCCTCATCCTCCTCCTCCCATTGGTGGAGAGCTGGGCCCTGCACCATGGTTTATTCTTCCCATTCGTTTCCTGCCACCAGGGGGGCCTGGAGGACTGAAAACACAAGGAACATAAAAGTGAGAACATCTTCCTGAAATACAGAAGACTCAATACAATACACTCTACTGCTATAGTAATCCACAGTGCAAGGCGGTGTTTTACCCCACCCTCTCAGATCAGGACTTTCTCTAGAGTTTGAACCATCTTAAATTAGACTCTACAAATACATGGGTGTTGTACATGGATCGAAAGACAGAAAAAAGACCATATATATTCAAATACATCTGAATAGTAACTGCATAATGGCAAGTACGTACTACCAGAAAGACTGCACTGCCGACATCAGATACGGGTGACTTCCATGCTACAGGTACTTACCCTCGGCCATCACTGAAGCGTGACAAACCACCGCTTCCATCCTTTTTTACGTCAGGGTTTATCAACGACTTAAAACTGGTAGAAGAACAAATAAGATCAGAAGTTACAAAAACAACAATTCATCAGTTATTTGTTTCATGACAAGATACATACATTACACACAACTTTTTGCGTCAGGATCCACTTCATAAGCAAATGTTAGCATGCTATTGTTGTTAGTTAAGATGACGATTATGGTAAATATTATACCAGCCATCAGCATATAAGTATTGTTAATGTGAGGATGCTGACATTAAAAGAAAACTCAAGGCACTGCTGCCCGTAGGAGACAGCAGTGTGGCTGTGGACTAAGTCTTATAATTATTTTAAAACTCAACTACTTCCCATTAAGTAAAAAAATTAAATAAAATAAAACAATAAGAAAACCTTAACATATAGAATAGGATTAAAGTGACAAAACAATAGAATTGATCATTTTCAAAAGAGGTTCAAAAACACGACAAAACCGGGCTTGTTTAATTTTCATGATATACCAAATCATTTCAGAGCCAAGGGCTCTCTTAACAAAGGCTGTGTCTACCGACATTGTTGATATAGATCACTGACTCTCCAAAAAAAGGGACTTACTGGAGGATCTCAGGCAACACTTGGTTTATAGTGGATTAAACATTCATTGATATATTTAAGTGGCCAGCCCCATTCAGGCCTTGAGTTCATTGTTAAATGTAGTGTCTTGCTAGGATGAGTTAGGAATCTGGCAGATGCATGTAGAATTCATTGGAGTCTGGAATGTTTGTGAATGCATAAAGAAAAAAATATCCAGGTTATTTTAAGATTCTGCATAAACATCAGACTTGGAGAACTACTTTAACTTGCTGAAATAATTTAAAATAAGCATAAAAATGTGAAATTCATATCCTTCCAGCTATTGGAGATACAGGTAGAGAATGAAAAAAGTTGTAATGAGATCTGATTAATTTCCTATATAGTATCACGCATAAGAGCACTTACAACAGGCCGATAAAATCCACTGCTCCCCAGAAGTAGTCGACCAGCAGGGACAGTCGCCATGGTGACTGTAACCTGCTGTCCAGTACCTGACCTGAGATACACAGAGAAGTGGATGAGACGAATACATCTGTAAGGTTATTCACATTCAAAACAATTAGTGTATGATCACATTTCTCCCTTGTTTTCAAGTTAATGGTTTAACCGGATGTACTCCTCATCCTAGTTTCCAGTAGATACAGGCTAGAAGCTAAAGACAGAACACAAAACGATCCCGAGGTTTCACATCAAATAATTCCTCTTATTATAAAAACTGAGATGATATGCTGACCAATGGAGGGAAACACGAGTACATACTATGTTTAAGGCCCGTTTGATACATTGAGCAGTTCTTTCTGCTACGCAGATCAAGCTAGGCTAGACTTGCTAACAAGCTAGCTGTTAGTTAGCTTAATGCAGCCTAAAGCTCTTCTACTACACAATGTATATTGAAATGGTTTGTTTTAAGTGGATATGTTTATCAAACACACATTGTCGACAAAAAAATCTAAATATGTACTCTGACGATGAGAAAATGGTTAAAGAAACTAGGCAAACCACTCACCGTTCGACACGTACACCATCTTTTAGAAAGTAACAACACAGCCTTATCAGCTGTGTTTACAATTGGGCGATGCACTTCCGGTTGCGTCATTTAGCCGTTCCAAAAAACTAATACATATATGATGTACAACATTATTGGGGCTTTAAAAATACTTTTCCTTAAATAACTATCCAAATAAATCGAGGCGTCACAAGATATGAAACTATTACAAAAAAAAGTTTTAAACTAAAAAAGCAGCTGAGTTTTCATGCAAATATTTATGTAAAATAGAAAGTGCACTAAAATTCAGGCCACATAACATGGAGGCTTTTAAAATATTACTGAAATTATCTTATTTTAAAACATTTTTAAAAATCCATTCAGGATTCATCAGTGATTAAAAAAGGTTTTCTTTATAAAGACACATTTAATATTTTAAGCATGATATTCACTATCAGGATCAAGTTAACACAGTGAAATCATGTGGGTGAAGAGTGAGATATGAGCTAACCGCCCTCTGACCGCAGACAGTGTGTTAAACTGAGGAAAAAGATATTGCTGTATCCGGAGAAAATGTCAGGTGAATATCCAGCGTTTAACTATTCTATTATGTAGTGGACTGGCACTTGCATTCACTAAGAGCATAGAGCTGCAAACACTGAAGTGTGAGTGGGAAGAACTTGAACATCATCAAAAGCTTTTCTGATTTATGTAACAAATGAACATACACACATTTTTGATTCAGTGTAATGTTTTTATAAAGAGTACAACCATTGCATACTGTATGTTCTCCCACTACCATCCCTGTAGACAGTACAAGCAAGTGCTATAAAGGTGAAATGTATTATACAAACGCAAATGAATAACAACACCTTATGAGTTTAGTTGCTGCTTTCTTTTTTAATCAGAAGGTTTTCCTGACACATATAACCTCAAAAAGGCAATGGCTTACAGCACAAGACTATCAAATATGGTATATAACAGTAGATGTCACCTAACATAGGGAGTTGGTGTAAAAATCAGGAACAAACTGTGAATTATTTTGGTTCATTTTAAATATTAAATGTATTGTTCTGCATTGATCAATAGAAACACACTGTAAAGCATCTACATTATTTACATTGCAAACTATTAAGGCTAATTCTCAAAAGTTTACAGTTATGTTTTCTTGTAAACCAGTAAAAAGAAAAGCTTGAGAAAAGCCTGAATATACATTCATGCAAAAATAAATATACAACATTTTTTATATCAGAGCCATCGCATAACACAGTTGGCAGATAAAGGGATGAAGGCCTGTGTTTGTCCATTAATATGTCCAATGTGGATGTATTAGAAATGTTGAAACGCAGCAAGTTAGTCCTTTTCACTGGTCTGAGGTTCAAATCCTGTGCTCTCTCCCCCAGGCGTTTTTGTGTCGTACTTTTCTTCACTGACTTGTGATGCAGGTTCTATTCTCTTTACAAATGTGTCTGCGTTGTAATCCTCCACAGTAGCCTGGTGTACAGATATTAAATGGTCTCCTAAAGAGAGAGAGTTTTGTGTTCCAAGCTCTTTGTCACTTGTTGGTATATCAGGTGTTGTGTTTTCAACACCAGGTTTCTGTATGCCACAGTCTTTGCCAGGTTCAGGTTTATCAATGTTTTTATCTGACTCCAGTGTGTCAGTCTCGGTCACTGCTTTCCGACTGGCTGCTCCTCGAAAAATACCAGCTTTGTGAAGCTCCCGCCGTATAGTTTTCACTGAGACAGTGTGAGATAGATGTCTGTTTAACTCTGATGTTATCTTCGAGGCTGTATACTCAGGGTGCTCATCGACTATCCTGAGAAGTGTCTGTCTATCCTTTTCGGTGAGCTTCGACTTGCGCCCACTGTTCTTCTTTGCGGATGCTGTTCGTCCATGTTTGATGTATACAGTCATGACCCTGGAGACTGTTCCTCTTGCAACATTAAACAGCTGAGCAGTTTTTGTGACAGATGCACCAGACAGTCGTGCAGCAACAATCTGGCATCTTTCAAACTCTGTAAGGTCACTCATACTGCTTTCAACACTGATATTTATGTGTTGACAGTCTCTGTTAGGGCCTACAAGCAACCTGAACAGACAGGCAGGCCCTGTGATTTCTACGTAAGGCTCGGAAGTCCTCTGTTATATGGGGTTTCCATTATTCACGGAAGGACAACATCCACCATTGTGTCTATAAATGCAAGAAAACAGGGATAATTACAAACGCCAAAACATTTTAAAACAAATTTGTTGACACAACATTTAATTGCATGCTAAGGTAGATGTTAAACTGTAACATATAAATTAATTAACATTTATATAACTTTATAAAACAATTACCCAGCAGCAGCTATACAAAGATAACGGTCACTAGCTCATGTGAATAGGTTTTTTTTTGTTGACAGTTTACTCCGATGGTTTATTTTCCGATGCTGTCATTTTAAGGCTAACGTTTGTCAGGTAGCGAGCTGCTACATTAGCTTCCATCAACAAAGTACGTTTTCAGAACACAATGGTGCAATTTGAATATACAATAAAACAATTATTATGTGCACAGTTTACGTTGTTTTACTTACAAATCAATTGTACAAAGTATGCAGCCTTCACACTGCTACTTTATCACCGGGATGGTTTGTGTTCACCGGGGAAAGAACAAGTACTTCCTGCCGGAGGTTTTCAGAATAAAAGGGTTATGAAAACAGCTGTTCACATCATTTTATCATACCATTTTTTTATTCACTAATCACACTAATTTACAAAAGCGTATTTTGAAAATATGAATAAATTGAGCAGTTAAAGCAATGCATAAAAATACTCTTTACTTAGTGGAACTAACTGCATTAAACGTTTTCTAAAACCTTTGATGGCATAGGGGAAGGGTAGACATCTTTGTTAATGTGTCTTTTACACATGGTATATTTTAACATTCTAATAAGTGACAGCAACTAATTCTTTATTAAAAAGTATGATTAAACTCCAAATGGGGGAGATAAGCAGCAGCCAGTCCTCACATGTTTCTGATAGCCATGACCAAGACTAGAGGTTAAAGGTCAAAACATCACGACAGAGAAAAGTATTTCTCTTCTGGTGGTCAAAGCGCATTCACAACTGGTGGTCAGAATAGTGATCCAACAAAGGAACAAGGACAGAAGACGGACCTGGTTGAGTAGGCAAATGCATTTTCTATTACTTAAATCAATTCACAGTATAAATGCATTTGTTATGTTGCTCCAAATTTGTCCAAATACCCCTCCTCAATAAGTTGGACAAAATCATTTGAATGCTGAACCCCAACACAGACAGATGCCACTGGTTTAACAAAAGTGAAGTAATATAGTAAAAATAATATTGTTTCTATGTGAGAGGCAGCAGAGGGCAGCAGAGACAATATGATAAGGAAACTGATTATATGAACTTTTGTCTGACTTCACTTCAACAATCTAACTCATTTTGATAGAGACATTTCTGACCCCAGGAGGAGCCCTTAGTTTTCCCAGGCAGCCCCTTTGGGAAGGACTAATGATTTAAAAAGAAACATCCCAACAAGTCGGAAGGCTGTGTGTGTTTGAAGCAGCTTGTCGCCACCTTGGTGTTCCTCTATGCAGCTCCTTCTGATGGCCATGACCTCAGACTAAAGTTCAAAGAGCAAAAGTTCAGACTAAACAGGGCTGTACTTCTGAAGGCTGACCCATGCAGAGAGGTCAAAGTTCACACAAAACAGTCAGGCATCTAGAACAGTGATCCCACAATGTAACATGAGCTGGTAAGGAGTGTTTTAATTAGGCATGTTTCAACTATCTCACATGGATAGATGAAATTGTGGTCTTCAGCTTGATGAATAAGTTAAACTTCTCTCCATTTCTTTATCTATTTTTTCCTCCAAGGTCAGCACTTATATGTCTCTCTACAGTCCTCTTTTTTTCAGAATCAATATCACTCACCATCTTAAATAATTCATGCTCTTTAGACACACCCTTGAACAGATACATGAAGACGTAATGGATTGGTGCCAGTTTTCAGTTTAATGCAGAATAATGTTAGTAAAGCTCCACAGGGAAACACTCAGCAGTCATCGAGTTTTGGAATGAGCGGTGTGGATTTCTGTCTCTTTTTCCATTGCTCAAGAGTGTTGAATCTGACATTAGGTGCTCTTACATCTGTAGGGTTTATTAATGGATAGACTGTTAAATGAAGCTCAGCGCAAGTTCTTTCAGGAGACTGGATACATTCACTCCCTCTGCAGCTGCATATAATAAGCTCATCATGGGCGTTCTCTTTTACAAATTATACTTCACCTCAATCTCCAGCAGCCAATCATCGTGCTGCAGTCGAGCTTTAAAATCATTCTCCCCTTTGCTGCAGTCATCTGATTCAGGTGGTTTGCTGCGGCCCGCCTCCACCCCATCCAACTCCATTAATCATGTCCAGCGCCCAGGAGAGCTAACCCAAAGACCTCTTCACACCTCCTCTTCTTCCCATCTTCCAATCTCCTAATCAAATCCAGATCTTCAGGATCACCACCAATTCTCAGGTTCAGATATATGATCTCAGGATAGGGGTATAATCGCCAAAGACTATAACATTTCTATCTCATGGCGTACGTGTCAATAAATGTTCTATAAATGAGTACATGAAGTCTTTCCTGATTGAAATACATGTGCTTTGGTATGATGACATTTACAAACCGTTCTCTTGTATTAGTAGGATAATCAAGTCAGAAAGTTAGGATGTTCAAATATCTCAATACACAGTCAGATCACCAGCAGGACACTGTGTTGTTTTCACAGGAAAATAATAATTACGTTCAAAACAAAATGGCTAAATTAGGTAGGTGCTCTGTCAGTAGTGCAAGATAGTCATGGTGGTAAAATAGATTTCCAATATTAAGTCAAAACTGCAGTTTCGATTAGTTATTTTGTGTGGCTGCAGTTGAACAACGTTGTGAAACCGTTGCATTCTTTTACATTTCCCAAAATGAGTAACTCACAGTTCTGTTAACTTTACTTTTGTGTTTTGGGAGTTTCCTTTAAGATCAAATACTGGGCCATAATTGATTTCAGTTAAAGACTTTGATAGTACTCCAAAATTGCTGTTGTGTGAGGACCTCAATTGAATAACCATGGTCACACTTCTTTGTAACACACTTCACCCAAACACACACACATACACACTTTACATATAGATGTGCATGCAAACATTATCAATTACAGGTCACATACAAACACACACACACACACACACACACACACACACACACACACACACACACACAGACACATACACACACACACACACACACACACACACACACACACACACACACACACACACACACACACACACACACACACACACACACACACACACACACACACACACACACACACAGAGACACATACACACACACACACACACACACACACACACACACACACACACACACACACACACACACACACACACACACACACACACACACACACACACACACACACACACACATACCTACACGCATACAGACAAGCAGCCCCCATTTACTAATGATACTCCACTTAGACTGTGTTTTCACAAGGCTGTAATGGATGAGTCCATTAGGGTTGAATACTTTTCACACCCCCTTGGCTTAAAGTTGGAAGGCCCTCCAAAAATAAGGAGACCTCTCAACACAGTCATCCCTTTCAAATGATGGAATATATGGAAACAAGTTCAAACATTTGGAGTACCATGTCGAAACAAGACAAGTAACTCAGCTTCAAAGTTTTAAGAAAAGCTCAAAACTGAATTTCACCTTTTTTACAACAAAATATTATATGTTATTATTCTCACAAATATTTGCTATGTCATACTATTTACATATATTTAATTGTTCCTTTATTTGCTTGCAATACTTATGCTTATGATTCCCTTCTCTTGTAAACCCCTTTGAACTGCATTGTCGGCAAGGTGCTATGCAAACAAATATTGAAATCAATTATTTTTAGATTATTTGAATTAACATTCTCTTATCGTTAAATATTTTACTTTTAATTCTTTCCTGGCCCTTTTTTTGATAAGAGCAAATACAAAACACTTTGAGTAGTATGGGATGTTAAGATAAACTTCTTATAGAAAATAGGTGAAAATGGGTTGTTGACAGGGAGGCAGTAGTGTGAGAAAGTGATAGAAAGAGTGTAGCCTACAGAGTGTGAGTGTGTTCACATAAGAACATTTACACATCTGTAACATAATCATGTGTCCACAAATAGGAAACACACACCAACACATGTATGTGTGTGGGCATGGCTAGGTGACAGTTTTTGGCTTTAAAAAAAACTGTAATTATGAAGCAGTGAGATTATTTGTCTAGTCTAATAGAGAAGGGAGGTGGGAAAATAAGCAACAAGGAGATGATGATGAGGAGCAGAGAAGACTGTAAGCACTTTCTTTCTTTCATTCATTTATTCTTTTTTTGTTATTTTGCATTAAACTGTTTCTCCTCCCTAGTTACCGCAGCTAAGTGGGTTTCAGTTGTTAATATTTTTGGGAGATTAGTTCTGAGACGCCACTTGGCTGCTCTGTGTATCTTGACTTAATATTTGACTGATAAGGGAAAATAAAAGAAACTGCATAGAGGGATTGGGACTGGGCTCTGTTTATATATAAAGCTATGATAATGATGCCCTATAGGAAACGGTGGAAAAATGACTTTATTACAAATTAGGCAGGGGATACAGCTAGAATCAACAGTTACAAACAGAAGGAGAAAATGTTTGTTTCTTGTCTTTTTGCATGTGTAAATGGTAACAGACATGCTGTATTTGGCAAAGGAAGTTAGTAGTTTAAAATGTATTTTGTATTTACTGTACCTAGGACTGGGATTTTTTGCCACCTGCGTATTTCTGCCTGTTGCCTGTGCTTTGTCTCTTTTCACCAAACCCAATTCATTCAAAGAACAATTCCCCAATATAAAGTTTTGGTTTGAAGTTTGACATTTAACACAAGTGAAAGTAGACGTAATGTAATAATACTGCTTATAAACAATAATGCACAATAAAACAAGTGCTTCCCCCTCAAATTCCACTCATGCCTCCTTCTGTTTTTTTCCCGCTCATGTTTGTTAATAAAAATCTTGTTCTTGTCTTCCCATCATCACCGGTCAGCAACTCACCCTCCCCCCACCGCTCCAGCAGTGACACATGATCTGAAAGCCATCGAAGTGATCGAGCCTGCTGGTGTGTGTGTGTGTGTGTGTGTGTGTGTGTGTGTGTGTGTGTGTGTGTGTGTGTGTGTGTGTGTGTGTGTGTGTGTGTGTGTGTGTGTGTGTGTGTGCTGGCAGACTGATGGAGATGATATGAATATTCAGGAACAAAGAAGGCCTTCTCTTTGGGATTAGACAATCAGACGACACATCATCCTGACATTCCACAGAGACTCATGGACTCTGCGTCGAAACATCTATCTGTAGCTTAGACACAGCTGTGAATGAAATATCTCCTTAAGGAAATGCACTTACATATATATATACAATGCCTTGGTCAATGTCAATGTTGTTATCGGAAACATCTTAACCTGTTAAAATAACAAACAAATAAGGAGAGTGAGAGAAATGTTGGAGGTGGAAGTGAAGAAGAAGGACATGAAAGTGAGAGAGTTGAGGGAGGAGTTGCCCCAGTTACCTTGGTCGATAGGTGTTAGGGATGCTTCACTCCTCACCCGTCAGATGCTGTAAGAGGAGAGAGTGTTATTTTTAGCTGCCACTGACCTGGAAACTTGGAACCCACACAATCTTAAGGGGCCCTACCAGGACTTTCTGTTTACTACAGTAATTCCCAGGCCACCTTTCTTACCATGGAGCATCAGAATAGCATGAATTTATATAAAAAATGACATGTCTATCTTTAAGTATTTTGCTGCAATTTCATTTATAGCTTTGTATTTCTGTTCCAGGTCTGTGCTTTCCTGAATTTTCATCAACAATTCCTGCTTTTTCATTATCCTGAGCACAGCTTTGGATAATAATACCTCTAAGATGTGTGTGTGTAGCAGGTTGTCTTTTTTCTTGTGTAGAGTTGAGTATCTAAATGTTTCCAGTAGAAGAATTTAACCTCTGAGCTCCAAAGGAGGGTGCTTTTCATTCATCAGTAAGAATCTGGGCCCACACTCATCTAGTCACGCACAAACACACTAAGAAGTGCATATGGGAATACTACACACATACACTTAGTTATAAGCTGCCATGATGAATCATGAGGACACGGTGTGGGATCATTTCCCTAAAGGCCGAACTCTGACCTCTTGACCCCTCCAGTGGCAGTTTAGTTCTCCCTCAGCGAGGTCACATCCGTACAGTTGTCTATCCTATTCTTCCCTCACCTCAGATTGTCCCATCCATCGCTACTCACCTTCTCCTCACCCCTACTCTTTGCCCTTCATCATGACGTTTCCTTTCCAGCTGCTACTCCTATCGTCAGAGAGGATGCATATCAAATAGAGAGTTGATCAAAATGATGACTTCCTGGAGTGTTCTTTGATATTTCATGCAGGAATACACAGTTACTCATTAATTTTACAGGCAACTTCATGCACCTTCTTCTTTTATTATGTTGAGAGCCTTAATAGACAAACTGAACATAAATAAAAAGCATGTGATGACATTTATGATTGAACAGCATCATCTCTTTCCTTTATGCTTTCCCATTAATTACATCTACTTAAGGGATGTGGTGACTTACTGTTTTGAAGCATTTTTGCTTTAGAATATTTCCATTTTATTCCAAATTATTCGATATATACTCAACAATGGAAGGGAGGGAAACATTTTACATCTCAAACCACTACATTCATTCAGTCATAAAGAGTTATAATAACTAGTTTCTTTTCAGATTTTTTTTTTCAAGAAATCCTTATAAAAAACGAGGATGTGTTGTGATTTACAGCACAACACAGGGTCCAGCCTCTGATGGGCTTAGTGCTGTCAGCATGTTGGCTGGGAAACTGTCCAGTTCCTTTGTTCAGATGGACTGCTACAACAGATGCGTTTGACATAGTCTTGTTAGTGATAAACACACTATAACAAGTTCATTTGAACAGTTTGTTTTCCTTTAATGGTATATTATAAATGACTCAATGCAAAAGGTGTTAAGATGATGGTCTCTAAATGATTTAGTGGTGGAAGTAGACTTCAGTATAAACAATTAAATCATGAATACAACACTCAATATACTCTGTTTTGAACAACAGACCCGCGTTAAAATTATGTATCCCCAAAGCGACATAATCACATTGCTTGTTGTGTCAAATGGATAAAGTATTATTGATGAATTGACAATCAAAATAAAATGAAAATCTTCCCAAAAAGTAACTATTAAATAAAACTGTCAGAAAGAGTTCAAAGTGAAAAATGTCCATCGGTAATTCAGTAGAAGTCGAGTTGTTAAATGGTATGAAAAGACACTGAGACACATCTTAAAGGTCACCTATTACGCAAAATCCAATATTCCATGTATTTTATACATAAATATGTGTCCCCTCTGTGTAAAGAGATCAAGAAAGTTTCAGGGGAAAAAGATTCCCTCTCTTTTTGTGCTTACCATTTATATAAAAACCTGTCTGTAGACTAGCCGATCAGATTTTGGCCTCTTTTTGATGTGACAATGTATTTTGGGTTGTACAACAAATAGCCAATAACCAACCATGGTAACACCCTACCACCTTATCCCCTGAATCTTCTCCTAGAGCACCATTGTTTTTTTTTTAACCAAACATTTCACAGAGGGGCGTGGGGAGTGGCATCTCATTTCATTTAAAGCTACAGACACATAATCAGCATGTTTGAAACAGCGCTGAAACAGAGTGGTTTATTTCATGCTACAATGCATGACCTGTTTGGTATTTCGAGACAAAGAGACTTGTTTTGCATATTTCTGAGACCAATAATGTATTGTTGAAAAAGAGTATAATAGCGGACCTAAATTGTATTTTTATTCCACCACTGTGAGGACTCAAACAATGAGTTACCATGCCTTTATTAGTGTAAATACTATTGATTTACAAAATATGTATTTGTACCTGGTCAAATACACTTTCAGGGAAACTATCAACAATAACAACCTTCCCATGACATGCTATATACAGCAAGGTGTTATGCTCATTCTTGAATTTTAAACAGTGAGTGTGGTTTTTGTGACACTCTGCTAAGTCTGGCTCTTTCACCGGAACATTTTTGGCTTTTGTGTGTGTGTGTGTGTGTGTGTGTGTGTGTGTGTGTGTGTGTGTGTGTGTGTGTGTGTGTGTGTGTGTGTCTCAAAGCATTTGTGTTTTCCTCCCATCTGTATATCAGCAGGGAGAAACATTCATGTGTGTTTTATGTATCTTTTTGTTGCAGGCTGTGGCCCCCATGCGTCTCATTGACCACAAGTTTCCCACAGGAAGACGTGCCTGACAAAGGATTAAAGAGCCTAAAAGGTTGAGGTGGAAGTCACAGAGATGGAATAGAATAAAGACAGAAGGGAAGAGGAGAGAAAAATACACACAAAAAAACAACAACTAAAGATTAAGGGGATTATAGCAACATGTGATTTTCTACAAGGTGATCTCAATGAAATCAAAGAAGTATGTATCCAGATATTACGTCTTCACCAATAGGTCACTCTTTGTAGCCAATCAGATAAATCTGCCAATAACTAAATCTCACTTGTTATGTTGTATATCACAATTTCAAATATTTTAAACATTCAGCAACTGTCATTTAACATACTAAAACAAAATGACTTTTGTGCTGATGGAATTGTTTCATCGACTTTATTTCTGCTATTGTGTGACTGTTAAGTCATATGACCACCGCATTGAGAATGCGACATAATAATTCAGATGTGGCTCAATAGCACATAAAACTTGTCGTATCACAAGACAAAATGTCCCAGCCAGAGTTGAAAGTGCACAATTAATGACTTTAGTTTGGCAGGAACCCAAATTTCCCCACAGGGATTAATAAAGGTACATCTTATCTTATGACACCAATGTTTCAATGTTTGTTGCTCAAATTGTCTAGACTAGAGGCTGCCACTGTGGACTTTATTTTTTACATATGTATCAGAATAGAAAAAGTGGAATGATGTATTTTGCTTTTAAAATGTGCACGTTTGCCAAACAATACTTTATTTCTTTAAGTGATTTCTTTACATTGCAAAATGTAATGAGAAAATGCTCCAAAAATCCCTTTTTTGCTGTTCCATTTCCCTGTATGCTTATCATTTTATGTCTGACAAGTCATTTGTCTCCTGCTTTAACATTAACAGTTTGAAAGGTACTGTTCTAAAGTTTGGACTTGAAAATGTGTAATGGCTTCAAGGACGCAAGAGTGGTATTGGAAAATATATCAAAAAGAAATTCCACCAATCAGTAACATCACAATTTTGTTTTTTGAATACTGCTCAGCCCCAAAACGCTTCAAACAAGTGTGTTTACCAGGCAAAGCTTTGTCTTTTCAAATTAAATCCAAATTGCATCATGGGATGTGTGGGCATTTTGAAACTTGGCCTAATAGAAGGAAATCAAATCCAATATATCCAAGAATCTGCTGCATCTATTTCGCCCATTCACCTTTTAATTTGTCAATCGTGAGTCGTCTTTATGGAAGTGCAATAGAAAAAGGACTTTTATGGGGAGTAGGCCGAATGTTAGCAGATGTAAAGTGATGAGGAGGGAGAGGGAGGAGGGGGAAGGGGTGAATCAGGGTGGAAGGGTAATAAGGGTTCGATGAGAGGCATAGGTAATAAAAGGCCATAGACGGGAGCGGTGAACAGGTGCTGGCCATGTGTGATGCAGAGTTAAAGAAGTGAAATCACACACTTACACTTTGAATCTCTGCTTCTCACTGTTGGACGAAACATAGCGCAGGTCTGCAGGGTCATGTGTGTGTTGGTCCTTTTGTATGTTTGCATTGTGTATGTACGTGGAAAGTGTGAGTGGCGATACATGACGAGTGAGATTGAAAGGTTCTAAATTCCTGCATTTCTATGGGGAGTCTTCTCAATTATTTACCTTTCCCTGTCCCTTGCTTTTATTCTGAAACACACACACACACACACACACATACACACACACACACACCCACACACACACACACACACACACACACACACACACACACACACACACACACACACACACACACAGACACACACACACACACACACACACACACACACACACACACACACACACACACACACACACACACACACACACACACAGACTCCAAGATTCCCTGACACACCATCACTCCTTAACTTGTTTTTCTGTTGTGGCAACAGCAACCCTTGGCTGAAACCAAACATAAAGGTGACTGTAATCTTAACTCTTCCATTGTTCTGATCTTTGAGGGGCTCAAAAGAAATCTTTTATCTCTTAAACATTACTTATTTTACTTTATATTGCTCCAGAAAAGAAAGGAAGTATTGTTTGAAGTCATGGCACTGAAGTGGATTGTACAAATATGTTTATTGTGTTACCCTGTTAATCACTAACCACTTTATGGTCTGACTCATTTTACAGTTAACCTAAAAGCGCTACTGCTGCTTTGCTGAAACACTTAAATAAGTATGTGACACATAGCAGTTCAACCAAACAGGGCTGTCATTGGATATTGATGAATGTGAGGAGACTTTCATTGCAAAAATGAATGTCTGTGCACTAGCATGTGTCCTTTTATGTACAAAAATGGCTTTTGTTTATGTGTCTGTGTATCTGTGCAGACAATACGCTACTACAGCAAAATTGGTCGGGCCATATTAGATTATTAATGCACAGTCAGTATCAGAGAGCTTTTCAAAGACACTGTCTTGGTAAAATAATGCCCATGTTTCAGGAGGTATCGGTGATGCTATTGATGTGGAAATACTGGATCATTATGATCAAATGCAGAAAAACATTCAAAAAACAAACACACAAACAATAATAATTTCCTGGAAATGGCCATAAGGTCCTGCCAACTAAGGCCAAAATGGGGCATTATTATAGTAATAATCATAATCAAGTTTATTGCCAGGTCAGTTTACACATACAAGGAAGCCACCGAGTAAAGCAGAGAAAAAACTAAAAACTTTTTATGGGTGAAGGTGAAAGTCTGCTAAAATAATAGTTGTATTATCGAAAAAGGCCACTGCAGGTTTAGCTAGCGGCAGTGTAGCTTCAGCTAGCAGTGCTAACGTTAGTGGTGCAATTGTAGCAGGAGAGAAACAACTAAAAGAAGAGTCAGGAGAACGAGACTGGATTTGTGGCAATTGACAATAAAAATTTACCAAAGCCTTCTGAGCCGTAGAACTCTGAGTGAATTCAGATTTAATTATACACTGTGGCAGCGCCACTGCTAACCATTTGGGTGGCCTATGCACAGTGTCAAGGGGCAAACTTACGGGCATGAACCCAAACGCAAGACTCAGAGACAAGGGGTTTCAGCAAAAGTCCTTTTACTGGATGTCCTTTGTACAATGGCATTCACAAACAAAAGAAACACTCTTTCGAGGGGAAAAAACCTGAACTAAAGACTACGAAACAAAAACCATTCGTATGAGGGAAAACCGTAATAGAGACAAGGGTCTAGGAGTATACATGAACCTGGGGCTAGATGTCGGACGTTCACGTATGACGAACTGGTACTGGAACAGGGGAGACGAGGACAATATATACACAAGGTGAGAAGACACAGGTGGAAACAATCAGGGCGGGGTAGACAATCACGAAAGAGGGAGACACACAGGGGCGGGGAGCACACTGAATTGAGAGTGCCCCCCGAGGCGTCTGATGCCCTACGCACATTGCGTATTGTGTGAGAACCCAACATCGTGATAGAGAGGATAATTGCATTAGATCTGTCACTATGTTTGGATTTCGATCATGTTGACAGTTAAACATGAGCATATACTGTACAGCAGAGGTCTTCAACAGGGGGGTCGCGACCCCCAGGGGGTCCGCGGAGGTACTGCAGGGGGGTCGCGAAATCTTTGGTTGATTAGACAATTTTTTATATATATATATTTTTTTTTTACAAACCGTTTTTTCCCACAAATTGCAATGTCTTTAAATGCACAACACAAATCCAAAATATTATAGCGAACGGAAAAATGGAGGCAGATGTGCCAATCACGAGGCCGTGTGACACACGCTGGCTCATAGACATAATATTATGTCTATGCGCTGGCTCTGTCAGGTTCCCCGTGATTGGACGAGAGCCTATTCAGGCCCCAGTTTACTGAAGACCCAGACACAGGGATGCACGCAGCGACATTATTGAGAAGACCATACATATAAAATGGATCGTTTTGTAACTCGAGCGAAAAAATCAACAAGCACAAGCGAGATACCATCCACCAGTGAACATGCAAGTGACGAGGCAGAACCTGCTGCGCCTGCAGATGTTGCAGCTAATAAGGGTAAGCGCAAAAGGGAGAAGACACGAAAATATTCAGATCATTATCTGAAGTTCGGGTTTACCTTTAAGGAGACAGATGGCATTGAGTTTCCAATGTGTGTCATTTGCTCTACTGTTCTTTCAAATGAATCTATGAAGCCATCAAAGCTGCAGCGTCACTTGGAGACAACACACAGCCACTTAAAAGACAAACCTGTTGAATACTTCCAAGCTAGCCTCAAATCCCTCCAAGGTCAACAGACATTGATCAGAAAATCAGCCAAAGTTGGGGAGCTAGCTTTGAAATGCTCTTATCAAATTGCTCTTCGGATTGCCCAGAAGAAACAGCCATACACACTTGCAGAGGATTTAATATTGCCTTCCACAACCGATATGTGTAAAACCATGTATGGAAATGATATTGACATTAATAAACTGAAAACCATTCCAGTGTCGGACACAACCATAGCTCGCCGTATAGACGAGATGGCATCTGATGTGAGGATGCAACTGATAGAGAAGCTGAGGTTGGCAGATGCATTTGCGTTACAATTAGACGAGTCAACAGATGTGTCGAAGGACGCCCAGCTTCTGGCGTTTGTGCGCTTTGTCGATGATAAGGAAATGCAGGAGGAATTTTTGTTTTGTAAGTGCCTCCCTCAACACACAACTAGTTCTGAAATCTTCAAAGTGATCGATGTTTTTTTCAGAGAGAATGACATTCCGTGGACAAAATGTATTGCGCTGTGCACTGACGGTGCAAGAGCCATGGCTGGTTTAAAAAGTGGACTAATCGCGCTTGTAAGGGATGTGTCTCCGCAAGTGATTTGGACGCACTGCATGCTACACAGGGAGTCACTTGTTGCCAAAGATATGAGCGCTGAATTGGCAGATGTCATGGACTCGGTAGTGAAAGTAGTCAACCTAGTCAAGAAGAGCGCATTGCAAACACGTCTCTTCTCGAATCTCTGTGCTGCTGAGGGAGAAGAACACACTGCGCTACTCTACCATTCCGAGGTTCGGTGGCTTTCACGTGGAACAGTGTTGTCACGTGTGCTGGAATTGCGCAAGTCTATTCGGGAGTTTTTACTTCTCCAAAAGCGCACAGAGCTGGCTGCACTTTTCAGTGACAATGTTTGGGTCACCAAACTTGCCTATCTTGCTGATGTTTTCGCTGAGCTGAACAAACTGAACAGTTCAATGCAAGGCCGCAATACCCATGCCATTCAACTGTATGACAAAATGGAAGGCTTTCTAAAAAAAATCAAAAGGTGGAGGGAGCGCATCGGGGAGGAAATATTTTCCATGTTTCCATCAGTGGATGAGCTGGGAGATTCTGCTGTGCTCTCGCCCCCCATTACACGCGCAATTCTTGCGCATTTGGAGGCGCTCGAGGGACAATTTGGGCACTACTTTTCTGAGGCTGACTCCTGGCGCAGGGACAAGACATGGATACTGTTTCCATTCACAGACAACGCAGCAGACGGCACACACCTGACAGTGACGGAGGAGGATCAGCTAATCGAACTATCCACTGACAGTACGTTCAGACACATATATGACACAAAACCACTCACCCAGTTCTGGATCTCTTGCCAGAAAGACTTTCCGCAATTGGCAGGAAAAGCCATGATGAGCCTTTTGCCCTTTGCCACAACCTATCTTTGCGAAAGTGGATTTTCCTCACTGACTTACTTTAAAAACAAATACAGGTCAAGGCTGCAGCCTGAGGCTGATATGACCCTCTGCCTGACAACCTCCATCCGTCCAAGGCTGGATCAGCTGTGTGCTGCTCATCAGGGTCAGACATCTCACTGATGTGAGAGTACGTGTGCCATCCACAGATGGTTTGAGGATTCATTGTCCCATCTACATGCATGTTTAGTGTTAAAATCTCATAGCTCAGTGTTTGTTTATAAATGACAGTGGCACAGCCACTCTGCACCTTGCACTTGTTTAAAGTTCAAACTTTTATTGTGATTTATTTTAATAGCCCTGTGTTGTGTGCAAGATATATGTTCATAAATGGCAGTGGTACGGCCACACTGTACCTTGCACTTGTTTAAAATAAAAACATGAATATATTAACCTGTGTATTATTTGAATAGCTTAGTATTGAATGTACAATAACAGTATCTATGTTTACACACTGCACTAGGCCCCGTTTAATATAAAACACAATTGTATGCCATATTAAAGTAGGGGGTCCCTGCTCCAACTCTCCATCAGTTTGGGGGTCCCTGGCCTGAAAAACGTTGAAGACCCCTGCTGTACAGTATATCAATATCTATATACAGCCCCAGAAAAATTAAGAGACCACTCTTAATTAACATTTTTCTTGAATCTTTATCTCTACATGTCTGGCAGCCATTCACATGTCTGTTGAATCCCAACGCAGATAAATGTTGTCAGTATTTTAGAGAATACAATTTTTCTTTTAAACCTCAAAGACAACCCTATAAATAGTAAAACCGGAGAAACTGAAAATGCTTTAGTGGTTGCTTAATTTTTTCCGGCGCTGTACATGCAGTTAGATAACATTAAGCGTTTTCTTCAACATTTATGTTTTTGTATGTAAAGCCAAATATATTTTTCAGGGTGGACCTCTTTGTTTTTCCGATTCATGATTAGACATTTCTTTGCAATGATGATGTTCCCCAATTTTACAACATCATCAAATCTTCCTAGAATAATCATAAATGGATCTAGTTGTAGCTAGATTTGAGGATTTTACATATTTTTATGAAAATAATGAAAGGTTTCACTCTCAACCTTTCGACATGGAGGCGCTAAACTGTGCAGAAGTATGTCATCTACTAAGGATATGTCCTGTGTAATCTCTCTTGCGTGTAGTAAAGAGATGTGCAGAATTTTAAATTTGATTAAACAGTCTGTTTATATTATATATCTTTGAGCATGCTTAGAGCCATCCTTTATTGAATGGATGCATGCACTATATACCACTTTCACCGACTCATTTTCTCTCAGGGGGAGGGGAATTACTTTGCGTGACTGACAAATGAAAGTGAAACTGTAGCTGTCCGTACTACGGTGGTGTATTGCTATCACACTAAAAAAAAAAATAAGGCTCAGTATCAAGTAATTACGTGAAAGTTTCTTGTTATAACAAGATCTTTTTCACGTTTAAACAAGATAAGTATCATGTTATTACATGAAATTATCACGTTATAACGTGAAAATATCATGTTATTTCAAGATATGATATTTTCACGTTTTTACAAGATATGCAACTATCACGTTATTCTGAGATAAGAAATCCACCAAGTCTGACTGGGCTTTCCTCCTGAACAACCCCAAGAACTTCAGTCGCCTCCTTAGCGTTGGCATGCTTATTATAATTCCGTCCATCCTAACAAATGCCAATATCTCCCAGTGTCTCAGGCCAAGTAGGAAATAAAAGCATATATTATCAGAAACATCCATCTCGGGCAATTCGGTTGCGCGTCGGGCCGTTTTACTTCCTTTATAGTGTAGTGACATTACGATCTCCACAATAGGCTATTTCTTTGAAGCGAACGCTGTTTCGTCCATGTCATTATCTTGAAATAACATGATATTTTCACGTTATAACGTGATATTTTCACGTTATAACGTGATAATTATATTTTCACGTTATAACGTGAAAATATAATTATCATGAAATAACGTGATAATTTCATGTAATAACATGATACTTATCTTGTTTAAACGTGAAAAAGATCTTGTTATAACAAGAAACTTTCACGTAATTACTTGATACTGAGCCTTATTTTTTTTTTTAGTGTGATAGCAATACACCACCGTACGGTTCTGCCAGGAAGAAAGCACAGTTATAAGAGTAAAGCCTGCATTAGAAAAGAACGGTTACAGGATTTGAACCTCACATGCGCTGGTAAGATTGATGTACTTTGTGTCTTTCTTAATCTTGTAGGCTTCTTTTTTGTGTGTCTTTTATTAAATAACTTGCTTTTATGTCTGTTAGGCCGCATTTTTATAGATATGACAAGCTGTGCATGGTCTATCCGCCAAGTGCTTGCTTCAAAGTTGTTCTTCTCTACACTGGAACGTATTGCTGATCACCTGATGGTGTCTGAGAATGTGCTCACTATTTCTTTATGTTTATATTTTGAGATCATGTCATGTCTTCTATAATGTAAACGTTGTCATTTTATAGCATACATTAGGGGTGGGCGATACTGCAAAATTGGGTGGATTTTCAGGTGTTTGTTTAAATGTTTGGTGTTGCCACAGTATGTATTTTTTTAAGCAAACATTGCAGCTTGCAGTGTGTTGATCTGCAACTGTAAAATAAAGCCACACAGCTCTCCTCTTCCTGAGTGCGCTGCTGAGTCACATGACTGCGGTGCGGCAACACTTACAGTTTAGCAGGGGCAGGGGCGTAGCCAGGACATTATTTCTGGGGGGGCCAGCTCTGGCCAGTCTTTTATTTGGGGTGGCACTTGATTGTCAAAAACTACTATTTTAAAACTCACGCACTGCATCACTCAGAGCAGCAGTATTTCTAACAGCTCATCTAGCCATAAACAATGGATTGAACCTTCTTATGGACACTAATGATGTCTTACTGTTACTGATAATCCCATGTTATTGGAATGGGTGCTTAGATAATGTGCGAGTGCGATGTGTCATGATTATGTGAGGGGGTTCAGGACTTTAACATGAGAAGGGGAAGCTTTTAGTGCAAATGACAGAAAGACACGATATGAATTGTCATTTTAGGCGATCATTTATTAAAGTAAACTGTAGCCTTTTAAGTGCAATATTCATTTTATTTGCGATAATAAACATATGTATATATAAAGAGTAAAAAATAAACGTCACACACACACATGTCCCATAAAACATAAAGAAAAACAAATATCAACAATGTGTAAAATGTACATTGAATTGTGTGTGTGTGTGTGTGTGTGTGTGTGTGTGTGTGTGAGAACATGTACATTGAACTGTTTCACTACAAACAGTGTGTGTGTGTGTGTGTGTGTGTGTGTGTGTGTGTGTGTGTGTGTGTGTGTGTGTGTGTGTGTGTGAGTGAGTGAGTGAGTGAGTGAGTGAGTGAGTGAGTGAGTGAGTGTAGGTAGATCCATGTAAATAATTTGACAATTGTCTTTTTTGTAATTCTTGAGAACATATCTGAGAGTGTCTGTCTGGGAAGCTGACCAGATAAGTCTAAATAGAACAGACATGTACTAACATTGCAATACCCATGTCACATAATACACTTTAGGAAAAACAAAAGAATGTTGGGGCTGTTAATGATGCAGAATTGGCAGGTATAACAGACAGATGCTGGTTACTTAGCTGTTAGTTTACAGCAGCTGTATTCTTCGGTTGTGATGATTTCTAGCAAATCGATCAACAAACTCATCTAAATTTAAAGACGCTGCCCTCCTGTGTTCTATGCTCAACACCCCTAGATCACTCAGCCTATCCTCTCCCATTGTAGTTCTCAGGTGTGTTTTGACAAGCTTCAAGCAGGAAAAACTGCGTTCACAAGCAGCTGTGCTGACAGGTATTGCCAATGCAATTTTACAAAGCCTGGAGAAAACATCAAAGACATCCTGGTATGGTTCAATAAAAGCTGCCAGCTCTACAATTGTAGGTGGTCTCTGCATCCCTTGCTTTATCTTACGATCTAAAACTCTTTTAATTTGGTAGAGCTCATGCTCAAGGTCCACAAGGTCACACCCATACAATTTGGCAAATGCAAAAAGGCTATCTTTGTCACAGAAGCTTCTGCTACTTGGATTTAAAGCTTGTATTCCACGCATTATGTCACAATTCTGATTGGAGAATCTGTTCCTGAGCTCAATGAGCATCCGGTCCAATACCAGATTAAAGATTCCTGTCCTGTAATAATCTTTGCCATCGCCTGTTTCTTGTCTGCCCACAGTAGACAGAACATGGTATCCCTGTAGCTTTGAACTTAGTGTTCTCTTACGTTTTGGAGCAGTGTCTACAGAGACATCACATTGCTTTGCAAGCTCCAAAACAGTGTCCCACAAATCACCAAACACCTGCTGCTCACTCCTGTAAGATTCAAAAGTACTAATAAGTGCCTCCACAAGATCCACTGCTTTGGCCAAATCAAGAGAGGAAGACTGGAGCATGTCTGACAGTAATTTTGCATCTCCCAGAAGTTTCTTAAATATGGCAAGAAACACAATGAACTGGAAATCAATCTGAGGCAAAAGGCCTCTGGCACCTACTGACCTCTCGCCACTGTTCTCATCACCCAGTTCCTCAAGAACTTTCACAACTGCTGGCAACCTATCCCACAAATTACGGCAAGCATAATATCTGGAGGCCCACCGTGTGTCACTCAACATTTGCAACTCTCTGGGTGCACCTGCATACATCTCCTGTTGCACCTGTAACCATTTGGGATGCACTGCCGATCCAGACATGTAGACGTACAGCTGTTTTAATAAGGAAAAGAAGCAATCAGCCTCTGGGATCCCTCTCACAGTGTCCACCAGCACCAGATTAAGGCAATGCGCATTACAGTGAACGTAGAAAGCCAGCTTCGCTACTTCCTTAATTCGGGCCTGCACACCACTGTGCTTGCCACTCATGACTGCAGCCCTGTCATAAGACTGCCCAACAAGGTTAGTCTTATATTCTAGACCATATTTGGACAAGAGGTGAATTATTTTTATTGTCAAGCTCTCCGCATCTAGCTTCTCTGCTACCTCGAATTCCAGAAAACTTTCAAGGATTTCACCATTGTAATAGTATCTCAAAACAAAAGACATTTGTTCCATTTTTTTTTTGTCTTTAGTCTCATCCACAAGTATGCTAAAAGCACCACTTTCCTTGACTTCTTTGATTATTGATGTGCGCACCATCTCTGCTAAGCATGACAAAATCTCATTTTGTATGTCAGGACTTGTATATTTAGCATTCCTGGGACCATCCATCTTTTTCAAAATCTTGTCGTCATGGTTTGCTATGATATTCAACATACCCAAAAAGTTCCCTTTCCTGCTTGAGGCCTCAGATTCACGATGCCCTCGCAGAGCAATGTTCTCGGTTGCACAATGAAGAACCACTTCTGCAAGAGTTTTGATGTACCCCCCTGTTCTCTTCAACAGTTTTGTTGTACTCTTTATTTAATTGCCCCATTAGAGATCCCTGATTTTTTTCTGCAATTTGGTATTCTTTCCATGCTAGCATGGCATTCTTGTGATGCTCAGATCTACTATGTGCAGCATACCCTCCGTCTGTATAGGTAGCTTTCTTCCAGTTTTTGAAACCGGAACCTGAATTAAACGTAGACTCATGGCCAGGTAAGCTGAAATGCCTGCAGGCAAAGCAAAAGGTGGAGTCTTCACATATTGAGTACTCCAACCAGGGGTGAACTTCATACCACTCACCCTTGAAGCTCCTGCTTCTGTCTCCCTGGAGTGTCTTGGGGAAATTAACTTTAGGTTGAGCTGGAGCTTCACCCCTGGACTTGGAAATGTCTGTAAAACACCAAAGAATCCCATTAATATCAGCTTTTAACATAAATGCTATCCACTTCCAATTACATGTTGTTCTTTAGTTGTTTTTTAAGACTAAACATGCAATCATTAACATTTTACAGATTTAATAAATACATGTTTATTATATGGCCAGCCTTTAAATTATTGTTGTTTGCCATAACCCGACCGAACATGTCCCATTATTCAGCTACTGATAACCACTCACCTGGAGGGCAGACTTTGTAATTAAATTCTCTTCTCCTAGTATCAGTCTCCTCCTCCTGCTCTGTCTCTGTCAACTTGTCTGCTGAATATTCACTGCCACTTGCTTCCCTTTCTGTACTTGTCATGCTTTCGCAACTAGCTCCTTCTGTTTCCCTTTCTCTGTCTGCAACATTCTCTGTCGTGCTAGCTTGCTGGTCTCTGGTGCTGGCAAAAAAAGCGCTGATTTTTCTGTCTCCCCCTGAGGCACTTATCCTTTTCATTGTGTCCTTTTTAAAGAAAAGTTTTACACAACATTAACTTTAGATTGCTTTTATTCCATTTCAAGTGTAAACTAGCGACAGTGCGTTATCTATGACTTAGTGACACCTGGGAATGGACTTAAGCTAACTAGCTAGCGATAGCTCGCTAGCCATAGATCATTTTACAAGTTTGCAAAAATAACAACAGCAGCCTTACTCAACTCACTCTGCCACAAATCCTTAATGTCGAGACATCATTACACATTTAATTGAGTGTGAAGATAACTAAATGATCTTATCATTTCAATGATCCTTTCAAGTATCACCAACTTACTCACCTGTTAGTTACAGTGGTATATCCAGCGCGTTCGTCTCCAGTGCTAGTCTCTCCACTGAAGCGCTGTCAGAATGCAGGCACGTTGGAGGGGGCGTGGCCCAACATGTTGCGAATATGGGGCTTGTAGCAGAAGTGACGAATGACAATATAAAACGACTTGATAAAGAAAAATACTAATGCATTTATTTCAGCTTTATACCATTTCTGTTCATGAGGGTTTGTTGTATTTTTTTTTTTTTTTTCGTGCCGTGAGGTTGGGGGGGCCGGCAGGGTGGCCATACTCTGACCAATGGTGGCCGTGGCCCCCCCTGGCCACCACGTGGCCACGCCCCTGAGCAGGGGCAAAGTGAGATGAGCGGTGTATGCACATGCACGACCACTATGATGAAAAGGGAGAAGTTCACTGATTGTAGAGAAGACAAACGGAAATGTAAGTATCGATTTCATCGTGCAAGTATTGATCGAGTACTGATACCATCGCTGGTATCGATACATCGATATTTTAGATCGATCCACCCCCCACTATAGAGCTCCTGCGGTCACGTGACTTTTGGTTGGGAGCCACCATTTTGGCAGTCAACATGACCACCGGTGCCAGTGTTTTCTTACCGAGCGAGTATACTTCTCATTTTAATTCAAGTGAAATTCGGCTTTATAGTACAAAATTAGAGAGATTAAATATAAGCGACCCATATAATTCACCCGGTGTGCTTTTCAAGAGCATAACCTCCTGCTCTGAAGACGATGTACCCGACTTGCGCTACGCAGACATCCACAGCTATCTTGTAAGCTTTCCATCAGTGTACTCAGGAGACTCCCTCAGAGCGTACAAAAGCTTGGAGGCTTACAAATGGTGTCAGTCCGGCTTCGTAAACAACATTCAACTGTGGAGTCTTACATCCAAAAACTTCGGCATCATCACTGCAAGGGTAAGTATTAAATTATTCCAGTTTGATAGGCAGTGTCACGTTAGCATTGTTTGTTTATTAGCTTGGCTAGCTACGGAAGTGTCACGTTAGCATGTTTTTTAGCTTGGATAGCTACTGCAGTGCATCTGTAACTTGCTAGTTTGTATTTTTGATCGTACTCAACCAAAGTGGCTGGCGTTTTTTACCTTTATTTATCTGTTTTGGAATTTCATATAGGTTAATCACTCCCAAAGGCTTAATGAAAGTCAACTAAAGCCATGGGTGGTGGTGAGGAACGACGGTGTTGTGCTGGGAGCCCACTGCAACTGCACAGCGGGACTCGGGGAGAGCTGCTCTCATGTTAAATCTTAAATTAAACTAATTAAATGTAATTAAACTGACCAGAAACTTTTTGTAGCATTGTACTGTATTCCTTCACCCACCTGATATGAAGTGATCACTGCATAAGCGAAAGCCAACGGCCGGGGGGTCCCATCTTTCAGTCTTTTTCTGAAGGCTCCTGGCTCTTTTAATCGCTCCAATCCACTTCTCCCTCCTCTCCGCGTCTTTAGGAATGCGATAATACGATACACCTTTCTTTTTCCCACGCCTATTTGTGCAACCTGGTGCACAGCAGTTATCCACCATCCTTGACAGTCTGCCAGTGCCTGTCAATTTACTGCCGCGATGACTGCCAAAATGGCTGCCCCTGTCGTATCTCGTCACGTGACCAGCATATATGACATCATCTGCAGGAGCTCTATACATTAGTATTCAGCTGTAGGACGGGTATGGGGGTAGATATCTCCTATAATTATTTGTGCAAACAGAAACATAATTTCTGTGTACACGTGGGATTTGCTAAACAGTTGTTAAACAGATCTGCAAATAAGCAAACATATTTTCAAAAATCAAAAAAAGATCTGTGAATACTATAATTACATTTGTGAATCTCTGTCTAACTTTGTCAGGCATTTGTGAATCCGTTTCTTACTCGTTGACCGAAAATGCGCTTGCAGATCTCAAATCTGTGCTTGGGGATCGTCTTTTAACACACACGGGAGCTTTGAGACAACATTTTCATTCACTCGGTTATTTTCAGTAACCACGTGACGGACAGCTGATGACGACTATTCCGCATTTCAAGGTTTCAAAGTAAGGACCTGTAACTGTCGGAACATTGCATAGGATAACTGGTCCTGTCCTGGGGCAGTATAGCCAGCAGTGGCGGCTGGCCAATAGAGGGCGCTAGGGCGCCGCCCCACCACTCACCTCTCACCACATTTCCTTGAATAAGACATAAAAAATTAAATAAAATGAAATAAAATAAAAATATTTCGAAATATATGTATATATTTTTTTAGATGTGCAAGATAAATATTTCATAGTTAATGATGAGTAAAGTTGTTTCGTTCGTTGACATTGTCTGATTGGTGACGTATTTCCGCCCTGGGGCTCTCGTTAAAAGTTGTACATGCGCAGTAGCTCCTCTTCAATACAAGAGATAGGACGATGTTGGGGCGCACCTCTCCTGCGCCCCGAGCTGAATGCAGCTGGATTTGGCGGCGGGGCTGACGTCACAGCCTTCTGTCATAAAGTATGTGTATTGTCCATGTTATATGATATATATTATTTAAATATTTAGATATAGAGATATATCTAGAGATAGATAGAGAGATAGACATATAGATAGATAGATAGATAGATATTTATTATATATGTATATTGGCCATCTGTATAATAATATAGCACATCTGTATATTTGTTCATACTACATCTGTTTATACTATGCCAATTATTCCCACCTCTTTATACTGCCCTTATCTTTACATAATCACTCTTAACTGCATATACTGTACATACTCTATATATCGCACTTGTTTCTCTTTGCACTTCTATCTATCTATCTATCTATCTATAATGTTGTTTTTGTTGTTTTCATTTATGTAAATACACTCGTTTGATACCTTCGTACATGTATGCATGCTTTTTTTTAATATACATTTTGGAGTTATAGCCCCACCAGCCGCCAGATAGCCAGTACCTTGCAAGGCTATTTTGAGTTCCCATATTGTAAAATCCATATCCATAGTTGACATTTCATTCTCTCTCTTTTCTCTCACATTCACATTCTCTCTAAGTGCACAGTCTTTCTGCTGCCTATGTTTATCATCGAGGTGCTCACCACTATGTACTGCTTTTGAAACCTTAAAATGCGGAAGTGTCGTCATTGGCAGTCCATCACGTGGTTTCCGATAATAACCGAGTGGCATGAGCCGATTTTAGTCGAGACCGGCGGAAAGTTAGTCTCAATACTCCGTATGTGTAAAAAGACGATCCACAAGCAGAGAATTGAGATCCAAAAGCAGAGAATTGAGTTCCGCAAGCGCATTTTTGGTCGACAAATAAGAAATGGATTCACAAATGTCTGAAAATGTTAGACAGAGATTCACAAATGTAATTATAGTAGCCTATTCAAAGATCTTTTTTTATTTGTGAAAATATTTTTGCTTATTTGCAAATCTGTTTTACATTACACATTACATTACAAAAATAATTTGCGTGTAAAATGTGTGATTTAGAAATTTTGAAAAATCACACATTTACACACAAATTATTTTTTTTGTTCGCACAAAAACATTACGAGACATATCTACCCTATTTTTGTAAAGTATGAATCTTTATCACACCGTATTTGATGTGTATCAAGCTATTTATAAAGGTCAAGGTCTATTACAATCTCAGCGATAAGGTTATTCATTAACCACTGACTTAGGTAAGGAGTCACAAGATGCTAGTGTAGAGATAATTACTTACTTTTCCTTTATCTATCAGAAGAACTGAATTCATTTTCCATTTTTTTTAAGGGAAATTCTATCCTTTTTCGTGAGTTGTTCACTGGATTTCAATAGTTGAAGTGAGAGCCGTTTTTGTGTGTTTGTCATGGGAAACAAAAAATATGTTTAAATTAAGCTCTCCAAATATCTCTGCATCTGAAGGAGCAATGCTAGATAACAGTAGCCAAACACATTTGTCTCTACCTGTTGATGTGTCATTATTGCGTTTTAATGTTCAAATGTAGCCAATCATTGTAATTAAGCATTTTTCATTGATGCATTTTGTAATTGTGTAAATTCTTGAGCCCATTATAGATTACAACAAATTAGCTAGCTTTGTAAATTACCCAAAATCTTTATCTTAAATTTCATTTGACCATTTTGCAGTCCTCTGAGGCCCATTGAATGGTGCTATGCGGCCCTCCACTGGGCTCTGGAGAAAAGCTGCTCTAGAGAAAGATGAACAGCTTTTGGTTCAAAGGCAAGTCCATGTAGAAAACAGGATGGAACCATAGAAAGGAGACTTTGCTGCAACCATTGCCTGGACAAAAGGCAAGGAGCTGGAACATGAAGTAAATCAGGAGTAGTAAGGAACAAGATGCAACAGCTTTTTTCATCAAAGAGTACAACACTGATCATATTGCCTCAAAAATCAACATGTCTCAATCACAGGCCAGGGTCTTGTCAACTGAACAGTAAGTATAACTTAAGTATATCAATTTTTTTATCGACTTTACAGACACAGGATGTGAAAGTCAAACCATATAAATACAAAGTGCATGCATTTATACTAAATGTACTATTGTTGACGGATGAATGTAATCATAGTTACATGAGAAATGCATTTCACTTCCAAGCTGTAGAGTGATATTCATCTTTTAACTTTTGACCTGTTAGTTTATGTGCTGAAAGCAGCAAATGTTAAATGTTTGATACAGAAAATATAGATGTTGAGAAAATAAATTAGTCACTTTGACATAGGGCGATAAATACAGTTAACTCTGTCTGTCTGTCTGTCTGTCTGTCTGTCTGTCTGTCTGTCTGTCTGTCTGTCTGTCTGTCTGTCTGTCTGTCTGTCTGTCTGTCCTGTCTGTCTGTCTGTCTGTCTGTCTGTCTGTCTGTCTGTCTGTCTGTCTGTCTGTCTGTTTGTCTGTCTGTCTGTCTGTCTGTCTATCTAATAGTTGTTTGCTTGGAAAGGTACTGTCATTGTATAAATCATTGAAATATAATAATAATAATAATAATAAAAAAGTACAAACATAATACAATTAATTACAAATAAAAGCAATAAACAGTATATACATATACAGTAGGACCAACATTTAATGTAGCCCTGTTATGAAAGCTAACCTAAATACGATGCTTTTCTACTGATTATTTTACAACTGCAATAGTAATGTAAAACTAGGCCGATTAATAAAATGTGAAGTACTTTGTGACTTGGATCCGATTGAAAGAATACACAAAAGAACATGAACTTTGATTTTTAACTGTTATCTGTCTTAAAGGCTGATTGAGCATGGAAGATCAGTCTCTCCTGCACCCAGCAATCTTTCCATGAAAAGTGACTGGTCCAAGGAGGAGCCTTCACACTTCAGAGAAAGTGAACCAAGGTAAGATATGTTGGAAAAGATGAATGTTTAAAACAGTGAGAAGAGACAGAGAAAATCAAGTGAAGAGAAGCACTTTGACATATCAGATACATGCTGTTAATTTCACTTTTGGGCTCAATATTTATATTGAAAATGTTAACAAATGTGTTTTCTGTGTTAAAGCCCACTTGAGCACCAAAGACCAGACTTTTCTGCACCCACAAACATTGCAGAGGATGATACTCTTGAATGTATGACTGGAAAAAGGTGGGGGAAACTGGTATTGATACTGCTTTAACATAAAATACAGAAATAAGTTGAGAAAAATTACAAATTAAGGATTTGAAGCCTAAAGGATACATTTTACCACCCAGCAATCTTTCCATTCACTTTTGGGCTCAATAATTATATAAAAGATGTAATTACTGTGAATGTTATCTGTGTTAAAGGCTGATTGAGCATGGAAGATCAGTCTCTCCTGCACCCAGCGATCTTTCCATGAAAAGTGACTGGTCCAAGGAGGAGCCTTCAAACTTCAGAGAAAGTGAACCAAGGTAAGATATGTTGGAAAAGATGAATGTTTAAAACAGTGAGAAGAGACAGAGAAAATCAAGTGAAGAGAATCACTTTGACATATCAGATACATGCTGTTAATTTCACTTTTGGGCTCAATATTTATATTGAAAATGTTAACAAATGTGTTTTCTGTGTTAAAGCCCACTTGAGCACCAAAGACCAGACTTTTCTGCACCCACAAACATTGCAGAGGATGATACTCTTGAATGTATGCCTGGAAAAAGGTGGGGGAAACTGGTATTGATACTGCTTTAACATAAAATACAGAAATAAGTTGAGAAAAATTACAAATTAAGGATTTGAAGCCTAAAGGATACATTTTACCACCCAGCAATCTTTCCATTCACTTTTGGGCTCAATAATTATATAAAAGATGTAATTACTGTGAATGTTATCTGTGTTAAAGGCTGATTGAGCATGGAAGATCAGTCTCTCCTGCACCCAGCGATCTTTCCATGAAAAGTGACTGGTCCAAGGAGGAGCCTTCAAACTTCAGAGAAAGTGAACCAAGGTAAGATATGTTGGAAAAGATGAATGTTTAAAACAGTGAGAAGAGACAGAGAAAATCAAGTGAAGAGAATCACTTTGACATATCAGATACATGCTGTTAATTTCACTTTTGGGCTCAATAATTATATTGAAAATGTTAACAAATGTGTTTTCTGTGTTAAAGCCCACTTGAGCACCAAAGACCAGACTTTTCTGCACCCACAAACCTTGCAGAGGATGATACTCTAGAATCTATGCCTGGACAAAGGTAGGGGGAAACTGGTATTGATACTGCTTTAACATAAAATACAGAAATAATTTGAGAAAAATTACAAATTAAGGATTTGAAGCCTAAAGGATGCATTTTACCACCCAGCAATCTTTCCATTCACTTTTGGGCTCAATAATTATATAACAGATGTAATTACTGTGAATGTTATCTGTGTTAAAGGCTGATTGAGCATGGAAGATCAGTCTCTCCTGCACCCAGCGATCTTTCCATGAAAAGTGACTGGTCCAAGGAGGAGCCTTCAAACTTCAGAGAAAGTGAACCAAGGTAAGATATGTTGGAAAAGATGAATGTTTAGAAGCCTAAAGGATACATTTTACCTCAAACATAAAAAGTCACTCAATGTATCTTTCCGTATTGACACACACATGTATTGACTGTCCCAAGCAGTGATTCCATGACAACTACCAAGGAAGAACAAGACCACAGCAAAGGTACTCAAACAAAGAGCAACACAGAAACTTTATTACCTTTTATATTCAAAACATTTTCACAGATGTATTTAAATTCAATTCAAAACATTGCAAAAAGAAACATATTGTTATTCACATGCCATTTTAAGTACAGACATAACACAATATATGATGTGACAGTTTTATTTAAATTTAGCAATTAATGCATTCTGCTTTCTCTGTATTTTCTCTGCAGTTGAATTAGTCAAGGATAATCAACACAAGCTCAAAGAAGACCTGAAGAGGAAAATCCGCAATCTGCAAAAAGAACTGAAAGTAACTGACTCTGAACTCTACGAGATACAAACTGACAAAAACAAGGACACTAAAGCACAAACCTTTGATAAATTATTTCATAAATCAAAGAAAGTGAAAGTGCGAACAGTGTTAATGACAGGAGTAGCTGGAATCGGTAAAACATTTCAAAAAACGTTATTCATGGTTGACTGGGCAAAAGGAAACCACAACAAAAAGGTTGACTTTATAGTGTCGTTAAACTTCAGTGATCTGAATTCAATGACAGATCAAAGCTTGAGAGAACTGATTGGTATTTCCCTCAACGTTGAAAAACAAGTCAAATACAAGTTTAACAAATGTAAACTTGTTTTTGTCCTTGATGGCCTGGAAAAATGTAAACTTCCTCTGGATTTTGCAAACAACATAGACCTGAAGAATACTGAAAAGCCAGCCTCGATGGATGTGCTGCTAACAAACCTCATCAAGGGGAATTTGCTTCCTTCTGCTCATATTTGGATCATCTCTCAACCTTCAGGAGTTGAAAAGATTCCTGCTGAATATATCCAGAGAGAGACAGAATGTCGAGGTATAAAACTTTATCAGTTTTAATTCATATTCAATATTGTGTGATCTGCTGTATTATCATTTACCAATAACATTGTTTTGTCCATCATTCAGAGAGCTTGAAGCGAAGGCAGAAGCTGGTCTCAGCTCTGAGAGAAAGATTTCTTAAGGAAACCTCTCAACATGAAAAAACAAATCATCCTAACCAGAAAAATATAGAACATATCATAAGAGAGGACCGAGGAAGTGAGGTCAATGAAAAGGAGAAAAATGAACACAATGCAGCCAAATCTGTGAAACGGGTGAATGCCGTATCTGACATCTTTAAAGAAGAAGATGGACAAACGATCCGTACTGTGCTGACTACTGGTGAAAGTGAAATCGGAAAATCCTTATGTGTGCAGAAATTCATCAGAGAATGGGCTAAAAATGACAAAGGCTATTTCACTTTCACTTCACATGTATTTTCCAAATCCAAAGCTAAAGAAGAAGTTATATTTCCACTTGACATCCCAACGCTTCAAAAAATAAGAAAGAAGGAATTCAGTTTGATGGAACTACTTGATTCTTTTTTCAAGGAAACTAAGGAAAATGTAATCTCTAACATTGAACAGTTCAACGTTTTATTTGTCTTGGATGGATTCGATGATTATCAACATCCTCTTGACTTTGTCAACAATGACAAATTAACTGATGTAAGAAAGCGCGCTTCAGTGGATGTTCTACTGACAAACCTCATCAAAGGGAACTTGTTTCCGTCTGCCAGGCTTTGGATAACCTCCCAACTCAAGTTGCCTGATGCAGGTGTCGACAGGACGACAGAAATACGATGTAAGCTGTAAGGGTGTGGAGGAATTTTATCAAGAGCAACTGTATAAAACAGGGAGCAGTAAATATTTAAAGTACATAGTGATGTGTTTAATAGTAGTATCTAGTGAGTCAGATACTTATTTACATAAATGTTGCTATAGAAACGTTAGCTGAAACACTTGTTTTTTCTAGTTGAGGTCCAAGAACAAAGATACAACGCTTTCCCGCTTAAATTACTGGGAGAATGCTGCTCTTGAAGTTGATGTGACACGATCTACAAAAGAGAAAACGGATCACATTTATAAAACACTGTGATAGTACAGTGGTGATAACGAAAATAGCTTTTTGTCCACAACCAATCTTTACAAGAACGTTTTAGTTTATAAGGACAACCATTAGTTAAAAAATGCTACCGGCATTTGTTATTTTAACAGGTCAAAGAGATGGCCTGTGCTAACAAAAAATGAAAAGCTGCTATGTAAATGTTGCTCTTTGCTAATAGAAAAGGAAGGGAAAAAAGAGAAAGGTTTAGCCAATATGTTTATTTTGCTGAACTCGATGTCTGAACTCAGAGATACTTGCACCAGCGAGCCCCTAATAAGGTTGGTCAATCAGCCTCAATTCTGATCCTGGGGATCAGCCTGGGATTTATTGTATAGTATAAACTGTCTAATTTCTGTCCCCACTAACTTCAAACAATACTTTCCTACAGGTAAGACTGATGTTGCAAGTCAAGAGACACTCAAAACCCAGCTGAAACAACAATTTACCCATGTGGCAGAGGGGATTGATATGCAGAAAACTTCTGCTCTTCTGAATGCCATCTACACAGATCTCTACATCATTGAGGGAGAGAGGGGAGAGATCAATGCTGAGCATGAGGCCAAACACGTTCAAGGCGCAAAGTTCAAACCAGTGGCAAAAGAAAAAATGATTAAATATCATGACATTCTAAAATCTGCACCTGAAGAAAATAGACCCATCAGAACTGTGCTGACGATCGGATTGGCAGGCATTGGAAAGACTTTTACTACAAAGAAATACATGTTGGACTGGGCTGAGGGTGAGGCCAACGAGGACATATTTTACACATTTCCACTTTCCTTCCGGGAGCTGAATTTGAGAGAAAATCAAGAACAAAGCATGGAGGAACTTATTTTTCAGTTTTGTCCAGGAATGAAGACATCAGAAATAAAGGACTATGACAAGTACAGCATTCTGATTGTACTGGATGGTCTTGATGAATGTCGCCTTGAACTTGACTTTGAGAATGCTGAAACTTGCAGAGAGATGAGTAAACCAACCTCAGTGAACGTCCTACTAACGAACCTCATCCAAGGAAATCTGCTTTCCAAAGCTCAAATCTGGATAACCTCCCGACCTGCAGCCGCCAATCATATCCTTGCTGATAAAGTTGACCGGGTAACAGAGGTGCGGGGATTTAATGATGAGCAAAAGGATGAGTACTTCAGAAGAAGAGTCAGTGATAACAATTTGGCAGAGAAAATCTTGTTGCACGTCAAGAAATCAAGGAGCCTTTACATCATGTGTCACATTCCGGTCTTCTGTTGGATCACAGCAAGCGTTCTGGAAGACATTGTGAGAGAAACTGAGAAACAAGGCGAGGAAGAGCAAGCAAAGAGAAATGAAGACAGGATGCCCAAGACTTTGACTGACATGTACATATACTTCCTTGTGTTACAATGCAAACAGGCTAATATCAAGTACCCTGTAGATGAAGCAGGTGACAATTCTAACACAGATTTATGCTGGAATGCAAGGAACAAGGAAACAATAATTTCTCTGGGTAAAGTGGCTTTTGAGGGTCTAAGCGAAGGGAACCTTCTCTTCGCTGAAGAACAGTTGACAGAGAATGGGGTTGACATCGAGAAAACTGCAAAGTTCTCTGGACTTTTTACTCAGATCACCAAAGAAGGATGTGGGCTGTACCCACAGAAAATGTTCTGCTTTGTTCATCTGAGCATTCAAGAGTTCCTGGCTGCTTTTTATGTATTTCAAACATTCAACAACACAGGTGAAAATCTGCTTCCCATGACCACTCCAACAGAAGAAGACATGCCTGAAAGATTCTACCAGACAGCGGTTGACAAGGCTTTAGATAGCGAAAATGGGGACTGGGATCTGTTTCTCCGCTTCCTCTTAGGCCTCTCTCTGGAAACTAATCAGATTCTACTGCAAGAACTTCTGAAGAAGAAGGAAAACAACCAAGAGACCTACAAGGAAACAATTAGATACATCAAAGAAAAGATTTCGGATGAGAAGAGACATGCAGATAAAAAACACAATCTTCTCTACTGTCTGAACGAGCTGAATGACCACTCTCTGGTTGAAGAACTGAAAAAGTACCTTCGCTCAGGAAATGTCACATTTGAGAATTTCTCCACCTCCCAGTGGTCAGCTTTGACTTTTGTGCTGCTAACATCAGATGAGAAACTCGATGTATTTGATCTGAAGAAGTACCTGAAATCAGAGACTGTTCTTCTTGGAATGTTACCGGTTGTCAAAGTCTCCCAAACTGCTTTGTAAGTACTTTAAATGCTCTTACAACTAATGAAAATAATTATAACCATAATAATATCTTGGAAACATAGCAGACATGTATCAGAGGACCGCAGTTTTCAGGAGGGGATATAAGAGTGCATATTTTTGAGGTGGAAGATGGACCGGATGTGCGAGTTGAAAGACAGTGTGGAATCATGTGGGAGCAAGTAGATTGTGAAGAGAAGAGGGCCAATTACTGAGCCTTGTGACAAGCCTTGGTTGACTGCGGCAGGAGGGGAGCTGGAGTTTCTGATATGTGTTTGGTTGGTTGCAAGTGTGACGAGGGGCGTTATGTGCGAATGTATCATTGGTGCTCGAGTTGACTGCCTGAATTAGCTCGCAGGCTTCGCCCCATTAACTAAAGCCTGTTACTATGTCCTTAATTGTCCCAGTTGTTCTAACAGTGGTTTATTACAAGTCCTGATTGGGCAATTTGGATAAAAGATGTCTCCATAGTAAAAAACACACAATGGTAAACGATTTAAATTTCAGTACATTCATGTAAAAATAAAAGAAAGGTGACCGTACGGCCCAGTTGCTTGATCACCATGCAGCAGACCCGGATTAAAATTCGGCCCGGGAACATTGCCACGTGCCCTTCGTCCGTCTCACATTTTATCTGCAAATATACTGAGGTTGAGTGATTCTTTTGAAAACCTTGTTTTTGTTTTTAAGATCACACACAGAGTTTTGAACTGAAGAACAGTGATTTAGCTTATCATGAGAGTAACATGGTTTCTTTGATGTACATACTTAACAATAGACCCATGTTTTCACAGGCTGAGTTGGTGTACACTCTCTGAGGAATCCTGCAGAGGCCTGTCATATTCGGTCCTCAGCTCCCCATCCAATAATCTCACAGAGCTGAACCTGAGTCATAACGACTTGCATGATTCAGGTGTGGAAATGCTTGCCGTGGGCTTAAAGAGTGTACACTGTAAACTTAAACTGGAGATTCTCAAGTAAGTGAAAAATGCATTTACTGTACATATGTAAATCCACTCACAGTCATTAACGGGATTGGGGGGTTGGTTTGTGTATGTTTAGTAACATTATTCAAAAAAGAATATCCATTGAGCAATGCAGCAAATTTGAATATAGTAGGTTTGTGTCTTCAGAGACCAGAAAAGAAACTCAAAATATGGACGTAAGGAAAACATGCTAACTGTTGCTAAACCCTTTGTAATTTTAACAAAGTTATACAATGACACTCTTCCAATGTTGCTTTTCAAACCACTCAAAAAACCCTTGCATATTTTGGCTTTCTCTGTCATGCAGTGAGTACAGCTAATTTCTAAACTAAACCGTGACTCCTCCATCACCTCTTCCGTTAAGCTAGTGACATTTTACCTGTGATTGTCTGTGGAATATGGGAAAGGGCATTTGCTTGAATAACCAAAAGTGATAAACAATCAACAAAGTACAAAGTATAACGTTTTTATTTATCCCAACCAACACTAATACCCACAATATTCTTTTATATGCCAAATAAGTATTATTTTCAATTTGATCTTTTTAAAACCTTGCTTGGGAAAAAGGTAGAATACACATAGTTAATCACCGTTTTTTTCAATGATTTATACCATGGCAAATTTAATTAAATTTGGTTGACTGCAGATGTCTATTACAAATGTCAAAAATATACATAAATATATAAAAATATAATATACAAACATAAAAATGCATGCAACGAACACTTGGGTGGTTGTAATGTTTTACACTTTATCTCATAAACATAACAGACACACGTTTGGTTGCCCACCAATGTTTCATAACATTTCAAATCTAAAAAGAGAAAATGATAAACATGTACAGAAACTTTCAAAAGCATTTATTTTATTGAAGTGTGTGTCCGTGTGTTCCTGTGTGGTCTGCAGGCTGTCAGGTTGTCAGGTGACAGAGAAGGGCTGCTCATTCCTGGCGTCAGCTCTAAAGTCCAAAAACTCCTCCCTGAAACACCTGGACCTGAGCTACAATCACCCAGGAGACAATGGGAGGAGGATCCTCTCTGAAATAGCTGCAGATCCAGATTTGAAGCTGAAGACACTCTGGTGCGTTAAGATGTCATGTGTGTGTAGGGACGCTGTGGCGCAGTGAGACAGTGTGCTTATTCTTCAGATCAGGGAAGAGCAGGGATCGAGTCCCACGGTAGTTGTTGTGTCCCTGTGCAAGATACTTCCCCTTAAATTGTTTAATTAATTAATTAAATGTATGTAAGTTGTTTTGGATAAAGGCGTCTAACAAGTGACATGTAATGTAGATTTATAGTAAGAAAGGTCAACTTGTGATGTCATCAAGTAAATTATATTGGTAGTCCATGAACAATGAAAGGAAGAGGGATTTTGTGGACTCAAATATGCTTGATTTATTGTACGGTTGTTAGTTCTGAAACAGAAAATGTACCCGTACAACAAGATCATTCCCCTTGGTATTCCCAGTGTGATTAGAATTTCTGTATGTGTCAACCCTGTCTTTGTTTTGTGCAGTTTGGAACACTGTGGAGCGCATCGATTAAAGCCAGGGCTGAAGAAGTGTAAGTCTTTATTATTTTTGTATTTTGTATCATAATTTAGGACATTTTTACTTCAGTAGTGACTAAAATAAGTGTAATTAAAATCCCGATCAATTTGAAATAAATGTCAGATGATATGCCTTTGTCACCTACAGGTGTTATAGGTTTTGATAATGTATATACTTTTTTACATATGACATCCGTTACATGTTCTCTATACTCTTAAAGTGCTGTAGGTTAAAATGTGTATTTGTATGTTTTGATCCAAACAACATAAGATACATCTCTTATAAAACTAAAGGATGAGTCTGTTTTTATTTCAGATGGTGCAGATCTAAAGCTTGATGAAAACACAGCTAGCAAGAGACTTATATTGTCTGAAGAGAACAGAAAAGTAAAAACTATGAAGACAGTGAATGAGAAGGTGCAGCGACCTGATCACAATGACAGGTTTAGGAGGAGCCAGGTGATTTGTGAAGAGGGCATGAAAGGCCTCTGCTACTGGGAGGTGGAATGGGAAGGGAAGGTTGGCATCGCAGTGACATATAAAGCAGTGGGTAGAGGATGGGATGGAAGTGGTGGCCTAGGATGCAACGAGATGTCCTGGAGTCTGCTTTGCTCGAGGACTAAATACACTGCCATTCATGGAAAGACATGGGAAGATATTAAGCCCAACAATGACAAAGTCGAGCAAACCTCCATAGATGGAAACAGATCTAAAGTTGGTAAGAAGTCTAAGGATTGGAAGACGTCCAAAGATGGAAAAACATATAAGGACGGAAAGACTTCTATGGATGGGAAAACGTCCAAAGATGGAAAGACATCATTTGATGAAAAGAAATCCAAAGATGAGAGGACAACCAAAGTCCTTGAGTCAAAAGAGGAGAAAATGTCCAAAGATGTGAAGATGCCCAAAGACATTGATTCAAAAGATCAGAAGACCTCCAAAGATACTGAGTCCAAAGATGTGAAGATGTCCAAAAATATTGAGTCAGAAGATCAGAAGACCTCCAAAGATACTGAGTCCAAAGATGTGAAGATGTCCAAAAAGCCTCTTTATAAAAGAACAGCAGTATTTTTGGATTGGGAAGCTGGTACTCTGACCTATTACGATGTCACACCAGAAAAGCTGAGCCTTATACACACCTTCCATGCCAAATTCACAGAACCCCTCTTCCCATCCTTCTGGTTTCAGACGGGCTCTGTGACCTTGTGTAAGATTGAGGACTGAACTCCCTGCGATGGGGAAAAGCTAACTACTGATCAATTGATACTCCATTTGACTTTTCAATAGAATAGCGAAACCTTGCCTGGAGCGCATCAGTACCATAATGTGAAAGACTGAAAACCACTATATATACATAGTTCATCTTGCCGAAAGAAGTTTAAGTCAATTGATGTTTATTACTTTAATGACTTCACCTGAATTGATGAAAGTATTTTACCGTTCCTTAAACTAGTGAGAGTATGCGAACACATGATCCAGATATGTGAGTAAGCAGGAGCAAATGTACAGCATTGTGTCAACTTTCCATTAATATTTTATGGAAATTTTCCGTTTTTACAATTCAAAGTTTTTTATTTTATTAAATGTGAGATGTACAGTAATACAAATGAAAAATGTTATCGAAGAACTGTATGCTAACTGTTGCAGTCTGCTAATACAGAACAACTGATTTACTGCCATGATGTTCTTACTTTTAGTTTTGAATAAATGTAATAACATTGATGTTGAAGGGCATTCGAGAAATAACAAATATATTTTGTTTTATGAAACTGAAGTGTGTCTTTATATAAAAAATCTATGTATGAATACACACAACTGTGTATCTGTATTTGTAAATATGATATATTCTAATTGTATAATGCTTTTATTTGTCCTCATATTCTACATTTTTCAATTTGTTGTCCATTTGATATTTTGGTCATATAAAATGTTGTTCTGTCATCACTTCATCAGGCAACACTGAATACAACCTTTATTCTCAACCTTTAAATAAATATTTTTGGACAGTCTCTTCTAGAAGACATTCATTCGTTACACTTTCTGCACATATGGTCAATAGCTGCGTCTTTCTGGCATCTATTTTTCCCATTTAGTGTCAGGTCATCTTGCCCAGGTCGTCTGTCCCTCCATACAGGGCACACTCTCACTCTGTTGGTCCCCCTGTCTCTCTTCCCTATATAAAACACTTTAGTTTAATTTGGATCAAAATTAAGAAGTGGCCTGTGTTTTGTTGTACAGTAAAACTCCTAGGAGAGAGAGGAAGCCTGTTCAACGTAGAGACATAAATAGCTTTCATTTTCTACATGCAGGATGTGATTCTGAAAAAATGGCACATTAAGACGGAAAAATATGACTGTAAGCATTGTGATTGAGCCTGGTGGGGGAAATGATTCTCATTTAGGTCCTTTACAAATGTTATTATTCACTACGTTTTTTATTTGTCCTTTTATTGTTCATTTGTAAGGGACAAGTACAGAGAAAGATTGCCAGTTACAGAAGCAGTGTCTGATGTACTGTGCACCTGTTTATTGCTAAAGCTAATTTTAAACAGTCCCTTTTATTTAATCAGTCCACCTTCATCTGCGTTACTCTGAAAGTGAAACACATACTCGATTCCAATGTCCAATGTACTGTATGTGCAGTCTGGCATGTGTGTGTAAGTCTGTGCGCATGTGTAAATGTGAGCGGTAATTAATTACACCTGTGAAGGACAGGCCAACATGAAGCTGGAGTGAGGAAAGAAGTGCACAAAGTGAGAAACTGAGAACTGAAAGAAAATGTAGGGACAATGTAGCAACCTCAACTCAAGGATTCTTTACACAATCTGCCTGTTTTTATAAATCAAGAAGCAATACTCACAATCAAACATTTAGTTCCGGGTCCACATCAGAAACCTGTTTGATTCATTCAGGATCTTTCCTATTTCAGCGTCTTTCACTTCCGAACCATTGAGCTGCTGCAGCTAATTGACAACACATTCAGAGCGCCTCACACTCTAGCTCTCGCTCTGCCTCTCTCTATGAAGATCTGTTTTGATTACAGAGCTGCCTTTGAAGCCATTAGTTGGATGAATGAGTGTTTGTGTGGGTTTACAGAGCGAAGACAAAGCATTGTGTTTGTGTGTGTGTGTGTGTGTGTGTGTGTGTGTGTGTGTGTGTGTGTGTGTGTGTGTGTGTGTGTGAGACAGTATCAGTGCTTTAGAAGTAAAAGAAACATTTCTTCCTGTAGAATAAAAGTTTCAACACCACATGTGCTAATTTGTTAAATATGTTTCTTATATTTTTTCCTGGTTTAATTTAAAATGTAAACCACACTGTTGTCTAAAAGAGCCTTTAATCGTAATTCATTGTCTAATTTACTCGAAGTGACTTGGGAGGTTAGAGGTTGTGATATGTCTTGAGATTCTGACCTGAAAGTGCTCAATGGTGTTCTTACCCTTACACATGTAGATGTTTCCATGGAATTAAATTAAAATACACGGATGTGGGTGCAACAGGACTTGATCCCAAACAGACTGTAATGAAATGGGACTGAAATGGAAGCCATTTCTCCGTATCCAGCTCTGAAACAACTGGAAAAACCTCAGATGAAAAACCCATTGCCTCTTTTTAACTTCTCTCATTTCTCATATAACTGCAACATTTTTTCTTTATTAAATGGAAAATAAAAGGCCTCCAATTTCCTAAAAGCAAATGCAATTGTTAATGAACAATGCCCAATTACATGTGCTCCTCTCACATTGTGAATTGGATTGGTATGAGCAACAAAACTATCTTACAGACATAAGTATAAGAAATAAGCTCTATCCTTGCACCAAATTTTCAGGTTCTGTCAGAAGTATTCAGATTCTTAATTTGAATACAATTAGAAGGACGTCAAATGAAAACAAACCTCCATAGTAAAAGTCCTCTAAAGTAGCAAGTTTAAAAAGCTTTTACTTTGTATTCAGCATCATATTTAGAAATCTCTCCACATGATTTGTCTGAAAAATATAGGGCATGTGTTTTTTAAATACACCGTAGAGAACCAGGCATTTGTAAAGCAATACTCCTAAAATATCTGCAATGACTTAACTGATTTGAATGGTTTTACACCGCCTAAACGAACTATAAGACCACGCTTAAGATGCACTGTCTTCCAAAAGTAGAATTTTCAAGGAAGTTCAAGATTATGGGATCTTTAACCATCTAAGACTGTGCCAATCTTTACCCTTCCCTCAACAATAAAACCATCATCTTAAAGTCTAAAATTAAAATGAACCATTGTTCTACAAAACAAGTTTGATCCTTCTAGAAAAGCCATTTAGAGAAGGAAGGAAGGCCCAGAATGTCTTCACGTTTCCCAAATGTCTCTTGCGGCATAATACTTGGTCCTCACAAAGAAAGAAGTGCAAGGGCACTACACACATAGAGAGAAACACACAACCAACTCAAAGCTGGCCATAGAGCTGTGATTTACTGTCCTCCACAGCTGACTTTGTCTTCTTTACCCAAAAACAAATATGTAAACTCTAAAGTCTGTCTAAATATTAGCATAAACATTCATTCAGAGCAGTGATTTGTGACACTACCGTCTCTTTTTACCAGGCTGTTTGGTTCCCTGATGTAAGCCCCATTCACAGGCAGGGTCAACTATGTGAGGTGCACTTGATTTACATCGCCAGGAACATAAGAACATGCTCTAACAGTTGAAGCTGTGATGGGGCTGTGATTTAGTAAACTGCAGATAAGCATTGCAACTCAAGCATTCAAAAAATGTCAACTCTGACATTGGGGGGAATGAATGAAAATGAGGGCTTTCAGCACCCTTCACTTCCACCACTTCATGAGTCTGCCCGGCAGCCTGGACAGACAAAGTGAATTAGCCTCCGATCGCTCTGGTATCACATGTTTGTGAAACAACGTGTGTGTAGCTCTAGGGTCCAAAGTGTTATGTCATTCAATACTTTGGCAAACCGAAGTAACCTATTGTGTCAGTGTGAGGTGTACTGACACAGGTTGTAGTTGTGTGACTGTGTGTGTATAAGCTGTCATTTAATCCATCCTCAGGTCACTCTGCTCCCACCCTGCGCGTCCACTCTGCTTCTCACACACCAATCACATTGCACATTCCTTCACCTTCCCAGGATCCCCGGGACCCAGGGTGCACGGCTGCAGGGCGTTACCATGGCGTTGAGGTGATGAGGTCACCCCCCCTTTGGTACTTTAGTGATTAGATGAGAGCTGATGCTATGAGATAGGAAGGGATAGAGTGAGAGACGGAAAGACAGAGAGAGAAAAAGCAATAAAACGAAACACATGTTCTGATACACACAAACATGTTTATACATCTTTAATTATTGGAACACTTTATAACAAAGCATTAACTAACATGATGACTTACCCCAACAATTAAAGCATAACCTTCTTTTAATCTTAACCTTAAAACCAAAATCCAAACCCCTCAAAACAGTAAGTGACAGCCGTCCGAAAAGCTCTTAGCTATAAAGCCTAAAACTCAAATCTGAACCAAAGATAGACGTAAAAGAGCACACCCACGTAAACCTTATCACCTTCAGACCATTGCCCTGATTGTTGATATTCACTCCGTATGCACTTGACACGCTCTACATTAGTGAGTGTTTAAATTGATCACCTGTCAAGCACCGTGTAAACAAACACATGCCATCTATTCTCAGGAGCCATCCATTCTCAGCTAGTAAAACAGAAATGTGTGCGTGCGGACGACAGACCCTTAAGACGATCATGGTTAAGATCATCGATGTGTCTGGAGGGCAGCACTATGTTCTTTAAGGCTCACTAATGAAGATCTATTTCACCGCCATGCCATCATTTCAGTGTCCTGTTGAAACTGTAAAATAACAGAGGTCAGGTTTAAGGCTTCAAGACTTACTTCAGCTCAAGGCTAATATATTTGGGCCCCAGTAATAAAAGTACTGAGGAAACCCCCTTACCTCAAGCCCAAGCTAAAAGTCAAACACCTTTTTGAAAGCTAAATCTCTTTTTGAAGCTCCTTCTTAACGCAAAGCATCACCACTTTTTCTCTAACCTTCCTCCATGTGTCCCTGCCCTTAAACAACGCACCGAAATATGATCAAATCATTCAGGCAAGATAATCTGGAACACCAGTAGATCTTTATAGGGAGATAAAAGGATGAATAGTTGTTGGAATTTGGGTTGAAGCCAGAGAAGCACTTTAAAGTTGACAGGTCAAATAAATCATTTCTGCATCTCCTCTATGTATTGTACGGTGCTGAAAGCTTCTGGTCTAATAGGGCTCCTTATTATTCCTGTCAGACACTCATTTTTTGCATAGAGTTTTTATCAGCTCTACATATATTTATTGTCTGGAAAGATATAAAATATGATTTATGTAATAGTTGCATCTGCCCCTCTATTTCTCATTTATTTCTTCCCTGTCCTGTTTTCCCTGTAAATTTATGACGGAGGTTATCGCAGAGCCAACATGTGTTTCCATGTAGCAGCTCCCCCTTTCATGTCAGGCACACGCTAAGAACATACAGCCGTGACCTTTTATTTATGATCCACCATCAGCATGTTTTTTCTCTCTTTTTACACACACACACACACACACACACACACACACACACACACACACACACACACACACACACACACACACACACACACACACACACACACACACACACACACACACACACACACACACCCTACTTGTTGAGAGACTGAGTGCAGACAGTCAGGATGGAGAAGAGTGTTAAAGGATATATGACCAGGCCTGTCACATAAAAACACACACACACACACACACACACACACACACACACACACACACACACACACACACACACACACACACACACACACACACACACACACACACACACACACACACACACACACACACACAGACACACACACACACATACATACACACACACACACAGTTAATCTGGGTAATGTTCAAAATGGTGTTGACGTGCATATAAGCAAAACATTTTAATGCTTTCTATCCATGGGAAAATTGAAAATCCATTCGTCCACATAACATTTATTCATGAAGCTTTATGAAAATGAGATATGTGGAAGTATTCAACAGTGGGTAATGGTAGATTTCAACATCACTAACAAGGTGACTATAGATTCAGTCTATTGAAAAGCTATTTGTATTTTAATTAACAAATTGTATCTCTCTAAAAGTCTTTTGGGAAGGAGGGTCAAATTATTGATACTTTCTTCTCAATGTCATAATGTTATTTCCCATTATATGTGATCAATAATCGAATTTAGGGACAAACACATCTGACACTTTTGTTAATAAGGTGTTGGGTTGATGTGTTGAGCAGAAAAGGGTGTAAAATCTGACACTTTTACTGACAGCGGGTTAAAACACACACAATACCAAATAGGCCATGGGAAACAGGCGGAGGGGTCAGGTGAACATCACAGGGCAGGGGGAAGTTCTTTTTAAGACAAACAGCCATGATGAGATCAATGGATACATAAAGATAAAGAAAACAATGATGACTCTGAGGGAGGTTGTATTTGGGGAGTGAGGATATTATGAAGCCTTGTACGAACGCAGCAGTGCCATGTTTATGCGCAGATTTTGTGCTTAGCTCGTGTGATTGTCTATGTTGTGACTGGGCTCATTTCATCCAGATATCCCTCACACGTGGCCTGAGACATATCGCTGACAAACTCACACAAATGATGTCTCATGGGGACAAGTGCGGTGTACAGTCTCGCCAAGGACAGGAAACTCTGGAAAGAGCTCATTGTTCAGTTATGTCTGTGTCACTGAGGAGAGAAGATTTGAAGAAAGACATATGGTGCGTGGTTTTCCTAAACAACACCAGACAAAGCTGTAATCAGCCATGGACCAGGTTTAGCCCCTTATCTAATGCAGCATTTCCACTGCGTGTTACAGTATGGCAATACTCAACGGGCTTAATACCATCAGTTTTCCATTAGCTACAGTCACCAGCGCAACATGTGACATTCTGATTAAAATGGCAATTTTTTTCCATTTCCAAGCTATCATCAACTGCGGCCAACAGTTTTTTTTAATTCATTTTGAGTGAAATGAAAGTAACACAGAAAAATTCAGCTGAGAAGCCCGCCAAACCTCAAGGGGTTTCTATCTGCACTGAAAAAACTGAATAAGAGAAAGTACCAAAATCAGTCGAGTCAAGTCAAGTCCAGCCGAACCATGCACTGAAGATTATGTAAAGTACACATTTGGTAAAAAGGTACATCAGTTTTGTCTGTGTGTGTGTTAACTGGAGAGACTGGTCCAGGAATGACATTTTAGAGCAATTAAACAAAATATTTGGTATGATACTAATGATGAAAACATTTCGCAAACGTATTTATTTGTAGCTCCAAAGGTTTTTATTACAGTCCATTTGACTCCAAGTGCTTTTTTGCATAAACTGCACTAACCCATTGTTGATTTCAAATAAGCCAATCTTGTTGTGCAGAATCATGCTCCATCCAAAGCTAAGTTCCAAGGCCAAGTTAAAACAGATTCAAAGGCAAACTTGAGTCAGCGTTAACAGCAAAACCAAAATAGTGGGCGGATAGTTCAAACATGCTTTTAAACCTGATATCTAACAATAACATTTAGGAGACTAGAGACAGAGCGTGTTGTGATTCTGATACAGTCCTTTGAGCTTATTTGTGTTAGCCTTTGGCTGACATATGAATCAAGAACATAGAAAATATCAGAGACTAGAACAAAGTGAAGTCAAAGAAAAATCCTCCTCATCTATGTGGTCTGCTCAGTCTCATCTCCCCTGTGGTCGGATGTTTCATTAACTTATTTATATTAGCATGGCCATGTATCACAGAGCCAGGTAGTTTGCATCAGACTTAACAATTACAGTGTTTTCCCATGGTTCACAGAAACACACACACACACACACACACACACACACACACACACACACACACACACACACACACACACACACACACACACACACACACACACACACACACACACACACACACACACACACACACACAGTGTAGTGTTGATTACCTGTGTAATGAACACAACGTGTTCAATTAGGGTCGCCTGCAGCCTGCAGGTAAAGAGTAATTGGTTCCAGATAGTGTGTGTTGGTGTGTGTGTGTGTGTGTGTGTGTGTGTGTGTGTGAATGTCTTTGTATGCTGGTCAAAAGTGCAGCAACACTTAATTAATGCACTGATGATGGAGGCTGACAGGGACATTCTTTCTTTGTCTTTCTAAATTCGTTATTAGTTTTATGTATTTTATTAATTTTCTTCTTCATTCAACGTCTGAGCAGAGTTTTTAACCTGTTAAAACAATATGTATCTTCTTTGTCTTTTTCCTTTCTTTCCTCTATTCATACACTTCTTATACGTCTTCATCCACATTATCGTAAATTACAGCCACGTTGTAAAGCTCATTTTGCTAAATCGGACGCAACGTGTATTTATCCAGCTCTCATGCCATGTGTTACCCACAGAGCTCTTCTGAACTATACATTTAAATTCCCCACCTGTCACTTAGGGAATCATATTTGACTTGACCCAGACTTTGAACTGACCTTTGTTCCTTCTGTTACACTGTGACCTTCGGGCCTGTGGATACACACGTGTCAAAACAACATTTATCACCTCTGCAACGGATGCTGTTCCAGGAGCGCTGTCCTCCTTCTTCTCCTCCCACCCTGTTGCTTCATGTCTTCCCTCATTGAATCTTTTCTCTTTTTCATTAACTTATCTTATCTTCAATTACCTTTTTCTTGCCCTCCTCTTAGGTTACTTTTTCAACACTTTCCTCAAATTGCAAATACAAATCTTTTTATATAATATTATTACAGTTATTTATGATATGACTTTAAGTAAAATTCTGCACTGTTCCAAAAACAAACTTTATACTAAATTCCAAGAGGAATCTGTCTTGGGATTTCATTGAAATGGCATTCAAACTGTCACACAACCTCAAACTTCATTTATAACAAATTCAGAGACAGTACTTGATTACTATCGGTACAGGTAATTGTAATATTGGTTATCGTTGGTTATTGGATCTCTCTTGTTCTTTTCTTCCTCCGTTTATAACTCTTCATCTTCTTACATCTCTCCCCTCTTTGCCCAACAACCCTTTGCACTTCCTTCTTCTTTTAATATTCTCCATCCTTTTCTGATTTGTTTCACTGTCCCTCCCTTCTTCTGCTCCTCTGCTCTGGAAAGATAGATGTTGTGGTGATAAATCAGAAGAATTGAAGCGGTGTGGAAGAACGGTGTTGAGGGTCAGCGCCTTGGGAGCCCTCATTTCTATTACTCCCACTGGGAACTCAAGAATTCATTGTACCATTGACGGTCCTTGGTCTCAGTCTCTTCGTCTGTCTCTTTTCCCCCCACCACCTCTGTGAATCTTTTGCTGCTGTTTCTCCCATTCCTTCTCTTTAGCTGAGTTAGTATGTTATTTCTAACAGAATTATAAAGATCTGTAGGATAAAGGTGTGGTTCAAACAAAGAACAAAGAAGGCCAAAATCAGCGCTGGCTCATGTCAAGCACAACGTTTTAAGAACAGAACATGGTGGTAAAGGGAAAGTTCCTGTTTGCACCTTGTAGATGAGTACAAGCGATGATCAGTTCAAGGTCAAAGATCATAACGATAGAGACGTTACCAACGTGTTTTTCCAAATTTTATTAATGAGATAAATTAAAGGAGTTATTGTTGGAACTTCAGATTTGTACTCTAATGGGTTTAAAAAAAACAAAAACTTTTAAGGTGAACAAAGAAATGAGAATAATTGTAGGGAAATTGATAACATTACAACTAAAAGCCATGGCAAAGTCACTGAAGACATGCCAAACTACAACATAAGAGCACTACAGACGTTCGCAGTATGCACTCAACCATGCCTCCTACATCCTTAATAAACATTGTTTCTCTTTGCAGTGTAGCGTTACATAATTTTTATAAAGTTTGGACAATAAGCTCCTTGAAATACAACATGTTAGGGTTCATCCACGATAAGCTGCAATGAGGAAAGGGTATATTTACATAAATATCTTTCCTTGTGAAGTTTAATGATTACAAACTGTACAGTGAAAAGAACGGGAAAAATACACGGATATGCATTTGAGCAACACTGTTGATTTGACATATTAAAAAGAGCATCATGAGATATTTCTTCCGTCTTTAAGAGGGTCAACTGCACAAAATCAAATACGTTTTTATAGAAAATTTCATGATACAATAAACAAATGAACATATTTAAATAAAAATGGCAACTTATATGGAAATGTTCCATGAGCTGTTCAAGCTGGACATTACCTTCAAAGCAATGCGGACTCTCACAGAATAAAATGAGAATGCCTGAAATTAGTTGAAGGTGCTTGAAAGAAGTGGTCAACAAAAGAGAATTTACTGACAGATAAATTAAGACTGTTTATCACTCAGCCAATATAAGTTATGTCCACATCTCCGTCATTATTGTCATAAATCATATCACAAAAAACAATGTAAAAAAGTTTAGGAAAGACGCAGTGATTTAAATCAGATATGACCGATGCGAAACCCCTGGAAACAAAAGAAATATGGAGCAGCAGCAACAGTGGGTTCACATGTCCAACATTAGTTCTCTACCTCTTGGGGCGTAAATCAGCTAAACTTATCATTGATTCGGTATGCAGGACTAAAATCCCACAAAGCGTTTTCCTAACTTTTTTACAAATTCCCCTGCAGGACACACCAACATACCCAGGGAAGGATTATCATGTTTTTTGAGAGTGTGATTAATGTTCAAACTTAGAGTGCAAATCACTCCCATTCACTGCTGACATACCTGCAGGCTTAGTGCTGCAGATGGTTTGCTTATAACTGCGAAAGTGTGTGTCTGGAGTGCACAGTACAGTATATGCCTGCCAGGTGCAGAAGCAAATCAGGTATTTTCATTTATGTCTAAAGGGAGAGAAAACATACATAGTCTGATTCCTCTGTGCTGGGCAGATTACATAGAGTAGTTTTTCTGTTTTTGTGTAAAATCAGAACCCCTATAGAGTTTACCAAGATTAAATGAGCTATAAGACTATGCTGCTCCTCTCATACGCAAATAAACTATCAGGGAAGTTTCTGCCCTTCTGCAATGTTGTGTATATATAAATACTGGTAAGAGCTTTAAGGCACATACCAGCTTTGAAAATGTATTATTTCTGCGTCTTTGAAACAGAGACTTCAGCCTTTGGGAACATGAACAATTCTCCTCCAAAGCCACAAGCCAGAGGAGAGGAGGGGGAAAATTTAATGTCATTAAGATGTATAACCCGACCTGCTCTGCTGATGTGGAATGGGAGACTGACTGTGTGGGAAATGCTTGTCTAAACTTTACATTCAGTGGGGCTTCTGAACACAGCTGTACTTTGAGTTTGGTGACTGATCCTCAGAGAATCATCCTGCCATCTGTCAGTCGCCTCCTTCTTAATTGATGTGTTCAGTAGCTGACACATATTTCAATATACAAACAAAAGAGTGAGCTAGTAAATAAACAATGGTATCCTAGTATTTTCTGTAAAATCACAGATAAATACAACCCTAACTATCTTATTTACAAATTGAGTGCATGGAATATGCCGATATAAACAAATAAATATTAATAAGATGCTAAAAATAAAGTACTCTGACATTCAGAAATACATTAATACTTTTATAGTGGAGCTCATGGTTTATCTATATCACTAAACTAATGACAACGCAGGAGGTCTAAGTACTTACTACTTTAACTTTGACTTTAAAAAGTATAATTTCTGTTTTACAAAAACTAATTGAATAGCATGTGCACCATAAATGGGCACATGTCACATTCTGAGATCATTGTATGTTTGAGAAGTGATTAGATATACCGAAAGAAATCAACTGGCAATTCCCCAAACATGACTCATAGCTTAGGGGTTCTGGCATAAATTGGACCAAGCATATCCCTGTCAATGCCAGGCAGTGTGTGAGGCTCAGTGTTCATGGATGAGCAAAAGAATGTGGAATACTTTTTTAGCTGGATTTTTCCTCTAAAGTCGAGCCATGGGAAACCTTACTGTGACAACAGACTCCCCGCAGAGCGCACCAAATCACAGAGCTCGGTTCCAAACATAGCATGTGTGTGTGTATTAGCATGTGCAGGAGCTTGTTAGTGTGTGTGTGTGTGTGTGTGTGTGTGTGTGTGTGTGTGTGTGTGTGTGTGTGTGTGTGTGTGTGTGTGTGTGTGTGTACAGTTTACACACACACATAGACACAAGTCTGGCCTGGATCATTTTAAACACGCATTCCTGCTGTGATCTGTGTATCAGCTGCAGGTTTGTACTAGTAGTTGGGATTGAGAATCAGTTTGGATCATCTGAGGCTACTGTGATATTCAATCTTCATAACACAGTGTGTGTCTATGTGTGTGTGTGTGTGTGTGTGTGTGTGTGTGTGTGTGTGTGTGTGTGTGTGTGTGTGTGTGTGTGTGTGTGTGTGTGTGTGTGTGTGTGTGTGTGTGTGTGTGTGTGTGTGTGTGTGTGTGTGTGTGTGTGAGTGTGTAAGCTTGACGAATTGCCGCTTTGACAGAGAGATTTGTCACTCAGCAGGGGAGTGCATGGTGAAAACACAAACTGAACTAAGTTTGGTTCAGTTCTGGAGGTGATGAGAGAAAAAGGGGGATGAAGAGTGTGTGCCGCAGGTTTCGATGGGACCCTCTCTCAGCATGGGCGAATGGATTTTAAACATGAATCAAAGGTTGGGTGTCTGCAAATGCTTTCTAAAAGTGTGAATCTGTGATGTTGCAAATGAGAAAACTGTACACATATGTGTGTGTGTGTGTGTGTGTGTGTGTGTGTGTGTGTGTGTGTGTGTGTGTGTGTGTGTGTGTGTGTGTGTGTGTGTGTGTGTGTGTGTGTGTGTGTGTGTGTGTGTGTGTGTCTGTAGCTCGTAACGTGTAGTGACAGTAATTCATGGCAGAGTGATGGGGGTGTAATGCTTGCTGTCACACTGCTGGGCATGTCAGGAATCTTCTTCATGGGCAGAGCTGCTGATGGGCAGAAATAGAAAAAGGTCTTACACTCACAAGAATGTGTGTATGTACTGGGTCGACGTCAATGGAGTGGTAAAACTACACTACTACTTTTTGTTTTCTTTCAAAACTCTGGTCAACAGTTAATCACAATGTCTTTGGAGAGTTTGAAGTTCATCATGATGCGCTTTAACTGAAAGGTAATTTGTTAGTTTTCAGAATGCTCCATTAGCGCCTTTAAAAGGACTTCTTTAACATGACTGCAAAGGTGAATCATATGGAGACTTTGAAGAAACTGCACTTAAACCATTGTGTTTGCCACCGTTGCTTGCAATATTGCTGTGCTTCACTGCTAGTGATTGGTATATTTTTTTGCTAATCAGATTTAAATATGCAAGGAGCAAATGGTGGTGATGTCATTTCCTGTCAAAGGCTAGTGACCACAGTTCAAAATGAATAATAAAAACACCTTTAAAAAAAGCCTTTTTATAAACTACGTCCACAGACCTCTGAAGTTTGGATTTCATTTAAATGTTAAGATCAATATCAGAATACTTAAATGGCAGTTACAATAGACGGTTTAAATAGCAAGAATATGAGATAGATGTGAAGGAGTGTAAATCACCCAAACTATTTAAAATAAAAAGGGTTTGTGGACACATTTGTGTCTATATGGAGTTCCTACAAGCCTGCAAACCCTTTGTCCCAACTGATTTTTACCCCCACGACGTAAGAACAATTTTTCCAAAGCTTCAACATATTTTTCGGAGAAAAACGTTATGCGAAAAGTATAGTGTTTTTGTTGCATTTAAGCATGTAAATATTACAAATATGAACCTGGAAAGGAGCATTATATGTCTCCTTTCAAGCAGCTCAGTGTGGAAAAAAGGATAATGTTCACCAACACTGCAGAAATCCCCTAACAATAAACATGTGTTTAAATCTCTGTGTGCCTGTGTGGGATTGCACTTGTAGTGATGGGTCTGATTATCCTAGCTCTAAAGGTGGGGATTACCCCTGCTGACCCCAAAGTGAAGACACATCCATTATGGACGACACACAAGCACAGTGGTAGGGTCCGGGGATGTTTCCAGAAGGTTTATGTAGCGTTAACCTGTGGTTTGACTCTGAAGTCAATCCGATGGTATAAACATGCTTAAATCATCACATGATCTCATCAGCACCCATAGAGAGAGGGAGAGAAAGCTTGCTCTTATCATCACCTTAGCAGCCCAAAGGAGTTTTATAACAGAGGGATCTGGGAGAGAAGGAAGTCAGGGGGCTGAGGAGGTTTAGAAAAGAGGGGTCCGAGGAGAGGAGAGAGGGTTAAGGCAACATATGTGTTGAGAGGAGAGGAGGAAATGAAGCTTGGGGGATCCCGGACAGAGGGGAGCTGGTTTGAGCTGTTATAAACATCCAGATTGAAGAACAGGGACAAAGAGCTTTTCTCAGCTTCATCTATTTACCGTTTGATGACCTGAAATCACAGTGCTTCACAGTCATGTCATCTGAACCAGTGTACCAGTTACCAATAAGTAAGAATTGTACTGCGGAAATGAGCGTACAACACCTAGCAGTTTAGCAAGTTCTTCCTCTAGACTTTAGTGAGTTTTCTACAGAGGTTTTTATTCTCATAACAGTTCATATAAAACTTGGTAACGACTATCAGAAGAAAAGATAACAATACACTACTTGCCATGAAGTTACAAGGCCAGTGGATGTTGGACTCACGTATAAGAGAGCACCACAAAGGGAAGAGGTGTATTAGGACTCCTGTATTTTGCAGTTTTATGCTTGATAATAAGCAAGTGGTTGTTGTGTCATAAAACTTTGATATCTTCCTGTTTATTCGCTACGCGTTTGTTTTGAAGTATTCGTGCCCCCCTCGTGGTCGGAATGATTTAGCATCAAGATAAGGTTAATCCTACATCTTTTTCTCTTAACTTTCTTCTTGTTCTTCTTCCTACTTCTGCCATTGATGTATTAACAGATTTAAATACAACGTTGGTGGCGGGACTCCATTCATTCCTATGAGAGTTGCTCAGTGGCTCATGAAGCCAAAATGGAGTGACTCTGCACACCTAAGTTTTCCTTTAAGCCCCGCCTCTTTTCTCCTGATCGTCCTCATATTTCCTGAGTTGATAGGGCTTAATATAGGGTCGTATAATCAGTAGAATTGAAATCCAGCAGAGCTTGCAGTTGACGTTTAAAGTAAGGCGTGCTGGAGCTAAATTATGTGGTTGGTGGCTTGTTGGTTGCACAGCTGTAAACGTTCATTATAAATGTGCTTGCAGCAAATAAGTTCAAGATCAGTAGGACTATCTCATACAGTTTTGCTGCATAGATTTAATGAAAAATTAACAACGTCACATATGGAACAAATGAAAGGTCATAAATAATAGAGAGGAGGGAAAACAGCCTTTACATTTCTCCAGAGAGGCACATCAGAAAAACTAACTTGCCTCACAAATTTTTATTCATGGCATGCCAAAAAATAGAGAGTCAAAAGGCAGACACTTCAGTGATCACTGTTAATAATTAATGACTGTCTCGGATTTGCTCCGTGAGGAATAAAAAAAAAAAGGATCTTCTCTTCTTATGTAAATCAAGGTAAGATTAATTCATACATGTGCTGGTTGAGAGAAAGGCAGGACGGATTTGAGAAGAGAGAAGGGAGTTGGATAAGAGGGGTGAGGATGAAAACAAGTGGGAGAGGCCGGGTGCAGAGAGAGAAAGTGGGACGCTCTCCTGGAGGCCCCATGTCATGAGATTCTCATTATTTACCTCCATGGATACCAAGAGCCCTCCCACTGTCTTTATATTCTCCTTTCTCATCCGTCTTTTCTCCTCTTCCATTATTCACTTTTCTGCCTCCCCAGATCCCAAACCTCCCCTTTACACCCTAACTGTTCTTTAATCTCCTCCTCCTTGTTCTTTTCAGTTTTTTAACTTGTTGACCCTCTTCGTTCTGTTTTTTGTTTTCCTCGTTCCTACTTATTTTTTTTCTTTCTTCTTTCTTACTGTGAATAGGAGTGGATTTGTTTGTTATCATGTGGATACAGAATAGTTGTCAGGCATTGCATATAGTGATGTTTGCCTTTTTAAGTAGATGTGTTAACTTGATAACATTAATCTAGAGATTTTTTGCATCATGAATAACTTCTATAATACTAAATGTATATTAGGGGCCGGATGGAACATGTTGGAAAACCTAGACAATAAATTAGTGCACAGAAAGCTTTCCATAGCACATTTATCCTCAGACTAATTTATAAAAGCTCAAAGGGTTGCTAAACAGGCCAAACGTGTACTGTCACATGATTATTTTAACAGTCAGCTTTGGATCAACTGAAACTCTTAATGCATCAGTGAATAGATTCTATCTAAAAAATAGTTTGATTTTTTGGGAGATACAGTTATTCTCTATCTTCTTCAAAGTGAAAGCGTGCAAATACTTTCTGCTTTGCCACTTTGGTCACATGGCTTTGCACTTGTTGTCATGGCAGATGATTTTGCGATGTCCTGTTATGAAGAATGTCATCTTCTGCTCAAATGATTTGTTGTAAATTCCTCACCTCAGACTCAAACATGACGTAATTAAGCTAGATTTTAAACAGTTTGTCTGCCAATGAAATAAGAAAGCAGAGTGTGTTTGACCTGGCATTTTTGTCTTTTAAGTGTTACAATGGAAGATTCCTGAACATTTTGGTAAAATTTAATTTTTCTGAAATGATTTACATTCCAGACATGAATAATTCTGAAAGGTCTACCAAATTTGTGGAGGGGGCTTCCCTTAATGTGGATAAAATTACTATTTAAAGTGATGTTGCTCAGCTATTTTCTGAGTAACTTGGCCGGTTCACAAAGCAATTTATATAGAGATCATTATCATGATACTCAGGTTTTAAAACAGACCACCAACAGGCCACCAAAGAGGTGTAATGCAATGATAATCTTGAGACTGAATACGTAGATTCTTGTTAGTAAACCTAAGCCACAGGGCAGAATTTTTTCCCCTTCTTGGGCATTGTCCATATTTCAAGGCACTAAGGTAATCCTTAGAAATTGGAAGGGTATCCCTTTCTTTCTTTAAGGGTTAAAACCAGTAATCCTTTAAAAGTGGACCTACTCTTGTTCTCTCTCTCTCTCTTCATCTTGCCGTTTTAAGAAGGAAGTGTAATCTGCTTTTAGTTTGGTGCTGGATTTTTACCTCAATAGGCATCTGGGGATGTGAGAGCAGGTCTAGATGATGGATTGAATGCATAAGTGGACAAGTTGAAAAGCCTATTGTTAGGAAAAAGAAAGTGAGAAACCAAAAACATGTAAGTGCTGTGGAAGGATTTAATGAAACATATATCAAAAAGGATAGAGAAGAATAATGTGAAAGTGATTTAAAGTAATAAGAGACGAGTAAAGTAAAAGTAAATAAGAAAAAACGTTTATGGATAAAATAGGGGAGAAGTGAATAAGCAAACATCTCTGAACCAACATGCTGAACCACACAGGATATTAAGTTGGTGGTCAGGCGAAGTAGAGTGATTGTTAGGTCGTGTTGAAGTGACCAAACACACGCACTCACGCACCCACACCCACACACACACACACACACACACACACACACACACACACACACACACACACACACACACACACACACACACACACACACACACACACACACACACACACACACACACACACACACACACACACCTTAAGTAACTGAATCTCTCAGTAGGAGCCAGTGTAGTTTTAACCCTTGACCTAATGACCTCGTCTTAGTTACTGCGCATGCAGCTTAGCCACTGTGAAACCATCAGATACTTGTGGTAAAGTTGCAGCCAGGGAGTGATTAAACCACATACCTGAACCAAGTGCTGTTGAATCGCTCTGTAGTTGATTTTACACAATGCATTGCGTAAACTTCTTGATACTCTGCAAGCAGTCATCCATTTTGTTGGTGAAGCTTTTCAAACTTTTGTTGAACATAAAATAAATCTCATCCTTCTTGAGGATTAGGAGGAAAATTGGCTTGATTTATGTGTTGCGTGAGGGCAGAAATACTAAGCCTGTCTCCAAAAAAATGAGGTTCCCATACAACTAAACTGCAACCTCAATTATGTTTAGAAGGAAACATATTTTCTCCTGGAACATGGTTGCAGTTTTAAACAGGCAGTTAATGTTGTAAATTGAAAGAAAACCAAAAACGCAGCAGTTAAGTTTACAAAATAACATGGTTTGGCTTGAAATAAGCAAGTTTTGCAAGGACATAAATAAAAAAAGTGAGTCAACATTGACTTTTGGGCGACCCGGTACAAAAACAGGAGTCTCTTGGGTCAAACCCATCCACCCCAAACCTCCTCTATACACAAAGATTTCCTCGGTATTGAAGAGGACATGTTTTGCTCATGCTCAGGTTTCTTAATTGTATTTTTTGCCTCTACTGTGACACATTGACATGCTTTAATGTTGAAAAAGCACTTTATTTTTCTCATACTGCCTGTGCTGCAGCACCTCTTCTCATCCTCTGAAACCAGAGCAAGAGCCCAGTCTGCTCATGCTGGTTACTTGGCCCGACTTTGTAGTGATTGGTCAACCTCTTAAAGTTATCCCATCCCTTAGTCAATCACGTACAATGTGCCACATCTCTATCCAATAGAAGAGGGGTACATAGTGTTGTCAATATGTGCTGAGGGAAAACAAAGGAGTCCAATTGCTAACCATTTACATGCAGAAAACCTAAATGACACACTACAGGAAAAGCATAATAGGGCCTCTTTAAATTAGAAACGTATTTGTGAGAAAACATTTTCCTAAAAAGGTGAGGCAATGCAGTTTCTTTGAACACTACGGAGGACTGTTGAATATGGATGATTGATTCTGCTGGTGTGTCAGAGCTTAACACAACTCAATGACGGTTTTCTTCTCTTCATCACGTGGGTTCCTTTAGGTGGCAGACGGGACAGAAAGGTTAAAGGTAGAGCAGAGTGGTTTCAGTAAACCCTCTGGAGACAAACCCTCTCACCTCTCACTCTGTTGTCATCCCTCATTTCTTTTGTGTGTGTGTGTGTGTGTGTGTGTGTGTGTGTGTGTGTGTGTGTGTGTGTGTGTGTGTGTGTATGTGTGTGTGTGTGTGTGTGTGTGTGTATGGGAACGCTCTTAAGTAGATCTCCCTCGCATTTCAGTGACTTTTTTGAATGAGACTGCATGTGGCCAGCACAGGGCAGAGGTACTGACTGAGGGTGGTGTGTGTGTAGGTACGTCAGGGGATTAGTGGCTTTGGCCAAGGCTAATCTGCAAGTCCCCAGGGAGTCTGCAGAGCCCACCACTGGACTGAGTTTGCTGAATGAATTGTGTGTGTGTATGTGTGTCTTAGTGTGTGAGTTCCACCTACTACTGTGCACAGCAAGCTGCTTCCCAAACTCTGACTGCTCCATTGAGTTGTGATTAAGATTTAGCACACCATGAAGTGAAATAACGACTGTATGTGTGCGGTGTGTGTTTGTGTATGTACATTAGTTGTTTGTGTAAGTGTGTGTCTGTTTCTGTAATTCTTTTTTGGGATCATCAGCAGTGTATTTGAAGCCGACCACATATTGCTCTTTGATGTTTTGGACCAAATCAAATGCATTTGAATCTGCTTCATAACTGGTGGACCTTTTTTTCTTTCTGTTGAACGTGCTGAGTTCAACATTCAGAATCACCATTCTGCTGTTCAAAGCGTTTCATTTCTTAGGAGAGAGTGGCATAGAAGGAAACTGTCAGGCTACAGTATCTATCTGTTTTTGATGAATTATTTTCAATGTTTGATGGTGCTTTTAAATAGTTAACTTTTCATGCTCTTTGTGAATTTTATATTCTCGTTCCATGGACTTTTATTCATGATGAAAAGAAACAATGCAGTCCTGGTGCTCAGAGGGAAAGTACCCGGATGCATTGCTCTCATCTATACTTAGAGGTAACTACTAGGAGTCATCATCTAAGGGGTTATTTGTCATTTTCACCAGACACCACTGTTATCTTGTATTACTTCCAGAATGAATGTACCACTTTCCAAATAGATTTACAAGTCATACAAAAACAAAATTTCCTGTGAGCATCGAGGTGCTTTTATTGCAGGTTTTACTGCATGTTGATACATTTTTGTCAAAGAGCTGCGGAAGTATCTGTCTAAAATAAGTTCTGGTTGACTAGGTGTGTTTTCAAGATGCCATAATTCTCAGCAACATACATCGCCATATTTACATTTATAGGTGGGCAATTTGTATAAATATCCTAATTTACAGAGAAAGTCACTAACTGTTTTCGAGTCACATAATAATATGCTCACAGACCTTAAATTTGTGCCACCATTTAAAACCCCTATGTCTCACATCATCTGCTTCACACATGCTGTTTGCAACAACGTAATGACAGCGTTGGCACTCTAACAGGAAGTTGCCAATGCAAGACCAAGCACAGCCTGGCTCTGGTTTAATCCACACAAGAATAAGACTGTGTCAACAGTGTGTGTAACTCATGATGACTACAGTGTCTCATATTAAATAATACAGTAGGCACAGGGATTTATAAATCTAAAATAAATATTGTGCATGCATAATTCCGTGCTTGTGCATGCCCAAATATATCATATCTTTCTCCAGAAACTAAAAAAGCCTCAGGATAGTTGTTTAATAAACATGAATAATATTGATTAAAATATTGCAAAGTTTAAAAAAGTATGTGATCATTTATCAAAAACTTTCACAACAACGTCTGAAATTATATATACCTGAAGGACCTCATAACCCGAGCACATCTGCATCTGTGAGCGGAGGTCGAACATGCCTTCAGGCTTTCCTCGGGCGGCTGCTGGGAGGCTGCAGTCTTTGTGTGTGTGTTTGTGTGTGCAAGAGTGTGTATGTGTGTGTATGGTTTAGCTTCGGGAGTCATCTCAGCAGAGTCAAACCAAGGATTAGGACAAGGCGCCGAATGAAAATAAGAAATTAGCCTGAGGGCTGAAGAGTGTGTGGTCGTGTGTGTGTGTGTGTGTATGTGTGTGCGGGCGTGCGTGCATGCATGCATGCATTTACAGAAATTGATGTGTGGGCTGAAATGTGTGTAGGAGTATAAAGAGAAGCCAAAAAATGTGTTGTCTGAATATTTTTTTTATAATGAAAAATCATAACACCAACACATATTCTTGCCGACACTCCCATACGCTTAAAGTATATGTATTTAAATCACTTTTCAAAGGTTTTAGTGCGGGGCCGCAGCCCTCTGACATTGCTGATGTTTGTTTAGTGTCCAGGCTACTGTTTGTTCTGCATCAAAAGCCGACCTTGAGCCAGTTTTACAGCTGTAGTGTTGTGCATCTAAATCGATCTTCAGCGAACAGTGGCATGTCTTCAGCTGAGTGCTATCACAGTTTGGAGATCCAACTCCACAATTAATGTTTAATCATGCAAATAAAAGATGCATATGGAAGATTTGATCCTTTTATGCCTACGTGTAGATATGTTTGCATTATGAACCCACTCAAATACTGCTTGAACTTTAAAGGATGTAACAGAACATCTAGCTTAGCTTAAAGCATAGTCAGTGTTGATGATGATACTTGTACAATATCATTGTGTCAGTGAAAGCTGTCTCTGCTAGAGATGAATCTAAATAATGTATCTAATGTGATATGTTTACGGATCTGTATCTGAGTTTCTGCTCTTTGTTTAACTTACCTGCCACAACTTCACTGTTTCAATTGATTCTCACAGCTCTCATAGGGACATTTGCAGTTGTACATGTCTTTTGTTTAGATGCGTTTTATCCCAGTGACCTACATACATTCAACACCGTGGGCAATCCACCCAGGAGCGGTGGGGTGAAGTGAAGTGTCTTGCCCAGGGGACACAACGACATGCTGACAAGTATTTTTCAGTAAGTAAAAGGACAACGATTTCCCGTGGGAGTAGGTAGACACCAAAAAAAGAGCTAAAAGAGATATTCAATCCAAATGTTTCAGTCATATCAATAACGCTTATAATGCATTTGAATCAAAATGTAAATCATAACATACTTATTTCAATTTTAAAAGCTAAAAGTACTAAAACAATCTGTTTGTTCCTCATCAAACCAATGCACAATAACACATAAACATGATTTGTATCAGGCATTCCTGGCTGTGGTTTTTTTTGAAGAGTGGTCTGGGTCTGCATGTATGTTTGATGTATGTTTGTGCATCACGTGACCATCAAACGGGATTACATAGGCCTCATTTGTAGGAAAAAACATAAAGCATTCTGGCTGTGAGTTATGTTTACTATAAAAAACAGACTTAAAGTGGAGGTGGGGGGGATTAAAGGGGCCGTCTGTGCTTCATCAGGAGTGGCAGGATCTGAGGAAGTGTCAGAACCACAGAAAAAACAAACCCATATTTTCTGAGTGAAAACCTGCTGTTAAAAACACATGTATGTTTATGCAGCTAATGCTGCTCATTAAATCACACACTTGTGTTTAGATGGTTTAAACCATCATCATTAAATACTACAGTGCGGCTTATTTATTATACACCAGTCATCTGTGTTTATGAGTTTTAAAACCACCAATTATGGATTAAAGCCGTTTATTATCAGAGCTTGCCATGAAAAGAAAGATGACTGTTTTTTTTGTTTCAGATTGTTCTGCATATAGTTAATATTCCTATGTTCCAGAAAGAAGGATGTCACTAACAACAGGTTTGATTTCAACAAAGAGCATACTGTCACGGTTACACTTAAGAAATAAGTTCATTTTAACTTTATTCCTCCAAAAAGTGTAATTTGTAAGGAATGTATTACAACAAATCTGGATTTCCTTATTATCACCCTTCCTGAATCTAAAGCTCCACCATGGTACAATAGATTTATCCCCTTTACTTTCATTTCCTTCTGTGGAATGGGTGTAACAAAAAAAATAGCAAAAGGTGTTTCGAACATTTTTGGGGGAAATGTTTCCGAATATGAAATCATTATTCGTCAATGTGCGTTTTCTTATTGAGAAACCCAGATCTGATTGCTACTTTCCGTTCCCTTCCGATAATGAACAGACCCAGAATGAAGAGAAAAATGGTTTTAAGTATTTGCTGTTATTCAGTTTGTCTTGATTTATGTCATTACAAATGTTGTTGCTGTCAAACTCTGAAAGCAGGAATCGTCAGGGATACAGAAAGTTAACTTTGGAAAACTCTTAGGCAGCTGCAGAAAGGTGTATGTGGGGAAACCTATATTGTGAAGTGCCCTTAAGCAAGACTTGATATTCAAAATCCGGGAGCTGGAAAAAGGAGCATTAAATGATGACGAAAAATACATCAATATGTTCAGTATTTAGCTTTTACAGAATTGGAAGATTGAAAAATAAAAAGATAAAAGTTTTACCTCAAGTTAAAAAAATGGACTTCACACCTTAACGTTATTTTTATATATTCAACCAAATACAGATTCTTCAGAATAGAGTGCCCCCTGCAGTTTGCCTACAGAGCAAACAGGTCCACGGATGATGCCATCTCCCTCACCCTCCACACTGCCCTCTCCCACCTGGACCAGAGGAACACTTATGTGAGAATGCTGTTCATTGACTACAGTTCAGCATTCAACACCATTGTGCCCTCCAAGCTCATCATTAAGCTCAGGGACCTTGGGCTCAACAGCGCCCTCTGTGACTGGATCATGAGCTTCCTGACGGGCAGATCCCAGGCAGTGCGGATGGGGAACATCACATCCTCCACCTTGACCCTCAACACCGGAGCCCCTCAGGGTTGTGTGCTCAGCCCTCTCCTCTACTCCCTGTTCACGCACGACTGCGTGGCCACACACAGCTCCAACACCATCATCAAGTTTGCTGACGACACGACCGTCATCGGCCTGATCACAGACGGCGACGAGACGGCGTACAGAGAGGAGGTCAGAGCCCTGACATCTTGGTGCCAGGACAACAACCTCCATCTCAATGTCAGCAAAACAAAGGAGCTGATTGTGGACTACAGGAAGAGGCAGAGAGAAGCACACACACCCATCACCATCGACGGGACTCCTGTGGAGAGAGTCAGCAGCTTCAGGTTCCTCGGGGTTAACATCAGTGAGGACCTGACATGGACACATCACACCAGGGTCATATCCAAGACGGCTCGACAGCGGCTCTTCTTCCTCCGCAGGCTGCGGAAGTTCAACATGGACTCCAGGATACTCTGCAACTTCTACAGGTGCACCATCGAGAGTATCCTGACTGGCTGCATCACCGCCTGGTATGGCAGTTGCACCGCCCTCAACCGTAAGACTCTACAGAGGGTGGTGAAACCTGCTCAGCACATCACCAGGACGGAGTTGCCATCCATGGAGGACCTCTACACCCAGCGGTGTAGGAAGAAGGCCGGTAGGATATTAAAGGACCCCCATCACCCCAGCAACAATCTGTTCTGTCTGCTGCCGTCTGGCAGACGGTACCGCAGCATCCGGACCAAGACCACCAGACTCAGAGACAGTTTTATACCACAGGCTATAAGACTACTGAACTCCTGAGCTGTGTGAATTTCTACTCACATCTGTTTATAGTACACACATACATATATATATATATATATATATTATACACATCTGCCATACATATCTGGTTATAGTACACATATCTATATATTATACATATCATATACATCTGCTATACATAATATATATATGCATCTGTCCATACCTCCTCATTCAACAGTGTAAAGTATTTAAATACTCTCAATGTATTCCACATATGTATATATTTCACATCCTCAAATCTGTATTGTTGATATTGTAAATATTCTTCTCTCTTTTTCACTATTTTATTTATCTTTTGCACCATGTATGTTGAGTTGTTGGAGGAGCACGCGACATAAGATTTTCATTGCCAACATATACGCTGTATCTGCTGTGCATATGACAAATAAAACCTTGAAACCTTGAAACCTTGAAACCTTGAAACCAAAGAGAATGTGCAGTCAATTGAAATTCAACGGCAGTGTTGCCAATAACAGTATTTTTGTAAGGCAGAATTAAAATCACAGTATCCTGCTGGTTATCAGCACACACCCCACCTCCATATCCTTGCCTTTATCTCTCTTTCAACATTTACTTCCTTCCTTCACTAATTTGCCTTTGTTCCTTACCTTGGTTGTATTTCATTTGAACACTTTTGGATTTTCAGGCACCCTCTATGTCTTCTTTCTTTGCTCTGCCATTCGTCTGGCCGTCCCTCTTTACCTCAAGCCCTAAACCTTGTGACCTATAGTTCCCTCAGGTGTAGTTAAAGGTGTAGTAAAGTGTATGTGTGTGTGTGTGTGTGTGTGTGTGTGTGTGTGTGTGTGTGTGTGTGTGTGTGTGTGTGTGTGTGTGTGTGTGTGTGTGTGTGTGTGTGTGATTGAGAGAAAGAGAGAGTGAGTGAAGTGAGTATTTGGAAGAGGTAATTGGACTGGACACCTATTGTAAATCACTGGGTTTAAGTTCTCTTAATGGGAGTATATTATTCCATTCTAGCCATCTCACTTTCAGAGTCTGTATGTGTGAAACACACCTACACACACACACACACACACACACACACACACACACACACACACACACACACACACACACACACACACACACACACACACACACACACACACACACACACACACACGCACACACACACACACTGGTGTAAGGTATCTGAATGGTTAAATAGATTGGTACCATGTGGCGCAAATTATGCAGGTGGACAGGCGAGACAGCAGCGGGACACGAGAGAAACATCAAAGGGAAAGAGAAACTAGACGTGACAAACAGTGTCAACAGTAATAGAATAAAGTGGAATTTGAAAAAAGGATTCAACCATGAGTCTGTTTAAATTTTTTGACGAAAAAGCAATAAATAAACAATACTAGAAAGAGCTATAGCGTTTCATAAATAAGAGTTTTGAAAAATGAAAAAAGAAAGCAGTTTTTTTTTTGCAAACAGTTTTAAACTTTCACCACAACTTTCTTTAATTTATTCCTCTTTGCTTTCTGTCATGCAGCTTTATGTGTACGGTACATGCACTTAATATGTATGACGCTAGAATGTAATCGACAGAAGTGCATCCACAAACTTCTGTGTTTATACATGAGTGTGTGTGTGTGTGTGACGTGTGTGTGTGTGTGTGTGTGTGTGTGTGTGTGTGTGTGTGTGTGTGTGTGTGTGTTTTGTTTGTTTGTGTTAATCCAGAGCAGACAGAGCTGGTGGATGTAAGACAGGAAAAGAGGAAAAGATTAAGACAGGCTAATAGGAACAGAAAAAAGGAAAGTCGGGAGATGAAAGAACATGTGGAGGACAAGGGGGAACAGGCTGAGGAAGGAAGGAAACACTGAAGACATCAGTGACAGAGGACTCGTTGGTGATGAAAGCAAAAGGGGAAGCAAGAGATGAATAGGGTCATGGAGAGACTGGCAGTGATGAAGAAAGAGAAAAAGATTGCTTAAGAAAATTAAAAGGGGACAACAGGAGATAAAGGAAATAAACTTTTGACCCCAAAAGAGGAAATTATAGAAAGACTGACGGGGTGAGTGAGCCAGATTGGAGAAAGAGCTCAAAGTGCAGCATGGAACATTTTGAAAAGCCAACGTATGAAGCCAACATGAAACAATGTAATAAGTTGAGAGCATATACTGTATGTCAAACGTTGTTATTGTTTCTCAAAATTAAGAACACATTGGAATAACCATACATTTTTCCTTGCTTGCATGCACTTGAACTGGTAAGTTAATCAGGTGCTCCTATTGAGGTGATGGTTGCTTAGTTAGTTGGTAGACATGTTGTAAAATGATTTAATGTGCAGTTACTATAATATCGAAAATAGCTATGAGCAATATTCACCTGACTTGAGTTTTCCCCCACATGACCTTTTACTAAAACTAGTTTGAATCTTTCAAAAATAAATCAAAAGTAGTTCTGTTCACTTTGGCTCTTTAATGAAGCCTGTTCTACACATTACTGTCAGATAAATGCATGACACTCAAGTGTGATCAAAGCAAAATGTTGGGCTTCTTTCAATTTCAGTTCTCTTTGGCTAATTTTGCCAACTTTGGGTGATTGGCACATAATGTTTCCCTACTTATCTGATTAAACTTTTCCAGAGACATGAAGTGATTTTCATCAGTTTCAAGCATCAGAGAAAGAGGACGTGGTCGGACTTTGAGCAGTTACAGATTTTTTAACATGAACAGCTCTGACTGTTGGTTGCCTGTGAAATGTTGGCATCAGAAGATCTGGTTCAGTTCCCCATTGCGGTATAAATATTGGCAGTAAAAAACTAAGTGATGACGACTCTGATCTGAACTTTAGAAAAGTGTTCTCATTTTAACTTTTCAATGAAGCTGTGATCTGCCAGGCAGAAAGCATTGTGGGCTGTAACCGGGCTCCACTGGGCACGCTCTGTAGCCTCTGCTGGCTCTGTCTGTAGAAAGGGGGAGGCGGTGCTGGCTTTTAAGAGGAGAGGAAAGACGGTGGCGCTCCACTGAGTGTCAGCGAAGCATAGAGGCTTTTATTTTAATGTTTGGAACAGAGGAAAGAGGAAAGTTAGAAGTGGGTGGGAAAGTGAAACATGAAGAGATGGAATTATATTTCTTCATTAGATCATCAGTTAGCGCTAACCTTCAAGGGTCCAAAGACTAAGTATCGAAGACACCTGAAGAGTAAAGCTTTGAACTGTTACTGCAAATCACTGAACCTGATCACACGTCAGGTGGGAGGAGGGTGAGATAATTATATTGTTCTATAAAGTATTTGAACTCTGAATAGTGAATAAGATTTAATTATTGTAGTGTTGCTCTAATCCATTTTTTTTAATTCACACACACACGCACGCACGCACGCGCACACACACACACACACACACACACACACACACACACACACACACACACACACACACACACACACACACACACACACACACACACACACACACACACACACACACACACACACACACAGACACCTTTTCCACGTGCCTCAGAAGGAACACTAGTTAAGTTGTTTTACAGGTTCAGTGATTATTTTGATAAGCCTTAATGATGATGGATTGACAGAGATGTAGTGGAAATAAATGTAATGTCTCATACATGTTAAGGTGGCAACTTGTTTTCCCTTGTTTCAGAGGGTTTAAAAACCATTACGCATTGAGGGTTACAGGACATTAAACAGCCCAGCTTTACAGCCTGGAGCGTGACTCCAGCAGGAGCAGGGCTGGTGTTTATCATCTTCAGGCAAAATAATGTATCTGAAAAGAAATGTTAGGAATTTGGCTTGCAAATTACATTTAATCGAAAGTGAAAAGTTTGTTCTGAAATGAAAGTTTTCATTTTTCAATATACGCTGGGCAAAACTAATTTGCGACCTTTGGCTTGTGTTGCGTCCAGAGTGTGTGTGCAATGTTTGCAAACTGTTTGAAGAATCTGATATGCATCCTAAAAAAACATATTATTTCAGTTCACTTTAGTTGTCAGTTTTGGATATGAGACTTTCAGACAGCTGGACTTACAGGGATAGAAGGCTAGTAGGTGACATCACTGCTCACTAACAACACACCCAGTGTTGGTAGCAGCATGTTTTTCTCAACATATAAAAACACAAGTACCTAATAGAACTAAATAATGACTGAGACATTAAAAAGTATTGTCTGATGCTAAAATGTGTAAGGAAATGGTTTGACTATTTATGTTAAAGGACAAATAGCCCCAAAATATTTCCAACATAGCAACAAATGAGTGTAATGCCAGAACTATTTTACACTTTTTTAACACCTTTGCTGGCTTTTGTTTGAAAATGATGTGATTGCTTGATTAATTTTAATATTCCTTACATTTTAATTAACTAATAACCAATATATAATCAATCACAAATATTCCAGGTTCATCGACTAAAGCAGAAATCTCTCTTTTTATGTTATATGTTCTTGTTTATATTTGCACTGTGGGACTGCCAGAAATGATATTTCAATGTTCTGTATGTATAACACATGTGGAAACTTTGACAATAAAGTGGACTTTGAATGAAAGACCAAATTAATACCAATAATCTAAGAATGAAAAGCTGAATACTGCAGATTATTAAAAATGTGTTTGGAAAAATGATGTCTTTGGCTGTGTTTGTGGGGTGTTGTGTTGTGAGAACCTTAAACCTAACCCAAACTTCTGTAGCACATTCTTACAACCCTGTCCCTCAATATAGCCTTAGAGGAAATGTACAAACATGTGTCACCTAAACTTTAATAAAATCCATTTTTAAGAAGGTTTGTTTGACGTCTGCTGTTCATGTATGTATTTATGTCCTTTGGTCCACCCAAAACTAGTCCTAAAATATACTGTGGGTACACAATAAACCTGCAATGAAATGCTTACTACAACATATTTGGTCATTAAATGTCTCAAGAGTGTTCAAAAGAACTTTGGTCTTTAAACATGTCAATGTTTTTCCTTTAATTTGTACTACTAGTTTTTAATTGTTTTTCATTAAGGGAGTGTTAAACTTTTGTGAGGAGTGTGTTTTAGTCTTCTGGGAGTGCATAGACTGCGTGTATGCGCTGGTTTGTTTGTCTGCTGAGGAATAGTGAAGGTGACATTGCTAAATGAAATTAAGACATGTTTTACCAATCTATCGAACTCACAAACACACATTTGTCCTTCAATTCTTTTGCCCATCTTTATAGACATTATGTAATCTTAAAACATAACTTTAACTATCACAACTACATGCCTAACCAAAACCTTGTCTTCACCCCAAAATAGTTCTAACTTTCAACCTTAATCTTAACATTTATTTAAATAAGAGCTCATGCATACACCACGACCACCCATGTACTATAAATGTTATTAGAGCTAAATATTGACATACAGCATATCACTCAGCACCCATAATGCAACAGACACACTCACACAAAACACACGCACTCTCCTCCTCCACTCTGACAGTGATGATGGATGGTAGGAATCAACAAATAAACATCTGGCACCGTGATCTATGGGTCAAGAGGTTATAGACCATGGCCAATGTCTGAGTGTGTGTGTGTGTGTGTGTGTGTGTGTGTGTGTGTGTGTGTGTGTGTGTGTGTGTTTGTGTGTGTTAATGACACCATCATACTGATCAACCACATTAAGGGATCACAACCTTTGGTGCAGGGTCAGGAACTTGGCATGCTTTAGGACCCTCACAACAGTCATCACTTTGTCCTCCCAGAGTGGACGCACACGCCTAGACTGTTTGCTTTCAATGTAATGATTATTGTTTAAGACTTTTCTGCTTTAGTAGACGCTAAACAGTGTTGAGTGACAGGAAAAACTTGAACCACAGGGACAAGATTGCAAGCAATTGTATGGTTAAAAAGAGCAAGGCAACATCCTTGCTTTTCACTAATAAAAGACTTTGTTATGAGATATTGTTTGGCTAATCATTGCCACACAATATTTGAAGTAATAATCTGGAAGAATTCCTTTGTTCAACGGTCGGGTGAGTAAAGTCCTTAAACTTGTGTCTGTGGTGACATTTCTGGGAAAAACTCAAGCAGCACAAATTGATCCCTGGGAAGTACCAGGCCCTACCTCACTGACCTGCTCCAACACAACACTCCTCCCCGCACCCTTCGCGCCTCAGTCGCAACACTCCTGTCAAATCCTCATAGGACCAGGCTCCGAACCTGGGGGTACATAACCTTCTCCGTTGATGACCCCTCCCTCTGGAACTCCCTACCCCAAACACATGCTTGTCTGCCCCTCAACATGTTCAAATCAGAAATCAAACCCAGGATGAAACTGTGTGTGTGTGCTTATGTGTTTGTTGTTGTATCCTAACAAAGATCAAGTTTCCTCACAGAGATAGTAGGACATGAACATTAAATACAACATTTTGTTAGCTCTCAACTTAAAGGACTCAGAATGATGATAAGGTTTAGGTTAAGGACAGGACAGTCGCAAATTTGTGTGTGTCTGTGTTTTTGTAGTTGTAATTTGGCAGCAGAATTAGGAGGTTGTTCAGCTTTCTTGAGGGTTAGGGTTAGTACTTTGTATTTCCCATCATGAAGACAACCCATTTTTTCCATGGAAAACAAAAATCAGTATTGCATTGTGAAGAGAAGGTACTTTACTTTAGAAATCAAAAACATTTAGTTAGGATACAATATTTCCAACGATTTAAAAAAAAAAGGCCATTAATCGCATGGAACAACAATTCTGCATGGTGTCTTATATTGTAAGTTATATTTGCACTTTGAAGTGGTTTCAACTAGTTTTAGGGACCATTTTATTTACAGCTGAAGACAATTTTCACAAACAAACACATTTATTTAAAAAAACACATACTTACGCAATTGGGAACTTTTATTGTGGTGACATCTGTATGAAATGGCCACACTCACATGATCTGTAATCTAACAAAAAAGATCCAAATTCAAATTAAATTCTTATGACAAAAGATGTTTCTGAAGTTCCATCGAACGATACAATTAATTGAAAGCACTAAAGTTTAAAATGTCATTATAGAAGTAAACTTTTCAATCCTATCTGCTGTATTGAACAAGGAGTAAAATGACTTCCTCGTGCAGTTTCATAGCTTAGATTCTTTCCTTTTTTTCTGAATAATGGAAATCCCCATGCGGTCTGTCTGGTACGTCAGCTGTGTTTCATCCTGGTCTGGGAGTGTTTAGTGTCCAGTGGTCAGTGGCAGGGTCACAGCTTAATCAGGACAGGCAGGAGTCCTGTGTGTCTGAGTGCACAGCTAAGGTCAGCCTCTAATCAGCCTACATTCAAACTTGGGGCACATAAAGGCCCTTAAGGTCCCAAACCAAATTAAAATGTCCCCCTTTACTCAACAGGCCACATGTTTGAAAGACCAAAAGGCTCTGTATGTGTCTGTGTGTACCTCATCGTCTATGTATATTCAGTTAATCTTTTTGTGGCTTCTATAGACACATTTCTCTATCCTTATAATGGGTGAGTAGCACCTTTAAAAATATATATATTTCAAGTCAGAGTTCCTGGATGACCAACTCAAATTTCCAGCTTATGCCACCAATAAAATTGCAGTTCAAGTGGTGCAAATGAAGGCGGTGGTGAGCTGCAGCGCATTATGCATTTAAACAGTTCTTCCTGGAGAAAAGTTATGACTTCTTGTTGGATTTCTCGTACTTGGAACATGGAGAATTATTACAGCTGTGTTTGAGGTGGGATTTCTTCAATTGTATGACCTATCCCTTACAGCAAATATGATTCTCGAAAAGTCAAATATTCCATGGAGGAAAGTGATCATTCATTTGTACTGGTGTGCACTTAACTATAGTCGAATATATAAAAAAAATAAAAAAATCACAGTTGGCTTGTTAGCCTCCCTATTTCTTCACAACCGAATAGCTGTCCACTTGGCCATTATGCTCTCCCTAAGCCTGCTCAAGGAAATCATTATTTGCGTTTTCCAGTCATTTGGCCAAATGAAATCAGGAAAATCACAAAGCAGAGCACAAGCAAATTTTATATTAAACTATAATTATCATTACAGTTGCTTGTCCTTAGAAGCAGTTGTACTTTTTATGCTTTTGGTATTAGAGATCAGAAAATAAAAACATTAACATAACAACAAACAGTTAAAGATAAGTGGCTGTGTCTTGTGGCCGAAGAAGTTAGGCTGTGTGGAAACTGGGTCAAAACAATTCTCGGCTCACAGAGGAGGCAGCTGTTGCAAAACTATAGTTCCCAACTGATTTGTCCTTTTTTTTTCAATCAATGGAAAGCTCTATGTGTATGATAAGCTCAGATACTTGCAAGTGTCCCATATGCAAAGCTTGCATGCAACCATTTTCGAAACCAGCTGGCTTTGTGTAAATCAATTGACTGGAACCTGGAGAAAGGCCAAGAAATGTCTGGCTTTGGTTTGGAATTTAACAAGCTAATCTTAATGATGGTAAGAGTTGAGTTTTTTACATAAAATATCAGTGTAATAAGCAAAATGCCCCATCCTTGGCTAACCAACAAATTGGGTAATCATTCTTGTTGTCCGAGCCTGAAAATTGGCTTGTTTATCTAGATCTTGCTAATGTTTTCAACTCTTAAGCTTCATTTTAGTGTGTATCATATTTATCCCACAAGAATTCTTCTGTTTTGGGTCCCATTGTGCTACCTTAACTCGGTATCAGCTCACCTGTAAATGATAGAATAGGTATTTTCCTATGAAAAGTGGTGTAAAAAACAAAGCGAATGATGGCATATTCCCATTTATCTGTTGCAATTTCAGTGTCTTGGCATTGTGAGTACTGGCTCACTCTCACTGTTATTGCTTACAGTGTTGCTCGGATAAAAAAGAGCCATCATTAATATTGTCAGAATGTCCTCTGTGAAAAGGGCTTTTATTACAACTATCTCACATTTCATAAGAGTCACGCTTGCTTTAAAATAGATTGAGGGCATTTTTCAAAGTAACAAATACTGTTATGTGTGTGTCCGCTAAATTATTGTACCTGCCTTTAATCTGCCAATAGTAAACAGCCAAAAAAACGTCAATTAAAGCGGAAAATGGTTTTTGTCCTTCGCTGTCTTCGTTTGAAAATGCAAAAGCTAACATGACAATAGCAATGGAAGCAATGCTACCTTTTTTGTGCTACAATTTCATTTGATATGTTGTAGGTGTAACTTACGTTATGTAATCAAATGCATTGACACTGTTCAGTGTTTTAAAGGTGCCATAGAATGCATCTATCTGGTATTTTAAATTGTTCTCTGATATCTACAAAGAAGGTATATGAATTTGGTTGATCCCAAAAATGTCTAGATGAGGTTTTACAGGCCCATTTACAACTCTATGATTTGGTCCTAGAATGAAACAAGCTGCATTTCCTTATTTGTGGCTCATTCAAATAATTATGACGAGCTCTGCTCTGATTGTCTGGTTAACAAGGAGCGATCCATGGCTGCCTCAGAGCCCACAGAAGTAAGTGAAGTTTGCAAAACTGTGAGAGATGAACCATGGAGGCTATTGGCATCCAACCTAACATGTTTGAGCCTTTATCGGAGGAGGAAACCGATGAATTTGAAGAACAGCCAAGTGGTCGGAGATTGGAGAGCAACGTTACGGAGTGGTAAGTGTTAGCATTAGTGTTTCCAGTAGCTGGTGTATGCAAATGATGGGGCTGCACTACCGTGTGTGACGTAACACACAGGGATTGTTGTAGTTCGCCCGTTTTACCGCTGTGATATGCATATTCATGATTTGCACGTGAAGGAGGAAACAACGGTGTTTGAGCTTCACGGTATGTCAATTCAATGTACCGAACTGTCCTTATTCAACTATGCCAAGGTAAATACAGTTTTCCATTCTATGCAACCTTTAAGCTTTCTACCTTGCTTTATTCCCACTCATTCTAACTTTCCTGACACTCTTTGTCCTTTACTGTGTCTGCAGTCATGTCAATTCCATTATCTGGGTTTTGATGAAACATTTATGAACCCCGAGGCGCACACACAAACACACCAGCTGTCTCCTCGCCCAGCGCTTCAAAATTGTTCTCCATCCTGTATTTCTGCCCTACCTCCCACATTGTGAATTCATGAACTTCTGCCCTGCCATTCCCAATCACCACTCAAGCAGCACCAATCTGATTTGTCAAAGTGACGCAATGTCAAGATGCTGGTAAGTGTTCTTACGTTTCATTTCCACTGACAGCCTGAAGAGCATAATTCAGTCCCAGGAGTATTTTGTGAGGCGAAAAGAACGTCCTTCGCACAGACGGCACAATTCAATCAGACAACGTACTGCAATCCCTAAACTTAAGGAATTCTGAGAGATCCTTTCATGGTGAATTATATTGTTCAAGAGTTTGGATGGCAATACTGAGGCAGGAAAAAAGTTATTTTCTTGGATTTTTAAAAGCAATCATGTTTGAAACCCATATGAGTCTTGTCTGTGATTGGTAACAACCTTGAGGAATTTACAGAGGGAGCAAGAGAAAGTAAAACACAATAAATAAAGTGTATTTTGCTCATCTCCTCATGCTCCTGTTACAATATCGCGGTTAAAGAGGGTTTTACTTTCTCAGATAATTTCTTGTTACAAGTACTAACCAAGGAACTCTCCCTCTCAAGGATGGTAAGATGGCCGGTGTTTTGACAGATAATTAATTCAGCTCTTGAGCACTCACACTGCCTGTGGCCTCTTTTTCGGCTTTCCCACGTCTGTTTGTCCTTCAAAAAGAGTCTGCTTTTGGAAGAGTGATGCCCAATCACGAGCCACTGAAGGATAAGAGCACTTTACTCCAACAAAAGCACCAGTAAGAGCAACTTCAATAACAGGAGGTCGCTAACTTGTTAAATCGGTTGGTGTGTTGTTTGCTTTGAATATTAATCTCTTTGGAATTTGTTAACATAACCAATTACATTGTACTGCTGGGAATTGGCAATGAAATCTCACACTTTCAAAGATGGTTTGAAAAGTTATTAATAAATGTTGCAATATCATTTTGATTAATGTTTTGTTTTATAACAGAGCCAGCTATAAGCAACACTCAGTTTGCTTTGTATAATCAACATATAATCAACATACTACAATACTGTTTCATGAATCAAAACATGAGTAAAATGTATAATATTTCTAACAGTAGTAAAGCTATCGTAGTAGACCAGAGATTGAAGATTCCTCTTGAACATGTTCGTCCTCTAAAAATAAACAAAAAACACGCCTGAAGACAAGAACAAGTAGCAACATCTTTATTTCATCAGTAAGCATCAGTGTTTACTAGAAACATGATCTTAACTACAGAAAGCACAATACCACTGGAATGAAACAAAGGCTCCTTGCTGTCAGTGCTGTGGTTTCATTCGCCCACAGTAATTATACTGAGGAATTTTCTTTATTTTGTTTGTGATATATTAAATCTGAAAATACTTCATGCAACATTTTTAAGGAACAACATATTGTTAACCTTAATGACCCAAAATATACACTTGTAGTATTTTCATCCAAAAATAGGACATTTCATGTCTTGTTTGAAAAGTATGACTGATTTACATGTTAGGGAGTGTCCAATATAATGAATCAAGTCTAAAAACCTATTATCACGATCAAAACTCATAACAAAACCATTCATGTGAAGTTAACTGTGGGCCTTGTTATAATATAACTAAGAGAAGGAATGAAATCAATTCTGTAATGAGAACACAATTGTGTAACTCCACTGATCTGTATGGACATGATGGACAAGTTCTCGGTGAGACCAGAACTTGAAGTGCACACGGGAGCCCCACACCCTCACAAACAAGTCCTCAGCACGGCAATGAGACACGCTGTCATCTCAAGCACCCAGCATTCCTTCCAACACTTATCTCCTCTCTTCCCCCACTTTCTGCCTCTCAGTCTATATGAAACATGTATGGGAGCCTCATTCCCGGTACAAACAAATGTTCCCAAAAGACTCTGGGTCGCAGTAACACTGACACTTTGAATGGCTCTCGCCCACCCTGCCGTGACCCCTGTGTTCACTTGTAGGCTTGCTTTTGAATAGATACACACGGGGAGGGGGATGCTGAGAAGGTACCCCACAACTTAATTAAACTACTGAACACGTCTTGTTGGTCCTGAAAGGGTTATGAAATGCCAAGTATGCACAGGGCTCACAGTGAAGAGAAATGTGGAGGTGAAGTTGCTGTTCTAGTTTTTTATTCATTTACAACTCATGAATCATATAGCCTCTCCTCAGTGGTCTTGACTGTAGAAAATATTGACATAGGCTTGCATGACCATATGTTTTGACCATAGGTCTGGCAACATCTAAAGTGAAGCTCAATTTGGAGCCATTGCCCTTTTTGCTTTGAAGACCCTGCTCAATTTATGTTTAGCCAAATAATAGGTTAAGAGGTTGAGAATCAGTGTAACTGAGGTCGATCATGCAACTAGCAACCTGTGACAGCAACTACCTGGCCACGCCCCTAATAACACATAACAACGAACCTCAAGAAAAGGTACGTTTTATTAAAAAGTGTATTTTAGCAATAAAGTTGAGCATTTTAACATAGGGATTGACTCCTGCTTTTTTTTGGGGTCCTACAACTTGCCTATAGGGACAAGGTATCCAAAATGGCCAACAAGAACATATTCAGGACTAAGGTGAACGGCAGGCTGTATTGTTGACAGTTTGCCTTGAAATTACCTTGAATATTTGATATAATCCAGGTTCAGCACAATTTTTATTTTGAGATCGAATCCATCTGTTCAAGCATCTGTTAAGCATGTCTTTAGGAAGCTGAATTTTTTTGTTTTTGGTTGTTAAAAAGGTCCACCGTAATGTAGGGAAAATGGACCAATCAGGGGGCAGTATGCACGTAGGGGAATTCCAGCAGGCTCGCGTAGTCAGTGGGGAGTAAGAGTTTAATGCGAACTGCGAGGAGTTCTGGTTGCCGCATTATTGTGCCTGTTTCTAGTTGACAGTTGACAGTTGAAGCCTACTTGACAGTTGAATGTGTGCGTGACAACTAAAAGTAAGTGCAAACTCTATTGGAACCGTTAGTTTAATAATGTCATGCTGTTCTTTACACTGTAAAGGGAAAATGCTAATTCTCCGCTTAGCAGGCTAGTCTGTGGTAGTTAGTTAATGAAGAATTTTGTAGCGTCTGTTAAGTGCTATTTCAGGTTTGGAAATATGTGTGTAATTGTATGTATATAACCTGATAACTATGGTATGGTATAAAAGTGGTTGTAGTGCCCTCCTGTTAATTTAGCAAGCTGCTAGTAAGCTGCATAGGGCAAAACGTGTGTGCATGTGAGCCGTTAATGGCCACGAGGGCTCTGCATGCGCAGTCATACCTGTGTAATAACAAGTCCACATGCTGTAGCAGCTACACAGGATTGATTCATCAACGTGGGATAACATACTGTATTTAATGTATACTTTATTCATTTCCTGTTTGTATGGGTTTATTTCAGAACCACACAACTAAGTATGTCATCGAATCTTCAATAAAGAAGACCATTGGAAACTGGTGGTGCTCATCTCATTTAAGTTTAGTTTAGCAGTCCTGACCGACTGGCTGTAGCGCTTCAAACCACATCCGGATCAGAACATTTATACAGTCCTTTAAAATTAGTTTTCCTCCATTTCAATTTGGTCCTTCGAGCCGGATTCAGTAAATCACTACAGACTGATGGCCGACCCTAATCCAGAGGGAACTCGTCCCAAGCGCCAGGTGAAGCAGCCCGCACATCTGCAAGACTTTGTGTTCCAAGGATTAGGCCCGGCAAAGGAGCATCCACCACCACCTCCACGTGAAGATCCTGAAGTAGACGAAGCAGCACAGGCATCAGAGGACGTAATCAGTAATTCCTCTCCTATAAGCCAGGCATCAGAAAGGGACCAATTGTTAAAGGAAGAGTGGCAGCTCACTATGGACGGATTAAAGAAAGACAATGATGAGCTTCGCGAGCAACTTGATCAGGTACCTCAGCTGACCTCCTTCTGGAAAGATATGAGAAGGGAGAATGAGGAGCTGCGTAACCACGTGCGCCATGTTCCAGAAATCATGGAGATGCTGAAGAGCCTGTCACAGGAGAACGCTGCTCTCAAGCAAGGATTCCAGCAGCTGGCAGCACCGCCAACACAGCCAGTGACACAGTCTCTTCCAGCATATGCCTCTCAGTTACAAGGAGCATCTGGCCATTCCCCTCATGTTCCAATCAGACCAGAATCGCTGTATGCTCATCACCAGTTTAGTGCCATGTCGTCCCAACAACAACAGTATCCAGTGTCGCCTGTTCCGCAGTACCAGCATCAAGCAATGCCCACCCCACAGTTGGCTGGGCAATTAAGAGGCCTCAGTTTGTCAGATGAGCCACCAAATAGTTCATCACGTTACGGCTTCCAGGTACCAGGGCAGAGAACAAGTCAGCGGCAGTATGCTGAAACTTGGCTCCAGTCATCTGCAGCTCATCATCTGCACCAAGGCCCTGGGCTCTATGAAGAGAGTAGCAGGTTTCAACCACTGCACCCTGCCAGTCGCTATCAGAGCGTGCATCAAGTTGAGGAAAGAGAGAGTGGTCAATACGGGCGGCCTTCTCCATCATATGGCCCCAGTGGATACTCATACACTGACAATGTGAGTTTCAGACCACCTCACAGACCGGTTCCGCCACTTCAAGGTTTACCTACCGGCCCACAAGAGCGGGTGTATAGAGGTCCAAAGCCAAGCATCCCTCGCTTCTCATCCCCAGATCCACGAGAGTTCTACAGGCTGAGGATGGCGCTGGAGAATCTGCTCCCTGATGACGCCACCGAACTGTTCAAATTTCAGATTCTCTGTGACCATTTGAAGTTGGACGAGGCACTGTTAATTGCAGATTCTTATTGCAATTCAAGGCACCCCTACACAGACACGATGCATGCCCTGACAAGGATGTATGGACAACCTCATAAGCTGGTCCTCAGCCACATCGCTGAGGTCATGGATGGCCCGAACATCAGCAATGATGATGAGAAGAACTTCCGCCTGTTTGCTCTTCGTGTCCGCTCGCTGGTCAGTATGCTGGGGCAGCTGGGGGCAGAGGGGCGTGCAGAGCTAGATTGTGGGTCACATGTATCAAGGCTACAGAGTAAGTTACCACATGACCTGAGATCAGCTTTAAGAGATTTCTTCATCCCATGAGAGTAGCCATACCCACACTCTGTGAGTTCTCGACTTGGCTGGAATATGAGCTGCAAGTGCATGAAGACTTCATGAAGTTGCCCAGCTCTTCAAGGCAGGATTCTTCAGCAAAGAAGAAAGAGAACCGTAAAGACACAAGGCCTACAGGTAGATCCACTACCATTCTTCTGAGCACAGAGAAGGTGGACAGCAGTAATACACCCACACCCCAGACATCAGCTTGTCCTCCTCCACAGAAAGGTAAATTCAAGACCTACTGCCCTTACTGTGATAATGACAGCCACTTTCTCAATGGGTGTAACAAGTTCAAGGAGCTCACCAAGGAGCAGAAAGAGTTGTGGATCAAGCAGAACAACAGATGCTGGCGGTGTGGCCGTAACCATTATGCATCCAAGTGTACACTGAAAGCCTTGTGCAAGACCTGTAACCGGAAACACCTTCTCATCCTCCATGATGTGAATGACCGAGGGAAAGAGAAGGAGGCTGAGGCCAGCACAGCAGAGAACGGTCTGGTAAGCACAACCAACGAAGTGCTTTATGCAGATCGACCCGTGTGCAGCCGTAAAGTCTTACTGAAAGTCAGTAAAGTCCTACTAAGAAATGGAGACAAGGTACTTGAGGCGTATGCAGTTTTGGATGACGGGTCAGAGAGGACCATTATCCTTCATGATGCTGCACAACGTTTAGGCCTCAAGGGGGCGCCAGAGGACTTAATTCTCAGGACAGTGAAACAGGACCAACAGGTGCTTCATGGGGCGGCGGTGTCCTTCACAGTAGCTTCAGTCACAGAACCCCAAAAGGAGTACAGCATCCGTGGTGCTTTCACAGCAGAACTACTTAGCCTGACAGAGCACACCCACAATACCAGCACACTGCAGCAGAAGTACAAACACCTGGCAGGATTGCCTCTTCAGCCACTTCACAAGGTACAACCAGTTCTCTTAATTGGATCTGACTGCCCACATCTCATCACACCCATAGAACCTGTCCGTCTGGGTCCCCCTGGTGGTCCGGCAGCGGTGAAGACCCGTCTGGGGTGGACGCTGCAGGGTCCAGCTCATGAACTCAGACGAGGGTTGAATCAGCAACACTGGCCGGAACAGCCACCGCTGGACAAGCAAGCTGAACAAGATGGTGAGTTGAAGCAGTCAGTCATCTGCGGTCTGACAACCACTAATCCATCATTGCCAGACCCACAGAAAGCTGACTCCCTCTGTGAGTTCATCACTGCTTGTGTACACCAGTTGTACGGGGCGGCTGACCTCACAGAGGCTTTACCCCCGGACGCTCACCAGAGAGCTGAAGAAGCAGCCCTTCTTCAAGCACAGAGAGACTCCTTCCCAACAGAGATGTCCCAGTTGAGGTCAGGGAAGCCTATTTCAGGGAGTAGTAAGCTGAGTTCTCTTTGTCCAGAAATAGACAGTGCTACTGGACTGCTCCGCGTGGGAGGCCGCCTTAGGCGATGCAGTGAGCTAGAACCCGACGCAGTCCACCCAATCATCCTCGAACCTAAGCACCCTCTGACCCGGCTGATCATCAAGGATTATGATGAGCAACTGTTCCATCCAGGCACAGAGAGGGTTTTCGCTGAGGTGAGGAGAAAGTACTGGGTGTTAAGAGGGCGTGAAGCAGTACGGCGACACCAGTTCAAGTGCACTGAATGCAGGAAATGGAGAGGGCGTCCTGAACCCCCTCAGATGGCTGACTTACCATCAGCTCGACAGCGTGTTTTCAAGCCAGCATTCTACTCAACTGGCGTGGACTGCTTTGGGCCCTATCTAATTAAAATTGGACGGCGGAATGAGAAAAGATGGGGACTGCTGTTCAAGTGCATGACTACCAGGGCAGTGCACATTGACCTCCTCGCCAGCTTAGAGTCAGACTCTTTCCTCATGGCAATGAGACGCTTCATCTCAAGACGTGGGAAGCCTCATGAGATTTTGTGTGACCAGGGCACAAACTTCAAAGGAGGAGATCGCGAGTTGCAGGAGTCCTTCAGAGCACTTCAACCAGAGCTCCAGGCCCACCTTTCCAGTCAGCAGGTTTGATTTCGTTTCAATCCGCCAGGAGCACCGCACTTTGGTGGGTGCTGGGAGAGAGAAATCCGCTCTATCAAGACTTCACTGCAAGTCATCATTGGAGCGCAGACCGTCACCGAGGAAGTCCTGCGGACTGTCCTTGTTGAGATTGAGGGGATCCTCAACTCAAAGCCGCTGGGCTACACGTCCGCAGACGCGGCGGACCCCGACCCAATTACCCCCAACTGCTTTCTCTTAGGACGACGAGATGCTTCGTTGCCTCAAGTGGTCTACCAGGACTCAGAACAGCTGAGTCGACGACGCTGGCGGCACAGCCAGCTTCTGGCAGATCATTTTTGGAGGCGTTTCATCAAGTACTACTTGCCAGGCCTTCAAGCCCGCCAGAAGTGGAAGACAGATGCCACAGATCTTCAACTTGAGGATGTCGTGATGATCGTCGATCCCCAGCTTCCACGGGCTCTCTGGCCTGTAGGGAGAGTCACACAGGTGTTCCCAGGGACAGATGGGAAAGTGAGAGCTGCCAAGGTGGAAGTCAAGGGCAGGACTTACACCCGGCCAGTTGCCCGTCTTGTCCGGCTTCCTGCTTTACCTGATGATAGCTGACCTATTGTGTGACTTGTCTATTTGATGTTGATTGTTGATACAAGTGTGGATGTTGACCTTTTTTGATGTACAAATTAATGTTGTTAATTTGGGGGCGGGTGTTAAAAAGGTCCACCGTAATGTAGGGAAAATGGACCAATCAGGGGGCAGTATGCACGTAGGGGAATTCCAGCAGGCTCGCGTAGTCAGTGGGGAGTAAGAGTTTAATGCGAACTGCGAGGAGTTCTGGTTGCCGCATTATTGTGCCTGTTTCTAGTTGACAGTTGACAGTTGAAGCCTACTTGACAGTTGAATGTGTGCGTGACAACTAAAAGTAAGTGCAAACTCTATTGGAACCGTTAGTTTAATAATGTCATGCTGTTCTTTACACTGTAAAGGGAAAATGCTAATTCTCCGCTTAGCAGGCTAGTCTGTGGTAGTTAGTTAATGAAGAATTTTGTAGCGTCTGTTAAGTGCTATTTCAGGTTTGGAAATATGTGTGTAATTGTATGTATATAACCTGATAACTATGGTATGGTATAAAAGTGGTTGTAGTGCCCTCCTGTTAATTTAGCAAGCTGCTAGTAAGCTGCATAGGGCAAAACGTGTGTGCATGTGAGCCGTTAATGGCCACGAGGGTTCTGCATGCGCAGTCATACCTGTGTAATAACAAGTCCACATGCTGTAGCAGCTACACAGGATTGATTCATCAACGTGGGATAACATACTGTATTTAATGTATACTTTATTCATTTCCTGTTTGTATGGGTTTATTTCAGAACCACACAACTAAGTATGTCATCGAATCTTCAATAAAGAAGACCATTGGAAACTGGTGGTGCTCATCTCATTTAAGTTTAGTTTAGCAGTCCTGACCGACTGGCTGTAGCGCTTCAAACCACATCCGGATCAGAACATTTATACAGTCCTTTAAAATTAGTTTTCCTCCATTTCATTGGTAACTATTCAGTTTACGCCCCCAAACTCTTTTTAATAATTTATTAATGTAGTGGTTATCTACTTCATCTATACTAACACTTCACATGTTTACAGGTACATCATAATGTGTTATACATGATTTATCATAGGTTTTCTAGACTGTTTAGAAATTATTAATGGCTCTATAACAGTTTCTCAAAGCTACATGCTCTTCACTGGATGTTGAAATGGTGATATGAATCATGTGTAGGAGCGTGCCTCCAAGATGTGTGTTGTGCGTAAAGGAAGGGCAGCTACTGCTCTCTCCCTCTGCTGTACAGGCTTGGTGTAGCCTCTCTCTCTCTCTCTCTCTCTCTCTCTCTCTCTCTCTCTCTCTCTCTCTCTCTCTCTCTCTCTCTCTCTCTCTATCTCTTTCTGTGGCTGAAACTGACTTCTGTTGGGCAGCTGTTGAAAATGAACTGAAGGAGTGTGAGCCTTCAGAGCCGAGTCAGTGATTCAGCTCAGTCAGTCCGACGAGAGGACGCAGCTGCTCGGTCAAAGACCCTTTTACGCATCGGAGGAACTACCTGGAAACGCAACTGTTGGCACTGTGACATCAAGGAACCAGCCGTTTCCCTCTCTAAATCCTCCTGGAATATTCTGCTTGATTTTGGCAACTCACTTTTAAATTACTAGTTAAAACCCGGAGTGCATCTCTCAGCAGAATGAAGGGATGTATTATTGTGGCACTGCTAGTCGCCACCGTCTCAGCGACCAAGTTAAATGTACCACGACTGAGACTGTCATACAAAGGTAATTAAGTGATTCATTATCTATCTATCTAATTATCTATATCCTTGCAGCTGTTCTCTATCACCATTTATCTGTAGGCGCGCGTGCCCTACAGGTGACATTAATTGGCGATCTTGACCATCTCGTGCTTAGTATTTGACTTTCCTCATCTTTTCAACAAATATATATATATATATATTTTTTTTGTGAAAATGTTAACTTAACACCCTCGTGGTCCTGCAGCTTACAAGTTTTTATTTGTATTTGTGTATTTATCTCTCACTATTCTCTTCGCGGAGGTCCGAGCTGGAAGCGTTAAGTCCGGGTCGATGTTCTGGCTTCTGTTTTGGGAGGTTTATGTGTTTTACAAGGCTCACAGACGTTAATTTGCCAGTTTCCAGGCGGGGTGTCCAGCCAGAGGAGAATGTTGGCTGAGGTTCATCTCTGCGGTGGGGTACGATGCTCCAACTATGAAGGTTTATTAGGAGCGGCAACCGCAACGGAAATACCTGGAAATGATGTAAATTAGCGTGTATACTGCGGTGTAGTTACTAGCATTAGCTATGTAATTAGGTCTGAAAAACTTAACAGCACAGGTCATTGAAAGTACCACTAATGTCACATGCATAATGTGTTGCTGGTAGTAATTGTCAGACGTGGATGTGGTCTATTACACAAGGTCAGATTGTCTAATGCTTGATAATGACCTTCCGCCTTGTAAACACTCAAAGATTAGTTTCCTCTGTTACAATTTTTAGGCTTGAGGCTTTTTACTGCTAATGATCGACATTTAAACATTGCCATTTACAGTATCTTTTTGGCCAGTTCTTCTATGATGTTGGACATGACTCACTCAGGTTGAATGCTAATAAGGCAGTTAAGGACCCTGTGTGTGTGTGTGTGTGTGTGTGTGTGTGTGTGTGTGTGTGTGTGTGTGTGTGTGTGTGTGTGTGTGTGTGTGTGTGTGTGTGTGTGTGTGTGTGTGTGTGTGTGTGTGTGTGTGTTTAAATAGTGTTGACTGTGTTGTTGCCAAGCCATGCTCATTGTTTCATTTTGCTCAGGCCAGAGCGGGTCTGCAATCATCATCAGTGATAGATATCACACAGGATTTCCTCTTGTTCAGCTCCGTGTTTCCAGGAGAAAAGTCACCATATGAGGTAACAGGTCTTCCTGTTGGCTGACTGGAAATATTGCTCAGAACAGAGAAAAAAATAGACTTAAGTATAAGACAGAAAAAACACAAAGGCATTTTATACTTAGAATATAGGGCATCAAAGAGACATGCAGACATGAGAAATAATTGTATTCTCCCAACTACTTCTTTATACTCTCTTAATTTGTGTGTTTTTTTTTTGTGCAACAGGGCCTAGAAATGACAATATTCATGGTCCTACAAGGATAAAACCTAAAGTTTAAAGTGACCCCTGACCTTTTATCTAGTGACACTATCAGGTCAAAATATGAACTTGCACAAAAGATATCTCATAGAAATAGACGGCCATGAAATTAGCTGGGCACGTTAATGCTGACATGGGAATTAACCTTTTTAACTAGACTGAACCTGTAGCCTTGCCACTTGCAACACTCCCAGATAAAAATGAACCACCTAGGACCAATAGCTAAATTGTTAGTATGTCACTATAACACTTTTGGGTCATGGGTGTTACAGAATGTGACAACATTTGTTTTTTCATCCTCTCCATCCAAATTAGATATAGTAGTTATAGTTTTAACACTACATAATGTCTTGTGATTCAATGTTAAATGTTTTAGAAGCATAAACCGTGCCATTCCATAAGGTTTACTGAAGGGTCTGTTGATCTTTAAGAGATAATATTCAGGAAATCCCGCAACATAATTAATTATACAGAGTGAACCTCAGTTATTGAACAAACAAAGTCAGGCCCTGGGCAAACACTATAAGTGGAAAAATCAGTGCCCAAGGTTGTGAGCCACAGCACTTTACTCTGTAGAGCCCCTTTCTCGAAGCTTTCTGAGATCAATTTTCAGTTTGGTCTAGCAATAAACACCACCATATAAAATGTGCCATCGGAAAAAAAACACTCTGCTCTCATTTTGCCAGCTTCATGAGGAGTGTGGGAAGAAACTGTGCCTATAGGATTCTCATTAGTGCCCAACAAGTTTCTGGCTTCCTGTCGGGATGACCTCAGATTTGATCCCACTTTTTTCCCCGTTTTACATAATTTGCCCCTTCACTCAGTTATCCTTTTCCCTTTTTTGTCTTTCAGCGTTAAATCGTTCCATACGTCTCCATGTCTTATCTTCTCACTTTTTTGTCTAATGTCTCATTCCTCTGACTAACCTCAGTGTTCCCTCTGTTTGTGTGTCTCTTCCTCTATCGCTTGATCTTTCATTATAACACAGAGAAGCCCAGAGGGTGTTTGTATTCCCCGGAGGATGTAGAGGTAATTTGGCGACAGGAAAAGCTGTCATTATCTCATTTCAATCAATTAGTGAGTAAAAGGTCAAGCAGGAAGTAGGCCATTTTTACCTCCTAACTAATAAAATTCAATCCACTACTCTTTATGTTTACCTTAAACATCCCATTCAGCATTGATTTAGCCATTGACCTCATCTGTGTGTAATTACATGGAGATTGAATGTTGTTCAGACATTTATTAAACATTTACAATGTCTTTCAACAGCAATTCAATTGCTTAATTTCATAGTGAAATAGGTCCTGAATACACCTTGGAATATACTAATTTACTGTAAAAGTAAAATAAATCTAAATCTTTTGCAAACCCTGTTTGCTATCCACCAAATATATAGCATTTTGTAGTAATGGAACACCATCACTTCTCTTGACCAACAAATAAACCAATCACTATTTTCTTATTTTTTACTCCCTAACTTTATTAATTCTTGTATTTTCTATTCTTGCTATTTTTTTTATGATCATAGCTCACTGTATCAAACATAAAGAGAAAATTCATGTTCATATTTTGTTTGACAACCTAATTTGCATTTATAACTCTTGACAACAAAGTGAGAATATGTTTGTGTTCTTGTGTGTTCATGTGTGTATTAAGGGGGTGACATAGACGCGTCGAGGTATACGATATGTGTGTGGTTGGCTGCACTCCCAGCCTTCTGCCAAGCGTCTATACCAACCTCCCATCATGCAACTCTCTTTGCCTTTCTCTATGTGTCTCTTTGTGTCTTTCATTTGTCTTCGTCTTTCTTCAGCCTGCTTCACTTATTCATTTCAATTCTCTCCATTTATGTTTGTGCTCGCTCACACAGAAACACACACTGACTTCAGACACACACTCCTTCTAATACAATATTCACTTTGTCTCACCAAAGACAGAGGGCACTTGAGAACCCCCCCCCCCCACACACACACACACACACACACACATACACACACACACACACACACACACACACTCACACACACACACACACACACACACACACACACACACACACACACACACACACACACACACACACACACACACACACACACACACACACACACACCAGCGTCCTATTATGATCAGATTGCATTAGTTCTCAGAGTGAAGGGTTGTGTTTGTTTTCGCTCACAGCCTGTGAATTAATGAGTTTGTTTTCTCATTCAGCGTAGCCCAGATGCGCACATTCAGACGGGTGTTAGTTGTTCTTAGGCGGAGCGGGGTAATCTGTCACCGGGAGTCTGTTGGAGACTCCCAAGCTGCTGAAATGTAGGGCGTCTCCCATCCTTTCATCTCTCAGCTCTTTTTCTCTTCTTTCTCCACTGTTTTTCATCCATCACTCCCTCCCTGCTCCATGTAATAGCTGGTTCATTGCACTCTTCCTCTCTCCTTCCTTTCCTGAGTTCAGTATAAGTGCTCCCAGGCCTCTGGACTGATCTAAAACCCAGCAAAGGAAAGACAAAGAGGAAACACAAGAGAGAAACTTGAAGGTTTTTCTAACCAAGCCAACTGGCTTGTTGGGCACATGTTCTTTTGTTAGGAAGTATATAAGCTTCAGCTCTAAGAAATATTGGACAGAAATTAGGATTTTAGGGGTTTTAATGTTTTAATAATGGCTGACGTGTTTGAATGTCAAATGTTTGTGTAATTCCTTGAAAAAGAGTCAAGGGGGTTTAACTCACAAGCCAATTTTAAAAAGTTTACAGAAAATGAACAAGAGTCAAATTTGTTTGGTAAATAATGAAGACTGAAATGAAAAAAAAAGTCCTGGTCCAGGTAAATGTTTTAACCCTTTATTGATATCTTGTAATTGTAGTTTAACAAGCTCTTAAGGCTTTTAAGCGAGGACAGTGGCAACCTAATGTAAGCAAAATGTTTCTAAAGTTTTGTATTAAGGAATTGTGTCCCAAAATGATCCTTTTCAACTCCCTATGATGGCATTTCATATGCATGTCTGTCAAGTCTTTTAATCAATATCTATCATGGTATAGATGACTCAATCTATATATATCAATCAGATTGCATGGTTGGTGTGTATAATATAATAAATACTGAGTGTAGGCTATTTAGTCTAATATTGCGATGTCAATTTATCATTTTATCATTCTTTTCTTCTCTATTTTAAAGACAGTCTCCATAACTTGGCAACTGCACGACAAAGTTTCCTGTTCTTGTTGCCGTTAAAGTTTATTTTATGATTGGCGAAGATTTTAATCTTATTAGGTATACAAACATAGACTTCTATATCACATAGCCATAAGATATATAAAACAAAGTGTGTGTGTTGATTGCTGGGGATTGGCCAAAGTATGAGAGGGATTAGTAAGTCTGACACATGCGGTTATTAGAAAAAATACACTTCACATCAAGGGAGTAATAATCAACTTTCATTACCATCAACCAAAACATATCGTCTGTGCTTGTTACTGTACTTCAGTATTGTGGTTTATATATAAAATCACAACTAAAAATGCTTTTCTTTACTTAGTGAGTAGAGATGAGATATCATTATTTAAGACTGGTAAAGAATAGGAAATATATTTACCTAGTGTCATTTTATGTAATTGTCTACATACATAGTGTAATGGAAGGTGCATAGAAGTGCTTTGTCCATTAAAATCCCCAATATTTAGTTTGGAGGCTGAGGAGACACAGTCAAGAGGTTTTCTGTCTGGTATGTGAACTTGCTGACAGAGGAAACACACTGCATGTTTCTGACACCGCAGGCATGATGTGAGGGTGTGTGTGTGAGAAAGGAGAATGGCACAGTATGTTGGACACAGATATCTGTGTGTGTGGAGGTGTTAGTATGTTGGCGTTTTGATCTGCAAAGCATTTTTTGTGAATGCCTGTGTAGGTGTTACTAGGTCTGTATGAAGTGCAAGATGTGAATGTGTGTGAAGGAAAAGGAGATTTATTGCAGATGTATAATCTGTGTGTACTGAGCCTTTGTTGTGTGTGTGTGTGTGTGTGTGTGTGTGTGTGTGTGTGTGTGTGTGTGTGTGTGTGTGTGTGTGTGTGTGTGTGTGTGTGTGGGGGGGGGGGGGGGGTTTGGGTGGGTGGGTGGGTGTGTTTGAAGTTAACTGTGTGTGATTGTTGGTCAAAGAGCAGGAGATTGCCATTGCATTTGATCTAGACATCTGTGTGTCTCAAGGTGTCATTTATGTGTAGCGTCAACAGCATCTCACATGTGAAAACTCTCAGATGGCGGCTTGGCCAGATCATAGACAACACACAGATGGAGGCATTGGGGGGGTTGACAGTAAATGTGTGTGTGAGACGAGGAGCTGGAAAAAGGATTGAGATAAACTCAAAGCCAGATCAGAGAGCAAAGACGGAGATGAGGCTAAGGGAGAAAAACATAGAGATATTTTAAAAAATGATAATGGAAACTGAAGCAAATCATTTGTTCATCAGAAAGCCATGAAGATGTCCAAGATAAGATAACTTTTGCATTATAAATGCTTTGTAAATACTGGTTGAAAACAGCCGTCCTTGATGTTTCTATGCTGAACCATTTTCTTTAAAAGGAATTTACATTATAGGTGAGACTCATTTCTCGCAGAACAGATTGGAAATGAACCAGAAACAATGATGGTTCAAATGTTTTGTCTCCTTAACTAAAAGAGGCACATAAATAATTTTGGAAAACGACAGGACCCCACATATATATGTTACGTTTTTGTCATTAGTACTTACCTGCCGCAAGAGAAAAACATACCGAGACCGAGGCTCTGTATTTCAAACCAAGTCAAAAACTTTATTTCTCTTTTCAACCTTTACACAGGCATACCAGATCGACTCTTTCCTTTTTGCCTTTCAGAATAAAAGCCCTCAACAAATTCACTTGTGTGTTACCAGAGGGAACTCAGAGTCACTGACAGTTTGCTAAAACGGAATTCAATAAAAAAAGAGAATGACGTTGAATCCGTACACTTTTCTCTTAAGAATGACAGTGTGTCTATGTCCATGTTGTTAATTTGTCACACCCCATGTATGTCAAAGCCTTTAGTCCTATAGAGGAATGCATGCTAATAACTTTTTTAAAGTATTGATTTAATATTTTTTAAAACTGGGCTGAGTTCCATAGAAAAGGAAGGAAGGGCACAGGGAGTTAGGACCTAATAAAAGTTTACATTGTCCTTGTACATTTTAAAGATAAAGCTTAACTCATAAAAAGTCCATCGAACACAGAATACGTTGGCTGCCTCTTGATAAACGATAGTCCAAGTATAGACTGATAAACCTTCGGTGGATTCCAATAGCTTTGTTTTGTGGCGAAACATATCCGGATTAACATGAGATTGATACCCCTTGAAGGTCAATGCACACAGGCATCTAAAAGTCTTGACTGCCTGAACCAGGAGTGCACTGTGACAAAAAACATGCGCCCCAAAGCTGGCAGGAATCACCGGGTTGAACGATGAATGGAAGTGGGGAATGTCCATGAAAGAGAGGAAACACCAATGAATTTCTAAGAACGGTGAGAGAAAAAAGGATAGAGGGTAAATCGAGGGAAGTAATGAATAAAAGATATTTGAATGTAGACGGAAACCAATGATGGGTCCATGAAAAGCAAGCTTTAGACATACATTTGATCCCACCCTTCAGACCCACTCTGACCAGTCTCACAACAACACTGCTCGCCAAACACCAAACACAGTCAAACGCATTATAACAAAATTTAAAGTAAACTACTTACAACATTGGGAAAAAGTAGATAAGAATGTTACTTGGCTCTAAAAAGAGATTATGAAGTGGCAGAATATCTCTCTACTGTCAGAGATAGAAAGCAGAGACAGATCCTAACCAAGTACAGGCTCATTGACCACAAACTGGCAATTGAAACAGGAAGACTCAAAAGATCCTGGCAACCAAAAGAAAACTGAATACAGTATGTGGTTACTGTGTGACAGCTGAGACTGAGACAGAGATGCACTTCCTCCTTAAGTGTGAAACATTTAGGGAAATAAGGAACAGTTACTTTAACAAGTTGAACTCTGTAACCTCTCAAGATTAAAGATACTCCAAGGAGAAGGAGTCACGGCACATCTTGCTGCCCAATATATACACACAGGCCACAACCTGAGGGACAGTGAATGATACACACACAAACACACACACACAGACAGACACACACACACCCACACTCTGAAAGGCAGTAGCAAGGCTAAGGAAATGGAAAGGAAAAGACTGGGGAAGAAGATGAGTGAGATGAAAGAAAGACAGATGGATGGATAAGAGGAAGAAGCTAACCTGAAGGCTGGAGGACACTGGTCCCTTTGAGGAGAAAAGGTTGACGGTTCAGGGCCCAACAATGTGGCTTTGACCATCTGTCATGTGGATTAGAAGTACTCCACTTACACTGAGGAGTTACGGAGGATGTGCGTGTCTCCATTTATGTTTATCTCGTCTACATAGAGGGAGTATCCTGTATCTCCTTTGTGAAAACTTTGTATATTCACTCTTGTTTCACTAGCATGGTCAAGTTAAAATAAAGTGTGTGTATATGTGTGCTAAGAAGCCAGCCAAAATCAGCCCCGTTATCTACAGTGATAGCCGTTATTTTACCAGTAGCATTACACTTCACAGCAGTTGAGGTTCATTAAGGGGGGTTCAAGTCCTGAAAAATAATTTCTCTAAACTTTCTACACCCATTGTTTCTCCTTTCCATTGTCTCAGATCATTTTTTTTTATTATGATTGGATTTAGTTTCGGCAAACTCCTTTAGTTTCATCCCTTAAAATATTGTATTGTGTGTTTACCATGTTTCCTGTGTCTCCTCTGTCAACTGTCTAATCAAGGTAAAAGGACCATTTAATTTATTTGGGTAAAGAAGGGGAAAGATTATTATCAGGGTTGAATAAGGAACAAGACTCAGAGTTTATATCCATGCTAGCACTTCTGAAATGCTGTTCTGATGCCCAGAGGAGCCAAATACAATTGTTAGCATGGAAGCATGCTCACAATTTGTATGGTAGGATTCAGCTGTTAAGTAGAACAGTACAATGTTTACTATATAAGTTTGCATGCATCCATTTTATAATTGGAATAACTAAAAAAGTACAGTTGCGGTCTGATTGGACTGTCATTGGTTATTTCTGGTAAGTTTATGACTAATACTAATATTTTAATCTGACTTTAAATTCCAAATTTACATTTGTACCCAATTTCCTTAAGTTTGGCAGGTTAACAGAAAAACGGGATGTATCATCAAATTTGCTGAGCTGCATTTTTTAACATGACATAGTCGTCTTTTTGTTCATTTCTACATCATTTACTGATTTGACCAAACATACTTGTAACATATGCATGATGTGCAAATAAGTGGTTCAATGATTGAGAAACGAGCCCCTAGCTTGAACAATAGTTGAAACAACGTTACGACAGCTTCAATATAAAACAAGAGCAAATGTAGTATGAAAGTTATTTTAACTTACATGATCCTCTGCTGTTCATGTGCAGAAAAAGCTTTTAGCACTCTCAACAAATCACACTCTCACAGAAACACATTGTGAAAACGTTATGCTCTGTTGGGCTAATGTTGAATTTGGCCTCGGTTAGTACGTCACCTACCACCAAGTGCATGCTGGGTCAGTCTTTTGGAATGACAGATGCCTTGCCAGTGTTTCATAGTAAGTCTTACTGTTCCTACTAAAGAAAGAAAAATCTCTCCATGAGTTGGGTAAACATCCTCCGCTCTGCTCGTGTATTTTTTTTTACTGGACACATTAAAGGATTGCCAGGCTTTACATACACAGAAGTGCAGCTGGATATTCCTGCAGAGAGCAGCAAGCACACAAAGAAAGAAAAACAGAGTGCCTGAGTGATTACACACACACACACACACACACACACACACACACACACACACACACACACACACACACACACACACACACACACACACACACACACACACACACACACAAACCCATTCCAAGAGGATTCTCCTCGCATGTGTCCCACCATTTGGCACTTTGGCTCCGAACCAATGTAAAGTGTTGAAACGATGGGAACCCTCCCTCATGCAGGATTCGAGACATTACATGTCACACACACTGAGGTGCCTCACCCCCCCGCCCCTGAAACAAACACAATCAATTAGTTCCACTCAAGCTGCTGACAGGAAGTGCTGAGCACACAGAGATCCTACCGTGGACTGATGTATCTATTAGACAGCCACAAGACAGCCCTTAGAGTTTCATTAGGTCATTTATCTGTTTCAAATCAAATCTTCTTTGTTATTTGTGTATCTATCTAAAATACTGTATCTGGATCTAAAATAGAGACACCCTATTCTTTAAAGATTTTTTTTGGCACTGTGTTTGTTCATCTTTATAGAGCTATTAATTTTGACCTCCGATAGAAACCTTATCCATTTATCATCACTGATTTTATTTAAAAAACAACTCTTGTTTAACATTAACATGTTCCCCGCAGAGTAACTGAGCCAACAACCTATTTGCTGGGAAAAACGAATAAAACAATAACAGATAAACTTAAAAGACATGTCCTTTTATGTTAGAAAGAGTACATAGTTTTTATATAATTTGAAACAAATAATAAAGAAACTGAGCCAACAGAAACATTTATAGATAGCTACAGGCCTTAGATAAAACACTGAGGGAGTGAGAGATGGAAGTAAAATAATAAGAGACTGGAGTTCAAGAAGAGACTTAGGGAATAAAATAGCATTGGTCTTTCTTTGGGGAGAAATATACTGTAACATGTTAGGAATGATGATGGAGCAAGGATGAGGAAGAAGTGAGAAGGGAGATTTGTGATGCAAAGGGAGGGAAATTGAGATTAAGAGAGGAAGGTAGCAGGGATGAAGAAATGGACAGAGGAAAGCCTGTGCTGAGAGGAGTGGGGTATGTCGTGGATCATATTGGATCAGAGAGATAAAGTTAGAGGGAGGCGTGTGGTACGGTTGAGTAATGGAGTAAGGGTGGATAAAAAACGGGGAGGAAAAGAGGATGAAAGTGGACGAACAGTAAAGATGGAAAGAGAGAAATCAACTGGCCGTCAGGGAGGGAGGATGATAAAGAGAGTAAGAGTGGTGGGAGAGAGAGATGATGAAATGAGGGAAGAAGGGAAGCAGCGGGGGTAAGGGTTGATGAGCATCAAGGGTGATGATGTAACACCCTCCGCTGTGTTTTGATTGGCCCGTGAAGGAAGATCGGGTAACAGCAAATCTGAGAGGCATCCTGAGACTGTGTGTGTGTGTGTGTGTGTGCGTGTGTGTGTGTGTGTGTGTGTGTGTGTGTGTGTGTGTGTGTGTGTGTGTGTGTGTGTGTGTGTGTGCGTGCGTTTGTGTGTGTATCAAAGAAAGAAGGAAATCAATATTAGGCGGTAATCTCACATTGCATTTATCATGGTTTTATCACATGATTAAGTGTGTAAAGAATGCGAGCTGTTGCTGTGAAGTGACATTTCAGTGAGCAGCAGTAACAGGTTGGCAGGAAATCCCAGGATTTACTCTGTCATAAACTATCTGGTATCACTGCCAGCACAGTTCCCTTTGAGTTTAAACAAAGGAAACACAGATAACAGGAGTCTAATAGCTGTGCACTTCTAAAGAACTATGGAAATGGATGGAAAGGGGAACATTGTTTGTAATTACAATTACGTCAGAAAGAAACACAATGATTCCAGATTAGACCTATCCTTCTTGTATATTGTGTTTGATTTATCGATAAATTGCTTACTTAAATGTCATCATAAATGTAATACCTTATTTATTTTGGTCAGAACCATTCCAAAAAGCCTGTCCCCATTTGTTAATAATAATATACAATTAAAAGCTGATTTGCTAGGTGTATAGGTCATTGGACTTTTCACAAAAATGTCAAAATAAAAGCCTTGTGTCAAAAGGATTCTGTCCACAGAAAACGCCAGCAGGCTACAGTAAACAATTAATTAAAAGGTGAATGTCTAACATATTATCCACATTGCTCTTATTACCTGATGTTTCAAAGGTTGGTTTTGGAAGAGTTTCAGATAGACTTCAGCTTGGGTCACCAACCTATTATATTCCCTTAAGAGAACATTAATACTGAAATGATGCTGTTTTCTCTTTTACTTTCTGCACATGCTCACTATTCAGATGTGACCTACATTCTGTAGGATAAGGATGGATCACACATTTTTCTTGAAAATAACTCCAGCTGGTTCTTATTTCTCTTTAGTGTGTATGAAAAAGTAATGGTCAGAAATAAAGACATACATAATGTAGGTAATTTGTCAAGCTCTAATACACATCTCATGCTGAACAAAGAAAGGATGAGAGGGAATATGAGACCTGGGAGAGGTGGAGGAGGTGGAGGAGTAGGAAGAGGAGGAGGAGTGGATGTGGTGAGAGGAGTAGAGGCACTCTGAGATGAGTTTTTTGTTCATGCGGCAGATTCCAGAAATACTTGGCCCACTGCAACAATATACACCCGAGATCTAATGATACCCTGGGAAGTCTGTCGGCGGTGTAATGAGTTTAACGTGTCTTTATTTGTTTGTGATCGGTGTGTTTGTGTGCCAGAGCTCGAGAAAACAAAATGTCAAAAAGCAAAACATTTAGAGATAGAGAATGACAGTTTAGCCAGCTGAGATGGGAATAGCTGAACCACAGTCTTGTTATCAGGATGGTGTGTGTATGTCTGTGTCTGTGTGTGTGTTTCGGGTATTCATAGCACAGGGGGTCTAATGGGCTTCAGATGTGTCCCCCTCTCCCACTGAGCCAACGTTAACACTGTTACTATTGTGTGTGTGCCTACATACATACTTGTGCGTGAGAGTGCGGATTAACACAGTTTACACTCAGCCTGGGCCCAATTTGTACATTAGAGATGTCAGCATGAGGTTTGTACGGGAGCTCTTTCATTTTCTGTTCCATTATTTTCTTCTGTCTCCTCTTTAACCAACTTTCACTCGTGCTTCTAGACCTGTCAGTGCAAATATTACTTTTTAACCACATTGCTGTACATTTGCCCTTTTTACCACCGGACAGAAGGTTTTGTTTGGTCTGTTGTACGTCTATCCCTCCATCTGTTGCTCTGATCCTGGAAAAAACGTTTCATTAAACTAAAGGTTGTAGCATGTAGCATGGGCCAAGGAAGAACCATTACATTTGGAGCAAATCTGAAAGACAGGGCAGATACACACAGTTTAACTTTTGTTAACATTGCTGGTGCACTCGGTGGTGTCGGAATAATTAACAAAAAAAAACAAAAGAAAACTCAAATCAGAATAAAAACTTTGAAACAGTTTTAGAGTTTTATTTGAGCAAAAATATGGAACACATCTTCTCTGTTGCTTCCATGTCATTTCCACATGAGCATTTCAAGCTTGTGAACAAATTTGATATCGGAAAAACTTCCCAATTTGGTAAATGGGGACCATCCAAGGAGCATGTAAATGCATCATACACCTTGGCGGAGGTCTGCTCTCTCCAAATGCCATTTTAGTACACATGCATGCAGCCCTCAGTTTCATCACACCACATCTCTTCTTTTTAAACCTTTAATCTGACATTTTTTAACATGTCATTGGGTGGTAAGAAATTATGTAAGCTATAGGTCTAACAAAAATACACAAACAAGCAAAGGGTCCACGGACCGTGTCGTCTGACTCCAATTTGACAGACAGCAGGGCTGGCCTCGTCCTGACTAAGTGGAACATTTACAATGTAAACAAATCCCAGAATGAATTAGTGCATACATACGTTTGATGTGGCTGAGACTGCAAGATGCGATAGCTGAGGTTTGACACATACAGTGAAGCCAGATGCTCTCCTGTGTGTGGCTTCGTTTTGGCAAAGATGCTGTTTGTCATGAAGCGTCAACTAGCTGCCCTCAGGGAAACGAGACACATTGGAGACAGATGTAGAAGTTTAACTATGGATGCTGTGAAGGTATTTGGAGATGTTAAGGTTCCTTGGACACAAGATGGATAAAAAAAAGAAATATTTAGCAGCATAGAGGAGAGAGACAGGAAGACGAATGGACAGGCATGAGAGATGAAATTGAAGACATCGTTAGAAGCGACTTCAAGGGAGAAAAACACCAGAGAGGAATTTAAAGATAGATAGACAGAAGAGACAGAGCATTATGGAGAATAGAGAGGTTAAACGAATAGACGAAAAAAATGTGGCGATTGGATTGACGGCAGGAGAGAGAGGGGTTGGTGAGAGGTGAGACAGTGGTGAGGTTTCCACAGTGAGGCGATGAGCTGCTAGAGTGATAACAAGCTGCAGATGGAAGCTGTTAGCTCACCTCCGTTTGTGTGTGTCTGGTGTGGATGTGGTTTTTATGTGCATTGTCATTTATAGAGTTGTGACTACTTCTGAGTGATTTACGAGATACAGCGGTAGGAAGAAAGAGATAAAGAGACATCAAACAGGATTCTGTGTTTGTGTGTACATTGCATGATGGTGGCAAACAAGAAAGAAAGAAAGAAAAGATCTTGAAAGATTATTTCTAGACTGAAGGATGAAAGTCTAGAAACCAGATATTTTGCAGACTTGTCAACAACCAGTGAAAATACACTGAGACACACACGCAGTCCTCAAACAAATACTGAGAAGAGTTGTTTGTGCGTGTAGCCAGTCATTGTTCAGAGAAACCAAACTTCATTTAAAATGCTATTTGTGCCCACCCTTTCTTATTTTGCTCTCAGCGCCAAAGGTCCTATTTTTTATAAGCTTAACCATCAAGTCAAAATGTCAATTTGTCCAGGACTGTGATTTATACAACTGACGACATTGCCATGAGCTTCAACGGTCCAGAATATTGCGCCAGGTTCAAATACAATTTACATGTTTTATTTGACTTCTTCCTTTTTTCCTTTTCATTTACTACATTGTGACAGAAGCAGGACTAGAAAAATAGGAGTTTGACTTGCAGCAAAGGGCTGGCCTGGCTTGGAGGGATGCTGGGTCGATCCACAACCGGAGGGAAGGGTGGTTTTGATTAGCTCACTAAAACATATCAAACCAAACATGAGCAACTACAATACAAAAAGTTTGTGGCATATTTTTCCCAGGTCTGGAATTGTGGATTGGCTTTACAACGGGGGTTGGCGGTGCGAGGTGTTAAAAATCATGTCCCATGTATCAATACTGATTTTAACCTGGGACACTGCTGTTACATTTAATGCGTCTTAACCACTATACGTTGGGGCAGATGTCTTGTAAACTAACGCACGGGTTAAAACTATGCCTGAGTAAGCTGACAGTATCCATCTCCCGCAATCATTCCTGTCAAAACAAAGAGGTGTGGCATGAATATTATATGTAACACCTACGTTATCTGTTAAAGGTCTCAGCACTCACCAAAAACATACACAGTCTCATCATCTGTCACCTACTCCTGTAAGGGTTCAGAACTACGTGGAAAAGGTTAAACTTGCGTAGACAGTAGACTTTGTGTAGAGCTGTCTACATGTTCTGCTGTCATCATAAATACTGCCTTCCAGCTAAACCATGTGGCCTCTACGTACTAAAAGGTGTAATCAATGCATTTGTGTTTTATTTACGCTGAGTGGTAACAAAATATTCATTTATGGTATGAATTGTATATGATGCTTTGGCACAGATCTAATGTAAAACAGTACCGAAGCTTATCTTCTCCTTCTGCTTCGTATGTTTTCTGCTTGTCAGGTCCAATAAATCCATCACGCATCAATGCTCTCTTACTGTCTTGCAGCTTTCTGTGCCTGACTTTCTCTGTTTTGACTCATTATTTTCTGACTTTTACCAGCTGCTGAATCTGAAACACCCCCTCCCCTTCCATTTCTAACTTTATTTTGTGTTTTGCTAACTTCCTCCAACTCCCTCCTTCCCTACACACTATCCCCGATGTGTTCCCACTCATGTGTCTCCTCGTTATTCTCTTGCAAGCAGCCTTTATTTCTTACCAAAGCATTCCCCTTTTCATTGTCTTCAGAGGATTTTGTGTAACAACAATTAACAAGCTACAACGTGGGTCGACCTCAGTGGAGGACGACAGAGTTTCACCAAAATAGTTCAGGTTTTGATTTGGCTGCTGTTAAGACCCTATTAGGGAGTATATATACAGAGAAAACATCATTATGTGTTAACCTGTTGAAAGTGCTCTCCCCAAAGTTTCTTGTGCGCTGGTAATAAGGGTGATCTATAGAGTGAGGCTGTTTGAATGTGTGTGTGTCTGTTTGTTGAAGCTTATGAGTTTGAGAAACGGAGATGTCTAATAAAAACAGATCATCTGTGTGTCTGCGAGGCCTCAGTGATGGACAAGGTGTCCCTGGTACAGGAGGCCCCTGTGCTTCACTCAGTCAATACCCTTGCTGAGTGGTGAGTGACTGAGCCTACTTTCCCAGCGCGTGTGTGTAAGGTAGTGTGTGTTGGGCTGAGGGAAAAGGAGAGAGAGGAAAAACGAGCAGGACAGACGAGTGATGAGAGGTAGATGGAAAACCGATTCAGCTGAAAGACTGCTCCACTGAGACTTTGGCATACCAAAGATGTCTTCTCACAAACGTATTTCACTCCTCATCTTGTTACCAAGGTAGAGAGAGAGAGGGAGAGGTGATGCAGAAGAAGTGTCATGAAGCAAAGGTATGAGAGGCACATATAACCAACACTTTGTCACTCCAAATATGTGAAACACGTCAGCTTGGTCAATATTTTTTGACAACTTGAAGCACTGGGTACCCCCTTCAGCATTAGTTTTTTAATGTGAAGGGTACTCAGAGAAACTTCAACAAGTGGTTAATGTTTTGTGACATACTGTACATGACATAAGTTATGTTATAATGGGTTATGTTCTGGCAAACCTTTTGGTTAGGTTTCAGAACAGATCATGTTTGGTTTACAATAAATACGTTTGTTAAAAAACTGACTTACGTCACTTCTTAGTTAGGTTAAGGGAAAGATTATGGTTCAGGTTTAGGTACGTAACAAATGAAAGTAAGTTACATAAGTTGACTTTCATACATAACTTGAAATAATGTTGAGTTATGGTTTGCCACAGTACATGGAAAGCTGTCTTGTGGGTGAAATAGTTTTTTTGATCCGTCAGTCCACTCTGACGTCCTCCCTATGCAGACTTTGTAGCTCTTTATGCTATGTCACCTAGCTTCCCCCCATACTTGTGTCATAATTACTATAGCCACTAGAGCCAATAGTATAAAACTGACCCCAGAGCTGTAATTGGAGCGTCTTTGCTTGACGTGTACTCCAGGGTCACATTAAAAAGCTGTCTTTGAAGAGTTGGGAGTACCATGCTCAGATGTAGCAGAGATTGTTTGAGATAGTGGAAGATTTTGGAAGCTGTAGGAGGCCTTGAAGCAGCAAGCTTGCTGAATGTGTGTGTGTGTGTGTGTGTGTGTGTGTGTGTGTGTGTGTGTGTGTGTGTGTGTGTGTGTGTGTGTGTGTGTGTGTGTGTGTGTGTGTGTGTGTGTGTGTGTGTGTGTGTGTGTGTGTGTGTGTGTGTGTGTGAACCACCTGTGTCTGGCTGAACTTGAATTCAACCCAGTCCCTACCACTCCTGCAGAGTTGTTGCATCAACCTTTTGAATTTGAAGCGTCTGGCAGATCAGAGAGGAGAGCCAGGTGCAGGCTGCTGTGTGCAGATGGATTCCTGCTCTCCTACTGATACATGTTATCTAATATGGGAGTGTGTGTGTGTGTGTGTGTGTGTGTGTGTGTGTGTGTGTGTGTGTGTGTGTGTGTGTGTGTGTGTGTGTGTGTGTGTGTGTGTGTGTGTGTGTGTGTGTGTGTGTGTGTGTGTGTGTGTGTTGACAGCAGCAACAAGAGTTAGTTTGGAGTCAAATACTATTTGGATAGTGGAGCAAAAGGCGATGTTACAAGCAGATCCACATGGGATGTTTTCTGTACTGTAGAGAAAACTACATATCACTTCCAATAAAGCACAAGTAAGCTGATTACTGTCAGATTAAAGTAAAGGCAGCTTTGACAAATGATTAACCAAATGTAAAAATATATATGTAGTTTTGTTGTAACTGGGAGAATCATTCCTTACGCTGACAGTCATGCAAAATGAGTTTTAGAATCCATTAGAGATCAGCATTTCAGGGAGCAGAAAAAACTATTTTCCATCGCTAAATGAACTTTTAACTCATCACTGCTCTTTCTGTTTGATCTCCTACTGCTTGGATTTTGTGCTTTGTTGCTAAAAAGAAACAGTTTTAGTTTTGTGAAAAGAGCATTGACAAAAAGCTGATGTAAATGGACATGTGTTTATATGTTGTGCTCATCATGTTCCTCTTTCTCTCTACAGACCTGCTGTCCACCAACAGGTCGTCTATCTTCAGCGGTCACCACGGCCAGCTCTCTCTTAGCGCCGTCTTCCTCGATGAGTACCGGGACCGCCTATTCCTTGGAGGGAAAGATATCCTGTATTCTCTCCTGATGGGACCCACCAGCAGTGAGTCCAAAGAGGTGAGCTTTTGGAAAATAGTAAATCTATCAGTTATTTTGATTTATTCGTCTCTAGTGATTGATGTTTTGTAAAAGGTAAGTTACCGCACAGTGGACATTCATCATTCCGCTTTGATTTAAGCTGCAGTGACTGTGCAAGTGGTTTCAATCAGTAGAAGATAACATATGACTTGAAGAGATAGGCGTACCACTTGGTATTTTCCAGAATTCCCTTTGCAGAACATCTGTGTAAGCACTGTAACTCGTAAATCAGCCATAAACGTTGTGACTCAAACATGAACAGCCATTTAATTTTTTATTGCTGCTTCAAACTGGAAGAAGAAACTGATAATATTAAACAAAAAGAGCACTCAGTGTTCAGGGACATAAGATAGAAATGAATAGATCACACACCTGTTTCCTGGGTACGTTTTTGATTTCCCTGATCCATTTACTATAGGCATGTACAGTATACATGAGAATTTGTGGATAAATTCAGTTTTTCTTGAGTATGAAGCTGTAGATATTTTTATTCAAACAGGGATGTTCTAATACAAACAATCCCATGTTTTGATCTGTACATTCATTCTCATCGATGCTTGTCCAACACAGAGATTATACTGCCAAAAAAAATGTCTTCGGCTCGCCAGCAAGACACGAGAGATGAGTTACAATCCAAATTTCAAATATATTTACAGACCTGCACATTTTCAATGTAATCAAACATTGGGACTCTGAATTACAGAGAGAGAGAGAAGAATGTTATTGTGCTATTCATTATAGCAGATTTTGGAAACACTGTTTCAATAAGGTTTATTATGCTTTGGCACTGAATCCAAGTATGTTAACAATTACAGGAAAATCGGCAACAAATATAAAGTTGGAATTCATATTTAGTTTAATTTATTCAGTGGCAAAGAGGACCTAGATACTGTATATGTTCAGCTGTGATTTGTGGCATAAGGGACATTTGAGTTTTTGCTCATGATTTTCAGACATTTATTGGAAGACTCTGGCACGATGGAAATTAGCAAATTCTCCATGAAATTGTAGATCTGAGACAATGTGTAGCATATATCATTAATTTATATTTGATTTCCTGTAGAGCGCTTGATGTAGGCCTACTCTTTGTTCCATTGAACTAGTTTTTAGTAAGCGGAACATAAATAACTCTCTCCTACAGAAATCCTTGGTGTGCTCCAGCACTTTAGCTAAGAGCAGCAGTATGTGTGTGTGCATTATTGTGTGTGGTGCTGCATGGGTCAAAGAGACTATGATGACACAAAGTGAACAGGGAATTTATATAAAAAGAGGGCCAGATGTAGCCCACCTTGTTCTCTTTTTAATGCCTCCTCTCACTGCATTCTGTCTTGGCTGAGGTTCACACATGAAGCTTTCTGATTTTCCAGTTTACGGAGAGCTGTTTGAGCCTTTAATGCCCGGGCTTCTATCAGAGCCAGTCATTGTGAAATCCATCCACGATGCCAGTCCAATGAAACAAAGGTTTACAAGATGACACATCTGCCAAATATTCCGTAAACCACAGCTGAACGTGAAAAGAAAAAGAACAAAGTGAACATAAACTGTTTGCCTTCACACAAAAACTGTTTTCACTTCGAGACTACATGTTGGTGTTAAATCAATGTTAAATTGAAAACTAAGGTGAATGTGGAAAAGTAAAGGGCAGATGAAGTAGAGTCAAAAGTAAATTAGTCTAGCTTAGCACAACAACAAGGAGCAGTAAACAGTTAGCCTTACACTCTCCCTTACTCAAGTAAAAAATACACATTTCACAAACCACCATAAAATCAAAAACAAAACATGTACTACCATATAATAATTAGCTTAAAGAGTGCTTGCAGGTAATTAGGAAAGGGCCATTGTTAGCCTTGCTTCTACTCTTTACCGTATGTTAAGCTAGGCTAACCCTGTGTTAGCCTCAGAACCATACTTAGTGCATCATAATGAGATGGTGAAGTGATATTATCATCTCAGTTTTGGAAATAAAGTAAATAAGTAAATAATGATGTGTATGTTTAACTATTACTTTCAATTTAATTTAAGATGTGTATTTAGTCTGAGTTGCGAGTTATAATGTCAATTTCAAAACCAGAACAAAGCTTTTAACTGCTCTGAAATCAGACCAGGGTTGCCAACTTTGGGTACCTGGCTGGAGTGAGATTTTGATATCATGGGTTTAATTACACATATGCCCACTAAATGACTGCTATCCTCTCCATAGTGGGACCTTACCTTAGCCTATAAGTAATATAGTAAATAGAGTAAATAGTAAATATTCCACTTCACCGTCCCTGCCTTGAACATAAACATCTATGATTGGAATACATTTGTCATCTTTAATTATTGTATACGCAATGGTGGTTGGAATTTATTTTTCTTAATGTGGAGATGTGGTTGACACCTGAAACATGTTTTCTCATGTTCAACCAGCTAGTTTACTTTGCTCACTGTTTCCTTACATGTGGTATCTTGTGTTGCTGTCCTTTGGTAATTTTGATGGCTTCGGGCCCAGCTTGCTTAGTGCTGGTTAATGCTAGAATAATCCATTTGGTTCTCAAAGTAATAACATTTGAAAAGCGATGTGTTGATCAAAGCTTAGCTTGTGTTTAAATTCAAACCTTCTCCCCTGGGACAATTTTTTTTTCTATTTACTATTTAGTGATTTAAGAGTTCATGCAATGTTTCAGCCCAACATTTATATCAGGCGATTCAGTCAAAAAATAAACTCATTACATCCCATGATTTATTCTGTCTACTTCTGCCAAATGTCGCTTTGGCTCAGCAACACTGAGCTGACAAAGAAGGCAGATGGTTTCGTGCAATAATACAGCTGATTCAACTAAAATTGAAAAGTATCTGCTTACGTCAGTTTATATCTGCATGATGTTGCTACATACAGTAGCAGGGGTCCCAGAGTTACATGTATTGGGACATTCATCGCCACATGGCAAATATTTTGAAATATTTTCCATTCCTTCACATTGAAAAGTGTTTTGATCTAAGACATCATTTGATGATTTCTGTAGTTCTTTGATATTGGCTAACTTTTAAAGTATTGTGTCTTGAGCTAATGAGTTTCCTTTTAACTGTAACTGTTTAATAACACAGGCAACTAAAAGTTAGGACCAATTTACATTTGATTGATCCTTACTGTTCTGCTTGGCATGCTTGTTTCCTGGATGGATTTTTCTGCAGTTAAACACATGAATTATGTGTGAGTGTTGAATAAAGTTTAAAGAACACTTAACATTGATGAAGAGTCAGGAAACAGTTAAACAGAGAAGAAACGTGGATGGCTGCTGGAGTAATACCATATTTCCTCGAGGGTGTGGAGCGAGACTCTTGGACGATAGATGGGATATTGCAGTAAGCTGACCCGTGTTTGGAGCAGGGCGTGATCTCACAGTTTATCAGTATCAGTGAGGCATGCTATCAGAATACTTTAGGTCAGATTGTCTGTGAGCCAAGCTTTTTGACAGGCACACATTTATATCAGTACAGCATCATGCCAAAGAAACCACTCCAGAGATCATGACCATGTCAAGCCAAGTTTTTCGATCGGCACTGAGTTATTTATTATTTTCAGTCAGGCATGAAACAAATTATTACTTCTAATGGTTTCCCACATTTGAAAGCCAGGTTTAAGACAAAAGCAGGCTGGGTGTCGGACAATCACAAGGTGTAAAGGAGACTCTGCTGTCTATCAAAACACGTTTGCAGGAGTTTGAAATCTATGCCGGTTAAATTCACTATAGGAAATACTTTAAGCAAGGAACCTAGTTAAATTAAGAGGTTCTCTTTAAATGTAAAGAGTAGAAAAAGGTGAAAGCAGCCTGGCAAATTCCAACGGAAATAAAATCAGCCTGGTGGCACCTCTAAAGCTAACTAGCATGCTGTATGTTGTTAGGTGGGTTATGTGTCCAGCTATTATTGCCTGAGGCCATGCAATCAGTGGAGACCCCAGGAAGTTACTGGTCCCAAGCTGAAATATTGTGGAACACAACTTCCCAGAAACCAATGAATTGTTATTTTTAGAGTTTTTAATACAATAATAAGCTCAATTTGATCTATCCTAGTATGTCATATTTCATCTAAAATGCAGTATGTATTTAATCTGCATTGCAATAAATGACATTTATATTATATTAGAGTGGTTAAAATAATTCCAGGCTCTTTAATGTCACATTATTTGTATTGCAGAACAGGATATTTTGAACTTTATGATCCAGGTATTAGTTATCATGACAATAAGTGCACTCTCTCTGTGATGAATTAGGATTTATGACCAGAAGACAAAATCCACCTCTATTTCTGTTGTATCATTCATCACTTACCATTCACACTCGTTTCAATCCTTTAGATACCACAGTGGCCTGTTGCCACACACATGCTCCCAATACACTGAACATAAGCAGACATATTAATGAAAGTCCGGACCATTTGTTTTATCATATGGTTTCTTTTCTCCCTGTTAGCCAAATCAAAGCCAGTTTCCAGACAAAGACTTATTGTCTTAGAGAATATTTTGCAGAAAACTACAGTATCACACACATCATCAACTCATTACTGAGAAAGACTTTGGCTTTCCTCTTCAGTGGCAATTTGATTTTCCGAAAGCAGTGTGAAAAGCAGTCCCATTCTTTTGGTCCAAATTATATTTCATGCTCATCTGAGATTCACTTCTTCTTGTTGTTGAATTGGCAGAATGAGAGGAAGACTTTGGTACTTTCCCCAGAAGGAAATAGTTGATCTATTCTGTGAGAACTTGAGTTAAAAATTACAAAGCATATTATTTATTCATACTTTATTTTGAAACCACAGATGGTCTTGTTAGGACACTAGTTTTGGCTGAGCAGAGATTGTCTGCTTGTTTATAGCCAAAGGTCGAGTTTCATTTCTAGGCACGAAACAGAAGATGGACACCGGAGGGGACTGAGTCTGTAAAGCCAACATTATAACTCTAACTCCCATAACAAGTTTAAAGTCTTTCATAACATCAAAAACACTCCTTGTTTTTATGTTTAGTATGTTGTTGAGGCAAGTAAAATATTTACAATAGAATAATTTAATCAGAGAACACTTCCACGTTATTTTGCCTGGAGTTCATTCTTAAATCAATCAGGATTGGTAAGTCGTTGCAAACGTATGTAACCATCCCATGGAATTAAGGGCAATATTAAGTTTGGTAATTGGGTTTAACTGTCAATCATTTTTTCCCCTCTTATTTAAGGTCAAATTCACCCAAACTATGAAACAAAACTACTATATCACTCCCTTATGGTGGTATCTAACCAGTCAGTTAGTTTGTGTTTAATTTGTCCAGGTTTTAAGATACACATCTGCCTCCAGATCTGATTAGTGTTCACCCCCAATGTGTTCAGTTGGAAGTAGAATTTCAGTGACGGATTATCCCAAAACATGGACAAAATCAGCTTGGTAACCCCTAGAGTTATGTTATGTTTTCCCCTGTAATTTGGATGAACCAACGCTTTTACATTTAACTGCTATGATACATTTATCTCAATCAAGGTTTTCTGCTTTACAAGCTCCCAAGCCCTCGGCTCTTGATTCCCAAACCTCTGTTTCGTCATATGTAGAGCATCTGCGCTGCTCAATTTGCAGGGAGAGTAATTCAGATTTAACAACACATGGGCTGATTATTCTGTTTTGATTGCATCAACAGAGTCAAATAAAGCCTTTATGAGTTCAACAAAGCAATTACATTTTGCAATATGGTTGAATCTTTTGGATGTTTGCATTACTTGAAAGTTATGAGGTCATTAATCATCATGCACATTTTCTTCTTTCTCTGTTCCTTTATCTTTTCCTCTTCTCTTCTTTCATAGATTTACTGGCCCCCATTACCTGGCAACAGAGAGGACTGCATTCAGACGGGAAAGGAACAACAGGTAACCGACTGACTTTTAATTCCTTCTTGTTTTAAGTATTTCTATTAAACAGCCTGGTCTTCTAAAAATGACATTCCTATACATTGACACTCTGTTGTCAATTAGTTTTCAAGGGACAAATGTTCTTCCCTAACTGCTCACATTTTATATATGACAAATACACCAAGTAGTGTTGGCTAAAGTCTGCGTAGGGGGGAGATCAGTGACGTGATGGATGATAGGCCCAACCTTATTTTACTCAAGTATGTACATTTTCATCCCTTACTTAACTTGTGTATGTAGTTCAAGTCAATAGCAAATGAGCTTATTCTAACACAAACCATGACTTTTTACTAAACCTTACCAAGGGGCTTTGATTACCACATAACCACATATTTAAAACTGTGACCGAAATCAGGGAGAAAAACGCTTTTCTTGAAATGTAGTTGAGAATGCAATTCAACACATATTTTATAGGGTTTCCATTTGATGAATGCTCCCTACTAGTTTTAATAGGTATTTTAATAATGTGTTTTACTTTACCCGCCCTTTACTTGTCTTCAAGTTCCTATTGTCCAGAAATCACCTAACCCAGAAATCAGCCTCCCAACTTCTTCTATTTAGCCAAAAGCATTGAAGTACACAGTTTGTACTCTCTAGTAGAGACTAGTTTTCATATTTGTTTTTCAGTTGCTTAGTTTCTGTAGCAGTCAAGAAAGATTTCCTGTCAGTACTAAACCAACTCTGTTGCCAATGTCCTGTCTGTTTGCTGATTGATTAATTTATCTGCCCATAGCCTGACAGTCTGTCTGTCTTCTTTCTACCAGTATTGGTGTCTCCATTTAAAGTCTCATCCCTGGTTCCAATAACTGGAACGTATTACAATGCTGTCAAAAATAAACTCCACAGACCCAGCTTTTTCCATAAACTAGGAGACTACAATGACCTACGCTGTTGAGCAGTTCTATACTGTTTGCCAAAATGACTCCAGTGAATTCAGAGAAGCAGCTCTCAGCATGGCACATGCATCCTACAAAACATCGCTTGTCAAGTTGGTTTTTGGAATTTGGCGATTCTGACTGCTCATCAGCTGAATCGTTTTTCCACGTCCATCACTATTTGACTCTGTGGTTCTCCTGTATTGCACATGTGGTGATGGGGAGTGCAGAATGTTCCTTGAGCAGTATAACAAGTATGTTTAAAGCATAATTAGACGGTTTGGTGCCATGCTGTTCCCACAGATCCCCTAAAAAGGTTTCGTAAGCTATCAACTGAGTTGCTATGAAAAAGGCCATTGTTTTATTACTAGAGAGAAAGGAAAGAGAGCTGCAGGGACATAGAAAGCTTTAAGAAGCGTATTGTAGAGGAAAGTTAATGAACAATTTAATTAATTCTGTGAGGGAGTAAAATTGAAGAAGAGAAAAAAAAAGGAAGGGCAGAGGCCATCTAATTACGATCATGTTTAAGACAAGATAAAATGTGATACTGTATAAGTTACTTTAAATCCCATAGAAAGAGAAGGGGAAGAGAATGTTATTAGAAAATTGTTAACAGGAAAGAAAGATCTCTATTGAAGTAAGGAGGGTAATGTAGTGAATATGTGTTATAGCAGTGTTGCTCTAGGTATGGTAATGCCAGTCTATTGGTCGGCCCACCACTTTGGCCTCGATTTAAATATCTCAACAACTTCCTGGTTGACTACCATTATATTTTGTTCAAACATTTAATGGTCCCCAGAAGATGATGCTTCTTGTTTCTGTTGATCTCTTGGGTGCTGGTCCATTGCTACCTTGAAGTTTTAAAAGTGGCCAGTGAAATGTTTCGACCATTGTAGGATGGATTGCCTTGACGTTTTATGATCCCAGTATAATCTACCAGCATTATTGGGGCAAATATCATATGTTAGCATTCTAACACGTGACACTCGGGCGGTGTAAGGCTCTTAAAGTCTTATTAAGATGACAAAATAATAAAGCAAGCAATAATAAATATGGATAGGAAATAGGAAAGGAACTCCGAATAAAATGAAAGGGAAGGAAGAGGTTTTGTAATGAACTCTCTTTTCTTTGATGTACTGAGACGTCTTTAAATTCGGTCCCAGTAGGAGAAAATGCTCTGAGTGGCTTGAGTGGTGCACAGAATACACAAACCTGCTCTAATTACTCGTTATCACACATGTAGTAAATCACACACACACAAACACACACACACACACACACACACACACACACACACACACACACACACACACACACACACACACACACACACACACACACACACACACACACACACACACACACACACACACTCACCCAAACACAGACACAAGATGAAGACACTGTGGTACATGTTCTTATAGGTCTGTGGCTTTTTGTGCCGCCTTGGCATGAATCGGACAGCTAGCTCCATCTGGAACGTGTTTAAAGGTGTGTGTGTCTATAATGTAAAGGAATATGCTCTCTGTGTTTGAAGTGGCGGGTGTGTCTTCGGTGTCTTATATCAGTTTTATTAGGTGTTTCCTCTGCGCTTGGCTTTCAAGAAGCTATGTGTGCGTTTGCGTGCGCTACCATACTGTCCATAGCGGAGAGGAGGAGTCACATTGCATTATTAGACAGGTCTTAAAAAGTTTGTGTGTAACTCTACCTTACAAGTGCCAAAGGAGTCATAAAGACTGTGTGTGTGTGTGTGTGTGTGTGTGTGTGTGTGTGTGTGTGTGTGTGTGTGTGTGTGTGTGTGTGTGTGTGTGTGTGTGTGTGTGTGTGTGTGTGTCTGTAATTGAGTAACCGATAGATATGTTTTTCGGCATCTTTTTGCATTCCTTCACGAGTTTTTCTGGTGTCAAATCTGATGGATTACTGTTGTATCCTCTGGCATCTACAAAGCTAAAGTCACGCACACACATGTGTTTCATGTCATATGTTTGCTGTTGAAAGGTGAAAGGTCTTGACATTGTTTTGCTGGACGTTTGTGTTTGATGATGGAGAAAAAAGACATGAGACAGATAGAAAGAAAGAGAGCACTATTTCCAGTCCATGTCGCATAATAACATCTTTGTTATCTGGATATCACACCTTGAGAAAACACAAGTAAAGCAATCCTTTTTTAACATTTGAATGTAAGCTTTTATCTTTACAGACTTCTTACAAGTGTTTACCACCTTAAACATGTATTTACAGCGATAGCGTTCCCTCCCAGAGTCGCAGCCTTGTGACCTTCTCCATCATTAGTTACAGCTCGGACAAATAAATAACAGACTGAAGGGAGGCACTCAGTGAATGCACCCGAGCATGCAGTGTCTTGCTCTCACTGTTCACACATTGTTCTGCTTCGATCTGCATTGTCTGTTTATAATTGGGTCGATTATTTAATCAGCTTGTTGCTTCCTCAAGCAGTACAATTGTGTTACATACTCATCCCCTGGGTTTTACCACAAACAAAACTTTGCTGGATCAGAGCAAGGATAGCAGAGGGGACAAAGTGTGGATAATACAGCTCTGACAAAACAAAATGAGACATTGTGAATGCAAGTCAGTACATCTCGCGGAATTTCAAAACACTGGTCCGTAGACTTAGATCTGTGTTTTGTTCTCTACAGACAAGCTCGATAGTGCCAGTAATCGGCCTTCCCTCATGGTTTGGTTTTATCAGTAGAGCTGTGATTGGTTCCACTATTGTTTGAATCTTTGGTGTCCGAGTGTAGGGAGGTGAGAGATTGTACTGCAAACAAAAATGTTAAAGAGAAGTTATACTGCAGCAATACTTTCTTAAGAAGGTCAGAGCTTTGTGTCTTACCAACTGTAAGTGTTGGTTTGAATATTTTCCAAGAATGTAATGTTTTTAAATCCTAAACGGAGTATGTTTATAATGTTAAAGCTTTCCGAACTCAAAGAACACTTAGAGTTTAGAAAACACTGAGTAATGGTTGGAATGGGAATACTTATTTAGACTGACTTTATAAGAGCCCAAAAGAATACCTGTTTTTTTTAAATTGCATCTTTGAACTTGGGAAAGCTAATACTGCTGGTTAACAGACTGGAAAGAAGGAGGGCCAAACAATTTGGTACCCGCAGTATGTAGAAAAACAAAAGTATGGTAAAGTTTGTACAGAAGCAGCGGTTCTTGTGAAATCCCTGAAACCATTTTAATGTTGACAACAAAATGAAAAAAATCATTTAGGATTGAAGTTGCACTATGCAATGTCCTTCTCGATATTGACTTGTGCATTGGTAATTTATGTTTGTTCCAATCCATAAAAAGACGTGATGTGTTACTGTTTATACGGGTATAATACAGGACAGTATTATATATTTAGGTCCCGGTTTTGCATGGACACAGCAGCTTCTTTTAATATTGACGAAAGAAATGCTGCATAGGATAGAGACACAGTGTGGTCTGTTTCAATCTCCAAAATGTTGCAAAATGTTGGTTGCAGCTGTTACACTAGGAAGCCAAGCAGGTAACAGTTTTCTTGTTTTTTTAATCCTAAAATAATGATTCAACTGTTTAACATGCTGGGAGTAGCTGGTATATGTTGGGGAAAAATCCTCTCACGCATTTGGCAACAGTTTCTTGCCATGCATGAGTGTTTTCAGTGCTGTCTGGAAGTCAGTGGAGAGTAAAAAACATGTTTCTTTGAGGATCAAACAACTGCTGACACCAAAGCCTTGAAGAGGCCGGTTCATCCAGCTGTCCCGCTTTGAACTTCGTTTATGATATTTCTGTGTTTGTGATTGTGTTTGTCAACTGTAGCCTTGTACAAGTGCATATTTGTGTGTGTGTGTGTGTGTGTGTGTGTGTGTGTGTGTGTGTGTGTGTGTGTGTGTGTGTGTGTGTGTGTGTGTGTGTGTGTGTGTGTGTGTGTGTGTGTGTGTGTGTGTGTGTGTGTAATTGTGAATGTGTTGGCCCTCATTTCCTGTTAGTATTATGGAATCAGACTTCTCTCCACTGAGCATGGGCTGTTTATACTGGAAACTGCTTTCCATTTTCCAAACTTGCCTCTCCCTGCCCGGGTCACTCGTCACAGAACATGTTGAGCAGCTGGAGCTCTCTTTGCTGTTAGCTCCATGTTAGCTTTTCCACTGTGCTCCATTAACATTGCTAACAAACTGGCTGCGACCAAGAAAGTGAAGTAATTTCAAGTAAAGCTATCACATTTTTCCAAAACAGGGGTGTCCAAACTACAGCCCGGGGGCCAAATGCGGCCCGCAGGCCATTTTGAATCGGCCCTCAGCATATTCTAAAACTATAATGGAATATGGCCCACAAATTAAACTTGTTAAAATGTTAAAATATATTAATGAGCCCAATGTTCAAATAAATTCAGTCATTTAGAATTTAAAACATTTTCTAACAAATCTTAGTTGATAAAAAAAGCCCAATAACTTATTTCTGTAACAAGCTTGAAATTGAACCTTCATATTAACTCTTATTATAAGCAATCTAAGGCTTCTGTTTTAAGGAATGAGCTGCCAACAAAATTAATGAAACCTTAAAGAGAGATGGGATGTAGGCAGTTTTTTCCTTAAACCACTTGAATGTATCGCGCATTATTCACCTACATTTGATTTGTTTTGCTAACTTATAACTTCACTTATGAGGCAACATTCACCTCTATAAGTGGCCCAGCTCTCCGTATATATTTTTCTGTATGTGGCCCTCGGTGCAAAAAGTTTGGACACCCCTGTTCTAAAACTTCCTCTGTTTCTCTCTACTTTTCTCTTTTCTCTCGTTTTGGGAGAACATGCTATGTTGATGATCTAAATCCACATGCTGTGTTCTCCCAAATTGCCAATAACAAAGCTAGCTTGCTGATGATGCAGACTCTGGGCATGCAAATCAGAATGAGTCTTTCAGATTTGCCTGTTAGTTAGTTGGTTCTTATATGACATTGCCACTTTTCACTTTAGGTCCTTTTTGGGCTTGCATCAATGCACTATTTTTGCAAACCCAGTTTATTTTACAGAAATATCAATAACGTGTATTTCGATGATGTAGCAAAGAGGTGCAGAGTTCAAAACTGTCAGCCCATTCTAGATAAACTTGGAAGATAAATAATATGAAAGATATTTTCCTGGTGCTTGAACACATTTCCTGATTACATTTGCAAATTACATAAAACAAAAATGCCTGTGTCTCGGCCAAATTATGATGCTGCATTATACTTACCATAAACAAATCAGACTATAATGAAAATGATTTGTGGCCTGTTACTGCACATATTCCTCAATATAAAGATCACATTTGCCACACTCTTTCTTTATGTCATGAAAAAGACATTTGTCTTCACTATCGCACTGTGGAGGCACCTTCTCTGCTACCGCAGCCAACATTTTTTTCTTTCAAATATCTGGAAACCATGTTAGAAGGGTCCATATTCATATGTCAAATAAACTTTGAATCAAACCATTGGACTGGATATGTTTTCTCAACCAGCAGTACAAATGTTTGTGACATGGGAATTGATTTTGCTGTTATTGCTCCACACCTTCATATGCAAATGAACTTTTGTTGGATGCAAATTGTCCTGGTGTATGCGCCAAAACAAGCATACTCCTTTGGAAATCAACACATCATTCAAGGCTAGGAGAGGCTGCCAGAGTCTTGGTAATGTTCTGTTTCTCAGTCTGTTTATGTTAATGGAACATATTTCTAAAAGCAAATGTAGTTATAACTTGATGTTTACAAGTCTATACATACAAAGGGTATGTCAACCCCCAAGACACAAAACTGTGGTAGCTGTGGTCAGTTTAAAAGTTTGAACAGTGTGAAGCAGCAGCTTGACTTCGCTAGGAAGGAGCATTTGTGGTCAGCCAACATCCCCTTGATATTCAAAAGGTTACAAATGAACATTGCAAGCTTTTGTTTCTACCAAACACCATGACCCTGGCTAGAAATGCAGTGATTGATTAAATCAATTTAAAATTCTGGCTCGATTTTAAGACTAATCCCTGAAATCGCCCAGTGAGATAAAACCATAATTAGCAATCTAACCACTTCATAGTCTGTTTAACACACCACTCCCTTTACTGCCACTTAATCTTAGAAAGACCACACAGACACGTTTAACCCCAAATCCCGGGGTAAGAGAGCAGGCATATTTCCTCTTTTCAACATTTCATCCCACTCTTTGCTCTCCCTGGCCTCAGAGATCTCTATGACTCCCTAAGTAGTAGAACGGAAACAGAGGAGTAACACACTTCTATTCATTCTAAATCCACTTGGTAGGATTTTAAAGACCTCATATATCTTCTATAACGATGTTGAGACCTAATGTACGATCTAGCTTTTAACATTTCCCTCCAGGATATGATTTCAGTAGGCTGGAGATAAATGTTACACTGGTTTGTCACAAGTAAAGCCATACAATGCTAATTTTAGGTAACTAATTAGAGGAAAACATAAAATCAAATTTGCTCATTGATATCCCCCCGTCTTCAACAGAAACATACTGGCACTAAAGATCCAACATACTCCTTGTATGTACTTAAGAGCAATTGTCTGTGTAGTTTATTACTGCATCTAGTTTTGTTTGGGTAGGAGTAATGAGCCAGCAGGACTGTAGTGACATGGTTTACATCGTATGCAGCACTGCAAAGCACTCAAGGAAATGAGCTTTTGAGAGGGACGTGGGCCACACACAAAATGACAAATTTACTGGATCCATTCACACACACACACGAGTAAAAACACAGAGACTAGTCTGGCACACAAGAACAAATCTATTCGTCAAAATCAGGAAAAGACCTTCACTCACAACATTAAAGGGGGGTCACGTCATCAAAACGGACTTCTTTAGTACTTCCTGCAAAAACGTTTTGGTTAGCTGCTCGGAAAACAGCCGATTCAACAGGCCATTAAGATTTTGTACACATCATGTATGCTCATTTACCGACCCTCATTTGAGAATAGTCACCAATTTTTTTGAGAACTACCTCTACAAAGGTGTCATATTTTGTTCTGCATGTCAATCAGAGCAGACTGAACTTTTTTGAAGAAGGACTTGAAAGCAAAAACTAATCGGAACCCTAACCCTGAAAACTAGCATAGTAAGTCCCCTTTTTTCAGACAAAGAACAATGCACAATTTCATCTAACTCATCTCAATTCAGGTAGCCTTGTTGAACAGCCAGACGGTCACCATGCAAATATGAGTTTGACCTTGTCCACTTGAGAGAACGTCACCCAGCCGATCCCTTTCTTTTCTGACACCCATTATGTCAGCTGCTGCTTTACAGACAGGAAGAAGGAAGTTGTCGTACCCTCTGCTTCCTCTGGACCTCTGTGTAGTACAGAAATGTCTCGATACTTGTTTCCTCAGTCATCACTTCTTTTGTTCTTAAGTGTGTTTGAGTGTCTGGCCTTTTGACATTGTCCACTTTAATATCCTTCTTTCCATTTAAGGCCTGTCTCCAGTTTAAGCTCTGCAAACACAGCAGCTGAGTATACGTATTCATTATTCAAGTTTAAATCAGAGTTATCGTTGGTGTCTTCTTATCCCTTATGACACAAAACATTTCACATTTAATTATCCCTCACATTTTATTTTGGCACCAAAGCATTTCTGATGCTTTACAAAGTCCTTTGACCCGTTTGTGATGAAACTTGTTTTACAACATCAGCATGTCACGTTGGCTGGAATCCAAAAACCTGAGATATGAGTCTTACATGGGACACTGAGGATATCACATTTCTTCTAATAAAGCTCTTTTCTTGGCCTTCATTATGAACATGTGGGATCAATAAGCCTCGCTAAGGAATCATTCTGGTTCTCTTCAGTACCCTGAAAATCAACTTATCTGCATTTGGATGACAGTTACCTTTGCACCGTGTGATTTGATTTATTTAAGGGCCCTTCCCTGTGTGTGTGTGTGTGTGTGTGTGTGTGTGTGTGTGTGTGTGTGTGTGTGTGTGTGTGTGTGTGTGTGTGTGTGTGTGTGTGTGTGTGTGTGTGTGTGTGTGTGTGTGTGTGTGTGTGTGCTGTACGTAAATGTGAAATGAGTTAAAGAGTGAATATTTATGTCATGTATCTGGGCAAAAATATCTTTCTATACCATGAAAATGTGGGAAGTTATTTATTTTTTCAAATGGTTTAAATAAAGGGCCATGTCATTTATACATGGTTCTTTATCTTTAGGGTCAGTATCCAAATCAAGAATGTTCTTCACAACATAGAGCAGGAACAACATACGTTTACTATAGCACTGTTAAAAATGTTTAATGCAACATACAGTATTGTAACTTTCCCATAGTTCTTTGAGACAATATTTCAAATTGTGTGTATGTATCTTTGTTTTGCAGACTGAGTGTGCCAACTTTGTTCGCCTTCTGCAGCCCTACAACCGCACCCACCTCCTGGCCTGTGGCACCGGTGCCTTCCAGCCCATGTGTGCCTTCATTAACGTGGGGCACAGAGGAGAGGTAAGCCAGTATGAAGCAAGTATGCTTGTATGTGTGTGTGTGTGTGTGTGTGTGTGTGTGTGTGTGTGTGTGTGTGTGTGTGTGTGTGTGTGTGTGTGTGTGTGTGTGTGTGTGTGTGTGTGACAGGGAGTCACACACACACAGTTCTGTGCAGAACTTGGGGGACAAGGTATTGTGGGAGGGGCATTGTCCCAGCACATACACCAAAACACACGCACATACGCACACAAATAGGCAAATAAACCCACAGAAAAACTACATTATACCTGACAAAACAGTTGAAAAAATGTACATGATATACAGTTTCCACCAATTTTTGAAGGCTTCACTTTTATTGTAGGTATGCTTTACAGCAGAAGGAAATGCTTTAAAACCGTTAAAAAAAACAACTGACTATGAGGTTGGTAAGGTACTTTGTCACTCCTTAACATGAATGTTCCACTGTTATTGCTCTATTGTATACTAACACTTACAAAGTGTTATTGGAAGCTATGAATATAGATCTCAACTGACAGTATGAACATTTCACTGTCATTTTAGCTCTGTTTTGGTCTCCACCACCTAGTGAGAAAACAATATTTTGCTTTTTAGCAGCAAACAGCTAGTATGTGATTATGCCTTACTGTTTGTGCTGTTGGGTTAGTACAGTGAACAGGTAACTTATATTTGGGGGATACGGCTCCCACGTGGATTTATGGTTTATGGGGTCTGAGTGAAAGCTGCTTGACTACACAGAAAATGTGCGGACGAGAATACTAGAACAATGCACTGAAAGAGTTTAAAAGTCTTAGTCTGATGATAATTTTCTGTTGGGTCAGCATTGCAAGAAAAGATTTTACACTAAACAGAGACATTATGTTTTATGTGCAAAGGAGAACAATGTTTTGCGCCTGGCACGCACTTCAGGGCTGGACAGCCACTATAAACACTCTGGCGGTTAGGCTTTTATGATTACATTTAGTGTCATGTTTAAATCAAATATATTGCTGAATGACGCTTAAAGTGTTTCTGTAACACCAGACAAGCTGGCACTTAGTAAATCCATGCTGACTAAAATGAAACCAAAGTTAATAAAAGTCGAGATTAATTTACAGAGAATGGCTGTCTAACTAGTTTTCAGCCATAAAGAAATGTCTGCATTACTGTATATGGCAGCATAGAGACATTATGCCACTGTATCATAAAACATATGAAGAACTGTGCATATGATATGATAAGGAATCAATGGGTGGCCTGTGAGCTATCCTGTGGAGGAAACCAAGGTAATGGAACAAATATGGTTGGTGCCAAAACACAGCTCAGAATACGAGGTTCAAGGTTAAGCCTCAGCAGGCAGCTCCGCCTTGAGTCTTTCTGTAGGACTACTCAGCCGCAGCCGTGGGTCCTCTATGCGTCTTTTCAACCTCTACAGGCTGGCTCTCTGTGAGCAACTTTGCTCAGTGGGAGCCTCTGCAGAGTCTCACACTTGGAGCCATTTGAAAGACAAGAATCAATGAATAGAGCTATTAAGAAAGACTCGTAGCTCCCTGTTCCCTGGTGATTCTCCAGAACGCAGCCCAGTGTGCCGCACTGCCTGGCCCAGCGGGGGGGGGGGGGGGGTCAAACTGGGCATGAGGACAGAAAAGCGAGATGTTGGCAGGAAGGGAAATGAGACATTTGGGTGGGAGAGTGCCAACATTTAGTTGGAAGAGTGTGTGTATGTGGTTGTGCTTTAAGCACAGAAGGTGCGTTGCAGTATTTCTCGGGGTCGGATTAGTTGCTTGTCAGTGTGTGTGCTCTCCTTGCTGCCATTTTCTGCTTCTCTGTTCCAATCTGTCATCCTCACTGTGGTTTTTGGACGATGGGTTGTATTATACATCAAGATCAACAGTTCACGTCTTTCTCTGCTCGTGTGGAATCACTTTAAGCCTCAGAACAATATACAGTGGTCTGCATGGTTGAGAAGACCAAAAACATCACTTGGGAATACAAAAGTCAGTGAAACAGTGTCCAGGATTATTTTGGCAAAGCATTTGAACTAATCAACGACGGGCAACCCATCAAACCCTATATGTATTTGGGTTATGCTGCACTGGTTTAGTAAATGAGAGTGGGTTCTTTAAATGGTTAGGTTGGCTGTGGACCTCACTCACACATGTCTGCAGGTACAAGATGGAAAGACTAGCATGGCATGCACAGGTTTCAGGTAGCAGTGGTTTCAAGTAATATTTTTCGCTTGTCAAGTCCTGAACATTGAGATTTGTCATAATCCGTTCTTTACCAAATTCAAATATTTTTGTCGACCAACCCATTTGCAGTTTGCAATTTGTTTTTTAGTAGAACACTGCATAGTTTTTTTAACTGGCCATCTTTAGTATAATTTCATTCAAACTCTCATTTAAAAACTTCATTTTACTTCTTCATGGTTATCTTATTCCACTTAATGTCATCTTGGTTCCAACAAGATGATTTGGAATTTAGTGCAGGGAATGTATAGTGTTAGCCTAAGTCGATTCAGAACTTTTTGGGTATCTTTTTATTGGTTAGGAGCAACCCATAATCTTCATAAATAGAGTTTTAGTAGGACTTTTAAAACCCTTCTGTTGTTGACTAGTTTATGATGGGGAATGTAGCAAAGCATCACACATTGCATAATTAGTTTTATTTGCCCAAGGGAGTATCTGTTTGTATCTGGCATGCTCAGGTGCGCATGAAATGACTCCGAGGTTATGTCGGCTGTTAAAACTCGAAACGCCTCACCGTCCTGACTGATGTGCAGATATCAGTTGTCGTCCCGTTTGTGTGTGAGTGTCTGTGAAAATGGACGACACTACAGGGAGCCTGTTCATTTATTTAGGCAATCGTTAACTGGTGGAAAACACACACTCATCTGTTTTTCTGACCTCTCGAGGGAACCCAGACCGCAAGCCCTTGGACTGGACTCTGGGTGGGATGACCTTTGACCTTCTGGGTGTTTCATCTCAGTAAGGGATAGACAGACACAATCTTCGGTGTCTCTCTCCCATGCCACCTCTTGGTCTTCGGTTTGTGTTGTGTTTTGTCACCCAAATGTTACGAAAAACGTATTAAAGTAGCACGAAATACAATTTGATTGGGCTAATCGGCTATGTTGAATTAAAAAACGTTTTCTTTTTGGTCAGCATTCCTTTGAATAGGTTCTTGGAACTGTTATTGTTTTCTAGTGTCAGCTTATCTTAACTTCAATTCATGCTTTTCTACAAAAATGAAAACAGAGGAATGCGTTTAGTAATATTGTATGATCCAACAAATTGACGTTTATGTTGAAGAGACCAAAAGTAGTTCATATTCATAATTCTTGGAGGACAAAAAGTACAACATTTCAGAATCACCTTTTTTGTTGTTTAAGATTGAAGAAATTAGTCTCATCTTTTTATGTCCTTCTTTATGTTTGATAACAATGAGTAAAGGTTCATATTTTTGTGTAATCAAGATGAAAATGATGTGAAGATCAATTGAATTGGAGTCTTGAGTCTAAGCTTTCGGGCCTCACTTCTTCTTTCTAACCCACACACACACACACAAACACACAAACACACACACACACACACACACACACACACACACACACACACACACACACACACACACACACACACACACACACACACACACACTTGACTGCCAATGGTGAGTGAAACAGCTGCCTGAGCAGTGTCATAGATATAAAAATAATAAACCATCGTACTGTGACGACATACAGAGGACTAGACCCCACATGCACACACAAACATTAATATACACACACACACACACACACACACACACATACACACTCAAACTAAACAAATGAAACAAACTCAAACATATAAATATAGAGTGACACAGGCATAAACACACACAAACACGATGAAAGACATGCATAGTCAAGCATGAATATAAATATATGGAAGAAAATGTGTAGAAAAGCACACAGATTGAAACACACACACAGCAAAGCACATATTTTAAGACCAACTGCTGAACACACAGATAGCCAGCTGGCATCGTCTACGGTTCCATACTGTAGACATAAGGCAGTTCAGATGCTTTTTATTGTTGTAAAAGCCCACTTTAACTCGGCAGTCCTGTTTCTTGGCACTCAGAAAGTCACTTGCTGAGTAACTCACTTCCTCTCACCATGATGGCAGAATTCCACCTCTGTAAGTGCTATGGGACACTTTTTAAGTCCTTTGGGAGAGAAAGCTCTTCAGCAGAGCCAATTCTACAGGATTAAAGTGGATAGAAAAGCTGACTAAAAAGATTTAAAGTATAATAAAAAATGAATAATTTATAAATCACCAATTTATTTTCCTATGTTTGGTGCCTTTGGGTAAAAGCTTTACAAACTTGAGATGAATGGACTTTTATTTTACATCGTCAGCTTTTTCTGCAATCTTTACTCCATTTCTAGGCCTTGCTATTTGTTATTATATTATTTTGTGACATTTTTTTGTAACACTTTTTTCACCTCCCTACAAAAGCTAATTTGTAGTTAATATTTAATTTTTCTTGTACAGTTTTTAAAACACAAAGTAACTTCTGGACTGGTTGTATCTAGCCAGCGGTTTGACAATCCAAATAACAAGAGCAAGAAAGCAGTTACCAAAAAAGAGAAAGCAAGTCTTTCATTTGTAAATGCAACTTTGTCTTGTGGCTGCATGGCCTCTACAATCTCTATGATAGTTTAGGGGCTCATGAATTGAAAAAGAGTAATTGAAGTTTCTTACAAGTTGACTCAATTGTGCATGAAGATGTGTCAGTAGTCACTTGTCTAATTTGTGTTGTAGTGGCGCTGCTGATGTATTTTGCTTGGCACAGCCGAGTACAAAATGGCCTGGATGTCTTTTCTCTCTCCATGTACGGCAGCACTTTTGCGTATTTATCTTGGCAGAGTTTGACCGAAGTGATTTTGACAGTCAAATCAGCTGAACCGTCAGCCGCACTATTCCTCAGCATCATTATGAGATAGCACAGACACACATAAATGGCACAGTCTGTTGCATATATTGTATAAGATGTGCATTGAAATGTTGGACACTGAAGTGTCCGAGAACACATGTACAAACGTTCAGACAGGGGAAACAGAGATCACGTGAACTTCTGTTACAAAAAAGTGAAACCGTGTCGAAAAAAGTAAAGATGATTAACGAGGGAATTCAAATATGCTGGTAGAGAATGAGATGGAGAGCAGATAGAAATAAGAGTAGACATTCAAGATAGAGAAAGAATAAAAGCGATTACATTCATGTGAGAATTAAGGAAAATGGTTTACTGGTCGTCAATAAACTCAGTGAACATTTCTATACGTCAAAACCTTTTGTGGTTCAGTTTTGCTATGAGTTAAAACAAATGTGTTAGTACAGAAGCTATCGTGTTTGTCTTGCACGTCATTTATCAGTAAATGCACCATTTTTCTTCAAATGGTGCATTTGAAACAAAGGAAATACATGTGGTACAACTTTAAAATGGATGTAGAAAATCATCAAACCGTGCATAGAGTGAAGTGAAAATGACAAAATAAATCCTCATAAACTACCTTGATTTACTGGAGTGGAAGAAAGTAGGGCAAGACAAGATTCAGAGTGCTTTAAAAAAAGCACTCATCATATCAAATGTAATGAATTGTGATCATATGCATAAGCAATGTGTGTGCTGGTGGGCTGAACATGTGCACTTTGACACCTGCAAAACTCATTCAAACCTTTTTAGAAACATTAAAAAAGCTACATGTGGATATAATTAGAAATTAACTGTCTCCCTTAATTTCCTGAGACCAGTTGGATATGCCAGTATATACAGTATATCATCTTTTATTGTGTTTCTGAGACTTTGCCGTATCCACGTTGCTCAGCATGAGTTTGAGTCGGTGCACGTACAAAACTTAGTGTGCGTGGGAGTGCGCATTGTCCACTGTTTTTATCCTGCTGACTTCAATGTCATCATCTCCCCAGTGATCTCCTTCCAGTGAAAGACTCACCCACCCTGTAACAATACTCCATTGTCTGCAAGGGGAACAGAGAGTCCCCCCCACACACACAGTTCACTGTGAGGACATTTAAATCAGTAATCAAACAGGACGTCTTGCTGTAGGTCCTGTCGCCCTCCTTTCTTTTTTTATTCTGGAAAGTCTACTACTTTTAGACTCACATTGATGACGCCCAGTAGGCTGGTACCCAGATGTCGCAGACTTTGGTGTTGAGAGGCTAAAAACAAAAAGGTCCTTTGTCCACTGTGACCCTGTTCTGACCTGGTATATCACACAATCCAAGGATGTGACCAGTGTTTGTCAGGTGAACACAACTCACTGCTGAATGACGACAAAATAACCACTATGTTCCTTATAGTAGTGTACTGTTTTTAATCTAACATTTTATTTGCTCATGGATCATTCTCCTTTTTTATTTTATTTTCCCAAACATCTTATTGTTGCTTGCTACTGAAAACATCACTTCCTGTGCAGCTCAACATTGTTTCTTAGAAAAACATACGTGGCGCTCCTCAAAGCAAACTGAAAATGGATTCATGAAGCTGGTATTGGTTCTGTAAAGTTGGCAAGGTGTAGGGGAAACCTTTTTACATTTAATGTCATGGATTAGGGCTTTATATATTTACTTGGTCAGTTACTGCCCAGTATGTGTTGAGTGAGTTTTATGACACTATGGGTCAGGAAACCTGTTTCCACTTGAACTGTCAGAATTAGTTTTCTCTACATACCGTTAGGATTTTAACTGTAGTTTTTATGTTCTAACTTAGTTTTTCTTTGTCATACTGCTGGATCCGGCTCTCTGGATATATCTGCACTGGAAACCATGTGTGACACTTTTTGTCTGAACTCTGGCAACTACAATGATCCTGCATTTTCCGTTTCTCAGGCAGCGTCTTAGTTCTCAGACAGACAAGAAGTTCAGTGGAAAAATAATAAATGTAAAATATAAAAACAGCCTGTTTTGAAACATATTGTCTAATAGACCACATGCCAGAACTAATGATTTGAATCCATGTTCCTTTCCACAGCATGTGTTCACCATGGATCCTACAAATGTGGAGAATGGACGAGGGAAGGTTCCACATGACCCCAGCTACCCCTTCGCTAGCACCTTCAGTGGTATGTCCCATGATGTTTTTCCTTTATTTCTAAAAGGTTTCTCAATTGGTTTATTGGGTGGATATGGCTAAGGAACCACTTTCCACAGGATATTTGGCCTATAGTTGGTACCATTTTATTGAAAAGTTGTTGCACCCCTTTCCTCTTCTTTTTTCCTGTCTGCCCGAACTCACTGTAAAAGTAAAGTAAAAAAATCACTTCAAACATTTAAGATATAACATCCTAAAATGTTACAGTATATCACTACTCCATTGCCCGAAGTCTTAAATAAGAAACCAAAGTTATCGCGGTGAAATTAAAAGCTGGCCTTTTTGTACCTTGGTATATTTGATCTGCCACATCTAACTTTGTAAAATGCCAAACACAAATGGTCTGTTTTTTACACGCATCCCCTCTCTGCACAGATCTCTGCTTTGTTTTAAAGAATAATAACCTAACGAAAAGGAACTATGACCTGCTTTGGCTCTGGCACACGCACCCTCTGGAGCTGTGCTGAGTAGGTTAAATTGTTCTGGGTGTTTCTCTCTGAATGTCATTAGGTATTTGGTTTGTGAAATATGGTTGATTTATTCCAGGGATCCTGGGAGCCTCTGAGGGTGGAGGTGCATACAGCTCTCTATCCCACCTTCCTCTCTCTGCAGCTGCTTTGAGCATCAGAATTGATCCCACATCGCATCTTGTTTGGCAGGAAATCATTCAATTAGAGCCAAACACTAACACAGTGTAGACCCCAGTAGAGAAATTCAACACACGGACAAAAGACAGAACAATATTTTAACTTCATTAGGCTTGCAGTTATGTACTGTAGAGTATTGTGAAGTACAAAATACATTTTCAGGAGAGATTGGAGATTTTTTCAGTTAAAATGTTAACTTTCAAAACAAAGAATGTGGAAAACGCTGACATGGCAGATTTGTTGGCCTTTTCAAAGTCAGCAGGGTTTTGTAAGTTGATCGGACCTCTGGAATTTAACCTCCTGTTAAAGGACTGCTATATTCAGAATTTCTGTTTCCGTCTCTGACCGTGAACACTGACCTCTCCATAGATTTCCCTCATCAGGAAATGGTGTAGATCAATGGTCAAGTCTATAGATAGAAAAGACATAGATGAGTCATCAAAAATACAGACACAGGCATAAATATAGAGCTTAACAAACATATTTAAAAATATTGGGTACAAACGAAAATAGAGAGGCCAACAAAGAAACAGTCAACGAGGATGAAAGTCCTTTCCATAACCTAAATCAATTATGCTTTCCTCTTCTAAATTTCAGGATCCTCTCCCAAAAAACACAAAGCTTCAAAACTTCTGTCATTGTGTGTGTGTGTGTGTGTTACTAATTTCGGCTTTTTTTAAGATAAGATAAGAATCATTTACACCAATGAGATCACTGTTTGTGGTCAGAATTATTTGCTTCAGTGGTCTCTGTGCTGGGAAAAAAATAGGCTTTCTTTTGGAAACCACCTCTAATAATTCTTCATTATGTGATTAGTGTTGTAAGGATTTCCGTCTTAATGCTAGCTAGGGTTGCTTTCTTTTCTAATAACGGATTACCCTGGCATTTTTCCAAGGTTCATTTACTGTATATGCTACAGGAAAGATTGTATATCTGTGTTCTGAGTTGTTGAAATTTAAACTGAGTCTATGCCTATGGTCTCTGTGGAGGATGTACTGTACGTGTTTGGGTTTCAGATTACTCTCCCAGTGTGCTTTGAATTTCCTCTTTCCTTCGATGCTTCATTTGCTTGTAAAGCATATTATTTTTCTGGTATTATTTTCAGTCACCCATGATTTCTTTATTGTAATTCTGTGCCAAACTTGTTATTTATCCCTAATCCGTTTCTTTTATTGCTGCTGTTCTTTAGTCTCTTCTACTTTTCACCCTTAGTCTTTGTCTTTTCTGCTGTATTGATCCTACTTCTCCTTCTTGCTCCACCTCTGTCATTGCCTCTCTTTAGGTGGGGAGCTGTATACAGGACTGACAGCAGACTTTCTGGGTAGAGACTCTGTGATCTTCAGGAGTATGGGAGATCGCTCCACCATGAGGACAGAGACTGACCAGAAACTTCTCCATGGTAATGCTTCACTGTTTAATGAACCTGTTCCATCAAACACAGAGATGAAGTAGAGTAATAATGGTTGCTTCATCCTCCTACACCACAACATATGTTTTACTTTCTTTAAAAATGTACTTTAATACTAACATCTATGTCTCTTCGTCCTCTGCAGACCCTAAGTTCATAGCTGCGCACCTCATCCCAGACAACGACGACAGAGACAACGACAAAGTTTATTTCTTCTTCACCGAGAAGGCCACGGAGGCAGGGGACAGGGAGGGGGCCATACACACACGTGTTGGACGAGTGTGTGCGGTGAGATACTCTATAAACTATTTATATATACATTAAACACATTTACTTTGGGACCTAATGGTGTTGTATCTAGCCATGCATGAGACTTATCAAGGTTATTATGTCATCTATCACCGAGCCTTGTGCTGTCAGAAATTACATATGGAAAACTAAACAAGTGGAGGAACTTCTGCAGTCTGTAAATGCTAAAGAATCCGTTATCAGTCAGTCATAGACAATAATTAAATGCTCCACTTGTACCAGTTACACAAGATAATTCAGAAATACCGGGTATATACAGGTATGCAGAAAACGTTTGAGGGATGATCTGTTGGCAGGTGGGGATAAGTGAAGCCAGATGGTCAGGTGAGCTATGTAATGCACTTCCTCACGGCCGACAAATATACAGACAAATATACGAGACATCTGCAGGCGTGTTTCATTTGAGGAAGAGGTTATAATATGAGAGAGTCTGGGAGTACTTCTGGACTTCCAGACTCTTTTTCTGGAGAGTCCGTTGGTGTTCCTGAATTTCCAATCTCAACTCATGCTTTCAGTCTGATGATAGTCATATTCTCACTAAAGTCCAATGGAAGAATGTGATATGAGAACACGGATACGGGAGAAAGTGACAAGGAGGTTATATTTCATGGGTTTATCCTTCTCCCTCCTTGAGAGAGAAAAATGTCTTTCGAAGCTTCCACATGTTTACGTTTTCCAAATGGACTTTGAAGGCATCATGATATTCAGAATCATATGAATTCTTTCTCCTCCTAAAGCCGATACAGCTGTCAAATTGGCCAACTGATCCCCGTCTGCTCTGCACGCTCTCTCACATTCTTTCACGCATTGATATGACTTGAAAAACCATATGTGTGCTGCGTGCACCATACACAGAAATAAGTATGCATAAAAGAATAGGCACACACACACACACACACACACACACACACACACACACACACACACACACACACACACACACACACACACACACACAGCTGCAGGATTTCCTTAGCGGGTGTTTGACTGCCAGAAAAGTTTGCCAAAACCTCTCATACAAAATCCCACCTAAACCTTCAAATTATAACTTTATTTGTCATCCTCATCCCCCTGTCTCCTACTCCTCTTTCTCTCCATCTGTCACTCATTCTTTCCCTTCACACATTATATTATTTTCTGTGCAGCACTCTTTTCCTCCCTCAGGCAAATTTGAATAGTGGTCTTTTGTGACAAGAAGCTCATTATCACTGCTGATCTGATTCTGATATATTGCACATTAATTTTCTGCAACGAACAACGGACTGTGTTCTACAAAAGGTTTAAAAAGGCGTACTTTAATTGTATCCTGGTTGTGTACAGAAGTATTTGTCTATTGTAAGGTAATGTGGGTTTTTTCAGTGCCAAAACATTTGAAAAGAAAACAGTGACCACAAGATTAGAGTGCTGGCGTTCATCTTTAATTTAAGGGCTTTAACTATTCAAAACAGATATTCAGCGTGAAGTCATTAATTTATAATTTGATCACAAATCAATCATTTACATCTAGGGGCTTTATAAGCTTTACAACATTTATCTTTGGACACAAAATGTTGGATTCGGAAACGTCCCTAAAAAAGCCTTTAATGGGAAATAATTGAAAATCCCATTTTGTTTGGTAAACAACATTTTTGGGGACCATGTAGAAAAAGAGCATCAAGTCCTGCACTGTTTCACCCACTTCCAACGCACCTAAAGCTGGGTTTCGATCAAAATCGATGTTGCTGGAGTACAGAGCCAAACAATGAAAGTGTGGAATTGAAAATGCAGCTGTGTTTTATAGATTATATTTCTCTCTTTTTCCTGCCAGAACGATGTTGGAGGTCAGAGAGTGCTAGTGAACAAATGGAGTACTTTCATAAAAGCCAGACTGGTCTGCTCTGTCCCGGGACCTCACGGCATTGACACACACTTCAACCAACTGGGTGAGATTACACACACATATTTTTAGTACAGATGTTCACATCTTACACACCCTCTTCGTAATTTAACATAAAAATGCCTAAAAGCCCACATTTACACATTTGACTACAAAGAAGCACACGTTCTAAAGGGGATTGTTTTTCTTTCATAAAACAGAGGATGTTTTCTTGCTGAGGACCAAGGATGAGAGGAACCCAGATGTTTATGCAATCTTCAGCACCATCAGGTGATTAACCATGAAGCATCCTACTTAATGTGTATACCGGTTATACCAACACATGAAGTACTCTACCTTATGTTACTGACATTTTATGAAGCTTTTCCTTTCTTATCATCCAGCTAGTACTTAGAAAATAGAAATTGGTGAAGTAATTTGTGGAAATGTTCTCCCTTTTCTCCACAGTAATGTATTCCAGGGTTTTGCCGTGTGTGTGTACCGAATGGCTGACATCAGAGAAGCCTTCAACGGACCCTTCGCTCATAAAGAAGGCCCTGACTATCAGTGGGGGGCCTATGAAGGCAGGGTCCCTTATCCAAGACCAGGCGTGGTGAGTCATGGCTTACAAAAGATATAGCCCTCTAACTTTACTCAAATGCTTCGGTTGCAAAACCCTAACTGTACCTCAACCTTACTGTACTTACCATGACCAAAATATGTCCCATAATACATTCTGCTCTTCTGTTCGGAAACATTATGAAGAAACATGAGATACACATTTTGCAGCTCCTATTTACTGGCTGGTAAACTACATCAATGCTCATTACTGAAAGCTAGATTTCTGTTTATCTCTTTTTTTAATTGTTTGAATACAAGATTAAGACATTTCCACCATAGGTTCGAGAGAGCGACACAAAATTAAATCCTGTAAGTCTATTCAATCACCCAGTCAGGAACAGAGTTGTTTTAAATGCTGACCTAACCGTTAGATATGCATCATAACTCAATTAACATGAATAAATCTCATTACATAACATACATTTCACATAGATTTGTCAGATTTAGCAAATCTAACGGATAAGTCTCAAACTGACTTTTAGAAACTGGTCAATGAACTCATTTCAAACACTGCAATGCTATTTGTGTAGGATTCACAATAGGTAATAGAGCAATAGGTTTAAGCTAAAGTCTTTAGCTATTAAAAAACACAGCACCATAAACTACAGCCTCAAATATGAACTTTGCAACCTGATTGCTAAAGCCTTGATTACGGTATTTATTGCTGAATGGACATGTCATGACAGACCCAACAGGCCTACTCCGAACAGAGAGGCGGGAACAATATGAAAGGTGCTAAAAGCCTAAAAAGTGAGGTGTAGAAAGTTCCCTATCAGTTAAGTTAACTACTGTATGTTGCAGTGCAGCTGTGCAGACTGTACACAGTGCAGAGCCTTCTCCTGGTTTACATCCTGACTCTCAGCGGAGCTCTGTCATGTCCTCTCAACCACGTCATTGTAATCAGACTTGTTTTACACAGTTATACACACAAACAGTTGCGCGTTTTATTCCGCCTCATTACCAGACTGCAGAATTGTATAGAGGAAAAGGGAATATGAATAATGTGAGAACAGAGCAGACACCTCTGTGGTTCTACTCCACTGACTCTGTGATTAACAGGAATGTCTTGGCCTGAAGCGAGAGGAATAGAGGAAACAGGAAAAAGGGTGATGGCTTAAGTAAGGCTGATGAAAAGGCACAGATGGGAAGGAAAGAAATAGATGTTTATCAAAACTTAATTGATGAAGAACAGCTTGCCGGATGGCTGTTAAAATATTCTCCCCCTTCTCTAGTAAAACGATTATAATGACCTACTTTTTTTTTCTCCAGGCAGAACATTATAATTTCCTGGAGTTTTCATTATAACAGATTCCTATTCTTACACTGTGTAATATCTATCGTGTCTGCATTCACACCTGTCAAAACTCACCCAGAAATGGAGAATAAAAGTGCAGTATGAGAGATTAGGTGGATAAATCCTCCCTAGATGTTTATTTTGGATGTTCATAGCACTGCACATTGTTTGAAAGTCTGTAATAATCTATTCTGTAATAGAAAGATTTATAGGATAGCCTGGTTTCCAAGTTTCCATAGCTGTAATCCTACTTGGACTGAACCGCATGAAGCTTGTGTCTGCTTGCCTGTCATTCACAATAATAATACATATAATACACTAATAATACATAGAAAAGTAATATGTTTGATACTTCAAACTCAAGCTTTTGGGTGGTTACCAGAATAATTGTATCCGTGATGTTCCATGCAGACTTTCAAGTAATTAGGTGTTTCTCTTGGATTGATTTCTGACATAAAAATCACCTCCATGGTCTGTTTTAAATGAAAAGAATCATGCTGTCACATCGATAATCAGAGTGTCATCTGCATACTTTTCTCCATACTTTCATGTGCCTTTTTTCCCATAAAAAACATACATTAGGACTGCCGTGTAGCTCAAGTAGCTGCTGGTATCTATGAATCCTGCAGGGACCATTTGTAGCATCACCTAGTATTTACAATAAATGCACTGGTTACACAAAACAAAAAAAATACTTATATTGAAATAAAATATACTTTAACCGTTACCTCATTGTGAAAGAACTAATCTATCTGTCAGGGGAGTGTCAACTTTTGTGCCTTCATTCAAACAGAGGCTTGTGCTAACTTATTTTTGCCTATTCAAGCTCACTTTTTGTCCCATAGTAGGAACTAGATGATACTTTTTTGGAACCTAATTTATACCGTACGTCAAAATGATGCTGTAATCGATGGGCCATATCAGGAAGTTTTACAAAAATTAGATTTTCTTGCATTCTGGTTTGACATTGAAAGATTGCAGAAGCCTAAAACCGAAACTTGAAAGGTTGATAAAGAAATAAGAAAAAGTCCTATTCCATGATTTGGAACTCAGCGCACCTTATGGTATGTTTCGTAAATTCTGTGCTCAAAACACATGCAAACACGTTCACATTCCCAGTAAATCTGCCAAATATGCTCACCTCTCTTCACTCACATTAATCCTAACTTGGCTCCCTGTTGGTGTCGAGGTGTGAGTTGACAAGAGATTTTGGAGCTGGCCCAGTTTTACCCGTGTACAAACGGATGAACACAGTATTTCAGTGAGCTGTTTAAAGCGCTGACATGTCAATGAATTGTATTGGCAGCTGCACAAGTATGAGTGATGGGGAAATCTGTAATAAATAAAATAGTGTCTTGCATTAAAATATGTGAAAGAATGTTTATTTTTTCCATGTTAAAATGACAGTTGTATTAATTTAAGCTTGAAGCTTACCAAAAGATAAGGTAAAGGTATACTTGGATCCCATTTTAAGTTATACCCAAACGTCACAATTTACCGGCTACTTATTTTAAAAGCATACTGTTAAGAAATATATCATTTTAAGTCAGCACGTTTCGGACTTTGATTTGCCTACACATTCTGCACACTTTGTAATAAATTGTAATGGAAGCCATTAAGTAAGTCATACTCTGAGGAATGTCATACTTCAGTACTTTGTTCAGATTCCAGTCTAATATCCCGGCACAGTTCAGATCCACCCTCTGAAATAGAAACCAGACCATTAGAGAGCTATTTTCGATCAGTATCTGTTGTGATAAGCAGAAATAACAATAATTCTACCAAACAGTATAAAAGTCTGGAACAGCAATATCAGGGAATGCGTTTCCTGTGAGAATACAATATTTATCTCATTTAACTTATGATTATTTGTCAGACTTTGACATATGCTTTCTTTTAAGTCAGTCACTGCTGCTGTATTACTTTTCTTATTCATATGTTTTGTAATACCAACCACAAGATGATAAAAGGACCAGTTTGTCTCTTTTCTTCATAGGCCCTAAAGGAACTTCTAAATATTTCAAAGCTTAAGTGAAATGATCATTACCAACCAACCAATTATTTTGAAGCTCACTGGTCTATTCAAGTGACACTTTTTGAGTAACATGAACCCCAAACATACCTTTTGATTGTCCCCTTTTGTGCTATTTTGCCAAATAGGCCTACATTTGAGTCTTGTAAACTCAGACAGTACTCATCGCCCCATTGCTACCATTATTTATCTTAATTGCACTAAACTGCAAAACTTAAGGTGAAACACAGGTCATATGGTTTTTGTACATGCCTTTATTTGGACAGTGTTCAACCCTCTTGATTATTTGATTGATAAAGTATCTCAGCCAAGAACCAGCGCATTCTTTTTGTAATTTCCTTGGCACGAATGGGAGTGATTTGAACTAACAGCACACTCTGCCTCCATAAAGCTGGTTCCAAACCCAGGTCTTTACAACTATGGTTTTGAACTGTCATCCAAAGTTTTCAGGCCCAATAAAAGTGCTAATGAGGGTTCATTCCAAAGTTTTCAAGACCATAATTATGCCACATTGCTTTGGAAATACACCTAAAGTGGTGGAACATGGTGGAAATTTAAGTTGTGACGGCAAACGGCAAAAAATAGGCTTTCTCATTATTAATTAGCCAGCCAAAGATTTTACCAACATCTTTCATAACCCATCTCCTTTGTTTCTCCAAATGTTTTCCACCTTCAGTGCCCTAGTAAAATCACCAACCAGCCAGGCAGAGAGTTTGGCAGCACAAAGGACTTCCCTGATTCAGTGCTGCAGTTTGCCCGCAGCCACCCATTGATGTGGCGGCCGGTGTTTCCCGCTCTGCGTCAGCCTGTGCTCGTAAAGGCCAACATGCCTTACAAGCTGAAACAAATCGTGGTTGACCGGGTTGAGGCGGAGGACGGGCAGTATGACGTAATGTTCATTGGAACAGGTAATATTATTGTGAATTAAATATTAAACATATTATATATTGTGGCAGAGAATAATTTTTCCTTTCTGTAACTTATTGATTTGTGTATTTCAGACGTTGGCACAGTATTAAAGGTCATTGCTCTACACAGTGGGAACAGCCTAGAAACAGAAGAGGTCACACTGGAGGAGCTTCAAGTCTTCAAAGTACGTTTTGCTCTATCAGGTGTCCTATCAATTTTCCCGATTTTTCCCCAATCATTAATTCTTTAAGTCATATTGTATAGGCAGCCATTCATCGTATATTTGATTCATTGTGTCTGTAAAGCCTCTTTGTGTTCAGATAAGGAAACACTAAGATGGCTTTAAAGAAAAAGCTGTTGCCTCCCTTTTCTTTAACGGTATTTCTACTCCTGAGCTTGTCACTTTTCTTGTTCTAAGCCTTTTCACACATCAACTATTTTAACTATTGCAGGTGCCAACCCCAATTACATCGATGGACATATCTGTAAAAAGGGTAAGTTATAATTACTGTTATTAATGCTTCTAACCAAATGTGTGACCAACATCATGCCTTACTCCCTTTCTTCTGTTCTCATTATTTCCAACAGCAAGCACTGTATGTGGGCTCGCCTGCAGGTGTGGCGCAGGTGAAGCTGCACCGCTGTGAGACTTATGGGAATGCCTGCGCCGAATGCTGCCTGGCCAGAGACCCTTACTGCGCTTGGGACGGATCATTGTGTGCAAGCTACATGCCCAACAGCAAACGACGCTATCGCAGACAGGATATTAGGCACGGAAACCCTGTGCTGCAGTGTGTGGACCAGAATATGAGTGGTAAGTGTAACCAACTTAACCCTTTATTTGTGTGCCTTCTGTGTTTGTTATGCTAAAATGTTTTTTAAATTGGTTGCAGTGAAATTCTGGACAGCACCTGGTCATGTTTCAGTACCTTTAGTAACCAATATTTGGGGCTGCCAGTTTTTAAATAAAATAAATCAGATCCAATGTTTTATAAAACTTTAAAAGGGGAGATAAAAATAGAACAGTATTGAACTTTATTGATCCCAGACTGGGGACATTTTGAAATGTTCTTTGTCGCCATTACATTGAAGATAGTATTTTGGACTGACTAATCTGGTTACAATGTTGTTCTTATTCAAAACAATCCCTTTTTCAACCAGAAGACCTTGATGTGACAGAAGACAGGGTTGTGTATGGGACAGAGAACAACAGCACCTTTCTGGAGTGTGTTCCTCGCTCTCCGCAGGCTACAGTTAGTTGGCTAGTCCAACGTGATGACCGCAAGGAGGAGGTAAGATGATAAGTAAATAACATTAAGACCAAAACCAATATCGTGATGATAGATTACCACCCTATCCCAATTTATATATAACCGGAAGAAGTTATGACATGGAAAAGAATGACATTTCTGGCCCACTGTGGCTGAAGTAACTGGCTTTAACTGCCGGACTAAATGTGTCTTGCCTCTAAAAATGAGATTTGCGTGTGAATTTGGCACGTGGTTGACACATTTGACAGCCATTTGACATACGGTTGAAATGAACCAATTATATTTCAAAGGAAATGGCACAAGCACTCTTTCTGTTAGATAAACAGTGAATTCCAACATTGACCGCTGTAATCTGAAGTGTCACTCAATGTCGGCCTGTCATCGGGACTTAAACTGTGTTGCAAAGTCATTTTAAAGCTCTACTTAGAAAATGATTTTGCTGCGTGTGCCCACACCCACAGTAATCGTTCATTTGTTGGAGAGTTTGTTTCTCCAAGCTCAACCGAGCGTCTCGGTCAGCCGTGCGAGTATTAAGGCATTACCACCCCTATCCATTTCCCTGTAAATAAACATGTGGCTGCCACTTCAGCTGACAAGGCTGCCATGTTTGTGTTGGCACCAAGGGATAGTTCGACAAGCACAGGGATGGAATCCAAAGTGGGGGAGGGAAATAGAGAAGAAAAAAAAGAGTAATATATGAGGAGAGGAGAGACTTTGGGTGGAGAAAGGTAAGGAAAGAAAGAGACAATGAAAGGAAAGAAAAGGGTGGAGAAAAAGTACAAACTAACAGTGACTGGATTTAATGGTACATTCTTGCCAATGTAATTCAAGCAGAGAAAACAGCACAAAGACCCCTTATTCTTTCATGCTTCAAATTGGATTACATGCTCTTCGCTCAGATATTCAATATTTGTTTTACAGAAAAAAGACGTTGATGATAAATAAAGATGCTATAGAATCATGAAAACTACAGAGTGGCCTAAATTCCCTTTATAGGCCTCAATCATTTAAAATCTTTGCATTTTGTAGTCAGACATCATTTTTGCCATTCACAGATTCTTGGCAAAATAATCCCATTCTAATAAATCACTGTCCAATCTGAAATACAAACTGTATTTTTACATTTTAAGATTACATTTCTTTCTTAAAATCTTAATTCCACTGCATCATGTTTTGAACGTAAACAGTATGGTGTTTAAAGTTAAAAGTAGACACATTATCCCTCTGCCCCACTCAGGTAAATCTTGATGACCGCGTGATGTCTACAGAGCAGGGCCTCCTGTTTCGTCGCCTCTTCCGCCAGGACGAAGGCGTGTACATCTGCCGCTCCAGAGAGCATGGATTTACACAGACCCTGGCCCGTCTAACCCTCGAAGTCCTCCAGGGGGAGACTGTGGATGAGCTCATGGCACGGGACAACGCCGGCCTCTCCGATGCGTTCAAAGACCGGTCCGCAGGAAGCTACCGGGCCTGGATGCCTTGTAGCACATACAGCAGGGGCGGCTCGTCAAGCCAAATTGGCCAATCGCGCACATGGTTCAAGGATATCATGCAGCTGATCGGGCCGTCGAACCTGCCCCACGTTGAGGAGTACTGCGAGAGGATGTGGTGCAATGACAAGCTGAGGAGGAAACACAAAAGCATGCTGGAGAAATACCGGCAAGCGCAGGAGAGCGCTAGGAAGGCTCGTAGCAAGAGCTCCGGCGAACGCAACAGGACGCCGAGGGATCTCAGTGCCTGGGAGGAGTAACTTAAAGAAAGTGAGCAGGGCATATAGGAGAAAAATGAAAGACAAAGGAAAGTAGAACATTTGCTGCAAAGGATAAGATAAAATGGGCAGCAAAAAGGCCAGCATCAATTCCTATTTGTGGAAACTCTAGCACTGAAATTTCCAACTCCGAAGTGTTGGGTTTTCTGGAATGATGGCACAAAAGGGACTACTAATGAACAGGTTGTTATTGTGAAGTGGAGTGGATGTTTTTGTTTATATCTAGACATCCAAGGACTTCTCCTGCTCTTCTCACAAGTTTGCCATTCTATACTTTCACAGTTAGAAATGACAGCTTTCATTTTATCAAGTAAAATAAGACCTTCGCAACAAACAACGCATGCCTGTGGACTAACTCTCTGATGAATCGTGTTAGCTCTTGGCAAAGTGGGCTTCAAAAGAGAGGAACATCACATTTACATACTTTGCATGCTTGGACTACAAAATAGCAAGTCTGTCAAGGTCAGCCCTGAGACAAAGACACATACACTTATTTTCGATTTGTTGTTTTCGTATTTCTCACAATGCAATCACTGGATTCATCTTGTTCCCACTTGGTATTTAATGGTCCACGTTTCTTTCCCTGCTCTGCACTTGGGTTTCAAAAAAAGATATATTCATGTGTGACTTCAGCCAAGAAAAAACTGAGTTTGCAGTGTACTAGTTGCAACTAATGCTTCCAGGGCATTTGCCGCCTTTTTAAATGCATTGTACGTTATGGCTCGACTTGCTTGGTCTGTTCTTTTTTATTGTAGCAAAGGTTGATAGCACCTGTTACTGTTTTTGATTACGCCTTGGTTGAGGTTCCAAGTGAGTTGAACCATACTAGGAGGCAAAATTAAAATATCGGGAAGAATCATTTGGTTAGTTTAATTTAAAAAATGTGTTCCTTTGTTTGGTTGCCAATAGATCTAGCAAGAGCTGAATTGAAAACACAACGCGTGGCATGTTGCAGTGAAGATTATTTCAAGGCGGTTACATGTGACTGAGAGGTTACGATCATATGGGAACAGAAAATTGAGAAAAGCATCCATTACCAAAAAAGTCGAGCCAAACCATGCAGTTAAAATGAAGCCTTTCTGTATCTGATCTCGCCACTGTACATGCACACACACACAAACACACTGTTACATGAACCGAAAGCCCACTCACCCATCACACTGAATGCAAGAGCTCAACTAGCTCAAACTGGAAGCTACCATGAGACGACTGTTGATGGTTCAACAGATTAAAGGCACATTGCTTTATTTTTACTGTTGTGGGTTGAACTTTTCATTCAAAACCAGCTACGGATCAAGATTCCTCCCAGACCGAACCTTAAGGGGATATTTCACAGTGGTAAACTTTCATGCTTTGGGCACATACCATAATATCTCCTGGAATGTATCTAATGGCCACAGTGGATCGCTGATGGTTGCTTCAATGGGATTTCTTATAAATTGAACCTCAACTCAATTGGGATTTTAAACACCAATTACGCATGCAAATACTTACGTTCTAAATGTTATGTCTTTAGTAAACGCCATCTTCAAATATATTTTTCAAAAGACGGACCTCTTTGTCTCAGCCTCATCTCACACTTCAATCATCTACTAAACTCATTTTCCCACAGTTCCTCTGTATGCTGTAGCTCGCTACTGACAATAGAGGGAACAAAAGAAAGGGTCACCTCTAATGGCCGACTCCTTTTGTGCTTTCTGCTTTGTAAACACTGGTTTTATGACGGTTCATGGTTTGAACACATGATACTCCACATTGTTTTTCACTTCAGGTTTTGTTGTTCAAATATACTGTAACTTTTATCAAAACTGAAAAGAGGTTTATTTTACAAGGGACAGGTGGAAATAGAAACAGAGGGTTGAAAACACATACAAAAACAGGGTGATGTAGTTAGGGTTAGGGTTAGCAACCTATTGAGTTTACTTTTTATAAAATAATTAAAAAAGAGAGGAGGACGGTATAGACAGGTTACAGGGTTATCAAATCAATTCCAAGCTTCAATGTCAGTAAGGACTGTATGTGGAGGACTGAAATACAATCAAGAGTTCCTTTTAAAACTATCAGCAATGTAACAATTAGAATAAATTAATGACGGCTTGGAATTTCATCGCGCATTGAGCAACCCCTCCTGGCCCCATCAATGAGGGTGAGTGGAGAGTTGTGTGAATGATGGGTTGCATATACTTCACAGAACAAACAAAGTGTGTCTGTAATGTGTCTTTGGTTAAAGTTGCCAGATGGTACTTTTGAACTTCGTTCTAATACAAGTCGAAGTACGTAAGCAATCCAAGCTGAAATTATCCACATTTATAATTTGACTGATCAAATGTTGGCTGTCAAGCAGTCAAGTAATCAGTTTCCAAGTATGAACTGGATAAACACATTCTTAAAGGATCCATTTGATGGCATATAAGGAAACATAAACAGCTGTTCACAGAAAGCTGAGAAGAACTGAGGACCTATACCAATATGGCCGCTGAAGGGTAAAGTCCCTGTAATGTGTACATATTAAAAATCGCATTGATATCCTGGGAGCCCTCTCACTGTTTAAAATTATCCAGGAAACAGCATTAACACCTGTGAACCCGGTGACCCTTTTTAACCTTCATGGCGTGTGAATGGCTCCTGAGAGACAAATAAAAGGGAGACAGAGTAATTGAAGAAAACAAAGGGGAGAAATGTTCAAAAAACAAGGTACTATTATCATCTTGTGAAGACTTCCTTTATAAAATACTATTACCTTTTAAAAACCAGTTTTGAAAAATTTCATCTGTATAAATTGAGTATTTAGGAAAAAATCCTCAGTTTGTACTGCACACTTAAACACACACATTACTCTAGCAACGTTTATTTTTCTAGATTGAGGATTGAGAGACCAGCTATTAGAGTCCACTTATGGTGTTTCCTTTAAAAATATTGCTTCTGATGTATATCTAAACCGGTAAAAAAGATGATAGAGTGACAGGAGCATGGTGTGCACAAAACAGAGAAACAGTTAGCAGGGTAAAAAAGAGACGCAAAAATGTGTTTTATGTTGTAGATAACCTTCTTGACAGTTTGTTTTTAATAAAATTGTAACTTAAATGTAGACTTCATTCTTGTCATGATTTACACATGAGCTACACAATTACTTCTGTCTGGTCTGCTCTTGACTATAAAAATATGTTTTTGATGTGGTGGAATCATTTTGATCATGTGGGCCCATTTTGAACCTACATTACTGTCATCAGGAATTAAAAACTGTTAAAGGTATGACTTTTGTTACTATGATTGCAAACTAAAATGTTTCCATTTTAAGCAAATGTCCTCGAAAAAAAAAGCCAGACACCGCTTTTGCTGCAAAGTGATTTGATAGTTAAAGTGACACAAAAATCATACTAAAAGTTGATTATTATGTGTTTTGCAAGGTATGGACTTTTGAGTTGCTGACCAAAAAACAACTGCAATATGTTTAAAACACACATTGTAAATCCTTCAAATGTATTAGTTGTTGTATAGTTGTACAAAAGTGTGATGCGGTATTTAATCTCACACATTTTTTAAAGCGTTTAAATAGTCCACGATCCAGCTGGTTCAGAGTAGTTTAGTAGTTTTTAAATTTGATTTCAAACACATGGTAAACTTGCTGCACCTTTTTTCTTTTTTAATATTCACCTGTTGTATTTTACAGTGTTGTAGAATACTTGATGGATTTATCATTTGACAAAAACTCTACCATGATCCATATATTGTGCCTATTGGTAAATCTGTAGCAGGGTTTCGCTCCTTTCAAACTTCACCAGCTGATTGTACTAATCACTGATTGTCTGCACAGCTTCGCTACATAAAGCAACAAATAGGGTTCGTCTGGTTTGCACTGTGAAAGCAGATACGGCAGCAAACACATTTAGAAAATAAATCTTATCCATCTCAGGACCAAGATGTCCAAGAACTTGGAAGGTCAGCTGTCCAATAGGCACAATATAGTCATCATGAACTCAACACACATTGGGATTCATGCAGAGCACTTAATTTACTGAACATACAAGCAACAACACTCTGTGTCCCTTTAATTGTACTGTACAGTTGTGCTGGTTTTGGGGTCTATGACAGAGCCTAATTTGATTGCATATTTATGTTTTATTTAAGTGTCTTTGTACCATGCATGCTATGTACCTTTATGCTTTTTAACAGCATTAAAAGTTGATTTTCTAACAGAAAGTTATCCTTGAGTGAGTGTTTGTAGTAATAAGTAATATCACTTACCCAAACAACCAATAGAATATAGTATTGTCTGCTTTCATTCATTATTTCTAGTTGTGTTTTTGTCTTTCTTTCTATAGACATGGCCCGAAATGTTAAATGTATACTTTAAAAAAATGGCATTTAAGGGGTATCAGATCAGAAACACTTTTAGGGGAACCTAACCTTGGGGTCAAAACATAAATGCTACTCCCTATAATGAAGTTACAATAAAAAAAAAAGTGTATCTGTGCAAAGCTCTGGTATTTCCTCTTTCTGTGTGTGCTCTCAAAAGTGTTATTAGCCAGGAGGACATGTGCCTGCATGAGCGTGTGATTGCAGATTTACAGACCGAGTGTCGGCCCATTACGTTACCCAGTGCCTGGGTCTGGCCATGCATGTGATTGGAGGATAATTGGGCAACCAGCATCTGTGGAAATGTGCAGTAACAATGGCTGCTTGTCGCTTTAGCAAACAGACCGTCTCATAAAACCTAAACCTGCAAACGAACCCACTAAACGACTTCACACCACGACAATTACGGCAGCCACATCAACACACGTAAATGTAGGGTGAATGTCCACACATACATGTGCATACATAAAGACCAAACACACAAATGTTCAACCAAGCTGCTACATATAAAACGTTTGCATCCACTATAGAAGGAATTCAGGTGGGCCTATTGTTTATGTTATCCACAGTTTAGTCAATCTTCAAGAAACTTATTTTAACTCTGAAGGCTCCTAAGCATCTTTTTTTAAAGTGGAAAACACACACTAGGAGCCTTAGTTACAACTTATTTCAACTTTTAAAGCCTATATGTGTCAAGTCAGAAATCCACTTGAAATTGCCTGCCATATTCCGTTGATGAGGTTGATGACCCTTGAGCATTTTTCAGTTGGCTGTAATATGACTAAATTGCCATTTAAAATTTTGAGAGGTTTTTTAGGTGCAATTTCAGGGAGCTAATATTGCTACATAGTATGAATGCCAGATAGCATTTTTTTTTTAATAAAGGCAGATGTAACAGCTCACATACAATATTTGCACTCATTCCCTACAGATACAGATACACAGAAGAACACATCTCATGCTTCTGTACCAACTGTATAGAAACACATATCTTCAGTGTTTATGAGAAATCAAATACATTTACACAACCATGGCTAACACAGCCCACAGCTGTCAGGAACAGAATACCACAATCCTTAACTCAGTAAAAGGTTTTATATACATCCCAAGCATGTATGCAACCACAGACCCATAAAAAAAACCCCTGCAAACAATTACGTCCAACCAAGTATTAGACAAACACAACCTATAGTTAAGTTGCTTTCCGTTATGGTTGCTTTTCATTGAGCACAAACTTTGACTACCTTTGATGGTTTACATTGAAGCTCATTCAGAAGCAGATTGGGGCCCAGTTAGAGTTAAAGGGGGGTTTCCTGACCACAGTTAAGAGGTTAAGTAAGGATATTTTTCTCTATTTTATATTTTTAAATATCCCTCACCACTAGCATTGTCGTCGAAAACAATTGGTTTATAGGTCCATCTTTTAATCTGCAAAACCTACTGATAATTTATTCTGCCTGGCAATACTAATATACAGTATATATGAACAATTGCAACTTGGCAACACGACAATGCAATACAATGAAATTACTCAGTGGTTACTGGACATATTTCTGTCCCACAGTTTTAGCTGGACAGAAAATCTGTTATTTCTGTAGGAATATGAAATGTGATATTTAGCAAAATGACTACTTTGTTATAGTTGTAAATATTCTTTATGTTTGAGATGTTGGTTTAGGACTAGAAAGGTTAGATCCTGTCCTTCTAAAAGATTGTGGTTTTCCACAGTATATATCAAGACTCAGACATGTTAAAGGCCATATGACTTATTGCTCCACTTTGATGCAGTACTTCTTTTGGGATTTCACCTCATGGGGAGCAAGTAGTCCATAAAATCGCACAACTGAAAATATTTACACCCACTACATGTTTCCCTTGAACAAATACTATAATTCTATATTACAACAATGACTTGTACTTCTACAACTACTACTTTACCTGAAAACATTATAATAACATTTAAAACAAGTCCTAGGGATTTGTGATTCCAGTGTGCAGGTACCTACATTACGGTATATTTAACTGTTGCTGTTTTATTTCACTTTAAGAATGAAGAACCAGTATTTTATGTGGATATGCAATATGCACATTAACTGTTTGGATTGAATCAATCTTAAAAGAGGAAGGTTTAAAAGACAAAGTAACGCTTTGATTGGACTCCAGTCTAAGAATACTACCAAACTTTGAAGGTTTTATGAACTCTTTGTATTGAAGTTTGTTTGTAATGACATATACATTACGAAACTTGTTTGGACTTTGAAGGAAAGACCCAACTCTATTGGTTCAGGGTACATAAAACCCTTTTGTGATGATGCAGAGTCCTCTTGTTGCTGTCTAAACATTGAGAAACAATAAGGAAACACATTTGAACTATTTTCGGCACAGTATGTCAGCAAGCCTCATTTATAGGTTTAGTGGTACTAAATTGGTCCATTTGTATATAATTAAATATACATAATGGCCCTGAGTTTCTTTTGGCAAACATAAACCTGATAAAAGAAGATTCAATTGTTTGTATAATAACACGTGACAGCAAAAGTGATTAAACATGTATAATGCTATAATATCTGCTAAAAAGGCTGTTGCTGGAGCCTAGAATTTCCCAGGATAATTAACCTCTTTTTAAAAGTCGTAAACATGACACAGCATACAATTCCAGCAGCAGTTCCACATTCTTTTTTACCTCCTTTGCTTAGACTGAAAAGATGTTGTGTTCCGGTCTTGCATGAGTTCCCAAGACAAATGAGGCCACAATCCTGTGTTTCTGTGACAGTTAAATGTATTCAGATTAAAGTTGTGGGACGAAGCAGCTTTATAACCTCTTATTTAGGTTTATAGCAGCACCTCAGTGTTTCCCAGGCGGTCCCTGTTGGTTTACTTTTTTCTGACCCGCTAAACAGGTTACGTCCTCCTCAAAGACCCTGTTTGGAGGCAGGAAGTTTCCCTTTTATGTCCATGTCCTGGAAAAATTCAGTCTCACACTGGCTGACTGCAGACATTACATTGGCCTAAAGTGTTCAAACATTAGGTTTTTTTTGTGCAAATCTTTTCACTCAATTTTGGCAAATGAAATATCAATAGACTATTTTGTTACACCTTTGCTCTGTCTCTAAAGTCTGGCATTATACACACTTTCATACTCTCTTCTTTTTAAGCCAATTTTCGCTTAAGATTAGGGCAGGAAATGACTGGGGTAAAAAAATAATACACACATGATTCAATTCAATACAAAACACCCAAGGAAGTTTGTCCATGGAATTTTTCCATCTTGTTTACTGTAATTATTGTTAGACATAATGTTCAATACTTCCATATTAAATAATGTCCTTTATTTGTGTTGCTCCCTATGTAGTGATTGAAGCTTTAGGAAATGTTTTGCCATGACAGCTTTTGTCAGCCTAATGCAAATAAATCTCAAATGGCAGTAAAAGCGTTCCTCCATATTTTCTGATACTTCACCGCTCACAATGGCGCACATGGTTCTACTCATCCTTCTTTCCTTTCTTTGTTGTGGATTGGCACTTTCTCAAAATATCCATAAAACATTTTGAATTGATCAAATGGATCAGACAGCGACTCCGGGAATAAGACTTGCAGTTTGTCAAATAATATTACTACACAAAAGGTTTACATGTTAAACATTGATCCTATTGCAGCGGATCTCAATCTGAGGCCCACATGTATTTATAGGGAAAGCATGCCATGATTCATTCTGTCTGTATTCTGAATCATCTTTTTGTTTTAGGAAAAGTTTTTGTGTTTTTAGGGATGGATTTCCAAGTGACCCATCTGTGTGAAGTAATGTCTCAGAAGTTTTTACTTTTGTTTAGTTTTTTGGCTTCTTCAGTTCTTTTTTACCTTGGTTAAGACCTTATTAAGAACCAGGAAAATATTTTATCACGGGAGCCTTCATCTTGAAGAAAGCTACTTTATTACTAGCAAGTTGTTGGTGGAGAGGTTAAATAAATAACAGACCTTTGGTGTTAGGTTTTAGGGTTAGTATTGTTTGTATCTACGTAGACAAACACATTGTGACACTGTATCCATGCAAAATGGCATACACTGTTGCTTTGCATTTGCAAATTATGTAACTAAATAGGTAGCTTTACACATTCAAACGAAAGAATAATTATATTTTATAATTAATTATGAAAAACAAATGAGGACAAGCAACAGGAGGAAAAAAAGTGGTGGAGGAAGATAAAGGGGGAAGGGCTTTGGTACACAAGGTGGACTGTTAAACACAGGAGAAGAAACAAGAATATTGATGGGAAGTTAAAGGTGATTTTAGGACTGATTGAAGATGCAGAGATGCCTCATGGGGGAGAGAAGGAGAGTTTGATCATTAATCTCTTGTGTTCAGTCCCACTCATCCTCTGGGAGAACCTTGGTGTGTCACAACCTGTTTAGGCTCTGAGCAGGGGCTTTTAAGGCATATTTTCCAGTCTTGATAATGCAACTCATTACTCATTAGAAAGATAGTGTCATTGCACAGCAATCCCGCGGGACCCACAGACCATGCACATGTTCATTACTGACCCACTTTAAGCAGGACTGTACATTATACATAATTGAGTTTTGGAACCAGCATCATTTTTCACTTGCTGACCTTGATATTCCCTAACAACCACACAAACCTCACCCTCCCTCATGTTGAACGTGTTTAATGTCCTTATTCCTCTAGGCTTCTTCCACAAAAAATACATAAGGATTTTCCAGCGTGGAACAAGGCTTTATTAAAAGTCTGTATGTTTTTGTAAATCCAGCCTGAAAAGAGATCATCTGCTTTATTTTTCAGTCAAATTGTCAACTTCATCCAAAGTCACAGTAATGCAGAAAGTGAGAAAACATAAATCTAGTCTAAATTGAAAAAAATAAACTATCTCTAAGGTCCGTCAACAGATGTTCTACGATGTTAAACTTCCATTTAAACTGAATATCTACTATGTGTTGGCTCTAAAACTATCTTTACAACAACATAATTCAATCAAATGCATACCCTCCATTCCATTATTGAAAAAAGAAGCCATTACTGGAAGTTTTGCCCAATAAAAATAGCTCAAATCTGATCAGACTTAAAAATAACTAAATCACTTTTTGTTTTAGTCCTACATTCCTGAACTAAGGAAAACAAGTTGATTTATTTTCCATATTTCTTCTTTTGTTTTATTTCTTTAATTTGGTAAAAAAAAAAGAGCCTTGACTTGGTGAGCTGGAGCCACACGCAAACACCAACACACACTTAAAAGCCAACCTTACTTTATCTTTTAAAACCTGGTTTTCTTATCAAAAGCAGACAGTAATCTGGCTTTTAGTTGGAGCCAATGGCATACAAGCATTATCAGTGTAAATCGTAAAATTTAGCACTGTAATGCCAATTTTCATATAGTAAATAGAATTAATCCAGAAAATAATCCCTGAGGAACAACTTTATCGAGCTAAATTAGCATAATTTACAGAAGCTCATTTACCTTAATGTTATGGCAAATCAAAAGCATTGAAAATAAATAGCAACAATGTGAACACACAGTTGCAGCAGTTATTGATTACGACTTTTAAGGTTTGGAGGTCAAGTCTTTAAAGCCATATTGATGATTGTTGTTTGTCTGGGTACCAGATCTTTACTGAACTTTCCTGATTCACCACTGGCTTCAGTTTATTTTTCATCCGTGTCTACGATTCAGCTGATCCACTTGCTGTTGCTGTGTTGTCATCCTAAACAGTACCTAGCCTGTCATCAGGAAACGCAACTGATAATGTTAGGACCTGTTATTTCCTGACATTAGCAAGATCCTGTCCAACAAATACAAAGACCTCCTTCAAGCTGTAAACAGATGTTTGTTGCATTGAAGAACATGTGTTTTCAACTGGTCTTGCAGACGGAGTCATCCTTTAGGTATTAGAAACTGATGGAGAGAGAGAGACTGTTTTTATCCACAGCGGAATAAACAACTGAGAGGAAGACGAACACCTGGTAATTTAAAGGTGGAAGTAAACACTATGCCACTATTACATGCCAAATGTGAACTGAATATTGTTGGGGACCCGGGTAAATAACTTGCAGACCACCGGTTGTTTACTTTCTCACACACTTATAGTTCAGTTCCTGTCTTTCTTCCTGTTAAGGAACAGTGCTAAAGCTGGATTTGGTCCATTTCCAGATTGCCTTGATTATGTCAGAGGTAATGACCTGCAAATCACTGCTTGTGTGTGTGTGTGCGTGTGTGTTATAGCTGCCAAAGCTGTACTGGGTAAGAAGCAGGCACCTCTGGAACTGCCCACATGAGACCATTCCTTTTCTTACACCCTTGCTATTAGTTAATGTTGTTCCTTTTCTCTCATACAATTCAATATAGCTAGGTTGGCGTGAACTTTTGCTCAAAACCGTGTAGCCAAACATTTATATATATTATATATTTATTTAATGAGTTTGTGTATAAGAATGAGAACACAAAATACGATAAAAGCTCATGTTAATAGGAATCGCCTTTCTGACATTTTATTTACCAAACTTCTCTCTCAGTTCTCTCATGCCATTCCATCCCTTTGACTTGTGTAAAGTTTCTGTCAAACACATATTGATTTAATAAATGTTCTTACTTTTATTCTTTCCCCCTCTGTCTCTCTCTTCCTCCACACACACATACACACACTGCTGCATTGAAGAAACGTCCTTGTATTCAAGTAAGGTGAATGACAGTCCTGCTGTGTGTTTATTACACATTAGCCTCCACCTACTTTCTTTCAGCAGGTTAATTGATTTCCCAGATAAGAGTGGAGAGAAGTGTGTGCGTGTTGCAGAGAGAGTCCTGTGTGAAAGGCAGTGGTCCCTGGTAGTTACTTCCTTCCTAAATGTGCGGTCATATGTCAAGCAGCAGGAAGTCATGTTCACATGTGGTCTGACTGAGACATTGTCAACAGTGGGACCCTTTTCTACTATATCCGTATGTAAAGTGTGCACAAGTGTGTTGCTAAATTCCTGAATATAAGCTTGATCCTTATTCCGAACAGAGCTGTATGTTACGTCTGGGGCACAATAAAATGATAAAACCCAAATGCACGACTCGACACAAAAGGAGTTTCCAAAACAAGGTTTTTTACTAGAGGTAATATTCCATAGTCACAAAAGTCTAAGCATAACGCACACTAGCGTGGTGATAACTCAAAACGATCTGGCACTGGGCACAGAGACAAACACAGCTTAAATATACAAGGTGAACACAGGTGTAAACAATAAGGGCGGGGCAGTTAATCAGGTCAAGGGGAGGGACAACCAAGGAGGGGAAATCAAGCTACCGAGACACAACACTGTATTTGTGTTGTTGTGTTTTTACTTTACATTGTGAGATGCAAGAATGAGAATTATATGCGCTTTGTTAGCCTTATATAAAAGAATGCAAATTAAAGCATTTGTTCAAATGATTCACCTGTTTTTCTTGATGTTTTTAATACTGTTTGGAAATCTCCGATAAAAATCAATACACGTTGGGTTCTGAGAAATGTTTTTAATCTGGTAGAGATACATTAACCTGTATAACGAAGACATATGTTTGGGATCAGTTTTGTTTTAAGGCCTAGCCGCAACCATGTATAATGTTTCACCACTTCAACAAGGTAATTGTGGTTGCCAACATTGCTTAAAAGTGGCACACAACTCTCATATGAGTCATGTTTGGGACCGTCATATAGGAATCACTGAAAAACATATTTTGTCATTTAACTTTGAGGCATGAACTCCTCATTTGACCCCATACTTTTCTGTGTAAAGAGGTGATTAAATGAAGTGTGATTCAGGGAAACAGCCACCCTTTCTCTTGCCCAGATCATTAGATAACCTGATTTTGCTCAGGGGATATGTCACTTTGGCAGAACATGTATATTATTAGACCAAAAACCTTCTTTAAACAGAGCTCTATACCAGTCTAATAATATAATTGCCTGCACATTACTTGCACACGGTACCAGACACCTGAGATAACAGAGACAGAAGTCTTTGTAGTACTACGCTATTGAAACTAATAAAATGACTAAGCTGGCGGTATGTAGTAATTGGAGATCATTTTAGGTATATGTTTATGTCTGAGTAGGATAAACTATTCCATTCTGTCACCTAAATGTCCAAGCACACCAGGTCAAACAAGTCTTTTAAACCGTTTTTCTCTCAATATCCTGTTCATCCGGTCTTATATTTGTTGAGTGTTTTCTTTCTTACCTTTCCTTTTGTTTTTTTCTATCTTTCTTACTCGTATCCAAACTTTTTGTTTCTGACATTTCAATATTAGAGCGTATTAGTAGTGTGAATGTAGCTTTAGAAACAATTTGCTGGGGGAGTGTTTGGGATTTCAAGAGCTGGTGGGCTTCCATCACCACAAATCAAACCTTGGTCAGTGTGTGTGTGTGTGTGTGTGTGTGGGTGTGTGTGTGTGTGTGTGTGTGTGTGTGTGTGTGTGTGTGTGTGTGTGTGTGTGTGTGTGTGTGTGTGTGTGTGTGTGTGTGTGTGTGTGTGTGAGAATGACTGACTATAGTTAGCAAGTGGGAGCCCTGTCTCCTTTGTGTCAACAGGCTTTCTGACTCGCTAAGGCTAATCACCGAAGTAATTACTGTTAAATTGGCTCATTAATCATTTGACCTGTCAGACTGCTTTGTTGCCTTCTAGCTGGTGTGTGTGTGTGTGTGTGTGTGTGTGTGTGTGTGTGTGTGTGTGTGTGTGTGTGTGTGTGTGTGTGTGTGTGTGTGTGTGTGTGTGTGTGTGTGTGTGTGTGTGTGTGTGTGTGTGTGTTTACTATGCAATCTTGTATGTGTAGGTAAAACACTGGAAAATTGGAGTTAATCCGATGCAGTTATTCAAGTAAAGTAAAAGTAGCTAAACCCAGAGTTTTCCATTGAAAAGCTAATATAATGTTCCACCACCTCACTGTTACTATATGGGAAAATGTAGGACTAGTCACAAGAATGCCATAGAACCAAAATTCAATTATCAACAGTAATATTTGGCAAGTGCATTGCTATTTGCTGCATGTCAAAATGTATTACCAAATCGTATTTAGTTTCTTGTTTCATATAGAAGCAGGATGATTTTCAAAACCAGCAAAAATTCATGGGCAGAACGATTATTAAAAATGAATATTTATTGATATATTTGTATCCTTTCGAGGGTCTTTCCAAAAAAAAAGAAAAATCCCCAAGGAAGAACGTTAAAACAGGTAGATTGCAGTGTGTGTGTGTCACTTGAATTAAACATTTCAATACTTAATTTGAAAGATGGAAGCTTTAGTGTGACTCTAGATCCCCAACATGTACATGCTACCGGTGTGTGTGTGTGTGTGTGTGTGTGTGTGTGTGTGTGTGTGTGTGTGTGTGTGTGTGTGTGTGTGTGTGTGTGTACGTGTGTGTACGTGCGTGCATGCGTGTGTGTGTGTGTGTGTGTGTGTGTGTGTGTGTGTGTGTGTGTGTGTATTCCAGAAATAATGTACATACCCTAGATCTAAATGAGCCAAATCCCTTGCAAATCAAAGTAATTAGTGGCAGTGTTACGGTCATGCATTCTATTGGTTAATTTAAAGTGCTTTACATTTACCATACAATGTGTTTATTGTACAAGGCAGTGATGTAATCACAGGGATACACATTTTCCTGTTTCTCATTTAAAACCCAACATAAACAATCTTGCATGAAGTGGAAGAAAACTGTTTGTTCATACAATAAATACCGTTGAAGCCTCTGTGCAGCTTTCACTCTAAACATGCTCTCATATTGTTGAATCAGTGACGGTCAGGATGGAAATTCGGAATCTGTGTTGGATAGTATTCCTTTTAGTTTGCCCCAGTTTTTTGTACCTCATATACTATCAGTGTGAATACTCAATACTGAATTTCATAAAAACCTTGTATTGGAGATCATTTGAAGGGAGTAAAAAGTGAATATATTCCTTATACCTTGTAGTACAGAACCTTTTTTGAGGACAACCGTTTTTTGTGAAGAAAACATATTTGAGAGTGGCTTTAAGGCACCCTTTTATGTTTTTGATTATTAGAAGCACTACGGAATAAAACACCTTTGTTCACGGTTTTATTAGAAAGTAAACTATATTTAAAATAAAAGACAAACTCCAACAAGAACACACATTTAGTATACTGGGAGAAGGAAACCCAAGAACAAAAATAAATAAAAGCCTGTAAAACTTTCAGGGCTAACCTAATTATTTCAAAGTTGAAAGCAGCTGACATATATATTTGCTGAATACTGAATTGTTTGTTTCAGCTCTTTACAAAACCATAGTAACATTTCATTACTTTGATAAGGCTGCGTAAAGTATATGATGTGCCAGAAATGAGCCAGGCTCTGAGTGCACTTCAATATGTTCAACTTAAGAAAAAACTATAAAATATTCCAACAGCAACAAAGCTGTGTGTTATAATGGGTCAAAATGGCATGTTTAGAATCTAAATTGAATTAGGAGCTCGATGAGAACTGTAGCATTTCACCGGCTCCATATATGTCAATGTTAAATATTGTACTGAATAGCATTGGAATGAATAAGCCTTCAGTATTCTACTTTACTGGTGCGACAAATTAAATGTAAACTGGCTGCTGTATGAAAAAGAGCTTGTGTGTGTTTAGAGGTCTCTGTGATATCATGTTTCATACAGAGGCCACTTTGTGCCAAAATTACATTTCCTCTGTTATGAAACGCTCAGCTATAAATGGAAATATGTTTTGCTTTGAGAGACACCTGCATCATGTGAATCTATATCTCAATAAGGTTGCTTAAAGAAGATACATTTACTTAGACTCAGTGTTTGTCCACTGCCTCCTGTTGTATGTATTAACTATAACATTCGTTCCATATGTTTACCATCAGCCCTTAAAAGCAAGAATGACTTAGGGTCCTTACTTAAAAAAAGTCCTGACAAGCACACACAGACCCTGTAAAATCTGCATACGGAAATGACTCCTCAATGGAGACCCCACGGACCATTGCAGACCAATTGAACACACATGCACTTAGTGTACACAAAATACAGAAAACTGAAGACCATTGATAACATGGGACCCTAATGGGTTGCCAGTTTGAGTAATATGGACCCAATTTAAATTGGTGTTTATGACTGGTGACTGCATACTACATCAGTGTGTGTGTGTATGCGTGTGTGTGCGTGTGTGTTTGTGTGTGTGTGTGTGTGTGTGTGTGTGTGTGTGTGTGTGTGTGTGTGTGTGTGTGTGTGTGTCATACTAAATACTTAAACATATGTGAATGTTTTTCATATGTAAAGGAATGCAAGCGGCCTCAGTTTGTGTGTGTGTGTGTCTGTGTGTGTGTGTTTGTGTTTAATATGTTCCTCGGTGGATATGCGTTCCCAGCGCTGACAGGCAGATCATGATGATATTAGGATGAAGAATGTGGGTCTAAATGTCAAAGGTTGAGACACTGATATACAGATGGAACAGGGGGACGGATGGGGGTATTGGGATTTCTTTTGTTTGCTCTCTTTCTTGACAATGAAAGAAAAAAAGAGCGACAATTATGTTGTAGCGTTATTCATTCTTCATCTTCCACCTCTGTAACCATCCATATCTGTATGACTTAAGAAGTATGAACAAGACATTTTATTTACGTCTGTTCTGGAGGCTTTTGTCATCTGACAAATGATCCAGTGGTGAAGGCATCACATGTATGAGCATTTACATTTGACACAATCCTGTGAACATCTTCATCAGTATGCATCGCAACAAATGATCCCTTCCTGAAAGGACAAAATGGATAAAGGAAATCAAACGAACTTGCATGTGACACAAACAGGGTGTCATGTATTCAGTGTATACATGACAAAGATTCAAAACACTTAAAGTTAACCGAACCCATTTTGTCTGTATTTGGATTGCACTTTGATGAATTGATGCCATTTCTAAAGAAATACTCTTCGCTGGCTAATTTGGATTCTGTGAATATTTTGAATCTGTCTAGATATTTCTTTACACTGGAATGGGTCAAATGAAATATAAATACATTATTTATTGAGATATCTCATGTATTATGGAATCTCATCATAGCGTGACTGCCACCATGTGGTCATAAACAGAAAACATCATTTAGAATCTAGAGTTGGGACATCTATCTGTTCATTGTGTCTCCAGTAATTCATTGTTTATGACAACTGATCATGGTATGAATCAAACACAGAAATGCAACACATCCTAAAATTGTCATGACTTACTCATGATTTTTGTGAAGCATTAATAACATGCTGTTTTCATAGACCACCTCTCAGCATAGTATGGAACAGATCAGAAGTGTTTAAGTAACTGCATATTTTTATTGTGTTAATCAAAAACAATCTGACATGACATTTCACAAAGACCTCTGGGAGTATTACAGTGCACCACGTTACCTTGGGTCTTTGACCTTTGAACTCTCACCTACAGACCGCTCTACTCACACACACTCAATGTTCCTTTGCCATTATATACAGAGCTCTGCTTTCCCCAAAAACTCACACAAACACTCTCTCTCTCTCTCATACACACACACACACACACACACACACACACACACACACACACACACACACACACACACACACACACACACACACACACACACACACACACACACACACACACACACACACACACACACACACACACACACACACACACACACACACACACACACACAAGCCTCTTCTTGTGAGCTATCCTACAGGGGTGCGTCACATGGCATGGGTGACAACAGGAGTGTTGATTGGAGGGCTGTGTGAACAACAAAGACTAAATGGACACTGTTCAGGATGAGGTTTTTTAACCATTGGCTGTAATGTCCAAAAGAAATGTTGAGGATGAGTCCTTTTTCAGCAGAACATGAACAATACAGATGAAAATCTACATTTATAAGAAAAGAAAAAAAAATCCACCACAACATATCAGCTTATCTTTGCACATAAATACATAGGAATAATATTAATATTTAACGTTGTGCTTTCTTTCTCTCGCTCTTTTTCGCCTTTGCACCATTGTCAAACGCGTTAGCCACTAACAGTGTTCATGCAATTTCAAAAGAGCACAAAACAACAGCTGGCTTAAAAAGAGAGACTCAGGCATATTTGACATCACTACCAATTATCTCTTGTTAAAGAAAAAATACACCACTAATAATATCCATTTAGTTAATTAGTAGTCTAAACTCAATTTGTTCTGGGGTTTAAATGATGGCAGCTTCCTCATACATTTAAACAGTTTTTTGCCAAAAATAGAATGTGGTGTCAAAACGCAGAGTGTCCCTTTTACAGGAGTCAGTCAGTCAGTTCAGTTCAATTCGGTTAAAAGAGTTAATTACATCTCTATAAAGAAGGTATATAAATAACAACGACAATGATTCCATACATCTAAAATCCACTTAATTTGTGCTGCCTCCTGCTATCAGGGCCTGTGTGAGCTAGTAACCACACAAATAGCAAACTTCCGTAAACTGATAGTCTATGAAACCTTGATATTTCTCTGAAATGTGTGGCAGCAACACAAATTAGTCTATAAATTCATCATTAAAATCATACGATTTCATGATTGCGAAACCTAAATGCATGTTCTATGTTACATGACCAGTGGCTTTCTTTCATGTGGATAGACTATGATATAATAAAGTATGGTACCACAGATAGGCTCCTCATCTGAGCCTGTACTCACAATGAACACTAAGGGGCAGGCTACACATACCATGTTAGCACAGACACCAACAAACATGTTTCTTTACAGATAATACACAGAGAGAGGGAGGACTAAAGACAGGAAGTAGGAAGACCTTATCGTACTAATTGTACACCAGGGAGATATGACATCGTTAAGCAGCAAAAGTCAATGATATTAATGATCAACACTACGTTGAAAGTGATTCCAACGGTGTATAGAGTCACATGAAATTTGTTTTGTTTTTGCAAACAGTGAAATGCATTGTGGGTAGCACAGAACAACAGCTTTCTGTGCAGTTTTCGTGCTGAAGGAGGTGTCAGCATAATGCTCATCTTATATTATTTGCATATATGTATTTATCACAAACAACATATGCAAGAACAGTGTAAAAGAGCAAGGAGTAGAAGAACCGCTTAGAATACAAAAAAACGAAATCATAGTTTCACTCATAAATATCATGCTAATATATATATACTGTACTGTAGCCCAGAAACATGGGTTGTCATATTAGAGTCCACTTCCCTCTATCTTCTCGTCGTATTAATGCTTTTCACCCAAAAACCACCACGTTCAGGATTTCTCCTTATTGTTACTGCACAAAACTTTAAACACAGCCAAAAATAAAAACCAATAAATAGTGGATTTCAAAGGAAGGTATTTGGATTATGTCAAAACTGTTTTATTCATGCACTTCTGATGCTTATTACAATACTTTTGAAACTTGCTTAGATGTAATCCACGTATAATCTGGGCTTTGTTCACTTTTTAGAATGGACTTCTTAGAGCTCCAGCTTCATCTGTGTACTGTAAACATCTCATCTTTCTCTCACATCATGAAATGCCAGTAGTTTTTCCACCCCCGATTCTCTAGTGGTTTGTACAAGAAAAGTAGTGTATTCATATCTTGCCAGATTCGACGGCTCTCTAACCATAACCGCGTTGATAATTTTTCTGCAACATGACTCAATGTGCCTAAGGAAACCACAATAAAACTGACTATATAATATAACCAGTTTTGCAAAATGCTGATCTGTTCCACAGGCGGTCCCACAGAGCTGGTATCTGCACCTCTTCTGTAACTGCAATGTGTTATATGCACACAAAACCAGGAAAAAATTGAGGTTTTTGGAAATATGTGCACCAACGCCACCTCAGGAAATTGATAAAGGTATGTTTATCAACTTCTAAAATGTTTCTATTAATCGACATCATTGTGGAATTGCACATACATAGTTAAACTTGTTTCCAGTTAGAGACCCTTACTAAGCAGAGTTTTCCAGTTATTCCATTCCCCCATTTTGCACAGCACTCAAGTTCGCTATTTTTCTTCACTTGTATTAAATATCCAGGTAAGAGAAGCCGTAAGGAAAGGTCATCCAGTGGGGTTGTTTTTGAGTCGTATAGTCCAGAGAGTAGGTGTACTGTGAGCCACTCTGTAGGAGGCCAACATTGATTACCCAACAAAAAATGTGATTCTGGTGTGTTCGTATACAGTCAGTGGCAAAGGGTAAGAAGGGTAATTGTGTTTGTTCCCCACGGATAAAGGTGGGTTCACTCCCATGTACCTGCTTGTACACTCAACTACACTAATGGAACAGTGTCAAGGGGTCGTGCAGAATCAATTTGGGCAGTAAGGCAGCACATGCAATGGCTGGCCAGTGGGATGAGGACTCAGGGGTTGGGGTACCATATAGTGGGGGAATCGATAGATAAATATACACAATGGAGGAGGTGCTGTGTGTGTGTCTGCATGTGTTTTTATGTGCTTGAGTGTATTTGTATGCATGAACACCTCCAGGAGTTCTTTGTTTTCTCAGTCTCGTTCTATCATTCTTCTCAATTTTTTCTTGTATCAGTCATTCTGTTCTCCCTCCATCCATGTGTTGTTACAGCCCTGCGCTGCGAGGTGCCCGAGGATTTGGTTTCCCGTCGTGGGTCCGGCGGTTTCTCCCCTTCCTTATCTCTTGAAGATGCTTCCACTTCTTGTTAGCTGGGCGGACAGCTGGGCCCAGAGGTGGGACTTCCTTCCCCGGAGCAGGAAAGGTTTTATCTGCTTGTTCAGCACCGGCGTTCTTTCTGGCCCACACTTGCTCACAAATCTGGTCAACGGTGCTCAGGTTAGGGTGGTCCACCAGTTGCATGAAGTCCCGGTACCAAAGCTTTTGGTTGGTCATTGGGGGGCCACCTCCGCTGCGGGGTTCTAATCGGACAGGGGCATCAGAGGGTAGATTGGAAACTGATGATGATGTTGAAGGTACAACTTCCAAGGTGATGCCTAGTAATGTTTGGGTGAAGCCGTGTTCCATGGCGTGGCACTGGTAGAGGCCGACGTCTCTCTTAAGGACACGACGAATCAGAAGTCCTCTGTCTGTGTGGAGGATGCGGTCATCAAGACGAACCTAGAAAACATAAATCAATTGAAATGTCTGCACTGAACTATGTACACTTATGCCCTTTAGTTTTATTGTTCAAATTTGTTTTTAGCATCAATGTAACTTAGCAAAGTTTTATGTGGGCTACTAACCCGAAAGCTAACCAAAACAAACACACTGCTGTAACTTTGGCAATGTCCTTGTCAGTTTTATTGTTTGAAACCTCTTTCCTCTCCCTGCCATCCCTCTCACCTCTTCCCGTGGGTTCTGTGGATGTTTCTGGAAAGTCCATGTGACCTTGGCCTGCAGGGATTTGGGGATGCACTCCAGGAAAGTGCTGCTTCCCTCAACTCCATACAGCTTCCTCTCTGCAACACGATGCTTATGATGGTCTGAAGGGGGCAGCAGAGACAAGGACATTATGTGGTGTACTGCAACTACGGACCTTCACTCACCAATGACAATATGGATCAGGCAAGGCTTGAAAAGGCAAATAATAGGGAAAGGAGAGGGCAGGATGACACGGGACAGGAAAAGAAAGGTCAGGAGAACAAGGACAGTACAGACCAATAAATTATGGGATAATATGGTACGGTAAACAATTGAGCAGAAAGAACAACAACTACTAACTGAACTGGTCTGGTCCAAATAACAACTCAAAGTCATGCATGCTTCCAATATGAGTGATGAGCTTTAGCAATGGAAAAAGATCGAACCTCAAGACTGTGATTTGTTCAGTCAAAGACCAATTATGGTTCAAGCCACCAGCACTGCACAAATAACAGTTTGTAGATTGCTAAACTGACCTCTGATCAGCCCTCTTAGTGCCCCTCTCAGCAGAGACAATTATTCAAAATGTCATTAGTTTTTCACAACCCGGCTTGCATGCCACAGGATTTAATGATATTACTAAGGAGCTGCTAAAGTTCGAGCGATTAGCTTTATTCAGTTATCTGGCAGAAAGACAGATAGCAGCAGAATGCTCTTATTGTGGTCTGCGAAGAAATATGTCACCAGGGGTGAAGGGCTGAAGGATTTTGAATTTTTTGGCACAGGGACAGTGAGATGTCAGATGCCAACTCTGTGAGTCAGAGTAGGATCAGAGTAAAGCTTTGATTGTTGTTTTCAAATATGCCTCATCAGCAGTAGTTATAAAAAGGTTCAAGTTTTCGTTTGAACATCAATTCAAATGAATAGTTTTTCAATCATACCTCCAGAGCACAGGGTGTTGGGGTCTCCGTTTCTTACATCCTGGCGACGGAAACGTCTGCAATATGAGCATGTGTTGATTATATTTGCAAATCTTCTTCATGTTTTCCTTGCTCAGTAAATTGAACCATCATCTCGTGAGTGCCATTAGGGCTTGTGTCACATACCTCTTGGTATTTGGCAGGTAGCGAGTACAGGATGTTCCATCCCAGGCGCAGTATGGGTCTCTTGCCAGGCAGCACTCAGCACAGGCCTTCCCATACACACTGCAGCGGTGAAGGGGAACCTGGGCAATGCCTGTGTCTGAGCCCAGATACAGCTGTTGCTGTAAGGACACAAAGTTGAGGGACCTAGATTAAAAGGGAGTTTCAAAAAGGAAACAAAAAACTGGAGACATAATGTTTCATTTTGTAATGTATTTTTGGTTTAAAACAACATACTCGTTTTGAGGAAATCTGCATGTCAATGATAGACGAGGCATCCTGAAGAGCAGATAGATAGAGCAAATATATTACCATGCTACATAACAAATTCATTTGCATTATTGAAGAACCATTTAAGATGAAAGAATAGCACTGTATCATACATTTCACTAATTGGTGCTTTAAATCTGCAATAAATGGACTTTATCACAGCTTTCTTACTTTGAAGACCTCCAGCTCCTCCAGTAGAAGCTCCTCCATGTTGTTCCAGCTCTCCTTGGGGATATTGATCACCTTTAGTACCGTCCCTTTGTCTGAAATAAGAGATGTGGTCCATCAAGTCACAAATTCTATTATTTTCATAGTTTAACTATTAAGCTAAGAGCCAGAATTGAAAACAAATATTATACCTGTGCCAATAAACATCACATCATACTGTCCGTCTGCAGCGTTGACTTTGTCCACAGCAATCTGTGTGAAACTGTAGTCCACGTTGGTTCTGACGAACACGGGCCGTCGGCTCATAGGGTAGACCGGGTTATACATCAGAGGGTGGTGACGAGCAAACTGGATCACATCATCTGGGAAACCCTTTGTGGATTCAAAACTGCCAAATGTCTTGCTGGGACACTAATGGAGGGCAATAAAATAAGTTAATATTCCAGCAAAAGGTCCTTGATTATACAAACTTGCAAATGAAATAAAGCACACAATTACACATTTGCAAAAATGTTTTTGATTGTTGCGTAACTTTAAGTCTGATTTGTTGTTTTTTAGAGGTCCATTTTTGGTTCCCTTGTTGGATGCAAAATGTTGAAAGTAACTTTCAAATGTTCAACTTTAAATACTGATACAACCATCAAAAGTGGAACCATTTCAACCGTTGTAAGAATGCACATAAAAGGATTTGGCGAGCAGTGAAAGTACTTTAATAATTCTAAATCTACTTCTACTGTAAGGGATTTGTTTAAGCTCTGCACGGCAGGCCTGGGAGTGCAAAACAGCTCCAGCTTTTTTGATGAGCAAGTTTATTTGGTGTCTTTCTTTACAGATACTAAAGTATAATTTAAATATGCTGTAGCATCATGCATTATTCATGCTTTTTATGTTGTGTACAGTTTCATCATACAGTGAAACACTTTTGATCTGGTTTAGGCATTTTAAACTGTGAATCAGCTTTTTTTATAAAGCTTTGCATAGTTCTCTTGTAAGCATGATCGGATTATTATAATTTGATTCGTCTGGCTAATTTTACATCCCAATGAGGTGATGATGGCGTGAGAGTGAGTTTACTGTGGGTCAAATACAATTACTATTCTGCTGTCATACAAAAGGGATTGTTCTGCTTTGGCAGTAACAGCTGAAGCTATAATAAATCCTGCTGATGCCGCGCTTGTGTGCTAAGCAGAACGTAAGAGCCCTAATAAGCACATATTGATTGGGAAGGCTGTGGAGAGCTTTGGATGAAATTAAGTCTAATGGTGCAAGTGTCTGAGGTTCACAAAACTGATTTTTTTTAACCTGGGAGCATAAATATTTAAATACATCACTTCAGAATTACATACAAGTATTTCAGCAATAAAAAGTTAAAACTAAACTCTAGACATTACTTTGTACAAAGTCTGTACACAGCCTTTTTGAGTTTTCGACATACCATTCCTGGGCGTGGATATGGGACTTTTCCCTGGAAGGGGACCCACTGGTAGTTAGGCCCCTCTTTGTGAGCGAAGGGCCCCAGGAAGGCCCTCCGGATGTCATTCATGGAGTAGAGACATACGGCTGAGCCTTTGAATACACTGCTGCTGGGGGACAGGGGAAGCTGGGTTAGATACATCAAAACACAAACGTAACACACCCTTGACTTTCTCTCTCTTGCACTCGCTGACATATATTTACTTGCATAAACACACTCTGAAAGGACTCTGACCTGGAAGTAGAGAAGACAGTGTAGACCAGAGGGTTCTTTCTGTCACGCGTCTGCAGCAGAAACACGTCGCCTGAGGACAGACAGACAGACACAGACACAGACACAGACACACACACACACACACACACACACACACACACACACACACACACACACACACACACACACACACACACACACACACACACACACACACACACACACACACACACACACACACACACACACATACACACAAACAATCTGCGGTCAGGTTGTGCTGGTCCAGAGGTCAAAGGTTGAGAGCAAGATAAGCAAAGCTTTATGGCCATGTCAACTTTAAAGAGATGTTTCTCTAATAACCCCAAAATAGCTTCAAGCAGCGGTTTGTAAACGCATATCTTTTTTACATCGTCTCGTTAGAAAAAGAAAACAAATTCTGATTATCCACTCTCCCAACTGGTATCACATATTTCAAAAGTAATGTGGTCTAGGTATCTCAGTAGAACAATTCCAACGGTTTAAATCAACACAAATATCTCTACAGGGAGGTCCTTTAAAAGATTTAGCCTCGGGTATGGTCAGTAAACTCTTGGTCAAGAGATAAGGGGCTCATTGTTCATATGAGGGAATGTGATGGACAGGTTTAGCCTGAGGTAGGGTTAGGTTTTAGACAAACTCTTCTTCTTAGATTGCCTTTCACTGCGTCACAAGATAAGCACAAAGATAAACACAAAGATAGATCACATTATGGCCCACAGATATGGTCAGAAAGATCAATCAAAACCATCTTGATAGATACAAAAACCACATGATTGGAAGGTTTGGTGTTTTTCATTGTGTGACATGCTATTTGTTTTAGAAAGAGTTACCTACCAAATGGTTTCACAAAATATGCACTCTTTTTTTGCAAGTATACATCATATCAGTAAACAGTGATAATGAAGGGAGATCATTGTCTAGATTTCACACAGCAGCAGATTTCACCAGGGGAAGCTAGTTCACAAGTTAAGCTACTGCAGTGTTAACTCCATGCAGAGTTTTTTGTATTTCCCTGCTGGCTCAAGCCAAAGCCGCTAAAACAATCTGAAAAAAAGTGTAGCCTGACTTCTGGAACATGCCTTATAGAGATATGATGTTGACTTCTGTCATAATACGAATCAGAGACAAGCCTGCAACTTTCTCTGAACCCTCAGCAACAACACTGGCCTCAGATCAAGTCAGGATATATTACCAATTCATCTTTTACTCATGCTTTTTCCAATTCTGCAGCAATGCAGGTCTGAATGATTATTTACAATTTAGGTCGGAAATCCTGGTTAACTTATTATGCTTTTCTAGACTATCTCTTCCTTTGCACCAACATAATGTGCGTCTGTGTAAAAATCAAATAAAGGATGGAAAATCCTACTCTTTTTTGGCTTTTTCTAATTTTTGCAAAATGGGATTTCTTTCTCACACTGATTTGAATGAATCCATTTCAGAAATGGGGATATAAGGTAGCCCAGACCAGTTAAGCATTTATCAGTTCACTGGAAATTGTGACACTTGTTTTCACCTCGACACAATTTATGTGACCCAATGCTTTTGTCAAAATCGTTGGATATAAATGAGTTCACATATAGTACAGAATCTGTCTGCATGCAAAGAAAACTTACGCAGCTCGTCAAAGTAAGTGTCGCTGCCGTCCGCTCCTGGCACCGAGCATATCAGACGGGTCTTGAGGAATGTTGTCCACTTGTTCACTAGACTCCGCTGACCGCCCATGTCATTCTGATTTTAAGATAAAGTCATTCAAGAGTTGTTTAACAGGGTATTACTGTATGTGTAAAAGTGTGCAGAGAGAGAGTATGAGCAGTATTATGCATTGGTCACTTAAGCAACCAGATTTAATTTCTTTGAACCGAAAATGACCTCATTTAGTATCTGTGAAATAGCCAGGTTGAGTGGGCCTGATGCAGTCTTGAATTCAAATACTGAATTTAGGGGTTGAAACTTTCTCTTACCCTGCAGAGCTGTCCAATGCGGGAGTAAGTGGACTTTCCCAGACCCTGGGCCTCAACCGCCGTCTCACGGAAAAAGAAAAACACCTTGTCATCATCAGGGTTTTCACTTTCTGGGACCCAAAAGGAGCCAACAAACTTTGGTTCTGATGGACAGAAAGAATCAGGGAACAATGTCAGTTTCTGGAAGAAATTGTCAGTTTCATTATAACATCAACAGACGGTTAGAGGTTACTTATCACATTAAGTTAACTTAACAAAAATAGAATAGAGCATTAGTTGACACATAAACACACACACTGACCATTGAGCCAGCGGGAGTCATGCTGTTCGGTGCGAATAGAGGGGCGTTTCCCCAGGCTTCTAAAAATGGTGAAGTCCCGTCCCATTAGGTCTGTAGCTACGCCTGCATATAGTTCATCACCTAAGAGACAGAATGAATCAAGTAGTCAGTGATTTGTTATGTGAGCCTTTATGATGACAGCTGAAAGAATGGCATGAAAATGTTTGAAAATGAGAACAACGGTCAGCTAATTGGTCATTAGCATCATCAGCTAACATTAACATGGGTTTATTTACCAACGAGTACAGATGCAGCGTTGTGGCGAGGATCATACGGACTCTTCCCTTTCCCATCCTCCACCTTAGAGGGGTCAATCCTGAACACATGGTCCTGAAAGAGGGAGAAGACAAGCAGAAATGGATTTAAAAGTGACAAAAATACAATGCAATGGACTCAAAACTAATTTGCAACGAAGATATAATGTATTTGTATGCATACTTTACCATAAATAGTTCATTTGCTACTGCTGCATTTTGTTAAACATATTCATCTTGTGTTTTGAGGTATACGCCTGAACCTCGTGTGTGTGTGTGTGTGTGTGTGTGTGTGTGTGTGTGTGTGTGTGTGTGTGTGTGTGTGTGTGTGTGTGTGTGTGTGTGTGTGTGTGTGTTGGAATAACTATTTGTTTCAGCAGGGAGAACAAACAAAGGAAGTAATATTGTAAGTAAAGTAATCTTTGAACCAAGACTAGTAACTGACCAAAATACCATATAAATAATTTTGACACTTGAAGTGTCTGTGCACCTTCAAGTCTGTTTAATCCTGTTGAACACTATCTCTTCTGATACAGTTCAGCAGTTGTTTGTGTGAGGTTTTTTTTGTAATACATTACCTCCATCCTGTGTCCCACCTCCACAAAGGCACAGGTAGGGTGAAAGGCCCCGGTCCCACAGGCGTACAGGTGGGTGCGGTTAAAATGGTGCACAATCTTCACATAGTTCACACAGTCGGACTGAAAGAAACACAGAAAGACAATCAGTTTGAATATGAAAAGCAATCTGAATAGTTAAAAATCGATATAATGATTTGGACCTTAGAAAACATGTTGTTTAAAAACTTTCAAACTACAGAGATACAATTCTGGTGAGGAAATACAATAATATTCATACACAGGTTTTCGTTTAATGTCACTTCAGGTCACTTAGCGTTTCAGAAATGAACCCAAAAATACCATGCACGTGACTTCAGTTGGCTGCAGCCTAGTTTAAAGGTGTAAAAACAAGTTAGAATGACAACACAAGAAAAAAACACCTCAAAACACAAGTCCAACTGACAAAACTTGGACTCTATTTTGTTTACGTGATGTACATTCCTTAGATAGCTCCTTTCACCCTGTCCACCTGTGACAACACTGTTGAGTCCCCAGATCACTTCCAACGCCCTGTTGTGACAGCCTTTGTGTCCTGGTTCTTCAGACACATGCTTACAATGTAATTTTGTGTGCATACAAAAATATATTAGTAACGTAACCATTAGTTTAATTGCTGAGCTAATATAGCTGTTGACCGTAGCATTTTAGGCTGAACATTTAGCTTGCAGTTATTTGACTATTGACAAAAGAGAGAAATTGTTTTGAAAGAAGTGTGTTTTGCAAATATGTCAAGCAGGTGCATGTTTTAATTGAGGTAAGTAGTAACTTATCTCAATTATAAAATCCACCTGCTGCTGTGGAGGTGGTAAAATGTGTTTAGGAGTCATCTAACATCAACCAAAAGTCTAAGAAATAAACCAAAAGTAAACAACAAAGTAATATTGTGCTATATTATCTTACTTTTTGTGAAAAAGGGACCCTAACTAACCATAAACCTAACCCCTTTCTATTTCTCTACCTCCTTTTTTCTCTTTTCCTGCATCAATTTTCAGCACGCTTATCCCTTTTTTCTGTCTGATCCCGCCTCTTATTATCTAGACAGCAGGTTATTGACCGGCAGTCACATCTGTCCATCTGGGAGTCTGGTTACAGAAAGCCTGATCTCAGGAGACAGCTGTACAATGATTTACTGTACACTATTAGACAGGGTAGAACACATTCCTTTTCTGTCCAGAGTACTGTCCTAACCACAGGCCTTGATGTGATTGGCCTGTTTTTTCAACAACCCCTTAAGGAGAGCATGAACACCATGATTATTGTGCTCCTTTCCCCAAGGGCACTGCAATATATGATGAGCTAATATGATGCTTTTGAAAGTCTGGGTTGTCATTCCAGAAGTACTCAATATCCCAAAAGATACTCTAGTAAAAAATATCTCACTGTCTCACTCTGAATCCCACCCCCTTTGTCTACTTTTCCCCAGACAGGCCGCTCTAACATCTGTCTGTCGATCAAGTTACAGACACCATTGTACCCCGGGGGACTCTGGAGAAGAGGTTTATAAAGTCAGGAATATGACTGTCAATGAGCAATTGCCATGGTCAACTGAAGGATTTTGATGAAGACGCTATTTGTTATGGGCAAAAAGTTGAATAATGAGATTGGGTAAATGTAATTCTATAGTATACAACTCCTTTGTTCCATCCCTCCCTTATCTGGTGTAACTTTATTCTTTTGGAAAATATCTTGCTAAATGCGCCTGTTTGGTCTGTCACCTCAGAGTGACAGACAGGCCAGGTTGTGAAAACAGCAGCAAGCGGAATTGCGGCTCATTAGCCCTGACACACACACACACACACACACACACACACACACACACACACACACACACACACACACACACACACACACACACACACACACACACACACACACACACACACACACACACACACACACACACACAACCCTCAGTGGTATAGAACAAAGCCCTGCTTTTCCGCCTTTGAAAACCACTAGGGGGGTTAAAGTTTGAGTTGTCGGTGTGTGATACACGCATGCTTAGATGTGTGTGTGCATGTGTGTTTCCCCATGGGAAGGTGATAAAGCAATCAACAGGCCGACTAAGCTATTGACAAACACAGGAGACCTCTGTAGGCCATGAAAGAAAGGTAAACACTCCCTACACTTTCTCAACCCTTGGGCTTTTACACAATCAATGAACATATAGACCCTCAATTAGCTCACCAGCTTCCCTACACCCATGTTCCTCCAAAATAATGAAGTCCCATAATTCCCGGTGTGTGTATCTGATGTTTCTAGCCCAATTAGTAACCTTTACTTTTTCTGGTTGATAATTGGAAGTGACATAACTGTTTATCTCTAGAACAGGAATACTGCCTGATTTGTTTTGACTGCTGTATAACTTTCAGACATGATAGTCCCCAAAATCTATGTTCTGTTCTGGCGTGACCACAATCCAGCAAAGACAAGAATGTGTGTGACTGTGTGTGTTGGCGAGCCGCAGAGGTGAAGGAGTCAGCTGACCAGTAGTGTGACAAAGTAAACTCTTTGATGTGACAAAAGAGAATGAGAGCAAGAGGAAAAGAAAAGGTAAGAAGAGCCCAGATGCTTCAAAGACCTTACAAAGATCAGAAAGGAAGGAGGAGAACAACGGAGGTGAATTATGCCAGCCTTCACATTTTCTTAGTGTGTGAGTGTGTGTGGGTGGGTGTGGGTGTGAGTGTTAAAGGGTTCACCAGCTAACTTTTAACCTCCCACTGACTGATTAGTCGAAACAGTGAGCAAAATGCAGGCTGTGACCTCACTGGGGCCTGAGCTTTAGGTCTTGCCTTCATGTCTTATAAAGCTGTATTGTTCCTCAGGGGATGTCTTTTTTCCCTTTTCTTTTTTCATCCTTTCTATTATAGAAATGATTAACCCGATCGACCTATTTATTATTTCAGGCATTATCTATTCCTCTGCTAATTCACTCTATCCTTATGAGTAATGACAGCTAAATCCACAGGTAAAGATTAATTTGCTCTTCCTCGAAATTAATTTCATGATTCCTATTAAATTAAATAGTTATCAGTTATATTATCGTGTGATTATTATTTATTATACTAAATCTGCTGAGTTTTAAGAACAACCCCCATATTTTTCCCATTTATTTGGGACTGACATGTTTTAATCTAAACGTTTTTGCCATTTTTGTTGTATGCTTATTAAAGTTGAGTTAGTTCAAAATGAGCCACTGTTTATATCACTCTGCTTTGATTTTGTCTGACAGCGGTGGTCCAGTAAACTTTTAATAAAGTTAATGGCTGAGAGCCTTTCACTGAACACACAGAGCGATGGCTTCAGTGGACGGCTATTAGATACACAACACGGCCGAGTGTAATATCCCATGAATGCCTTTGAGAGCTTCAGCTGAATAGGACAATGAAGCTGCATTGACATTTGTCTGATGTATTTATACCCTGAAAATATAATTGATGGAAAAATGTATAAAATATCACTAAGGAACCCATCTATGATTTCCTTTTCTTTGGATGGAAATCTTTAATTGTTTCTGTAGCTGTATTTTCAAATGTAAACATGATGGCCACTCAGCTGTTTAGGATTTTGATTTTAAGTATTAAATCGATTACTCATGAGCACTTCAGGTCCTATGAGATTTAATTAATCATTTAATATGGCTAATTTATTTTCTCCTCAGTTTTCTGTGCCACTATGAGGTTGACATTTTAGATTAAGAGGGGACTGTTTCCAAAATGTTGGCAACATCATAGTATTTCATCAAACGTTAACATAAGGTCAAAAATTTAATTTCTCAAATATTTCGGTTTATGACTGAATACCTGCAAACCTGCTAGCATTATATTCCCATCCACATCAGCTGTTAGCAGTGTTCAGTTTCAAGCATTTGGTAATGTAACCATTTGACGATCAATTATGTTTTATTGTAGTGAGGAGTTTCCGTTGCTTAACCTCAACTTCTTTTCTTAACCAGTGGGTCAATCAATTCGAACTGCCGATCATCTTTTAACATGTGGTAACACGAAAGCACAAACACAAGCCATCACTTTTGAAGATTTAAATGTGGCTCCCGCTCTACACTCAAAGTGCTGAGTCAGACTGAGTGTCTGGATAAACTGTTGACTGTTTACTGCTACTGTCTGACTCAGTTTATGTACATGTGTCTGTGTTTGTGTTAGTGTGTCTGTGTGCATGTTAGGTGGCTTTCCTGTGGTCTATGGGTGTCTGTTTGAGTGATGAAGTGTTTATTACTTGTCTTTATGTGGGCTATTTCTTCTTCAACCATCATATGAATGTTATTTTGAGCAACAGGGATCATTTCACTGAAAAAAAAAATGTTTGAGGTAGAGAAAGGTGAAAATGCAATAATCCGTACGGTTTATAGAGCAAAAAGTAACTGCATAAAAAGAAAAAGTACAAGTACAAAGAGACCGAGGGAGGACTGAGAGGGTCATAAACAACATGAGAAACTTGTGTTTCCCAGAGAATAGCTATTATGAGATAGGGAGAGAGCATGGGAAGAGAGCAGGAGTAGGAGAGAGCGTAAGGGAAGCCGGAGAGAAGAGATCCAGTGGGGGAGAGGGATGTTGGCCTCTCCCTACGGAGTAACACTTCTATGTAATTAGGGTCAATGGTGTGAGGTCAGCTCAGTTCTCAGTGTGTGGGTGAGTGTTCACAAAGATACTAAAAGTAACAAGGAAGAAAAGTAAGAGGGGCATAAATGTTTAATAAAGGTTAAAAATAATATTTCAAGGCCAGAAGGGGTGGAATAACAACTCACCAGGGGAAAGCACCTTTCAATGCAACATTTGTCTTTAAAATTCAGCAATTTATTTTGTTTCAATCAACCTTTGTCTTTAAAATTCCCCCCAGAGTCCCCCTTTTTCTTTTCTTTTCTTTGTTTGTCTTATCTCTTTCTCTCCTGAAGCCATACCTTCTTCCTTTGGAGCATTTTACTAACTCTCTCCATTACCCCTGTCTCCACTGTTACCCTCTGTTTAAAACACACACACATGCACGAACGCACGCGTGCGCGCACACACACACACACACACACACACACACACACACACACACACACACACACACACACACACACACACACACACACACACACACACACACAGAGTGACTCCTGGTCAGGTGAAACTGAAGTCTGGGGTTTTCAATGAATGGAGCTCGTTGTCTGTCTGCTACAGCTGTGTAATCACACTGATGAAGGGTTTGTTTTACACACACAAGAAGAATTACACGCACATACATTGAATCCTTAAACATACATGGACAAACATGTGCACATGGTTAAACATACAAATACAGTATATAAAGGCACATGGGAATTGTTGCCATGCACATATGTGAAGTTACTGTTATGCACACACATACACAAACTCACACACTTAATCACACACAGATATAAATGAGATTGCTAATTGTGAGTGATGTAGTCCTGGGTGGTCTATAGGCTCTTGGTGGCCTTTACATGTCGGTCAAGCTAAGCCACACACATCACATTTAGACACATAATCAGCAGATTCAGTCCTTACTCGACATATTATTAGAAACGAAATGTTTCTCTTGTGTCAAAATAGAAAGTCTTGATGTTTAAATCTTTTTTTGGCAGCCATAAAAAGAAGGAAGTAGCAGGGTGGCTTTGTTCAGAGAAACAGTCCTAAAAGCACTACAGTAGGTCATTAGTTTAATCTTCTGAACATGTGTATCTTATTTAAAATGTATAGAGGACATATTTAACCTCAACTAATGGCACACAGAGAGCCAAGAACTTCATCAAGAGCATAAGTGTGTTGCTGTGTTCCTTGGACTCTCCCATTTCCTAAGTTGTACAGTTGAAATTCCTACTTAATGTGCTCATTGCCTCTCTTTTCTTATTGTGGGAACAACACGGATGCCAAAAAGGAGATGTGTTGTACTGAGTGTTTGAGTTATGAGATGTACACAGTTGTATGACTGACAAACAACAAAAAAATAACCTCCTTGATGGAAGTAATTATATGTATCCTTATTAAATAAAGGTTAAACATACACTGCATTTTTACGTAACCTAACACATGCAGCCTCCCAATAAACAGATATCTCCCAAACATCCAACCTTATTTTGAACCACGGCATAATCACTTTGCTTTAAGTGTATTAGTGAGACAAGATGCTCTGTTCAGCTGTGAAACTAACCTCTGGACGCTACTTAGTTCCAATTCACAAAAAGTCGTAATGTTAACTAAATTATTCAAGGAAACACCTCTTCCTGTCCTTCCTTATATCCCTTTTTGTTGTGTCAAAGCAATACTTACCCTCTGTTAAGTCTTTGTAATGCACATGCTCTCTTGTAAAACCTCTGTAATGTGTTTACAGGAGATCAGGTTCCTAAGGAATCTCGCTGTGCTAACTGGGTTTATCTAATTCTTTAACTACATTTTGACACAGTTACAGCTGTTCGCCTTTCCACACTATTCGTGTGTCTCCGCCTATTTGTGTGTGTGTGATCCTGTTAGTGTGTGCCTTGTTTTAGTTTTGCTACTCACCTTGACCCTGCCTAACTTCACGCTTGCCAACAACCAGCTGATCAACTCTCCTACACATCAACCCGATACTTCTCCACACAGTATTTTCTTCCCCAACTATTGTGGTAGCACCACACAGGCCTCTTCCTTACGAATTTTTGTGAATAGTTTTCCTTTTCTTGTAATTTAAATTAGTATTTGTTGCTACAGGGTTCCTGTCGGACTGTTTTGCTGCTTACCAGTTTGCCAACCTTTAATCCTTTGCTCTACTTTTCTAGCCAGTGTTTAGTGCACCTCTGCCATCTCCAGTTATTCCCTTTCTCCAACCCATCTTGTTACAGTTATATGATAATAAACTTGATGAAGTTATCTACCTCAGTTTTTCATTCATTTAGGAAATATATTCACTGCATACAACCACAGAATGTAGACTAAATCACTGAGTGGAAATTGCAGTGTAAAAACACCTTAGCATTGGACTGACTACATATCTAAGATAGGGTTTCAGACAAACAGATATTGAGGAAATGATCTCACCAGGGCAGGTCCAAAAGTAGGAGTGTTGCTCCTATTATTACATGTTATTCATTTAAACATGGTGTTTCTGTCTTGTGATGACTCCCATGACTGCAATGGATTAAAAGGTAGCATTGTGTTGTTCTGGGTAGGAGTGGACCGTCCTCCTCGAGGAGCTCCTCAGCCCTTCTTTTTAACTTCAAGCGTTGTATGACGTCTGGGGGCTGATGAGTGATCATTAAAATGGATGTACAGTCCACTTGTTTTGCTGATAGGTCGTGGATGATAAGTGTGGTCTGAATTTCCTTGAACTAATACACAGCTTAGGCTTGATAACAGGTGAATGGTGTTGGAGACTTACCGTGATATCCTTGCCAGCCCAGTTGCACTCCTCCCTCCAGTCTACTGGAGCAGGCCAGTAGATCTGAAACACAGTAGGTAAAGGTCACATGATCCTGTCTCTGAAATATGAATTCAAAATCTTGCTTAATTGACACATTTTTGCTCGATTAACACTTTGAGAAATGATTTAAACCTAAACTTGCTTCTTCCCTCTCTAAATCTGCTTCTTTCCCATGAATTATGTGTCACACAGTGTTTATTTCTATTGATAAAACTTAAAGACGAAATCTCCAGCCTGTTATCTTTTCACCGTCTGATAACCACAGCCAGTTTTATATCCTTTCTTTTCTATCATCGCCTACTCTCATCCACCCTTCTCATTGTAAAGAAGGATGGCCCCGCCGTCTTGAAAAACTGCTTTAGGTATTGTGAAATTGCACACACAGGTCATAAATCAAAGTCGCCCATATAACACAAAAGCAACAGCGTCTACACATCTAACGCACCAACCATGTCATTTTCTCCAAACAGCTCTGAACAGATGTCCTGCATTTTGTTAGTATGTTTTTTTTGTGTCTCTATGGATTGATGTGCACTTGTTTTTGCCAGTGTAAACAGTTTTGTATAAATCTATTGTCAGCTCCAGTGTATGTATTCAAGTTTATGCAGGTGGGCCATGTCTGTGACTAATAGTCTACTCCAAAGGTTTCAATCAAAATATGTCATTCAGATATTAATCACAACGTTATTTTGGATAAAGGCTCTCTTTTCATCTCTCTCCATCTCTATGATGTTCTACCTTTTTCCCTATTAATCCCACATTCCTGTTTCTTCTCTTCTTACATTGGAAGCCGCACAGTAAATGGTCTCATATGTGCAAGATATGATTCAATCATGTTCAAAGGAGCATGTTAGTTACTATTTCCACAGTTTTGAAAGTTTTTCTTTGTTCATGCCTTTGGGTCCACATGAAAACAAACTCATAAAGTATGTGTAGCCCGAAAACAATAAAAAAAGTTTTGCTAGGAATTTAAAAATATGGCAATGGTTGTAAATGAAAAGGTATTCTAATTTCCATCCCATGCCAGTATAATCTCCTCGATCTAGTTTGTCGTAAAAGTAATAAAGTGATTTTATGATAAGAGACACACAATGTCTCTAATCAGAGCAAAGTTCTGGTAAATACTCTTCATTAGTACAAATATCGCCATGAAAAAGTAGAGTAATCACTGCTTTGTTGTGAAGATAAAATACACTGATCTCATGAGAACTTCAAACAAATTGCAGTCCAATAAATTAATATATTTGTATTGTGAATCAAATAATGTATAGAAAGTCCTGAAACCTCTGCATAAATGATCATTAGTAATCATTAGCCTTTCCATACAGCCACATATTTTACGGGGACTCATTTTGTTTCTGACCAACCTTGTGCTCCTGCTTGGCGATATTGTCTAGTGATAGCGACAGCAGGAAGTTCTTGGCCCCGACGAAGAGGCGGCCTCTCTCTTCATCCAGCAGCAGAGCGCTGAAGCAGCAGGAACGCTCCAGCTCGAACCGCCGCACTCCATGAAACTGCTGTAACTCTGAAATCACAAAGAGGGCGGCAACTTTTTAAATGTGGGTTGTGTGTAGACATACATTAATATACTGATGGCACCCCATAGCCAACACAAAACTGCTTTCAGTTCATGCATACGGTTAACGGTCCTCGGTAACTTCCATACCAACATACAAATACCAGAAACCTCCAATTAAAGCAGTCATTAAAGATTAAGTAAGTCAGGTTTTGTCCAGTTTATGCATCAAGATGATTGTCCTTGAGCTACTAAATACTTTGTGATCAAGGTTTTAATACAAGAACAACCTCAGGTCATTAGATTCTTCAGAGACTAATCGGTTAGTTGCCCAAAGGGTGCAACAAGTGATAAGGTTGATCAAGAAGGTAACTGCTTAACATGGTTTTTTACATTTCATGGTTGTGTCCTAGGGCCAGTGACATGTTAACAGGCAGGACAAACTCCTGACAGTAACGACACTGCATTAGTCTCAATGGAATCAAATTGAGTGTCTTTTCCAACCTGGCAAGAAAAAATTCTAGGGAAACATTGCCCAGGAAAATTCTGCTTGTATTTGTAAACTTAGGCTATAGTTAACCCAAGCCAGTGGAAAAAGAGAAGTCTGAAGAAATAAAGGGATGCCCTGCACTTAAACCAGGAGCTCACAAAACAAGATCAGGGCCCTTTCTGCTTTCACTTTAAAATGGCTTTATTAGTCTGCCATTGTTCTAATGGCAATTTATAACTTTTATTAAGCCTCAGACGCCACCCAACAGCCGCCTGCATGACATCAGGGGCTGTAGGTCTACTGCTATTATTAAAATGCCATTTTCCACAAATGTGTTACTATTTAGTTCCACCCTGATAAAATATTGTGTGTCATTTGATGATAACAACCTTGGGCACAAAGATACTGGTACTGAAAGGGACATTTAGTTGGTTTTCACACATGTTAAAGTCATTAATATTGCATTAACAGGCATGGTCATTATCAGCATGTTAATTTACTTCTGTTTTTTTGAAAGAGCATCAAGACAACTGAATAACTTACATTGTCATGCAAGGGTAACTAGTTATTCTGAGACTTGAATAACCACATGAACGATTGTTTAATGATCACAATAGCATGCCTATTTAGATTATTGCAAAATACATCACCAATTCATCAGCTAGACATGAATTATTCCACTAGATAAATAAACTAACTGCTGCTGTTGGCGATGATCTTCCTATGCAGGTTAAAATAAATCAAAAGTGATTTCAGAGAGTCATGAGGTCATTAAGATTTCTTTCTGGCCTCGATGTGTCAGCTAAAACTAAAATATTCTGCTGTTTTTCGATCCAGCGAGCTTCTTGTTGCCTTCATCCTAAATTAAAGGGAGCACATATCTCAGCTGGGCAGACGGCCTTCGGCGAGCCTCGCAGCCTCGGTGAGTTCGTTCAGCCTGTAATTGCCATCTTTCAATGATGGAACACATCCCTGGTTTATGTGGTTGTGTTGGGCATTGAGCTGCCTTCTTCTAACTTACAACACTCGGGATGAAACACAAAACCCTGCCACTAAGCTGCATTTGTGTGTTTGTGTGCACATCTGTTTGTGTGTGGCTGTGAATCCCAGGAACCACAAATTACAGCTGGCTGCTGTTCAGGACTGTTTACTTTGAAAAGGATATGGTGGAATCTCACATGAAACAGAGAAAGTGTGTGTCTGTGTGAGGCTGTGTGTACACAGAATAAAGTACACATTTTGTGCAGCTGAAGAGACAAAAACTCCCCTGCACACAAGCCAAATTTGCCTTCTTAACACATAACTCTGGTTTTCCACTGCAAAAAAACGTTGTTCTCCTTACCTTTGTAGGAGAGCTTCATGCGTGGTGAGGAGGAGGAAGAAGAAGAGGAGGATGTAGAAGATGAAGAGGAAGTGCGGGTTATGGGAGGGGAGGAAGCGTGGGCGGCGGCCAGGCCCAGCAGGAACAAAGAGCTGCAGGTGACCATCATGGCCGCCATCATCATCATCATGGTCATCATCTTGGCACGCTTAGAACAAACTATTTCCTTTCAAAAGTTAAAGTCTGTGATGGGACTTTCAGCTGGATTTTGGCCTAGTTTCCACTTAATATTTGCCTTACTATCTTTTGTTAGAGTCTGGTTCTGGTGCAGAACAGAACCATATCCCTTTGACTTGTTTTGGTTTAGTCGTTGGTGTATCCAGGATCAGCTAAACTCTGTAAGCCCAAAACAGATTCTGCCTCTCGTTGTTTACTTTTGAAGTAGATGCTTTCAAGTTACTGATATTCAGTGTAATCTTTATAACACCCTCCTTGGTTCTGAAGAGTCTCTGAAGAAACACTACTCCTTTGGTGAAGGACGACCAAGTTCAGCTCTCACATCCAAGACAGGACAAAAACGTCACAAATGGGAATAGAGACCTAAAAATAGGGACAGAAAGGGACAGGATTTAGAAATGGTCACTACTAGCATATGTTTGCATGTGCCAGAGGAGGCCCTTGCACACACACACACATACACACACACACACACACACACACACACACACACACACACACACACACACACACACACACACACACACACACACACACACACACACACAAAAACAGCACTGGCGTCTGAAGTATATTTAGTCAGATTGATGCCCCTGCCAGGCGGTGTTAATGCCAGCCTACATTATGGCAACAACACTATAATCTCTTCACATTACAGAAAGACTCGGGGACAGCTCCAAAACACACACACTGACCATGATGATGTGTGTGTGTGATAGAGATATGCCATGCCGACAGCCAAGCCAAGCATAATCTCCCCATGTCTGTTGAACTGCCAACTCAAAGTGGCATCCCTCTGTCTCTCTCTCTCTGCCTCCACACTGGCAGACGGTGTCACCAGATGAGATCTCTTCATTGCTAGTGAAGCGACAGTGACGTGGATGGATGTATGAATGGATGTATGAGAGCATTGGTGCACAACAGAAAGTCACTTGTGAAAGCTAAAAAAGGTTGCTTTTGTAAAGAGACTTGGTGCAAATATTGAGTTACACAGTACTATACAAATGGCATTACAAGTTATCCAAATGTTAAACTTTTTAGATTTTTATAGTCTGTGCACACAGCTTCTGTGTATGGTCAGTATAAAAGGAACCTCTATAAAGCTACTAGAGAACTGGAGTCAAATTTAAAGTGACAGATCTCTTATTGTTTCGGAAAAATCCCCAATAACTTTGTGCCTGGGTTGTGAGCGTGTTGTTGTAAACCACAACTTTACCACAGCAGGGGCAGGAATGAGGTCACTGGTTTGTAAGCCTACATGTATATGAATGTTGTGTAGTTAAAAGCGTGCAAGCACGGCACAGACACACACTCACACACGCCTCTCTTTCAGTACTTTGGACTCTGTGGTCGGTCGTAAAACAATAAAGCCTTTCAGTAGAAACAGTCTCCTTTATTATATCACACCTCACAGTTGGCACTTTTTGCTTTCACGAACAATTACCTTTATCAATGTTATTCAAACTAGATGTGTCTCACTGACTGACTGCTAAACTCACAGTTCAAAGTGTTTAACGGAGACAATATGGACGAAATTGTCCCATCTGCAAGCCCAGAGGATATCCACATCTTGCAGTCATATATGGTAAGACCCATAAATTGCATTTTGACTTCTGGTGATAGAACCAGCCAACACACAGCTGCTATTATTTCAACTCAGCTGGTAATGTTGACGGCCTCTAGGATACTTCCTATATGGGAGTTCAAAGCAGATTGAGAAGTTTTACAATTAAAGCAAGTCGTTAGATGGGTCAATAAAATAAATGTTTTTTTGTTATTTATCTTACTGTTTTTTTTTGGAGATTGTCTTGTTTTTTTATTATTATGTGCATTAATTTAAAATGTTACACTCATTTATCGCTTTCAAGCAAACATGTGCATACTGAAATATACAACATGACTTTGTACACACAGAACTTACATACACACACACACACACACACACACACACACACACACACACACATACACAAATACACACAAATGCACACAGAGACAGACCCGTCGAGGCTGTTGGCTCAGTGTTTTATGAATAATGGAGCTATTGAGGCGTGGAGACAGGAGAGCTCTCATAAACTCACGGCTCCCAGGCCACAACACAACAGGACAGAGCTGAACATGGACATAAACTCCCACATACCCTGCAGTATGTTAACACACACACCCCCACACACAAATGTGAATGGACAAAAGCGCACATAAAGTTCCGAACAGCACACTACCTGCCATCTCCTGCAAGAACTCCCTGTTTCAGAAGAGCACTAAAAGGTGTTGTGAAGTGTGAATTATCATGGGACACTTTTATAGTTCTAAACTGCAAAATGAGTTGGCTATTGTGTGATTATGAGTGTGAAATTGATTAATAAATGTGTGTGTGTCTGTGTGTGGGGGGGGTCTGAGGCCGAATAAATAGCCTTAAGGTTGTTCATGTGTGTGTCCCACATTCTGTTCTGGGCTGAAAAAACACTGCAGTATTTCAAGGAGTAGGACGTCAGCGGACTTGTCAGCTCCAGTGAAAATTAAACACAAACACACACACACACACACACACACACACACACACACACACACTACCGCACAATCTACGTCACAGTCCCTGGGAGTGACAGGGGGCAGCAGTGAAGCCCTACAATCCTGTCGGCTGCTATAAAAGAAACGGCCGGTCCCATTGTTCCTCTGAGTCTCCCAGAGCTGTGTGTGCGTCTCAGCATGGGTTTGTATGTCTTCCGAATCTTCCATCATGAGTTGAGGAGAGCTTTATTGTTCCTTATTGCACATCATCGTCCCATCCCAGAGCCCTGAGCGAGCACACTCGCATTTATTGGCAAATGTGCTTATATACTCATCTAGTAACTCAGCACTCACCCCTACAAACACACACTCACGAATATACACACACTCCTTGCATGCTCCATAATGCATCTTAATAAAAAAAGCCATTGGGCCCGCTGACACTTGCATTCAGTGCAGCTTCAATAGACATGGAGGAGCGGCTTGCCAAGGGGGAGTGGATTAAAAATAAAGAGAAAGACAGAGAGAAATTCTTAAGAGGGGGTGGAGGTGGGGGAGGCAAGCCATCCTGTCAAAAACCAGCCTAAATAGACACAAGAAGACAAAGCAGCGCGCCTCCAGGGTGAGACGTGCTTTTGAAAGGGAGGTTAGAGTGCAATCCTACAGTACAGCACACTATAATGAATGAATGGATATCAGCAGTTTAACCTGTAGCCCTCCACTACCACAGGTTAGAGGAGAGGAGATGGGAGAGACATAGAAGTTCTGATAGAAATGGACAAACAGAAATGCGATGAGAAAACCATGATTGACTATTAAAGGTAGAGCAAGATAGATATTATGCATGATTGGAGGGGGAGTAGGGATATGAAGGGCACTTGGGAGAAAAAGGAGGAAAGGTAAATTGAAATAGTGAGAGAAAAAGACAAGTAGGAGGATGAGGTATCATGGGTGGGGAGGTGAGACAGTAGAGAAAAGAAGAAGGGGAGAAATAACAAGTCATAGGTTAGAAAAAAGATGAAGAGAGGAAAGTGGGAGATGAGGAAGAAGTTGGGGGACAAACTACAGTATAAATGGAGCAGTAGGAAAAGGATAGTGAAGGAGGTGGAAAGGAGGAAGCGCAGGGGTTGAGACAGGAAGGAGAAAGGAAAGCCCAGTTCCACGGAAAATAAGAATATGAAGGAGGGAGGGAAGAATGGAGGAGAAAATAAGGGAGGCGTGAGTTGATGGAGAGAAAGGAGCCAATTGTTTCGCCTGCAGGGAGAAAAGAGTTTCCCTGGCTTGTGACCAACAAGTCTAAGCCTTCCTGCGACGGAGAAATTAAAGCAAGGAGGGATAGATGGATGGATGGAGGAAAGAAGAGGAAGAATGAGGTGGAGTGGGTGAGGCGGAGGGAGGGCTTGCAGCTTAACAAAGCAAAGTGACAGCAGGTTACTGGTGGCTTTTTGCACCAGTGAATGTGATAGGCGAGAGAGAGGGAGGGACATTAAGCAAATTGTTGAAAAATGCAGGAATACAAAATCCAATTCACCTCAGGAAAATGAATTGGCCCTGATGATCTGAGTACTCGTGGTATCTTTTACGTTATGTGTGAAACTTAGATGTAAAAAAAAACGTAACAAATACAACCCATATGAAAAGTTGAAGACAGGTGATGTAGTAAACAAAAACCGGACTTGCCCCAGAAGTACAATACCGCTGTACATGTTCTTTGTAAACTAAACCAGACGTCTTAATTGACATGCATACGTAAGTTCTCATTCACAGCATTCGTTTCAATGTCAAACTATGGGATGCGGATGGGGGATCTAATTATGCCAATCCTGATAGGCTGATCATGGCCGCCGCGTGAGAGAATCCACCTACCCTTAAAATAGCTTGTGCTACAAGTGCCATTCAACTGTGTTATTTCAATGCTGACAAAACACGTCTGAAAAAACATTGGAATTGCATGCACAGGTTTCACGCCACCAACTCTTTTCATTCTGGCATTTTAATGCCTCTACCATAAAAATTGCTCATAATATAAAGCATATCAGAACACAGAGGAGTATTGGTATGTGCGTGCATGCTTCGTACTCATCACAATGTCAAGACTAACCCTATCCCATCTGGGTACATTTTTTTTGGAACCACACGAGGTTAGCCATGTATCTTAGTGTTAGGAATTGGTTTTAAGAGTTGAGGTTGGAAAAAAAGACTAAAGAAAGGGTGGTTGTTCAGCATGTGATTGTGATGGTTAGGTTTGGGGAAAGCATTCAGGGACTGAATATAAGTCAGTGTCTTCACAAGTACTTTAGCACAAAAGTAGCAAGCATGTGAAAAGTTGGATCCTAAACTCACAATATTTTCACTTTGGCTGTTAAATAAAATTCCTCTGCAGTTGTACCATTTAAAGCTTTATGGTGTTTTGATTCAGCTCAGATAAAAATCTGCTCATCTTGCGGGTCAGATTGCTTCATTCCCAGAAAAGCACTCACAAAAGCACAAAGCCTTACATCTAAAGAGAGATGCAAGAGAGGGAAAGCAGGTGATGTATAGCTGCATGTCAACACGCCTCAGACCTTCACAAACAATCTCTAGAGGGAGCAGATGCGGAGTGCAGGAAGCATGCAAAAAGGAGGACTATTACAATGACTGCAGCTACAGCATTTTGGGTTTACAGGATAATACTGTCGTGGGTGTTTTTAAGTGGTCCATAAATATTATTCATTTTGGAAGTCAGGGCTAAGAGTGAAGGTGAAAGATAAGTTAAGAGAAGGCTTTACAATGATTTGCAGGCACACAACAAGTAAAAAGCTCATTAGAGAAACACTTTAGAAACAGTGTGATGTGAATTGTGCATTAGACGTACAGTATTGTTTTCAGTGGAGAGCCTTGGGACAAAGCTGGCTCCAGGTTAAATGGCAGATTCACACACACACACACACACACACACACACACACACACACACACACACACACACACACACACACACACACACACACACACACACACACACACACACACACACACACACAGCAGCAGCTACAAGCCAAAAGTGACTACCAGTCTTTATGGGATTTAAGTTGAAATGACAAAGTGAGAAAGCAAGACAATCCGGGGCTAGAGACTTAGTTGTTCTGAAAGAAACAGAGTGAATGAAGGAGCCGGGGAGGCTACAGCACTCTGCTGGTCGCTGGTACCGAGCCATCTGGCCCAACATCATTAATGGAAAGTTTCCCAGCCGGTGAACCCGTGGCTAGTGTTTGTTCAGTTTGGCTAAATTGTTCTTACTTGTCAAAGTGTGAATGGGAAAAAGCAAAGTTAACTAAACCTGATTGACTGATGTCCAAAATGCAACCCTGTGCAACCAGCCACATCTCACCTGCTATTTGTGATTGATATCTTTAATGGATTTTTTATTAAAAAATGCCTTTGGAGAAGTACTATCCTTACTTACAGGATTAAACCTGTCCTCTGGTATAACAACTTCTGAAGAAATTAAGACATTAAGTAGAAGCTAAGGCGAGGGCAGCCTGCTGGTCGCTGGTAGCCGTCCATTTGGCTGTGGAGCAGCAGTAAGTCAGGACCTTACAGAGCTGCCTCTGGTCTGCTGACTGGAGCTCCAAACAGCTCTCCTAGGGAGGACAACTCACTCTACTCCATGAAACAGAGCCGATTTCTGAAGAAGCCCACATGTGATCAGCGTGATTTGTAAAAAGATACTTGGCTTTCTAAAAAGGCTTAGGCACTGCTGCACAAGATCAAGTCTCAAGCGAAGGATGCTGAGCAAAACATAAACAGGAGTTGTTTTTATCAAGATTTCCTTTCTGGAGCAGAAGTTATTTTGGAGTTAATGTTTTTGAGATAGACATTGACAAAATTCTGTAATTTATAATTGATCCCCAAAACCCCAAATCCTTTCTTGTGCCACATCATCATCATAAATATAACTTGTAGGGATGTAAGCGGTGACCGCACTTTAAATGAACTCACCTGTCCATCCGTATCCAGGGGAACTAAATTCCACTGGAGTTCAGAACATTCCAAGTTGGGATCAGCGTCCACCTGAGCCCAAGATGCCTCCGACAGCACTGACCAGTTCCATAGTTACTGAACAGCTTTTCCCTGTTTTACCTCTCATAGCCTATCTGTTGCAATAAAAATAAAACTCACATGTCCCTATGAGCCTCTTTATTATTCACTCCCAGTACATAAAGTGCACGTTATTAACACCTAAATGCACTCACTGAGTTCTTGTTATGTGCTTGCAAGGCACCCATTCTCAGACTTTAGCATGTATATATTCAATAAGAAAGCACAGAAAAGTGGAGCTGAATCTCAAAAGATGAATCCAAAAAGTAGAGACAGAAAGCAGAATTTCTATTTAGAAAATAATCCAAAACTTGCTTTAAATGATTTTCAGAAAGCAGTGAAGAAAAAGAAAAAAACCTGTCAGTAATTCCAGGGATGAGAATGATGGGAATGGTGCCTGGAGGGCAGAACGAGCAGTGGCAAAGTCCCACTTCGGTGTGAATAGTCCAGTGAGTCTTAAAAAGAGTCCAGAAAGCAGCCGGTGTGTGAGTTAAAAAGCAACGCAGTGAGATCTGAGTATTCCCCTGTCTGCAGTCAGCTCCACTAATGAACGGCTGCACTCCAGCTCCACTTACAAAAACACACAACCCCTATGCACACACATAAAACTCTTCTTAACACACACACGCAAGGAGTTCACACACACACATTCAAAGAGTTTTCACAGGAACTGAGCGGAGTAGAAGTGCTCAGAGGGAGAGCAGGCAGGAATAATGGACTTAATTCAAGAAGGGAGAGAGCAAGAGAGGGAGGGAGGGGTTGCAGAGGAGGTGAGAGGAGGGGAGTGGAAAGGGGCAGGGACATGCTGCGTTCTCAATGTGTGTGTGCCACTGTATACATTTGCATTGGTACCTGTATGACACTTTTTATCTCTCACTCTTCCTCAGAGTGATCAGTGACTGTTATAACTTCAAACAAGACTAGAAAACCTAAAAGCAGCAATCCACAGACTTGTGACCTGGACTCAAGTTAGTCTGAAAGGCCTGTATTTACTGTTTCTTTTAGGTCCTTCCCTGATCAAAATTGATAACTGTGAGAGAACGTTGTGTAATCTTCTGTTGTCGATCTTAGATCACACTTTGAGAAACTGCGAGATGGCACTGGACTGGGAAATATCTGCCACCAAACAACCGATTCTCTGGATTTTCAGTACTAGTATTAAGTACAATCTGGCATCATCCAAAATTGATATTGCACAGACTGACAAAGATTGCAAACACATTTTATTGGACCCATCTTGCACATCGTGACCTCTGATGAATTCTGTGGATCACTGTGGTTGCAATGTGTAGTCTTAAATCACAAACATTAAGCCAGACCCTTGGATGTAACTGATCTGAGACGTGACTTGAATCGAAACTTCCCTTGGATCTTGCTCTGACTCAGGACTTTACTCAGAAGACTTAAACACTGATTTGCAGTATATTGATGTATTGTGATAAGACAGTAGTTTGGATAAAGATCTCAGAGAGAGAGAAATTTTACTAGACACAGGAAAACGACTGAATGCTGGTGTGGACAGTGTGTAGGCTGATAAGCTACTGTAAATACAGTAAGAGGGTAATTGGCACACATTTATAACATATGAGGGGTTACATCATCCTCTTCAAGTTGAAGAATGGGTCACCTATTCATGACAGCAAGTCTTTGAACACACCAATAAATGAAAAGCACAGAAAGTAAGAAAAAAGTTAAAGTTTGTGACAGGGTTATCCATTTAAGTGCCAGGCGAAAGATTAGGTTGAGTTTGAGTTTTTACCTCTAAAAATGTACATGGTTGGTAAAGGGATATTTTCAGGCAAAAGTCTTTGCTTTCTGGTTTTAAAAAGGACACGTGGAATGGTTAGCCTAAAAAAAAATAACTACAATGTATTCCTTTGATGAAAAGTTTTCATGATGGAGAAATGAATCAAAGCATCCATTCAACTTGTTAAACAACTCCTGCGGCATAATCCTCTGTCGTCTACCGGTGTGCTTGGTACTTTTCTGAGAACAATGAGCAGAACATAAACAGATTTGAGTTTATAGATAAAATGATCTCCGTCCTTGCCCTACTGTGACCAAAATGTACACCTTAGCTGTATTTACATGACAAGCGTTCAAACGGCTCTGTGCTGATGTTGCCGTTCTGTTCCTATGGACGGACCGTTGCCGCTCGACTAAGTGGGAGCGTGACGTTCGTATTATTAAAACTTGATCTCATTTACTGCCGACCTTTAGACACATTACCAATTAGATGACACTTATATGTAGCACCGCAAGCTAGCAGAGGAAGTAACCATAGAACAGAAACTCACAGCAAAGGTTTGTGCCCAACCCTGCAGTGTGCATAGACTAAATAGCAGAACATGAGAATGTTTACAATTGAACCCCCACTCTTATTGGGGAGAGAGCATTATATACAGATCTGTCACATTTTTGTTAGCTTAGGTATAACTTATGCTACATCATGTTGCCTACTTCTAAGGTAACATGAAAGAGTTTTTGGAAGACAGAAACCTTTGTTTCTAACACATCTTATGATAACATGAATTACTGTTAGACAAACAAAATGAAGCTAACATTCCTCATTTTATATTATCTCTGTAACTGTGGTGTAACTGAATGTATTTGACGTAGGGCATGCCAACATGAGAAGTCCAATTCTTGCTGTCTGATCATCAAATCGAATATTTCTCTCGACAAACTGCAGCACCCAACCAAACAGAAACAGAAACATGCCCATCTCCTTTAGTCATTCCAATGGCAGGTGCGGCGCTGTTCCTGGCAACCCTTACACACACACACACACACACACACACACACACACACACACACACACACACACACACACACACACACACACACACACACACACACACACACACACTCTTACCAGGGTACAGTCCACACACAGAGAGGTCAACGGTCTCACTTTAGGGGGTTTACTGCAGTATGTGTGTGTGTGTGTGTGAGATTGTGTTGTATGTTTTCAGCCCATTGCCCGCCCCCTGCTGACCTGTCTGTCATAAACCAGTCTGATGTCTCTACAGACTGCAGAGTGAGCACTGTGATCCTGACAAAGGCTTTTGTCTCAGCTAAAGCCTCTGTGCTTTTGAAACAGATGAGGCCTCAGGTTTCCTAATAGCGTCTTAGTGAATTTTTATTTTATTGCAAGCCAATGAACCAAAATGATCTTTAGACCACAATCATGCTGGCGTCTCCCACGTTGGAGTCTCCCCCTGTGGTCCTTTTCAATGAAGGTATTCCAGAAATATACATACAACAGAAAACAAAAGATAATGGTTAAAATCTCTGAGTGTCCTACAGTGTTTTGATAAAAAGAAAAAAGAAAAAAAGAAAGCTGTATGTGAGGCTGTAACCCTTTGGACCTTGGTGTGAGGATAAGCTTGAGACAAAGATATCATTTTTATATTTACATCAGTATTGACTACATTTAGATGTATATGCTCTACCCCTATTGTTAAAACCAAAGCATTGGATTGGGCTTATTCCCATGATCAAAACTCACTGTTTTCATGAAGTCATTTTTTTCTGTCATGTGATAAACATGCAGGAATGCTCACATGGCAACACTAATTTATGTACTTATTTTACGACTTACAGTCTTCAAACTCTAGTATTAATGTGAGTTCTTCAAAAAACATGTGATGAAGTCATTTACTTCATTTTGAGTCAATGTTAATGTCACGTCTTGAACTGGTACACGATGTAAATAAGAACAAAGAAACGTTAGTCTCATAAGATGATTAACTCAACCACATGTTATATAATGCCTAATATGTATAATATACAACAACATCACACACCAGCACCACCAAAACACAACTTCATGATCATGCTGGATTAAAACAGTACTGAAAAATACATTTGAAATGTTCATTTTATAAACATGCTTCTATAGTGCATGAATATTCAAGATGATATGCAACCTTTTTTCCAGAAGAACTGTTATTAAATACTCAGCAGCTACACTAACCTGAGCTTAACTGCCCGATGGCAGCAGCAAAAATCTCAGCTACCTTCTACTTCTGGTACAAATTAGAAATATTTAGTCAAACTGGAAGTCCCTTTCTTACACTAAGGGGCCAATCCAGAGTAGGTCAATCAAGTATTTACAATTAAGTGTTTCAACTGCTAGGGCTTATTATATTAATATCAATGTAGCAATTCATCATGTTTGAAGGCAACCTTGAACAAAACACCAAAAATAAAAGGAAAATACAAGTGTTTCTGTGTTAGGAGGCCATGCTTCATTGAAGTTAATGATACCATTCACTTTGAAAACTGGACCTATTAACAGTGCTGGAAACAGAGTGTTATTGTTGGAAGGGAATCTATGAGCAAAAATATTGGCTTTGAATAGTTACTTTAACATCTCAAGATGTGTTCTGGTGTGGATGTCGAGTTTTCCAGCCTCAAGCATGTGCTTTGCACTGTAATGCGAAGGACCGCACATAACTGTAACTGTGTTCAATTTGAGTTGCTAACTCCTTCTGAAGAGTAAGACAGCAAATATGTGGTTCTCATTGTATGAACGACAAGTAGGCTGGTGCTACAGAGATTGATTGATTGATTGATTGATTGATTGATTGATTGATTGATTGATTGATTGATTGATTGATTGATTGATTGATTGATTGATTGATACAATCAAGTATCCATGATTTTGGGAGAGGCATTTGAAAATGGCTTTTGACAATGTGAATTGATTTTATTTTTGTCAGAATTTGCAGCGGAAGCCTCAAAGCTTACTGTAATGTAATGTAATTAGTTAAACCGTACAATCCATCATGCTCGGTGTGTCAGCCCATCGGCTTGCAACTCCATCTCGAGTGGGACCCAGGGAACGACGGAGTAATTCGAACACTGGTTCCAGGTACCCCTCAAAAACACACCGGGTTGCTATCCTGGATCCTAAATGGTAGAATGAGCTCCCCATTGACTTCAGGAAAGCAGAAACTCTCCATATCTTCCGTCGTAAACTGAAAACGCATCTTTTTCAATTGTATCTTGGCAATTAAATGATTTCCAAAAAAAAAAGAATGAAAAAAAAAGAGTTTGATTCGCTATGTTTTTAAGTCGGTTTGGATAAAAGCGTCAGCCAAACTAAATGTAATAATTTAATGGAGCAAGAGAAAGCCTTGTACATAATTTCTTGGCAGAGAAGCTTTGTGGCTGGCTAATGTTGTGAAAAGGTCAAGGATAATGTTGTAACGTGGTTAACTTTTTCAAACGGTGACTTTTAGGTCAAACTGTTCATTTCAAACTGGACACGAGCGGTGTTCCTCTTGAGGAAAGTCCTGTGTTTGTTTGACTCATGGACCAAAGCAAACCTTTTCACTTTTAATACTGGATCCTTTCCTCTAAGTGCGTATTATGAATCAGGATGTTGTCAAGAAATTATTTAACAAGGACCACATACACAACTATGTTGGTGTTCACTGCAGCTAATCAGTGATGTCCCTCCTCCAGGGCCAAACTTGCTCTGTTAAAGACTCCATGCTTCCATTTTTAAAATTCATGATAAACTTAGTCAGACCAAGTTGAGATGAATAGCTGACATAAATCCACAGATGCAAACCACATTGTTGCTACACCTCAATGAGGAATCCCAGATAACAGATGCAATGTCGGGCAGATTCTTCATAACCAATGAAGGAACAAAAGATTCAAACAGCATGTCGTTACACCGGGCCAACAATAGCAGTTAAATGAGTGTGAAGTTCCAGTGAAGTCACAACTGCCAACATTACAAGTGTTGCATTATAAACATTTGCTCAACAGATGGGGGAAATATCCAGGCCTAGATGCCATGTCTGTAAAATTAGCGGCATGAAATTCCATTGAGACAACCAAGAACTATTCTTTCTGTCTCTGTGTGATAAGAGAGCTCTGTGGGTGTTACACACTGACCCAACATAAAATAAATACCAGCAGTAAGTGGATCATTGGCATCATTGCAACTATGGAGCTAACTCTGCCAGCTGTAACCACATGCTAACTGCACGTGTGTGTTTGTATGTGTGAAAAGTCAATTTGTCTAAACATGGCTCCAAGAGAAAGTGATCATGAGTTGAGTTTAGAAGGGGAAAACAAAAAACATTTTTGTGTTCTTTTGGGGCTAGATGGTGAAGTAGCAGAAACAATTCAGGTAGTTCTCACTCACTGTTCATACTTATTCCTTAAAAAGTAATGCACGTCACATACATAAATTACTTAACACATATTTGAAACCAAACCACAACATTCCTCTAAAGTTTTGTTGCCAAAATACAAACAAAAAGTGCAAAAATAAAGATGAAGAGCAGACTCAAACAAATAAATAAATAAAGACATGAAAACATCAACTAGTCGTTTAGTCTTGTCTAGTCTATATGTTCAAGCTTAGCTAACTAGCAACCCATATCCAGCTGTACTATATGTGTCCTGACGGGTCCTCTATGACACAGTGCCCTGACCCCTGACACAACAGGGATTAGAGGGGCCCCTGTGGAGAGTGGCAGGAACGAAAAAGAGAGAGAGTGTGTTACAGTTTGAGAGAGAGAGCTTGGGAACTCTGGAGGCACAGGAACCTGTAATCCTCCCTGTTTCACTTTGATGTGATCACACCCAACTGAAAGGATGGAGGATGAAGAGGGGGGTGGGGGGTGGTCAGGAGGGGCAGTATGTGTGGGTGGGTCGGGGGACTGACTGCGGTGCCATGGGCTCAGAGTTGGGACACACACTCTCACAGGCACGCAGTCACACACCATCTGGCTCTGAGGGTCAGCGGGTATGTGACCACCTTCAAGCATAAGCTTTAGTGACACATTTCACACACACACACACACATCAGAGCAGGTTCTGAAGGTCACCACGTGGATTACAGCACCTTGCATTACCTCGGCTTTGTTTCTTTCACACACACATGCACACACACACACACTTGCAATAAACCAGTGTTTCTCAGTGGAATGCACATTGCTCCACTAGTTCCCACCACCATTATATCTAGCTGGCTGATCACCAGATAAAGATGGCCTGTATGATGTAAGCAAAACATTTAAAGTAACTAAAGTAGGCCTTACTTAAAGTCCCCGTCACATTTATTAAGGGAAAAGTACACCGACAACACTAAATATATCTTATTTCATTAATATTATTGTTGTTGTTATTATTGTTATTATTATTATTATTGTTATTATTTATTTTTTACTCAAATATGGACTAAATGTTAGAAGGAATATGAGAGTAAGAGTATAAAAGCCAATGCTGGTTTGGAGCCAGAAGAACAGCGAGGGCCCTGTAATTCTGAGCTTCACTTTAATCAAACCTGTGCTCTAACACTACTGCTATTTCTGAGAAAAACTTGGGACAGATCACAGTGAGGATGGATGAAAGACAAAAAACGGGGAAATCACCTACTAAAAGACAGATGCTTCAGCCCGCACACAGACAGCACACTCAAATTTAAAGATTTTAGAGGCCCACACACGCATCAGCTCCTTCATGCCACTAAATTAGCCATGTTGTTCTTTTTGGTTCATACAACATGATTAAACGTATTCCCTTAATACTTTAAAATTATGTTTCACATGTAGAGTCTAAACGTTTTTTAAATATAGAGCATAGCAAATATCTCAAACAAAGACTCTTTGATTCTTACTTGTACATATTTTACATATTTTCAGTGGCATATTAGCCACTTCCTCTGCTTGTAATGCTAGTTTTATGAGGCCAATATATTTCCTTAAAATAAGAAACCATTTTTTCAAGTGAGTGAAATGATCTTTCTTTGTGTATGCCAAGAGGAATGTTCCTCTCCTTCATTATATGTTATGCTTGTGATGAGAAATGATTGCTAACTTGTGTCTTTTAGCTGAAAAGGGTTCTTTGATAAGAGGGACTTTCCTGAACAACCTGCCCCTTTAAGAAGGAGTACCCTTCCCCTTTAAGATGTTTTAAATGTTCCTGCTGTAATGTTGGTCAGTTCCAAAAAAGAAGGTTTAGTTGTTTTTAAGTCACTCACAGCTTGTGTGTTTTGACATGTGAATTTGACAAATTGCAATTGAGTACTAATTTGCTCTGAACTAGGGGAGACTGATGCCACCTTAGTGAAAGTGGCACTAGTCCAGAGCTGCTCCCTGATTGGCCACAGGCAACAGGTGACAGGGTATAAAAGGGTTTGGAAGACAGCAAACTGGTTGCTTTGTGCTTTTCACTGACAGAATCATGGAAGGCGCTCTTGTTTACTGAACCATTGTTTTCCACCTTTATAATTAGTTTCAGACTGCCTGATTAAACTTAAGACATTGTTAATATTTCTATTCTATTCTATTTTTGTGTCTTCCTGATTACTTTTGGATTATTTGGAAAATCAACGCCTTCAAGCTGCTCCATTTTTCCCTCTGACAAAACACCATGCTGCTTTGTAAATTTCCCCTCTGTGGGACAAATAAAGGTATTCCGCTATAGCAGAAAAAGTCATCAAAAGCTGATATTAGCACCCTATTTTGAACATGTTGACACTAGGTTCATTTGATTTTGAAATATGCTTCCTGGGAGTAATAATGTACAGTATACAACAGCGAGAGTGTGGATTTAAGGATCTGAAATGTGTAATACAAACTGACAGATATTTTTAAAGACATTCTTAAAATCCAAACTGTCGTTAAAATGTTTGGATTTAGAAACATTTGGATTTAAACGTCATTTTTTGCTGAAAAGTAGGTAGATAAGGCATATTTAATGGAACACACACACACACACACACACACACACACACACACACACACACACACACACACACACACACACACACACTGCTGGGCTGCCTCATTAAGGCCTCCAACATGATAGCAGTAAGCAGACCCAAAGAAATGATTCCTGATCCTGATGGGCACTGATCCAACCAGACAGGCTGCTTGCAGCACCATCGAGGATTAATAGCACACACACACACACACACACACACACACACACACACACACACACACACACACACACACACACACACACACACACACACACACACACACACACACACACATACACATACAAGCACACAGAAGCACACACTTCCCAGGGAGCTGTTGAGACACTAGATTTTGTAGTTATATGTAAATCTGTGAGCGCACCCTCAGGGAAAATATAACACAAGCTCAGCAATGAGCAGATTTCATGAGAACATCAGATTAACCCTTTATTTTTTTACTTATGGAAAGATGCCCTCCTAAATTCATCTTCAAAAGTAAAAAAAACTAAACCTGTCATGGAAAGGGTAACCATTGTATAAATGTGTGGATTTTGTGGGGTATTAATATTTTTCCAAGCCCCAAAATTTCAGATATGGTCCTTTTGGTCAAATTAGACATTTTTTACACTATAAGGATTTCGGACTAAAAGCATTTATTGGGTTGAACCTCACATGAGCTGTTGAATGAATGAAGAAGATGAGAAGGCAAAATAGCTTACTAAATGAAGCTCTGTGATATTGCCAAAGGTATTGTTTATTCTGGCTTTCACAGTATTGCAAATTAGTATCGGACCTTTAAACCCAGTTGGTAGCACAGAAGGGTCACATACTGTATCTTCAGTTTGATCCTGTCAAACCAATGGGTGAGATTTCTCGTGGGTCCATGTGTCTAGTTCATAAGGGTAAAGATAACTTATTAGTTGAGTTCAGCTGCATTTATTAAACTGTTCTTTATTCTTATTATGGAATCAGGGCGTTTTGCTGGTATGTTATATTTTACTTTTTTTTTTTTTTTTTTTTACATAAAGAAGCCAAAAAAGACTTGAAAATCAGACTTCTTTGAATTCAAAATATAACATCTTTAAATTAGACGTTTTTTCAGTTTAAGAAAATGTCAAAACAAAAGCTTCTGAGATTTATCACACTGGTGGGAAGAAATGACTACCTATTTTGGCTTCTTTGAACACAACACGCTATCGGCAAGTAAACATTCACAGACCATGTCAACCTTCACTTACAATCACTTTCCCAAAGTGAGGAATGCAAAAAATGCAGCTGCCCACTTTGCTCCCGCCAGACAAGCAGAGTAACATCACACACACACACACACACACACACACACACACACACACACACACACACACACACACACACACACACACACACACACACACACACACACACACACACACACACACACATCCATCAAAAACACGCACATACACACACACACACACACACACACACACACACGCACGCACACACACACACACACACACACACACACACACACACACACACACACACACACACACACACACACACACACACACACACACACACACACGTCCATCAAACACACAGACTGTGATCATAACTGCTACAGCAGATTACAGAAGTGGTTGAAGAGTACTTTGAGCTTTGCCATAATTGTGATTTCACTTTTAGATTTAGGCTGTCAAAACAGCCGCTCCTACACAAACACTTAGACACTTAGACGCACACACAGACACACACACGGATTCAAACATATATATTTCTCAGGTGTCGAGAGTGCCGTCCCTGTCTGGCGGGCAAGAAATCCCCACCACAGCCTAGTAATTGAAGACGGTTAGAGGCGGCAAATAAAAAGGGGGGTGGGTGAGTGGAAAATGAGATGCTTCTATGGACATCAAGCAATTTTAAAACTAGTGCACATGGCGTTTCAGCATCTCTGGATAAAATAAGTTTAAGAGCCTATCAATTTAAAAGTTTAATGTCCCATTGACGCCACCCATACATTTTATTTGAAGCAAAGAACAGGGCTAATGATAAAGGAGTGCTACAGGAAATCTTATAAACATAAAAAACTTGTGATTGATGCGAAATGATTAGATGATGAAGAGAGGGCACGAATGAACAGCATACAAAGAAAACCACAGAGCCCACACACATTCCTTCCACCATCTTTCTTAACTTTTTCTCTTACTTTGATGCAGACCTTTGTCCCTCTCTTGTTCCAATTTAAAATCTCCTCTTCCTTCTGGACTGCAACTCTCAGAACTGCTAACTATGCTGTTGTCCTGGTGAATTCTGCAGAGAGTCATGTGCTACCTCCATGACACATGCACCTGTATTTCACTTCGGGACTATGAATCTCGAAACTACTTACAACGCCAGGTGTGAACATGTCACCAATGCATTGACAAGATCGCTCCCCCGGCTTCCCACTCACAGTTATGTGATATATGGACACAGACTTTACTTATAGTGCTTCCTTTGGCTTAAATGTAGTTTATTTCACTAGGTAGTCTACTAATTGCAAGTTGACCATACATGCTAAGGTAGCAAAATATCGTTCAGTATTTTGAGAAGGATCACAAACCATGACCAACATTTTATTATTAATTAAATGCACCTTGCTGTTTTGTTTGTAAGTATGTTCCCATGACTACCTGATAAAGTAAGTTAAGTACCTTTAACATGTTCCTGTTAGATCGTGCTTCCTAGGAACAAATGCAATTTCACATCTGCTAATTTTCTGTTGACATCTAACGGGACAAAGATCTGCTTTTTACAGGAACATGGGATAACTTACTGCAAGATTTAAATGGTTCTAAGGTTCAAAGACCTTTTACAAATCCTGATTGGAGAACAAAGACTTTTTAACAGCAGCACTTAGCTCAATGGCAATGCTTTTTAGAACATTCAAGCCCAAATTAATTCCAGAAACAAAGCAGAGCAAACACACAGTAAATGACAACGTTTGAGATTTTTGGTTGCCAGGGAAACATAGGAAATCACCTCATTATCATAAAGGTAGCAGCTGTCATTAACATTGCCCTGACAAAAGGAACAAACACAACAAAAATCCATTGAAACTAAATCTGTATTCTATTTTTCTTCAGGAATTCTGCTTTGCATCTGGTGCCAACCTTAGCTAAAGATAGAACAATGCTTTCAAGAAGCACATCAACTCAAGATGTCCAGTCCCTGCTGGCAGACGGGAGAGATTATCAAGGCAATCTGGAACTTCTAAACCTTTGTTTTCCCCTGCTTATAAAAAAGGCAAACATTGGCTGTGTTTTGACCTATAAAGGTTGCTTTTTTGGTTGCTGTGTTTATTTTAAGATGGACATTTATGGAAATGTTATGCTGTGCCTATTTGAAGAAAACCTGGTAGTTTATTCTATTTATGGTGCTAAATTTGGGTCAAATATACAAGTAAGTCCACAGATTTTATGAAATCATTTCTAAACCACAGCCTCTCTCTCCAGGCTCCCTTCATCCAGCCTCCCTAATTGAGGTTACAGGTAGTCGGCCAAGTAAAGGAAGATTAGAGTGTTCAAAGTAATAGGCTGTCCTGACCAAACAAACTGTCATTTCCCTCTGTTTTGGCTCAGCTCTTCTTCTCCTTCCAACCCTACTTTCCTTCCCTCCTTCCACTCCTCCCCTCTTTTTGGAGCCAACGTGTCAAGAGAAAAAAAACAAAGCTGTTTAAACTCTGCGAAGCCTGTAAACCTGGAGGTAAGGAGGAAGGAATACAAGTACAGAGGGGGAGATTGAAGGAGAGGAAAAAAGAGGAGGAGGCAGACTTTGTATAAATGTGCAGCTGATGAAGTTCTTTACCACATCCATTTGAGCAACGAAAACATACTGCCAAAAAGCCTAATTCATACACAAAGATTTGGATTTGGACAACTGTCTCTGTATAATGAAAAGAAAGCTACTCTATGGATTGGTATTTGGTGAGCTTCCATGAAATGGAGACATGCAATTTGTTGAAACGTATTACTTCCTGAGTGCATCATACTTCCAAAATACTCAACTGTTAAATAATACAGTTAACAAACTGCCTCTGTCTTTATAACTTTTCAGAAGTTATATCTCTTCTCTTTCTAATTACTATCACAAATGTGCTGTTTTCATATTAATGAGTATGACAAAGTGATCAGTTGAATTGTTCTGTTAAATAGGGAAAATTGGTCCAAGATTATTTCCTTTCTTGACATTTTTGAGTGTTTTTTTATCCACTACACTAAAAAAGCTAAGATTGCTAGAGCAACATAGTATATTTTTGCAGATGTTTTATTCATTGCTGATCAACAAGTACAGGACATTGAACCTGGTAGACAATGCACACACTCTCACTGTCCACAACTTGATGTATCATGGTAATGTTCAATCCAAGGCACACCACAAGCACACACACTGTCTCTCTTTGCTTTTAGATCTTAAACTACATTAATTAGACTTGTCCTTTTGACTTCTTGTCCTTTTGTTCCATGATTTACTCTTTGCAGTATAACCATGAGTAACTTGTGGGCTGTATTATCTGTACTCTCTCTCTGAATGTGTAAAAGGCTTTTTCTCATTAAGTTGCAATTAAACTGTTACCAAAAAGCATTACATCTATCTTTACATGACACGCTTTGAGCATATCTAAATAGAAAAACTCTTCTTGCTCGCAGCATTGAATAATGATGAGAAAGTTCTGAACAAACATGTCTTCCTAGATGCAGTAACCCTTTTTGTTTTAAAGGAAAATCCACAGAAGCACTTATAGCAACTATGTAGAAAGAAGATCCAATGAAAACCCTTTAAACAGTTGTTTCCCCTTAAATCTGGTTCCCCTTTACTCCAGTTTTTCCCCTAATTCCTGCAGTTATACAAGGATGCATCAGCCATCGCTCCCTCAGATGGACACCTGGTTTTCACCAATGGCTGTGATTAATCACAAGGTCCTCCAGCAGTGCTGATGTGCCTCAAACGGCAGATAAATGGGCACATGGTCCCTCTCTCTGTGTAAATGAAACCACAAGGCCATCTATGCCAAGACGCTGCTGCCAGCTTGGCTAACGTGACTGCTCCTGAACACATTAAATAGGAAGCCTGCAGCCTCTCCTGTGACCGCAGCACCACCGCTTCAATAATATAAAAACAAGTAAAACAACAGTGTGCTTCTCCACATGTGTTATCACTTGAAAATGAATTGCTATGTTGGCTGAATCCCATTATATATGCCCTCTAAAACGAAACAAACATTTTGAAAGAAAAAACATGAGATAGCAAAGAGCGGGTAAAGAAGATTTGTATGCATGGGCACTTTTTTTTAGGGTTGGGGTTGGATCGAGTTGACGATAAAGATACAAGTATGTGTGTACTTGAGTAAACACATTGTACTGTAGGGACCCATCTCCCATCAGAGGACAGAGCCAGAGGCCAAAATGCTAACCTTATTTTAATAAAGCATTCATGTGTGAACTTGAAAGTTTGTTTGCTTTTGGGGCATATTAATGACTGAATATACAGTCATTTTGGGAAACATTCAAGGTGGCATACTTAAAACCTTGACATTGACTGTTTTTTCCAAACTTTCGGTTTAAAAATGTGGCTCTTTCTTTCAGATAAATGTTTCAGTATGTTTCCTAGCTATTCCTCTCTTTGCGGTTTTGAGCACGACATAAAGCGTATTAGGATTTCGATCATTTGGCTGAAAAAAAAGCTGCTGCTGTGCTTGAACAAACAGACAAAAATAGTAAAACTATAGAAAACCAAATCAAGCTGGAGCATCATATCCCTCTATAGAGCATAGGTAACTGCAGAGTGATACTTTTCCTGGACTTGTCAAGGTGAGAACACAATTCACATACATGTGCAAGTAGTCAACTGATCCATTAAATATTGATATATCAATTTGAAGCAATGCTTGTAAAATAACACTTGCTTTGGTAAAACTTTCAGTTGATTCTGAAAATAGTTACTCGATAAAGCTTTGACAATAAAGGACAACAACAACAGAAAAGAAGTTAACAACATTATATGTAAAAAAAATACATATTTCTATGATTTGTTTACTCCTTTCAAATCATTAAGGCAGTTGTAGTTAGTTCAAGGTAGCCTTGTAGCTTGCTAACAGTTCGATTAAGGGATAGTCGGCAGCAAAGAGGAGTGATTCATGTTAAATGACTTTCCCCTGTTTGTGTGTGTTTCTGACTGTTGTATAAAAATGAACCGAGCGTGTGTGATGTCTCGTACATCTGTTGATCATTAGTGGGATTCTCCCTCAGAAACTTTGTCTCGCTGCACTGCCATTTCTTCCTCGCTCTTTATCCTCACTTTCCCCTTTGGCATCCATGCTTTTCTATTAAATCACTTTAATAGATCAAGTCATATTCAAAAATATATACCATTGTCATAAATGTTTCTTCTCTATTTGACACCCGACCAAAACCTCAATCTGTTGTGATGAATTTGAAGATGGATTTGAACTTAGGTAATTAAGATAAACTGCACCAAGAGGGATAACATCTCAAAGCCCTGACGTAGGTGAGACCACAGAGAGTGAAATGTGATCCACAAGATGAGTTTTTGATTTCCCATTTCAAGCTTTTTTTACTTGATAAATAATTGGCGGAAACCTGGAGGTGGTAATTTAAAATTTTCCAGTCAGGCTTTTGGTGGATATTATGACATACAACACGCAGCTCTGCTCTCGCAAATCTTATTCTAACATTAAATGAGTGTGTGTTTCTGTGTGTGTTTGTGTGTGTGAACTCTTACTATCAAACACAACCGATCTGGAGTTTCCAGTGACCAGCGGTTTGTGTGTGTGTGTGTGTGTGTGTGTGTGTGTGTGTGTGTGTGTGTGTGTGTGTGTGTGTGTGTTTTTGGATGCAACCTCACATAACCCTAGCATGGGCTGGACTAGGGTATTAGGTTATTGAAAGAACATTGCCTGTGGTTTACCAAAACTTGGCCAGAGCACTTGAAAGAAAGATTGTGAATTTAAACATACTGTATAAATAATGGTCCAACATTCTGTTGATTCTTCCTTCCACCACAAACCTTTCGGGAAAGTTAAAGTTGTGCTTTGCGTACATTTTGCAACTCTTTTTTTTTATTTTTAGCATGAGGGTTTACTTACTCTGTTCCAGCAGAAAGAAGTGGTTGGGCTCGTAGAGTACCCTATTAACTGTGAAAACTTATGTTAGCATGTTCATGTTTTCTTCTAATTATTTTAGATACAGTGTATCACTGGCAAGCATAACATAATGTGTTGATTACTATTGCAACACAGATGTATGATAGGATTTTTGTCAAGGCCGACAGTTAACCCGGCAGCATGTTGGTCACTGCTTTTCTTAGCATGTGTTTGAGGAAGGATTGTAGAAAAGGTGGTGCCTTTCAACATTGTAAATATTCAGTCTGGAAGTCACTAAACTCTGGTTAGAGGAAAAAATGAAGGAACAACGTTTTTTACTGGTCAGGGAAGCCACACACACACACACACACACACACACACACACACACACACACACACACACACACACACACACACACATAATTTGGCAGCAGTTCACAACGAGCATGATGACATTTGGAGGAACTCTGAAAAGGATTGCCTCCTTTTTTATTCCTGCTCTTTTTCTATTGTTTTCCTCCTTATTAATTTCTTCTTTGTGAACTATCTGTTTACTTTCCTCTATGTCTTTCTCATTTTTTCCTACCTCTAACTCCATCCATCCATACATCCATCCATCTTCTCCCGCTTTTCCGTCAGGGTCGCGGAGGTAACATCTCCAGCAGAGAGCCCCAAACTTCTCTTTCCCCGGCCACATCCATCATCCTTCATAATCCTACTCCGTCCTGACTAATAATCTTTCCATCCTTCATGACCTTTATCTCTTCCTTCGCAAGTCTTTTCCACCGAAACAGACAATAACATAATACACCATAAAATATGCCTGAATTAAACTAGCTGCGAAGTCAGGCCATAGCAATTGCGGTCAATTATTTTTTTTCTTTTTGTCATTGCCATGGATTTCCCCTACTGCTGCCTCCTGCCAACACATCCAGTCGATCCCTCAGATAGGAAACACATCAGACGCCTTGAGATCACACTGACAGACATATCTGCACTCTGAAGTTGGATAAACCCACCGCACCTGCAGCAGAGATCTGTCAAGAAAACCTACACAGGATGGTATGATTTCCCAGTAATTCAGCACAAATAAGTCTCTGATTTGCCTGACTTCCACACTGGTTTAACTGTAATACCTTTAAAGGACACAAGGCGATCCATCTTAGAATTATTATATGAAGAATGAAGCATTTGCTGAGCGGTTTGTGCTTATTTTGTGCCATTACAAGTCTCATGGGCTCAAGCAACTCAAGATATTGTTTTCAAAGTTTTGATTGGCTAATGCAAATTTGAGTACCACAATTGTGGTTAATATGATGGCTCCCAAACACATCTTTTACAGCTTGTAAGTGCAATGTCATTATTTTTTAAGTAGTGGAATCGATCATTCCCTAAGAGTTAGTGTCACCTCTTTCAGTTGTAGGTCACTGTATGCTGTAATTATTTCACGAAATACCGATCATTTCTTTTCTCAGTCATTTAATTACGCAGGACTTTTTGTAGTGGCTCATGGGTGATAAAATATAACTACTCACTCTATGGTTCAAGTGAAATCTGAGCTTTAGGGTAGACGCAGTGACTAAGGTTAGAATAACAACACATGACTGTGTAGACAGAGACGACACAATTATGGAAAAGAGGCAGATGGACAAAATGTGAATAATAAAACTAGAAGAGAAAGAAGTTAAGAAATAAAAGACACAGAGGCACGAGCCAGAGGAATAACTGAGGAAAGAATAATACTGCCTGCTCATAAATCATTTCCTTTTTCTTCTCCCCTGACAACGCTTCTCACTGCTCTGCCATCCTGTTCCAAATGCCAGAGTCCCACTTGGAACGTCACATAATTACACCAATTACAGTAACCATCTGTGACATTTTACTGTACAGTGTGTATGTCTGGAGTCATACTTCCTTTCACCAACTGGTAGGAACAGTTATTGAATCTAAACCCAGTTCATGGCAGCTTTTAAGTCTCATTGCCCACAGTTTATTGTATCCAGTGGTGAGTGAAAATCTCCCAAATTGTCACTAACAAAGGACATAATAAGTGTTTAACAGTGTCTAGTATCGCTGCTGCTCTACAGTCAACAAGGTGCAAACGTTGTCCACACGTGCATGCCAAATTATTCTTCGAAAGTGTTAAAACACCACAAAACTGTCTGTACAACACATTTCCAACATAACAGTTTATCATTAAAAAAAATCAGCCCAAGGTCTCTAAAACATGCATGTATGCACACATATTTCTGGAGCATTGGTTTTCCTAAACTCTATTCTAGTTCTATATTCCAGTTTCTACTTTGTTCCTGGGTGACATCAAAGCATTTATCACAGTTTCTTTTTTGTTCCTTGATGACATTAAGAGTATTTATCCCAAACACTCAGAGCCAAGTACAGAGAGGAGAAATCAAAACATGACCTGGTATAGCTGAACTGCTCTGGTGACCACGTCATCTTTGACTAATGAACTGCAGTCATCTCACACAGAGATGAGAGCAGAGCACGGTCACACTCATATTTTCTCAGGTCTCCACATGGGTAGTTCACAAAGAGACTTACAAAGGAGTCAATATTTTAGACAGAAGTTCCTTTTTTGCAAACTGTTTCCATGTCTTGGAATGGCTCAGCAAGTCCTTAAATATGGAACAGCTTATAGAAGTCAGGTTGGGATTTCTTATAAACAGGCTAACAGATCTATAATAAACACTGAAATGATATTGTTGACATATTGTGACATTTTCTCTTAAAATTGTTATGGGATATTTTCAGGATTGTTTTAGTCTTTCATTTTGAATGTGTTGTTGCTTTTTTTGTGTTAACTATGTCTTCCAACATTATGGAAATAAGTGTTTTCACTTATACATACATTTGTATATAGTGTCCAGTTTCTGAAATATTTGTGTTGAAAGAGATTGGGGAACATCAGTAGCAACTTGAATAGTAGGCGTGGTACACAAAGAAACATAATGCACCCTGTCTTCTGTTTGTACTTGTTACACAACTGTAAACCCTATATTTCACCATCTTAGGTAAAAAACAAGAGAGGCCTCTGTGTTCTGAGGCAGACGATCACACAGAGCAGTGGGAGGAGAACACTATTCACCCTGCCTAATTAATTAACACACTTAACGAGTTCAGCCTGAACACTGCCACTAATTGGCCATGTCAAATGCATGTGTCCCATGCTAATTGGCTCTTTGATCGGGGCTTCATAGAGTTAATTAGCCAATTAAACACTTCAGTCTGCCAGCTCAGTCTCAATCTGGCTCTGGCTCTGATTTTGGTTAGATCAGAAAGTACACCAATTTTTGCCTACCAACGTAAGGCTGAAAAGAAAAGGTAAGTTGTGAGCAAAGTGAAGGGATCTTGATCAGCCTGAAGGGTGTATTTTTTTCCAAAAATAATCAACTCGCTGCACATTTTCCCGCTTATTACACGGCCAGATACTAAACAAACTAACAACTCGACCCCCAATATTAATTGAAATGATTTTATTTACTTTAAAATGATCGCATTTCTTCGCTAAGAAAAATAAAAACTCTGTTCCACGGTGCACCAACGGCTGGAACTGCAACAGACACAACTTTACGGCAGCACTGATTGATGTTTTCTGTAACTGTTGAAGTCTGTTTACAGTTTCTGATCCACTAACAAGTCTTCAATAATGCAGAACAAATACCATGTTCCTGTCAGTGTTTACTTCCTGTCTGTCTTCTTCCGGTGATTTATCTGACGTCCAGTGCTGTTGTAACATATTATCCTTTTCTGTTTCTTGTTCCTCCATAGCAACGGTCATTATAGTCCTTTACAGCGGTCTGTAATATCCACATGTTCTGAATGGACCAATCGGAAACGAGTATTCGACTAAGCCGTGTAATAAGTCTTAATAATGTATAGGAAAGATAGAAAGCAATTGGGAGATAAAGGAATGGGTCAAAGGGTAAGAGAAGCACTCTTTTCTACAGTCAGCATTTAAAATCCTCACACTAGCAGCTTCTAGAGGGAAACATAAAATGTTCCCATTTGTTCTCACATTTTCCTCTAAACATTATCAAGATTCCTTATTGAAACCAAATGGGACAGCTAGAGGCTAATGCAGCCCAACTGTTCCTTTGGTCTCCGGGAGGAATGTGAACAACGAGAGCTAGTCTTCAAACTGAAGGTCAACTTTAGATATGTGGCCACAAGTGCAACAATGAAGAAACACATTTTGAAATGTGTGTGATCTCTTTCATGCTGAACACACCCCTTTTAAAGATTCTCCTACATGTGGCCTTCAACCTTCTGTGGCTGATTTTTCAACACAATATCTCAAAAGGAGTTAAAATTGGTGCGTAAACAGAGTTCGAAATGATTATGAGAACATGTATTGCCCAATAAAATAACATAATTATTTATCAAAATTCATAATCCTTTCATAATTAAGTAAGGACGTTTCTGTGCTTTCTGCTTTCTCAGCAGACATTCAACTTTTCAATGTCTGTGCACCTTTCAATACATACTAGTGTATTTGTTAATAAATAATTCCTTTTGGGGATGGTGCCAAACAGGTGCAGCCGCAAGCATGCATTGAAAAGTGATTACACGCTGTATGTCCACAACTATCAAAAGCATCAACAGCAAACGTTCACTACAGCATAAAAGTGTAATTACTTTACCACGCATCAACAGATTTGGATTTCAAGATGCGTAAGAAGATGAAGCTGGGATTGATTAGAAATACAAGGCAGCTTTGGCTCAACATGTTTGAGGAATTGTTCTTCTGAAAAGTTACACCATGCAGGATGTGACCCAGGAGTGTGACAAATTACGAACAACTGTCACAACTGAATGCATCTTCCAGAGAGTGAAGTAATGCATGCTGCAAAGGTTGAAATATGCAATATTCAGCTGCAACATCATATTTTCTGCGTATTTATACGAAGGAAATTGAGCATGATGTTTTGATTAGATGATGAACGATGCTGGCCAAGGGAAGTTGTGTGTATGCAATTTTTTTCATATATCTATGAGCTGCTGCAGCACTTTGAAGCTAATCTCCAGTAATACATTGCAACACAGCTCTTAAATGGCTGTTAACGTTTCTCTTTAACAAATGTGTCTATGAAGCCAGAATTTCAGTAAAACCTGTACCTGTAAATTGCTTCAACCCCACTGCAGCTCATCATCCTCTCAGAGGAACTAGCATATAATCCACAGCGCAAACCAGGATTTGAGACCACTTAGGAAGATGACAGATGGGATTGGTAACAAATCCCCTTATCCTCAGCTCAATTCATTTCCATAAGTGTCAACTGAAGTCCTGTGGTGAGACAAGAATTTGCAGCCAAGAGAGATTTGACGCAGGAGTGTTGTGAATTACACAAAAATGTTGAAACTGTAAAGGACGATCAGTCAGTGTACACTGGAATATTCATACTGCAATGAATATTGCAATGCAGTCACTTGGGAACCAGGGAGGCAGGTGAAATTACTTTAAAAGATAAGTCACCTCAGTCATTTGATGTGAAGAATTCGGAAATCCCCTGCTAGCTCTGGTATACATGCCAGTGCAAAAACACACACATACACTAACTTATTAAAGGATGCTTTTGAGCAAAAAATCACAGGGGAATGCATGACACAAAGAGAGTTAATATGCAAAAAGGTAATAAGCTACACTGTGTGTGACATATCACATTAAGAGGATACACACACACACACACACACACACACACACACACACACACACACACACACACACACACACACACACACACACACACACACACACACACACACACACACACAGGGGTGCAGGGGAACAGATTAGAGGATATTAGGTGTCACATCTACTCTCTTTCTCTTTTCCAAAGAGAGTAGATTTGGACAAATGCTTACTCTCCGCTAAAACAAGCTAAACTGAGAGTGTGAGACACAGAGCCAGATCATGAGATGGACTGACAGTTTAATTTGCCAACAGAAGAGTGTGAACGTGTGAAGGAGAGAGCAGGGGGACCACATAGAGAAAGAGGGGGCCAGAACAACACTGGTGTGTACGGGAGTTTTTCATGGGAGAAAGAATGCAGTCAGGAATTCTTTTAATTGTCCAAACTCCGCCTCGATGCTCAGCCTACTCACCCATCCTAGGACACACACACGCATGCACACACACACACACGCACACACACACACACACACACACACACACACACACACACACACACACACACACACACACACACACACACACACACACACACACACACACACACACACACACACACACACACACACACACACACACACACACACACACACACACACACATCGTAGATTCATTCACATACCAGTAATTCTGTCTGCACTGTGATCCACGGCTAGCCTCCATAGGAATCCATCTCTTGCAGATTTTCCTGGCCAACCTTCCCTTTCAGTTCAGGACACTATTAACAATAATGACTCCATGGATTATTTTTTTCCATGTCCACTTCCAAGTCCAAAAGTGACTTTTTTTCAATCCTATGCACAGGGAAGATTTTAGAAATGGGTCTCGACGTGAAATCCAGTTCTTTCATTTGTTTAGGTCTATTGAACTCCAATAGACCTAAACAAAGGAATCATTTTTTTTACTTCTTCTACAAAACATTTGAAAGACCAATGTTTCAAACGCTCACATCTTTGTTAGCCTTGGCTACCAGTCTTGTTCCTTTTGGCCTTAAGCTGGCTACATTTATTGCTGTGTTTCTGCCACAAACTCTCGATCTCTGTAAAAATAAAAGCTTTGCAGCAGTGTAAAGAAATATGTGTCATGTCATCCACTTGCCAATGCTGTCTCTTACAAAATTACATAAGTTAATCACATTTATTATTTATTATTTATTTTAAACAAGTTGTTAGAATTGATATATGGAACAAAACTAAACAAAAATGAAAGAAATCTACCTGGATAGGTGCATTCAAAGATCATGGTTTGTCTAAAAACAAATATTACAGAGTTGACTTTTGATTACATATGAGACACAAACAGCGAGGTCCTGGTTAAAAGTAGGACTTGTTTGACATTACTTACTACCATGTCTTCCGCTATGTGAATTAATACAGACTTCGGTCAGAAAACAATGATCATCTAAAATAATCGTTATCAGAAATTAGATTTGTTTTAATTGAAACATAGTTTTTTTGTTTGGGAACGTAACTTCTTAGTAGACCAGGCAGCGCAGGCACATGCATGTGAGTCCTTGTGCGTTAGCACAAACAAAACAAGGACCTGCTCCTCAAACATTCCTCCAACATGCCCCAAGTGCTCAGACACTCCACAGGGTAGCTTTAAGTGGTTTAAGTGGTTTGCAGTAAAATATTCTTGTGCCATAAATCAGAACTGTGCATTTCCTACTAAATCTGACCCAATGGCACAGATTTGAAATTCAATGTGGATTTCTAGTTTTCTTTAAAACAAATAAACATCTCAAAGATAATTAGCGTCATCTTGCTCTGAACAGCAGTCACACTGTAGCACTGCGATACGATAGCTGCGTAGATTCCAGCTGTTCCTGGAGTTTATCTTGGCCTCCTTCTCTCCTCACAGCTGTCCTTCTCAAAGCTGCCCTTGGGGTAGGATTCACTGTGCCCAGGTGTGTGCCTCTGAGAGTACGTGTGTGTGTGTGTGTGTGTGTGTGTGTGTGTGTGTGTGTGTGTGTGTGTGTGTGTGTGTGTGTGTGTGTGTGTGTGTGTGTGTGTGTGTGTGTGTGTGTGTAGTATGTGTGTGCTATAGATAGAGTTACCAAGGGGCAGCTGTCTCAGATCTGGGTGAATCGATGAAACGCAACACTGGCATATAGCTGACACATTCTGTTGACACACTGTTATTATAAACTGTACAATTCTACACTTATTTACTAGTTTTAATATACAGTTTCACTTAAAAAAAGGCAAGATGTAATGAAAGCATGCGTCACACACACACGCACAACACAGACACCTAGACGACATCAGATGTCACCTTGTCATGTCTTTCCCTCCTTTGTGTCTGCTGCTTTCCCATTGCTGCCATACACCCCTCCTCCTTTATCCCTCTTGTTTGTCGCAGGAATTTGTATTTCAAAGGGGGAAATTACCTTATTCATACACAAGACACATGCCCTACAGCACTGCTTTACCCTCACCGCCTCCAATACCTCCGCTGCTTCTCATAAGAACAAGAGCTGCTACTGCTCACCAAAAGCAGCTGAGAGAATGAGTGAAGATGTTTTTTATGAGTGGAGGGCCATAAACATACCATAAAGTAAGAACATTCAGAGGAGAAAGTGATGTTTAGTGAGTTGAGCAAACTGTACTTTTTTCTTTTCATCAGGTCAGCCCTCTTTTTTGCCTACTTTCCTTCTCTCACTTTTTGTCGTCCTCCTGTGCACCTCCTTCTTCGATGCTTGCCACTCCTTATCTCTTCTTCATGTACCTCTGTCTTGTCTTTCCCTCTGCTCTTACTTTCTCTCCGTGCTTTTATTATTTAGAACCTGTCGGCCATAGAACAGGAAATCTTGTCATGCAAGCCCTCTGATGTAGCATCACACACACACACACACACACACACACACACACACACACACACACACACACACACACACACACACACACACACACACACACACACACACACACACACACACACACACACACACACACACATACCCACACACACACACACACACACACACCCACATACACACACACACACACACACACACACACACACACACACACACACACACACACACACACACACACACACACACACACACACTTCCCAATGCTGATGCACACAGACCTACATACACAGGGTTTCAGATAGTGTATACATGAACTGCATACATACACACTCTTGACATTTCTGATGCACATTAGCTAATGCGGAAAGACTACTGGGCTGAATTACCACTAAACCTAATGACTATTTCATGTCAGGATGAGAGGAAGAGCAGAGAGGAAGATGAGAGGCCAGGAACTGAACAGGGATGGATTCAGCAGGACCGATTCCCCCTAATTTGTTTTCATCCTTTAGTCTCTTGTCCTAATAGTTGGATCTCACAGATTATGTATGAAAGTCTGTTGTCTGAAAGATGTGTCATACAACATGTAGTCTTAACAATCTGCAGTTCAATCTTCTATTTGAATGCCAAATAACTATTGTACTTACTAATGTCATTCCTTGAAATATTGCAATAGAGTGATTTCTATCAGTAAGCTTTGATTTAGATCTTATACATAAGATTTGCACTGTATGCACATATGACTTTCACCTGCACTCATACATTTAAATATATTTAACATTCCCAACTGATATGTATATATGTACATTCAAATGATTAGTGTTTTTTTTTTTAATATTTTTATTCAAAACGTTACGTACACGTCTAATCTTGTGTCTTATCTATACTGTCCTATGTTTCACTCTTGCTCTGTGGCCTGCATTTTCCCTACAGGGATCAATGAAGGTCTATCTTATCTTAGAGCATCATTTCTAATTCAAGGATCTTTTGTATGCATGTTTTATACCTCTTTGACACCATAGGACACATTCAAACTTTAAATCACTTAAACTGTTGTGTAAATGCAACAAATGTCCAGCCAGGGTATGAATGGTTTCTACATCTGCTAGCTGGCTGCTGTTGCTTTCGTTACTTGAATTCAAGCACATGTGTATTGCTCTGAGGCTCGAACAGCACACATATCTCACTCTCTGCAGCATCTACCATGGTGTTCAGTATTTGTGCTGCAAAGGAGTTAAGTTCCCTTCTCCGGATGTCTTGATCTGAGTACATTTGTCTAACCTTTCATAGACAGACAGGACCATGGTATCTCTGATTGAACAAAAGAAGGTGACGGGATGGTGCACAGTGGACAAAGCAGCGGAGACTTTGTCTAAAACACACTTAGTAACCCCAACAGCCATTTGACTGAGCTTCTGTGAGGGCATGTTGACAAAGGTGCTTCGAGGAGGTGACCAGAAGCCTTGTAGGACTTTTGTTACCACCTGCAAGACCACATCTCGTGGGCTGCGCAGTTTGGAGCTGGGGGCAGACTGTAATCGTTCTGTCAGTGTCCTGCCGTACTCCAGAGCCAAGTTCGACTTTCTTTGCTAAATCTACTGCATGACAACCTGTTGAGTTTGTGAATCCTTTGCAGCATTTTCACACACACTCTGACAGTTATTAGCAATGAAACTGACGATGATAAGCTGAGTTTTTATATTTCCACATTATTGCATGTTTACCCCAACAACTGTGTTTACATTCACAGACCATATCAATGGTTTTTGGGGGGGTGGTTACGGACAATAACAATAATAATATGAAATACACAGCATTACACTAACTACTATATATTTATGTTATGTGTTTGTACACGATCCTATCTCAATTAAGCCTTAAGCCACTCTTTATACAGCTCATTAGAGTCAAGACAGATAATAAGAAACATCTATTTTGTTACCACACAGGTTGAAAAAATACATGCATATATTTTAATTTTCATAGCACATTTATTGATTAAAAAAGTTGTACCAAAGGGTTTGGGATCATAAGGTATGTTTTTAGAGCTCTGCAGTGTCATTTTAAGCCCAACATCTCTTGGTGACAGTGCAGCAGAGATTAACTGACAACTTTACGGAGACTTAACAGACTCTCAGAGTCCATATGGAACATGGATGACAGGACCTCACATAAAGCTCACTTAGAGATCATAACACACAGCATGGCATGGAAGTGGTTTTACTTTTACACCCTAGGGTTCACTGGCTTTGAGAGAGACCTCGCTTACTCGGCTAATAATTGTGCTTGCCTCTTTTTTTTCTTATACCAGGAAGCAAGCATCATCCTGTCAGTGTGTAGCTATATCCTGCTGTTAAACCTAGAGGACGACAGGGTTTAAAGTGTGTGTGTGTGTGTGTGTGTGTGTGTGTGTGTGTGTGTGTGTGTGTGTGTGTGTGTGTGTGTGTGTGTGTGTGTGTGTGTGTGTGTGTGTGTGTGTGTGTGTGTGTGTGTGTGTGTGTTTATGCTACTAGGTATACTGCATACAAAGGATGCATTAAAGTACATTGTCAACACTTAAGCCTAAGGACAATTGTTATGTTCGTGATTTTAAGAATCTAAAAAGTATTGGGATATAAACTCTTACTGACATAATTTGTCATTTTCAGCCTTCCCAAATTGTAATGTTGTGGTCCAGTATTAATCTGACAAATCTGACAGTTAATTCTGTAACGTTTAGTAGTTAAACATTGGTAGCAAACATTTCCAACTACAAAATCATCAATAAAAAACACACAACCCGATTTCACAGGTTCAGCATCAGACTTTGATGCACTGTAAGTGTTTTTCTCTTTCTCACTGTTGGATTCACAAAAGTTAACTGAAAGGGTAAGCAGGTATACATCTTTTCTGTATGTTGAGTATAGGTGTGTCCAGGTATGTAGGTGAAAACAACTGTTGTTCAGCATGTCACAGCCTGCTCTTTTTTTCCCTACACTTTTATTTCCAGCACACAGACTAAACTCCCTGCAGAATGCTGGTCACTCATTATGTCTCTGCCTTTCATCTATCACCATTACTGTCAAAAGACAGACAGAGCCATACATGAACACAAAAGAATACACACTCAAACACACACTGAATACATCAAATACAGGTGCTTTTCAGTTTTTGTTTTTTTGAAGTTACAACTTATATCTTTTCATTGACCACATCTTGAACTGCATATACCTCAAACCCATAATGGTTGCACAACCAACTAGACTCAACATTTTTCTCTAAAAACCAAAGTCAAAAGGCTAGAAAAAGCAGCAAAATTAGGTGCAACCAAGTAAATGGGTGTGTTATGTTGCCCTCAGGAAGATACCATCATCAGCTACTGCCCTCTGACTCTGACCTTATCAGTAAAATGTGATAAATGCAGATTTTTTTCAACCAGTTGTAGCTGCATTATTGCCAGCTCTTGCCAGGTTTGGAGAGAAATATGGAAAAAACACACAAGAAGTAAAATAGAAGAAGTTTACTTTAAGATATTTAATGTGACGAATGCAGAGAGAAGAAAGCTGTAGGGAGTCAAGTGGCCTGTTTCCTCACTTATTCTTAGATCAGTAACTGTAATCGCACTTCTGCCTGTCTTCATTACCTCATGGAAATGATTAATTACAACCTGCTAAAGTACATTTCATATGAATCGGTCTCCAAAAACGTCTTCCTCCATGATTCTCTTCAAACACCAAATTTCCTTTTCATTCTGTTATTTATTATCTTCACAGATGAGATGCAAGTAATATATCAAATGTGTTGTCCTCTATCTAAAAAAATATCATTAAAATGCTGTTTATATACAGTATGTGCACGATCAAATATATGTAGGCAAGATACAAGAACACACTCTCCCCTCTTTAATCCGCAGGAGAATTCACATTTTTTGGTGGTCATCAAAAGACACACACACATACACAAACATGGCTAATGAGGGATGCAGTTTGCGGTATATAAGCGTATGGGCTCTGAAACATGAAAGACTATGCTGTTTGAAGCCCCCTCACCCAGACATAAGACACCAGACAATTCTCTTAGTTCCAGTTCATTATTTATCTCCACTTATTTGCGATTTTTCATGGCATTTCTACCTTTATAGCGACACTAACCGGCAATGTCCTTATATGCCAGAATATTTTGTACAGGTGAGACTCCAGCAGTTTGTCTGCTAATCATGGTCTTTTGCTTGCATTTGAGCCAGAAGCTATCATAATCAGATGCTAATCCACCTTAACAGACTCCTCCAAATGAAGGGGTGGCAATCTAATGTCTTTAAAACTTTCCAAAATAATTTGTCATAGGCAGAATAAAAAATCAAACAATGGTGTCCATCAAGTTTTTGTTTCATTGTTCCTATTTTATCCCAATTTGGTGCAGCTCCTATCTCCCCCTCTTGGCCTGAGGTCCAGGTAGAATGTTGATTAATGGCTTACTGACGCAGGCCACATAGGGTGCCATGTGGCCCACTAACCGTTTTTGTTATTCACAATGATTTTTTTTGCACTCGTAACGTAAAGGATCTGCCAAGGCGCAAGAAAGAATCAGCAAAGCTGGTGGCCATACAACATTGTTTTGCTCAAAGGAGACATGATCCCTTACTGAATTGACCCTTGGCTTCCACAGCAGTGTTCAAATGCAAATGATCCTGCACCTTGTGGTAAATTTAGAAGCCTCTGGTATGAATTCTTGTTCTTCATCATCCAAAGAACAACTTTCTACCAGTTTGGTGATTCAAAAGTTAAAGGCATGTGGGGCCCATTATGTTTGTTTATGGTACGTCTCTAAAAACGTAATGCAAAAATGTTCCTTTCCAGCACATCTGTTTGAGTAAAAAAAATCTGCATTAAACGGTAGAAACTTTAGTAAAACATGGTGTCATTTGTTATTAGAAAATATATGAATGTTTTCCGCTCTTCCACAAATACAAAAAACAGACTTCAAATCTTTCCACATACTGTACCGGTGGTAACAACTCTCCACGTGTCAAATGTGTTTTCCACAAGACAAACCGACCCCGAGCCTCCAGCTCAAATACCTTATCTGTCCAGCTGAAAATACCATTTAACTAATGGCAGCAGTTACTGCCTTATATCAAAACAAGCCTTACTTCTGTGGTTTTACTGGAGTGCATACTGGCTGTGGGTCTGTGAATTTGTATTTGTTTTGCTTGATTTCAGCCTCTGTATCGTGAAACTCCTCCTTGGGTAAATGCTTTTGAGGTTTACTTCTCACCTCTCGTAAATATTAACACGTAACACCTTAAATATTTCTCCTAACTGTTACTGCTATCTTTCAATGACACATACACATTTGAACCAGTTTTATAATATTCATTGGATTACATTGCATGTAATGCATACAGGGAACGACACATAACTTATTAAAATGTACAGTAGAAATAACAGTGCATTATGAATAAATTAATAATATTCTATGATGTTTGGTTTACTAAACTTGAGGGCACGCTGGAGAGCTTTTTTTCAGATTCTGAAGAGTGATACAATCAATAAGAATATGTCTTTGTTCTCTGCCTTTCTGCTTGTTAGTGGGATGGGGCTCGGTTTGAAAACACACACACTCACAAACACGCACGCACGCACGCACGCACGCACGCACGCACGCACGCACGCACGCACACACACACACACACACACACACACACACACACACACACACACACACACACACACACACACACACACACACACACACACACACACACCGACATATTGAGACACGCCCACTGTTGTCCCCAGGTGCAGTTGGTGGAGATGGAGGCTCTCTGAAGGTGAACCCCATGGTGAGGAAAGGCGAGGTGCTGTGCTCTGTGAGCGTGTGTGTATCCGTCCTTTCATGTACTCACTGTCTATTATGTCTGAATTTGGGGTTGGCAGTCATGTAAAATCCGCTAAAGAAAGATATCTAAGAAAGGAAAACAAACTCAAAATTTTGGACAAAAAATTGGAAATGTATTTTTTTAAAGGGGATGGATTGAATAGAGGCCGAGGAGTTGAAGCGAGGGGGGTTGAAAGATGGAGGGATGTAGCTTTTATCTGAAGGAGGGGAAGCCAAATTAGAAATGTGCATGATCCCCCCCTCCTGGGACTGAGTCAATTAGCCTGCCTAGAGGAGCTGCCAAGAGGCTAGTGCTGGGGGATGGTGTCGGTAAAGAGGGTGGTGATGGTGTTGGTGGCGGTGGCGGGGGGTGACTGGTTGAGAAAGGAGAGGCTTAGGGCGTAGGCAAGAGGGGTAAAACTGGCTACAGGATGGAACATGAGGCTGTTCTGCAAAATATTACTAACAGAATCAGAATATAATGTTAGAAAAGGTGAGTGATGTAAAATGTCCATCATTGGACAGATTCAGTATGTTGGCACAACAATCTTAACAAGCCTGCTGCAGCAGTAGGCCTGTGCTTATTTTAGATTAAGAATCATGACTCAATTCCTAATTTAAGATAACTATCAAGAATAATGACAGATATTAGTTTATTTGGCTCAGCATATAGAGCATGCCATCAACTTTTAACATGGTTGACGTTTAAATCTCCAGCCACTCCTGTCCACACGTCAAAGTGTCCTGAGCAGTTTACTGAACCCCGAAATTTGCTTGATTGTCAGGCCAATATATTTGCAGGGAAGTTCACTGCCATCAGAAGATCATTGTAAATTCAACTCAGTTTGAAGACATCACCATTGACATTTGTTCTTAATATCACTGTCATCTGGACTTACTGTATTTACAGGATGAAAAACAAGGGACTGAAGGGCTGTTGGTGCAGCTGCACCTCTGTACACAATTTAACAGGAATGGATGGAGAGGATGCTGAGGAGCTGGAAGCAGTGGCAGGATGCCGGTCTCTGGCCAAGCAGCTCAATCAATGAACCAGACCAATAGTTACTACAATAGTTTTTCCAGCATTGGACAAAAATTGGCATCAAACTAAGATTTCACACAACAACATTTTGAAAAACAGCAGCAGTATAAAATGTTAATGTTATAGATGTTCCCTCTCTGCTTCCTTTAACTCTTTTTATTTTTCAATCAGTGATCCGGAGCAGCTGCAGAACAGCGGCAAGCAGGATTACAGGTGGGATGAAGAGGGAGGAAGAGGGGGGCAAAGAGGGAGGAAAGAGAGGGGGAAACAAGGGGGTACATGGAAGAAAGAGGAAAGGTGGGAGGAGGCGAGGAAAGCGAGGGTGAATACAGAGTTGGGGGTTGTTAACAAAGGTGGAGGGACGAGGTGAAGGAAATAAAAATGAGTAAGGCAAGAAGGAAGTAAAACAGTAACAAAGGAATGACTGAATGTGTGTGTGTGTGTGTGTGTGTGTGTGTGTGTGTGTGTGTGTGTGTGTGTGTGTGTGTGTGTGTGTGTGTGTGTGTGTGTGTGTGTGTGTGTGTGTGTGTGTGTGTGTGTGGTATAATTTCCAGTGGGAGCAGAGGGTGGCAGGTGACTTGAGTGACAGGTATAAGAGGAAACGGGGGGTAGAAGAGGCTGTACTGCACGCGCTCAACAGCGTGTCACCAGGCGGGCCTGCGTCTCCTTCCTTATCTGACAGGCACACTGCAGAACAGCAAAATCCCCTGCATAAGCCCCTCGAGCACTCCTCTGGGACACTGTGTGTGTGTGTGTGTGTGTGTGTGTGTGTGTGTGTGTGTGTGTGTGTGTGTGTGTGTGTATGTATGTGTGTGTGTGTGTGTGTGTGTGTAGACAGCATCAATTTCCTAAACTATAAGAGTAATTGTATGTGTGATAAAATGTGAGTGAGTGTTTGTGTGTGTGTGTGTGTGTGTGTGTGTGTGTGTGTGTGTGTGTGTGTGTGTGTGTGTGTGTGTCTGTGTGTGTCTGTGTGTGTCACAGGGATGGTGAGAATCTCGTTATTTTCCTATCTTCCTGTGTAAATCCTCCTAATTCCACCTCACCTCCAACACTCCATGACTGCTCAAGGTGATGGGGTAGGACAGACCTGGAGTCCCAAACTCACACACACATAGACACACACACTAACAAATGCTCGTGTCTGCACAAATCGAGAGTGCAATTACAGGTCAGTCTGGCAAATGAGAGGCAGTTCAGCAACACCGCTGGGCAGAACGGAGCATTCGAGGAAGTGGTTTTTGGAAGATAAATTAGAAACGACAGGAAGGGTCTCCTGTGTGTATGTGTGTGTGTGTGTGTGTGTGTGTGTGTGTGTGTGTGTGTGTGTGTGTGTGTGTGTGTGTGTGTGTGTGTGTGTGTGTGTGTGTGTGTGTGTGTGTGTGTGTGTGTGTGTGTGTCTGTGTGTGTGTGTGATTTTTTAACTTTTATACTGTATGATTGACATGTTTTTAGTCATAGCAGCCCTTGTATATATGCACCATCCTTCATTTCTTCTCAATTAATTTGAGAAACTGCACCAAAAAAGAGGAGGAAAAAAACCGTAGCATTCCGATGGGAATATTGCACACCAGACGGTAAAGGACGACCAGGAAATAAGCGGAAATCTGGCAATACTAAGTTTATGGTCGACTGCAAGTGTGGAGATTAAGTTTTCAAACAGATTCAAAAGTGGTGTTGATCTTTGAAACCTGATCACAAACCAGTTAACCTAGTGGTCTAACAATACACATCCATCCATTCACTGAGAACAGCTCAGTGATGACCTGAGATCGACTGATAATCTTTACTCCGCGCCATCAGCATGTTAAAGTGGTCTGCTTTTATCTGATGACATGGAACCTCATTACCATCAACCATCCCGTATCTACGACTCCCGTATCTACGACATCTGTGCTGATACGATAATCCTAATTAACCTCATTACTATGTTTTGGGTCTCTGGTTTAATCTGTTGACATCTTGATCCATGCATTATGCTAAAATCAGCACGTCTGCTAGTCCGACATCAACACTTAGCTTTTCACTTGTGAGGAAAGTATTTCATTGTTTTGGTTAGTCAAATTTTGTTTTCTTATTCTTGGAACAAATATTTCAGTTATGTTCATTTGACACTGTGCAAGCTAGGTAGAAACCCAGTTTTGCCTTTGTTAAGCACTTACAAATCCCATTGTCAAGAGAGGAAGAATTATTCTAAAAAAAATACTATCATATATTGTTCTTTCTAACTAATCTTCCATTCTGATCTACTCTTTATCTATTGTTTTAAAGAACTCTTCACCTTAAAAGGTTCATCTTAAACATCAGTTAAAGTGTTATCTAAAGAAAGTAAGCCCTAAACTTCCCTTATTCTTTTTTTAACACAATGATGAATCAAGGAAACAAGCTGCGCTGACCTCAGCTTCAACTCTTTTGTTATCCATTCATCCATGTGAGGAGGTTATTTACAGATATCAAATGACACCTTTAAAACATATCTATTATCTTCCATCATATCATATAACCCCTGCAGTGACAATACTTTCCTGTGGGTCAGCATGAATATTTTAGAACTTTAAGTAGTAAATAATACTAATAATACAAATCGTGAGAATGTTGTTTAATGATGTACTTAAACTTGATCATTTATTGTTTTTTGTATAAACAAAGTACTGGCAAATGATGATTTGAAATACAAGTGAGAGTCTACAGAATGAAAAGGGAAAACTCTATTATATATATATATATATATAATAGAGTTTTCCCTATATATATAGGGATATGGCAATACAGTATGAGGTACAATGTCTACATAATGCATGTATACCATAACACATTCAGAAAATCTACAGTTCAACACCCACCAACTCTCTCACACACACACACACACACACACACACACACACACACACACACACACACACACACACACATTTTATCCATAGCCACGACCTACAGATCAAGGGCAAGTATCATGTTTTTTTTCAAATCAGAGACATCGAAAAATAAAATAGATAAATATAAGAAACTGATGAAAGTTTGATGTTAACAGCCTTGTGCTTTTTATTTGAATAAGGGAACAACCTCTGCTACTGTCTGTCCCCTCTGGCTATATAGGAAAAAGTCAATATTTCAAGAGAGCAGAGACACTCATTAAATATTTCAAACAAAGGAAAACTGACATCGCTGCCCAGTATCTCTCCCTACATCTCTCTATACCAAGCCTCATCAGTTCTCTGTGGCTTATCTTGTTGACTCCAGACTTCATACACATATAAAGACAAACATGACTTGAAATGGGAAAGCACCAGCTAATGGACCAGCCCTGACAGACCAAGAGAGTATATTTATCCTGCACTCTACACAGTATGCACATGTATATAAGTTACCCTCCTCTGCCGGATCTCATCAATTGTTATCTACTGTCTGCTGACCTGGTAGATATTTCAGGGTTAAGAGGAAGGTTAATGGGTTTTTACACTGAGGAAGGGTTTAGATGGGGGTTAATGGGTTTTAAGGTGTGGCAGTGGATCAGTGTACAGCCACTTTAACCATAAAGTTACCTTGGTGGGCTATTCATCACCAGGCAATCAGTAGACCCACCTTGAACCCACAGGAGCTGTTAGGTTAAATAAATGTCCACTTCCCTGCTCTCCCATGTAAAATGATTGAACACACTTCAAGAGCGGATGCAACCTGTGACCACATGATGAAAGCAGTTATATGTATGCTGATCTAAACACTTCTAACTGTCTGGCTTGGAACCATCTTCTGACACACAGGAAGTGCGTATGACTTTCGATTGTAAGTTCATGAGTTCAGTACCCCAAAGTGCTAAGGCCATAATATCAAATCGTGTATTTATGGGTGCAGACTTTTTCAAGAGAAGACATCATAAAAAGATGGCAAAGTCCTAAACGGGTACTACACTGATTACGCATTGCACTACAATGTAGTTGTTAGACAGTGTTATAATTATCTTTTTTTTATTGAGCTTTGCATGGAAATGTATTCATTTGTCCTCCAGCTAATTTGCCTTAGATGCTAGCAACAGAAGTGACGGGCAATTAGGTAAACTGACTTCTGTCTAACCCCACACTTTATTTTCAATTTTCAACTGGCAGACTTCAGTCCAAACCTGAAGCTGACTCAAGTGACATCCCTTGAGGACATTTATCACACTAACAGTGTTTTACTTTTTAGCCAAAAGATAAGATAAGGTAAGATAAGATGTACCTTTATTAAAAGAGGCGTTATTGTACAAATACAATATTTAGTATATGTCATAAGATTGAAAAACTATAGAAAATGCCCTTGTTTATGCTAACAATATTGTCCAGTGTGTTTCAATTAAACTAGCACTTAAGCTTTAAACTACATCCCAGCAACAACCAACATGAAAGACCTTTGTGTGTGACCACATTACTATTAGCACAGCACAAGAGAAGTATCATGTTACACCATGTTGTACCATCCTCTGCACCCTGACCGCTCCTCACTGAAAAGGTAAATGAAGGGTTAAAGAAGGGTTCAATGGTATGGTAATGGAAGGGTTACTTTGCAGGCTAAGGTGGTTTCGAGGCGGAGGGGTAATAAAGACCAGTCAGACCTGGGATTACAAGTCTGAAAAGGTGAGATGACAGACAAAATGCACACCTGTGAGTCTAAAACACGTATACACCCACTCACAGACAAAACATGCTGGTGATAGCTAAAAAAAGAAGATTCTACAAATAGCATAAAAGAGAATAGATATTTAAAGCTTTATAAAGGCAGTTGGATTGTCATAAGGAGGATGAGGAAGAGAAAAGAAAAGGGGTGGGAGAGAGGATGAGAGAAAGGCAGAGTGGCATGGGATAAGCCTCTGTCATTAGATGTGGGATTTCAGCGAAAACCTGCAGTCAAGGCAGAAGTAAATGAGATTAGAGAACAAAAGTGGCAGAGTGTGGCAGGATGGAGAGTCTCACAATAACTGCAGGTGTAAAAGGACCAAAGACTTCTAATCTTCATTATGTCCACTGGTTTCTTATTGAAACATGAAAGCTTTTGAAACTAAAACAGGTGACATTTCAAAGATATCACATAAAGCCTTTGGTCTCAAACTGAAAACGTAACTCTTGCAAAACTAACCAATTCCAACTGAAAAAGATTTTCTGCAAAAGCCATTCTAATTTCCTCTCAATCCTCCACTTCCACCATCAGGAAAACAAAACATCCAAAACATACATTCCCCCACATGCACGCAGAACTCTTTCAACATTTTCTGTTTTCCTGATTTATGCCAAGATGAACAATCTGCTAACCAAATCCAATTGAAGGTAACCCATAAACTGTTCTCACTTGCATGTCCTCCTTCTTAAACTCCACTCTCCATCTGTCCAGCCAAGCTATTATGTTACCCAAGGAAATCACGATAATGATCAGCACAGATGCTAAACCACAAATATAGCAGAGTTGACACAAATTCAGAACAAATCCAACACTAAAACCTACACAGTGTATTCCCCAGCTCCAGTATTACTTCAAGAAACTTAAATCATCCAATGATTTTGGACATTGGATGATTTAAACATAATAGAAAAATAAATCACAGACATTAAGTCACATTTACAATTTCCCTCCAACACACCAACTACTTCCTGCATCAGTTATGTATTAACTTAAACCTCCTATCAAAATGAGTTCACAGATCATGGCAGAGAAAAACACAAACAGATACTGTAGGTAATATCAGGAAATTGAAATCTCACCTTCATCTGCAGATTCCTCCGCCTGCGTCCCGGTTCAGTCCTCAGCCCCTCCTAGACACTTTCCCCCTTGGCAGGTGCCATCATGGTCAAATAGTCCACAGGAAAGGGCTGTAAAGGATTCTCTAATGTCCTCTTTCTGTCTCTTTCGTTTACTCCCTCTCTGAGTCCTGCCACAAGAAAAGCAGCATGTGTGTGTCAGTGCATGTGTTCACACAACTCCAAAGGTCCTGGAATTCTTGAGTCCTGCGCTAAAGAGCGAGCGTGGTTGAGCTCCCTCTACGTCTCTCTCTCTCTATCTCTCTCTCTGCTCTCTTTTTCTTTTTCCTCTCGCTCCCGGCCGGGCAGAGAGGAGGGAGGACAGTTATGGGGTGGGAGGGAAGACAGAAGCTGCTTTCAGCCAACTGTTTCTCTATGTCTTCGTTCTCCCCCTCTGTCCTTCTCCCTGAGTCTTTTTGCCTAACTTTTACTTGTTCTCTTCTGGCTTGTTCCTGTGACAGATACTCTTTCACTGTTCAGCAAAGCGTGAAAGCAAAGCTCTCTCTGTGTCACACACACACACACACACACACACACACACACACACACACACACCCTCCTCTTTCTTTCCACGCCACTCCCTCTGCCACAGTCCAGAGGTAAAGTCACTCCCTCGCTGTGTCACCAGCCGCAGTGTCTTTCTCCTGCTATTATGATTCAACATGCTTTATCACCACAGATTTCCTACTTTGTTGGTCTATGTTTCTTCCTGATCCAGAAAATCTTTTAGCTGATCTGTGTGATAAGGATCAGGGTGAGTCTGGGATAAGGGGGCACTTCACACTTGGATTCTGTTTCAGTTTAAAGTTCACACATTCTTCCAAATGTCAGCTCATCCATGAGTCCATTGTTCAACACAGAAAGTGTTCTCTTAAACTTCTCTTGTGTTTAAAATATGTAGATTGATTTAAGTGGTTGAGTTTAAAGTTCAGACCCATAATAATAACCCCCTTCACCCTGATACCCTTAACCTTTTCACCTCTGCTTTGCAATTCAACAAAAAACATTAGGGATTTAGGGTATGCTTGTTTAACATGTGTTTGCTTCTCTGATTTGTGCCCGTTCTGGGAAATGGTACGGTCACAATTCTTCCCTTCAGCCATAAATACATAACCACACTTGGTATTGGGGGGTATCATTTTGGAAATAGCTTTTTAAATCTGCTGTTAAACAACAAAAGGAAAGAAAGAGATCGATCCTCTGTGTTGATCCTTTATTTCTTATGCTGTCGTATAATCGCAAATTACAAACCTCAGCACCAGCCAAGAATATTGATATTGTAGGAGTAGAATCTGCACTCGGTTAAGGTCCAGGAAACATGTTTGTCAAGGAAATTATGGTTATGGCAACTATATCGGATTGTCAGATTGTATAGGATTATTTTATGGTGTTATGTAAGATAACATCAAAAAACTTGATTAGGGTCCAGGAAAGATTGTGGTTAGGGTTATTAGGAGGAGAACATTACATGGGGGTCTGTATTAAGACCACAAAACACGTCCCCCACCTCCCCAATCTTGCTTTCTGCCTTTCTACTACTTCCTGCATTGGCACTCAATGGAGGTATCAGACCTGAACCCTAGTTGGCTGAAATTACATCCCCTTATCCTCCCTGTAGGGAGTGGCAAGCAGACCCGTGTCTGAGGACTGGAGATTCCCGGACGGTGTATTAGGATGGAGAAGGTTTGATAAATACTAGCAGGAGAGGGTATACAGTGTTTTGTAGGTGAGGGAGATGATTTTTTATAGAATGCAGGAGTTGACTGGGAGCCAATGAAGCTCGATGAGGGTGTGTTGCGGGTTAGCCTTGGCCGCCCATATCCAGGGCTTTTAAGGGTACCCTCTACAGGACTCCATTGCAGTAATCCAGACAAGTATTAATTAAGGTGGTGGATTGTCAGTCACAGTAGCTTTTTTTACTTTGACATTTTGTTCACCATTGCACAACTTTGCGTTGAATAAAAAGTTATTCAAGAAGGGAAAGAAAAACATTCTGATTGCTGACCTTGCTTACACTCAAACTTTTTTAGTATAGCTTATAATTTCGCCCTTTTTTATATTAATACCACCAACTGCTGTTGATCATAAGTCGTTAAAAAAAAATCGTTTTTAACCCCTCAAAGGTCAAGTTGGTTTCAGTTAGACAACAGTGTGATTTGCATGTCAAAGTTCATCAAAGTCGCCAGGTTGGATACTTTAAATTGACGTCATTGTGGAATGTATACCTGTATATTACTTGCATACCTGACCTATAAATGATTAACTTATAAGATATTGAAACTCTAGAAACATTGTAATGCAATTTTTATGAAGGTAAATCCATCAGACAGACAAATGGAGAGAATGAAACAAAAATAGAGCATACATCTGCACCTTCTAGGACACTCATTTATTGTATTATATAATCAAGGTCCCAGACAGCGGGGCGCAGCACAGTATCAGTGATGCACACACACACACACCCACACACACACACACACACACACACACACACACACACACACACACACACACACACACACAAACACCTGCTGATGGTATGTTCATGTAACACACACTCACACATGGACACACTGTGTGCTGTCTGGCGTCTAGCTGGCACCATTCAGACGGACATCTCTAGAGGATGCAGAGGTAGCCAATCACAACTGCCAGTCAGCAGCTTTCATTATCACACACATGTACACACACAGGGTTGGTCCTTGGTGTGTGGAGTACTTGTGATCTGCTGCTGTATGTGTCTTCCTTGTTGCCAGTAAGTAAAATATAACAGAATAATTTAAAATGACAGAGCTACATATTTTGACATATTCGGAAATAAACAGAAAGCAGTAGTATTATAAAACTGTATCAACAGATGTGCCCTCTGTTAGCTGATGTTGTGTGTCTCCTTCTGATGTGATTCATTTACTATTAATGAATTACATTACAAATATAGGGTGAAAATCAGATTACAAAAATACAATTTGCATTGATGAACCTGCATTGAGTATTATTTCTGCTGGCAGTTTACTAATTAAAATGAAAATATATAAATATCAAAATGTTCCTACTTTTCATGAAGCAATTTGTACATTTGTTACATCTCTTCCTAAAAAGAAAAAAAGAAGAGAAATATCCTTTAAAGGTCCCGCCCTATTGTTCTCCATCATGGATTTTCCATCTTCATGGTGAATTTGTGTCTTGTTTAATTCCTTCCTTCCTTATGTCCGTCCTTCCGTGTCTTTCTTCCTTTCCTTACATGTGCACTTCCAAGCACTGCCCTGCTTTATGTGTGTCTTTTCACATAAACTGATACCTGACACCGGACAAAAGACTGATAAGCCCGTAAAACACTCTCTGATGTCACAAACCGGACGCAAGCGTGTAAAAATGTCACGCTGTGCCGACAACATCAACACCATCACAACTGATCCGGCACATATTTTCCATTGCAACAACAGAAACACACGTACACACACACACACACACACACACACACACACACACACACACACACACACACACACACACACACACACACACACACACACACACACACACACACACACACACACACACACACACACACACACACACACACACACACATGCACTGGAGTTCCAAACCTTCTATCTTTTCCCTGTTGCTTCTGAGTACTTGAACCAATTGTTTCTGCTGGTGCCTTTTGAATTATTGTTGCTTATAATTAATTTATGAGTTATTGATTAGCCCCACGTGCACGCACACATGCACTCAGAAACACACACACACACACCCCTTTTCATTCACACAGAATTAGGAAGGCTTGTGCAAAGCTAAGCAAGTTCTCTTGTCTTTATGTGTCTCTCTTTCTCTGGCTCTATACACACAAAAACACACGCACACACACACACACTTGACCCTGTTGCCGCCTTCTTCCATCATAGCTAACCTTCTGTGGTTTTCTTTCTTTATTCATTCTACCTTTATCTAAAATTGCCTTCTCCCCTTTAAATCCTTCCATCATCCTTTCATCTCAATCTCCTCTCATCCGATTCTTCTCCTTCACCCCACCCATCTTTTGTCTCCTCCCTTTCTCCGTTGATCCCTCCATCTTTAATCATTCACTACCTCCCAAATCCCTCTTTCTCTCCTTCCTTGCTTCCATTAGAATTTCATTTATCCTCTTTTGCCTTTAATTTACATTTTCTGGCACGATTTGGACATTTTACTCAAATAACAATTAGAAAACCAATAGAACACAATTAATTTAAAGAAAAATCAAAACCTATTTTCCTCCATGATTACACTAAAACACCCCTTATGTTTTCTATTCCCTCAATTTTCTCAAAATCTGTTTCCGTTATTTGTACCTTTCCCCTCACTTTCCCTCCATTTGTTCTGCCTCCTATACTCCCCACAAAAACCCATCCCTCCCTCCCTTCCTCCCTCTATCCTTCCGTCTCTATTCTCTGTTTGTTCAAGGCCTCTTTTAACGAAGCCAGTCTCCTCCCAGGTCTCAACAGGCTATTGTCAATACTGACGTCTGGCCTCACACACACACAGATACACACACACAGACTTACGCCTGAGCACGAACACACAAGCCAACAGATTCATAAACATGTTCCCAAAAGTACACATGGCTCTCTATAAAGGTCTCAGCCTCTTCTGTCCTTTGTCCTGTGCTCTAATCGCTCAGTTTAGCTTTTAACACTCTCTCTCTCACACACACACACACACACACACACACACACACACACACACACACACACACACACACACACACACACACACACACACACACACACACACACACACACACACACACACCACACACACACACACACACACACTCACACACACTCACACACACACAAAAGAGTGCCAAGTTCACCAGCTCGACTGAACTCCTTTCAGGCCTGTATTCATGATTTAGATTGACAGCGCATTGTAATACAAAGAAATGAGCAAAGTATGCTAAAAAAGGAAGACTAAATTAGATTAGCATCTTTGGAAGTTTTTTGCAAAGATAACACTGATTTGAGTTGTGTGTGCATCTGTGCATATGATGCTCCTTAACAAATTTGAGCTGGATTGACTGACTGGCAGAGCTTATGATACACAACATGTGATGACCAGGAACACATACTGAAAGTAACATTCAAAATCCATATAAATGCTAATACATGAGGTGGCTGAGAGGTGGAGGGAATTAAATTTGGTGTAGGCAGATAGTGGAATAGCAGCTGTGATGCAGTGCTCAATGGCTGGTTAATGCAAATAGAATGGGCGTCAACCTCTTAGAATATTATGCCAACATGTATAGGACAATTTTAATCAAGAGACAATTTTGAATTGCCTTACTTCATTGGCATTAGTTTGTCCTGGACTTGTCCGGTCATTTCCTGTACCACAATATTAAAGTTTCTATTAACCATAACCAAGAACATTCCCAATCTTTTAAAGGCTGTTACTGCACCCTTACCCGACATAGTTTCTATGTCACATCATGATATTTTCCAGACCTCAAACAAGGCATTGCTATCTTTCTCATTCTCTAAACGAAATGTATATAAATGCTGTTTAATGGCTTAGTTACGGTTCAAAAACTCAATAACGATGACCCCTTAATAATGTCTTAGATATATTCTAACAAGCCAGGTCTGCGCTGGATACATTCATTTGTATTCAATTGTTATAGTTTAACCCTAAACTGTAGAGGAACGTCTCAGAGGAGGAGGACATATTGTATAACAGCAAGAATAATTTTTACAACCTTGCAACCCTTCTGGCTCTTTTCTAGTTTATATCTAATTACCACATTTATATCAAAGGTATAATTGAAGATCCAAAAATAAAGTATGGCAGTAATAATTATATAGCTATTTGTGATGGGACATAACGTAATATTCAACTGATTTAATAAAGACTGGATATAAAAAGCACGGCGGATCTTTGCGTACTTTTTGTTCAAACCGAAGTTCATCTCCTTTGTCCTCATTCACTTTCCCTTAACTCGCCCTCCCAAAGCAGCACTCCTGCTCATATAAATATTTCACATCCAAAACTTAAAAAGGCATGTTACTTTACACTTCAAAGACCCCAGTGTATGCTTCACTCCATCATACACACACACACACACACACACACACACACACACACACACACACACACACACACACACACTAAATACAAAAACACGTATGCACAATAATCCACACATACAGTACACATGATATGGCAACACACCCGGTTCACACTCACATATACAAACACACTTAGGTATATAAACTTAAGGAATACAATACGTCTTCATACACACACAGATGCACACACACACACACACACACACACACACACACACACACACACACACACACACACACACACACACACACACACACACACACACACACACACACACACACACACACACACTGCTTTGCACTGCAGGCCTGGGAGAGGTGCAGACCGATACACACACATCATTAATGATTTATTGAGGATGAGAAGAGAGGAGTTGATAGATTCTGCTCTCCAAAACACTCCTATAGCCTCCTGCTTGACCGAATCACAGATACTGCGGATGGTCTCATGTATATTCATGTAAGTATCAAAAGATAAATATTAAACTGCATGTATCGTTTAATGGAACTCTCCACTGCATTTGTATATTTAATTGGAATAATAATGAAAAAAGGCTTTCAAGTTTAACCAAATGAAAGAATGGAAGAGATTGAAGAAAGCATTTTGAGTGTCTAAGATAATCATTTTCATATTTGAATATTGTATTGGTATGAGAACCCCACAAACAACAATGGTTAACTCTTTTGGAATAAGTATGACAGTATTTCACAGGAGGCCAAACAGTCTGGAAGAACACAACATTTGTCTATGTCACATGTCTTTTGTGCTTTCCTATAATAAACCAAAAGGATTAAAAATTGCAGTGAAAAAACAATAAAAACAAAAAAGTCCAGGATTCTCAATTAAACTATATTTCAGTGACTTTTGCTGTCAAGGACAAGCTGGACTATTTTGATTTAAGACATAACTAGTCAAAAATATTCTTCGTGGTTAAAAGCTTGACTGTTCCGCACTATACGTAACAAGACTAAGCACCTATAGAGCCATGCTAGCGTATCTGTGAGGCTGACTTTCTTTCCATCAAGGCCTTGAGAGTTGTGTCATATGTAAAACAGCTCTGCTTTCTTCTTATAAGCATTCGAAACTTTAAAGACCATATTTAAGTCCTTCTCGGGCCAGGAAAGGACATTTTCAAGGCCAATGGAAATCCAGTCCATTTCTTTGTACTCTTCCCTCCCATGGCCTGTAAAAAATGTATTTGAATGTGTGTATGTGTGTCACACACATCAAGCAGGTGCAGTGGCAGTGCCTAATAACAGTCAAGCAGCCGTCTGCAGAGCCTTTGTAGGCAGATAGAATGAACCAGGACTCGGTGGTGTGTTAGACTCATCAAAGCCTGCCAACACTGGACCTAAAACCATTTTACTGCTTTGGAGAGCACACAGCTGCGTTGATTGGAAAACCACCTGACCTCACTGAGTGTGTGCATATGTGTGAACACAGCCCCCAGAGTGAGTGACAGGTGGCGACCAGAAAGTGTGCTTGGCGTGGATTTGGAAATTGTGAGGCTTGTGGTTAGGCTATGTGCTTGTGTATGTGATGATGCATGCTGCATGTGTAAGCATGTGTGTGTGTGTGTGTGTGTGTGTGTGTGTGTGTGTGTGTGTGTGTGTGTGTGTGTGTGTGTGTGTGTGTGTGTGTGTGTGTGTGTGTGTGTGTGTGTGTGTGTGTGTGTGTGTGTGTGTACAGTAATTGCCTAGCTGGGAAACCCTTGACTTTATGACATTTGAGCCTGCGACGATCTCTTCTCCTCTTTTTTTAAGTGGGCAACAGTGATCCATGAAAAAAAACACAAAGGAAGTGAGTGAGACAGAGAACAACGAAACTAAGAAATGTAAAGGAAAGAATGAGAAGGATAGAGAGAGACAGAGAGGAGGACAAAGTGTTCCCTGTGCTCAGTTATGATTCTCAGAGTTCTGGGCAATTCTCCCAGGATTGGGGGTCAACCAAAAACCAAAACCAAGAGCCAGTGATCCAAAGCACAGGATTGAAACACAATGAAACTTAAGGGAAGAAAACATACTAGCAGAGCACATTAATGCAAAGAGCCAAAGCTGAGAGATATCCAGTAAACATAATGACTTGATATACTGTATTTTGTATCAAACTGAGAAGCCCTGAGGAACTACACACAGGAAACACACACAGTTAAAAAAAAAAAAAAAACTATATTAATAAAAAGCATATTAGATTCCTATTTCAAAAGAAAAATCTGCAAACGAATAGTTTTAGATATTGTAAATGATCTCAATAAAGATACATTGCTGCATACATTTCCACACACATTCTCAGACTTTCAGTTGTGCCTGCATTAAATTATGTTTCACTATCTCTGTGTCCATACCTCCCACTAAAGGGAGGACGGGAATCCAGAGGCGTCCGAAGGTAAACACACTTGGCTAACATCCTCCACTCCCTTCATCGCTCACTGCACACGGCCCCCCTAATTAGATAAACTGCCTGTCCAAACAGTAAAGGCAGTAGCTACTGTATCTGAATTTCATCCTTCCCGTGTCCTCAGCTCCTTGCAACTCGATTCCTCATCTGTCTTCATATATACTCTTAATTTTTGCCTAAGCTCATCAACTTCAAGATGATGCTTTGTCAGCACTACAAAGTCCCTAAAGAGAAGGTTGAGATGGTTGGATTGTTAGAAATAAGCATCAGACTTTCACAAACAATGTATTTTATTGATGAAGATGTGAGACTTGTTCCCATCAAACTACAGTCCTGTTTTTGTCTGCTCTGAACTGGAAATAAAATGCAAAGAGCCATAAAGGAACATAATTACTTTAAATTCCTGGCAGTCCTAGACCTGCATGTTTTTCCAGTTTTAATGATTTCCATAATGTTGGTTATCTGTTGTTCTGCCAGATCTGGTAGACTGGCCGGCTCTTCTCTATGCTTCTTTATCTCCAGTACACTCCCACACTCATCCATACATCACTAGCACAGATGTCTTCCTACTTCAGCTTACTTTTCCCCTTCCTTAGTCCATCTCTCTCTCTCTCTCTCTCTCTCTCTCTCTCTCTCTCTCTCTCTCTCTTCTCTTCCACCTGTCTTTTAGCTTATGCTTATGATCCCATTTAGTAAGTTCAGAAGCCAGGTTTTCGTGTAAATGTCCACTCTTCCCGGAAAATTAAAAACAGAACATGCAAATAAACATCAGTTTCGTTCTATCGCTCTAACAGTGATGCGAATACTAGGGGCTGATCACATCAAGATAAACAGCTGGTGCGGCTCATTCTCCAGTCAGGTGCCTGCAGAATTTGTATGTGCAAATTGAAAATAAACACAGGTGGATGGACTCCAATAATCTGTTCCTCTCTTCTATTTCTCTCTTCCAACCCTCTTTCCTTCTTATCCCACGTGTTATTAGTTATGTATTTGCTTTGGAAAGGCACAAAAATATTAAAAAACTAATTGTTTCCATCTGAAAACTTATTTTGTCCTGAGACACTAAATGAACAAAAGATGTAGGAAATGAGCATTTACGGCAAATGATGTCTCTGTTAAATAAGAGTTGAATACAACTTTAAGTATGTCCATTGATCAAGCTAATCATTCTAGTGTTTTTCTTAATCTATTTGCCAATGAACAACTTCCTACCAATACGAGGAATAGCTCTTGTTTTTCTGCCTTGAAACTGGATTTACACACATTCCCGCCATCCTATCTTTTTCGTTCACTCCTTAATGACATCCCATCCTCTCTTCTCCACTTTTTCTATCACAGGATTGCTGACACGGCATCGGTACCAAGAAGGACACTGGCCTGATTGTGCAACATGATCCTGAGGCCCTCACTGCCACGGCTATTTCTTTTTCCATCCGTCTCACTTCCTCACCTGTGCGGGTTTCTTATATCACTTAAATATTCATCTGACCCAATTCCCTTCCTTCTCTTATCTGACTTGGTTTTTCTTCAGAAGGAAAAAATGTATATTAGCAGTTACAAGTATTCTGTTATTAAACAGCAATACCTATGGACATGAAGTCGAGGTAATGAGGTAACACAACTACCAGCACCACCACTATAACCAATGGGACATGACCTTGTTCTCGGTGTAAGGACCAATGGAGATAGGACTCTGTTTTTTTTTCACACACACATAAATCACGGTGGCTGAGCAATCATAGGTGCAAACAGCTTAAAAGCAAACATTATACACATATGTTATTTTAAAAGGCTGCCCTCAGCAGATTCAAAAAGTATAATAAGATGTGGCCCACAAAACTAAACTTGTGCTTGTCTTATATTGCACCTAAATATACAGTATGTGTTAAAATACATTTCACATTATTTATGTGTTAATAAACCCACAGCCAAATTGACTTACATTATGAGGCAATATACCTCACCTCTAGTGAGGAACCCAGCCCTTCGTTTGGCCCTCTGTGAAAAAAGTTTGGACACGATTGAATTAAAATAACTCCTTCACGATTCACAATCCTTTTGACTTGCAGCTACAGTAGATAGTATATTTTTCAATGCAGATTTTACTGATAGAAAACCATTTATTTTCATATTTTCAATATAAAAATTGTTTTAAGACTCAACACCTCTTATTCCTCTGATTCCTTAGGAATTAGTTGATGAGATGTAATAGTTTAAAGAAATGTGGCACATTTGAGGAGAGATAACTAGTTTGTTTGTGTTCATGTGTGTTTCCTGAAACTTATAGTAATTAATTGAAATGTGTGTGTGGGTACCTCCAGATCTTGTCTGGAAGTGCGACTATCTTTTGATGCAATATAACTTCCTGTGTGAGGCCATTTCACTTTTACAGGTTGAACCTTTAACCTTTATGTATGCAGGTATATGCACACACACACACACACACACACACACACACACACACACACACACACACACACACACACACACACACACACACACACACACACACACACACACACACACACACACACACATATTCGCGACACAAAAGATTGATAAGCCTGCCACTTTTAGACCAAATACACTCAAACTGCACCATGGGAAACAAGTGTGTGTGTGTGTGTGTGTGTGTGTGTGTGTGTGTGTGTGTGTGTGTGTGTGTGTGTGTGTGTGTGAGTTGATTTTTCAGTGTTACTCAAGGACACATAAACACTGATAAGTGTCAGGACACAACAACCCTACACCTAGGAACCTTGAGAGCAGTCAGCCGAGGTGTCTCACACAATAATAGATAAACAGACACTCACATATTTGTCTTACTGTACTTGTGAGGACCCCCATTACAAGAATGCATTCCCATGCCCCTAGGCCTAAAGAAAGCATATTACTTAACTGACCCTTAAAACCAAGTCTGAATCACCAAACATCCTTTGGAAGGTTGGCGCCAAAGTGAGGACCTACCAAAACATCACCAGCTACCAAAACTAATATTTAATTTAGTCATTTTACATATTGGACACACACACACACACACGGTGGTTAACGGCTGACAATGACAAACATTAAACTCTCCGTTTCCAACCAATTCATTTTATCTTGTTTATTTTTTTTTTCTCCTCCTCTTCTTCTCTCTCCTGTCCTTGGCTTTTATCTGCCCCGCTCTTTTCTTATTTATCTTTCGCTTTTATTCTCGCTCCCTCTCTCTATCTGTTCTGTCCTTGGCTGTCTTCCCTCGCTCTCTGTTCTGTCGGATCCTATTATCATCCATGTTTTGATAACCGTCTGCCTTCCTTACTTTATATTTATATACAACCAGCATTGCACACTCTTAGTGCACTGGGTGCTGATTTATTACACGTACAAAGGGTGTGTATTTGTATGTGTGTACATATGTGTAGGTACATATAATATAACAATTTAATTCAGAAAAAGTGGGAGAAAAGTGTGTCAGAGAATATAAGTTACAAAAAGGAGAATATTTTTATCACATTAAATTAAAATTCCTTTTGTTGTTTTATTCCTCCTATAATGTAAATCAAATTTGATATACCACCTCAACCAGCAGCATTTTTTCTTCCCTGCTCATTTTATACCATAAAACGTATTGATTAAAACATTTTGTTGTTGTGGAGAAAAGATGTGGGGCACATAGAAAGATGTGGAACCAAATATAGAAAGTTAAGGGAATGAAAGGAGTGAGGTGTATTATGTATACCATCCCTAAATAGAATACTTACATCCCAGGCTAAACAGTGAAGGATGAATAGACATGAGTAGGGATTCAAATTATCCTAAAAAACACAAAATGGGGGAATGAGGGAGCAGCTGGATTGAGGGATTGAATCGGGGTGCTGCAGGGAGAGGAAATGCTGGGTGGGAGGGTGAGGGGATAGAGGCAAAGGTAGGACAAATGGGGTTTTTACTGGAAGATAAGAGAACTTGAATGTGTGCAAAGGGGATAAGAAGGTGACCTAGAGGGGAGCGATGGGTGCCAGATGGATCGGATAGGAGATTGAGAAAGAAGAAGAGATGGAGAGCAGAGACAGAGATGGATAAAGGTACTGGGAGAAAGATATCGCCATTGTTCAAGACTGTGAACTTGTGCCAGACATGATTAAAGACTTGGCCAAAAAACCCTTAAGCATGAGTAAAACCCGTTGCTGAAGTCTGAGCACTAAAGGGATGAGTGGGCGGGTTAGTAGGATCAAGAGAGAAATAGAGTAGAGAGGAGGGTTAGGAAGAAAAGGGGAGGAAGAGGGGGAGGAAAAACGAGAAGGAAGGTGAGGATTCCCTTGGGAGGCTAAATAGGCTTATGTAAGGACCCTGCAGAGACAGACAAAAGTCATGGCCATTTAGTTCTGTTTAAATACACACACGCAAACACTTGCACACACACGTACACACATGTAGACACAAATGCTGGACCAGTGACGTGCTGGCCATGAGTATATGTACACACTGGCACACTCAGACAAAGGCCTTGATCAGCAGACACACTTTCTGCAAACACAAACAGAAATGCTGAGACAGAGAGACATTATCGCAGGATAACGGCATAACAAGCAAATAAACTGGACCAGTTTCCCATGCATGGATTAACCTCAAACCTCAAGATTTAGTCTTAGTTTGCTGTTTGCAATAAATGGCTAGAGATAAAAAACTAAATAGATTGAAAAGGTCAGAGTTCACCTAAGCTGACTTGCAAATACACTTTACATTTAACTGAAAACTTGGAAGGTTAATAACTGAGGTGAGTTCATCGGTTATCAGGACTGAACGTAATGTCACTTGTTTTGTTGTAAGTATTTTTTCTTCAATCTTTAATTTGACACAAGCTGCTGTTGTTTTGTACAATGAGCCAAATTCACAGAAACAGAAACTGAGGTATCTTGCTGTTTATGTGTCCACAATGTATCTAAATCTTTACTCATACAAATATTACAATGACAAAGATATTGTTGAGTATCCTTTATATCAATGTCTTATTTTCTCTTGTATAATGTGTTTCCTTTTCCAAATCTTTACGAAATAACCTCCTTTCCTGCCAGCACACCGGAGGTTAGAGCCGAGACAGAGCTACTGTTAAAGGGTTATTTCTGTCATAAACTGACACACCTGCAGCAATATTATAGAGACACGAAAGAGAAAAAAGCAAGGGAGATGGGTGCAGGTGCAGGTAGTAAGATCGGCTTTTAACTATAGGTCTTGAAACCAGGGAAATCCCATAAATTATCACCAAAATCTTCGTGTGCATTTCTCAAGTGTCACTCATCACTATAACTGAGGGCTGAATCCAAGTACTGAGCTAAGGACTATATCTGACACCTGTTAATTGAATTAAAGCAACAAAGACATACTTTTTGGAGGGCATATTTTGTGTTTCACTAGTTTGTACAAACTTTATTTTGTTTCTTCTGCCAAACTTTACAGAAGTAGGTGTATAAAGAATTATTGACTTATGGAGTTATGGAAGGATCAGTACCACGCTCATGTTTGATCAGTAAACATTAAGCTACAGCCAACCTTTTGTAATCGTACCAGTCTCCTACTCCCACAAAACAAACGAGTATTGCTCCGAAAATACACACTCCCCTCACAAAAACAGACGGTACAGGGCTAATTATTATTAAGAATGATGCCATCAGACTTTCCTTTATTTCCTTCTGGTAAAGGCAAAACTGCTCCACTTTGATTTTGATTGGCTAGTAATCATTGCATTTATTGTTTTGGGTTGGCAAGGTTTAGGCATGAGCTGTGACATTGGTTTGGTTTAGAGTAACAATGTCATGGTAAATTAATCCAAAGCAGTGTTAGGGTTAGGGTCAGGGTTAGTCCTCTTGACTAACCATCAAGCATTTAGTTTGACAGGAGATTGAAAACAAGGAATATTCAATGTTATTTGATTTGAAAATACAATGTCAAATACCAACAGAAAGTTTCCAAGCAAACAAGCAAACATCAACATGTTTCCCATATCAAATGCTCTTGTTTCATAAACACAGCACTTCACTTGAAGAAAAATAACAGAAAAGGAGTGATGTCATTTTTACTGTGTATCAGAGAATGCTATTCATTAGCTACAAAGATCTTATGGGGGTCCATGTGAATGATATGAAAAGCAAAGGTAGCTGATCATTATCAGCAATGGCTATCACACTCACAGTTTCTCAATTATTCTTATCTCTCTTCCATTCTCTCATGCGCACACAAACCCTGTTAAAAGATGTGCAGATAATTCAAAGATAATAATGAACTTTACCAATGACACAAAGAACTTGTTGTTGTCATGCCATGTGCTGCAATGAGCTCATCGTTCTTGAACTAGATGTGCTCTACTGACACTGATGTCATCTGGTGATACACAATAGGGCCAATAATGACAAACTAACACCACAGACTGAGTAACAAATGACAAAGTAACACTCACAAGTTAAACAGGAGAGGGAGGAAGTCGTCAATTCCAATGTGTAATTTTGGACAGTGCAGCCTGTATTTGTGAACAAGAAAATTATTGGCTACAAAACAACTGATGTCAGTGTCATGAGACACACCTTAGAACTGCCATCTTTTCATCTCAACTTGTTGATGGATTGTACCAATATCCCATAAATATCTCCAACTGCAATACGTGTCATACAGGTCTGAACCAGTTAGTCTCAGCCACCCACTTCATTCTTGACCCATGAGACTTTGTCATTTCCATCGCGTGGCCTCTGCAATTGGAGCCAACAATGATTCATTGAAAGAAATCAACTGTCTTTCTGTTTTTGCTCTTCCTGCAACTCATTTCACGCCTGTGTTATGTTCCAATTTACATCACTTCTTCTCTATAATTCGGTTGAGGTCGCTCTGCCTGTCAAGCAGATGTGTCACATTAGGCTCACCACATAAAAGGTAAAAGCAGCTTTTATTCTTAAAACGCAACTCCAGATGACAGATTTGCAACTGTTTAACAAGAACCCATAACAATCATTTCCTTTTGGAGTATGACAGGCCTGAAAATGTTATCCAGATCCAGCCAGAACACCAACACATCTTGTATGACCCAGTGTGGTGGCCTACTGCTTTTAATGAGCCTTGATCAAAACCCAGAGTTAAGAATAATGTCATAATTATGCTTTTCTTTTTTGACTCTCAACATGGTGCTTTAATCAATGTAGCATAATAGCTCACCTGCAGTGTCGATTTGAACAGGAAATTGATGGAAAGAGGTTCTTGAGGAGTTAGGGCCTGGATTTCCCTCTTCAAGTGTATCCGCACAGCTGAAATGACATAAGTAAAATGTGAAAGTGATGAATCTGACATCAGTTGAAGTGAAGCATCCACAGAAAAAGATTTCCTTAAAGAATAACTTCAATACAAGTTCCAAACCCCAAGTTACGCCCAGTTTGCCTAAACAATTTAACTGGAGATTAACCTAATCTTTCATGGGCTAAAAAAACTGTGAGGACACAGCTAAGGTATCAAAAGTTGCTAAATCATGAAGTCATTCTGTAATATGTGGTAAAGTTTGACGGGGTTATTTTACATTCTGATGGGGTTTCAAGACAAAATAAAGGGAGTTTTTTCTGAATGTAGGCCCATCAATGTCTTTCAGCTTTGGAGGGTGCCAGTTTATTTGAAACAACTTAACTCCCCTTATCCCAGACTGTTGCCCAAATGTCCTGGTTTCAATAATTAAACATTTAGGTGGACCGCAGACAACCCCAACTGAATAGCACTTTTCCTTCACATCTTTTTCTGTTTTCTACCTTATGAAATCTTCTTTGGATTACTGTATATGGTTCCTCTTTCTAGACTCCCTTTGACTTCCTTTTAAAATTGAGTCCTGCTTCTTTCACTGTCCTGTCCCTTCATCTGCTCCTGCAGTTTCCCTTCAATCCCTCCAAATGTTTCGGTTCACCAATTCTACCAGGTGAAAAGCCCTGTGACCCCACATCATAATAATCCCTCACTGTGACCTTCGGATCATTTCCCGCACAAAGTCTCCTCCCTCCTATCACGTACCCCAACATAAGCCTTTCGATCATCACCTTCTCCTACTCAAAGTTGGTTTTGTTTTCTTTCTTCTGTTCAACTCCTACCCTTTTTTCACAATCTTTTTTCCCAAATCATATGCCTTTCCCCCCTCTTTCTTTCATTCTTTCCTCCTATTTTTTTTTCTTTTCTTTGATCTGTATTTCTAATCTCTTCCAGAGGGGATCGGTTCTCTGGTTTACACTGCAGGAGTTCTGGAAATAATATCCTCTGACTTACCCATGTTCATTCTGATCGCAGGGCTGTACAGCATGAAACACTGAATTTTGTGAAATATTACATGACATTAAATTACATTCTCTCTTCAGTGCTATAGTTTAGGTAAGACCATAGCACTACATGTCCTATCTTGACACTTTCATGCTGTGTGGCTGAAAAAAATAATGATGTTGTATTTCTTTAAAGAGTCACACTGATGACTCCTTCTTGAGATAACTTAGATGACTTAGATATCATCTAGCTGATTTAGAGATTTTATTTTATGTTTACCTGCAGAAGACACGCAGCATATTGCTGACTCGCTGTCTTGAGAACTACGCTACGATGAAAGGACAAAAATGGAAAAATCACATTCACCAGATAATATTTTTTCACATAAATTAATTTAATGGTGATAATCAGATGGTCACATTGGGACATTTACATATTTAAAAAGAACACCCAATCAGTGGATCCCTCTCCAATGAAATGCACCGCAGAACGTATCCAACAGCTTCTCAGGTGTTCAGTTTAAGTTTCAGTGCCTGATTGCTTGGTTCCATTCTCGTTAGTGTAGGACTAACCTCACCTTTGACACCTGTGCGGGAGTGTTTAAAATCCCTGTATCTTACACACTCTGTCTCTCTCCCTGAAAGATTTGTGCTTCCTCTTGTACTCCTCTAAATAGAGATAAAATGTTCTGTCTCTGGAACAAAACTTCAAACTCTAGATATCCTGGAGTGCACCTGGACAACAGGCTGGCGAGGCTGAAAACACAGACTCCACTATGACTTGATCTCAAAGGGATATGCAGAAATGATAATGATCACTTTACTCCACAAATAGTGCAACACAAATATCCCTCTCCTCCCCAAAGAACCTCCAACCTGCGTAGCTTTTGATTAAACACATTTCCGTTTGACCTGGGTAATAAAGTAGCTATCTCTTTATGATGCCATGTTGAGCTGGCCCTGTTCTGGATAAATGTCATTGTCAGCATCCTTTGTCCAACCTTTTCCCGCCCTGTTTCGCCCCGACCAAATCTTTCCCTGGTCGATTCCCATCAGCTCAACCTCTATGTCTTTGGCAATATTTTCCATGGTGTGACTCGTGCGGCTCTCTTCTCCTGGAAACTACTCACTCAGCAGCTTCTGCCTCACCCTTGTTTCACCCCATCACACCCAGCACTGGAAAAGACCTGATTACTGCAACACTAGTTTTAGTCTTATGAATGTTTTTATTAAATATGAATTTGATAGTTTATAGTCATGTAGTTCCATTTAAAAACTTGTGAGTTAAAGTTCTTATGTGTACAAAAATACTTATGAAAAGCACTTAATAAAGTCCTCCACAGAGTACCTTTACTTTTAGTAATCACAACATGCTGATGGTGTAAAGGTTACTCAATGTTCAATGTTAACAAGTAAATTTCTAATAAACGTTGCCATTCTTCTGCTTACAGAAACTAGTGCCACGCTAATGAAGAGTACACATAAAAGGAATTTATTGTTTGTGTGGAGAAAATAAGGGATTATCTATATTGAAATTCAAAGAATATACTTAAGCTAAACCTGTATTTCCTAAAATCTTGATAAAGGGACAACACTGAAACAGTATTGTAAGCCTTAACAGAGTGTAACATGTGCTATAAATCTGCACTTACAGTAAAACTAATCCTACTCTTGTGCCTGTCTCTCACTGACACTGACAAATGTACAGTGAATACTGCAGATGTGTTGGGATGGCCTTGTAGAATACCTGACACTGTGAGATGACCGTACTTCACCCTAATCTGTTGCAGTGCGGTGCTGTTACACGCTCCGCTGGTTTTAAGTTGGAAATCCAGAATTTGTCCACAGTCAGCAGCTAAAACCAAACATCCTATTTTTCATCCATGCTGTCCTTTTCACCGTGCTTCGCAAGAAGACTTCAGATTGGTTCGAAACAACATTACCTGCAACGGCTAACATTGGTTCAAATCTAATGGTCTAAGTAGTCGCATAATTTGCCTTGCTTTCAGAGTCCATCCATACCATAACATTGTCTGTTTTGAGCTACTGTAGAAACAAGCAAAACAACAAGCAATATAAATCTAAAGGGTTATTCTAAAGATAACATAAACGCAAAAAATCCTAGGTTTCACTAGATTGAATCATAAATGAATGATAACATGGCTATCAATATCAATATGAAGCGTATCAATCACAATACGATGGATAATAAACCATACAAATCACTTGAGAATCTGACTTCTAACTTGACATGAAATGATAGGTAAATTAATTTGCTTAGGTTACAGTTATATGTCATTCATTTCTTTTTACATGAATTTCCAGCACATCATTGTTTTGTGAAAACTTGACCCTCTGCTTTTTATCTTAGGGCAACACTTAAAGGTAGAGCATAAATACATATTTCCCCTGAGTCCTAAACTGGCCAGTATTAGCAGCTCCTGGAATTTGAATTAGTGTTCAGCATTTACTGTCCATGGACATTTACTGTCCACAGCTTATTTTATTTATATTTCTGCATCTGACTCATTTCAACACATTGTTTTTACAGTTAACCTGTATAAGCAGTGAGAAGAAAATACAGACATGACCTCACACTCCTTTTCTCTGCCTCTCCACTTTTTGGTTTCAGGGCGAGCTCCCAGAGGTTGGATTTACTGTGGGATAAGGTGTCAGGTTTGATTCCCTAATTTCATGTCATGAAAGTATCTAGAGCATTCAGTGTAGTATCAGGCAAAAGCATGAATCTTTACTATTGACAGGTTTATGTGCTTATTTTCAGTTTAACTTGTACAGATTGGGTCTCAGGAGGTTAAACGGTTAACCATAACATTTATATTTCCTTTTGCTTTTTATTTGTTCCCTTCTCTCTCCACATGGCAGCACCAATGTGTTTTAACAGTCAATATGTTCCCTAATTTTCAAACACCCCTTACAGTCCTGCCCGCATGGCAGAATCTCAGTGTTTTAACAGTTAACCTGCTCCGTGAAACCCCCCCCCCCCCACCCCCCCAGCCAAAGCAGATGTCTGCCTGCTCCATCCATTATCAATAATGAGTAAAATCCCCCTGGCCTCTTTCTGCAAATTTCCACAAATTATTTTTCCTCTAATTACCTCTAAAACTCCACTTTCTGTTTGACCAGCGACCATGTGACAGCAGTGAGTCATCTGAATCTGGGGCTGTGTTCACAAAACATCCAGAGGCTAAAATTAGCTCTCAACTGGGTGAGTCAGGATAAACTCATAAAACCAGTTCAAACTAAAAGGACTCCTGCTAAATAAAAGACTATAAAACCACATTTTGTGGGAATGGGTTGTACCCTTTATTGATTCGGATGGAAATAAGCTTTCACCTATTTTATCGGGCATAAAGTATATCTTGTCTTTTTGAGATCAATGTATTTTTTTACATGGTCATTGTTCAATAAAGATATACCAGTAAATCAAAATATGTATATGTTACAGACTAGATGGATTTAAAAAAAAATAATTTAAGAACGTTATTCTGGTGCATCACAAAAGACAAGACAAGACAACAAAATACTATAAACACCCAGTAAGAGGAATGTTACACAAAGCATCCAAAAACAAATTACTAAGACATTTGAATGGCACAAATTCAGTTTAAAATTAGTAAAAAAGGAGATATTATCAGGTATTGGTGTGGTCAGGCTACCAGGCTTTATCGGGCTGAAAACCAGTGTTTTTCTTCTAGATTCAACAAAGAAATAATATGATTATTACAAAATCTTACAAAGCTCTATGTTGAGTTTATATGAAAGATTGTAGACAGACCTGATTGCACACATGCATGCAAACAGACCCAAGTATATGATGAGTGAATATTTCATGCCACGCAAATTCATTCATGCATATCCACACATGCATTCAGACAACTAAACATCGACCTTTGGCAAACCAGACAAACAAGCCATCTCACGGACATATCATCTGTCTAGACTTGGGTGTGTGTGATGTGTGGGTTTCTTGTGTATCATCCTTCACCTTTTAATCTGTTAGCCTCTATCTTTGACCGTGAGGGTGACTTCCTCAGAGTATAGCCCACAGCCCATTTTCTTTCTTCCTTCTCCTTTCTTCTCCCACATTGCCTGTTCATTACACCTCTAACCTAGCTTTTTTTCTAACCTAACCTAACTCCTGCAACCCTCACATCAGTGTCACCTCCAGCTGTGCAGATTAGCATCCTTGAAAAACTCATTTTCATTTCATTTCTACATTCAATTATATCTATCATTCCGGTTGTAACCTGCTGAACTCTAAATGATGCACATTTTTCCATCTCTCTACCTGCTCCACATCCAAGGCCACTGCTACATACAAGCTTTCATGTAGAGTAGACATAAATTAATGATTACATTACATTAATACACTTCAGGGACTAATTCATGCTTGACTACCCATGTTGTTAATCTTTTAGATTAAGCATCTATTTAAGGTTCTGTTTTCACTCTGGCTTTAAAACTGAATAACCCAACAGAGTTTTGACAGATTCAGAATTTTAAAACAAAGTTCTGAACTTTTTGTCCTTAAATGTTTTGCAGCCCTTAAAATGCAGCCGGAACTCATTCGCCTTGCTCTCCATGCTATCCAGCTATGATAGAAACACTCTAGTGTTGGAAAACCTGCTCATACACATGCATGAGTGAGCATGTACAAAGCGCACACACATGCACATGTTATTCAATGTTGACAGCCCATCATTGTCTGAAAGAAATGACCTGTTCAGGTGCAGAAATCCAGACCCCTGACCACACACAGGTTGTTGTGTCTGCTGCACGGAAAGCACTAAATGTAGTGTTGCTGGCAGAAAGGCAAGAACACACTAATGAATAGTTAACATCCACGATCCGGTGATTGATGTTTCTTTCTCTTACGTTCATTTTGTCTTTCTCCATTCATCCAATCAAGGTTTGAATTGACACGGCCAGTGTGCAGTATGTGTTCCCTTTGTCTTGAATCAATGTGACATTTTGGTTCAGATCTTGTTCCATGATCATGTTGAACGATGGTCATAGTTGTTAATTGTAAGTAAAGTGAAAGCTTTACTTTATTTAAGTCGATATACCAATCTCCTCAGACTTTTCATGCTTTTCAACATGTTGTTAAATCCATTCCATCCAGATAACTTTTGGTATTTTCCATGGAGCATTTTTTTCAGTCTGTGAGAGAGGCTAGAAAAAGGTCTAATTTATCACTGAGAGCTCTTATTTAGACTGAAATGGTGAAGGATGTTGTGACCTTATGTCCCCTGTACTGTAGACTTAATGGTTCTGGAGAAGTCTTTGAATTATCGTCCCACCTAGACAGCCTCAGAAGTGAAAGCATCACATAACTGATGGCCAAAAAGCCAACCAACTCATCCATTTTTCAAATTGGAAGTAAAAATTTGATTTGTCTAGATCTATTGTAATCTGTGTGGTCTGAAACAACCCCCCGCCTTTTTCCTGCTCCTGTTGTAGAGATATTCAGAGGCGGTCTGACCCCGAGTTCCTGCCCTCACCCCTTAAACACACACCTCCTGCCTCTCCTTTATCACACACTGTTTTCATCCTCTCTGTCGCTGCATTCACCTTTACACTCTCTCTTTTCTGGGTTTCTTTTCAGACGGCCGTTCTGCTCTGCTTCATTTCCTTTCAAAACAAACAGCAGCCATTTTTCTTTTTCTTTCTTCATGTTTTGCAAAGGAAACTTTTACTTTGCATAGTGAGTGTGTGTGTGTGTGTGTGTGTGTGTGTGTGTGTGTGTGTGTGTGTGTGTGTGTGTGTGTGAGTGTGTGTGTGTGTGTGTGTGTGTGTGTGTGTGTGTGTGTGTGTGTGTGTGTGTGTGTGTGTGTGTGTGTGTGTGTGTGCAGGGGTGAGCAGTGAACCACAAACGACTCACAATATGTTGAATCAGTAAAGCTACACCTGCTGCATTCATGTGTTACAAAAAGGTTTTTTTTATATGATCTACTTTGCGATATAGTGCTGACATGTCCTTTGATATGTTTGATTTGACATTCTATAAGCATTCCCAAATCATCTCTCTTCTCCTCAAATTATATTTGGCTTACTGCAACACCATCTCCTGACAACCTAACGGGTTAAGACAAACCTAGAGCTCCCCTAAATGTGACAAAGTTTGATAAAATGCTCTAATCAAGATCAAGGATCAAGAGTCTTTGGTCAGTTAGGAGTAAGTATGGGAATCCAGAATCAGTTCCTGTGGAGAACCAGTTCCTGTCTGTCTGAAGGAATCACATCTACTGTACCTTGACTATCAGTTCCTCTGTTATGCGATGATGTCACACCATAGCATAAAAAACTCAAACGTCAATAAGCATGGCGCTCTTACAGACTTGCCAATCAGTCACATATTTTACACTTTTTGGGTGGTCAAATGTACATGCATGTTAAGATGCATCATGGCCTTATGTCGCCACACAAACATCATGTCTATGAGATAAACATATAAAGACTTGCGACAAATTTGGAAATCTGTACATAATTTTTATTGATACATGCCTGAAAAGCGAAAACCACATACCTACACACACACTGTGGAAGGAAGAGTGGTGAAAATGCATCACTCATAATAGTTTTAATACAGGTCAGACTCTTCGAGCAGAGTCAACGCTCTTTCTCCCACGCACACAACACACTGCTTAATGGGGATGTAGTGGACAGGCCCTCCAGTGTAAACAAGTGTCAGGAAGCACTTTATATCAAGATTCATTTCAAGCAGTTTTCCCTCCTGTATTTCTGTCTGACTCTGACAACTTACTGCATGCAGCATCCTGCTGGTCTGGCAAGATGCTGCATTCGATTTTACCTGATCATATCTACAGTACAATATCAGTGTGATTACCTGGTTGGTGTACTTGAAGTAACGAAAGAGGTTTGGTATGTTATCACCCTTTGCTTGAAAAATGTGTATGTGTGTCCATGCTGTGTATGGCTTTTAACCGCCTCTAGCACTTACACAGAACGTCTTATAGGGCTGTCTGTTCACGTTCAATCTTTACATACTGCGGTTGCAGGCTGTACAAAACCTTGATGATTTTACCTAACAAAGGCTCATCCTTTACATTCACATGTTGGAAAAGGTAAAACCCCCCAAAATCTGTTAACAGTAGAGCCACAGTACGTCCAAAGCCAGATTCATTATACGATGGGTTTTGTAGATTCTCTCTTGAACTACAGAGCGCAAAGAGAAGACAAAATCACTCTATCCACACACTGCAACAAAAAAAAATCACCCTTAACCCCCATTACATTTTCTCTGTATGACCCCTTCTTCTTTCTGCATTATACCCCGAGGCTACGCAAAACACTGCACAGTTCACGATGTACACGCTGTATGCAAAGAGAGAGGGGGAATGGAGACAGTTGGATGCGGAAAGACAGAAGGTCCGGAAATAAAGTTTGAACGGGAAGTAGAAGAATGTCGTGAACTATTTAATTGAATCACAACCCAAAATATCTATTATATATTATTGAGTATAGATTTTTTCATATAATAGTATAATATTGCAATTTCAGTCTTGCATGCTTCTAACATGCTGTGACTTGTTTGCATGTACACGTGTGTTTATGTGAATGCACAGGAATATCTGCGCCTGTGTAAACACGTGAGGGAGTGTGTCCCTCCTCTTGTTTCTCTGTGACCCTTTTCCAATACATCCGCTTACTCATTCAGCTTATTTCACCATGGAATGAGTTAGGCTGCTCCATAAACCTTTCACCACTGACAGGACGATAAATCTCACATTGATGGAGAAGGTTGAACATGATTGATAACAGGGGTGGAGCGCTTACAGTACATGTCAAAATCTGTGTGGGCAAGAAGATTAGAAGGGGCTTTACACATTGAAAATACCACTACAGCATCCCAACAGCCTGTGTTTTGGCAACCGGAATTGATAGTCATAGATTTTGTTTCTTAACAAAAATGTGTTTAGGGTTAGGGGTTAGTCAAGTTTCCTCATTAGATTTTGTAAGTTGAACAAAAACAGACACATTTTAGTCTCGTTCATCTACTATTTTACTTGTTTGCCTTTTCAATTGTAATGTCTGATGCTATACAAGTCACAATCTTTTGTTCAGTTGAGGAGGTCAAAAGAGATATATTTTTTCTATTGAATGTTAGTGGAAACTATGACCAAATGTATACATTTTTTCATTAAAAAATCCAACACTTCTAATCTTAAGTTAAACGGTGTCTTCCGACAAGCAAAATATCTCTTGTTCTCAACTCGATTTATCCACATGACCTGTTGCACTTCTGTTCACATCTGGCATTCAGTTCCTGTCGGTAATGTAATTTAATGTTAACTATTAAGAAGTTGCAGATTTATGGACTTACAGTGTCTGTGTCCCTCTGTTCTGCAGTAATATCCCTGAGTGATTGTCTCCAGTAAATCCAGTTGTCATTTCCAATCTCAGAACCACGCTCTATGTTAGCAGCTATACTAGATGCTGTCAAAAATGTGCATGTGTGTAGTTCAAATTGTAATTGTAGATAGGTGTGGTCTGAGCAAAAGCGCGAGAGGGTAGTATGGTAGGAAGTGTTGAAGGGGCCATTGTCCTCTCCTACTATACAATCCTTAAAAGGTAGACTTACCAACAATCATAACCATCATTAAAAGCATCCCTCAGGAAAAGGACAGAAAGGGCTTTCCTTACCACAGTTCCCCTACAGTACGCCACTGATATGCCTGTATAAAGAAGGAGCACGTGAGAAAGACAGCAAGTAAGAAAAGAACCAGGAAGCCTAACAGAAAGATTAATGACACTCTTTGTCACACACACTTAACAGTACAGGATTTTTAGGTAGAGTGAGGATCCCTTTACACTTTACTAAGGCTAGACGCCAATCATCAAACAAATCATGTTTGTCACATTTACAACTATTGTGAAACTAAAGAGCAAGAAACATGATACGGGGAAACCTGCACACTGAAACTGCTTTCTAAAGCTTGACTTAAAGGAAAACAGATCCTTTTACACTGTATTCAGGCCAGATGCCAATTACTGATGAAATTAGGAAACCCTCAGCTTGGAAAATCGTAAAGAAAGGTTGCAAATCAAACAGTAGGCTGCTCCTCAGATTTCAAAAAGCAAATTGATTTGCCGCTGGTCTTGAAATGTAATGTAATCTAGTGTAATTGATGCAAAGACTGTGTAAACATAGAATCGCCGGGGATAAAAGGACTAAAAGGCGTGTCAGGAAAATATTCATTCATCATCATTAGAGTAAATTTCACTTGTAAGCGCCGTAGAGAAGCACTTTTTTAACTTGATGTCTGCAACTGTAAACTATTAGCTATGGATTTGACATCAAGGTATTTATAATAATCTATTTAGTCACATTTTAGTCACAGTAATATATTTAATAAGGCAATTTTTCAAATATTAGCAGCACATGCAGAGGATAAAAATGGCTAATTTTAAAGATCACACATCATTTACAGTGATTTGGTATTTTGCTCTCAAATTATGATAGACTTTAGAAGTTTCAGTATATTGATGAAAAAAAAATAAGTCCAAGAAGGAGTTAAGGGTAAAGGTGTATGAGTGACGTGGCTCTTGGCTCACCTGGACAGGTAGAGACGTGTTTGGCCGACAGTAGGGGGAGAATGAGGATGAAGGACCCGGGTGAAGTTACCTCTGAGCTAATCTTGCCTCAGGCAGCACGGTCGAAACTCCCTTCACGTGGAACAAGAGCATCAGTGGGGGGGTGGCATATGTCAACGTGAAGAGGAAAGAGAAGTGATTTAGGGTGTAAAATAGTTAGGCAAAAACAAGCACTATGGAAAAGGAGTGTCAAATGTGAAGGGTGACCTCAAAATGTATTTTCAAATGTTGATAAAAGTGGTCAAAATTGCATCCAGAGTTTATGAATTGATATGCTGATCATTTCTAAAATGTATGAAAGACATTTTAGTGTAGTGATCTCGTAAAATGTTAGCTAAAGCTTCCAACAGTTCAGTGCTGAAGTGATAAATCAGGAAGTTATTAGTTTTCTTTTTACTGCAGTCCCAGAGTTTAACCTGTTGTTTGACAGTCAGTAGATATGAGGAGGGGTTACAGGTCAAAGGCTAAGGGTTAGGGGCCAGAGAGATGAGAAGGGCAGTAAAGAAAGAGATCTGAACAGGCCTGCCTCTACACCCCAAGGGCCTGATATCATGTTTATTCTGTAAACACAGATACAGCATGCCAAAGACACACATAACACACAAATATAGTATTCCCCAGAAACACACTATACAAATACATATGCACAAGAGGAAGGGAAAGATCAGACATAACCTTACATTGAGATATATCATGTAACCTCTAACTCAACTCTATAATCCATATCACTCGCATGCTTTCTAAGAAAGGGAATTTCTTTAGCTCAACAAGACAACACTGACCCCTTTGTCTTTCTTTAATTTATACTTTTCTTCATTTGGAGTTCTGTGAAGATAATTTAAATTAATTCCAACCCAATGTTTATGTTTGCAGGCTTTGAAATTGTTGTCCTGCTTCATGTAGCTTCTGCTCTTACAGTAAAGAGTGCCTTTAATTGCGTTATTATCTGAGGTTTAAAGTAAAGTATCTAGACAATGACATTTCCATCAGCCCCAGCTACACTTTTGATTAAAAGTGCAACCTTTTAGCTTGCCTTAACGTTAACGTGGTACACATATACGATATTATAGACTTTAAGTTTAATAATGTTCTTTGTTTCTTTCTCCTGTTGTTGTCGGGGCCTGTCTGAAAGCCAACATTCATCATGAACCAAATATGACCTGGTACAAAAAATACCCTTATATTCACACACACGCAGACACACACACACACACACACACACACGCAGACACACACACACACACACACGCAGACACACACACACACACAGACTGTACACTGTATTCACACAATATTAACAATCCCAGTCATTAAACTGACAGGCTGACATGTGTAACATTAACCACAAGCGGGTCATGTAGCTACAAATACATGTCGAGAAGGAAAAAGAATTTAAACCGGTGCCAAGTTCAGAAACTTCTCACATTTCTTTTGAGTTAGGTGTGAAGACATGCCAGTCAAAATGATCCATGTCCTTTAATGAGCTCTCACAAGCTTTTAGGATGTTAACAAAGGACAAATTTGAGTGTTGTGTCTCAAAAAACCCATCTAAATGTTCCAACCTGCCTGGGAACACAGCAGACAGAGAAAAGCATATGGAAATGGACCAAAAACACACAGATACCCTTAAAACATCGAGGGTTTACAAAGTCAAAGGTCATGGTCTTTGGGGACACTGAGGGGTCTGTAAACACTAGGTCTGATCCCCATGACTGAGCAAACATCAGGGACTGACAGGACAGCGGCATACTTACCTGGGATATGTCAGCATGGTGACTGACAGCCATTTGAGATCGTAACCATGGTAACTGACAACTTGTGACTGACAGGCAGGTTTGGAAATGTGTGTGCAGGAGCTAATCCATGCAGAGAGGAGGGATTAGATGCATAAAGCGTCTGGGTTTAGAAATCAGTCCTCGATATACCTCCACCTTGATGTGCAACAACACAGTATGTCACAGTTTTCTTGTTCTTTGGCCTGTGTACAAAGTTCAGTCACTCTCTTTTCATGTCGAGGTGTCCGTCCTTCATGGAAAGGATCAAATTATAGGTGGGGGGATGAGTATAACTACAAAAATAAACACATTTTACAGCAGTTGATAAAAAAAACGACATTGTATAATGTCGAAACAAATCTGAAAACCATTGTATAGTAAGAAGAACATGTCTGATTTAATTTATAAATGGTTAAAAATTGTCATTTGAGCTGTTAAATGTCTAAAAATGTATAAAGTATTGTAAAAAATAAGTATCAGTATTATTATGGTACAACAGTATGGTTAAGATTTGGTTAGGTTGAAGGTCAAGGCATAACGGACAGATGCTGTTGTTCTTCTATAGGACAAATTATTTCTTGAATTATAGGCTCTTACCTTTGTGCTTTTAGTATTGTTGATGTTTGTTGCTTCTCCTGAATCTGGATCATGCACCCTAATTATCACACATCAAAACATTGTAATGTTAAGAATTAGGAGGCATACCAAGCCTGCTAACATACAATTAAGGTTAACAGTGAGGTTAATGATAGGTTGAGGTATGTTGGATAAGGAAAAAGATTAGGTTGGCAGATGAACATGACTCCCTGTTAGTGATTGAGTGTGTGTGTGTGTGTGTGTGTGTGTGTGTGTGTGTGTGTGTGTGTGTGTGTGTGTGTGTGTGTGTGTGTGTGTGTGTTCGATAAGGTGTGGCCAACTGCATGACGTGACTTCGCCCTCAGAGCACACAAACCACAAGATGGCCTTCCTCCACGTGGTAGAAATCACTGCCAACACTTCCCTGGTACTGCAAACACAGCTGTATTTTTAAATCATGGTAAAAGTGATTAAACTGCTTTTGAGAGATGTGATTTATAACAAAGTTTGGAAGCTTTATTCTTGAGGGGTTTCAAAAACAGTAAGCTTTTACATTTTGAATGTGATGCATTAGTCTTGCTTATGTCTTTCCTCCCTTCTTCCCCACTCTATCCGTCACTGTCCTTCCTTCCGTCTGCAGGCTGCTTCTCCTTCCCATCTGTGAAAAGTGAAAGGAGAGAAGGATCATGCCAAACTGAAAAGAAAAGGATGATTTGTTGTTAAAAATCGGTCACCTCTCAACTAATCCCAAGTGTTTAAGTTCTAATAAGCTCCTCGAAGGACCACAGAATAGATATAGTGTGTGTGTGTGTGTGTGTGTGTGTGTGTGTGTGTGTGTGTGTGTGTGTGTGTGTGTGTGTGTGTGTGTGTGTGGGTGTGTGTGTGTGTGTGCACTCTGCTGGTGGTTTCATACCTTTCCTCCCAAACTGACCAATGGCAAGCAAGGTCATCGTCCAGCCAGAGAGCGGGCTGATCCAATCAGAGAAGAGTACACCAGGGGGGCAACGCGGTAACCAGAGGACATGGGGATGGAGAGGTGGAGGAAGTGAATTTGCTCCCGAAAAAACCTCCTCAAATTCTTACGATGGAGCGTAATCGGATTCTAGGGGGCTTAGTGGGATTTTGCCCAGAGAAATTGTCTTATTATTATGACTTCTTTGTTTAGCGGACACCCTTATCTCTTGGCTGAATAAGTGGGATTATTCCTTTATTCCATACTCGCCCCCATAATACTCGGAAGCCGTTTCGGCTGTAATTAGGTCTTAGTGCCCTTGTTTAGTTTGCCACAGTTACTACAGTATTGTTAGCAGCCACAGCAGAGGTAAAAGGTTAAAGGAAAGAAATACCTCGGAATTAAGAATGGTTTTTTAGCAGGAACTCTTTGGAAAAGGTTTCCACATTGTTCTTCAGTGATGGGTCGTCATATATTAGTGAAACAACCTGTTGGCAACAAGGCGTTGGCAAGTAATGTATATAAATGATGATTGTTAAAGCCTGACAAAGGCTCTCCTGTGGCCATGTGATGGAAAAGTAGCCTTGCAAATGACAGCCAACACTGGTAATGTTAACTGCCCATAACAGTGCAAAGCTATAGTTATATATACTGTGTACATAAGCTAATGTAATCACCAAATGATGGGTGGCAAGGCTTGCTTTGTATGCTTGTCTTCATTAAAAAACCCTGAGAAGCATTTAGATTTGAATTTTGCATCTTACAAACCCTGACCTGAAACTTTGGGCATGTCGGAATTTTCCTAGGCTTGCATAGGTTTAAAACTTGGGACTTGTGTTTTAAAACTGGAGCTGGAATGCTTACGCTGATGTTTCTTAAACAGATTCTTCAAATTGTATTCTGATCAAAAGTTAATTGACATATATTGGTGACAACCACAGTGTGTGCTGCAAGAGGAAGAGGGAGAGAGGGAGGGAGGGAAAGAAAGAAAAGGGATTTCTAAGTGCTTTATCTCTTGTCTCATTGTTTTCTGAATCCCAAGGACAAACTGTGGCAGGCGAGCTCGCCCGGTCACAGTCTGTCAGCTAAAGCCTGTTCATCCTCTAATGACTTCAGATTCAAAATCAATCTCCAGCCCCGGCAACAGAAAGACACACACAAAAACACCTTTAATGGCCTATGTGTTCCTCTCCATCTGGAACAACAAGCACGTAAGCGACACACAAAGTCACTTCGGCTGGTTAAATGTGACCGTCAGTCTCCAGGTGGTTTTCGATGTTAATATGTCAAGCCTATAGTAAAGCACCTGCTGACAGGTAAAACACTGCAACAGCTGTTCTGTCTTTCTATCACATTCCTCTTTTCCAAACCACAATGTCTTTCTTCACTTCCCCTCTCTCTTGGTCTCATTATCCAACACTTCTCCTGCTGTTTCTCTCATCTCTCATGATGCCCTCTTCTTCAGGTATACATGGAGAGAGTCTTATAACAGAAAAGTGATAGGTTTCCGCGGAAGACACTTGGCTCCAAAAGCATTTTTGGGCAAGATTTGAAACCTTATCTAATCACTGACTGCGTTTTGCCTCGAATATGAATGTAATAACCCAAATAACTGCTCTTTTTAAATCTTTTTCTCTATCCCTGTTATTGTCTTTTCATCTATTCATCCAACATATTTGACATCCTTCCTGCGATCTTACCCTCATGGCTCACTGCTTTAGGAAATACCTGTCCTCAGCTGACACACACTTCGGCATTTGAAGAGAAAAACACACAGGCACACAGTTTCTGCTAAATGTCAAAAGATTCATATTATTTTATATTTTAAGTTTTATGAAGCAAATTAACCCAGTTAAACTCACTCTAATACAGGCCTTCCACCCTCTAACTATACAAATGCAAAGTGCCCACACATGAAACCAACCACAACACAAACAAAGCGTGCGATATGCTACAAATGGAGAAGATAAAGTGGGGCTGAGTGATGGCGGAAAATCTCTTTTCCTGACTTGGCAGGTGCTCGACCTCGCCACAAAGAGAATCAGTCACTCACACAGAACATAACCAGTGGAAACTATAGAAAATTACTGCATACAATCACAGCCTGCCACACAAACAGGCAGATTTCTAACAACCTAGGATACACTGCCACCTGAGTTCAGTGGGTGGAGACACACATCAAGATAGAGCTTTCACATGGTGGCAAACAGAAAAGGACACACACGACAGAGAGGGAACCATGTCTTTAATCAAGCCTAGTGCATCTGTCAACAATGCTGTGAACACAGGGCTTCATCACAACAGAGAGGCCCCGGTGTGTACGTATGTGTGTGTGTAGAAAACATGGCCAAACAACACACCCCTCCATCCATCACGTCGACAGGTTAAATAAAGTGGAGCTGCTCTTTAAGCAAAGGGGACACAACTATAGCATGCTAATGTGTGATTTTACAGGAAGGACGGTAACGCTGCATCTTTTAACTGTGCTTGGTATTAAATAAAGAATATTATTTGCCATTAACAATGCACATATAGTTGTTAACACACACACAGATTTCTATTGACGCACAGATGCAGAGGGAAATGGTAGCCTTCATACAGGCTTTGATGTAGAAATCAAAGAGCTGCAGACACATAAAATGCATTAAACTGTCATGTTAGTGTGTGTTTAAGATGAAATCTGTCAAAGTGAGTGAAAAAAGAGATGAATGGATAATTGAACAGAGATCAAGGTTAAATAGAAATGCATTCAACTTCAGACCGTTCTTGTATCCCTTGGTTCCAATAATGAATTCAGCAGGAAACTGAAGGAAGAGCGGAAAAACAAATACAAACCTATTCCAAATGCATTGCAAGCAAAAATATGAATTGAATGTCTAAATAATCCCCGGATGGAAAGTGCTCAAGCAATGAAAAACAGTAGCAGAAGCGCTTGATGCAAAGTTTTTTGCTGTGGTGGGAGCTGCAGTGTTGTAATCAGTACAGTATGTGGACAACATCCTGATTACAGTCCAGCACCGCATTCCACTTCTGTTACAGTCAGCTGTGATTAGCATGTGGGTGAGCCTGCAGGCTGTGTGTGGGTGTATCTGTGTGTGTTTATGTGTGCGCCTACCCACCCTTCTGTGTGTAAAGTTTCAAACATACACTGATCTGATATGTCTATATGATTGTCCTTCTGTGAATTTTGGATCAAAATTCACATCTGGAAACAACAGAATAAAAAGGATGAATGCACATTGTGCTAAAATCAAACTTCAAAGGAAAGGCTGTGCACTTTAATGTAGTTTGTTTTTACTGTATCTGCAGAAACCTTACGGTCTATGGAAACTACAATCTCCCTTGTAATGAGAATGCAACACAGGCTCTACCATAACACTCCTGTAAAGGATGTAGTTCCTGTTTCAGCTGTGGGAGGTTGACCTGCTATGAAAGGGGCCTATCTAGCTCTACATATTAACTACTATGTCCACTACACATCAATCACGGTCTGGCAGAAATAACCTTTAATGGATAGTTTTTATTATAAATCTGCCCATCCTAACTCTTCCGAGTTATTAAAAAAGAGCAGGGCCTTTACTGCAGACCCTCATACCCTACGACACTTCCTGTTCTAACTTTCCCCTATGGCAGGCACTACAGAGCATTGTATACCAAAACTACCAGACACAAGAGCAGTTTATATCCACTCTCACAAACAGTTAAACCTGCAATAACTGGGGGTAGCCGAGACAAGCTGTGAACACAACAATGACAGCATCATCTTTATTAAGTTGTAAACTAATTGGCAAATATTTGCTTTTCAGGTTTTTTTTTTTAATTGTCTAAGTAGAGGAGGGTCTCAATGTGACAGGGGCACTGTACCACCCCCCCAGCCCCCCCAGAACTGCCCATGGTATTATCTGATAAGACAGTGAACCAAACTGTTGTAGCTCAGTCCACCATTGCTCGTATTTTTGGAAATAGTGCAGCATTCTCAAAATAATTATAACCCCCCCCCCCACACACACACACACACACACACACACAGGCAAACTTGGCACAATGTTTGTGTATCTGGTGTGTATCAATTTCAGCCTTGACTAAGGGTGCTAGTGTTTAACGTGGATGTGGGCTGGACGATAACCTGCATTTCCTAAACCTGATACTTATCGCCTGTTCCAGCTCTCCACCACGCTCTGTGATCTGAACAGATACACTGCTGATGCACTTAAGCACATTATCTGCATACCACAGCCTCACTCAGGGGCACTGTTGGAGGGAGGCTAAAAACTCTCAGGGGACCCTAAATTGACTCTCTTATACTTGTTTTCATTATTTGGTCATCATTTACAGAGATTTTAATATGTAAGTTAAATAAGAAAAAATGTAAATACATGTTCTGCATTCTGGCAAGGACTTTTTTCAGCGGCTGTCATAAAACCTTATGGGGTGAAATTGTGGATCACAGCTATCATACTCAAGGCTTAAAGCTTATCATCTTAAGACAAAAGGTCATGGGGAGTAAAAAAGGCAGTGATTTGATGGGGGTGAATCAGGGAAGGAGGTGGCAAACGTACAAAGCAAGAGGGGTACAAAAGCAACATCAGCCAAATTAAACTAAGAGGGAATGGACGTCTTAAGAGCATAAGGTGTGAGAGGAGTGACAGAAAAGCTGTGATATAAATCTGAAGCCTTTTAGATAATAAGCTGAGAGGCGAATGGAGAAAATGTAGAGTGAACACTTTTCACTTAACCCCTCAGTTAAGCCGTCCTCGCATGGAAATAGCTGCATCCTCCTTCAATCAATCTCATCACAGCTCCAGGCCTCTTACCGAACACTGTGTTTATGTCCATCACTTCAACTCCCTTCTTCTTCCATCAACCATCCATCCAAGTGGCCTCCCTTCCCTCTACCTTTGGTCACTGTCCACTGGGGTGTGATGAGAGGCATGTTCAGGCAGGCCCCCTCACAAGGTCCATCTTCCCTTTGAGGATGATTACTTTAATCCACTAAATCAGAAGACCCCTTGAGGTTGCTGGTACTTGAGAATATAAGAAAGAAGAAACAAATTAGAAGTCAAACTTGCTGTTTATGAATGACTGTAAGTATCACTGAATAATTCACAGATTAAAAAGAGTTTGGATTGATTATGATTGGATTTTCCCTACAAATCCAAGCAAGACTCCATTCATGCACAACAGACACACACAAACAGGCAGGCAAATGAGATACTTGTATTAGGTAACTCACAAAAATGCATGCAGCTATCAGCACACAAATGCAAAGAAACACTCACGCAGCTGTGTTATTAAGCTGTGTGCCCCACAGATTCTCAGAAAGCACTTCCATTAGGACCTCACAGACCTGTAATGCACTTCTGAGTAATACCTGTCACTTCTGTTGGAGCTGTGAATGGATAAAAGACTTGGCATGTGAGTCATTATGTTTTTGTGAAGGAATTATCACAGCAAAGCGCATTACAGAGAGGGAGGGGTTCTTCTTTTTGTCTAGTGAAGCATCATTTTTCACCATCTCTATTTTACAGCTAAGCCTATAAATCCTACTGTTACACATTACGTCAGGCAATGATCTGTTTGCACACACCTGGAAAGTTGTAAATCATAACTACAATAGCAATGGTATTTTCTAAACCGAGAACATAATAACTCTGTCATATGTTTAAATACAGTATGTCACTAGATGTTATCTGTTATTGCTGACAAAAATTTGGAATGAGAAGTGTAAAGCTTATTGCATAAAGCAGGGGTGTGTGTACCTATGTCATGATTAAACAGGTACTGATCTCATCTGTGTTTATGCTTGCGCACACCATGTTTTAACATGATTCATATGCTCTAAGCCAAGGGTGTCCAAATTACGGCCCAGGGGCAAACTGCGGCCAGTTGTCCATTTTCAATCGGCCCTCAGCTAATTCTAAAAGGGTAATGGAATATGGCCCACACATGAAACTTGTGCTTGTCTTATATTGTACTTCCTAAATATATGTAAAAATATATCACACTATTCATGTGGTAATAAGCCCACTTTTCAAATAAATTCAGTCAATCTTAGTTGACAAAAAAGAAAAGTAACTTATTTACATAGCAAACTTGAAATATACCCATCATATTTCCCCTTATTACAGTGGTATGCAAAAGTTTGGGCACCCCTTAGGAAAACCACTGCATCAGTTTGTCACTTGCTGAGCTTTTGAAGCAGCAACTTCATTTTAACATATGTTATACCTTATGGTAACAGAAACATCTCAGTAGTGAAATAACTTTTATTGGTCAAACAGAAACATGTTTATGTGCATTCAAACAAAAATAGGCATGTGCATAAATTTGGGCACCCCTAAGAAATAATTCCATTAATATTTAGTATTGCCTCCTTTTGCTGCAATAACGGCCTGTAGACGCCTCCTGTAGCCACAGACAAGTCCCTTAAGCCTGGCAGGTGGTATTTTGGCCCATTCTTCCACACAAAACGTCTCCAGTTCAGTCAGGTTTCTTGGCCTCCGTGCATGGACAGCCTTCTTCAAATAAATCCATACATTTTCAATGATGTTAAGGTCTGGGGACTGGGATGGCCATTCCAGAACATTGTACCTGTGCTTCTGCATGAATTCCTTGGTGGATTTTGATCGGTGCTTAGGATCATTGTCCTGCTGAAAAATCCAACCCCGGCGTAGCTTCAACTTTGTGACTGACTCTAGAACATTCTTGTCAAGAATCTCCTGGTACTGTAAGGAATTCATGTGGCCCTCAACTTTAACAAGTTTTCCAGTACCTGTGCTAGCCACACAGCCCCATAACATGATAGATCCTCCACCAAATTTTACAGTGGGCAACAAGTTCTTTTCATTGAATGCAGTGTGTTTTTTTCGCCATGCATACCTGTTCATGTTATGACCAAATAACTCAATCTTGGTCTCATCTGACCACAGTATTTTGTTCCAAAATGCTTCTGGCTTGTCCAGATGTGCTTTTGCATACCTCATGCGACTCTTCTTGTGATTAACACTCAGGAAAGGCTTTTTGCACATCACCCTTCCAATGAGCTCTTCCTGGTGCAAAGTACGCTGGATTGTGGAACGGTGAACAACTACACCATCAGCAGCCAGATGTTGTTGTAGTTCTCTGGAGGTGGTCTGTGGCTTCTCTGTGACCATTTTCACCATCCTTCGCCTGTGCCTTTCCCCTATTTTTGTCGGCCTACCACATCTTTCCTTCACACGGACTGTTCCTGTGGCCTTCCATTTCACAACTACGTTTCTGACTGTGGAGACAGACAGTTTAAACCTGTCAGATAATTTTTTGTACCCTTCTCCTAATTTATAATGTTGGATTATCTTAGCTTTCAGGTCAGTGGAGAGTTGTTTTGAGGTCCCCATCTTGCCACTCCCTAAGAAAGAACCTAGGCCAGGCACAGCCAGCTATTACCTATGTTAAATAGCCTTTTTCATGATTGGTTCCACCTGTCTTTGTAATTGAAGGTCTAATGAGCTAATCAAAGCAATTTTGTGCAGCAACCTGTCAGCTATAAATCCGTACAGGTGTTGAAATGAATGCTATTTATAAGGGTGCCCAAACTTTTGCACATCCCATTTTTTGCATTTTATTTTATTATAATAAAACTATGTAATGCTACCCTAAGAATTTTGGTCTGGAAAACACTAAAACGTCTACATCTTTGTAGGAAAACAAATGTTGTTGCTGTGATCTTCTATTATAAAGGAAAAGCAAATTGTCATGAAATCTCAGAGGGGTGCCCAAACTTTTGCATACCACTGTATATACCATCCGAGGCTTCTGTTTTAAGGAATGAGCTAAAAGAAACCATATGGAGAGCTGTGTGTTTCTTCAATCATATTCAAGTATCAAGCATAATATGCCTACATGATTGATTTAGCTAACTTAACTTATGAGGCAATATACCTCACCTCTAAAGAGTGGCCCAGCCCTTCGTAAAAAATGTTGTATGCGGCCCTCAGTGAAAAAAGTGCTCTAAACCAAGAAACATTATCCGCGTCCTCTAATAGCAATAATGTTGCATTTGCATCATCATCACAGTATTCTGGTGGATCATCCCCAAGTCTGAATATATCTAATTTGGTCTGAATTTGCTATATTCTATATGATCATTTTTACCATAACTTTACTTTAAGTATTGCTCAACAAATGTAAGTGGCAAACGACAATTTGGTCTATTAAGTTCTCAGCTTAATCACCCCCATGAATCTGGTGGAACAAGCTTATGTTAACAATGGTATTTTTCTATGTTAGCTACATGCTGTTGCTAGGGGAGCTGAAGGATTTTACATTTTGATGTGGTGTTCTACATTTGTCATGTATTAAACAGAAGAAGCAGGCCGGGCAGGCCCCGACCGATGCACGTGGATACAGACGTGCGGGACCTTAAACCGTGTTCATGTTTGTAAACCGTAAATCTTTTCACAGCTCACTAAACTGACAGAGGTAGGAAAGGTTTGATGGATGGAGCGAGAATCAGGAGAAAAGTGATGGTAGGATAAGGTCATTTGTTCCCCAAACAGCATGGGGGAAGAAACATCTGACTTGAGGGTAAAACATGGCAGAAGGGTATTTTGTTTACGGAGGAAAAGCAGAACTGGGAATGCAATTTGTAAATGTCTACAGTGTTGACAGAAATATTGAACTTGTTGCAGATACATGGAGGTCATTTCAGTTGACACTTAAGTTGACAGTTGGTATGCTTACCATTTGGAAATGATTCAGGGTCTTAAGGCTAAAGTCGGTCATTCATATTTGACTTGTATTATTTAAATTGATTTTAGAAACAGAGTGTACCCATAATATTTACATAACAAAATATCCACTTCAGCATATAAAGGAAAGAAGAGAACAGTCACGCAAATCTGTTTTTGATCATGTAAATAATGTGCTTGTAGAGTCCAAAGCAGATGTTAAGAGTGAGAGACAGGTGCATGCAGCATGTGTTCTGTAGCCAATAGGAAGTCCTTATTGAAGCTCAGCCTGTTCATTTGACTGCCTATAAACACAATGAGCAGATGTTGATACACACTATACTATGAAGTTTCTTTTCTTGTTATAACTCAGAAAATCTGTACATACAGGCATAATAAACTGATTTACACTTTCTGAGGATATAATAATCTCTGCTTGTTATTGTGAAATCATCCTGTGAAACATAACTTTCCTGACCACTCCACAACCAGGCTGATTATCGTCACTTTTTGATTCAGAAATAAAGTTGTACAGTACAATGTAAACAGAATGTAAAAATTGTAAGAGACTTCTAACTTTACCTAGAAACTCATGGATATAATTTGCTTTAAAGGTTCCATAGAATGGAAAACTGTATTTACCTTGGCATAGTTGAATAAGGAGAGTTCGGTACATTGAACTGACATACCGTGAACCTCAAACACCATTGTTTCCTCCTTCACGTGCAAATCATGAATATGCATATCACAGCGGTAAAACGGGCGAATTACAACAATCCCTGTGTGTTACGTCACACACGGTAGTGCAGCCCCAATATTTGCATACACTAGCTACTGGAAACACTAACGCTAACATTTACCACTCCGTAATGTTGCTCTCCAATCTCCGACCAACTGGCTGTTCTTCAAATTCATCGGTTTCCTCCTCCAATAAATCTCTCACAGTTTTGTGAACTTCACTTACTTCTGTGGGCTCTGAGGCAGCCATGTATTGCTCCTTGTAAACCAGCCAATCAGAGCAGAGCTCGTCATAATTATTTAAATGAGCCGCCTAATAAAGCAATTCAGCTTGTTTCATTCTAGGACCAAATCATAGGGTTATAAATAGGCCTGTAAAACCGCATCTGAACATTTGTTGGATCAACCAAAGTTATATACCTTCTTTGTAGAAATCAGAGAACAATTTCAAATACCAAATTGATGCATTCTATGGCACCTTTAAAAGAAGTAAACAATTTCAGCCTTGATACAAGCCTGAGTCTAGATTGTGTTTTTATGTTAAATAAACCACAGTCATTTAAAACAGGCAATATGAAACTCTAGTTCCTGCAGAGTCCATCCATCCATCCATCCATCCATCTTCTCCCGCTTATCCGTCAGGGTCGCGGAGGTAACAGCTCCAGCAGAGAGCCCCAAACTTCTCTTTCCCTGGCCACATCAACCAGCTCTGACTGGGGGATTCCAAGGCGCTCCCAGGCCAGCGAAGAGATATAATCCCTCCACCTGGTCCTAGGTCTACCCCTCGATCTCTTCCCAGCTGGACGTGCCTGGAACACCTTCCTAGGTAGGCGCCCAGGTGTCATCCTCACTAGGTGCCCGAACCACCTCAACTGGCTCCTTTCAACGCGAAGGAGCAGCGGTTCTACTCCGAGTCCCTCCCGGATGACTGAACTTCTCACCTTATCCCTAAGGGAGATGCCAGCCACCCTGCGGAGAAATCCCATTTCGGCCGCTTGTCTCCGCGATCTCGTTCTTTCAGTCATGACCCATCCTTCATGACCATAGGTGAGGGTAGGAACGAACATGGCCCGGTAGACAGAGAGCTTTGCCTTCTGGCTCAGCTCTCTTTTCGTCACAACGGTGCGGTTAAGCGACTGCAGTACCGCTCCCGCTGCTCCGATTCTCCGGCCCATCTCACGCTCCATTGTTCCCTCACTCGAGAACAAGACCCCGAGATACTTGAACTCCTTCACTTGGGGTAAGGCTTCATTTCCTACCTGGAGTGGACAGTTCATCGGTTTCCTGCTGAGAACCATGGCCTCAGATTTGGAGGTGCTGATCCTCATCCCAGCCGCTTCACACTCGGTCGCAAACCGATCCAGGGAGTGCTGCAGGTCCAGCACCTTAGAGTAAACTTTCCCGGGGAGGCGGAGTAATGTGATGCCTCTGTAATTGGCACACACCCTCTGATCCGACTTTTTAAAAAGGGGAACCACCACCCCGGTCTGCCATTCCTTCGGTACTGTTTCCGACTTCCACGCAATATTGATGAGACGTGTCAACCATGACAGTCCCTCAACACCCAGAGCCTTCAGCATTTCTGGGCGGATCTCATCCACCCCCGGGGCTTTGCCACTGTGGAGTTGTTTAACTACCTCAGTTCCTGGAGAGTCATGAATATAAATCATTTCTTAGGGACGTAGTCTCGCCACCTTCGGTTAACTAGGTAGTAGGTGTACAATTCTTTATATGAGGCTTAACAAGCATATTATAATTATTAGTTTGTCATCTAATTTAATCTACAAGCACACACAAGGCAGATGAATGTAAGTACAATCCCTGACACTCAGACCCCTACAGACACTTTGCCTGGAACAGCTGATTGAAACTATACTCTTTTTATCTGCACAGAATGGTGTAAACAAGATGCAAGAGAGGCTGCCTCAGGTGCTATTATCTCCTTTTATGTGCTTTATTTGTGTCTCATTCTTTCTTTTTTTGAAACACACAAACAGAGACTGATACTTTAGTAAACACAGGAAAAAAAGAAGAATTCCCCTCGCAGGACAGAGAGTGCTGGACAGATTTTGCTCTGGGCCTGACCAGGGCTCAAAAACATGGGCCAGTGCTCCAGAAGAATGTGCCAGAAATAGAAGAAATAATGTCTGTAATACTCTCCTAAATGCCTCAGAGTACACCGGGCTTGTTTGTGCAACTTTATACCTCAGTTTTAGGAGGAAATATAGTTTTTGGTGGGTTTTCAAATATGTCTTTTTATAAAATAAATAGGATAGGAGACACATTTTAACAGAAATACTCAGATTAATAGCTGCTTATAATCCTATCTAAGTATTGAATTTTATTTTGTGGAAATAACATGTAGGCTGACGAGATTGAAAAGGGACAAACAGGACATTGAAAATGACAAAGAACTTGTGCAGATTGATAATTCTCTATTATACTTCCTAATAGGGTGCATTATTCTGTCCTGTATCAATATTTAATTTTCCCATTACAGCTGACACCCTGAGGGATGCAGCCAGGTGGAGGCAGTGAACATCATGCAGGAAAAATGAGATACAACCATCCATCTACGACACGAAAAGCCATCCAACACAACCATCTGGAAGGATTTTTTATTGACCATTAAGTCCAATTTCCATGCCTCACATTCTTTAGAAACATCCTGCAGCTGTGTTTTTCTACCTGAGTGGCAGAATGTTTACCACCTCCATTCCTTCATTCCATTATACCTAAAAAAGAACAATATTTCTGCAAAAACAAAAGTCATTTGGTTAAATCCACTGACTTTCTATTCCGTGTTTGGATTGCAAAACTCCATGATATTACATAAAATCTGTGACCTATGAGATCCTCGCTCATAGACAGTTAAATAAAGCAATTTACCAGTTAGTGCATGCCAGAAAAATAACAACCAAGATAGCAACTACTGTATGTATGCATGTGAGTGTGCCTGTGGACTGGAGAGTGTATTTTTGGAGTGCTGTTTGCCAAGCATGACGGGCACCTTGGCTATATCCCATGATGGATAAAACTCACACCAAATTGCTGATGACACAGGGCCTTCCACGCCAGCTGGCAGGGGCGCCTCGCACCCTCTACGTGTCATAACCCCAGGATCGGCTCATCTCCATATTCAGTAGAGTTTCACCTGACACACTCAAGGCAGACAGTCCTTTTAAACCGACTGCAAACACAAATAAAAGCATGTGCAGACATGAAAGAATAAATACATACACTAAATCACACGTATGCATGTAAAGACACGACATACCACACGATAAAAGAGGCTGAACCCTGAGGTGTTAGAGAAATTACTTATAATATGTTATTGCTGACTCAGAGTGCTGGAAGGCATACAAGATAAAAATAAACACTCAATATCAGAGTTTCTCTGTAGAGACACCTCCTAAAATATGTGTGAGGATGTTTTGTTACTGTGTAGGCAAAAAGCCAAAGTCATTAATCACCTTGCTCCACATCCAGGTATCTCACCAAATACTAGTGGTCAAAAGCAAGTTGCCATCTATTTAGAATAAAAAGTTATGGTTCCTGGAGGATAGTTCTTTATTATTATTTGGTCACTTCTGACATTTATGTAAATGTGCTGCTGGGATAAAAGATTACATATTTGAATATATGTTTGTATCAGACCACCTTTATAGAACTAGTTCTCCAATAGGAACACCCTTTCTCTCACACGCACAGACACAGCTTTCTTTATCCCGATTGACGTGCCACTTCAATTCAATCAAGAACTCAATCAGTAAAAGCAATTTACTCAGAGATCTGTCGTACTAAAACCCCAAACTATCCATCACTTCAGCAGTGTGGTCTTGGCCGCATAAAGTATACACAAATAAACACCTACAGAGAAGCACACAGTGTTGTCAGAGCAACGAGTGCTTTCCAGGTTCTTGGCTGTTAGTTCAGACCTCCCTTGCTGAAAGTCACTGAAACATAATCCCGCTGGGGCACCAATTACTAAACACACAATCCCAGAATATTACTATCCTTTTTTAATGCCACCATCATAGTTAAAAGATATTTAGATTGAAGACTGCTACTGGCAACAGTGACACTAATGAGAGGCATGTACTTACCCTGTTAAACCCGATTGCCCACGCCCGCGGGGGCAGACGCAGCAACTTGTAAGAAACAGCGTCTCAGGGCATGTTAACATTTAACAACCTATTAATGTGGCATACTCACTCAACGGGAAGAAACTCAGCTACCAGACGATATCAACCATTGTTACCTAAACAAAACAATTCCAACACCAAGCGTCTAAATCAGCACTTAACGAAAACGAGCTAACGCTACATTAGCTCGAGTGGCAACGGGGATTTTTCTACTTCATGCTATCTGCACAAACGACATATCATATGAAAGCTGAGATTCCACATATTCCATTAGTATAAGGTATATCTCATAACTGTACGACCAAAACTCACTGAACTAGCAGCCAGGAAAGAGCAACTTTACTGTTACAGAGCCATAACTATAAACACGTCTTAGCTTTGCTGTTTTGTGATAAAAGTTGTGTTCAAGGGCATAAAAATATTGCTGAATGTAATCCAATGTCTCTGTGTCACTTTGAAATGATTACTGATAATCCATCATTATTTATTTGTAATAAACGGGGTATAGTTTAGCTGGCCTGGGCATCTGCTTTAAGGGCGTGCTGTGTCGGAGTCATTCTAACTGACCAATGGTAATGTTTACATGGATTTATGATCCGCCCCTGGATTATATTGGCTCTAACGGTTACAAAGAGTTATCAATCACCCAAATTGACCAATGGATTCCAGAGATAGGGTCCCGCGTAATGCATAGGTCTGACTGGCAGCTGGCGCATCATTACGCTTTGTGGCGAAAAATGAATGAAAAAACCGTTGTGTTTGGATGGAATGAATACCTATAGTAGTGGCGGCTGGCCAATAGAGGGCGCTAGGGCGCCGCCCCACCACTCACCCCTCACCACATTTCCTTGAATAAGACATACAAAAAATGAAATAAAAATGAAATAATAAAATAAAAATATTTCTAAATATATGTATATATTTTTTTAGATGTGCAAGATAAATATTTCATAGTTAATGATGAGTAAAGTTGTTTCGTTCGTTGACATTGTCTGATTGGTGACGTATTACCGCCCTGGGGCGCAGGAATCTTTGCCCATTCGCCTTATTCACCTGGCGGCCATTTTGAAACTCGAACGAGGCTGAGGGGTACACAAACCCGGAAGTTTGACTCCGACGCATACGATCTATGGAAGATTCAGCAGCACCAGCAATGGAAACTCCAGTGTGGACCACCAACCTTTCTTGTTTGCCAGAATTAACAATTCAAAATGTGGAGCAGTGGGCCAGTACCGACTGCAACATCCCCCGGGCGGTGTTAATTAAAGGATACAGTAACTGGATCGAAGGTTTTATCCACGACATTGAAGGTAAGAATGGACGCTAATTTACCTCAGTTTCTGCTAGCGTGTAGCAGCTAGCACTCCTCCTCTCTGGTCTGGCAGAACTCCATGCAAACACAGTTGGCACAGCTCCCGATTTTAACTTGGTGATGCCAGTCTTGCTTTTCACAATGCAGTCTTGGAGGAAATGCTCCGAACACACTTTTGTGTATGTGTTTATCTGCATCAGTTAATAAAATGTAATCATACAAACATTTTAACATGTATAATTTCATTGATCAGACTCAATGTGACTCCTACATCCTCATCCTAGCTAGGACAACTGATGTGATGTGTTTCCTAGGTTAGCTTGTGACTAGAAGCTAATACAAACAATACACTCAGAATATGCTTATACTAGTGAATTTGTGGTGGTAGATTTGAATAACATACTACTAATGGACTAGACTGTATATTTCAACAACCTGGCTCTCCGCCTTAATCTATCTACTAAAACTTGCGAGTTCAAGCTAGCAGTAGCCTGGCTAGCTGCTAGCGATACAAGCTAGTTATGGAGACGGCTCAGCCTCACAGCAGCAGACATATAAAACTCAATAAAACTTACCTTAAAATTACGACCAGGATCCCTTCTGATTTTTACTATCCATTGCCGACGTAGTCCATGATCGATGGGGAAACGGTGAAAAGTTTGTCCTCGGTTAGATTTTTTCCTTTTTGATGATGTGCATTGGGGAACACAGCAGTGAGGCGCCATTGAAATCGCGTTGTGAGAACTCCCGGAAGTGGTAAGTGTACCCCTCAGGCTCGGTGGAACCAAAGCCCGTCTACGGAAAGCCCCTTCACTCTCTATTCACTCCCATTGTACCGAATTTGGCTGCAGTTCACCTAGGGGGCGATCGCGGGCGAGTGCAGAATACATGGACCCCTATGGAGCTAGGCGGCTAGCTACATCATTCTCCTAGCATATCGTCTACAAAATCCAAAATACTACTGTGGTTTCCGAGAGGTCGACAGGGATTTTTCGTCAAAAGTGGAATAATCTGGGGGTCATAGCCTTTTGTTTTCTTACAGGTTGGGCAGTTGCGACCCAGGTTCTGCTAGCATCTGGCTAATGAAAGCCGATTGGTCAATGAAGAACTCACGACTGGTTACGACCGAAGAATACGCTTTGTGGTACCTGTCCACAGAACATCAACAACGATTTGTAAATTATGAGTATCAAATAATGTCACACCTTTTCAAAACATGTAGAGCGGAGTTCAAATCAGTCCCACGGAGCCAAATCAGCTGCGATCGTATGCAGCTGTTGCTGCGAGGGAAAGGAAAGGGAAGGAGAGACACAAGGTGCCGTAAAGCAATTTATCACGCATGACGTCATCCGATTTACAAAAACCTAATTTTAGTCAAAATCAAGCGAATATAAAATACTAGCTATGTGTCGTTTGTGAGGATTATCCATTCCATGTTTAAAAAACTATAGCAGTGATTTAAAAAAAAAAAAATCTATGGGTGGGGCTCCATAGGACCACATTCATTCTGCACTGGCCCACCAGCGCCCCCCAGGTGCAGTACCATACCGGAACGGTTTTGAGAGTGAACGTTCTCGTCAATATTAAAAGTTCTCTGGTGGAACGTTCGAGGTGAATAAGGCGAATAGACTCTCGTTAAAAGTTGTACATGCGCAGTAGCTCCTCTTCAATACAAGAGATAGGACGATGTTGGGGCGCACCTCTCCTGCGCCCCGAGCTGAATGCAGCTGGATTTGGCGGCGGGGCTGACGTCACAGCCTTCTGTCATAAAGTATATGTATTGTCCATGTTATATATGATATATATTATTTAAATATATAGATATTTATTATATATGTATATTGGCCATCTGTATAGTAATATAGCACATCTGTATATTTGTTCATACTACATCTGTTTATACTATGCCAATTATTCCCACCTCTTTATACTGCCCTTATCTTTACATAATCACTCTTAACTGCATATACTGTACATACTCTATATATCTCACTTGTTTCTCTTTGCACTTCTATCTATCTATCTATCTATCTATAATGTTGTTTTTGTTGTTTTCATTTATGTAAATACACTCGTTTGATACCTTAGAACATGTATGCATGCTTTTTTAAATTTTTTAAATACATTTTGGAGTTATAGCCCCCCCTGGAGAAAACTCCACCAGCCGCCACTGACCTATAGCGATATGTCAATGAAATAAAATGAGTTTTACTGTCTGGTCCCTGACAAAGCTCAAATGGCACAGATGGTAACCAAATGTACCCGAAGGTGAGTCCGCCTGGACCTACCAGTGCTAAAACTTTTTTTTTTAATTCTAGTTTCACTAAATTAGCATCTATCCTGACACAGGGTACTTATTAGGGTTGGGACACGATTTTCGAATAGTCGAATATTCGTGACACGTTCGAATAAAGAATACTCATTTCGAATGCCGCATTGATTGTTTTTTTTTTTGTTTTTGTTTTTTTTTTAAATTTTTATTGTATTGCCGCATTGACTAGTAGGCCTATTGCGTTTCACTGGGAAAGAATGTCGCATTGTTTACATAGAAATATACGTCCGAACCTAATTACGTTTCATGTGGTAAAAAAAAGAATGAAGAGGTTTCCTAGTCCCTAAACGATATTTAAGCTGACATATGCAAATTCTGCCAGAAGATGCCGCTACAGTAGGAGTAGAGTACAGTAGGCGAAACAATAACAGTAAACAAAAAATAACAGAAGAAGAATTTGAAACGTGCGATTGCTCAGGCTACAACAATGCAGCGAGCTAGTAAAAGTTCTGTATGGTCCTCCTTTACTTTGATCAGCGAAAATGAAGTTCAATGCAATCTCTGCCAGGTAAAGCTGGCATACCATAAATCAACCACTACCATGCACAACCACCTGAAAGCGAGACACCCCGTAGAAGTGACTTCGGGACAGCAGCAGTCAGTTGCCGCGTTCATGGTGAGGTCTACTAAGATGAATGCTAGGCGTGCTGAACAGCTAACGGCGCTTCTCGCGAAGATGGTAGCAAAAGATATGCTGCCTATAAGCTTTGTGGAAGGAGAGGGGTTTCGAGAGTTGATGAACTTTGTTGAGCCTGAATACAAAGTTCTATGTCGGAAAACAATCACTAGCAGACTCGAAAAACTTCACATTGAAAATGCAAGCATCCTACGCAATGATTTAGAGAATGCCGATAAAGTGTCCCTAACCACAGATTCGTGGACGGCACTGACCACTGAATCATATGTCACAGTCACCTGTCATTACATGCTTGAATGGGAGATGCGGAGCGCTGTTCTGCAGACCAAAGCCATGCCTGAGCGGCATACGGCTGATAATCTGGCAAATGTCCTGTCTAATGCGAGGGATCACTGCGGTCTCACTGGAAAAGTCACTGCCTGTGTACACGACAATGCCAGTAACATTGTTCTCGCCAATTCCCAGGCTGGGCTGGGATGGGACTCGCAGCCTTGTTTTGCGCACACCCTTCAACTCGCTACAAATGACGGGTTCAAATTGCAAAACATAAACCACGTCGTTAAAGCTGCCAATCGCCTTGTATCTCACTTTCACCATAGCACGGTGGCAACAGAAGCACTGAAGCAAAAGCAACAGCTCCAAAACGTCCCTGGCCACAAGTTAGTGCAAAGCTGCCGTACCCGATGGAATTCAATATATGACATGTTCGAACGCTTGCTAGAGCAGAGATGGGCTGTGTGCGCTGTCTTGTCGGACAGGACTGTCACTAAGCTACCAGACGCGCGCACACTGGAACTGGCCGATGATAGCTGGACTGTGATGGGGGAACTGATGCCAGTGCTGCACTCCCTGAAATGCGCCACTACCGCCTTGTGCGGAGAGTCAAATGTCTCTCTATCCATGATTTACCCGGTGGTTGCAAATCTTCTGTCTAAGCATCTCAAGGAAGTCCCAGAGGAGTCCAACAAAGTCACAAATTTCAAAAAAAATGTGGCGACCTCATTGAAAGCGCGGCTTGCACCTGCGGATACCAGCAGCGCACGAAAAGTCGCCTACATTGCCTCATTTTTAGATCCCAGGCACAAACACCTGAGGTTCACAACTGATGAGGTGCGTGACACAGTTCAGGCCGAGGTGAGAACCCTCCTGTCCATGGCCGATGACCAAGAGACCGAAGAGGCAGCGGAATGTGATGAAGGGCCCTCCGAGCCAAAACATCCCCGAAAGGATTGCTTATCTGCAGCGGCAATCGCGGTCCTATTTGGAGAGGAGTACAGTGCAGAGGGGGCAACATACACCACTGAACTGACTCAGTACTGCCAGGATGTGTGCCCACCGCTCCACACTGACCCACTGACATGGTGGAAAGCAAATCAAAAAAGATACCCCCGCCTGGCAAAGTTGGCGAGCGCCTATTTGTGTGTGCCTGCAACGTCCGTGCCGTCGGAGCGCGTGTTCTCCGCTGCCGGCTTAATAGTTAATAGGCTGCGCACACGTCTCCACCCCGAACACGTTGACATGTTGATTTTTCTGAATAAAAATATGCAATAGGTTTTCGCTATTTTATTACTATTCTATTACTTTGCTATTTCTGTTAAATCCATTCGATCTCGTTGCTGAAACTGTTTCACCCGGTTCCGCCAAACAGGCAGTTAAATGAAAAACAGCGCAGCGGTTGCAATTATAAAACTGTTTGTTTGTTGTCATGCTGTAGCTGAGATAAATGCTCAGGGAATATGCCCATTTTACCGTTCTGTAATGTTTTTGTTGATTCAGTAAACTGTTTGGTTAAGTCTACTCTTTCTGTCGTGTGTGGTGGTTGAAGGAGGGGGATGTCGCACGTGAGCGCGCGTGTGTGTGTTTTTTTTTTTTTTTGGGGGGGGGGGGGGGGGGGGGCTCGATTTTCGAATAAAATTCGAATGTTGTCTAGCGAATTTCGAATAGTGTTTTGGACTGAAAGTCACATCCCTAGTACTTATGTTATATTGTGGTTTGGATCCATAAAGGTTCTGGGCTACTATCCCATCATTCAAGGGTGGTTTACACTATAAATAATGATTTTAGTGTTAAAGAGCCTAATTGCTCTGTTAATAGCAAACACTGTTTTGAAAGGGTTTGAATGCAGGTAAGCATGAAATCCACTCTATACCGTATACCATAAACACCAACCTTATGGAGAGCTAAATAAAAGTCTAAAATAAAATAAATAACACATTTCAACCCCTGTTTTCTATTTTCTGAAAACTAGTAGGTTGAGTAGGTTAATTATTAAGTTTAGAGAAGTTTGGATTTATCAAGTCAGCTATTTCTAAGAATTTGTTGATTTGTGTGTGTTTGTGTGTAACTGTGTTTATGTCCTGAATGTGTGCACACATTTTTGTTAGCTGTATTACATGCACATGCTTTTCTGTAAGGCACATTGCCTTGCTTACAAGGCATGCTGTACAGTGTGTGTGTTTGGGAATTTAAATATGTCTACAGTAAGTGGCTGTGCAGGGTGTATGTGTTCTTTTTTATATCAATCTAGTGTGTTGATGTTCAGTAGTGTGTGTCCTTATTTTTCCCTGACTCAGCGGTTTGAGCGATGTAGAGATCAAAGTGCGAGAGTTAGATGAACACTGCAGTGAAGTTTCAGCAGCTGATAAATAAACATGAGCAGGGACATTTATGCAACGCACACGTACACACATCCCTTTTAAGAACAGTGGACAATAGATAACACAGCCTGCTGAATCTTAACATAAAGGTGCAGGATGACGTACACGTATAGACACACATGCATGGTACAGAGCCCACATGCATACATTTTGTGCACACTTATACACAATATTTTATTAAAGGTCAAACAAAGTCAGATCAGAAGACTTAGAGACACAAGAGTGGTGTGGTCTTGTGTGTCTAAATCTGTGTGTGTGTGTGTGTGTGTGTGTGTGTGTGTGTGTGTGTGTGTGTGTGTGTGTGTGTGTGTGTGTGTGTGTGTGTTTCATTAAGTTAGACTGAGCTCTTGTCTGTTTGTCTTTGTGCAGAGGGGCGACAGGGTAATCCTGCATTTATGAAAGACACACACAGGCAGAGACAGAGACACACACACACACACACACACACTTTCCTCACACACCCTCACTGTCTGAAACACACCCTTGATGAACCATCAAGACACACACAGACACCCTGACACACTAACAGACCCACAAAAATGTGTGTATAAAGGTTCATGAGAGAGCACACACACATGCATACCCTCCCCGTTCTTTCTCTGCTCCACCCCACAGGGAGCAGAAGCCTTTGGCAAACAGTCCACTGATGGATAAAGTGTTATAGACCTCAGCAACCAATAGCCAGTTAATCTCCAGCCAGACCAAACAAAAGACATATTATGCTACAGGGTAGGGACAGAAAAAGAAAAAGAGAAGAAGAAGTTCATAGAGTGTCACAAAGAATCTCTGTCAAACCTGAAATAAGATGGTTACCCTGGAAATGTCTCATAAACTTTTTCTTTGTGATTGCATCCTGTTTGAACTTCAAATTACATTTACTCTTAATGATCACGGACTACATTCAGCATGTGTGTTACAATTTTAAACCCCTGTTTCTAGACACACTCTGAGCATAGCACAGACATAACATTAAACATGGTTTCTTACAGCCTTCTCCCTGTCCAGTTTATACAGTAAATGTAGATAGAAAGTAGGCTGCTGCATAATCCTATACGCAGCAGAAAACACAGCGCATATATTTATTTATATTTAATATTATACATTGCATATTTAAAGACAGAATTATATAAACCATGTACTCACAATGACACACAGACACATGTGTGTGAATCACTGAGCAGTGTAATAGCAGGTGTGTCCAGAGCAGCATCCCTATTGGTTTGACTAATGAAAGAGCATCCCATCTCTTATCAATGAATAATGCATCACACGTATTACAAAACGCTCCACTGCATAGATTATTAATACCAACACATACACTCTGCATACTCATATAGACAGACACGCACACATGCTGAAACAAACATTTAAATATGCTGAAATGAGCAAAAACTCTGAAGGTCTGACAAAATAATAACAACAAACTGTAGTTTTAGGAAGGGTTTAATATTCAAACATGTTGAATGATGTACACCTATTTATCTGTAGCTTTTGAAGCTAAAAAAAGAATAAGAGACAGACTCAAGTGTAACTTGAGATTTTTGGTTTTGTTGGTTGTTTGTTTTTTTTGTCTTTTTTTAGGAGTATGGAAAAAAGACTGGCCTAGTTTAGGCAGAGGGTAAGGAAGAACAAATTGCATTTTAGAGCAGATCCGAATCACGGGGAAAATATACAAATAATTGTTTGTTCATGAACAGCATTAGTAAAAGCAGCCTTAACACTTCAAACATTCATACTGAGGTTTAAAATAATTATAGGTCATGTATTTTACATTTTTAATTATATTTGTTCTAATACTTTAACATGCAAAAAGCAACCAACAATTCATATCCTGTATCTGTACCTGATCACTCCCTGATCGAAAAAGCTGCACATTTAAGTCTAACTAAACTCAAAGTTGTTTACAGTTTCACCAAAACAGCTTCAAATATCGCTTAAAAAATAAAAGCTATCTAGGTTGGCTTAGCTTACTTTACATTGTCAAAGAATTTGGATGTCATTTTATTGTTGGTTATCTTTTCTTTTTGCGACTGGAAGGTTTGCTGTCAAAAAAGGTATTAAATAATCCACTCGATGTTTCACTGACATTATTTTCAGAGCAACAAAACCATTTTTTAAAACAGCATGCTTCGGCTTTTTGTCATAATCCGACAGATACACACAGGAGACTGCCAAAGGAAAAAAACAAGCCATTTAGCTGAACTGTGACCATGGACTTAAAAGGTAAATAGGAAAAGGTAGGCTTGCAAATGCTAAAGGAATCTGATTGGCCGAGTAATTCCAAACAACATTTTTCAAATTTGTTAACTTTTCCAGCCAGCTCACCTAGCGTTAGCATTAGCATTAGCTAGCTGATTGGGCACGATTCAGCAAGGGCGTTGGCAAATGGGGCATTCGCACATTTACAGTAAGTGTAATGTGGCAGCTATTCATATTTTGAATAGGCTAAGATCTGTTGATTTTATTCATTGGGAAGTATGTGAAGTTTAAATAATAAATGTATTTCCCGCTTACCTTGTATCTTTATAAGTTTGCTCCCCAAATTTAAAATACACTGCCCGGCCAAAAAAAAGGTCACAAGCCTGTGGGGGCAGTGCTATGATCTGGGGTTGCTGCAATAGGTCTGCTCTAGGTTCAGCAATGTTATGTGCCCAAAGAATGAGGTCAGCTGACTATCTGAATATACTGAATGACCAGGTTATTCCATCAATGGATTTTTTCTTCCCTGATGGCACGGGCATGTTCCAAGATGACAATGCCAGGATCCATCGGGCTCAAATTGTGAAAGACCGGTTCAGGGAGCATGAGACACTATTTTCACATATGGATTGGCCACGACAGAGTCCAGACCTGAGCCCGATTTAGAATCTTTGGGATGTGCTGGAAAGACCTCAATACAAGATCTTGGCAAAAAATGAATGCAAGACAGAAATAAATGTTGTGACATTGCAGAAGCTTGTGGAAACGATGCCAGAACGAATGTGTGCCGTAATCAAAGCTAAAGGCGGTCCAACGAATATTAGAGTGTGTGACCTTTTTTTTGGCCAGGCAGTGAATAACAAAACCCATGTGTGTACACTTACTTGAGCATTAGCGCTGATTCTGATTTTAGCTGCTTATCTTGAGAACCAAGAGAACTGTATTTTAGTTAACAATCAAGTAAATACAGAGAGAGATAATGCCAGGCTAATGTATAGGATGAAATGTTATCTACAGGACTTCCTTTAACCATCTGATAGATGAAAAGAAAAACACTGTTAAGCATCAAAGCAGGCAGCAAAGTGCATTATGTAAGACAGTTTAAACTCCACAATAAAGTGCAGCCTCATCTGCACATCTGCAGTGAAGTATTTTTACGAGGTATTGGGGACAGGTTTATTAGCTTTCAGTAGTTTTAACAGATGGCCAGTGTGGGTTTAGTTTAAGAAAGGCCATGTACATGTTGAGACATTGAAGCAATATAGATATGAAAGACTTTTGGCAGATAAGTGTCACTGTCAAAGTTATGAAACTGACATGAATGATTTGGTGATAGAGAAAGATCATAACATTGGGCTTTACCACAGTGACATACAGTACAAGAGATAAGGCAGGCCCAAGGTGTTTAACGTGGTTACAAAATATTGAGAGTGTAAGTACGTCTTCTAAATTCCTGTCAGTAACATCAGAGAGTTAAAAAGTGAAGACTTGTTTTTCTACAGTTTACAGGTGTCATGATATTTGAACTTGGCGGGGTCATGTTAGACTTCACCGCCGTTGAGTATGAAGTGAGCAGAGTTAAAGTGAGTACATGAATGTTTGATTAATGGTGATACGTTGACAATTTTATTATAACCAAAGTTACAAGCAAAAACAATTGCCAGAAAAAACAAGCTCTTCTTATCTTTAAATATGTCATATATTATTAGTTTGTGTAATTCAAACCATGTAAAGGGAGTCTAAATAGCTCCAGGAGCCATGGAAAACTTTAACAATTGTTATTTAGAATTGTTGTCATTCCTGAGTCCTTACATTGACATGTTGGAGAAGTTAATGTTGTTTTTCCTGTCTGTAATATCGTGGGCCGTGGCAGTAGGGTTTGAGAGCATAATATAGTGAACTAACTTACTGACAGTTGGATAGAGAAGCTAGAACTAAACAGACAATTGAATGACGAGTCAACAGCCAGCTTTAAATTTATTTTTTGCCTTTTGCTTTTAAAACTTTGCCTATTTTTTGTCTTTGCATCAAACATATAATTTTCACCTAACCTAATAACAATAAATTAGGTACATTTGAGACCATATTGATGCTAATTGATGCCCATTTTGCTCGTGATTTATTTATCATAGCCCTTTAATTCTACTATTGATTACACAATGAACTATTGTTCTTCCATCCTCTCTCTCTTCATGTAGCCAAGATTAGGGACCCCAAAATCTCTCCCAACACATATCAGCAAACTCAGATGAGAAAATGTTCCATATAAACAAAAAGAATCCGGTTATTATTATCACATTTTCTAAACTAAACAGGGCGTTTACTTTTGCATCAACTGGAGACCAAAACAACACACAGCAGCACAGACAATGAGGTCAACAGATATCACTGTATCAGCAGGAAGAAGGATTTGCAGATGTCTCGCCTATTGTGTAAGTTGTTCTCAGGATAAGAGTGCCATGCTAAAAGCCTAAACTGTAACCCAGGAGCCAAGAAATCCCCTCCCTACATTATCCTGCATGGCATTGGTACAAAAGTAGCCTGGGACGCAGCATGGGAATAGCGAGATAGATGAACGTGACAAAAGAAAGATGGAGGTGAGCCAAATGGATGGAGGACAGATGAAAGTGGGGGTGTGGGTGTGTGTGTGTGTGTGTGTGTGTGTGTGTGTGTGTGTGTGTGTGTGTGTGTGTGTGTGTGTGTGTGTGTGTGTGTGTGTGCCTCCAACAGCTAAGAGAGAGGGAACATTTCCATGATCTTCTCTGGACGAACACAGTACAGTCATTAATATGCCAAACATACATAATGTTGTGAACATGCAATGGAAAATTATTATCATACATATTAAAATGTTCAACAGGGTTTAAGAACATTAAGGTTTACATTTGAAGTCTAATCACTGCAAAACTTCTTCACTTAAGTCCTTTTGTCTGTTATAAGCCAGGTTTTTATCCAAATTTAGTTGAAATGTAATACACTTTTTGGAAACGAAAACAGCTAAATTATGCTTTGGTTATGAGGATATTAAAAAGCCGGTTTGACAGTCATAGTTATAATTCCTTTTTTATTTTTACATAATGGCCTTATTTTTATTATATAAGTTGATTCGTAGAAATAGATCAAAACAATGCACAACAAAAAAGGTAGACTTCCATCCCAAACCAGACTCAAATCATTTTTGCCCAACATGCGCTCCTTAACACATCACACATCTCTCCTGAGCCTGAGAGCAAACACAAACCAGACCTCAAAGCATTTACAGCATCCCTATAACCACCAACACAGCCCACCTCCTTCAGCAGAGAGACAAAAGCTCCACCTGTTATAGAAGAAAACTCAAAGCCTTCACGGTCCCAACCAGCTGCGTTGTAAAACCATTTAAATCCCAGAGACAACCCCACCGTTCTGTTGGGATTCATCGGCATTTAACAAAGCAAATTCCACAAAAAGATAGCTGGAGAGAAAGAGACAGAATGACTGACAAAGAATGGATGAGAGAGAAAGAATGAAAAGGGAAAGGTCACGGCATACGTAGCACTGACATAACGGAACGTCTCGTCCTTTCCTGAGCGGGGCCCTCGCTGTGCAAACAACTTTGAACAGTCAAAGTGTGAATCAAAAGGGAGATGGTAAAATGCTGCTTACCCCTGTTAAGACCTGTGTTCACAGGCTTGTTAATGAACACTGAGTTCACATACAAATGCTGTTTCCTGGTAAAAACAGAGTGACAAAGAAATTAACGAGGATGGAGGACAGGAAGAGAGTTCAGGGGGACAACGTAACGAGGATCGAGCTAAGGGCCATGTTTTAATAAAACCTGTGAAGTCAGATGTTAAAGAATCATTGAATGGTTCATGTTGGCACACACCCAGAGTCCACAGGTGAAAGTCATGGCTCAAAGGTCTGGATGAGACAGAGGGGACACCCGCATTGCCGAGTGTGTAAAGGTGCAGATGTTGGAACTTTATGGTTGAGAATTTGATTTATTCACTTCATAAAACCAATTTTTTACATTTATTAACCAGGAAATTGACGTTTGGACAGATTTTACAGCTTGAATAATAGTCGTACACCTTCAAAACCCCAATCAAATTCGATTTCAACCCATTCCTGTCAAACATAGCGTGCAGTTTTTTCTTTATTCTGTAAAGCATTAGACTGTACAGTACATAACCTTCTCAATCCCATAACGAGACCAAGGTTTTAGGACCATTTCCTTCACCAAGAAAGCTCACAGAGTAGTGAAACTCAGTTAAGGGTTAATGCCAAGCCTTGTCTACTTCGGTATGATTGTCTCAAGCACAAACAGGTGTTTCCACCATTAGACCTTAGAGAGGACACGTTCACTTCTTACTCAAAATCAACCTTCAGAAAACAGGCTGTTTATGAAACAACCATAAAACATCCATAGACCAAATCTTGTTAAACATTTTCATAACATTTATTTGCCCCGTCACTTTTGTGTAAAGAGCTTTAAAGCGAAGTTCTCTTGATGGTACCGTAAATATAAAGTTTGGATGAGCCTTGTACAAAAACCTTTAACTGGAGTTTTGTCATCTATGCGAGGTTGCCAGTTGCTTGACTTAACCCTATAAAAAAAAACATAATATGTCATCGATGCTAAGCAACTCGCTTCATATTTAGCATACAAACATGAGTGGTATTGATTTTCTTATCTAACTCCTGGTATTCCAAATGTAAACCTTTCCTTTAATTTAAAGCAATTGCCAGCCAGCTAAAATATGTTAGCAGACATTCATTGTGCTACATATTAGCTATAGATTTAGCTGATTTTTAATCATCAGGACAAAGTTTCTGCTTTGGCGATAAAATAAAAGAAGGAAATTAAATATCATTTGCAGATTTCCGTGTAATTTTGAAGCGCATTTATATTGCAGAAAAATTGGACACTTCCATTTGCATGTTCCATGAGTTTCCCTCTAGCACCATCCTCAGGTTGAAATGCTTTCTAATATGAAGAGCTGCCATGACATTCGCTGGTAAATTCATGCTCCTTTTGGGAATGGAGCCCTCGATCACAGATGTCTGTGTGTAGGGCAATGAAACGTAACCTGGCTTTCTCCTGTTTTGTTTTATTTAGCTCTTTTCCAGTGTGCTAGTCTGTGCTGTTCTGCTTTTCTCCATTCTTCTTCGCACCCGGCTGAAGAGGGGAAGCACCAGAACAAACCAACTCAAAAAGTCTCTTTGTCCCTCAGCGCCAAAAAACACACTTGCAGTCTTTCCTTCCTTTGTCTGTCTACCTCCTACATGTATGCAGCGTGAGCATGAGTCCTTCCCCTGTCTTCAGCTTTCAACAAGGCTTCATCTCTGTGCCCCAACCCACACAGCAGAATACCACAACAGGGCGCCATGAACTTCTCCCTCTATCCGGCTCATTCATTGTCTGGAACACCAGGTCGCCTCTGTCTCACTCCTCTTTTCTTTATCTGTCGCTTGGTCATCAAAAATCTCTCAATCTCCATCCTATTCTCCCTCCATCTAAAATCGGTTACCTCACCCAACACCCACACTACAGTGACTTCATCTGGCAGCAGCTGCAGTCAAGGCCGCAGAACAAAGCAATAATGGAGGGGAGAATTGACACCCACTGCTGTCTGCGGCGCCCGGGTGACAGGAAACTCCAGGAGGATATCAACCACCTAAGTGTCTCATTTCGGGCACTTACAAAATCTGCATCTGTGAATTTCATTTGTCACCAGTATCAACTGTTAAAGGACCACTTGTGTTGTTTGGGAATGAGAATGGTCGGACTGTCGACTCAACAAGGCCACCAACGTAATTAGTCATTATCTGTGGGGAGGAAGCTTTGAGATGTTAGATGGAGTTTCAGAATTCCCAAGAATGGGAGCTTGGTTTGGTACAGAATATAAATCTGTAATGTTGATCCCTGAATCTGTGGGAAGTCTGCTATTGAAAAGGAAATCCAGAAATGTGGGAAAAACCTGCCCAGTGCCAAATAGAAAAAGGAGGTAAACAAGTGTCTGGTGAAGAGCTGTAAATATATTTTAAGCAAGAGAGTCCAATATTCCCCTCTAGAGTGTATCTTCACAATGAGAAATCCAGAATTGAGAAAAAGAGACGGTAGGAGGTGCTTTCTTTGGATCAAAGAGATTATTTGTTTGGGCAGCCCGTGAGGAAGGTGGTCAAAAGTCTAAATTAAAGGATGCAGTTGAGGTTTCAAGTGGTTTGGGTGTTTTTCAGCTCTACAGTGGGTCTGTGTGGTCACCGGGCTTCACGTTTCACACAATGTGACTACACTAGGTCATTTTGCTTTCCACTTTTAATTTGAAAAATCATTAGCAAGTGATGATAAGGCTACAGAGAGATGGTGTAATATAATGTAAAATGATTAATATTATAAATGTTCAGAAAAAAATAATGTTTAGACCAAGACTGCCATCTGCTGGACAGATACCGTTAACTACATTAACTGTATTATATCAGAGAGCTGGTGTGATGAAAGGTACAAATTATCAATGTAATAAATATATAGCATTTCATATGAACTATATACTTGGCTAACATAATTTGTGTAGGAGTCTTAGACAATTAGTGCATAATTGTGTTTTTTTTTAACTATGTTGAAGAAAATATGTGAATACATGTATCAGTAATAGTTTGTAAAACGTTTAATAAATAACACTGAGGAACTAAACATAACCAAAACACATTAATAACTTAATTCTTGTAGGATTTAGTTTTATTACATGGTTGATTTGAACATATTTACAAAATAAGGTACACTAACATACAGAATGTGTTCTTTTTTGTGTAAAAGGCAGACTTGTGTTCAAGATTGTCAACTGCTTCTTCTTCAGCAAAGCTCTATCACAGTTTGTGTGTGTGTGCATGTGTGTGAACGTGTCGATGTGAGCGTTGTGTGTGTATTCAGAGATGCTGGTGCAGCCACAGCACTGTGTTGAGGAAGCAGTCGGCCTGTGTGTCCACTCTGGACAGAGAGTGTCCGTCTTCTGGAAACCACAACAATCTGCACGGACAAACGGATTTTAAGCACTGCCCATTGTTTTGTCTTAATAATTACAAATATGAGTCTTGATGAAGGTGAGGGTATATCAAAAGGTGTATTGAAGCTGAAATTAAACCACTTGTAGGCTGTTGTGTTGGATCAGATGTAGATGTTGTTATTTGGTGCATTTTATGTTTGCGTCGCTGTACCTGACAGGTGAAGCTCTGCTCTTCAGCGCTTTGTAGAGCTCCAGCCCCTGATGAGGAGACACTCTTCTGTCTTTGGCCCCCAGCATCAGCAACACTGGAGCCTTAATCTAAAAACAGATAAAGACACAGAAATGAAACCCTATTTAAAATGTGTGTTGTCTCGTGACAAGGTGCAGTGAATGGCATGGAGAAATGTTCAATTCCGTATTGAAAAATGTTTTCAAGTAGTGATTCAAACCATAAACAAAGTATGCGTTCATTATGGTAAAACGTTTTTATTTCAGGGAGGAGTGTGTCTGACCTGAGCAGCATGTGTGATGGGTGACTTCTCCAACATGGCAGCCAGGGCTTCAGCAGTGGGGATCTGGTCATACGAGTACTGAAGCCCCACACTGCTGTAACGCCTGGAGACACAGAGAGGAGTTAGGAACATGGGATGTGATGCAGTGGAGCTAGCTCACGGGCTGAGGAGTGGTTGTGAACATGTTTGTCTCACCAGTCCACTATGTCACTGGTGCCCAATAAAGTGGCAGCATTAATGACAGGGTTCCTGGCCACACACGCCCTGTAGAACTCTGGGTACCGACCCACCATATGACAAGAAAGGAAACCCCCGTGAGAACCACCAATCACAGCCAGTCGTTTGGAGTCAAGGGTGATGTCACTCTGCAGCGCCGAGAGCACGGCCCTCTGGGTAAACACACAAATTGATTTCAGTTTCAGGGTGACACTCGGCTGTGGGTAAACATGTCACTAATAGTGTGTTAGCATTTTACCTGTGTGCAATTATTCCTTTTCCTTCATATTTATCTCAAATCAAGTCATCAATATTTGAATTTTAATAGTATCTTTGGTTTTTTTTAACCAACTTTACTCTGCCCAGGACTTTGGGTCAGTTAGTACCTGCACATCCTTTACATCCTGCATTCCGATATTGCCGATCAGGGACAAAATGCTATCCTGGCCGAACCCTGTGGATCCCCGGTAGTTCACTAGATAGATAGACACAAAGAGTAAAAGAAGAATGAAAAGAAAAAATGAAAAGGGAAATGAAAAAGCCTCTGTTAATGTTAATTCAGGAGGATTCATGTTTTATTTGACTGTTTAACCAACATAGAAAGCATTATGGTTAAGACTGATTTTCACATAGATTTAATATACTGTATGCTCACACCAAAATGACAAGGACTACATCTAAAATCCTGTATGTATAAAGGAAATTAGACTAAATTCCCAATGCTTTTTGAAAAAAATATTGTGTATAGTGGTGTGTGTACAGTATGTGTGTGTGTCTCACCCATGAGCACAGCGAAGCCGAGTTGAGCCAGTCCAGCTGTGGTGCTGTTCCACTCAGCTGGGAACTGGGAGTGGGGGCCACCTGGGGGAGCACAGGAACATTAAAGAAAACATAATAAAATGTAGGCAATATGTTTTTCCGGACACACAGCATTCACACAGACAAGTAAACACAGACCGGGCGAGCCAACAATCGCAGCGATCCAGAGTGCCCTGACCCCCAGAGTGCCCCTGCTGCATGGCATATCCCTTCACCCTTTCTAATTCCTGTCTTTATCTGCTATCAAATAATATGCGCACAAAGTATTTGTAAAATAAAAAGTAAACACAGACCGTGGATGAAGACGACCAGAGGTATCTTGGCTTCATGTAGGCGACGAGTGGGTTTAACCAAAACAGCCCCAAAGTCTAAACCAGCTGATGAAAGACAGATAAAGAGAGAACATTTATATTGAAAGAATGCTTTGATCGTCATCATTTTCATTTTTCATTGTGTGTGTCTCACAGTAGTGTGTGTTATCCTCCTCTGGTGGTGGTGTAACATCTAGAACGGTCCAGTGGAAGTCAAAGGTCATGCCGGGCTGCTGCAGGGTTTGCCAGGTCACAGCCTCACCTGCTGAGGGGAGGAAACCCACCCTCTACACGCACGCACACACACACACACACACACACACACACACACACACACACACACACACACACACACACACACACACACACACACACACACACACACACACACACACACACACACACACACACACACAATGTGGTCCATGAGACAAATAAATACACTTTTCTTTTAGCATATTTCTTGTGTTTGTGGGTTGTCTCACCAGAGTGGGGGGTGTGTTGGGGCTGGAGCAGTAGACGACCAACAGGTCCTTCTCTACTGTCAGCAGCTTCCAACTGCCATAAACCTTTGAAAGATCAGGAAGACCTGCAGAGGGGAGTAAAGGAGGGACAGAAGTAGTGATGGAAAGTCAGCAGTGTTGGAAGAAGTAGTCAGATCCTTTACTTAAAAAACGCTATTACAAGTAAAAGTCCTGATTTCAAAATGCTGCACCCATTTTGTACCGTGACCCATCAGAATGATATAAAGAACAGTAGTTGTATCAGCTAAATGTACTTACAGTTTCAAAAGTAAGAGTACTTTATGCTGAATGAAAAATGTTCACAGTAATATATTATTAAGGTAGTTATAATATTCTATCTTTATACATGTAAGAGCATTTAAGTATTGTAGCTCAGATACTTGAAATACAGATTAGTAGTACATTACTGCACTATACCAGTGCATGGCGACGACCAACGTGATCTAGCACCTAGCAACATGACACCATCACCAAGCAACCGTCAACATGAAGACGTTATCCAGCAACCCTCAACATGGTAGCATTGCCTAGAAACATGGTAACGTAACCTAGCTACCAGCAACATGGTAATGTTACCTAGCAACATGGTGACATGCAAAGTAACAAGTATGAGTGTCATAACACATTAAGTCCAGTCAAAGGTACGCTATTTGCCTCTGAAATGTTGTGGAGGGGAAGTACGAAGTAGAGTTAAATGAAAATTCTGAAGTAAAGTACAAATATATCAGAAAGTACCTAAGTACAATACTTGAGTAAATGTACTTGAAGAACATGAAGACATGATAAACAGAAACCAACACAGAGATAAAGGTCCGTTAAAAGTCTGTAAAGAGAATTGTGAAAGGTTATACCCTTATTAAGTTGTATGAGTGTTGATGATATTATGTCAAGCACTTGTTTATCCAAATCACATAAATAAAACATAAAAGGTTCAATACTAACCAAAAAACTGAATCGTTACTATAATGTATCAAGAGAGTTTGTGTTTAAATTGGTAATGGTTCTTGGCGCTCAGTGATTCCTGTGGTGTTTCTTTTGACTTTTATTTTTGTCCCCGATGGGATGATTTGACGGCAACATTTAATTTGTTGGTCTAATCGTACCTTCCTGTTCTCTGTGGTGCTCCTGATGATGGAGATGAAAAGGTGGAGGAGGAGGGAAAGAAGGAGGGTCGGGAGAAAGAGGAGGATCAGGAGGAGGAGGAAGGTGATAGTCAAAATAAGATGGAGGAAGTGGGGGAAAAGGAGAAGAGGGAGGTGAAGGATGAGGGTAGAAGAGAGTGAGATGAAGATCAGTTGACAATGGAGAGACAGTAGCAGCAGGAGGAGGGGGAGGAAAATTAGGATGAGGGAGAGAAGCATGAGATGAAGGAAGCCAACAGGGGGAAGGAGGAGGAGGGGGAGGCAGAGGAGACACTGGAGGAGGACAGAAAGGAGAAGGAGGAGGAGGAGTTTGTGAAGGGAAAAAAACTGATGAAGATGAGGACAGATGTGAGGCAGGACGCGAAGGAGGAGGAGGCGGAGGAGAAGCAGGAGGAGGAGGAGGAGGAGGAGGAGGAGAGGAGGGAATCTTACTATCAGAGAGGGAGGTAACTTTCTTTGATTGTCTGTCCACCATAAAGAGATCCTGACAAAGAGAATAAAAACATGAATTAGTCATGGAAACTGTTATGGTGAAAATGATGACCACAAAATAATACATAAATAAATAATTCAGGGTCCAATACACATGTCAACCAACATTTTTGTAATGCACTAAGGTGCTTTGTGGTGAAGATCAATACAATGTGTGTCTGTGTATTGATTAAGTAGCAAGAGTCAGTAGTGGATTAGCTCAGGGTAGGGTTAGCTTAGCATAGTGACTGGAAACGAACGGTAACATCTAGCCTGGTACTGTCGAACAGTAAAAAATGTAAACCTCTCAAGCTCACTGGTCAACACAAATTGATCAAATACACATTTGATTAAAAATAAAGCATGTAAACATGGTTATTACCTTCCAGTTTCTGCGGGCGCTGCTGAACACCACTCTCTGACTGTCGGCAGACCAGCAGCAGGATGGCAGAGCCTCATACACACCTGCAAACTCACCTGAAACAGAGACACATGGGGATGTATGGTTTAAACTTTATTTTTCTTATAACTTTTAATGCTGGTCCTTCACCAAGCCCTCTCTCTAGATCAGATAGTTTATCGTGCTTTGTTAAAGGCTCCTTACATTTTTGACATTACAGCACTAGCATACAGTAACCTACCAGTCAGTGGTCTGTTGACAACATCCAGCAGTGTGGATGTCTTCCTGCTCCTCAGGTCCAACTGTGGAGAGGAAACAGTCAACAGTCATTGTTTATTTTATGGTTTTTTTTCATGAATGATCTTTGCCTTTTGTTTTAATTGGTACTTTTTATTATTGGACGTTAAGTCAATGTCTGTCATATGAACTGGCTAGATAAATACACTTGTTAACCGGAGGAACACACACACACACACACATTTCCCAGTTTGGGATAAATAAAGTACTTCTGAAACATACACACTCGCACACAGTGTACCTGCTGCAGACTAAGGCACTGGTTGTGAGGGCCGAACACTTGACCCTGCAGGTAAATGAGCGTGGAGCCGTCAGGACTCAGCCTAGGACAGGACACCGACAGGTTGGACCCCGACACACACTCTGGTTTGGAGAGGGGAGAACATACATCAGCTGAGCAGAGTGTGTGAGTGGGATTCAAGAGGCAAACCAATGCACTCACCACAGTTTCCATCCAGGTCGAGCTTGAATATCGCTGACCTGAAAAATAATTAACAGGAAAAAAGACACCAAAAAAAACCTATAAATTCAAATGTTTAGTTTGAGCCCTGCTATACATATAAATAACATCGTTACACAACTTAGCATTGCTCTGCTTTCTATGCTCATTTTCTTCTTCAGTTTTGATTAAGCATACCAAAATAATGACTTAAATAATGACTTAATTACCCTGCCACCAACACAGGGTAGAAATAAAGATAATATATGGATATTATCTAAATATGAGGATAGATTTTTTATTTAGCATACGTTAAAAACAAAAGAGTATATTTTATTTTTTTTACACAGAACAATATTTGATCAACAGTCAGAAATACAGGTAATGTGCCACTACAATTTATATAATTGTTTTTATAGAGCTTATTTTGATGCTTTTTCTTTAAACATGACACAGAAAAAGGACCATCTAACCTGCGGTTGGAGCAAAACCTCAGTCCAAGTCTGAAGGGCTCGTGATACCAACCCACAAAAACCACAGACTGACTGCCGGGAGCCCACAGAGCCTGAAGGACCACACACAAACGCACATACACACTATTATTAACGATGTCAATAAATCTGCACTGGCCTTTATACTGTGACACAAAGGCACACAGAGACAGTTAATCCACATGACCATCACCTGTCCGGGGGAGACATCAGGCGGGACGCCCTGCAGCTCACTGACGGAGCCATTTTGCAGATTCACCACGAAAATCACCGGAACGCTCTTATTGTTTAAAGCCTCGCCCCAGTCTTCACAGTACACGCTCCTGTCCTGTTCGGGGACAATATCACACACAAGCTTTATCATCAATTTAATAATTAATTAACTGTAAATACATTATTAAGACGTTTCTGTGTAGTTAATGACATGAATGTTATTTTGGTAAGAAATGTGTTGTACAATAGGTTATATACCTGGATTCACAATCTGTGTGTTATTCATCTCAATGCACCTAAAATGTATATCCAGTTTGTGATTTTGTGTGTGTGGTGTGTGTGTGTGTGTGTGTGTGTGTGTGTGTGTGTGTGTGTGTGTGTGTGTGTGTGTGTGTGTGTGTGTGTGTGTGTGTGTGTGTGTGTGTGTGTGCGTATGTGTGTGTGTGTATGTGTGTGTTATACCTTTCTGCATGCAGATTCTCCATCATGTGGGTTCTTGTTCTTCTCAGCCACATACAGCAGTTTTTGTTCACACTCTGACCAAGAAAGACAGCCAAACTGCACTGTAATCACAAACACACACTTCTATAAATACATGAACACAAGATAATGCATGGGTGCAACACCTCACATCATTTACAAAAGTGTAAAACACTACATTGGGTGACATTACAGGGTGAGCAATGCTTAGGTTTTTTGTTAATGATTGAACATCAGATGTTTTGTTGAGTGGACACAAGAAAAACTAAAAAAAGTAATGTATACAGTCTTTGGTTGAACACAAAAAGTCTGCCTCACCATCTTCGTACACTCTGCCGTGTTTGTTGAGAGCCGTCAGGTTGAGGCACTTCCTGATGCCATGGTGGTTCCATATCTGAACACAACAACCAAAAGAAGAACAATGTGTAAAATGCTCCAACATTAATCTCACAGAGGATACTGCGGTCTGTTTTTCTCACCTCAAGGAGCTGGTGGCCGCTTGTTTCCCTGACAACAGCCCTCTGGCCTCCAATGGGAGAAAGAGCACTCAGTGACCTGAAGAGCGGAGGAGATATAAGAACGCTGGCTTACAGTCAAACTCAACACCAGGATGAAAATAAATGCTTCAGTGTTTCTGTTTGAACAGTGTACAGTATGCTACACCTGATGGATGTTTTGAATGAACGTCTTATTCAACAGAATGCACATGTTTTGAATCCTAACATCTCTTAGGTGTGTTGAATAAGACGGTCATTCAGGAGTTGAAACTAAAGGATGCAAATGAAGAAGCCCTTATTAGAAGAATTTTAAAGTTGTGTAACATTTGGAGCTCCAGGCTTCTTACACTATGTTCTGTGTGTACATACAGTATGTGTGTGTACTCACTCTCCAGACACATGTGCACAAGGTCCTGGTGGGAGGACAGTCCTGATGCTCTTGTGGTGGTTGGTGTCTGCGATCAGAGTCCACTGCTGGGAGTAGCGGAATCTGGAGCCTCGGACCAGGTCACTCTGACTCCACTCTGAGAAATGAATAATCAACACTTGTGTGATACAAACGGACAGACCGGCAGCCCAAGGGTGATAAAATCTTCAACCTTATGTGTTTTATAATATTGGCTAAAAAATAAAAAAGGAATACGTAGTTTAAAGGATCAGAAGTAATTAATTGTTCACAGACACACAGAAGTTATTATTACAAATGTACTTCCAGTAACTTTTACTTATCACTCTCATCTTGGTTTGTGTTTATTGTTCAATTAAAAATAAATGTTATGATGTTTTATGTTATTCATGATATGTCAAGGCCATCTCAGCGGCTTGAATCAGAGGTGTTATGAAAGGACATGCACAGTACAATTTCGAATAAACAACAGACAACAGCAAGGCTCAATGGTATACTCCAGCGAAACAGATGGGTTTCCCCTGTAAACCCGTTTTAAACCCTTAAGATGAGATCACTGGTGTCAGTCGCACAGCGCCTTTGACCGGAAGCTTGTCACGAGACCTAGAGGAAAGCAGGAGGTCATACTCATTCCCACAGGGATTTGATTGTCATGCAGGCTGGTGGAAATTGAAGTAATGGTCTGTTTAACTGGCTAAGTTGGTGACCTGTTGATTCAGGTTTTCATCACTCATAGACATATTAACAAAGATGTAAAAGAAAATAGCAATATCCCCATTAAGTTCACTGTGAATGATTAAGAGTTTTTCTTTTCCTCTTTTAGAAGTTTTTACATGCATGATATCTTTTAATCAAACAGGCATTAAACTTGATGTTAAATAATTATCTGTGCTATTTCTTCCATTTATGTGATGACCTTTGCACTTTGGGGTCTGGAAAAGAAAAGTAATATAGCAGGTAATAGGTTTTAAAGTGTGACTTTTCCATCATGTCTGTGGATTGACAATATGTAAATGCTTTAAATGGATGTATGGTTTATTTTGCAGTATACAAACTCTTAATTCAGGCTGCCATTACTTTTCTACTTAGTACAAAAAAGTATAACTTGCTTTAGTTGTATAATCAATTGCCTTGAAGTTCCATCATTGCGTTAGGGAATGCCACTTGTACTTTGTTAAAAGCAAAACTGACAAGATTCAAGAAGACAGAAATATTCACGCAAACAAAACATTTACTGTGTGATGTGCTTATATTCGCATGAGTAATAATAGAGAATGAGGATGGGGGGGGGGGGGACACACTTTGTTTACATATTTTGTGTTGTTTATAACATCATAACTCCAGCCAGTGTCTGGCTCTGATTACGTAGCTAGGCTGACTTCCCAGTTCTATTACTCAGATGTCCTATAAATGGCCATTATATTTGCCTCAGTTGAGAGTAAGTTTAGGAGCTGCTACTTTTCTGCCTTTGTTTCGTGGTAGGCAGTTGAGATGATACAAACGGTTTCAGTAAACGTTACACCACAGACAATGTTATAAGAGAGACTTACCTGCAGTCACGGTGTATGTCCGGATCTCTGGGAGCTGCTCTTCACTCACATGAGCAGAAACCGGAGTAGGGAACCCGCTGACCTCTCCGTACAGCCCGGTGACGGAGTCCATCTGTGGTTCCTGCCGCACATACACCCCCACATTAAATCACCGACCTGTCACACTGTACGGTCAGCACGAGAAACCAGACAAGTGCAAACGCATGCATCAAGCAATAACATTAAACCGTTCAAAGCTGCTCACAGAGTTTAAAGACTCGTTTTACAACATAAACGAGTCCACAAACCATTGAAGTTATCGCCTCCGTTGGACTTGATTCAACATTTGTTAGCAACGCCTTTACGCCACCAGCGCCTCCATGTTGAATGCATGAACGGACGATACCACTTTGGTTCGGTTTATAGGGGTGTAGTAGCGACATATGACCGCATGGGGGCAGCAGGGGGTCAACCAGATGGCCATAAACAGTGTAGTACTGTTGAGTTGGTTGATATCAAATGATAATGTCATATAGTGTATTTCTTGATCATACCAGCAATTCAGCAATGTACGTCTCAAATAAATTCACGATGAGTTGTTCAACATTTTAAAATAGTCTTTGGCTGAATGGAAGACTGTGAATAAAATGTATATATTTATCATTCATCATCATTTTTGAATTTGACAGAACGTCTGCTCCTTTGATACAAAAACACATACACAAATGTGAATTATTGAAAGGAGGCAGCTGACACTAAAGTTTGTAGTGCTCTGGTGTACATTTCTTAAGGTTATCACAGGGGTAAAATATCATCACTTTCCAAGTATTAAGTATTGATATTAACAATTGTATCCCCCACTCATTCGTTGTCCCACACATTGTAGTATTTTCCGCATACAAACCACTACATCTCCTCCGAACCACAACAAAACACAAAAGACACATTTTACAAAGAACTTGCTTAAATACTCTTTATTTCATTTGATCCTTCTTCTCGAACACCATAAGCACTGGGTGAGGCTGTTGCTCTTCACCCAGGGGTCAAACCTGGTTCAACAACAGGAACTACGAAAGCTGATGAGAGATTTTCCTCACAGTACAGAAGTCTCGAGGCAACAAGTGTGCTTTTTTAATGTAATACAAGCAAAAAACCTGACCATCATTAAAAACAACACCATCTAACTGATCAGCAGCTCCGGTAGGTGGCCTGTACAGTGTGTATTTACTGATAATCAAAAAGGTAAAATCATTCAAATGCATCATCTGATACAAGTCTTCCATAAATCCGTATGTACATTGTATCTGCATTACATGCAGATGAATTGTATGACTTTCCAACCCGCATTAAAAATATAAATCCCATAATTGTTTGTAAACTGTTCTTCGCATTTTTGATTTTCTTAAAAAAAAGAAAGAAAATCACACAGTACTGCTTCTTCAACAAATAACAGTAAAATACAATGTACCACCAGAAATGTTTAAAGATGACAATATAACCTCTTGATTGATTTAATTGTAATCATGCAAAAATATTGTTTATGTGTATTTGTGCGTTTTATTTCAAGATGTTAAATAAATCTAGTTAAAAATCACGCTCACACAAAAACACTACACACGTTTGAGTTTAGGTTGCATTGTTCCTAAAGCCAGTTTCTGGTTTGGCAGTTGAAGTGGTCACTCTGGGTGTAAAGACAGAAGTCAACTGAGGGATAACAAGGAATATGTAGCCCACAGTAGAGGAGATTATTTTGAATATATTAATGGCCCTTTTTTATATTTGTTACTGAAGTAACCAGGACTGGATATGGTCCAGAGAAGCAGCTTTATGTAGAAACTAAATTAGTTATTAGCATTTAAAAAGACTTGACTGTCCGGTCAAGCCACCAGGCAGCGGTTAAAGCAGAGTATCAGAAAAAATATCTATCAGCACCAGAGGGCCTCCACAGATCTAAAATGTAGCATAATGTGTCAGAATGTTTTCCCTTTTACCTTATTTGTGTCCATTTATAAAATTAATATGACACATTTTCATTTCTGGAGATTGTGTTTAATTAACTTGTTTCAGTCCAGTTGAAATCCATTTTGAAGGCTCTGAACTGGTATATTGATAAATACAGTTTGCAATTGTTATTGCAATTCACCCTGTTTTGTGTCAAAAACAGGTGAAAACCAGCAAGGACAAAGAGTAAACTTGCCTTTCACTGCTGGAGCTGAGAATAAATGTTGAATCTGAAGTATTTGTTTGCGGGTGAAGAGCACAAGTGAAAAAGCCCTTTAAAGAGTATGTTCTGTCTTTTTCTCTGACAGCTGAAATATGGGAGGCATCATTTTGGATCTGTTTCAATAAAGCCCCCGGAGTTCCTCACATTCACTTCATTGTCATTCTTCTCACATGATGTCAGCCCGTTTGTCCCGGACTTTGCTCCTCTGTTTAGTCCTGGCCTTGAAGGCAGCGGAGTTGAAAAGATGCTGTTGGAGAAAAGGATAAAGACATGAGTGCAACAATAAAACCTTAATAACATAAGATGCCTTTTTTTATTTATTTTGTAGCACTTTGAACAAGAAAGCAGCATAAATGCAAGACAAGGAGAAAAATGCAGCCACACACTCTGAGGTGGGCTTGTTGCAGTGTGGAGACAGAAGAGACGCTGTACCTTTTCAAATCGAGAGATCTTGTTGGCTTTGGCAGTAGCGTCCAGGATGAGGGGAGCGCCAAGGCCAAAGATGTCTCTTACTAGTGGGTTGAACTGCAAAAGAAACACATTTTAAAAAACACACTCAAATGAATAACATGGGTTGTAGAAAACTTTGAATCGACTGATTGAGCCAGCTTTTTTATTTATTTTAACAAAACAAAAAAAGTGTCCAAACAAATAAGTGGCCTATAGCTTTGAAAATCCATTTTTTACCTTCAACATCTTCTAAAATATTGAGCATTAAATTCAGTTGACTCAAGTGAAAACTCATCTTTATTACCAAATGACCCAAATGGTGGTAATTTGCAGGTTGACCGCCTTCGTGTCACCCTTAGCCAATGTCATCATTCTGGTGAGACCGCACCAAAGTATTTCTCCTTGAATCAATAATAATAATAATAATACATTTTTAGCAGAGCGGCTGAAGGCTCTGGTCCCCATAGGGCTTAAGCGGAAATGTGGTGCAGTGAGGTGGATGGAAGCAGAAGACCTAAGGGTGCGGGTGGGTGTGTTGATGTGCAGGAGGTCGGAGAGGTACAGAGGAGTGAGGTTTTGGATAGCATTAAAAGATGAGAAGCAAAATCTCATAATTTATAATCGAAATACTGGCTTCAGTAGTTTCCTGACCTGTAGATGGTGTCTGACTCCGGACTCCTGGATCTCTTTGAAGGCGTCGTATATTCTCCTCCTCGTAAAGCTGTCGATGTAAACGTCTTCTACTCCGAACCTGATCTTCTCAACAGTGAAGTCCTCACTCTGCAGGAGAAGGAAGGGGACACAAAGTCAAAGCCAGGGCAGACGTTCACAACTCGATATGAAAACGACAGATGAAAGTAACATCGTTCCCTACAGATATTGCAGCAGCAGTGAAACATACCTCTATGTAATGAAGCACCTCTCTGAAGATGGAGCGCTGTTTCCGCCGGTCGTTCTTGGCTCGGTGCTTGTTGCCGTCTGTGGCTAGACCCTTCAGACATTCACAAAGACTTTCGCTGTCCTCTACCTCAAACTCCTACACACAAGGGGCAAAATGTAACATGACTTCAAACCAGAAAATCCCTTAAAACATAGAATTAGAAATAAAGAAATATTGAAAAGAGGAGCACACCATATTTAAGGGATTGTCCGGCGAAAATTGACCCCAGGGTCTTTTTCTGCATGAAAACTGATCAAGTAAGCCCTCCAGAGAGTTTCTTTCGTTCATCAACCAGTATTGAGCTTGCCCAGAAAAACCGGGAGCAACGCTAATAGCCAAAATGGCTTACAGTGCATTCAAACGGGGCAGAACGCTTCCAAAACGGCATTTTTTAACCACTAACATTGCTCAAAATAGCACCAAACCTCTGCAGTAGCATGACTAGGGTCCCTACACATAAAACGGAGCACCAGCAACGTAGTTTGCAAACCCGAAGTTTATTAAGTTTAGTATAATTCCAATGAAAGGAGTTGCATGTAAGTTACATGCAACTCCTTTCATTTCCGTGTCAACACTGACTAGATATGAGTTTCCATGGAATTACACATTCCAAAACATTCCTCCTTGAACTGAACTCCGGGGCATTCGATAATCAACTTGTGGGGACTTTCGTTGGAGAGGAGCTGGAATGGGGGGTAGTTGGTGAGTCTTGTAAAGCAGTTCTTTTTAATAAACTTCGGGTTTGCAAACTACGTTGTTGGTGCTCCGTTTTATGTGTAGGGACCCTAGTCATGCTACTGCAGAGGTTTGGTGCTATTTCGAGCAATGTTAGTGGTTAAAACATTTTGGGAAGCGTTCTGCCCCGTTTGAATGCACTGTAAGCCATTTTGGCTATAAGCGTTGCTCCCGGTTTTTCCGGGCAAGTTCATTACTGGTTGATGAATGGAAAAAACTCTCTGGAGGGCTTACTGGATCAGTTTTCATGCAGAAAAAGACCCTGGGGTCAATTTTCGCCGGACTATCCCTTTAAGTTTGAGTGCTTGCTCCGAAACATGCCCAAATGTGTTTGTTTGTTTGTTTGTTTGTTTGTTTACCTCGTCAACATCTCGTCCCAGCTCCACCAGCAGGGCGATGGTCTCTCCCACTGCTATCCTGAAGTTGACGTCACTGCTCTGCAAACACGCCTGCAGTTTGGGGAGGTGACTAAAGGGAGAGAAATATAGTTTGATACACCATAAATCACTGTTGATTAAAAGGATTTGATCAAAATGTCATGAATGTATTTTCATGTGGTTTCTCGGCTCACAGGTTGAGCAGCACGGTCAGTCTCGATGCAGGGCAGAGGGTGACCAGCAGTGACCAGGCCTGCAGCGCCGCAGTGTGGAGCGAGGGGCTGCCGGGTTTGGGTGTGGGCATAGTTCCCTCTCGGTTGGGGTAGGACGACATGAAGACGCTCTCCAGAAGGGCCAAAGACTTGACCAGGTCCTGGTGGGGTCATTGGTGATTTTAAGAGAAAAAGAAAGGGGAACATAAACGTAAGGAGGTAGAAATAGGACATTTGTAAATATGGGTATTGTTAAGATGGTTCCATATCATGATTTACCATCCCAGATATATAAATCAAACATTTCATAAAGTTGTATCTTTCTAAAAGTCCTTTTACTCGATTTTATTTGGTTTAGGAAAGGGTTTTCACAATATCCTTTTTTTACTACACAAATATCATGGCCAAAAGAATTTACAATAATGATGGCAACACAATATCTATAGGAAGTTTAGAAGATAATCATAACGCTTTAAGTCAAGGTAATCTTTAACTTCAATTTGCGTTTTATCCATTTATCTTTGTTTTTCATAAATCATTTGCACTCAAAATACAAGTGTTTACTGAAAATACTGAAAGTTGACTTTAATTAAATGTATTTTGTCAACAAATTTCCCATGACTGTATTAGGTTAGTAAAAAACAAAAATATTAGGTTGAACCTAATATTTTTGTTTTCAACTTGATATTATAACTCAACTAACCCAATAAAATGATGTTAATTCTGTTGAAATAAAACATTTAATTAAAGTCAATGTTTCAATTTTTGACGTAGTATTATTATGTTAACCAGAAACCCCCCCAGAAAGAACTAGGTGTCCTGATGGATTCAGCCTTTGAATACAAGAAGTTCTCACCTCTCCTTCTTCAGCAGTACAGACATAGCAGCACATTCCCAAAGCTCTGGCACACTGATGGAGACAGATGCAAAAGAAGTCAATTAAACTTAAACTTAGACTTTTTAATAAACAAGGACAGACAGAACAAAGCTATTATTCTCCTGATCCTTACGTATGACCATTGCAGTACAGCTGCTTTTTTAAATGACCTATTTAACCTTAAAATGTCGTAATGTGTTTATGCTTTCGGTTAAATAAACTCAAAAGTGTTAAATAACCTGTTTTTGACAACAGGAGGAAAATAACTGTTTATTTGGGGCATATCCTCAGTCCTATAGGCCTGCATTTGTTGCTCCAGAATGTCCCACTGTGGGAGTGCTCTTTAAGATTCCCCTAAACATTGTCTAGTGCAGTGTTTATATGTGTTTTGTTTGTTTCCAAAACTGACAATAAAAAGCAGGCGATAAGGGCGGCATTACACTGAAAAAAACCTGAGCAACCGTAATTTCCGGACTATAAGCCGCTACTTTTTTCCCACGCTTTGAACCTCGCGGCTTATACAATGACGCGGCTAATTTATGGATTTTTCCCGCTTTCACAAGCTTCATGCCGCCAAAATGGGATTTTGAAAAAAAAATAGACAAAAAACTGAGCACCGTCACATAATGTGACGTAAATCGAGCGTGCTCAAACTTCCCATCATTCTGATTACGGAAGTCATTTTGTCACCCTCATCATGGCAAAGACACAGAGAAATGCATATGATGCAGCTTTCAAGTTGAAGGTGATCGATCTGGCAGTTGGAAAAGGAAATACCGGTAGGCACCTGCGGCTTATAGACATGTGCGGCTTATTTATGTACAAAATACAAATTTTTTTTAAATTCAGTGGGTGCGGCTTATATTCAGGTGCGCTTAATAGTCCTGAAATTACGGTATATCCTTGACAACTGAGTTTACTCAAAATCACAACCAGCCCGTCATTCATTCAGCCCAGTCAGTCAGGTTACTCACACTCTGGCGGGCCGCTATGCTGGCAGTGCTGTCAATCAGAATTGCGGTGAGGATGGGGCGAAGCATCTTGAATCCCTCTTCTGCCTCGTCTCCACCCCCCAGCTGGATACAGAGCAGGGTAAAGACGGTGGCCGCCGCTGCCTGCTCCTCCGCGCCGCCTGGAGAGAGAAGATAAAGTTGTATTTGTTGAACTGCAGCTATTGTTGACTGCGCTTACTTTGAGAGACAGAGGATGGCATGTTTTCTACAGTAGCAGGCCTTCTTTCTCTTACCCTTTTTAAGGCTTCTTTCCAGGCAGTCACTGATGGTGAGGCGTCTCTCAGTGAGGAAGTCGTACAGCACTCTGGAGGAGAAAGCCTGACGCAGCGATTCGAGACCTGCTAGACGTGTCTTAGAGCTGGGACAAAGACCAAGAGGGATTTGTGTTGGAAATACATTTAGTAACAGCCTGGTGTTTCTCCATCGTTTGCACGTCTTCCTGACTTTTATTATTTAATAAATAAAAAGATATAACCTCACCTCTTATCCATCAAGTTGTCTATACACTGCTTGAGTTTGTCTTCCGTTTCCTCCTGGGCTGTCAGCTCATCCACCTGCTCCCCTCCTGAGTCAACACACACAGGAGGCTGTTAAATCTACTTCAATGCTTCAGTTTAATGGGAATCACCACAAATAAACCAAAATGCTGGCTGCATTGAGTTTATTTGCTGAATGTCAGCACTTATTTTTATCCATAATAAATAGGATTCGACAACTTGAGTATGTATTATCAGCATTTTTGTACCAACCTGTGCCCTCTTCCACCACAGAGGTGCTTTCGCTGGCACTGCTGCAGTGGCTGAGGATATCAGACGTCAGCTCGTCATCGCTGGCACCCGACTCTCCCTTCACCCCATTTTTCATACCTGGAGAAAAAAGAAATAGTAATAAAAATGTACAAGTCACACTTTGGAGTCTTGGTTAATACTTTAGCTCTGATTTGACGTTCTAATAAAAAACAAGAGTACTGCTCTCAGACTGGGTGAAAGGTGATTTAAAATGACCTGATCTGAAAAATGAAGAAAAAAGCAATAATGAGCAACATCAGGTCAAAAATATATGTTTAAACGTTTCAAAAGAAAAAAACACCTTCTTTTTTTGCAACAGGTTTTCCCTTCCTCCGATGTTACAATACAATTACAATGTTGTAATTCTTTTTATTTTATTTGCCTCATACAGAAAGAAAATAGCTAAAACACCTTGAACTGGAATGTCATTATGTACAACCTAACAAAGCGACAACGCTCAGATAGATGAAACTTTAATTAGATGGTCATTTGGGTTGATGTTTTGTTGCATGCATTTGAATAGTGTCTGTCTGGACAGAAAACTTTTTTTTTGACAGCCATGATATGTCTTTAAAAATGACAGCTGGTTTTCTGTAGAAGTGAAAGACCAAACACTAACCGGACACATCCAAAATTATCCAGAATTTGGCTGGAGGCCATTTCCCAGCAGTGACTGATAGCAGGTTTAGAGAAGCTGACTGTATGCTTCCTCTGCTCAGCTGTCTTTCTTTGTCAGTAACTGTACACCGGGAGAGTTCCTCTTTTATGCAGACACGCATTGAGACCCTCCGACCCTTGTGCAAACTCACACATCGGGAAGAAACTGACAGTTTTCTTTCATGAAGCATTTAACCGAGACACTGACGAAATGCCGAAGACGGGACTTGTATAAATAACCAGCATGGCATATTTAAACCGTTATAGGACTGATTTGCCTGATAACTACACCTATGCAGGGTGACTTTCAAATGCAATTGTAAGCCCTGTTATTTCAATCAACGTCTCATTTTTAAATCTGGTCTTCAACATGCCACTGTCACGTTTTACTGTCAATCTCTCACAGGAGCTGATACTCTTAAAATGATACACACAGTCTGTGTGTAGTAGAACGAGTGTGTCAGTTTGTTTCACTGAACACAACAGGAGGGTAAGGGCTAAGCTAACCCTCAGGATCCTGCTGGCTCAGGACTTTCTACTGTTGGTGGGATTACTAGAGACCAAAGTGGCCATTTATCAGTGTGTACCATCCAGAATGGTCGGACTGTGTGTGTGTGTGTGTGTGTGTGTGTGTGTGTGTGTGTGTGTGTGTGTGTGTGTGTGTGTGTGTGTCTGCATGTGTGTGAATATAAGGGTATTTTTTGTGTACCAGGACATATTTGGTTCATGATGAATGTTGGCTTTCAGACAGGCCCCGACAACAACAGGAGAAAGAAACAAAGAACATTATTAAACTTAAAGTATATATATATATATATGTGTGTGAAATATTTACAGTTGGGCTCACTGGATAATAGCCTGATATGTGATCAATGCTATTAGTGTACTTGTACAGTAAAGTCAAAAGAGCTGCATGATGTGTTCCTATTAATAACTACCTAAGCAATCACATCATTATATTAAAGACAGCTGTAAAACTGGGAGTTTAAAGCCTCTTGTATGACTTTAACAAGTATATATGTTTTGTTTGAATTTATAACTAGGTGATAACAAATCGAGCTTTTCATTGATACAAGAAAAACCTTTAAGCAGCCCTGACAACCGTGCATTTCTTGTGTAATATCCTGAACTCTTTGGAACCGCAGCATGCAGCCTCTCCCTTTCACAAAGCTATGATTCACAGCTGAGATAATAGTCAAGTGAGGCTTTATCAGTCACTAATTTCCCAGTCATCATCCTTGAACCCCTGGTCATTGAACAGGTAACTCCTTCAAAGCCAAACAATCATACACACACAGCTACACACCTTCCCACGCACAGCTCAGTTATGGTGGGTGTGAGCTCCCTGCCACGACTGACTCACGTGTCTCTACTTGGCTGCTTTATGCTTACATAGCAACCACTCAGACAGCTCCTGCAGTCAGTCAGTCCCTCAGTAAGAGAATCTGCAGCAGATGGACAAATCAGAAGGCCAAGGCAAAGTGGCAGTAGCTCCCTGGCCATGGCCTTGAAGTACATACTTTAAATGGAAGACTAAATTCAGTTCCCTACAAGCTGCTGCTGCTTCACTACAACTTACTTCTCAAATGTATCAGATTCTGACATGTTTGATGTATGTAAAATATGCAAATGTGCTATATGTACTTCTGCTGAAAGTTGCAGATGTTAACTCTTAATCAACCAATCAAGTAAAAACCTACAATTTAAAGTACTGAAATAATTAACTGATGGTAGCATTTAGCCATGTGAAGTGATGTGAAAACAGGGCCAATACACAAATATATTACATACACATATCTATAAGAGAGACAAAAACTCCAGGAAGAGGTTAGAAGTTGAATGAGCTTAGAAATTCCAACAATGTCAGGAAGGGAGCACACTTAGACAGATTAGACGGAGATGAAGCGACACTACATGTAAGATGCCAGTTGCAAGTAGAAAGTTTACACTAGTACGCATGGTGACGGGGCGTTTGCTTCATGTTGGCCATGTGTGCTGACTGAATAAACTCGGACAATGTCTTGCTTTAATGCCCCTGTGCGGCAAAAGAACAAATGTGCTGTGGAAAGCCAACCAGCCAGTCACTAAAACCAGCAGCCTGGGCAGGTATCATACCAGTGAGGGGGAAGGTAATCATATTTAGTGCAGCTGGAAAAAACACACAAGAAGTCGAGTGTGAGAGGGGCGTGTTGGTTTACTGCATGCACTGTAGTGAGGTTCACGAGCATCTGGACAAGCCTCGAGTTGAACACAGAGCTGGGGTCAGGGGTCAAGCGTCGGAGGAGTTACCTTTCAGCGAGGCTTTAGTCGACAGCTGCAGCTGAAGAACCTCCTGACGAAGAGAGCCTGGAGGTGGCGTATTGGATGGAGGGATGAAAGGATGGGTGAAATAAAGGGGGTATAGATTGGAGGAGGAATAAAATGAACGGGAAGACGAGGAATGACCAAAGTGGAGAAGAAAACCATATAAGTTCATTTACCCATTCATTTTTAAACTCCGTATTGCAAAAATACTGATGCAAAATTGGGAAGCCTTAAGTTTGTTAAATATTCCTATATTCAAGCCTTCCTCTTTATTTAATGTTTCGCAGAAATATACATCCCGTGAATAGACACGTGTTTGCTTCCTGGGTGACGTCACCCTATAAAACGTGAGGGGCTGTAACATCCTTGCAAGCACATGCATGGTCCGCATTACCACCGTACCATGATATTAAAAAGGTATAGATATTACTCCCAGGCAGCAACTTTACGGCACGTAAATCAACCCTAATCGTGTGTAAATGGACTGAAAGGCCCTGCTGCGCGTGTTGTCTGTTCAATAGTTTACACCTACCTTTTAAATAGCATTGATTCTAAAAATAACATGCGGTTACCCTTAACCCTACAAGTGTTTAGCTTAAGCAAATAAGGGTCCTGAACGCAACACAAATCTCCAGTTAACCAATAAATGCATCACATTTCCTTGGATCATTCTTCAAGGATTATACACGCACAGAAACGCGAATGGTTTGAAAATAAATGGCACAATCACACAGAATGCACTGCTAAGCTTCTACACTAATTATAAGCCACCTGGCAGACAGTAAAACTATATACACTAGTCAAGCAGCTAAACTTAGAGGAGCAACAGGCTGCCTCACTGTTTTATCAGTAATGCCATATGGCAGAGACACAGAAACTGCTACCGCTAGTTTACTCCAAATGTGGGACGACCAAGCTTTACGGCACGTATCTGCACGTAATAATATGGTAACTGCCATAATAAATCCTTATATTCATGCGGGTTTCCTGTCAGGAGAAGAATCGTGAGTTATTATGACCTCTACTGCTATACTTACCAGGCTTGCTGGAGCCACGTTTCCCCTTTTTACTCCGTGGCATTTCGAGTAGCGCTTTGGTCCACGAATCACAACAAAGCTAGCCGATGTAAGCAAGCTAAAGTTAGCCTGTCTTCAGTCCAACTGCCAACAGATGTGACAGTCGGCGTGAATGTGGCAGCAGCAAAGTGATGAAGGTCTCCTTGATTTATCTTGACAGCTGGGTACAAAGCTCCCAAAATTAGAGCTGTTCTCACACTTTTGTTGACACTTTGGCTAACGCTGGCTAGCTTTCTTCCTGAGCACCAACCACCAGCGCGTTCAACAACTCCCAGCTTTCTCCAGTCGTGGAGAAAAAAAGAGTTGTCCGGATGCGAAAAAGTCACCTCCTTCAACGGGGTTCGCTATGTATTATCTATGATTGTCTCCCGGTAATCTATATCTAATGCCAGGTGGAGATATAAATGTTTTTCCAAAGTGTTTAGGACGGAGTTGTGAGCACGCTGTTGTCGCCAAGTCCACCATCTTCCTCAGTAACTGCAGAACTAACCGGTAGCGCGGGTTGCCAGGTTGGGTGTGTGAGCATCCCCTGTTTCCGGTATCGGAAACTGACCCCATACATAACGTCATCTAAATAAGTGATTTTATTTTAAGGTGTTGGCCAATGGGTAAGTAAAAATTCTGGATATAAATATAAATTTAGGGGAAGTGCAGTCAGAACTCTGATGATTTTTACATTATAAGAAATGAGTAATATATATAAGTCAAATGAATCAAATCAAAACTTTACTTTGAAATGTTTTTTAAAGAATACATCAGAATACTGACATAAAAGTCACAACTTAAAGCTTGTTTTCATTAGTCTACCAAACTTATATGTGCCACTTAGATTTAATTATTAATCGTGTTTCCTATCTCTTTCATATTGGAAGTCAGTCTGACTGACGCGGTCACATAGAAAGAGAGACATTGAATCAATGTTATTTGGTTATTTCAGTAAAGCAGTGTGTACATGAAAACATCTGATAAATATCGAAATCAACCGTGACCAAAAAAGTACACCTTTAAAACAAAGATGACAAGAACTGACCACCTATAAATCAGTAGTTTTATTTCTATATCAAGAGTGTTATTTTTTTTACAAAAAATACATTCAGAGCTTAATGCTCAGAGACAATAAATGACATTTCATTAGTTGCTAGACAAAACACATTTTGACAATTATCATCTTTTCAAGTGAGGTTATCATTGTACCAAATTTCTCTTTCAGGTGCAATATATTGTAAACAGTCTGGTTATGTTTGAAATTATGTGGATATCTAAACAGAACCCTTTCAAAATCCCTCCAACATTTCTGTTAACTAGCATATTTCTGATGAGGTGTTGGAGGGATTATACGCTGATCATGTTTGACAGCTCTTGATCAAGCAGTCAACGAATAACAATAATTTGCATTTTAAAAAAAGACAGTAATTTAACATCAAACGAGCCATTTGGTATGGCTTTGTTTTGGTCCAGCGGTATGAGAGTAAATTATTTCATGTTTCATTAGCAAAACCTATCTTCTATAACAAAAAGCTAATTAAATGAGTCCACAGTTACAGGTTTCTTACTGAAAGTGCAGTAAGTTGGTTCAGTTAACCTGCGGTCTACCTTTAAAATACAAAAATAACTTGGTCTGCAAACCGTGATAACAAAGTATCTTTGCCCCTACAGTCATACATACATTCTCATACTCAATAATACTGTTTGTAATTAATTTCCAGCATGCATACTGTCTCTAAAAGTTTATCATTTTTGATTATTTTCTCTTAGAGGACATGCCAATGAAGGCTTTAGGTCTTCCATTGGTATTGCATTGCTGGAGGTAAACAGGGGTACGTCATTGGTGAACATGAGACAGAGTGGAGGAATGGTCCAATGTGAGTGTATGTATCTTATGTGTGTGTGTCCCTCCTATCCAGAATAGTAGTTGGTGGGGACGAAGGGCATCTTGCTAATGGTGGCGGGCACAGCTTTTTTCCTGACCTCGACCTGGATGGCTGTTCCGTTCTTAGCGAATGCTGAATCCACGTAACCCATGGCAATGTTCTTTTTTAGGCAGGGAGAGGGGCAGCCGCTGGTCACCTCACCTAAAAAAACATTAAAGAATATGTTATGCATTTAAAAATCTGTCTGTCATTTATTCACTTGCTCATTTGCGAACGCTGGGAATGGCTATGTACTTTAAACTGTAAGGCTTTTAAAAAAAAATGTATATTCACAATTTAGATTACTTTGCAGGCGAAACAACATATGAAAAGAGGTTACAACAAAAATAATAAAACTGAATTATGTATAGTATTTAATGTGAAGTTAAACTGAATATTCTAAATAAAATGTGTACATTGATATGTAAAAGCCACAATGTGCAGAACTGGAAAATGTGTGCCCCCCTAGTGGACAACAAAGAAAGTACAGCACTGCTTGTAGAAAAAAGTTAAACAGAACTACATTGTGGCTTTAATATTGACCTTTTTTCGTGTGCTTTGGTTATTTAAAACTTATTATTAAAATGTGGTTTATGATAAATGCTGTTCACTTGTTTCCCATTTACTCCAGCAGTGATTTCCTTTCACTGGAGTTGTACCGTTATTATCTGAAATACAGAGGCACCACAGCCCTCTCATGTCCACCACTTCCACTGTGTTTCTGACCTATGACTTTTCCATTAGGGCTGAGTATAGGTGTGTGTTGTCTGACGGGGGGACCGGTGGACACCAGGCCAACTCTCTTCCTGGCTGTCTTGGCTTTTATCTGAGGTACAATGATGTCAGCGCCAGGGAAATCCTTTGTTTGGCGCCGTCGCTTACCTACATATGAGAGGCAAAGAAATAGAGTCAACACACAGAACAGACTGCAGTGTTTATTCAAAGCTCAAGTAAAGTGTTGAATTGTTCATGTTGTGAAATGTTATGTTGAACAGATAGCTTACTCTGGGTTTTTGGTAGATTGGTAGGCAGTTGATTAGATTAGATTAGATTAGATTAGATTACATTACATTACATTACATTAGATTACATTAGATTAGATTGGACCGGAGTTAAATGGTTAAATGTTTTTTTCATACAATATCTAAATCATGTTCTCATACTTAAATGTCACAAGACTAGAATTAAGTTGAAAATATAATAGGTTTAAAGGTAGAGCAATTTCTTCATCTTCTGCAATGTGAAATCTGTTCAGTTTCTGTGGTTCAATGTCAAGACAGTTGTCGGAAATTCATTCTGTCTCCTTTATTAAAGGTATAGAAAAGAAACGTTTTTAATAATTGAATTTTCAGTTTTTAAACCACACAATATTGTTGAGGTCTAGTTATAAGTTCTGTTAAAAGATTTACAGTGTCAATTTATGACCTGCTTATTTTAAGTTTAGTTTACAACCCTGCAACAACTAATGTTTACTTCAAAAATCTATATTTTTTGAAATAAAGAAATGTTTATAAAAAATATTAATTCATGGCCAATATAATCTTACCAATGGTCCAGACTAGTGTTCCCTCCACAGGTGTGGTGGTCTCATCTATGTCGTTGCCATAGAGACAAAGCCCCGCCTCAAGTCGCAGACTGTCCCTGGACCCCAGCCCGGCCAGCTTCACCTCACTGTGAGACAGCAGCTTCTCCGTCAGCTCCACCACTCTGGACGAAGGGACAGAGATCTGCAACATACAGGCAGAGACAGAGTTTATAGCTGAGAAAGCAAACCATTTTTGTTAAAGAGAAGCAAACTAATTCAATGTCGCTTGGAATCCTCCTGGTCCTTCTCTATCTTACTTTTTCTGTTAATAATCTCCACCTCCTCACAATCGTATTTTGAGTGCAATTCATTTGCAGAAAAATGACAAAGCAGACAAAAACTCACTTAAAGATTAGTTTGACTGATAAATCCTATTATATTTTCTATAGATATAATTTTGCTATTGTGAACTCTGTTGACCATGATAATACTGTATTGAAAATCTTATATAATGAGCTCTAATTTTGAACACATCCTTATCCTGTCTTAAGGATCCTACTGACTTTCCCTTGATTATTCCTCTGCTGCCAACGTGAGGTTCACATTTGTGTTATTGAGAGATATGTTTTAAAGAGAAATCTGATGAACATCTACAAACGTGTGATAGTATCATCTTGATTAATTGAATATTTTCTCAATGTCACTGTCACACAAAAAAGAGCGGTGCTAACCTCCACCCCGTCCTCTCCAGTGTATCCACAGCGGGTGACCCTACAGCCGGGAATACCGAACACAGTGGCCAATGTGGAGTTCATGAAGGTCAGCTTACTGAGGTCCTCTTTCAGCCCCTGCTGGAGCACCTGAGCCATGGAAGGACCTGACAACACAATAAATTATTTACATAAACTACAATCTGGGGAGCCCGACACAAAGGAGGTCAAATAGATTATAGAAAAGGGTTCAGTGAGCGGCAAAGACAGCAACTGAGATAATGTAACAAAAACTGGTGAAAGAGAGAAATTATACAGAAGGATATAGGGAGAGAAACAAAAAGAACAACAGAATAAGTAGTGAAGGAAAGCCGTTTTGACCTTGCACGGCGATCAGTGCTTCATCGAGGAACTCCATATCCACGTCAAGACCTGCAGCTTTGAACTCTGCCAGTCTGGCCTAAAGGACATGAACACACACACAAGCATCAGTGTGTGTACTACAATCCCAACCTGTCTGTCTACAGACACCTCTGTCCGCTTTTACCTTCATATGAGCCGAGTCCTTGTCGGCACAGCCCGCGTTGGAGACAACGTACAGGTAGCCCTGGTCTGTCCTCGTCACGATGAGATCATCAATAATCCCCCCTTTTTCCGTGGTGAAGAGGGACAATGTGCCCTGGGGGTGAGGGAAGGGGAGAACAAAAGATGAGTGGGTGAACACGTTACTTATGCAATCCTTACTTATGCTCTGTTTACAATAAATGTGTGTCAGATGATCGAATCATTCTGTCTCTTTATTAATGTTCAATAATACTGTCTGTAAATGTTTTTTTTATGATCTTTTACTTGCCTGAATTTTTATACTACATTAAGTTGTCAGTACTTTATTTTTCTGTAACTCATAGGGATTTCTGTGAATTTAAGAGTATTGCTTTAAAAACACAAAAAGTTGGAAAATGACACAAAAATCTGTCTGAAAACTGAGTTTAGAAATGTGTAGTTTTCTTATCGTCCTGCGGTGTTAAGCATATACTGAACTGCGTCACAACATGTTTTTTGCTTAATACAAGTACTCTCTTTTCATTTGGAAAAGCTACAATCATCAAAGTCTGAAGTTGCCGTCAGCTCATAGTTTTGGTGTACAGGCTACAGGCAGGCAACTTTACTGCTTATTCTGGAGGAAGCCACTTTACACTACCAGACGCAGGTAACAACTAATGTAACATATAATGGAGCATTTAGCAGCTAAAGAGCCACATATTTCCCCCATGAGTTGACTAGAGCTAAAAGGAGAGTGAATAGTGAACTAAAATGTATTACATGGTCAAAATTCTCAACATGAATGCAAATGTATCTGCTGAATGTCTTAATACCCCAACTTAAAAACTTGAAAACATGTCGATGTGGTAAAAAAAAATCAGTCATGCAGGTTCAAAATGAAACAATCCTCCATCTTACCTGGTTGTCCTTGAGCTCTGCAATATCTGCAACGACTAGAGACTCCATGAACTTGACCCTGTCCTTGCCATGGACTTTGGTCTGAGAGAGAAAAGCCAAAAGGATATATTTGAATGCCAAAATGACAATTTCTCTGGTGAGTTGTATTGTGGATCAAACCAAATCTAAAAGACAAAATCTTTATATCTTATTAAGTCATATCTTGACTTTGATGATGTGAACTTGTGTTTCTTAACCTGTGTTCACTTTGTGTAGTGTGTGTATTTGTGTGTGTCCGTGTATACTCGTCCCACCTGCAGCATGTGGCTGACATCGAAGATGGAGCAGTGCTCTCTGGTGTGCATGTGTGAGGCGATGTGACTGTCTTTGTACTGGACAGGCATACTCCAGCCTGCAAACTCCACCATCTTCCCCCCCTGCTCCCTGTGGAAGTCAAACAGCGGGGTCTTCTTCAAGTCAGCCTACAGGAGATAAAAAACTTTACTGAGTGTACAAATAAATAGAAACACAGGGAGCACAGAAAGTAATGTTTAATATAATAATAATAATAATAATAATAATAATAATAATAATAATAATAATAATAAATTGTTGAACTCATGCATCTTTAACGGTGCAACAATAAGGATTTTAAAATATCTATGCCTATACATTGTTTAAATGTTGTCCTAATTTTAACTCTTTATAATAAATGTATTTTCTTTTAAAAGACAGGTGAGTCCTTTCTACGCTACTATGACCTTTTCTTTATTACTGACCTTTGAACCCATCAGTTTAGGGGGCTTATCAGTACAGCAGCAGAAATGCATTATGGGGCAGAGTGTGTCGGCACTTTACATAACACTCAATGTTTTTTTACGAAATTGTTCAAGTCCAAAGTCATCCATTATTTGGAATGAACATAAGAAAAGTGGTTGTGTTGGTTGTAACACACACACACACACACACACACAAAAACCTAGTATACATATCATGTTGTATGACAGTATAGAAAAAGGCCACACAAATAAGAACTTTATCTTAGAAGCAGAACTGAAACATTTTGCCTCATGTCACTGATCATTCCTCACGTCCTCTGTGAGTGCAGGAATGAAATGAGTGAAGACATTCCTGAATGAATGCATGTGTGAATCTGGCCACAATTCCCAGACACACATTGAGTAACAGAGACATGCTGACAGTAGAATCAGTGACTCGTGGTTCTAATATAATCCTGTTGTGCAGCTCAGTGAAGTGAAGCAGGCAGGATGGCAGTCTGCTGGGACAGATGTACATTATGTCTGCATGAACTGACTGCTGCTGCGACACACTCTCATGTAGTTATTGTAATATGCAGTCACACTGAAAGAGCCAGTGGTTTATTCTGAGGTTTTCTGGAGGAACGTGGAAATATCCTGGACAACAAAGCTCCAAAATCGATACCAATTGATCTGAAAAACTAAATATCCAATATGGTCCAGGAAAATACCAAACTGAGGACAATTAACACATATTATATGACCCAAGCTCTGATACAAAAATAAATTAATGAGAGTATAACAGCGATATCTAAGGGCCACAGAAAGTGTACAATAATGGTAGTAGCCTATGGCAATGTTAACATGACACAAAATAAAATATCATCGTCCAGTCAGATATCTGTTGAAAAATAAAGCATATGCACTTTGATAGAGGTTTACCATGCAGCGACACTTACATCTCCGCTTGAAGCCTGCCTCCTCCCTGCACAGCCAGCTCCCCCTACCCGCAGCAGACCCTGGAGGTCCCTGGAAGCCCGCACTCCTAGCCCCGAACCCCCGACTCCAACCAGCAACCGAGCCCACATCATGCCACCCGAGTCCCCGCAAAGTCTCTCACAAACACGCTGCTGAATGAAAGGGGAACAGTTCCGCAGTTACTAAACTCTGTGCAGTAGTCACTCTGGAATTTCCTGCACTTCTGGCAAAAACACATGAAGCGAACGTATATGGAGGAAGGAGCAAAGCCTTGTGGGAGATGTAGTTTGCCCTGCACAAGTTCACACTGTGATGACTCGATCTTCAACGGACCTAGCAACTAACATCTAAGATACAAGACACGATTGATGTAAGGCAGAGCTGGGAGAAGTACTGAGATCTTGTGCTTGAGTAAAAGTAGAAGTACAAAACTATTAGCATCAAAATATACTTAAAGTACCAAAAGTAAAGGTACTTCTTATGCAGATTGGTTCATTTCAGAATAATCTGATATGTTTTGATTATAATTATTGATGCATTAAAATGTTATCAAAGCTGGTAAAGGTGCTGCTAGTTTTAATTCCTTTGTATACTGCAGAGGAGAATGTGGATTCAGTCCAGGTGTAATTGAAGTCTTATTTATTTTTTATATTTCATATCATTGATCTAAATCTGCAAAGTAACTAAAGGTATTAAATAAATGTAGTGAAGTAAAAGTACACCATTTACCTCTGAATTTTAGTTGAGTAGAAGTACAAAGTAGCATAAAATGGAAAAACTAAAGTTAAGTAAAAGTATCTCAAATGTATACTTTAGTACAGTACTTGAGTAAATGTACTTAGTTACTTTACACCAAGAAACTCAAACTTGGTCAACTTCAGCCAATAATGCTGCAGGGTTTGCCTATGTGCTCCAAAGGTAGTCCGAATTACATAAGCCAATTCAGCACCAAATCACGAGATTATAATAGGTTGCAAAATCAGGAAGTCCAAAGGACGGACAGATTGAAGGACAGAGGGAATGACAGGCACAATGTAAATGTCTAAGTGTAAAAAATGCCAAATTGCCTTTTCTCAATCAACTCCTGATGAAATCAGGACATTTACTCTCATTGGTCATGATTTTGTATTCCTGCACGTAAGAGCTGTGTTTAGTCAGATAGTTAGCCCACTAAGTGTGTGTACCCAATGACATTTGTCCATGTGAGTATTTGTGTGTGTGTGTTTATCCCAAGGTACCCCATCATGCCCTCCACCTAGATCATTGAGTCATCCTTTGGCCTGAGGAACTATTAATACCCCTAAGCCTCTGCTGCTATTTCGGGCCTTGGGGCCTGCAGGGTTGGGTTTTTGTATGAGCACTTTTCTTGGGAGGGGGTTGGCGCAGGACAGCTATGGTGGGCTAAATCAGAACATGGGTACAGACAAACAAACTTTGTAGGAGGTGGTGGGGGTGGTCGACAGTTGCTCAGTAACACACACATACATGCTCACAAGAAGGCAAGACGTGGAGTTTCCCTTTTGTTTCCAACATCAAGGATTTGGATATCATTTCATTTCGGTTGGGTTACTTTAGTCACTGTGTGGCTCCTGGATGACCTGTGTGGATATTTAATGTTTTAGCTCCTGTGGGTGCAGACACATGTTTTGGTAATCGAGTGTCAGACTGTGAGGACACCGTGTCAAAGAGAACTGCGGCATACTGACAAGAACAAACAAGCAGACGCCCATAAAACCCAACACTGCTCCTGTTCTAACAGACGGTAAGTGGGAACAGGAGAACAGTATTCTTGTTTTATCTGGTTTGGCTACACAGTGTCTCGAGTACAGTCAAGTAATCAGTCAGTTAATCATCCATTCATTCATTGAGTTAGTCATCACTCATAAATAGGACTCTGTCCTGTCCTTTGGTCCTTGATTCAAATTCCAGCAACTTTGTGCCTTTATGGTTTTGACAATCAGCTCTATAAATAGCTCTGATAAATACCCTTTTAAACCATTTGATTTGTCTTAAAAACAGATAGAACATATTGCTCTTTTTCATTTTAACCTTTGTCAATCTTAGAATATCTTGATTTTTCCCCTCCTTTCTCTTCAACTTTCAGAACCAACCCCTCATATCCTCATTTATATATTAATAAACATGACATTTTATATTCATATTAAATTAAACTGAATCCAAACAATTTTTTAATTAATTTTATTGATGTTAGGCCTGTAGAGACCACAGGGCATCTGCAGTAGCTCAGGCAGTGTGTTCACACACTGTCTTATTAGATGTTTTTTGTCTTTTTTTAAGAAGTTGCCTCTTATGGCTTTGAAAGATATTACTGTGGAGATCCGCATAGCACACCTTTAGTAAGATTACATAGCTTGTAGCAGACATATTGAGTGCATCTTCAACCATCGGTCCATCCCTGAAGAAGAGGCATGATGTCGAGGCCTCCATCCTCCCAGACCACCCCTCAGTTCTACAGAGTCAGTGAAAGAGATCTCACCGAGATTGAGCTTCATTCTGTTGACTCTATCAACGATCTCCACCGAACACACCATGAACACAGCAACAAAGGTACACACACATACACACACACTTTGAATACATTCACAAGGTACACACACTTTGAACACAGCCAAAATGGTATGCACACACACACACACACACACACACACACACACACACACACACACACACACACACACACACACACACACACACACACACACACACACACACACAGCCTTAAAGGCACAGAGATACTTTTTGAACTCAACTGAGAAGGAACAATCACACAACCGTTGAACCAAGCACACATTTCCAGTGACTGACTTAATGTGTCTTATGATTTCAGGGGTGAGGCCTCCTCGTCCGGCAAACTCCCCCTCCTCCAATGGGAATCTCTACACATGTGACATGGCAGCTGTCAATCAAAGAGGCCGTCCAATTAGCAGCAAATGGCAGAGCCGTCTGCAGGATATGTTAACACCAAGTTCATCGCGGGCTTACGCCATGGGCTGTGCTATCATCACGCTGCTTCTGCTCACAGTGCTACTCATCTTCTACTTTCTGGGTACATCTTTAATTACTTTTTATAATTTTCTCCTCATAATTTGAGGATATTTTGTATTTTTAGTTTGTGCTTGTACGTCTTTGCCGTTTTCATTTGTTTTGCGTTTTCCCAGATTTCAAAGCTATGTTGTGCAATGACAACAATTTTGTATTCTGTACATTTACCTCAGTTAAGACAAGCTAACAGTAGGCCTTTGTTTCCCTTCTGCCTCCAGTCCAGCAGGGCGGTGCCATCCAGATGCTGACTGAGGCTGTGAGGGAGAAAGAGGCTGCAGCCACAGAGCTGTCACTGCTGATCCAACAACTGCAGGCACTGAGACACAACCTGACAGCCTTGAGAGGAGGGACATAATATGTACAGAACACTAAACTTGGATACACACACTGGACAAGAGTTGCTTAAACATGCAGTAAAACTGGGTTTTACAGTTGATGTTCCCTGAATGTTGTCTGCGTTTAGGATTAAATGTTATTGATGTAATTGCCCTGGTAAGTGCAACAAAATAACTTTCCAATGATCTCTTTTATTCTGTGATTGTGCATAATTAAATCAGTTTAACTGGTTGCTTAAAAGACTGAGTGAATGGATGAATGTTGAATGTGATACAATTGTGTAACAAAAATAATGTATAAAAGACACATTATCTTAATCTAACAGTGGTTTCTGTATGTGGTGTCAAAAACTGACTTTGATGTCAAACACAAATGATTAAATGCAAAAAAACAAACATTATTAGTTTGCTTTTCTTTTTATTAAAACAATGGATCATTTATTAAAGCTCAATGACTCCAACCACCCCTCAAGGTATAACATATCTCAGACAAGCCATTACTGTTAGGTTTCCTGCAGCAAAAACACTGCAGTTAAATCAACATTATCAGTTCAACTACGAAAATGCTTCAAGTAACGAAAGGTTAAGAGAAAAGAAAAGTTAGAAATCATGCAAAATGTCATGAGAGATAATGTAAAAAACGTAAACTCAAAATGATTTGCTCTTGCAGGGGAAAATAGTTCAAATCGGATGTTGTCATATTTTATATTATATATGTTTTATGAAAAAATAAACACAATTCACTTATTATTCCAAATGGCTAATGTCCCTTTGATAAGAGACTTTCTATTATCTCTGTTTTCATTCTTCTTCTCTTGACACTCCTGCCCGGTCCAGCCCGGGTAGCACTGACACAGGAAGTGGTTGTTAAATGCTTTGCTATGCGAGGAGTCAGAGGGGAGGTTGATTTCATTGGGATTAAAGGTCAAAGCAAGACCTGAGGAGATCATGTGATCAGAGCTGGGACGTCGCCTGGTGCAGCGTCCGTTGCCATTGCAAAGTTTGAGGCTGCAGTGCTTACTGTCCGACCTCAAGGACTGGACAAAAGGACCCAACACAGTGTGTACGTAGTCCTTGAGAAGGATGCACTGATTCTGGAGAAAGAGGAAGGGGTTACACGCACACACATACACACATATACATAACACTCTTGGAAACATTACATACCTTGGATTGGGCAAACTTCATCTCCCCCCACAGCACCACTCCAGCAGCTCCCAGCGCCGCACTCTCCCCCAGTGTGTGCACCAGGTCCGTCTGCACACACACACACACACACACACACACACACACACACACACACACACACACACACACACACACACACACACACACACACACACACACACACACACACACACACACACACACACACACACGCACACCATTGGTTTGTGTTTGCATGAGTGTGTGAGTTTGATTTTATGATTTGCCAGAAATCCAACCTTATTCAGAAAAGTGAGAGTGTGTGTGAATGCCAGCCTGGCGTAGGGAAGGACCGGTGTGGCTTGGTTGGTATTGTTGCCATGGTGCCAAACTGACGCTACCCTCAAAGCCTCCAGCAGTCTGTGTCTGAAGAGGAGAGGAACGTCCATCAGTAACTCATTTAAAGAGTTCACCCCAAGATCAAAAATACATATTTCTCATCTTACCATATAGAAATATTTTAAACTAGATTGGGTTTGGTGTTGCATAGAAATGTTTCCTTCTCTCTAATAAAATGGAACTAGATGGTACTCGGCTTGTTGGACTCCAAGTGGCAAAACATGACATTTGAAAAGAGCAATGTGTCTTAAAACTATCATGACCCAGTTACATGTGGGAACTATTTTCTCTCTACCAAACCGCATGAATCAATGAGTGAATGCAAGTAGATGCAAGCTTCCTTCTGCATTTTGATATGGTAAAAAGAATAATAGTTCCTATAGTAAACCAGGTCATGATATCTGGAGAAGGCTTTGGCATTTACTTTTTTTACCGTATATAGTAGTATAGTATTTTTTGCTTTGAGAACCACAATCCAAGTGCCATCTAGTTATATTTGACTAAATAGACAATTCTATATATCCAAATAGCACTACAGGTAAGAGGAAATATGTGGATTTTTGATTTTGGGGTGGACTGTCACCTTAAATATCTTTGACATCCTGTGTACAAAGCATTTTGTTTGATTGCAGGGGAATAACTGTTTTTTCAAGGGTTTATATTGGCTGAAGCGGTGAGATGTGGGTGAACACTTCTTCATGTCTCTCCGTACCTGACCATCAGAGCTGCGTCGGTGGATCCTGCCAGCCCTGGTGGCAGGTAGATGCTCGGATACAGTGCGGTGGACTGATGCCAGAGCCAGGACAGATGGTCATTTTGCTCTTCGGTTCCTGCATGGCAGCGTCCTGTGTAGCTTTTATCTGATCACACATGGAAACAAGTACAAGACACAGGTTCAGTTTTTATCACAATTTTAAAAAAACCATGAAAAGCAACAAAGTATTTCAGTGTTTGTCAAACCTGTCTTTTGCTTTTGATTATTAAAGCAGGCAGGGAAACCATAAAACCCCCAGAGTCCTTTAGGGCGATCTGTGACCGCCATTCGAAGCGTCCCCTCCATGAACTTCTGAGCGTTCTCCTCAAACGTCTTCTTTGCCAACAATGTCGTGGCCCTCTCTGACAAATCCGGTCTCTCCTGTCTCACCAGCAGCTTGGACTGCCTCCGATACTCCATCTTGGTTCCAAAGTTTCTCTCCCACAATGGCCGCCACTCTTCCCAGTCGATAACAGCTAAACCATCGAAATTCGACTGCAGATAGGCGGATATCTGTGACCGCGCCAGGGAAAGGTGAGCCGAGAGGTCGCTGAGCTGAGGGATCCCTCCGTTAACGTTCTCGCCGCCTCGGGAGAGGTATGGATATTTCCCCAGGCGGTCACGGTAGAAGATTGTCATTTTCTAAAAGAAGTAAACATGTAAAACTAAAGGCCAACCACGTCTGGCAGCTTTACGATCCTTTTAGCCTCTTTTAGCTCGTTGTTTTTGCTTTCATGACATATTTAGCCCACTGTACTTAGCTTTAGCATCCTCACCAAGGCAGCAGCAGGCAACTTTATATAAAATGAACTGCTTTGATAAATTGGACAGGACAAATTTAACATCTCAGCCATCCAGATCATTTCAGTTCATCCAGGAAAACCCTGCTGCCGTAAGGCAAGAATTGCCAATGTTTTTTGGCTAATTTAAAACATATCTCTATAAGAATTTCAACCAATGTGGACACATTTCATTCATTTAAAGATCCAGTCAATGGGTGAGAAATATATTACCATAGTAATTTTCAAAAATACTATGCCAGCAGTTATTGTAATAATTACAACCAGCAGGTAACAGCAGAGCAGACTGTTACTTTCTGCAGATGCTTCCATTAACCTTATTTATATAGCAATGGCAGACAGATATACATACTAAATACTCTGTTATTAAATCATTTATCCCAAGAATATTTTCAGTTTGGACAGGGAACAGTAAAGTGGGGTCGCTCTACTTCACTGGGGTCGTCACCTGTCCCAGGAAGCGTTGCTCTCGGTTCTCCACGATATCGAAGGCGCTCAAGTCCAGGTGGATGTTGTGGCGTGTGTGGCACTGAGCTGTGGGCATGTTCCACACCACAACGAAGGGCCGCTCCCGCAGGATCGGACCTGCTGCTGCAGCCACAGCCGGCAGGGGGGTGTGGGGGAGGTCAACTCCATGGGGGGAGGCCGGTGACAGAGGGTACAGAGAGAAGAGTAGGAGGAAAGAGAGAGGGAAGTGAAACAGCACCATGGCTGCTCACCCACTGACGAGGCCTTCCTGACAGGAGAGAGATTTAATATGAAGAACGTTTCTGCATTGGGATCAAGGAGTAATAAATACATACTGTTGATACTGGGCAGCCCACAATAGTTTGTGTTGTTATTGTTTTACCAATTCTAACTCCTTGTCAGCTTATATTTGATGATTCAAAAACAGAATCAGACTCAGAAATACTTTATGTATCCCAAACTGGGAAATGTTTTTGTTGCAGCAGCCAAATAAGATGCAATATTGAAAAGAAAGACAAGCGTATACGTTTATAAATGATGTTTATTACCGGAGATGTTCACAATGGAAAGAGTTATTAGATGATTAGGACTCATCCACATGAAATGTGATTCTAATAAAGCTTTACTTCTATGGCAGTTCAACAAGGCACATTAATCCTCATGATCAAGTTTACACTTCCACATAAAAACATCAAGAATGTTGAGTTGTTGGTTTGTTAATCTAAACAAATGCCATATTTATGAATGCCATACCTTCCAAAAGATTCCCTCCAGAGGAAACAGTTTGATTCAATAGATAATAAAGCATCCAGAATGTATCCACATCAATATTACATTAATGTTTTTCACCTTTTAATGTGTGATTTCTGATACTTTGCTCGATTTCAATGTGACTTTTACTTTATTTATTGTTGTCTCTCTTTTTTATGTACCTCTGTAAAGCGACTTTGAGCACCTGAAAAAGCGCTTATAAAATCTATGTATTATTATTATTATTTCTCAAACTTCACAGAAAGTTAAATCCTTTCTGAGTTTATCTGAACTCAAGTTTTCACATCACACTTCTGTAAGGATACCTTTTGGACAATGATAAAATGCCAACAAATTAGTTTTAATGCCATAAAACCTGTATATTATAAAGATCCCGCGGATCCCGCGAGGGGAATAATAAATGAATGGTTTAATGATTCTTTTTTCTTTTTTTTTAGACAGCCCATAAAAAAGTTTGTTTTAAAGTTTCTGGGTTAGGGGCACTCCAATTCATAATGTGCCCCCTTTAGATGCGCATTTTTTATAAACCAGTTAAATCCAAAAAAGCAGCCTCTTCATTTCTTTGGTTTGGCCTGTTTTTCTACCAACACTAGTTTTGTGTCTGAGAGACCATTAATGGTGATTGAGCTTTTTGAATTTGTATATTTCTATTGATGTGTGCACAGAGAACAAACAAACACGTGTGAATGAATGTGGGTGTTTCCAGCAGTATCTGAGTGTGTGTTATTGTAGTTAAATTCAGTTGTTCATGCTAAATGTTTTGGTTAGAAATATGATTTACTTATATTCAGATTAATACTTATTAATTGTGTTACTCAAAACTGTGTTACTTTACTTTAATGTTGATTTATTTACTTGTATAACAATGTATGAATCATAACAGATGGTGCAGGCAAAGCTTAGGGGAGCAGCAGGGTGAAATCAGGTCAGACAGAAGACTCACCTACAAAGCAAGAGAATAGCAAAGGTGGGGGCTACTCACATGCAAGGCAAAGGAGAGCAGCAAAGGTGGGAGCTGGAGGCAGTCGAGGACAGGGAGACAGAGAACACAGAATAGAGGACAGGAACTGGTAAAAGGGGAGGAGGTGTGTTGCAAGGTCGTTATGCTCTGTCCACAGATGCTGTAGCGTTTGGTGTGCAGACCGGCTGCATGAGATGACACCGGGGGAGAGGCAGCAACAATCTTTGCAAGCGGGAGAGGGAAGGAGGAGCTGGAACAATGCCCAAAAGATCAACACTGCCCTAACTGTCTATTTTTGCAAGTATAAAAACTGGGCTGAGGGAAATATAGTCTGTCAGACTTCGTGCCCTGACACTCTCTGCTGTGTGTAGGGACAGTGTGGCCCAGAGCGCTCTGTAACCTGTGTCTTATTGTTTTACTTTATTAAAGCTGATTGTGTTAAATTTAAGAAGAAGGTTTCCTCGTCATTCAAAAGAACATGCGGAGCAGGTCCACGCTCCAACAGTGTCCAGCAGTATCTGAGTGTGTGTCCAACAGTATCTGAGTGTGTGTCTAACAGTATCTGAGTGTGTGTTGGTCAAATGTCTTTCATCCAGTAGATGGGAACTCCTTTGGCGTCTCTGTGGGGAGTTTCAGTCAGAGTCTGAACTACAAGCTGCCCTGCAGACTGAAGGGGAGGAGGTGGGGGGGGTATGGATGAAGGTGGTGGAGGACAAGGTGGAGGAGGTATGGAAGGAGGAGGTATGGAAGGAGGAGGTGGAGTTGACCCCACAACACAAGGTACATGAGCCTCCATCTTTGTCCGTGTTTGCTCTTGTGTGTTTGTCTCTCGACTCGGCATTCTGGAGAACCTTAAGAGCGTCTCCATGGGAACAAACGAAGTCATAGCGCCTGCGTTCTGCACAGGCGTGGACAGTACGTATCCCAGGTGGGCGTAGAAGTGCTGCTTATCGTGGGTCGTCAGGTACAGGCTTTTGAACCCTCTGCTCTTGGCGTAGCGCTCAGTCTCCTCCATCAGAGTGCGGCCGTAGCCCCTCCCTCGCTCTGCCTTGGACACTACCACTGACTCCACAAACAGGCTGCTGCTGCGGCCTACAACCAGGGACAGACGGGCGTGGCCCAGCAGCCGCTCGGCCTCTCTGTGGCCCTGCAGCAGAACCAGAAACACAGGGAAATCTGCGCAGGACTTCTGGAGGGAGTGGACGCCGGTGGATCGGAACCACGTGGATCTTTTCTGGTTGTTCAGAGAGAAGCGTTTCTTTAACTTCTCCATCCAGGGGTGGGATCTCGCAGACTTTCCCGACTGATTGTGTGGGACAGTCCGGTTCATACCTGTAGTGATCAGGGTTTAACTACAGTCAGTCTGCATTTAAAACCAACAGCTAAAGGTCAGGAAACACAGATGAGAGGAAACCGTTGCAACATGCAGCTCCTCCATGGTGCGCTTAGTATGATTTCATCAGTAGGTTTTACACAACAGGAAGTTTAGTTGACATTGTTTTTGTGTAGAATCTGACAGACGAACGATACATTTTGTGCAGGATGATCATTTAGTGTCCTGACAGGTCTTTAGTTCAGTGCTGCTGTAAGAGGAGACACATGCAGGAGGATAAAACTAGGGTGTTGATCTCCCGCTGATCTGACCTAATGCTCCCTGTTTAAACTGCAACCTTTACTACCCAGTAGCACACTGCTACAGAAAGCCTTGCTCGTAGACACACAGAGGAAAGGTTGGAGTTCAGGAGGGAAGCGTTCATCACTGTGACTAAATGAGAGCGATGTTCAGTCAGAAAACCATGCAAAAGAGCTCTAAAGTAGGGCTGTAACAAACTATTCATGTAATTACAGGATACTCTGACAATAAGTAAAATTTGGAAACATAGTAACAAAATGACCCATCATTTTTGTGAGAGGTCATTTTTGAAATTGCTTGTGCTATCAAACCAACAGTTCTAATATCATAGTGACTATGAAACTCGACTCAGTAAGATTTTTTGGTGCGTGTCCATCAATTTTCCTGCACAGTGTATTACATTTCCCTATGAACTAACAAACAATAGGCTGACGAGTAAAGCTGAGCCTGGTGGTGTGGCAATGTAGGGCTGAGCCTGGTATGGCCCACAATAACTTTAGTTATAATGTAACCATGTTACTTTTCTGTTTTGCTTCCCCTTTCCATGTTTCTATTTGTTAAATTCTGTCAGAATTGTGTTAAGCTATACCTCATGCAGTTATGTTAGGTGTGTTTATTGTTTAATGGAGTCATCCTCCTGTTTCATCAGTCTGAAAGGGGAAGTGACTTTTATCTTAAACACTGACCACAGTTTCTTGAGAAAGCCAAATTCTAGTGAAGATATCCATAAAAACTGTTGCATTTACTTTTTTGCAAATTATTAAAGCAAATATTGGTTCTAGCTATGCCCATCTTCTTTTTCTACATAAGAAAAGGACTGTGACGAATTCAAACTGAGCCCTCATATATTTCATGATGTTAAAAGTTGGCTTGAAGCACAAAGTGAGACAACATAATGTAGGAGATAGCTGCGTGGTAACCATTTGTTTAAAAAAGTGGTGGGGACACTTTTTCAGATTTAAAAAACATTACTGCATTAAGCGTCCCCGCTAACAATACATACATACTGTATATGCACGCATGCATATGCTTACAATAATTCTCTTTTTTGGCAACTTGTGCAATAACTATGCTACGCTGCTGCAAAGCGGAAGTAACAATTGCTTTACTATTCTCTATTCAATTATTACCGATATTAAACATGTTGTAGGATCTAAACTGCACCACTTGGGTTATCAGAAATACACCCAAAAAGTGTTAACAGTCCTCGAGAGGACACCATCTCTGGTGTAAATAAAAGTGTAAAATTCTTTGTTAATCGCTATTCTCAGAACATTTGTAACAAACGATGCTAATGCAAAGTGGTGGTGACAAATTTAGCCATTTCAAAAAGGGGTGCGGACATGTCCCCAGCATAAATGACGCCTATGGTGGTAACAGTTAATATTGCTAAGGCCCAAATAATTTGGTTTACTAGTACAATTATTGTTAACTCTATTAGGCCTTAACATCATCTTAAAGAAGCAGAGGCACAGAGTTGAGTTTATCTTAGAGCGGTGAAGAAACACTGAAGAGTTTCTCTATTTTCACACAGACCTTGGGTGTTCAAAGAAGAAACAATGCCATATCAAAAAAGGTTCACAAAAATGGTCAAAATACTCTATTTGGTGTGGCAGAAAACACAGAAAAAACCAACTCACCACCAAGAGAGGAAAGATGAAGCCGACCACCTGACTGTCAAACAGCTTTGAAGCTGCTAGCTACTCTACACGCTATTTCACATTCTCACAAAAAAAGGATGTTAAAGATTCAACAGGAAACTGACTCACTGACTGATAATCACAGCAGAGGACCTTGAGGTTGCTAAAAAAAAGAAGCATTGCTGTCACTTAAAATAGCAATGATGACTTCATTATCTGAAAGTGTTGCTAAGATAGCAGCTAAATGTAGCCATTATTATTAACACTACTTTTGTCCTTAGCTCTCACTTCACCTATATGGTCTCTAGAGCAAGTCCCTCATATATTTGTAAAGCCAGCAAAAACTACACTTGCCAACTAGATAATACTAAAAGGGGAGCTATGTTTTATTACTATTATTTTACTGCACTATCAACTACATGGTTTTTAATATTGTGGTATTTAATGTGTTTTGTGCTCGTCTTTTCTCTCACTGACCTTTGTTTTACTATGCCTCACACCCACGTGCACATAAGTGACTTAATCCAACAGAGGGGGCACTGTTATAGGTTACAGTAAGGAACCATTTCCTATCACAATTTAGGAAGCCCCACATACGCAGGGCATCAAAAAATTAGTTGAAACTCTTAATGTTCCTCTCCACGGAAATCTTTAGTAAAAGGCGAAAGATTTATGCGCTCTGAAGAGAAACAAGAGTGTACTGGAGAACCAACGCGCGAGCACATGACCCTATTCTTCGCCATAGCTCCCTCTGTCGCGGTGTGTTTACAAATTCTAAAAATATTCCAGGGTTGTAGGGACTATTGTTATATTTCATTGAAACATATATAAGGGTTTTTTTTAAAGTTATTCTCTAAACATGGGAATGAACTACTGGGTGTTTTTTTTTTTTTAAGTTATGCACGTGTACGTTGGTGCATTTGTCAATCAAAGACGTGTTGTGTGTGAGATCCCTGACAGAGAGAAGTAGGCGAAACACACGGAGGGGTAATATTGTTTCTCAAAGACAGGAAGCCCAACATACGCAGGGTCTTAGAGAAGCGCGTTTCACGGGGGACGAGTTTGATATAATTTCAGGAGTTTCTGTTTTACAAAGAGAGGAAGCCCCACATACGCAGGGCATCAAAAAATTAGTTGAAACTCTTAATGTTCCTCTCCACGGAAATCTTTAGTAAAAGGCGAAAGATTTATGCGCTCTGAAGAGAAACAAGAGTGTACTGAAGGCGATAAGAGAGAGCACCGGACCCCATTCCCCGTGATAGCTCCCTCTGTCGCGGTGTGTGGATACAAGTATCAAAATACATCCCCGGGTTGTAGGGAAAAATGTTACATTTCAAGGAGTAAGGGAGCGTTTTAAAACTCTGTGTTTTACTTTATTGCTTCACATGTTCGTAAGTGACTTGATGCATCATAAATGTAAGCGCGTACATCTTGAGCAGTTCTCATGGGGGGGAGACAAACCGAATCAACGTAGGACAATCCCTGCCGCTTGTGAGTCGAGCTCAATCTTGGTTGTGACAGCCAATCGCGTTGCCGTCTGCAACCAAGATTCAACCAAGAATTGAGAGCTCTGGTACAACACAGGAATGTGTTGTACCATCTCGTCTTTTACAGCTTGTTTAATAAATATTTATTATAAGTGATCTATTTCTGTTTTTTAAAAATATGTCTATTACTTATTTTCTAAAGGGAACCATGCTGTAGAAAACGGGCTGACGGCAGTCTGAACCTTATAGGCTACATTGGAAGTTACGAAGGACAAAGAAAGAACAAAGGCAGACCGTGGATGCGACCTCTTTCCCCAGAGGAAGTGATGGATAAGGCCAGAAGAGCCATAACCCAGCAACATGGAGATCCATCCAACAGAGGACACCTGATGGGTTTCTTCAAAATCCAGTTTGGTCTGTTTCGCGGGCCAAAACAAACAATTACTTGGAGGCGTACAAAATGAGCAAGTCTGTGTGTCAGATGGAATAAATCAGACCAACACTTTCTGGGTTTTCCTCGTAACTTTAGGGAAATCAAGCCACCGAAAAGTAAAAACAAATATCAATCTTTAGTAATTAACATTAATAAGTATTCTGTTGGATTTGCAGGTGATTCGTTGGGGTTCACAGTCCCGCACAGTGGCCAGACTGCAACCGAGTGGTGGAGGCCATCTTCACAAAGTTCTGTCAGCTCTACCGAAAAAGTGTGCGCTGTGACGGAGTGAGGGTCTCACGATTCAAAATGGTGACACGTATTTATAAGCACATCCGAGAGTGTGTGATCACCAACGCCAAGTTGATGACTGAGACCACCATCCAGCTCCCAGAATTCAATGCTGCAACTGTCACCCAATGGTGATACATGTGTACTTACACTGTAATACTTACCCCAATTGTTTATTAATATTGATTGTTTCATGTTTTCCAAGGTTCAGCAGGCGTTGCATGTTGCAGGAACATCAGATCCTGAAGCAGGGTATCCCAGCTCCTGACGCAGCAATGGCAGGACCTGAAAAGCTTCCTGTGGCCATGCAGAAAGGGCCCTCTCTGTATCCTGGCAGTTTGCCTCAGCCTCACATCTTTGTTCTGCCACCAAACACTGCTGGTGAGGCAAAGCTCAAGAAGGGATCAAGACCACTGGCCATCTGCAAGTCCCACCACCACCTCCATACTATGGACGTCCCTTCCTTGCACCAGCACCACCATTCTCAATTCCTTATATGGTACCATCTGTGCCTGGACCCTCACAGGTTGCGCCTGGAAGCTCACCGATGGTGCTTCTCAACATGCCTCCAGCAGCTACTCAGGCGCTAACATCAGGTCAAACTAACATACCGTACTCAAACCAGCAGTACAGGAAAAGAAAAGAATAGAGGGAACAATCTGGAACGGGCAAAAGAAAGTATGTAAAAAAGACGGACAGAATCCGTTGTAAAAAGTGCCAGGAAGAGAGGAAGCAACCTGCCCATTTACAGTACTTTGGCCATTGGTACTGTGAAGCATCAGAGAGCCAGTCCTATGAGGAATGGAGGGCGCAAAGAGGGTATGGGAAAAACAACAGAAGAGATGCCCCTTAAATGACAACATTTTGTGAGTAGGGGGAGGGTGGTTCTTTTTCTTATTTACTTTACACTTCAATTATTTACAATTTATTGCACTATTTAGTAAGTTATGCCTACGTTATTTATGGTACAATGCTGTTGTTATTATTATTATTATTATTATTATTATTATTATTGTTATTGTTATACATTTTGTTGTGAATGTTTTGGATGTTTCTGTGTTTTAACTTCTTTATAATATGTGTTATTTATCTAGCTACTTTTCATTTTCTTATATGTTGCATTGTTTATTGCACCGTTTGTAATTTGAGACTTTAATATAACATTTTAATAATTGTTGTTGTTGTAATTATTATTGTTGTTTTCAACACAAAAACAAGTATAAAACCAGTTTGGATGTTTCTGTTTAGTTTTTTCATCATCATATTTCACTTTCATTATTAGTAAGTACTATTCTATATTAAGTACATCTATTGAAGAATTGTACGATTATGTACTTACTTGCATGCTCCTTAATACTTCAACTTCACTACATTTCAGTGGCAAATATTACTGTTAAACTCTTAATTCACATAATTGATTTGACACCATGAGTTACTTTGAAGATTTTGATTCTGTTACAAAGTATAATAATATAAACAAAGACTGAATTACAAATGTTTAGTTAAGAACTTTATTGATCCCTTTATTGTATTCACAACATACCCAGCAGTATGGTAGCCTAATAATAATAATGAATAAACCTTTACATGAATACATGGAGTAATGGGAGTGGAGACCAGACAGCTGATCAGATTCTGGTGATGAGTTTTTAGCTGCCATACAAGGGAGCGAGCGGGATTCGAAACCGCGCTCGCGGGCGTATTTCGTTGACATTGTGGTTATCGAACATAGACCAAAGCAATCTCTCTTCTATTAGTGATTTGCTTTTGACACATTAGGAAGCCCCACTTATGCAGGGCATCAAAAAATTATTTGAAACTCTTAATGTTCCTCTCCACGGAAATCTTTAGTAAAAGGCGAAAGATTTATGCGCTTTGAAGAGAAACAAGAGTGTACTGGATGACTAACGCGCGAGCACATCGCCCTATTCTTCGCCATAGCTCCCTCTGTCGCGGTGTGTTTACAAATTCTAAAAATATTCCAGGGTTGTAGGAACTATTGTTATATTTCATTGAAACATATATACGGTTATTTAAGTTATTCTCTACTGAGTTTTTTTTTTTAGTTATTCACGTGTACGTTGGAGCATTTGTCAATCAAAGACGTGTTGTGTGTGATATCCCTGACACAGAGAAAAGTAAGCAAAACAACGGAGGACAAGAAGACGTTAGCTTTAGGGTAATATTGTTTCACAAAGACAGGAAGCCCCAAATACGCAGGGCATTAAAAAATTGGTTGGAACTCTTATTGTTCCTCTCCATAACCACCTTTTAAACTCCCTCTGTTTCACTGCAATGTTACATTATTCCATTTTGAAACTTGGATCCACGCACAACTCGGAGGGTCTTAGAGAGGCGCGTTTCACGGGGGACGTGTTTGATATCATTTCAGGAGTTTATGTTTTACAAAGAGAGGAAGCCCCACATACGCAGGGCGTCAACAAATTAGTTGAAACTCTTAATGTTCCTCTCCACGGAAATCTTTAGTAAAAGGCGAAAGATTTATGCGCTCTGAAGAGAAACAAGAGTGTACTGAAGGCTCAAAGAGAGAGCACCGGAACCCGTTCCCCGTGATAGCTCCCTCTGTCGCGGTGTGTGGATACAAATATCAAAATACATCCCCGGGTTGTAGGGAAAAATGTTACATTTCAAGGAGTAAGGGAGCGTTTTAAAACTCTGTGCTTTGCTTTATTGCTTCACATGTTCGTAGGTGACTTGATGCATCATAAATGTAAGCGCATACATCTTGAGCAGTTCTCAGGGGGGGAGACACACCGAATCAACGTAGGAAAGTCCTTGCCGCTTGTGAGTCGAGCTCAATCTTGGTTGTGACAGCCAATCGCGTTGCCGTCTGCAACCAAGATTCAACCAAGAATTGAGAGCTCTGGCCAATCAGGGCTCGTATCGTAACCAAGATTCAACCAGGAATGTGTTGTACCATCTCGTCTTTTACAGCTTGTTTAATAAATATTTATTATAAGTGATCTATTTCTGTTTTTTTTAAATATGTCTATTACTTATTTTCTAAAGGGAACCATGCTGTAGAAAACGGGCTGACGGCAGTCTGAACCTTACAGATACATTGGAAGTTACGAAGGACAAAGAAAGAACAAAGGCAGACCATGGATGCGACCTCTTTCCCCAGAGGAAGTGATGGATAAGGCCAGAAGAGCCATAACCCAGCAACATGGAGATCCATCCAACAGAGGACACCTGATGGGTTTCTTCAAAATCCAGTTTGGTCTGTTTCGCGGGCAGACTTTCCGGTGGGTGGCAGAAAATTCGCTTGGCTACGCTTCTTACCTGGTGGCCGTGATGAAAAGAGACCCAACAGGAGGCAACAAAGACTCCACAGAACATGCCCTAAACAAGGGCTGTTTCAAAGAGTATGTTGAGCTCTTTCTTTCTGGTAGAATTGTCATTGCCATGAAAGAAGAGCAATATGCTGCCAAAACTCCCCAGCATGCTGCCTCCTCCCAGCACTTGACCACTACAGAGCATGCTGCTCCCACCCAGCAAGTTTCCACCAGTCAGCATGCTTCTTCCTCTTCACTCCGCTCCCTCTTGGTTGGTAAGAACGTGGAAAATCAGAGCCTGACCAACGAAATGAAACGTCTGGTATCCCCAAACAAAACCAAATCTTGTAAGCAAACATTTATTGGATGACACTTTTTTTGAATGTTTATTAATATTCAATACTTGTGATGTTTATCTGTTTGTGTAGGATTGTGTTGGTCCTGACAATGTGGAGGGGTACGGAGCCGTCCAGGAGCTGGCACAGTTGGTCTCACCGAGATCACCGTCTGGCCTTAAGTGGAGTGGAGTTTTTCCAAAATAACCACTCTGTGGCAGGTACTGGAGGAGTTTGACAAGAGGAAGACCAGCTATCCGGCCCAACACAAAAACACACTAAAACAGGGGAGGTTCAGGGCAACCAAAAACATTGTGGCACCAGGTGTGGAGAGCACTAAACGGTATGTTACATTAAATAAACACCGATACATTATCTACAACATTTAAAATGACTGAAACTGACTCAAATACTAACTCCACCTTAATTAGTGCAGCCAAGATTATGAAAGGGTCCTTATTAACTTGAACACCGCCTTTCCTTCCTTGGGTCCAAAACAAACAATTACTAGGAGGCGTACAAAATGAGCAAGTCTGTGTGTCAGATGGAATAAATCAGACCAACACTTTCTGGGTTTTCCTCAAAACTTTAGGGAAATCAAGCCACTGAAAAGTAAAAACAAATATCAATCTTTAGTAATTAACATTAATAAGTATTCTGTTGGATTTGCAGGTGCTTCGTTGGGGCTCACAGTCCCGCACAGTGGCCAGACTGCAACTGAGTGGTAGAGGCCATCTTCACAAAGCTCTGTCAGCTCTACCCAAATAGTGTGCGCTGTGACGGAGTGAGGGTCTCACGATTCAAAATGGTGACACGTGCTTATAAGCACATCCGAGAGTGTGTGATCACCAACGCCAAGTTGATGACTGAGACCACCATCCAGCTCCCAGAATTCAAAGCTGCAACTGTCACCCAATGGTGATACATGTGTACTTACACTGTAATACTTACCCAAATTGTTTATTAATATTGATTGTTTCATGTTTTCCAAGGTTCAGCAGGCGTTGCAGGTTGCAGGAACATCAGATCCTGAAGCAGGGTATCCCAGCTCCTGACGCAGCAATGGCAGGACCTGAAAAGCTTCCTGTGGCCATGCAGAAAGGGCCCACTCTGTATCCTGGCAGTTTGCCTCAGCCTCACACCTTTGTTCTGCCACCAAACACTGCTGGTGAGGCAAAGCTCAAGAAGGGATCAAGACCACTGGCCATCTGCAAGTTCCACCACCACCTCCATACTATTGACGTCCCTTCCTTGCACCACCACCACCATTCTCAATTCCTTATATGGTACCATCTGTGCCTGGACCCTCACAGGTTGCGCCTGGAAGCTCACCAATGGTGCTTCTCAACATGCCTCCAGCAGCTACTCAGGCGCTAACATCAGGTCAAACTAACATACCGTACTCAAACCAGCAGTACAGGAAAAGAAAAGAATAGAGGGAACAATCTGGAACGGGCAAAAGAAAGTATGTAAAAAAGACGGACAGAATCCGTTGTAAAAAGTGCCAGGAAGTAAGGAAGCAACCTGCCCATTTACAGTACTTTGGCCATTGGTGCTGTGAAAGATCAGAGAGCCAGTCCTATGAGGAATGGAGGGAGCAAAGAGGGTATGGGAAAAACAACAGAAGAGATGCCCCTTAAATGACAACATTTTGTGAGTAGGGGGAGGGGGGTTCATTTTCTTATTTACTTTACACTTCAATTATTTACAGTTTATTGCACTATTTAGTAAGTTATGCCTTGCGTTATTTATGGTACACTGTTGTTGTTGTTGTTGTTGTTGTTGTTATTATTATTGTTATTATCATTGTTCTTAGAGAGGTACCTTTCACGGGGGACGAGGATGATATTGTTTCAGGAGTTACTTTTTTTATAAAGGAAGGAAGCCCCACATAAGCAGGGCATCAAAAAATCATTTGAAACTCTTAACGTTCCTCTCCACGAAAATCTTTTGTTAAAAAGCGAAAGATTTAGTCGATAACAGCTAAACCATCGAAGTTCGGCTGCAGATAGGCGGATATCTGTGACCGCGCCAGGGAAAGGTGACCTGAGAGGTCGCTGAGCTGAGGGATCCCTCCATTAACCTTCCCGCCGCCTCGGGAGAGGTATGGATATTTCCCCAGGCGGTCACGGTAGAAAATTGTCATTTTCTAGAAAAAGTAAACATGGAAAACTAAAGGCCAACCACGCCTGGCAGCTTTACGATCCTTTTAGCCTCTTTTAGCTTGTTGTTTTGCTTTCATGACGTATTTAGCCCACTGTACTTAGCTTTAGCATCCTCACCAAGGCAGCAGCAGGCAACTTTATTTAAAATGAACTGCTTTGATAAATTGGACAGGACAAATTCAACATCTCAGCCATCCAGATCATTTCAGTTCAGCATTCAGCAAAAATGGAGCTGAAGGAGGCAAGTGAACAGTTTAATGTCTATATATTTGAGAGCCCAAATTATATTGATGGAAAATACCCAGCCAGGAAAACCCTGCTGCCGTCAGGCAAGAATTGCCAATTTTGGGTCATTTAAAACATATCTCTATATGAAATATGCATCCATTAACATTATTTATATAGCAATGGCAGACAGATATACATACTAAATACTCTGTTATTAAATCATTTATCTCAAGAATATTTTCAGTTTGGACAGGGAACAGTAAAGTGGGGTCGCTCTACTTCACTGGGGTCGTCACCTGTCCCAGGAAAGCGCTGCTCTCGGTTCTCCACGATATCGAAGGCGCTCAGGTCCAGGTGGATGTTGTGGCGTGTGTGGCACTGAGCTGTGGGCATGTTCCACACCACAACGAAGGGCCGCTCCCGCAGGATCGGACCTGCTGCTGCAGCCACAGCCAGAAGGGGAGGGTGGGGGAGGTCAACTCCATGGGGGGAGGCCGGTGACAGAGGATAGAGAGAGAAGAGTAAGACGTATGGAAGGAGGAGGTGGAGTTGACCCCACAACATAAGGTACATAAGCCTCCATCTTTGTCCGTGTTTGCTCTTGTGTGTTTGTCTCTCGACTCGGCATTCTGGAGAACCTTAAGAGCGTCTCCATGGGAACAAACGAAGTCATAGCGCCTGCGTTCTGCACGGGCGTGGACAGTACGTATCCCAGGTGGGCCGGTGACAGAAGGTAGAGAGAGAAGAGTAAGAGGAAAGGGAGAGGGAAGTGAAACAGCACCATGGCTGCTCACCCACTGACGAGGCCTTCCTGACAGGAGAGAGATTTAATATGAGGAACGTTTCTGCATTGGGATCAAGGAGTAATAAATACTTACTGTTGATACTGGGCAGCCCATAATAGTTTGTGTTGTTATTGTTTTACCAATTCTAACTCCTTGTCAGCTTATATTTGATGATTCAAAAACAGAATCAGACTCAGAAATACTTTATGTATCCCAAACTGGGAAATGTTTTTGTTGCAGCAGCCAAATAAGATGCAATATATTGAAAAGAAAAACAAGCGTATACGTTTATAAATGATGTTTATTACCGGAGATGTTCACAATGGAAAGAGTTATTAGATGATTAGGACTCATCCACATGAAATGTGATTCTAATAAAGCTTTACTTCTATGGCAGTTCAACAAGGCACATTAATCCTCATGATCAAGTTTACACTTCCACATAAAAACATCAAGAATGTTGAGTTGTTGGTTTGTTAATCTAAACAAATGCCATATTTATGAATGCCATACCTTCCAAAAGATTCCCTCCAGAGGAAACAGTTTGATTCAATAGATAATAAAGCATCCAGAATGTATCCACATCAATATTACCTTTTTTCATCTTGAAGTGTAACTGCAGATTTCTCAAACTTCACAGAAAGTTAAATCCTTTCTGAGTTTATCTGAACTCAAGTTTTCACATCACACTTCAGTAAGGATACCGTTTGGACAATGATAAAATGCCAACAAATTAGTTTTAATGCCATAAAACCTGTATATTATAAAGATCCCGCGTGTGCCATGGGAAGGGGAATGATATCTGAAGGGTTTAATGAATCTTGTTTTTTTAGACAGCCCATAAAAAAGTTTAAAAAAATATTTTGGTATGGTGGGCACTCCAATTTATAATAGATGTGCATTTTTTATAAACCAGTTGAATCCAAAAAAAACCTCTGCATTTCTTTGGTTTATAACAATATTTCTATTTCTCTCTGAATTTTCCACAGCCTGTTTTTTTCCCACACTGGTTTTGTGTCTGAGAGACCATTAATGGTGATTGAGCTTTTTTGAATTTGTATATTTCTATTGATGTGTGCACAGAGAAACAAACACGTGTCTGAGTGTGTGTGTGTGTGTCCAGCAGTATCTGAGTGTGTGTCCAGCAGTATCTGAGTGTGTGTTGGTCAAATGTGTTTGTGCATCCAGTAGATGGGAACTCCTTTGGCGTCTCTGTGGGGAGTTTCAGTCAGAGTCTGAACTACAAGCTGCCCTGCAGACTGAGGGGGAGGAGGTGGGGGGGGAGGAGGTGGAGTTGACCCCACAACACAAGGTACATGAGCCTCCATCTTTGTCCGTGTTTGCTCTTGTGTGTTTGTCTCTCGACTCTGCATTCTGGAGAACCTTAAGAGCGTCTCCATGGGAACAAACGAAGTCATAGCGCCTGCGTTCTGCACGGGCGTGGACAGTACGTATCCCAGGTGGGCGTAGAAGTGCTGCTTATCGTGGGTCGTCAGGTACAGGCTTTTGAACCCTCTGCTCTTGGCGTAGCGCTCAGTCTCCTCCATCAGAGTGCGACCGTAGCCCCTCCCTCGCTCCGCCTTGGACACCACCACTGACTCCACAAACAGGCTGCTGCTGCGGCCTACAACCAGGGACAGACGGGCGTGGCCCAGCAGCCGCTCGGCCTCTCTGTGGCCCTGCAGCAGAACCAGGCACACAGGGAAATCTGCGCAGGACTTCTGGAGGGAGTGGACCCGAGCCGCCTGGCTCCTCTGCCACTCGGAGTTCACCAGGTCTGCGCAAGTCAACAGCAGGTCCGGACGCCGGTGGATCGGAACCGCGTGGATCTTCTCTGGTTGTTCAGAGAGAAGCGTTTCTTTAACTTCTCCATCCAGGGGTGGGATCTCGCAGACTTTCCTGACAGATTGTGTGGGACAGTCCGGTTCAGACCTGTAATGATCAGGGTTTAACTACAGTCAGTCTGCATTTAAAACCAACAGCTAAAGGTCAGGAAACACAGATGAGAGGAAACCGTTGCAACATGCAGCTCCTCCATGGGGTGCTTAGTATGATTTCATCAGTAGGTTTTACACAACAGGAAGTTTAGTTGACATTGTTTTTGTGTAGAATCTGACAGACGAACGATACATTTTGTGCAGGATGATCATCTAGTGTCCTGACAGGTCTTTAGTTCAGTGCTGCTGTAAGAGGAGACACGTGCAAGAGGATAAAACTAGGGTGTTGATCTCCCGCTGATCTGACCCAACACTCCGTTTCCACTGCAACCTTTACTGCCCAGTAGCACACTGCTACAGAAAGCCTTGCTCGTAGACACACAGAGGAAAGGTTGGAGTTCAGGAGGGAAGCGTTCGTCACTGTGACTAAATGAGAGCGATGTTCAGTCAGAAAACCATGCAAAAGAGCTCTAAAGTAGGGCTGTAACAAACTATTCATATAAATACAGGATACTCTGACAATAATTTACTTGATTAATGGTTTGCTAAGTAAAATTTGGAAACATAGTAACAAAATGACCCATCATTTTTGTAAGAGGTTGTTTTTGAAATTGCTTGTGCTATCAAACCAACAGTTCTAATATCATAGCGACTATGAAACTCGACTCAGTAAGATTTTTTGGTAAGTGTCCATTAAAGAAAATACTTAAATAGTTTATCAACTCAATCAAGTTGAAGAATCTTCAATTGTTTCTGCTGTATTGAAAAGCGCATACCTTTCTGGGGATTATTTAATCACATTTAATATCTACTTCAAAAGCACTGGGTTCATGAGACATAAGCACTTTTTGCATCTTGGCTACAATTTTCCTGCACAGTGTATTACATTTCCCTATGAACTAACAAACAATAGGCTGACGAGTAAAGCTGAGCCTGGTGGTGTGGCAATGTAGGGCTGAGCCTGGTATGGCCCACAATAACTTTAGTTATAATGTAACCATGTTACTTTTCTGTTTTGCTTCCCCTTTCCATGTTTCTATTTGTTAAATTCTGTCAGAATTGTGTTAAGCTATACCTCATGCAGTTATGTTAGGTGTGTTTATTGTTTAATGGAGTCATCCTCCTGTTTCATCAGTCTGAATGAGAAAGTGACTTTTATCTTAAACATCCGACCACAGTTTCTTGAGAAAGCCAAACTGTAGTGAAGATATCCATAAAAACTGGTTCCTGTTGCATTTACTTTTTTGCAAATTATTAAAGCAAATATTGGTTCTAGCTATGCACATCTTCTTTTTCTACATAGGAAAAGGACTGTGATGGATTCAAACTGAGCCCTCATATATTTCATGATGTTAAAAGTTGGCTTGAAGCACAAAGTGAGACAACACAATGTAGGAGATAGCTGCGTGGTAACCATTTGTTTAAAAAGTGGTGGGGACACTTTTTCAGTTTAAAAAACATTACTGCATTAAGCGTCCCCGCTAACAATACATACATACTGTATATGCACGCATTGGTTTACTAGTAGTTATTGCAGTCCTTTAGTATGTTAAGAGTCAACTCTATTAGGCCTTAACATCATCTTAAAGAAGCAGAGGCACAGAGTTGAGTTTATCTTAGAGCGATGAAGAAACACTGAAGAGTTTCTCTATTTTCACACAGACCTTGGGTGTTCAAAGAAGAAACAATGCCAAATCAAAAAAGGTTCACAAAAATGGTCAAAATACTCTATTTGGTGTGGCAGAAAACACAAAAAAACCCAACTCACCACCAAGAGAGGAAAGATGAAGCCAACCACCTGACTGTCAAACAGCTTTGAAGCTGCTAGTCCCTACTCTACACGCTATTTCACATTCTCACAAAAAAAGGATGTTAAAGATTCAACAGGAAACTGACTCACTGACTGATAATCAAAGCAGAGGACCTTGAGGTTGCTAAAAAAAAGAAGCATTGCTGTCACTTAAAATAGCAATGATGACTTCATTATCTGAAGGTGTTGCTAAGATAGCAGCTAAATGTAGCCATTACTATTAACACTACTTTTGTCCTTAGCTCTCACTTCACCGATATGGTCTCTAGAGCAAGTCCCTCATATATTTGTAAAGCCAGCAGAAAACTGCACTTGCCAACTAGATAATACTGAACGGTGAACTATATGTTATTAATATTATTTTACTCAACTGCATGACAACATGGTTTTTAATATTGTGGTATTTAATGTGTTTTGTGCTCGTCTTTTATCTCACTGACCTTTGTTTTGCTATGCATCCACACTCACATAAGTGACTTAATCTAACAGAGAGGGGGCACTGTTATAGGTTACAGTAGGTAATCACTTTCTTTCACAATTTAGGAAGCCCCACTTACGCAGGGCATCAAAAAATTATTTGAAACTCTTAATGTTCCTCTCCACGGAAATCTTTAGTAAAAGGCGAAAGATTTATGCGCTCTGAAGAGAAACAAGAGTGTACTGAGGTCCCGACTAGCGAGCACATCACCCTATTCTTCGCCATAGCTCCCTCTGTCGCGGTGTGTTTACAAGTTCCAAATATATTCCAGGTTTGTAGGGAATAGTTATATTTCATTGAAACATATATACGGTTATTAAAGTTATTCTCTAAACATGGGAATTAACTACTGAGTGTTTCTGTAGTTATGCACGTGAACGTTGGTGCATTTGTCAATCAAAAACGTGTTGTGTGTGAGATCCCTGACACAGAAAAGTAAGCGAAACACACGGAGGATATTGTTTCAGAAAGACAGGAAGCCCCACATACGCAGGGTCTTTGAGAGGCGCCTTTCGCAGGGGACGAGTTTGATATGGCTTCAGTAGTTACTTTTTTTACAAAGACAGGAAGCCCCACATACGCAGGGCATCAAAAAATTAGTTGAAACTCTTAATGTTCCTCTCCACGGAAATCTTTAGTAAAAGGCGAAAGATTTATGCGCTCTGAAGAGAAACAAGAGTGTACTGGAGAACCAACGCGCGAGCACATCACCATATTCTTCGCCATAGCTCCCTCTGTCGCGGTGTGTTTACAAATTCTAAAAATATTCCAGGGTTGTAGGGACTATTGTTATATTTCATTGAAACATATATAAGGTTTTTTAAAAGTTATTCTCTAAACATGGAAATGAACTACTGGGTGTTTTTTTTTTTAGTTATGCACGTGTAAGTTGGCGCATTTGTCAATCAAAGACGTGTTGTGTGTGAGATCCCTGACAGAGAGAAGTAGGCGAAACACACGGAGGGGTAATATTGTTTCACAAAGACAGGAAGCCCCACATTCGCAGGGTCTTAGAGAGGCGCGTTTCACGGGGGACGAGTTTGATATAATTTCAGGAGTTTCTGTTTTACAAAGAGAGGAAGCCCCACATACGCAGGGCATCAAAAAATTAGTTGAAACTCTTAATGTTCCTCTCCACGGAAATCTTTAGTAAAAGGCGAAAGATTTATGCGCTCTGAAGAGAAACAAGAGTGTACTGGAGAACCAACGCGCGAGCACATCACCATATTCTTCGCCATAGCTCCCTCTGTCGCGGTGTGTTTACAAATTCTAAAAATATTCCAGGGTTGTAGGGACTATTGTTATATTTCATTGAAACATATATAAGGTTTTTTAAAAGTTATTCTCTAAACATGGAAATGAACTACTGGGTGTTTTTTTTTTAGTTATGCACGTGTAAGTTGGCGCATTTGTCAATCAAAGACGTGTTGTGTGTGAGATCCCTGACAGAGAGAAGTAGGCGAAACACACGGAGGGGTAATATTGTTTCACAAAGACAGGAAGCCCCACATTCGCAGGGTCTTAGAGAGGCGCGTTTCACGGGGGACGAGTTTGATATAATTTCAGGAGTTTCTGTTTTACAAAGAGAGGAAGCCCCACATACGCAGGGCATCAAAAAATTAGTTGAAACTCTTAATGTTCCTCTCCACGGAAATCTTTAGTAAAAGGCGAAAGATTTATGCGCTCTGAAGAGAAACAAGAGTGTACTGAAAAACTAACTCGCGGGCACACCACCCTACTCCCCGTCATAGCTCCCTCTGTCGCGGTGTGTTTACAAGTTTAAAAATCAGACGGGGTTTGTAGATAATTATTTCGTATTTAATTGAAACAAAATGTAATCATAACTAATTAATCTATTTAACAAACATTGTAAAAAGAGTAACAATGTTTTTTCCCCTCTTTGGTGGTGCAATGTTACATTATTCCATTTTGAAACTTGGATCCACACACCGCGACAGAGGGAGCTATGACTGGGAGTAGGCTCCGGTGCTCGCGCCTATGCATTTCAGTACACTCTTGTTTCTCTTCAGAGCGCATAAATCTTTCGCCTTTTACTAAAGATTTCCGTGGAGAGGAACATTAAGAGTTTCAACTAATTTTTTGATGCCCTGCGTAAGTGGGGCTTCCTCTCTTTGTAAAACAGAAACTGAAATAATATCAAACTCGTATCCCTCTCTAAGACCCTCTGAGGTGTGTGTGGATTCAAGTTTCAAAATGGAATAATGTATTATTTTTTTTAAATCAGAGTTTTACTTAAAAGATGGACATGTTCGTCTGTGACTTCATGCTTCTTAAACGTTTGAGTGCGCGAACCTTATGTAGTACGTAGTAAGTGGAAGGGTAGACAACCCCATATTCACAAAAATGGCTAATGTGATTAAAGATTGGTAAATTATTATTGACAATTTCAGGAGCCCCACTTGCGCAGGGCATCAAAAAATTAGTTGAAACTCTTATTGTTCCTCTCCACGGAAATCTTTAGTAAAAGGCGAAAGATTTATGCGATCTGAAGAGAAACAAGAGTGTACTGATGATAGAGCACGCGAGCACCAAACCCAATTCCCAGTCATAGCTCCTTCTGTCACGGTGTGTGTATACACGTATCAAAGTATGGATCAAATGCATTGTATCCAAGGTCAAACTAAAGTGTGTATTGTCTGCTTACATCATTACAACGTTTTGAATAAAACACAAGTGTTTGTATGTTGAAAGTTTAAGATATATTGCAAGTGCTCGCTATGCATTATGGGAACATGGCACCCACGGCTACGCCCCTACCTTCTCAACACGTTTTATTTTCTAAAAAATGCAATTGCTTACCGATTAAAAAACATTATGCTTGGGCTGTTTGAGTGAAGCAAACATATAAGTGTTTATAACGTAAGAATCGCTCTACTGGGCACACTTTTGCTATAAAAGACTACTCGCCTGCATCAAACAATCCAAAGATTAAATGCATCAAGATAGTTATTGCCCTCCGTTTCGCTTGAGCAAAAACTATTTTAAGCTATGTTGAATTTAAACATAATGACATTTATTCCTCCGTAACACCGTGTGCTTTTCTTTCATAGAAGTGAATGCATGATACGAATAGATTCTAATTAATGGACAGACTCATTTCTAAACACGGGAGGAAGGGAAAATGTGTCAATATTGCGCTTGATCCAGCACATCTTTGTAACTTCAACTCAATGTTGTCAAACTGTAGTCATCTTCCTTTTCAAATGTTTTGCAGTAACTAAACACTTCGTAGCCTCGTGACAGTAAACTTAAACATGCAGTTCACAAAAGTGGGCAAGACACACACATCTTATACCTATATAAACTATAAAACTCAGAAATAATACACAATACAGTAGCCTCGGCTAAGATGAAAATTGAATGAAACATAATGTTTGAGGGAAACACATCTCTCATTTTAGATGAGATTTGACCTGTTAGCTGGCCTACGGATGAAATTGAACTATAGTTTGGACACATTTAGTCCTGTTACCCTCTTTGCCCCGACTACCATGTAAGGTAAGACTACAGCTATAAACTAAAAGTTGGAACTCAGTGCTACAAGCTAGCTAGCTCATGAGCTTACTTTCAGCTTTACAAGTACATGTAATGCAGTGACATTTGTAAACAAATTGGGAGGAACCACACGTTAACTGTTCGTTAGCAAACAATATGCTACATTTGTGTTTGTTTCTCACCACACGGTAGCGTTACCTACATTTTTATTCTCGTGGCTCGTCGCCGGGGCTCTCCCTCCTCCCGTTTCAGTGAGAGCTGATCTGGGGTCGGATTTGAGCCCAGCAAAGTGGGAGCGCTGCGGCGAATAACCGTCGATGTGAACTGTTCCACGGTCAGTTTCTAACCGTGAATCCTGCTTTTACTGTAACAGGAGGAAATGTTGCTGCTGCCCAATTGTCTGCCGCCTAGTGGATAGGAGTGTTACTACAAACAAATACATTTACCGGTACTTGCGAGTGCATTACAAAGCCCTGCAATACATTATTTTAAATGTGTATTACCTCTCCTCATCTATATCTAAATGATTCAGTCTTACTTCTTGTGGGTTTTTGCAGCCTCTAGAGATGGAAAATGGAGAAGAGATTGAAGACTCAGGTGCCAATTGTGTGGTGACACATTGAATTTTGACATCCCCCTGGATCTATCTTCGGCCCTATGCATCTTTTTTTATTAAACAAATGCATCTATAATGTAATTGCATCGTTTGTCTATTCTGTACAGACAAGACCTATTGCACATCTATTTTTCCTTGTTGAAGAATCCCTCCTTAGTGAGTTGCTCTTTAAATGTTTCTTCCATACCTTTTTCCCACCCAAAACAAGGGCTGAAAAGGACAGAATGTGTCGTAGGCTGCATAGATCGTAAAGTCACCCGAGGGAAATTTCTGACTTATACCTTACATTTCATTTAGCTGACCTTATATTCATAGCGACTAACAGTAGTTGTAATAATTCCAGAGGACAAGGCTAGACTCCTGCAAGCTCATTAGCTATGAATTATCCAAACGCTTTTGTGCTACAGTACATACAGAAATCAAAAAGTTGTTTTTAGAGTTTATTGCAGTCGAAAAATATGGTTCTCAGTCTGCAACTGTGTAAGTGCAACCCTCACCAACACCGAATATTTTTTTCATGGCACCTCAAACTGTTGCATTAACATAATAATACTGTATAAAACAAATCTGACGCTCTTATCTTTTTATGTTATATGTTATTGTTTGTATTTGCACGGTGGGACTGCCAGAAACGATATTTCAATTTTCTCTATGTATAACACATGTGGAAACTTTGACAATAAAGTGGACTTTGACTTTGATAATGGAGTGCAGTCAACAAACAGTGAGTTATGCAGTTGTAATGCAAGGTAATGTTTATTTAGTTTATCCCAGTTGCTGCATGTGAGTGTAGAGTATAAACTGTAGCTGAATCTTTAAAAAACACATTCTGAAGTCGTTAGCCGAGTAGAAATTGAACAGAGGCAAGAATTTTAACAAAATGTTTGCTTTATTTTTTTCATTTTTTTATCCAGGACAACTCATTCAAGGATAATCAAGGAGAAATAAGCACTAATGTTTTTATTAGAATTTTTTCCGTTTTTACATTTTGTCAGAGATGGATGGTGAATTTTATCATAATTGGTCAAAGTAAAACAAAAAATAATAATAAATGAATATATAATAACAATACATTAATAATTAATTCAATACAATGAAGTGTTGTGTCAATGATAGAATAACAATGGCCCAGAAAACGTAGGGTTTTATTGTTTTCACTGCTTCTTCTGTGGTACTGCAAGAATCACCATCACTAACTCAACTCAATCAACAACAGTAGAGGAAGAAATGGAGTGCGCTCACAAAGTTCTGCACCCCGGCCTCCCAAAGAGGAAACACTTTTTTTATTTAAATAATATTTTATCAAAGCTTCTGTTTTTTTATCATCATAAAACGTTTCTAAAACTTATCTGTCATCTTTAAACTTTCCTTCTCTTTTTTTTGCATTTTTGATTAATTTTCCTTTTCAGAGATTTTAAAAGTTTTTCGTCTCCATTTTACCACAATGTGTCCGTTTTTGCAAGTGTGGTTGCCTATGTGTATCTGTACCCCTGTGTGTGTGTGTGTGTGTGTGTGTGTGTGTGTGTGTGTGTGTGTGTGTGTATTATAATGTGGCCTTTTCTGAGGCTTGTTGGAACAACCTTGAGTTGTTTAAGTGCTCACGTGAATGCGACGCCTGCACGTATGAAGCATGATGATGTGTTTTTAAACGTGTGCTGGAGTGTGTGTGTGTGTGTAATAGAAGGCACGGAGGGTGGTGTGGGAGGCTCAGTCTCTCAGGTCCATGCTGGAGCCGAACAGGGCCACCAGCTGCTCCTCATAGTGGGTGATGTTCCTCTTCATGATCTCCTTACAGGACCCCAGGAGGCGCTCAAACGCCTGTATGTCTATTACTGCAGAGAGAGAGCGAGAGAGAGTGGGAGAGAAGGGGGAGAGAGATGTTAGGTGTGTCTTTTAATATCACATTTTCACACATTGCCAACTTTAGCAGAATGTTTTTATTTGTGCTTTGACATTCGTGAAAAGCAGGTAGAACTACACCCCATGTCCCATATTTAATGTGCTTACAGGGCCTCAGAGGATCCTTAAAGTCCTGTTGATTATTCTTTTTCTATAATAAACAAGGTCAATACCAAACTAAACCTTAGTCAATAAAGAAAAAAGAGATGATTTATGCCTGATTTAATTATAGGCTTATATTCATCTGCAGTTCCTGTGCAGGTCCACAGATAAACAAGTCCCCATCACACTAACAATTATAGAATTCATCAATGTATGAATACCAGCACATGTAACAGTTAAACTACATTACATAAACAACTAATATCAAGGTCTTATTAATATTGTCAAGACACGATGCTTATTATGAAGTGATTTTCTTAGTGTGATGTTTAGGCCGCATTTGGAGCAAGCGGTTGTGCTCATTTGCTCAAAGCAGTCCCCTAAACGGCAGATTTGTTTTATACAGTCGCCACATAGCAGGGAGAATGACACAAGGACAGCAGACTGTTGCTGCTGGATGTTTGACTGACATTTTCCCCTGCTTCAAAGCCGAGCAGCTGTTGGAGGCCGGCTGTTGTACTGTTAGTACTGCACACAGAAAGTGAACTACAGACACACAGGTAAGTGTGTGTACTGACAGTGTGTGTTTAATATTGAAGGGGGAGGGGGGAATAGGGGAGCAGAAATAGAGGAGACTGACACTATAACTACTGTGAAAAAACCTGTGTGAATAAAAAATGAAAGCGGTGCAATTAGCATTAAGCAGACTTCACAACAGAGGGAAAAGGGGTGACGGAAAAACACGACCAGCTGTTTAAAAATCCTGCGTTCATTTTCAAATGTTAAGTGCTGCTCACCCACTTTAGAGCTTGAATTACAGCAACCACTTAAAAAAAGGCTTCATCATTTCTGAACGGCTTTTAATCAACAAAACCCAAGGTGACGAGCCAAACACACATTTGAATGAATCAAAACTAAAATGCCATCTGATATCTTTTGACAAATGCTTGTAAGAGTGTAATTGGTGGGGAATTATCACTATACAGACAGTGTTGTAAGGTTGAGTGGCTCACATAATGCTAAGTAACTGCTTTTAATTTCACTATACACCAGACATTTATTGAAACTTTTAAATGGTAGCTTTTTATATATAAGTAATGGGCGCAAAGGAACACATAGATAACAATTGTATGTCATAGAATGAGTACATAAAAAGGTGCTTTAGATGCATATTTCACATTGTTGGTCTTCCAACGCTGAACAAAGCTACAATACATTAGCATTGATTAGCATTGATGCTGACAGACGTGGTAAACGAGTGTCGGAGTGGATTTCTTCTTACCCACACACTTGACGGGGCCGTCTGCGTAGACAGAGGCGGCCCGGGGCTTGTTGGTGACCAAGGCCAGCTCCCCAAAGTAGTGACCCCTGCTACAGCGCGTTAGCTCCACCTCCGCATTGTCTGCATGGTCGGCCTTCGTCTGCAGGGAAGAGAGGCGACGGTTAAATGTTACGAACCACTAGGCATCTCGTTTTTTCTATCACCCCCAGCCAGAAGAGCTCAGCAGCTATTGCGATCCCCGCTGTTGCTAGGCAAAACCAGGAAACACTTTTGTACTCTGGTGGTCTTCACTAGGGAGAGTGGGTTGTTATTGTCAGGATGTGCTGCATGGATAATGACTGGCAGAAAATATACAATCAGCTTTTGTATCGGTGCTTATTCCTGAACCAAAAAACTTATTTGGAATATTTACCAGCCTCTGAGAAGGTCTGGATCTTTTCTTTCTTTCATTTTGTGATCTGGGCGTTGTTAACCATTAATTACAACTGAAAAGATGCTGCTGGGAAAATACAAATGCAGGGTACGTCCGTCTTTCAGTTAAAGACAACATTTATCACTGGTTATTATTAATTTAAACCACAAACCCAGATGCAGAACGGTAAAATAGAGAAATGAAGAACGTAAGAGGCGTGTCTTACTTTACTCTTCATCATGATCTTGACCTCTCCAGATTCTACAATATAGAAGCAGTCGGCCTTGTCTCCCTGTGGATACAAGAAACAGACAACTTGTAAATACATTTAAAAGTTGTTATGTGATGTATTTGTATGTTGAAATCCTTCACAATTCATATTTGGATAAAACAGCGTCACGTCTTACCTGTGTGATGATGCGCTCGCCGTCGTGGAACTGCCTCGATCCTAATACATCAACGATCTTCATCCTCTCTGTTGCCTGGGACACAGAGGAAAGACAAACAGGAAGAGAAACCGTGAGAGCAGATCACACAACCAGACATTCCTCCCTTCATCATCTCCCACTGTGTTCATGTTTAGGTTATCTCAATTTTAGGCTAAGTGGTATAAAAAAAAGGTTAATGTTTGTGGAAGTGTTGGAGAAGTAGCATGTAGAATCGTCTAAGAAACTACACTTTTAGCTATCACCTGAACTAAATATTCATTTTGTAAGCGAGTGTAGAACTTTATCCATCATAAACACGCTGGTGTTTAGCTGTTAGCTGGATGGCTAGCTATGTGGGGGGATTCTGAGAGCTCCAAAAACAACTACTCACCTCCAGTGATTTGAGTAAGGGCACGGACTCGATGAAGGTCTCGTACATCTTCCTCTTTTTGGCGTTGTTCTTCAGAATGAGTCTACGAAATGTGGCGCGGTCCTAGGAAAATAAAAAACAGTTAACACACAGACACCTCCTAAAGGCAGATCCTCTCAGCCAGTCTGACCGTGCTCGGCCACAGGGAGGCGCTGCAGCAGCGTGAAGCACGGCTCCATTCATAGAGGACAGGACTCCATTCTTAACATGTCGGAGCCGCTCTGCTCAATGTACTGCGTTTACTGGCTGTACCTAACATGTATACAATCTGAAGTAGATAAGTAGAGGAAAAAAATTAGCTTTAATATTAACATTTCTCTTGGTTTTTAACTTGTGGGAGCAAAATAAAAAAATGTGGTACTAGTTGAAATGCAAATGAAAATATCTAATAAGCACATTTTATAGTTCATACAAATATCGAAAACAACTCATTCAATCAATTCTTTAATGTTTCTTCCCTCTGGGCCTTTAAAGTAGTTTGAAATCCTAATGAATTGTGTGCGTGTCAAACAAATCCGTAAAAAATCTGCAAGTATGCATGTGTATTTGCTCTCACCAGTCCCCATAGTGCCCCTTCCTGGGTGGCGACGATCGTGGCGGCACGTGGCGTGTTGTACATGAGTGCCAACTCCCCGAAGCTGCCCTTATTGTTATACTGTCCCACCGTTGATCCCATTACCACAATGTCATACAGCCCCCTGGAGAGAGAGAGTGAGAGAGAGTTAGGAAAACTGATAAAAAACAAAGAAAAAAAGAGACATAACTTGAAACGGGAACGCAGAAAATGACTTTGCTTTATTTAATTGAGCCAGAAGACGTGTGTCACTGTGTTGTTTATTGACCCACTGACAGGTTTAAATAGGCATCTAATTGCAGCTTATCTGTGGCCTCGGGGCAGCACCCTGTGTGAGACTGGGTGAGCAGATCATTGACTGTTTGTGTGGGAGCAGTTGTGGGTAGAAATTGTATTTCATGCATTTGGAAGTTTTTACTACAGCAAAGTATGAGCATTTCTGTAAACACTGCTGATGTGCAGCATCAACACAATGTTTCCATGTTTGCACATCATTGTGATTGACAGTAACACGTCAGCAGCACCGCCTCCCCCGTTCTCTCCCTCTCTGTATGAGGATTAAATGTGGGGAGGGTAATTTGCAGCGTTGTTGCGCAGCAGGATTAAACAGTCACTTTGTAACCTTGTCCGTCCTCCCATTGGCTGGGTAGTGGGGTTAAAGCCCTCGATGCTGCTGTATTAGTATTGACTTAGTTTGACTGGATTACCATGACGATGGGGACGGTGACCACTTGTTGTCATCATTGCGCCTGAATACAGTTAATCGAGTCAATGTGGACGTCACGTAATACTTTAAATACTGCGCTGTTAGCTTCTTATTGAAGTCCTTTTTCTACATTATTCAAAATCAATCTGCGTGAGCCCAGAAGGACCCATTAAGAAGAAAGATTATTTTAATAAACTTGTTTACTTCCTATTTCTCAGCCATGATCAATCCATAGCCTGAGGAAGTTCATTTATATATTTTGAAGTGTAGCACGGAGGACGAATGGAGAGGATCTGTGAGTGATACACACCTTGAGTGGTTAAGCTAGAGTAGATGAAAACATAAATGAGCCAATCAGATCTGAGTACTACAATGATCCTTTTCACGTGAAAGCGCTTATAGTCTACAGATGTACATCTTTCACTGTCGATGTGTATATTTTTAACTTTTTAGTTCTGTTTTATTTTCTATTTTGAGATGTATTTATTTTATGTATGGTTATCTTATACTCTTTTTCACATTATTTGTAATGTTTGTTACCATGGGCTATGATTAAAAGAAGTCCCAAATAGGGATAAATAAAGTGGATCTTATCTTCAAACACTTGTTTTACTTAGTCAGTCCCAGTCTCTCAGGGCTTCTGACAGACTTCCATATACTTCCTGTCGAGTGCGTGTCTGTTTATGTTTGTTTGTGGGGGGTGATCCCGACCACACTGAAGCATACAGGACAGGTAGATGCTTGGAGGACATTGGAGGAATTAGCCTCAGATGTACCTTTTAAAATATATTTTTCATTTCACCAAGTGCTGATGACTAACATTATGTAACATGAATGCAGATGAGATGTATGCATGTGGGGGAATTCCCTTTAAAAAAAAAAAGGTAAACATTGAAACAACGCGTTGCTTTGTCCTGTTTTCATTCCTGCTTTTTCTTTTTGTTTATCCCTCCATCTCTGTGTGAGTCCGTGCTCACACACCCACCCTGCTGGTGACATTAGCCGCCACCTACGCCTTTTTACAGGCCAAGGAAAATCCTGGGATAGTACGCGAGCAGGCTGGCACGCTGCTTATAAAAGGTCATCGCACATCTCTTGTACATGGAGCACGCTGTTAGAGAGTGTGGGTGCAGATTGAATGATAGCTCATAACAAGTGGAACTGAACTGCTGCGCTGCACTGATATAGGCGTGCCAAGAAAGAATAGGGGCCAGGCTGTTCCTGCTTTGGTGGCAGAGGATAGAAACAGCCATCTTAAGGGTTTTTCTAGTAGAAAAAAAAGGCTATTTGAAAAGTAATAAAAAAGTCATTTAAAAGGATTGTAGCTGGTAAACTGGTTCTGTGCAGTGAAGTCTCAGGGATCTTTAAAGCTTAAAGTAGCCTCCATTATATGTCTCAATGTGTTCATTTCTTTTTACACAACAAGCATAGTTGTAATGTAAGGATTTTTAAAAGAATATCCATTTTAATGTTTCTGCTACTTTACATTGTATTCCAGCTGGGCAACAGAACCTGTCCTGTAGCTCTTGTGTACACAGCATCAGTTTGCATTAGCAATATGGCAGGAAAATTACACACAGCCTTCATATGTACTGTATACACGGGCAGAGACATACACAACATCATAAAGAGTGCAGCGTTAACCATAACCGAAGTGTGAACACCAGCGAGATGGCCACACTGATGCACATCTTTATATTTCTTGTGGTCCACTACATCATTATGCCACCGTAATTTGTATGCAAATAAATATAAAACCCCTGTGGTAGCAACTAACTTCTTTCACACTGTGAGATTCAACTACTTTTTTTGTACTATGACTTTAATCTCCACTTTAGAGGGCTCTACATTATACAAGTGGTTCGATTCCTCTTATTATTGTTATTTAGTGCAATAGATACATATCCAACACAGAAAATGCTCTCATGATGCTCACCTTTGTCAGATTTTGTGTACACTTTCTGTCATCCACGCTTTGCAAACAAACAATATTTGACTAATTAAATTGCCCCGGCTTGTGTGTGTGTGCGTCCTACCTCTCTATGACGTAGAAGTTGTCTCCATCATCTCCCTGGTCGATAACGTGGTCCTGGGGCTGAACCCGTAGCTCAAACATGGCGTCCAGCACCTCCGAGAACTGCTCCTGGATGGGGCAGAGAGGAAGGAAGTCAGACACGGATGATGTGGAGATTTATGTGGAGCTCATATAGCAACAAGCTATATGAATTAGCTCATATGGGCTGGTCCTAAACAAATGCAATTGAATAAACATCGATAAATGAAACATGAAAAAAGGTATACAGAATGTTGTATGGAACAGCTTTTTGGGAAAAACTGGTAAATAAATCTTGTTATGACTGAAAATATGAGGGTTTATCATCAAACCGGGTAACTGGTGCGCTTTTCTCAGTAAAATGTTTAAAGATAAAACAGTTTGTCAAAAACTGTGTAATTACTCCAAATTACATTGTTTCTTTTACTGCCCTTTGTTCTGTAGAGGACGTAAAGAAACCGTAACTCTGGATCTTTGTTGTTTGAGGTGACTCAGCAGCTTTAACACATGAAGAAACTATTATTTTCCGCCTCGCTCTAATGCATTTTCGCTGGAACGTGGGCGGGGCTACAATTTGACCGGAAGTGACGTTAGGACAGAGGCAGACTAGAAGCTGTATTAGAGAGAGGAGTATGGAATGCAACAAAAGTCCAGAGTTCGGAAACAAACCCAGGACGCTGCGGTTGTTGGGAATGCGCTGTAACCACACAGCTACCAAGGTGCTCCATGTCCTCTTTTGTTAACAAGTACTTCTTTGTCCCTTTCATCTGCAATTAAAGTTGTGAACTCTATTTCTATGTTTTGCAGAAATGTTTTTGTACATATTTATCATATGATCTGCCCGGGGAGATGTGCGAAGTAAAGGGATCGTATACACCGAGCGACCAGAAGGGAAACCCCTGGACTTTGTGGGTAGATCCATAGCAACATTTATGCTATCAATACTTCTTTTTGTTTGCTGCAGCAACTTCAGCTCGTATCGCTGTTGTACTGGATTATATATTTGAGTATTTGCACTCCATCAAATATAGATGAATTGGCGAATCCCCCTCAGAGCATGTAGTTTATTGTAGTGGAGGGAGGGGAAATGAACCCAAAGCAACATTATGACTCCAGTTTACTGATCTAATTTCTCCCACATGGTTGAGTGCATTCCTTCATATTAGGTTGCAACCTCCCCCATAATGAACCTCAAAGTGCAACCACAAAAATCGAGATAAGAACAAAGTCAGTCATTGTATCCTTTTATTTCGTATGTCAAGTCGACCTAGCTGTCAGATAAAGCTAAAATAGTTTTACTCCATACGTTAAAACATCCAGCTGATGAAATGATAGTTTAAAGGTTGCAAGAGATGTACAATGTCTCACTATCATTCTCCTAATTTTAGCCAATATATACCTAAAAACGTGTTCATTGATACATCATGAATTAGGATTTTTGGTTGAATGGCTGTGCATGTTATTAATGAAAAAATCCAGCGTGAGAAAGTTTAATATGTTAGTTAAATGTGGCTGATATTGATTCGAGGGACGTTTAACCAACATGCAGGGCTACCACTTCATTGTGCATCATTATGAAAGTCTTTCCATTTCTGTGGTCACTGAGTAAAAGGTTAATAAATGTCAGTGTGACGTTTATACGTGCGTATCTACGTGCAGTAGCTAATGAAGAGCGGAAAACCTGAATAAATGAGTTCAGAAACATAACTGATGCAGATGCTCTCATATAGGGCGCGCCTGAAGCTGTAAGCTAGTCATAAGTCACTGTGTGTCTCTTCCTGTGGCTCAGCTTTACCTGGTCTAGTGTTTTGAACAGTAGGATGTCTCGGCAGGACTCCTGCAGTCTGCAGCGCTGTTCGTCTGTTTTCGGATGCACCACCCTGGGCTCCGTGTCCTCCTCTTCCTCGTCTGGGTTGAACGCCTCCGCACACACTGCAGGGAAGACATGTAAAGAACACTTTAGACTCTGCAATAACATGTCCCCAGTGATTAAACAATCCATGTTAATACTTTTTTTATGGCTTCAAAACTCAGAGAAAGGTCAGAGTATCAACACGATGAAATGAGTTTCCAACAAACAAAACTGAACATACTATTGAGAACAGTGACGAAAAACAACAAGAAAACAAGTTGCTGGCAGGTAGTGAAAAATGTGTCAAAACCCCGTACGTACACACGTGGCAAGGGAACAAGTAGTACAACATGTTCAGTGTGTCTGATGAGACATGCTGACATTTATTCTGTGATATCATAACAAATGGTTTATGGTGTAACTGAGGTTTGGCAGGTTTCTCTCTGCAGACACTACTGTGGGATCACAATCACTCATGACTTTGGACTCATTATTAGGGACCTGTTTACAATATATTTCTGTGGTTACACTAACTTTTGTGTAAATCATTTAACAAAGTCTGCAGATTATACACAACAGATATCCATCATGGTGACGAAACCTCTCTAGTGTGGACATTCATTTATTCAAATGCCTGCGTGCATTAGGTTTTTTATAGAAGCATATTCACTGAGCAAACACCAGGAAATGCCACTACACTAACATTATGTATTTATTTACTTACGCAAGTTTCCAATGTAGTACAAGGATCTGACCCCGATCAAACATTAAACAAGACTCTTAAAGAGAAGGAAGACCAAAATGGGAAGGGGAACAGCCAATTAAATTCTACATTACAGGGTATTGCAAGATTGCTGGCTAGACGCGAGTTAAGTTTGGACATTTTAAGTATAAGTAACCGATGATAATTTGCCTGACAATGGTCATAGAGGCACCCGTCTGTCAGTTGAATGACCGGGAAAACAGAAGGTTGTCAGTCTTCTGTATTAAAAGGTGTGATAAAAGCGTGAGGGGGACAGCCGTAGTTTACATAGAACTGATACATTTAAACTGTGAGACAAGAAACCCAAGGCTGTATAAAACATACCATAATGACCTATATAAAATTAAATTAGACACATGATCATTTCTAAGATATTGTTAAGTGCAGAAAAACACAATTCATTCATTTAAAAAGTAAACTTTTTTGATTACTTCTGGACATTTCTTTAATTAGTATTATACACTGCCCGGCCAAAAAAAAGGTCACACTCTAATATTCGTTGGACCGCCTTTAGCTTTGATTACGGCACACATTCGCTGTGGCATCGTTTCCACAAGCTTCTGCAATGTCACTACATTTATTTCTGTCTTGCATTAATTTTTCGCCAAGATCTTGTATTGATGACGGGAGATTCGGACCACAGCGCAAAGTCTTCTCCAGCACATCCCAAAGATTCTCAATTGGGTTCAGGTCTGGACTCTGTAGTGGCCAATCCATGTGTCAAAATAGTGTCTCATGCTCCCTGAACCAGTCTTTCACAATCTGAGCCCGATGGATCCTGGCATTGTCATCTTGGAACATGCCCGTGCCATCAGGGAAGAAAAAATCCATTGATGGAATAACCTGGTCATTCAGTATATTCAGATAGTCAGCTGACCTCATTCTTTGGGCACGTTGCTGAACCTAGACCAGACCAACTACAGCAACCCCAGATCATAGCACTGCCCCCACAGGCTTGTGACCTTTTTTTTTGGCCGGGCAGTGTATATATATGGTTTATTTTCTTAAATTGCAAACTGACAATGTTAATCATTGTTAAATAAGTGAGTGTTTAATCTAAGCGGTTTCGTGTCTTCGTTTTTATTATTTGAATAATTGTGTTTTATCAAATGCAAAAAAAAGACATCAGTCTTCGAAAAAACCCAAATCGGTTGACTTGTAATGTATGAGGAAGAATCAGTTTCAATGTTTTCAAATCATAAAAATACGAGCAAAAAAACACAACGTTTCCAACACAGACTAGTTTCAGTTACTACCCAAACACCACAGTACAGGGAAAGGTTAGATGTTACACACACACACACACACACACACACACACACACACACACACACACACACACACACACACACACACACACACACACACACACACACACACACACACACACACACACACACACACACACACACACACACACACACACACACACACACACACACACACACACACACACACAATTGTATAACAGAAAACGAGGCGCTGGCCCGCAGGAGAGGGGACGGGAGGACATCATTACTGCAGGACACAGGAGGGGCCCAGAAGTGAGGAAATGACACACACACAGTGACATGTTTCACCACACTGGATGAAAAACACTGACAAGGTCATTTCAAATTGTCACTGTGTATCTGTGTTTCCTCCATACTCTGTCGAGACACACTCCGCTCCTCGCACGACATTTACCACAAAACACACGGCAGTCTGTGGGAGTGTGTGTCTTATCTCTCAGCATTCATACCGGTCGTGTTTGGAGCAGTGTGACCTCTGATGTTAACTCCTTTAGTTCAGCTTGATTGGCTAGGTAAATACAATGGATCAAATACCCAAAAAATAAACTTCAAAATGGGAGCCTCAGTGCTTTGTCAAATAGAATGTGATGCAGTTAATTAGAGCATGATCAGAACCGAAGACCAGATAAGACCCCAAAACACAAGATGGTATGAGAATGAAGAATAGGGCTGCACGTTTATCAAAATTGAAATGCTCGGGAATAAATTAAGAGACCACAGCAGCATTATCAGTTTATCTGGTTTTAGTATTTACAGGTTTGTCATTTTCTTATTTCATTGTATTCTATAAACTACTGACAACATTTTGCTGTGTTGGAATTCAACAGACCTGGAATGGAATGGCTACCATACACGTAGAGGTTGAGGTTTAAGAAAATGTGGAGTGGTCTTTCTTTACAGAGCTGTCAGTCTAAAAATCCCATTTATATAAATAAAATAAAAAATCACACCATAGTCCTTTTATATACACTTTTCAATGATTAAAATAATTATGATTAAATAATTATCCTTCCAATCATGCATCAAATCCCACTTAAAAATCCCTTTCTAAATGGTGAAGCCCTAATAAATACAATCTGCTTTCTGTTTCCATCATAAATGCCAATAACTTTAAGATCTGACATCTAATATGCTTACTTTAAGTTCCAGATGATGTGTTTTATTTCTCTACGCCGACAAGTCCTTCACTTTTCCTTGGCAGGATGACAGGACACTAACAGGGGTGTTTTGTTCAGTGTAAATAGGTCAGTGTGATTAAATCAAATGCAAACATGTGATCATGTCATCATTTCAACTGTTTTCAGGCCAAAGGGAATAACATGTAGATGTGATTGTGGGCTGATATTTCTCATGTGTCAAAACACTGATTGAAATTAATGTTGATGCCGTCTCCTTCCTGAATGTAGCGTGCGTTCTTAAATTAAGATTGTGGAAAAATCTAATTTTTCTTTCTACAAATGGTACTGATGGATTTGTCCTGTGTTACCTCCTCTAGCTGCATCACAAAAAAGATAACTTTTAAAAGATGGAATAGCTGGAAATATTTGAACTACTACAACATTTTCACATTTTAAGTTCAGTTCAGAATCTGAACTAGGCCACTGGGTCAAAACACTTTAAAAAAAGCAATGCTAAGAAGTTATTTTTGGGATCAACCTCTTCGCTTTAACCTTCCTCATCGACAAATTCAGTAAATGCTTTTCTACATTTCTTAGAATGCTTAGAGACGCAAATATTTGTCAAGAGGGAAATTACTAAGGTAATACAAATTCTCGACCCTGAATGAACGTAACCGTAGCCAATAAAAATAAAAATATTGAATATATTTGTGATAACCAAAATAAATAAGCATTCCTGTACAGTTAGTGGCCAGACAAACTGAAACACCTGGACTATATAATTAAAAATAGCCCTACATTAACTAATACCTCAGGATTAAAAGGAAAAATACCCTTTTTCCCGCTCTGGTGGCTTCCTGTTAGCGTTGTGTGTGCCTGTAATAATGGATGTCTGTAATTCATCACTTTTATTATCTAATAATACATCCTCGAGCTGTAAGCCTACAAAACCTGTACCGTGGTTATGTAGCATTATTTTTAGGCTATTTATCGCTATTCATTTGAGCCTTTTCTTGCCTTCCAAAATGATAGCGTAAAGCTCCACTGCTGAGTGCCAATGTAGCAATACATGGCACAATTGGCTTCTTATCACCAAGGTCTTTGGTTACAGGTGCAAAGGCGCACACTTATGATAACAGTGGACCACACCCGGCCTGATGGGAAACAGGTGTGATACTCTCAGAGAGGGCAATGAAACATTACTTGTCAGACTTACTGCTCAAAAGTTCCATTTGTGTTCAGATGACTGCTCTAAATCTGTGATCCAATTATTTTTTGATGCTTACAGTTCGTGGTGGTGTTTTATTGTTCAGTTTAATTAAAAAGGTGCTTATCATATTTGAACACCTTATTGATATGGATGGGCACGATGGGTATTAACACCCGAGTATATATTGCCTTCCACTGAAGTTCCATTACAAACGCCTTGAAGAAACATCTCTCTGACAGAGCTAACAGAAATAAAAATGAAACACCCGCAAAAAAATAATACAGATTAAAATCTCTGTGTTGCATCATAATGTCCGAGGGCCTTTGTGTTTCTGTGAAGTGTGACATCTTATCCTGGACATTGTCCTACTTATTGGTGGAACAGAAAATCACACCAACAAAATTGATTCATGAAATCATGAGCACATAAAAAGCTTCTTCTGTTGGGAGAACTTTTAAAGCGACTCTCTGAGGAAACACTAGACACTAAACACCTGCACAAAAACTATTTTGTACAACTGGCTAACATTTCTGAGAAACACTGTGTGCAGCAACACAGTTACGCTCCATTTCGGTTTCACTTTATCTTTGGGGCTCTAAAAAGGATCATGACGTGTTTTACACCATGACCACTAAAATGTCAACTTGTACAACACAACATTTTTTAAACCAACAGAAAAACGTTGTTACCACATGATAAAAAAAAACAAGGAACTCCGTACAACTGGATGTTACAGCTACAAAACAAAGTTGTCACAGATGAACAGCACAACCTCCAGAGCGAGCCTTTATGATGCTGTGGTACAGACAGCAGGGTCAATAGAGACAGCAGGACAGCAGTAAAGATAAACATCAGCTGCAGAGCATATTTAAAGTGCAGTCCTCCGTGACGGCTGACGACATTCAATTACTTATGTGTAAACACTAGACGGGTAGTGCGAAGCGTGAGAAAACAGTGGTACAGAGAGACCACAGAAACGGAGAGGACCCAAAACACAGTGTGTCTCAACACTGTGTTTGAAACCTGTGACACAAGCAAATACGCACTTTATCAAAAACATCAACAACACACAAATCACTACGTCTACACCGTGGCCTCAACGCAGACACTGAGACACTCTGGCAGGGATGTCTCTGCTGTGGATTACAGTTGAAGCACACACACACACACACACACACACACACACACACACACACACACACACACACACACACACACACACACACACACACACACACACACACACACACACACACACACACACACACACACACACACACACACACACACACACACACACACACACACACACACACACACACACACACACACCTTACCTGACACTCTCCTGTTGAATCTGCTGGGTGGTGGAGCTGTGGAGACAGAGAGAAAAGAAGGTGAATTCAACATCACTGTTTTTACATAATGATATTTAATACGATTTTGAGATTGCTTTTAAAATCCTCATTATCTGCTCTGAACTGACGGTGTTCAAAACAATAATTGAAGCAAATTATGAGGTAGAGGAGAGGAACAAAAAGGCAGACAGTGAGTCACAGTGACAGGCAGTATGGTAGAGGGAAAGACAGACTGTCAAACAGTAAAGGCTACAAGAGGTGAAGAGATACAAAAAAAGAAATGGGACACGCTTCAAGATGTAGGCCGCCGTGAAGAGACACCGAGAGAAACAGAGCGTAACCAGGAAAGAAAACATGAGCTCAGAGAAGAGCTGAGAAAGTTTATATTTCCTCTACACATGGATGCTGCTGTGAGATACTTGCTACAGCCTCCAGCATTCACACACACACACACACACACACACACACACACACACACACACACACACACACTAACAACTCAGCATTATTTTTCATGACTGCAAATTTAAAGCCAATAAAACAAAACTTGATCAAACACGGCAGCTGCCTGAAGCCAGACCGATATGAGGGGATTAACAAATGACTTAATAAGAGCCCTCACCGCTACGTGGTTAGCAGTTAAATATTCATAAGGAGTAATGTGAAAGGGTAATGGCAGTTTATGTTGACGTCAAATCTGTTATACCCCAGCTCGTAATACATACTGTATAATCAATTAATATTGAGCGGCCCTATCTTTATCTTACACACCAGTGTCAACACATCTGTAAGTGTGTTCATTTAAAAAGGACGGAGATGCTAGCGGTTTGTTTACGCTTTTTGACTTAACAAACAGTCTCATCTGTGCGAGTGTAGCAAGCCTCAAGCTGTTGAGAAGCGCCGTTTGGATGCACAGATGCTGCTGGGTTGTTGTGAACGTTCCTGAGCCACCAGAACGCACATCTGACGTTTTCTGCTTTAAAAATGCAGCGTTCAAGGGGCTCGTAACAGCAGGCAACTACACGACGAAAGTGTTCCCTTCAGCAAAACATGAAACCGGGAGCGCTGTTGAGTAGCTGACCCCCATCTCCGACCCCCACCCCCATACTTGCTAATATATTTGCCCTGCTGCATACTCTTTCAAATCTAGGTCAGACCTTGTAATTGAAAATTAAATGTCTTTCCTGACAAAAGGTCGCAGCTAATCTCCCCGTTTAGCTTGTTCGGAGTGCAAACATTGTGCCTATGTTTATGTTCGCAGTAGCACTGATTCATTTTGCAAGATATTATCTATTTACTCGAAGCCCATTGACCTCTTACATTAGGCCAGAGGAGCGTTTACACTAATATTTAAACATGACACAGTAAAGCATAGCATGTAGCCTGAAACTATCATCCTGTTAGAAGAGTAATGGATGTAGAAATATGGAGAAAGCATTTCATGTCTACATGGATTAGGGTATTAAGGTGATTAACATTCTCAGCCTAATCTACTCCTGACCATAATCATCACAAGAGTTGATGTAAACCAGCAACTAGCGCATTTTATTTGTATGTATTTTATATAGATTAGTGGGTAACTTACATTTATTTTCTGCTGCTTTTCTGCTCCCAATACCTTAAAAAAATGCAAGTACTGCTGATATACAGCCATGGAAAAAATTAAGAGACCAACCACTTCAGCATTATCATTTTCTCTTGTTTTATTATTTATAGGTTTGTCTTTGAGTTAAATGATTATTTATTTTTATTTTATTGTATTCTATAAACTACTGCACATTTTTGTCTATGTTGGAATTCAACAAACACTGGAATAGCTGCCATACATGTGGAGATTGAGATTTAAGAGTGGTGTCTTCATTTTTTCTGGAGCTGTATGTATATCTTTTTAAAGTTTAACTCTCTTAATGTGGACTCTTGATTCATGCATCATTTTGCCAGATGATGATGATACAGAACCGGGCTTTAAACCATGTTTGTAACAACATCAAACTAAACACAGGAAAAAAAACATCCTGCAGCAGAGGATGCTTCCTGGAAATGTCTAACCAGCAGCTGTAATGGAGTTTAATTTCTGCTCATGATTTCAGCCCAGTGCACTTGACACTCGACAGTACTCATCAGAGAGGAGGCAGCCTTGAGGACCGTGTAGATATGAATATGCATCAGTAATAATAAAGTGGAAAGAAGAGAGCTGTGCGCAAGAGGGAGAACCAAAGGGGAATGTGTGTGTGTGTGTGTATTTTTGGGCATGGGCAGCTTACGTGTGTCTGTAGACCCTAAACCTTGTGAATGTGTGTAACAGGGTGTTAATGTAAAGGGGTCAGGGTCTTAAACACCTGTGTTATAACACTGGGCTGTTACGAGTCAGCATGGATCTAGCTTGCTGTCACACAGTCACACACAGTCACACACACACACAGTCACTCACACACACACACACTGGGAGTCCATTGCTACCTTATTACCATCCTGTCAGAGCCCATTAGATCTAGACTGTGAAGACTGGAGCCTCGGGGAAAATCCCACATACACACCACTCCCCCCCCCCCCCAGTCACCTGGAGAGATGGCCAGAGTTTAACACTCGACTCTCCCCAGAGATCCCTCTTTACTATCACTCAACACACATCGAGTAACAACATCCGATCCGATACTGACATTTGCAACATCTGCGAAAGAGTGTCACTCGTTTTAAGGAATTATCCAAATCATCGTAGTAACTAGATGAAGGTTACCACCTATAGAAAAACTGGCTCTGTATGCATGTGTGAACTATCACATACCTGCCATACATTCAGACTTGTTAGGCGTCTGCTCTATCTGAACTCTCATTGTGCCTGCCCACGTGTAGGCCTTGTTCAAACACAGGAAATATGCTAAACGGCAGCTAAAGATAATGATTTCCCTACAGGCCACGGTACGTTGTGACCATAAACCAATCAAAACGAAGCAAACAAACCATCTGTGGCTCTGTTCAACAAGCTCCTTAAAGGCAGCCTGTTAGGGTTGGCTCTACAAAGCAGTGGCATGTGATCTGTCTGTTTATCAGAAGACAGCATGGTTATTATTGGTCAGGAAATCAGTTCAAACAGAAAGAGGGTCAGCGGGTGTTGTAAGCAATGGATTATACTTGATTTGGGATTGATACATAACAAATATTTGGGATAAAGACAATTGTTCAAAGTTAGTGTGGTGTCTTATTCTTTGTTGTTTTCCCTAGCTGCCATTTCACTGCTGGAGGGCACCAATAACTTCATTACTCTATTGAGGGAATAAAGCTGTTTGTTTTCCCTCTAATGTGACTCAGATGTCACGTCTTCATGTGATGAGTTGTGTCAAGAAATAACAAACATGTGAACGATTGAGTAAATGTAAAAATAAACATGCTTAACTCTACACATGAAAACTTGTTTTTATAGTCTCTACTGAGAAAAGCTCTCCCATCTTATAGACTGAACAACTCAACTTTAAAAAGGGATAGAAAGGACTCCGCTAACCTTTTTGGTTGCCTGCCAACACAACTCGCAGACAAATGGGAGACAAGAATTAGAAGCAACTGATTCAATTATTTGACCTATGAGTCTCGTCTCTCTTTACCTCTTGCTTTTTAGTTCTGAATAACCGTAGGTTATAGCCCACACTGTGGCAACCAACCAATCCAACCCAAATAATATAGTCCATTCTGAACAAAGACCTTCAAACATATCGTTCCATCTTCTTGTGCATATAGAGGACTTTTATCAACCCCTTTAATACAAAGAAATTCAGTTAAATTATTAGTAAGACACTCCCGAGTACAACACTATTCTTGGTTTCTCTAGCATCCCCGCCCTCTGTCATTTATTGTATACCTCGCCCCCTCATTTGTCTCAAAGGAACAGACCTTCCTCCCCCGCGAGGCTCCCAAAGCTTCAGAACTCGTCTCCCTCCCTCTATCTTCTCTTTTGCATCCGAGTCTGGCGTCTTACTTTATCTCTTTAACCTAAGGACGTAGATCAGTCCATTGAAGTTTGTTTTTAAGACGTCAAAACATTTATTTACTATTGGACTGTTGTAACAGCCATTAGCCTCAGGTAATCCGCCTGTGAACACAATGGCAAAAACACTTGAGGACAACTAGCATTATGTTTACACAGCGAGCCTCATATTGGATTGACTCGTATGACTGCTTTTTGTTTACTTGCATAAGGACATAAGCAAAAGGTAGGACTGGACTTAAGCAACAATTACAGAAACACTCTGCCGATAGCAGGTTGTGTCTTTAGGTGAAGACTGAAGAGAAGCCAGCAAATCAGCTCTTCTTTTTACAGCTTTCCTCCCATGTGTCAGCCCATCCGAACTGTGTGGTTCCAACAATGTTAAGTAGCACACTATTATGTCTGGTAAATGACAATATATTTACATGCTTTCATGGCAAGACAAAATGAGAATCAGCCCCAGCCACAGCCTCCGCACGCACTGAGAAAAAAAGAGGCAGGCTATCTTTAATCACACTCACATACAACTGTGTTCTCAGTTTGGTTTAATTAGATCTCGGATAAAAAAAGAAAAAACAAACAGATAAATATGGGTATGGTTAAAATGTCCATGGGAAAATGAATCCGTCATATGTAAGATAAACGACTACATGCTTTAACATCACTAAACGCATTAATCATTAGTTATCTATTTCCCAGGACTCCTATTAAAACCTTAACCGCTCTTTCACTGCTGAAACATAAACAGCAGGGGTAACAGCGTGTGCCCTAAAGTGATGTCAGAAAACAATATTTCTGTCAGTCAAAAACTGTAAAATGACTCCAAAAATATGAAAATCGTGTCAAATAGACCGTCAGATGGCAGAGATAGCTTTGTTGTTTTACTGATCTCCGAATAAATAGGTGATCAAGTAGCTGACCCCCATGTCCGGTGGGTCTGCCGGTGGATGAGTGGAAGGCGGCAGGCTCATACTGAAACTGTGATTTCTGAATCATTTCTTTTACTGTCCTTTTTTCTGTAGAAGAAGTAAAGAAACCATAACTCAGGATTCATTTGTTGAGGTGCAATAATGACTCAGCAGCTTTGCGACATGAAGAAACTATTATTTTCCCGCTCTGGTCAAATGCATTACTTAAACCGGAAAGGGGGCGGGCCGTAATTCTGTCAGGAAGTGACGTTTGTGGTGGAAACTTCTGAAGCAATGGAGACGAAACTCGGAGAGACACGGGGAGAGCTGGAACTTTGATGGCAAACAATGAAGGTTTATTCTGAAGTTAACAGCCGGAGAATTGACAAGACATTTGCTGCAGCCACGAGTTGACAGAGCGGTTGCCACAACAACGAACCAAACTGTTTCTTTCTTTTTTTTAAATCATTATCTATGTATATTAAATCGGCTTCTTCCGATGACTTTAATCTATCAATTCTAAAAGTGACTGGTGAAGCCGTAAGCATTGGTGGATCCACCTTAAAAAATAACTGACTATTCACATTAATGTCCCCAGTTTGGATCTGGACAGGGACCTTTGTTGTGTGTCACTACCTATCTGGCTCTTCTCACATTCATTCGTCTCTCAAAAGAAAATGGGGTCGTGAAGAAAAAGCAACATGCTGTTCTGTGAACTGTCTTCGCAGAGAATGGATTTTTCACACATCAATGATATTAGCTAAAAGTGACGGCTGCTTCGTAGAGTACACACAATGTGTGATCAGGGGTCATCCTGAGCCTTTCCTCAGGAGCTGTGAGCATCGTAACTGCCAATGACCATTTCAGTGTCCACATTTTAACCCTTTCCTAATCTAACATTTTTTGTTTTCTATGATACAATCCCCCTGCCCTTCAAAACTCTAACTAGCCACCCGCCAGGAGGACACATTCCAAACTGCTTCAAATGATTTGTTTTGATCTAAGTCAGATGCATGAACTGGGTCAGATCACTGCAGGTACCGCAGCACACAGACCGACAAAAATGTTACACGCACAATTGAAGTTCTGCCCATGTTAGCAAACAAAGCAGAGCACTGAATTGTTCTGGTGAGAAAAATAACTTTCAGAACAAAGGTGGTTGTTTTGCTGTTTTTATACTCTTTAAATGATGTCTTCTCCATTACAGTTGAAGTAGCAGTGGTTGGGGATACTCTTGTTTTAAAACTCTACCTAAGCACATAAAATACAACTATTGAATCACCTTTCTGTACCCGTGTGATCAGTCCCGGTGTTTCAGTACATTTAAAAAAACGCATCATGTATTGTCACCATGGGTCCCATGAAATGCAGTTTTGTCTTTCAAGAGGAGGTGGACATAATAAAAGTGTGTGTGTGTGTGTGTGTGTGTGTGTGTGTGTGTGTGTGTGTGTGTGTGTGTGTGTGTGTGTGTGTGTGTGTGTGTGTGTGTGTGTGTGTGTGTGTGTGTGTGTGCACACATGCTTTTTGTGTGTTCCAATGCGTGGGTGTGTAAGTCTGAGTGTGCAATGTGTGAAGAGCTCTCCCTACAGTCATGTGGCAAGGGTGGGGGTGGGATTGCTGGTTATGTTGGATGCTGTATCAAGTGTACGCCTGAAGTTGCCTTGGAAACCTAACACAAAGAAGATCTCATCGCCATAACAACGCCCCCCCCCCTTCAACCTCCATCCCTCCCTCCCCCTTGTCGGCCGCCATCCAGCCCCTTCTCCTCTACCCAGCTTGTAACAAGTGGCAGATCTCCCCCCCCCCCACGTTCTCTTCCTATCTGCACACCCACTCACTACCATTAAAGCATTAACAGATGGAGAGAAGAGAGGGACAGGAGAGAGGGGAGAAAAGGGGGGGAAGAAACTAAAAGACAGACAGAAGGGGTGGCAGAGTGCGATCAATCGTGACGTCAAAAAAGAAACAGAGAGAAAGAGAGGAGGGAGTAAAAAAAAAAGATGGCAAATGCCAATACGATGGATTAAGCTGAGATGTGGAAGAATAAAGGAGAACGATTAAAAGAGAGGAAGGGGGACAGACAGATGGGGAGAAGGAAAACACGAGATGCGTTATGTGTATATAAAAAAGGCAGATAAACACAGGATATGAGGATGACTAGAGCATGTGATTCAGAAAAAACAAACATGAACCGGGGAAAGAGAGAAGAGAGAGGCCCCTGAGTGAATAAGTGAATTAAGGAAGAAAAAAAAAGGGAACAATTCATCCGCCCCTGCCTGGTGTTTCCCATTGATTCCTCTTGCAGCCGTTCTCAGTGAGTGTCCGTCTGCCAATAAATCAGCTTGTTAGCTGGACGGGGAGACCAAACCATGAATGTTACCACCTACCCTCACACACCTCCAGTTTCAATAATTTCACCAGAATGTCTACGTAGTGGAGAGACGGATCGTGCGACGGTTAACCTAACCTAACCTGCAGAAGTAACGGCTGGCTCTCAAGTGGGCGAGTTAAAGACAAACTCATTTTGGACAGCTCTGTCACTTGTCCACCCACCTGTTGCCGCGCACACCTCCTGGTTTCCCTCCAACCACTCTGATCCCTCGAATAGAAACGGTGAAACTCAGGATGTAATTGGCTGTTCGTCATGGCAGTAAACCAACATTTGAAGGATTTCATCAAAATAATGAAATAGTGACGGGTGCCGGGTCATGTTTGGGGACGGGTCCATCAATGAAAGCAGTCATGTAGACTATGAATGTGACACGACTATTCATTTCTTGATTTTATTGTAGGATAATAAATCCTCACACAAGTACATTTTCAGCACACACACATCCATGGATTCTCTGTGTGAGAATAACTCATTTCAGAGTGTAAATATCATAAAGAGGCAGCAGCTGACTCAGAGACACTTCTGTCACCTGAATGGCCAATTTGTGTCCATTCCATGAATCAGAGGACAGCTGACCACTTCTCATTTATTGTTCCTTCATTAAATATTCATAAAATAAAAATCCTAAAAACACTATTCCGATTTTAATGAATTAATGTTTGTAGTATATATATATATAAAAATCCTTTTGTATCGGATTGATCAACAATCTAAAATAACAATTATTTTTATGATTTATTATCAATGAAATAATGTAAAATAAAAGTTGCTTGATACAGTTTTACTAATGTGAGGCTTTATTGTTTTTTTCCTGTCATGTCAAAATACTTGTGTTTTACCATAACTTAAATAATAATCAAGTCTTATTCCAATCACATGTATTGCTCTACCCTCCTGCATCTATTCCTCTTTCTCTCCCCTCCTCCATCTATTCCTCTTTCTCTCCCCAATCCTCCCCACATTTCTCTTCCTAAAAAACAGCCCCTGCCATCTGTTCCTCCTCTTCTATCCTCCCACTCTGGCTCCATCTCTTTTCCTCTCTCCTTTCTGCTTATGCCTCCTCCACCTCCTCCCCCTCCTGCATCTCCTCTCAAGGCCTGATTGATAACAGCAGGGTCAGATGTGGAGCAAGGAGCTCCCCTCACGTGTTGCCTCTCCTCCAGAGCAGGCCGTCTCAGACGTCACTGACAGCCTCTGCTGGCATGCACTCAAACATAAGCACAGACACACACACACACACACACCGCTTAGACTTGCACTTTGGCACATAGTAAAGCAAGGGGAGCAGAACACATACAGACCAAGATATACATGCGCAACATCATAAAACCACCCAGGCAGACTCAGGCGATGGAAGGCACAGAACAATCGGAGAGTTTAACAGCAGATCAGCATCTCCCGTCTCCACCGCACACCCACATACAGCCCAACTGCCAGCTTATAGCGCCCTATCTGATGTATATGAAAAGCCTTCTTTAATCATGCCTTAAAAAATGCATATGTAGGGCTGCACGAAAAATATATTTAAGTGTGATAATATGGAACAATTGTGATATGATTTGCAATATAAAGGGGACATTTAGAAGTATTCACATTATTATTAAATGATAGTGTGTTTTTTGGAGGATGTGTACCAAACAAGGTTTTTAGGCTTATTCAGAATTATATTTTATTTTGTTTTTTACATTGTGCACCCCTACGCACATGTGCTACTCATACAGACGGGAGAGGACTCTGAAAAAGTGTTTGATCTGCTATATTAAAAAAGCAGCAGACAAGGAAATGAAAACGTTAAAACTAAAAAATAGGACAATTCAGACGGCGATGGATCCACTGTTTATCATCATGATCTGTTATCGATACATCTTTCATCTTTCCAAGTCTGTCTCCTGGTTTTGTCCTTCTGGCCCACTTTCATCTCTTCCCGAGAGCCATGCAAGGCAGGAACCGACCGATAAATCCAGCCCTGCATGCCCTCCTCCCCGGAGAGGATATATGTAATCTGGCTCTTATATGTCAGTGTGTGCTCAAATGCTGACCTCAGCAGGACTAACTCTGGGCTCCGCAGCGTTCACTGAATATCAGGATAATGTGGAAATCTAATCACATCATGTCCGCACAACACACGTTCATAAATTTGCACACAATCGCATTTTGGTGACGCAGCCCTGAACTTGCAGTATATGTAGATAGAGGCATAATAAAAAAGAATGCAGGAGGCACACAGACACACAGAAACACACACAATACCAGCACTATCCGTTATTGCTTTCTTTGCTTGTGCCAAAACAGATTTGACATGAACTTCTGTGTTGGTGAGGGCAATATGGTACATTTTTAAATGCATTATAGCACATTTTAACTGATAGTTACAAACACATCTTTCAAAATGTATATTATGTAGCGGCATTGCATCATACAAGAATGAAAGTAGCAGAAACCATCTTTAACGGACCTATAAAAGGAGCATTTTCAGATGTTCGCTTAGATTTGATCTCCCAAGAAGGGAAATAATAAGTTCTGGTATCTTGCATATTTCTTTACAATATGCAATCCAATACCTTGAATATAAAAAACGACCCATTGTCTAAGCTCACAATAAATGCATCACATTGCAAAGAAAGTCACCCTGCAGCAGACGGTAGGTAATGAGCCTTGTTGTGAATCCTATTGTGTCATTCTAGGTAAAATATGCAGTGCCGTGCAGGTACCAAATCTGCTGACATTTCATGACTGGTGGCTGTTGTGCGTCATACCAGAGTCAAACTACACACTAAGTGTCAAACAAGTCAATTATTGCCTACAGCAAATTGGAACCATGCCAAATGGATTGAGCGTGCTCTCCAAATACTGAATATACACCAGCAGGATCATGTTCTTGTGGAGGAATTCAAGGAATAGTTTTGTGACAGAGTACTGGCCAGCGGCAGTTTGTCTCATGATATTCAGCTGGAAAAAATTCATGGATAAGAAACACTACGGTTAAGTGGGGAAAGTGGAACAGAGCGCAATATTTATTTTATTCATTGTTTTTTGTCTGCATAAGAAGACCTGGATAAATCAGTAATCAGGGCTGTTCTGAAATGTTGAGGTTTTGGGAGCAGAGAGGCAAAGAGGAGGACCATCCCAGTGAAAAACAAGTATCAATGACAGGTGTACTGACATGTAAAGCTATCGAAGGAATGGTCTACTTTCTTTATGAATTAACAACGTTTTAAAAAGCGTCTCTGCAAACTTCTATCCGCTTATACACCTTTGACAGTGAAGTATGTCTCCCAAAGTGAGAGCCAGTTCTGTTTTACAGACACGATGAACTGGTAGTGCCAAGCAGCAGAACTCATTTATACGTTATTAAGTTATACCGTACACTCCCCTTCATTAACATGAACAGGAGCTGAGAACTATCCCTCCCTCACTGTGACACACAGGTGGCTGAACCTGTTAGGAAACACCAACCATGATATATGGAGCATAAACAGGAGAACAGACAGGCCCTGATCACAGAGCTTTTTCAGCAGCCTAGGGCCTAATTTTTCCTTAAAATCGTTGAAAAAGAGATAAGTGTTTTGCGTTGCCTCGAGTGCCGCTCTGATGTCTCGTGCTTTCTCAGGAGCACCCTTGAGTTAAATAAACTTCAACTGCTTTTGTTTAGGTGGTTCCCTAGCAGGAAAGCATGTAAAAATGCGCTGTGCCTCGTTTTTTCAACCTGCAAAATGCGCTGTGGGATCGGGGCTTTAGGAGTTTAAATAGTAAACTCCCTGTACCGATCCCTCAGCTCTGTGATTTATGGTTGTGAGAACCTGTGTGCTTGTTGGATTTATTACACAGAGGTTGTAATCAAAAAGAGATAACAGGGTTACAAGATATGCACCAACACTGGGTAAATCTGCGTTTTACATATATTAAAATCAAAAATATACACACAAACACACACTCAGGGTGTCCTCTGCTACAGATGTGCAGCTGGGGTTCATCAGCTTACACAACTTATGTCTGTAAATGAGACTTTTTTTGTCAATGTATTAACCCAGAAAGCGACATTATTGTCATACTCCTTTTCTTTCGGAGCCCGTCTCATTCTTTCTTTCCATTATCGTCAAGAAAGTAGTTACTCTAGTCTTCTCTTGCAGACTGTAACTTCCTCTTTCTATGACAAGGAGCTTCCAACATTATTCTCACGCTGTTTCAGTCCCCGTTTCCCACCATGCAACTCTCTTCTGACTCTCTTTACCTTTCCCATTATCTTACTGTCTCCATTTCCCTCCCACAAAAATGGTCTCTCTCTCTCTCACTCCGTCTCACCCCTCTTTCCTCTCCCTCTCCCCTTCTATTGCGCTTTCCAGAAGCCCTTAAAAGGAAGCAGCACTGTCCTGCTTATAGCTGCTGTTGGTGTTAACCCTTTGCCAGTATCATCAGGTTTGCTGAAGCTACTTAACCCCTGTAAGCTTGACTTAGCCTGATACCCTCTCCTATATTTGTCACGGTGTATGATCAACATGCCTCAAGCAAAGCCAGACATCAACTTCAGTCATTAGCCATTCCATGGTCAATTACTACGTTAAATTAATACTACACATATTCCAAACGTATGATACCTACTCACACAACAGCTTGAGTAGCCCTTGTGCAAGCGGCTGAGATGGTTTTGTTCCCTGAGAGCCAAAATGTACTTTTAGCAAGGCTCCAAACTAGCTTTGTTTACCAGGCTACCAATGTCATTTTAAATAACCTGGACTCAGTGGAAACCATACAAATCAATAAATGCTAAATGTTCTTCTTTACTTTATCCATTCGATAAAAGGTCAATAAAATAACAGATGTCCCGGGCATGCAGACAGGTTTTTTATGTATCCTGGTCTTTTTGGCATTTTAAATGATGGCTTTCAATTGTCAGCTTGTGCAAGTTCCTGTGCTGGAAGCAGTTGCATACAGTTTTCAAAGATGCAGTTTGGTTTTGGCTCATAAGTGAGCTGGAGGCAGCACCGAGATGTTAATTTGGTGTTGATTCTTGGTGAAATTGCTAGTGCTTGCAACCCTTGTAAATAACAGTGTCCTTTTTCATGGTAAACATTTATATAGTGAATGGTAAAGAGGACTTTTTAAACTAGGAAAATCTGGTGGTAATAATCAGCTGAACGAATGCCTCAAAGCCTTCTGTTTGCTTGTGTCCATACTGGCAAACCTTTATTTACACAACCACTTACTACATGGTTAACTGAATATGATAAAACACACAACGATCTGATTAAGCAGCACATCCAGTGAGTAACTCAAAATATAGGTAATTCAGCTTCTCTAAATAAATCAGGCGTGCTTCTATCACGCCGTTCGCGGATTAGATTATTTGATTTGGTTGTTTACATTACAAATCTGAATCATCGCATATTCAAACTGAGTTGGACAGGATGTATTGACACTAAAGCAGTCCACCAGCTACTGTTTTATGCTTTGGTAAAAGTATTGGAAGTGCAAACATGCTGATGCCAATTAGAGGTATTTTCAATGATTCCTATCGCGTCATTGATAACGTGCTTATTTAGTGCCTTCAGAAATCCAAATCAAGTTAAACAGGCCACAAGTTAATGCCGTAAAAGAGACTCTTTCACAAAGAACCAAAGGGGGATATTTTTTAACAACTTAACAATATCAAACAAAGACACAAGCTGTGCTCCAAGGAAGCAAGACTAACCAGCTTTCTGTGTCAACTTAATTCAAGGGCGGATACTTACCGTGTTAATTCCCAACCTGCCCTTTCCACTTTACTACAGAACACTCTGCGCTGAGTAATCCAAGTAAGGTCACAGGTCATTAAAAGTAGATTGGACTGTCCTGGCTAGAGACGTAAGAGCATTAGAAGACTACAGAATGACATCCTCCGATAAAACAAATAAAAAGACAAAATACTACAGGATTCTAGATTTCATTTCTGTGTTGAACGTCCATTTCTAATGCCAGTCTAAACAAATATATTTGAGACGTGAGAAAACAGACAAAAATGTGTGATTATGACTTGAGGAGGAACATTTATAGGAACCACTAATGTAAATAACTGACTGTAGATGTTTATGGGTTGCTTTTCACAGACTTGTTTTCCCAGAGGGGAAGAGGAAACGGTTTCTTTCTCTCATTGACATGTTGCCCCAGCCCCCACCACCAAAACAAATTCTTGGAAGCAACACAATTGTGTGTGTGTGTGTGTGTGTGTGTGTGTGTGTGTGTGTGTGTGTGTGTGTGTGTGTGTGTGTGTGTGTGTGTGTGTGAGTGAGTGAGTGAGTGAGTGAGTGAGTGAGTGAGTGAGTGAGTGAGTGAGTGAGTGAGTGAGAGAGTGAGAGAGAGAGAGGGGAAGCAGGCACTGGTCATAACTCATTCTGTGTGCTTTCATCAAAGCTAGTGCACAGTGTAGTGTGAATTACACCACTGCTGAATAACATGTGCAATCAAACTTCTAAATATACCCCAAATACCTTCAATCGGTCGAAGCATTTATCTTTGAGCATTCACCCTTGATGACGTTTCCTAGTTCCCAGAGTCCACCCTTTTATTATTGACAACCTGTATGATTATAAACCTGCAGGACCTGATCAACGTCGTGCGTCACAGAATGTGGCTGACAGGAATTATTTTTCTGACCTTATCTATGATGGAGTTTATGATCCCAGCAGCAGCAGGTTTTCTACAACATCTCAGACGGAAACAAAAAGTTTATAGTCTCTGACCCCGGGAGCTGGTTTCATTAAAACATAATGCCCTCAGGAAAACTCACAAGCGCTTGGCCTTTAATTATTTTGAGGTGGTGACACCGTTGCAGAGATGAAACCCTGGAGACATTTCATGGACCAGTGTTATCTCAGCAGCCTGGGATGTGGCTAATCCCATGTGTGGTAGAGGCAAGCTGAAAGACATTAATAATTGAATGCCCCAACATCTGGTCTTTAGTCTCAAATCTCCACATGACAAGCACAGCAATATATTTTCATATCCACAGGATGATGCTCAATTTGGGTTCCCAGGGTGAAAGCATTAAAAAAAAATGCACAAGCTACATCCTTTAAGACATTAAATACACAAGCATGGGACAATATCTGGTCCTGTTTGCTGGTAAAACATCCAACTGTCCGGAAAATCTTAGTGGCCGGCCTGCGGGTAGGAGAGAGCAACATGTCCTCATCAAACCACTGGGGTGTAACATAAACAGGGGCAATCTAGTCTGTCGTTACGTGACCATTTAGAGTCACAAAAGAACTCAAACCTCCACATTCTCAGGCCAGTGTTTAGAGTTGGGTCATTAAAAGGAGATACCATTTCACTTGGAGCCAACGCTTACTGTGCCATTGAAACTAAGGATGTACGCTTCCTTCAATCAGACTATACAGCTCCGGAAAAAATTAAGAGACCACTCCAAATTATTCTTAAATCTTTATCTCTACATGTATGGCAGCCATTCCAGTGTCTGTTGAAGTCCAACACAGAGCAAAATTGTCAGTAGTTAATAGAATACAATAAAAAAATGTAATTTAACTCAAAGACAAACCTATAAATAATAAAATGAGATGATGATAATGCTGAAGTGGACTCTTAATTTTTTAGTTAATAGTGGTTTGAGTAAAGCAGACTAGGAAGTAAGGTGTTTTAATCAATATGCAACTATAAATATGGAGACTAAACAGCAGCACAGACAAAAAAGACGATGACTTGTGCTCTTTCTCTATCTCAATGACAACTTTTTCCTCACTTGCGGACAGTAAACAGCACGGCTGCCCTTTAAGAAGACACATAATACGGGGGGTTGCAATACAGCGACTGCTTTATGAATGCGTGTCATATCAAGGCTATACAAATATACTGATAATGATACTTGTTTAAGAGAGGGGAGGGCTGTGTACTAATACTGACCTCCGACTTTCTTTATCTGAATCGTGATTATACGAGGCCGCTGCCCATCACTGTCACTTATGTCAGCCAGAGCAGCTTCAAGGCCAGTGGTTTCTATGGTGACCATGACTGTGGCAGTTTAGGACACTGTTGAAAATCTAGTATGCGGTATTAAAAAGCCCCCCCAGTGAATCTTTATCTAATAAGATGTATTATTAAGCTGTTGGGCTCTGGGGTCTAATAGTGATGGTAATCGGAGTAAATTATCTTTTTGTGACTTTAACTGTGTGTGTAAGTAGGTGTAGTGTTATGGAAAAGTAACAAGAGGCATAATAGCTGAAGTGTAGAGCTTATAAAAGATACCTTGTTTCACATAATCGCTGGACTGTTGAGTTGACCAGTCAGAATGATGTCTGGGGCAGGGTGTGATACAACCACACGCTGGTCTTTGTCTGTTCAGCTGTCTGCTCTAACAGATCATTTGGCAAAAAAGCAACAATCATGCTTTCTCGTAGGACCCGTTTTATGAGGAGGCTGAGAAACTGTTTGGTTTTTACCTGTGACTGAGTTTACAGGGCTAAAGTTCATTTCTCAGCCTGGTCTAAAGCTACTCTGACTAAGTGAGAACAGTATGTAATTCACAGTGACATATTTTACCACGCATTTTCCACCTTAATTTAAAAAAATCTACATTAGCCCACATCTTCAGAAAATGTAGGCCATTGTCACTGTCATGCAATCCGTTACTCCATCCAGACTCGCAGTCTGAAAAACCACAGTTTAATCTTGTCTCTAAAAAGCTATAAACCCCTGTGGTAGATTGGAATAGATCAAAAACATATTTTATCCCTCAGAAATCCAAAGCATGGTCATGTTGTGCTGCTGACACTCGAGGGTCACGGATAACCAGACTGGCCGTCTGTTTATTCTCTCTGTGCCTGCAGATTTGACAAATTCTAACCAACCAATCCAAGGTGAGGCATGTCTGTCTGCATGAGTATCTTTGAAGTAAACAGTTGGGTTACAATTATTCCAATAATCATCACAGTTTCCAAGAACACTATATGGTATACCTATGAACCATGTCTATATTATGTCTGCAAAGGTATATGAAAGAGTAGACGGACCCCTCAGCCAAATCCAACATTAACTGCATTTGGCTGGTATTTGATGCTGGCTCTAACCTAATGGTTTCTGTCTCATTCAATCTCTTCCCATTCATGTTTCCCTTCTTTTCTCAACACTTCTCCCTCTTGTTCATTCACTCTTTCTCACCATGCCAGAGACGGTTCTGCTAAACTGTCCTTATAACTCCCTTTCTCTCTAAGCCATCTTGTCTAATGAGATTGGGCCTGTACCTTGAGAATAACACATGCAGAGCGAGGGAGACAGGGGGATAGAGAAAAGGGAAAAGTAGGCTCAGAGGACACAGGGTGAGAGAGTGATGGGAGGAGAGTGATGGGTGACAAATGAGGACAGATGCATACATTTACTGCGCTTTTCTAGTCAGCATTCATCTGTTCACACTCATTTATACAGAGGCAGATGCAGCAATTCACATTGCCACACACCCATCATGAGTTATTAACACTTTCACACACACACACACACACACACACACACACACACACACACACACACACACACACACACACACACACACACACACACACACACACATGCCATCGGGAGAGAGACAGGGTTCAATGTCTTGCCCAAGGCCACTTCATGTTGACTAAAAGGCCGGAACCACCGACCCTCGAACAACTATACCCCGAGCACTATCCTCCCAAAAATAAAGATTCAGCGTAGAGATTTAAATGTTTGATTGCTGAATTTGAGGGGAAAAAAGGGCTGAAGAATGTGCACGCCAGAGAAAATAGGAGGATAAAATCTCAATGTGTTGCTCAGTCACTCTGAGCATGGTTAAAGCCCATGTAACAAACCCAATAATGGAGGACACATTGAGCGTGTCACTGTGACCTGCTTTCACTGGCTTTTCATGTGCCAGTGTAGAAAATGATAACAGAGGGATGCTAGGTAACCACCCAGAGCCAAAACCCTCGGACAATTCACCCTTATCTCACATTGCTAGGGTTGGGAAACGCTGTCAAAAAAGAACTGCTCGTGGCAAGTTTATCTACGCCACTATTTCAAGTAACCAACCATTGTTTTATTCAATGAAATATCTTGTCGCCTGATAAAGCAGGATATAGGGCAGATTTTAAATCAAATCACTGAATACATTTACATCGCTTGTAATGATTTGTTTTTGCAAGGGAACATTTGCATGGCAGTTATATTGCTGAATGTGTGACAGGACGCTGTGAAAGCTCCAACACAAAAAATCAGGGTTCAGACGATGATTATTAATATCTTCTCACTTTGGCTAAAGCATTGTCTTAAAGCTTGAATATTGGTTTAGCTTGTGGACTTAAATGTAACTTAAAAATGTGTATTACAAAAGATAGCATTTGTCAAACAGGACAGCTTGAAGGGAAAAGCGTGCGTTTGATTCTCAGGAAGGACTAAGGATCCTGAACCCTCTCTTGACTCCCGTTTACAGTCAGCATTGATCGCCGGTGGACTGATTCCCACATCCTCATCCTGTTATTTGTCCACTCTCTGCCCAGCTCATCCCCCTCCTCAGTCTCCTAGATCCTATCCCATGCCCTTTTCTCTACTTTCCCTCTGCACTCCCACTTCTCTCCCGAGGGAAGAATTCATACACAGGCATACTTACAGTGTCAGTATCATTATGTCAGCGACGGGTTTGTATTCCAGCTGCTATTAAAATATAATTAGCATTTTTGTAACAATTTATCTAAATAAAGCTCATCCCATGCATTATTCACAAGTGACAATAATGAGGAGTTTTAAAACACTGGAATTTAAGATTCTAAAAAAAATGTTTACAGCTCCCATCTTCCACTGGGATCCTTCATACCCTCTTGTATTCACCACATCCCCCACCCAGAAATGTCCCCCCCTATGTTTTTTTTCCCTTCCGCCCCTCTGTAAAGAGAGGGACAGGGGTCAGTTTGGGGTCACGGCCATTACATGTTACTCATTCAACCACAAAGCTTTGCTGGAAAACTCTTTGCTGCCTCTTATTTAAACTCAAAGTGGGAATTTCCATTTTTCATGGCATGATAAAAGGCTTTAACAAAGTTTTATTTCAAAAGAACATAAATTAAATAATACAAAGGAGATGTGATCCTCATGAAAGGGACATGTGGCTTTAATTCCATTTCCATGTTGTTCCTATCTAGCAATGCAGCCTGAGGTGAGAGGTGATTTTGTAATGGTTTGTAAATTCACAATAACAGTATAAAGAGAGGTGTGTGTGTGTGTGTGTGTGTGGCGTAACACATCCGCTCTAATGGAGATGACTCGGAGTAGGAGGTTAACACATTTACATAAATGTTTTTGAGGCAGTGATCGGAAAACAGTGTGACCTAGAGATCCGGTGTGTGTTGGAGCTCCAGCGGAGGAGGACGTACCCTCACTGGCTAACGGACTGCCCACCCCCCCACCCCACCCCACCCCGCCCTACAGTTCCTCATTTTTCTAGTGCCACTAAAGATAGCTGGAGGGCAGAGAATGAGGAAGTACCAATGTTCAAATAATGTCATTGCTTAAATGACGCAGGCCAGATCGTACCTCAGCCCATCTGCCGGTGTCTCGTCGCGCTTCTCTTCTCTTTCCATGTTATTGTTCCCCTTTGTCATTTTCAATTTGTTCCCTGATTGTTTTCTTCCTGTTTTGTCTCTGTTCTTGCAAAGGAAGACTAGCTTTCCACTATGGCATTCTAACGGGATCCGTAATGCAAAAACAAACAAATATGCTGCTCTGTTTATTTCCTTTCAACCACATGAGTGTCCATGTGAATGCGCACACACATCGCCTCGCATGGAGACCAGATAAAGATGGGTACAGGAGGACAGACTTTTAATGGTTCATTTTCACGTGATACAAAAGTGTGTCTTGAACTGTGGCCTATGAAATGACAAAATGATTTCCACTGCAATGTAGCACTATGTCAAGTGTTTCCTTCTCATCCCCGCCACACAATACACAGCGTCTCTCTCATCCTCACCGTTCATGTTTTCAGATGTGTTTTTCTCTATTCACTGATACAGACAGAGACAGGGGTACAAGGAAAAAAAGAAGTATGCTTAAAGGAAGATATACATGTAGAAACACAAGTAGACAGGTGAAGGAAAACGTACAGAGAAATTCAGAGAGGGACTTCAAAAGATAAGAATGGCAATGGCGGTGACAGCAGACTGGCTTTATTAAAGGAATGATTGACGGGAAACCATCAAGAAAATAAGATGATCAACACGTAGAGAAAAAAGACATTCATTGCAAATAGAGAAATGAAAAATGTAAGAACAAGCAAGATAGAGAGCAGACATACAGGTTGAAATGAAAAGACAAGTCAGAGAGACAAACAGCGGTCAGACATGATCCGTCTGAGGGCTTTTCCACTTAGCGCTGTCAATCAGTCAGCCAGCCAGGTCTGTCGGGATGCTAGGCTGCAGGCTAAAAGCCGACTGGGGACACACACACACACACACACACACACACACCACACTGCAGCCTGCTGATCAGGTCACCTGTTGCACTGAGACCAGTCCAACACACACACCTATACAGACACATGTACGCACTGAAGGACAGGGGCACCACCCACACACACACACACACACACACACACACACACACACACACACACACACACACACACACACACACACACACACACACACACACACACACACACACACAGTGCCAATTGTAACTCTGTATAATGTTGATTTATCACACACAACTGACAGGAAAATGTCACACCACAGAAACACTAAATGAGTGAAAATGAAGAGAGTAGGATACATTGACAACAGATTACAATATAGACTTGTATAAATCACCAAAATTACACCATTTCTCATAGCAAGACACTGAATTGTTTTCCTTCTAATCATCACAAATGGACCACATGAGACAAACTACTCAGGAAATGGAACCAGCGTTACTTTATTCTATATTTCTCATAAGAAAATGGCACCCAAAATAAACCTGATCCTGTTACAAGCATTACATCCTGGGATCCTGGGAAGTTAGGGTTAACTTAGCTGAGACATGAGTTGCATTACACAAAATTTCAACTTCATTTCTCAGAAGGAGGTGCAGGACACAAACATGGCAGTGGAAAACGAGGCCAAAGTGGGTAACATGTGACAGAAACAAAAACAACTGAAACTGATTGTGGTTCAGGGGGTCACATGTCACACTTACTTTAATTTTTAATAGGTTTTTTGTTGTTTTCCACTGAAAAATAAAATAAGAGAAACAACGGCGGGCACACAAAATCATTCACCAGTAGTATACTAAACCTCAAAACCAAAGCACCTGAATTAAAGGAGTCAAACCACAATATGTAATCGATTTCACATTATGTAAGGATGTCAGCCCGAGTAAACAACACTTTTAAAACTTTTTCCAGACACCTAGCTTAAAAAAAAGGCGTCTATGTGCCACTTCCAAGGTTTTAGGTATAGGCTTTAGTTGTATTCAGCAAGCAACAGGTCTGACGTCATAATTGTAGACAGAGTTCAGAAAACGAAAAGCAACCATCTGGGAAAATTCACACTTACTGGTGCAACAGTGCAGCTGCCCTGAAAAGAAAACCATCTCCCAGCTTCTGTTGATGTTATGAGTGCTCTCTGCTTTCAAAATACCAGTGCTCACATAATCAACAAAACACACCTAGGCAGGATTTTGAAAATACTGACTCATGCTTTTCGAGAAGAAGTAAACACTCCCCCCCTTATAGATTACAGCATTTTAAACATAACTTCCAAGATTTTTCAAAGTCAAAGATGTATATTCGGTAAATCCAGCTTAAATAAGTAATAATGTATCCAGGTGATTTGTCATTTAGCGTCAAAGCTGCGTTATATTCTTTAGAGAGTAAAATGAAGTAAGTAAGTAAGTAAGCACAAGTTTACTGTTCTTCTTCTTGAAGACTCTCCGCCTCTCTCCATCATTTTTCTTTTAATATAGTACCCGCTTTATCCCAGCTGTCCTTCTTTTAAAAACACATTTAATCATGTCTATTATGATAACTGGGACTCATCTGTCCCTCCATCCATCTTCTTAGTAAAAAGCCCCACTTATTTCAGTCACAGAGACATCCCCTTCTGTTTCATTTAGTTAGCACGCACTGCCAGACTGACAGTAGACAGGCCAGCTCCATGGAAAAAGAAAACACGCACATATTAGGAAGAGCGCTTTTCTATTGCAGCCTTTTCTTTCATCTACCACTGAATGAGTAAGACAGAGTGTACCAGGTAAGTCAGGGGATCCTTTCCTGGAGCAGTATTTGGAAGTGCAATCCTAAACTAAACTTTTCAGCAACATATAGCAGCTCTAAATGAATGGCTTATCTCATCAATTAACCTTTGTCCATAAAGAAAAGTGTATCTTCAAAATCTTTGCCCCAACATCACAAGACATGATGAAGGTACAACAGTTAGTGTGTATCCAAAACAATATCTCCTTTTGTTAAGCAGCTTACGCCTGTGTCGTTATCCTGCTGTGGATTAAGGCGGCGGGAGTAAGGAAAATAAAGCATGTAAAATAGGACGTCATGTTTTAGGGGGTATACTGCCCTGTCCATGGGAATTGCATTACCAGCTACCGAACTCATTTACATTTCAGGCGTTTAGCCGACACACTCATGCACAGCCATTTCCTGCAGCGCAAATAAAAGGTTAAGAGCACACGGGTGATTCATCGTATATGCAAGTAGACTAATAAAAGAAGACCAGAAGAGTGTCAAGATTTTTTTTTACAACAGATACAGCTCATGTCCACGTTACACAACCTGACATATCACTGTGAAGCTATCAAGGCTTTTCTAATAAATTCTTGAATCCTAATCCCAGGTCCAAAGACTTCTGCCGTACAGAGAGCTGCTCTATGTCTCAGCTCAATACAATGTTTCACTGTGGTCAGATTTCGGTTAATCAGGGGGGGGGCGAGCAAAACACCAAATGAGCCTTTGGTCTACCTTAAGTAGGTCATCGCCTGAGGAATGCGGCATTATGTACAAGAAACCAATGCTTAAAGTGCGACAGTTACATTTTTCAAACCTTTTTAAGGATGTTAAAGAGTCAGGCCTTAGTGAAGGTGCTCTAAGTTGACACTAAAATTCTGACAGCATGTCAAATACACATTTTTATATTTTAAAACATAATATTAAGTACAACCAGACCAGGTTACATGGTAAGATTAAATGTATTTTGCCTTAAAATGTAAATCCTTTGTATTCTAGCTTAACTGGTGCTATAACTGTATTGTATTTTTGTCCGGAGATTGGTTTGGTGCAAGGTTTGAAATAAGGGCCGAACAACTAATTGAACTCAAACCGAAATTGTTTTTTGAAAGGAAAGTCAGTTTTCATTTGTTATAATTATGCTATCACCAACAATAAGGTTGCCAAGTAGTACACACACACACACACACACACACACACACACACACACACACACACACACACACACACACACACACACACACACACACACACACACACACACACACACACACACACACACACACACACACACACACACACACACACACACACACACACACACACCTAAATTAAAAAAGTTATTTGAGGGGATTTTCTTCAAAAGGGAACTGTTTTGGAGCATGTGCTGTTGAACTAGAGGCACTATAGTACTCTTTATACCTATGGGCTACAACAGCGGTCAGGCAGGAGCACATGATGTCTTCCATCGTACAGGCCTGTGTTGTTCCCATCAGGACTGGAAGACCCCTGGGGAAGTGTACACAAGCCACGCTTGATAATCTACTGTCATGGATGTCACGTGTGTGACCCACAGCATCCAGGCAGAAGTCTCAACAATGTCAGCCCCCTGTCCTTTATTGCCTCCTTGGATGATGAGTAGAAAATGCTGAATAAGTGATCGCTAATCAAAAAGCACTGAGAAGAATTGCTGTATTGCGTCACAGGGCTGGAATTTGAACGGGCGTGAAACCAAGTCATAACACATCTGTTCGCCTTTACACACGCAATCTCAGACATAACACACACACACACACACACAACACACAACACACACACACACACACACACACACACACACACCTGTTTGAAAGCAGCCAAACCCCACTTGTGAGAGCATTGAAACAGAATCTGTAATCCCCCTTTTACGCTGAGCCAGCTTGTACCAATCTCCAAACTTGGCCAATATTGCTTCAGCAGAGATGAACACTGCGCATATGGGGCATGATAAATATCATTAACCTATAAATGCAACCGAGTAAAACTAGAACTAAAGATTCAACCTATCTGCCGAAGTCGCTGTAAACAAATCTGATGAATTCAACTTTTTCTTTTACCCAGCAACTAGATGTTACACTTCACCAGTTTCAGTATCTGCCAATGATTCTGGGAGAGAAGAAACATGTTCTTTCTTCAAGCATTTGGCCTTCCACACACATAAAGCCTTGTGAAATGTTGTCATTATAACAGAAATGTTGCAGATCATTCAATTTAAGAAGATAAGCGAGGAGAAGTTCCCTGATCATCACAGCTGATCATTCACAATGGAGGAACTCATTGAGAAAACAGAACCCCCATTCACGAGGTAGCAGCCCCCGGCTCCGCAGCATGCTGATGCGATGTAGGCCACGCTACTCTCGGCAGTACACAGCAGAGCAGAGCTGTTGAGCAACTTGCATCTTCTGCCAGTGTGAGAAACACTGGGGATTGATGCGAAAGGAGGCATGGCATGACTCCTGCTGAAGGTTGTGATGTGGGCCTCTTTCTGTTTTCTGCCAGTATGGATCTAACTTTCAGAGTGAATTCTGTTATAAGGGTTAAGTTTTCAACATACCACTTAAAATTGCAAAGTGTTATAGAATGTTGGCGGCCATCGAACTCCAATTTCATATAAAAATGTCTTGTAACTTTTTTTCAATGCTTACAAATCAAGTGTAAAGAGTGGAACGTTTTATCAAGGTCTATGTAGTCACGGCACAATTTACTCTTTTTAAAACTTTAATATTTAACAGTTTATTAAATTATTTGCCTTGAAAGCTATTTAAAGTAAAACTAGCCCCTTTAAGGCCTTCATGGTTTAAATCACAAAGATATATAGTACTATTTTAGATCCTGACAGTCAGACAGACAAGGAGAATGGAAACCTTGATTATATGAGTGGCAGATGAGGGCTCCGGCTGATTGGAATGGGATTTTCTGGGTGCAAGTATGGCAGGCCTCACACACTTGGATCAATCTGACTCTCAGGCAGAGATGAAATTGATTCCGACTACATCAGTGACAGCACTTCGAGCTTCACCTTCTCTTCCACTCTGACACAAAACACACACTTACGCTCTCTTTCATTCTGTCACTCAAGTGGACAGTCAACACAACAGGTGACAATCATAACAATACATAAACTTACGCTCAAAGTCAGAATCCTCGTCATCGTCGTCATCATCCCCGTTGGACTCTGTTTGCATGGGCTCTCCATCAAACATCACTCCTTTCCCCATCTTGCCACCAGCACCGGCCCCATCTTGGCTTCTGGTGTCCCGCAAACGGGTGAAGTACTGTACTGCAAAATCCACCAGGTCTGACGGCCTTTGTCGCAGCACCTCCACAGTGTACCCTTGCAGCAGTTCTGTCAACCCCACTGGTATCTCAATACTCATGGCTGTGTGTGGCTCAGTGGCGGTGTATTCTATCTATCTACAGAAGGAGAGAAAATGAGTCAGAATTTGCTTTGGTACTGAGTCATACTTGTAGCCCAGTCCTGGGCTGTGATGTGGTTAAGGCTTGCTTAATCGTTGCTTTGAACAGCTGACTTTTACTATATGGCAGTACACTGTGTGCCCCGTGTGGCCTGCGAATGTTAAGTGGCTGATGACAGCTCTTCATAGCAACTGAAATGTATTGTGGCAGCCTGGGTAACTGAAGGAATGACCATCGAGTGTGACAGCTGAACAGTTACTGCACTAGCATGTATGAAGGTAGTGTAATGACGTACATGAAGTGTTGCTGTGACATTGTCACTGAGCGGCCACTTATCTAGGGTTGAGCCAAGAACACACAGTTCCCACAGCTGCACTAGCAGATATGAGTCCAACATTTGCCAGATGGGAAAGAGATAAACAGTTACATTAGCTGGCTTTCAGCAACATTATTACTAGAAACTGAGCTGTCAACTTGGGTGGGTTGCCGGCTCGAACTAGCTAGCAAAGCAGCTAAGAGGCTAATGTTCATGACAACTGGTTTACTGCCCTTTTCGATCCACAGATAGCTAGACTTACCGATTTAACCTAGATAACAAATAATGTATGCAGTAAACGTAGATAGGTTATGTTTCAAGCGTGTTCTTACTTCAAAAAAGCATTGAGCATTAGCTTTCTTGCCCCCTCCAAGGGAGCCTTTACCGTTAGCTCACGCTATAATATGGCGCACTGGCTGCAGGGAGCTAAGCCACAGATAAGTGGCCGGCTAGATAAACGTTCCCATGCAAGCATAGCATGATGTAAAGCACAGTTAAGCTGTAAGCTAACCTAACGTTACTGTGTGTCACTTACGTGAGAATCTGTCTCCCCGGCTAAACTAGCCAGTCCCCTCCTTCTTGGTGTCTTCCTTGTTCTCTCTTATTTCGTCTCTTCTTTTTAGCCAGTCTCTTTGCCAGTGTAGCGACCGTATACCTCCACAGAAAACCCCGGTCCAACGTTAAAGCCAATAAATGTAACGAGTGTGTCGCTGAGCTAACCTTTTGGGGGTAGTTTAGCTCGCCAGCCAGCTGCACAGCGATGCTGGCTAAGTTGACAGGAAAAAGCAGCCGACTTCACCGCTGCAGCCTCTTACGACGTCCACGCACTTGGGGAGGGTGGGACTTGCTGTGGCAGTATGGAGAGCTGGCTAGCTGGCAGGCTAACTCGCTAAGAGCTGCTAACTAATTGTTAGCATCTGCCTGTTTTTCCTTGGCTATCTGTCGAGCGACTCCTCTCCTGGAGACACTAGTAAAGTCAGCTGCTGCAGCCAGGTGACAACAAGTCAGCGTTTTGCCACACCACTTTTAAGTGCAACCCCAAGTATCGACAAAAACTATTTTGTATTGTTAATCCAGCAGTGTTTCAGCTAATTACATCAAGAGAAGCCTGCAGAAATGAACTGAACACACGTTTCTTCCCTCCCGGCGAAACACTCCGCACTAGACGCACGAAATGAACCGCTGCCTGTAGCCAGCGTGAGGAGGCGTGGCTACTGAGTGAGAAGAGAGCGTTTGACATTGATTGACAGAAACTAGGGACCAATCCGAAAAAACGTTCTGCATACCCTAGCCAATTGGATAGTGTTATTTAAATAAAGGCGGGATACAAGGCAGAACTATATTCATACTCTCAGAATAGGACCACACCCACAGAAGTGGCATCGACAATTTTGTAGATATCTCAAGAAATACTAGAAAATAAAAAATATATACTCTCAAACTAATTCCAACCAACATGCCTGGATTTGTAAAGACTAAAAGAAAACGTGTTTTCTCTATTGTAAAATATGTTCTAATATCTATTTTTGAAAGAGTTCATATTAGAGGGATGAATCTTGAAAACATAGCTGTGATGTGATATGGAAATAACAAACAATCCTATATAACTGACCTGTGAACTTGGCTGCTCTTTGACCTGCAACAACCATCATTTCAACAGAAGTTTTGTTTTATTAACTGTGCTGTGGTATGACTGAATAAAATACATAACACATCGGTACAGCTGAAAGTCTCCAACAGAAGTCCTTTCTTGAAAACCCTACATCCTCGCTCTTATTTGAGTAAAAAGACTCAAATTCACAATTTTTGCCCCTCATCCCTCGTTCCCTTGTCCAACCCATCCATCCTTTCATCCTTTCCTTCCTTCGAGACTTGTAAGGCTCTTCAGATGTGACAACTATGAAAGTGTAAATCAAATTTTAGTGTAACCCTCTAAATTGCATCATAGTAGATCAACCAGTCCCTGTTTCTCTTTCTATTTTTATACATGCAGCTTCAGTGCATTGGTGATTATTGTGTCCTCTCACCATCTTCCCACTCTTGTTCACTTTGTTTGTCTACAGTCAGTTTTCCCCTGCAGGAATGAGCAGGATCACTGAAGGTGAATCTACAGGTACGTATTCTTGGAGGATTGCTTAGCACCACCACCGTCCATGTAGCATCTCCTCTCTTCCATTCCCATTCCTCAGCTGTCACAGAGGTAAAGTCGTTGCCATGGCCACAGCGAGCTCAGATTTAATTCCTCTTACCTGATTCTGATTGGTTTAGGGTCTTTGTTTTCAACAACCACTGATGAAAAACAGAAGTCCATGCTCCCTCTGCTGGGAGAATACACTTTGGTAATGACACAGTATTTGAAAGGTTCCTTTCATATTAAAAATAAAGATGTTTCCCAAGAGTGTGAAACTGATTCCAAGCTATGCTTCTTTCAAAAACAGATCAAACTCCCCAAAATAAACCCCATCATCAGTATGAGAATTCTCATTCTCACAGGGTTGATAATCAAGGTTGATTACACTGCTGATATCTATTAGCTTGTGAACCTTTTGGTTTCCCCTACTCTTTGCTGTATTTGCTGTATGTGAATTTACCCACAATGAGACTCATGGCAGCATATCCCTCAAAGGAGTGCATTTTTCTGTGGAACTATTTCCCACAGGAACATAATCAAGTAGCAGTACAACCTATAGTGAAAGTGGCAAAGGAGTTTTCACATGTACAGTTGGGACTCCAGTCTTGGCTTTCCTAGAAGTGCCATCCTTTGGGAGTTTCTGCAAATGTGGTTCCAGTAAACTCTAAAAGTGTGTCAAGGACAGCTGCTAGCCTACATTTTCAGAGAGAAGCGGGAAAGTAGAGAACATGGGGCAGAGAGAGTGAAGGACGATCGTTAGTGTACTTTGTATGTGGAAGTGTGTATACTGTGTACGTTTTAGTATCTGTCATCTCCAAACATCTCCATCTGGGAACGCTGACATACAGACAGTTTTCCATTTCGGCGTTATCAGGCGTTAACATGAGGATGGACAAGGGTGAGGATGATGAGAGAAAGCAGACTGTACCATATGCCTGCAGTGATACAGGTCAATGTATGATCCAGGAAATAATCTTAAATCATACAACAAATTCATTCCTTGTGGTTCTATAACTGGAAGTTGTTTTTGTTACTTTATTAATCCCGAATTGGGGAATTTTTTTTTTCAGATTAAGTTACATGATTAGTAGCTAATTGAGGAAAACCCAACTAACGATATATGGTGTGCATCAGCCGATTGATGAAGGGTTTCCAAATCTTTACTTTGGAAACTACATCTAGTGTTTCTAATGGGTTGGGGGTAAATCAAATGGGACTGTATTACACCACACCATGTTAATGCACTTCGATTAAAATGTTATCGCTCCGAAACCAAATATAATATTGAAATAGAAATCTGCATTTGTCTATCTTCAGCCAACCTCAAAACCAAATTGGTTCATTCATATCTTGCCTGTGTGTACACATTACATTCATACAACCAAGGCTGTCTTAAATTAATTTTGTGATACAACACCACCATCTGCTGGCTGATGTGTGCCCTTTCATCCTTAAAAGTCAATAGCTGTAACTACAGTATCTGAACACTCTGGGTATTATCCTGCATTTATCTAAAATAATTTCACACAGAAAACATCACAGAAAACCACCACAGCAATAGTATCCTGTCCCACCCAAATTGTTTAGGATTCTGACAATATATAATGTATGAGTTTGAGATAATGGGCATTAGCTCTGTAGGTAACAAAACTTTAGTTGAGTATAGGGTAATTCAAATAAAGTGTCATCCAATATTTAGGGAAAGGTATTGTGCTGCCCCTAATAACAGACCCCAATTCACTTGATACCTCATTTTCAATGCGCTATCAGATTATAATTTATTATATATTGCTTTTCTATAGTATAATGATATGAGCAGACTTTTCTCTATCACATTTATACTGTATGAATAGTTGTTTTACATTACATAACTGTGTTTTCAGCTAGATCTTACCTTACCTTACCTTATCTGTTAGTAACTACGGCCAGAAGTATTTTTTGTGTGCACAGTACAAGAAATGCTGAAGCTTAAAGTCTTTAGTTCTACTAGAGATGCAGACGCCATCTGTAAATATTTTATTGCTATTTAAATCATAGTTTTAAGCTTGAAACTAAAAAAACTACAAATATAGCCTTTTGCATTTTGAAGGAGGTTCATAAATATTAATCTCTTGTGTTCACTTATCTTTATTCATTGCCTTTGCAATAACAAAAATGTCAAGACATTTTAGTACATTTTACTAAATCTCATAACATTACCAAATAAGGCAGTCTTGATAAACCCAAAAATAAACACATCTGGTTCTTTTGTATTACAAATCATTGTGTTGATATCATTTGATCAACAGAACTTTGTTTTTGTTGGAAACTAATGCAAAAAATTGGTTTATTAACAAATGCAACGCAGTTATAACATTAACCATATGAGGGCAAAAGCCTCCTTTGTAAAGTGGAAAACTGTGTTTTTATTCTTAACGTGTGTGTCTACAGGCAATCTTAAAAAACAGGACTCTGATTGGACAGAAATGCACAGAGACAGATATGCATAGAAAGAGACTGACAGGAGAAAGACAGGCAGACAGACACAATTACAAAGACAGAAACTGATTTGACAACCAGGAAATGGAAAGTAAAGGAGAAACTGATCTGCTTAACGCAGCTCTATACAGTTTATTTATATCAAAACACACACTCATTGACTCACACACACAAACACACTTAAATACATGTTAGAGATCGTAAAAAGGCATGAAAAACGCCAGGCCACAATCCCCCAAAAAAAGACACACAATTCATATTCCATAAAAATCTTTTATTTGGGTGGAATGCTGTAAGTCAAAACCTGATACCAGCAGCTAAGATAATTTTACCAAATTGTCTCGGATTTAAGATGTACAGAAGGTTTAATGAAAGCAGGTATAGCTCATTTTGTAAATGGATATACCTCAAGATTAATTTGAAAGTTCCTGAAAAGAAAATTGGAAAGAAGTACAAGATTTTCCCAAACCTGTAGCAATAACACCCTGTTGTTAAGATTCTGTTATAAAACTTTTTTTTTGTAATTTCTGATGTTTTACACATTTATAGATCTCTGACAAACTGCACAAAGACCTAACAAAACGCTGACTTAAACCCACAGTATTAAAATACTCTCTATGCATAATCATATCAGAAACAATTGTCAAACATTTTTGCGATTGCTGACTGTACATACTTACAACCTTGAACCAGTTTACATCTCTAAAATTATTGTGGACTTTCATGTAGCATAAAAAGTAAAAATGACATAATATGACTATGGTTTATGGTATAAAAAGTGCCGTGTCATGATGTGTTATCAATATATAGTAGCCTTTACATAAAAGGAATACCTATAAATACTCTAGACAAGATAAATACAAGATCTGTCAAATACATCGCATTCTTGATTGTTGTATTTCCATCAAGGGTTGTTAGCACTGCTATGCTTTTATACAGTGTTTTACAATTAGGTTAAGTAATCAAGCAGTCTCACCACTGTACATAAACATGGTTATTAAAAGCAACAAGATTTGAATGTTTTGGCTCCAAAATGCAATGTCAAACATTAAAAATGGTATTATCCAATGACACACTTTTATAGATTAAACTTACATGTTCAAGGGAGGAAATTTTAAGTTTTACATGATCAATTCAAAGTAGATAATCTTTTTCTTCATGCATTCAAAGCATTTTGGAGAAATCCGCTTCAATTCTTGCTGTCTGTTTGAGCACTGCCACTAGATATAATTCATGCAAAGTGCATTGAATCTTTCCAGCGCACTCTAATCTCATAAAATTACAGAAAGACTGGCCTGTGCCCATCAGTCCTCCATTATATATAACAAGCTCTTTTCTTAGAAACAGTCATAAAGTCATGGAAAAAACCCCAAAACATAGCCACCATTCACAAAGCTGCTTTCCTTTGTTATTTTCTCTCCCTCACTTAACATAGAACTTCTGTAAAATAAAAGAGGTATTAACAGTCAAGTGAATTATTACATATTAACAGAGCAATGCATCTGTACATGGCTATCTCTTAGTATGACAATCTCATTTTCAAACCAAAACAAGGAAGAGATGGGGCATTGAAACTCCCTAAGAAAACTATTTAGCCCTAAAAATCTAATTAATCATTCTAAAATGGAAATATTGTGTTGTTCATCACAGCAGAGCAGCCTGATTTAAATTCAGTGAGTGTCTTATTATTCACTGCGGCCTATGACGCTAATTGTTTTGCTCTCTTATCTCCGCGCTCACACAAAAGGGAATCCTCACAGCAGCGAACTGAACAACCAGCTCTGAAAGAGCTTTTCATCCTGCACCGCTAACAAATACACATCTTTCACTGGCGGACAAATCCAAACAAAAACTGTGCTGCCATGGTTACAGTCAGCTACTCTACTCTCACTCCATCTCCATCTGTCTTCGTCCCCATAGCTAACGATAGCAGTAATATGCACTCTTGTAGTCTGACAGGTAGAGATCTCTTTTTTTAAATGTTTTGTTACACAGCATCCTGCGAGTCTGAATCCATTGTGCAGCAGGGGTGCTATTACCAGTTTGAATACAACTGGGACTGTGCAGCCTTTGTGTGTATGATGTGCCTGCTGCAGCCCAATCAGGAGCAGATTGTGTTTGAAGTGCTTGTGACAGACGTTGGGGTTAAGGGTCCGACTCCCACTGGGACCGGTGAATACATTACATCTCAATCTGTGTCTGCACCCCTGGCAATGTAACCTGATATCTTCGTCTGAGGCCTGAGAAAGCAGACAAGAGGATGCATTTACACCCTGAACTCCCTAAAATGGATAGAGAGAAAAGCAGTCTATATACTGTATGTCTAATTTCCCAATGCATCTCAATAGTTTCATCACTACATCAAAGACAAAAAGGATAAAAATAGCAAAACACCTCAGAGCTGTCTGCAGGGCATGCCAGCGGGCAAGCATTTCTGGATCACATTAGTGCACACAGACTCATTAATATCAAGTGTTTGCATCCCTGAAGTTATTTAGTAGCTTAGGGTTAGCTGACTTAAATAATGTGTCCTCTTTAAACAGTTCGCTGGCCAAAAGAGCCTGAAAAAAAATAACAAGCTGTTGCTGTTCTGATAATTGAGCACTGGGGGCAGTGTGGGTGGCTTACAGTACGGGATGTTTGAATTAACAGCAGAACAAGGGGCTCTGTGATGGACAGAACAAAGAGCGCTGGTCACCACAGCAACAAAAAAGGTGGAGAGTCAGGCTTCGATGGGGTGAGGCAGAGGAGACAGGGTGAGGAAAATGAGAGTTGCGAGAGGAAAAAAAGAGATGGCCTGAAACCAGAAATTCATTTCATTCTATAGGTTTTGTAAGGATCACCATGGTTACTATACATGTAAAATGGAATACAAAAATTCTGCATTGCCGCGGACCTGCTGCCGTGGTTACACATGAGTAACGGTCACCGTGGATACCGCACTGTGCTTCCCTCTACATGAGGCCCTTTGAACTCTGTGTGATAGAGAAGAGAAATCTCCTAAAGAGCCAGAGGGGGCATGAGATGCGTTCTCTACAGACATGCCATGATGTCTGAAGTCAGACACTGATATAACTGCCACAGAATGCTTGTTCCATTCCCTTGTTTGATGATGAAAATGCCTCTCGACTCCTCCTCATGCTTAATGAATAGGTGGAAGAATCCCAGCACGCTTAGCAATACCTGCTAATTACAGCCTACCTGAAATATCAAACAATGAGCTCAGTGTGTTTCTGTCTAGCTTATAATTAATGGCTACCAAGAATAAAGGCTACTGTGACATTATTGCTATGGCTTTTGAGTACTCCACACTGCTGATTTTGAAAATTGACTGAATCAAACATTGGATACATAAAATGAGTGAGATGTTAGCTTGACCACTGCTGCAACTATTCTTATTGTAGATAGGGTTATTTAAAGCCCAAGCCACACTATTCCCATGGCTAGTTAGCTAGCATAAAGTCTATCTGTTTGATTATTTCCTTTCTAAAATCCGACCAATTACAGTTTAGTCTTTACTAAAAGCTCCTTTACACTGTCAGTAATAATCTCCTGATGGAGCATTGTCTTCAAATACTAAAATCAATCTATAAGAAACCATCATGTGCCGGATTTTCTTGCAGATGGTTCAATTTCACAAAGCTGCTAAAACGTGTTTTAAGTTCAATGTATTACATTAGATTGTTGTGGTGTTTAGGTTCAATCTTCAAAAGTGTTTTTAAAGCCAGAAGTTAAAATCTCAGTAACATCCCTTTCTGTCCCTCTGGAATTAATTCTGGACAACATCCTGTTTCCCCCAAAATTATAACTACGGCATTGTTCTGAGGGGTTGGGATCCCACTGTGGCCACCCATGCAAGAAACAGACACATCCACATTATTTGATCTGGATAAAGTGTCCTTCAAATGCCAGATGCTGTGTGATGAGAGGAGATCTCCTGCTTTGTTCACAGTAACAGAGAGAGGGCTCCCTTTCATTTTCCATCCAGTCTGAGCTTAATGAAGTTACAGCTCCAGAGAATGACTTTAACAATGTAACCAACTGGGAAATGTCAAAGGTCACATAGAGGGGGGACCTTTTGAACCTTTCTCTCTTTCTGTAATTCCCACCTGCAGAGAGGGATGTAGCAGCTTCAATGGTTATTTATAATAACTTATGTAAAACAACATGCTGAATGATTATTACTGAAGTTAAAACTACACCTCAGGCTTCAGGATTCACATAAAATGGATTACAACATATGTAAAGTATGAGAGCCAAGCATCTGTTTCCGGGCCGAAGAAAAAGGGACATGCGGAGGAAGTGAGGAGAAGAGAGGATCTGTTATGTATACACAGTCACATGTACTTAAAATACAGTATTTGAGTGACTATAAAAGTGTCATAAGTGGTGTTTTAGGTCATTTGTAAAACCGCGTGCTCACGCGGGAGGCAAGGAGTTTTTAAGAGATCTAACAGATGCTTTCTGAACTGTCTCACTGAAAATCTGCTTTATATCCACTGCTCTTACACAAACTGCAAAGTTTGCATGCTTAGGGTCGATGAGTAAAAAGTAAATGTGCCTGCGCCGATTCATGTCTTACATTACGTTGGTCATCAGTTCTCAAAAGGATCTGGCTAAGGAAACTTGAATATTGCACTTTGAACCCCCAGCATCCTCACAACTGCTAAGTATCTAAAAACAGGAAGTTATTTCTGACTCCATCATCCAATTTAAAACAGTATAACTTGGGTTGATTGATAGGTACACAGTAGAGGTGGATTTACTCTTTTTTGTTAAGTTTGTGCTCAGAGGATAACGTCAGTACACCTTTTATACTGAGAAAATAATGTCAGTCTATATGCACGAGTGTGTTTCCCACACGAGAGTGTAGAAGTGTTGTTATGCCTCTTGGTACAAGGATGGCAGTTTCCCTGGAGCGCCTGCAGGTTGTCGTGTTTCTAGAAGCCTTAAGGCTGCGGTGATGTCACAGCGGGGAGGCGATCTGTGATCCAGCCGGTCACCTCCTTCAGCGTGGACTCAGCCACCTCTGGGAGGTCGTGGTGAAGGGCGTGGTAGCCCCCCTCGAAGACCTGAACAGACATGACAGAGAGTCAGATAAATGGGATGCACGCAAACAAGGAAGATGTTCAAAAGTGCTTCATTTGAGCTCAAATGAGTTTTTCAACAGACACTCTCCTAAGGATACATGTAGCTTTATGTGTTGTATTTCGGGAGGAAACTTGTTTCTTTTATGTTTTTATGTTTTGAAAATGTTGTTCAGCATGCTTAGCTAAACCTGTAGGGAAATACTCAAACTAAAATAAACAGACCCTTTTCTGTGAGGAACTCCTGATACGTTTTGTTCCAATATTTGGTTAACCAATTGTATCTCTCTGATTAGATACGTGCTAAAGCAGTCCGTGTACCTCATGTACACTACCTGATTCAGTAAAAACGAGGAACATCAACAAAGATAAGAAGTGGGCAGGAAACCATGTTCTCTCTTTGGATTTCACTTGCCCTCATTACAGTTTCCATCCCTCATGTGTTTGACCATGTGATTTGAAATACAGTGTTAACTTCCTCCTTCTCAAACACAACCCACCGCGAAGAGGAAGAATTTAGAGGCCTCCATTCTGTCTGTCAGTGAACACACCCTGCTGCAGTCAGCACTATGTGTGTGAGGAGGCTGAGGAAACGTTTTAGCTGAGGGCTTTGATTCACTAATTCAGTTCAATGATTTAAAACTAACATATTCTGAATATATATTTTACTGCCAACAGCTTATTTTAGGCACGGTCCTTGTTCCCATCTGCTGGGTTTTCAAAGGCAACTGTTAACATTTAACTCTGCTTGAAGTTGCACTTTATGCAACGGTCAGGACCAAAAGCAAAAATATTTTGCCCTCAAACTGTTGCAACACTTCAATACGATACATTTTTTCTCAATGTGATGATTTCTTCTTTTTAACATTACCTTACCAGGCAGTCCTACTGACTGAAAAATGATTTCAAATAAAGGCATTTTTAAAAGTTATTAACCTAAAGTTTACACTGAACCGCCCTTCCTTACCTTGAATTTCTTGTCCGAGCTTGCAGCGTTCTCGTGCATCAACTTGGAGCCTCTGATGTCGCAGAGCTTGTCGGTGTCGCCGTGCAGGAGTAGGAAGGGCCAGCTGATGGACGGGATCTCCCTCTCAATGCGTGCCGCTGCCCCCATCAGCTGCATGGCGAACGACACTCGCATGCCACCGTGGAAGTTCAGCTCATCGGCATCATACGCCTCCACCTGGCAGAAGAAAGAAATATTACATTTATTGGGCAAAGTTTATCACATATCTTGCTGGTTCTGATTTGTTATTTATTCCATCTCTATTTAAACAGATCAATAAACCTTGTAGATTAATTCAAATATGGAAAAAAGTCATGAGAATAAGGGCCTCCATGGGAGAATAGAGGACCAACTATGAAAGTAAGGTTCATAAATAAAAGGATAGGGAGCTCTAAAAAAGGACCCACCATTTCCTTACATTAAATATGAATTATTTCATGTTCCACATGTGCTCTCACATCATCACACACATGCCCATTTCTATTCATTTTATTATGTAAACACAGCTGATGGCCCACTGTGGGCAACATGAGCTGCTGCTTTGAATAATGAATGACTGTAAGCTGATCATAAAGCACCTTGCTGAGCACCCCAGGGGCTTGGTTGGACATTGTTGCACATTATATCCTCATATGCACATTGAAGCTTCATTTACACATCTGTCTGAAGTAATAGCAACATTTACGTTTCTTCTTAAAAACGCAACTACATTTTCAATCTTCCGCGCCAACAGAGAAACCGCATGGCGTCTACATTTGTGAAGGTTAATGCAATGGCACCAAAACTGACACCGTACACATTGTCTCATGAAAACCTCGCTTTACTTTAGCCAGATCCTGTCGAAAACGTTTGTCACATGCCATTGTCCTCTGATGTTTAGGGTTTTGGGAGGAACATTGATGGGAAATGGATTGAAATTATTAAAAAAGTTGTACTTCAGCAGAAGTGAAGAGTTTGTTCTGGAGCTAATTTCCACTCTCCTCATGGGGGAGTAGTATTTTGGAATGTGGCCTAGGAGTTGGGTTTCGGTAAAAAAAAGGTGCACTGGTAATTATATGGGCTTATTTGTGGTCTAACACAGAGTAAAATGCTTGAATGCAGTTCCCTATATCGCTATTTTTCAAGCTACTGTAGGTGTTATAGCCAAAAACCCTACATGAAAAATATATATTGCAAGACTGTCTTGCAAAGAGCGTCTGTTTCTTCTTTTCAACCGCCTACTTATTTCCAAATCCCTTTCTTATCTGTTAACCATCTCATGAGAAAGTACTGTTTTTTTAAAGGAGTCATGTAGGTTTACTTCCTCCTGAAGTAAACTGAAGGAAGCTTCTATTGTTACTATCTAGTTTTCTGAAAGGCTGGCTTTGGTGTGCAATACCTTAAGGACAAACCAGTGAATCAAGTATGTACACACACAACACCAACTGTAGAACAGTGTTATCTGCCCACATACAGGCAAATACAGGTGGGGGCCTGCAAGTGTGTCTTTCTCTTCTCACATTCATTCAAAATACACACAGATCACACCAAAGAATTTGTCTCCGTGTTCATTAGGTGACAAAGAACATGCACCTGTTTTGATCATTAAGGATAACACAATACAATCCACCCAAAGTATCACACACACAAAAGGCAAGGCTGGGTTTACTTCCTGGGACTGTAACTGAAGTGTGTGCATGATTACACACACATGTACACATACACCACACACCTTTTCCTCTGTGAGACTTTGTAAATTAGATTTTCAGCAACACCCGAGCCTGATATTTCAATCAAACATAACAAAACAGCTCTTTTACCCAAACACTCAGCATGCGTATCTCACCTGCTTTATGTCGCGTGAGACCCATTTGGAGTCAATGGCGCCCAGGCTGAGGCTAGGCAGCATGTGGTTGAGGACCTTTGCCATAAAAACCTACAAAAGAAAAGACAAAACAGAGCATTTCAGTTTATTTTCACACGTCAACACTCGCCATCTGACGAGTAATACAATAGTTATTGTACATTGATGAATAATTGGATTATTGTATAATTCACCTGTGTGCTTCAACTGTATGTTTACATCAGTGCAGTATTAAAAAACAAAACTATTTTCTTCTAGCTAAAAAAAAGACAATAAATAGAATAACTTTCTCCTCCTCTCAAACAGAATGTGTTTGACCTTGACAATTTGACACACTTACTGTGTGAGATTCACTAAGAGATGGCTAATGTTGCTCAAGTGGCACTTACTGTAGACTGCATCCTGAAAGGCACATCATAAAAGTCGTCACTACAGTCATCACACTCAGCAGGGCTACGTGGACTAAGGAGAATGACTCTTGGGTTAACCGAGTGCCTGACTGAATAGTGTGACTCCAGTTTGACTTAAAGTGGAAAGGAAAAGAAGAGAGCCAAAGTGAAGGCCGGTGGAGAGAGTGAGTGGGTACCTTGAACGGTGTGGCTGAGTCTGGGTTCATCTGGACCATGGGAGAAATCAGAACCACTCCAGAGAACTCACTTGGCCTCTCACAGGCCGTGAGGATGGAGATAGCACCACCCTGAGTAGGAAAAAGCAGAGAATATATATTTTGTAAACTGGAAATTGCAGAGCTGTGTATAATTGCATTTTAAATCTCTTGATGTTGGAATTATCTTCAGTACTCTTTATCCCTGACTTCAGCTACACGGTTTGGTTAAACAACCAACATTACTGTAGGGTAGGTTAAAGTAAATCTTATTCAACTGAAAAAACTGAAAATGTATGAGTTTATACACAAATCTGAAAATACCAGGATTGTGAAGCCATGTGACCATAAAGAGTATCAGCTTGTATAACTGACAGTCATGTGACCTGAAATCAGCATTTTCATTGGTTGCTTTGTGAAATGGTGTTGCAGCAGGTACCTTTCAGTTTATTTAAATACTTTTAAATCGATTGCTTTTGATGCATTATAACATTATAGGAAGTGATCTGACACTTGCACAGAGAGCCTGAAATAAAGGTAATGGTAATTCTATTTTTGTAGATTATTAAATGTAAAACCTACCACTGGCGATAGAGAAATACCAAAGAAGTAATCAAAACATACAGAAAGAGCTACAGGCAAAGGCGTAAAGTTTCAAATCAAAATGGAAGAAAAAACATGTTTCGGTGTCGGGAATATGATATTAGCGCCTTCTTCGGCCCGTAACAAAAGACAGGGAGTGTCTAAGCAAAGTAGGCGAGAGGTTCTGATGCGAGGAGCGGTGGGAAAACTCCTCAGAGGTCAAGACGAACATAAAACAATCTGTCTTTTGTTGAGACAAGCGTGAATTTCCACTCAGCTCTTTTGTTGCTGCTGCTCCACACAGACTGGGAGAGAGATGTGAATATGAGCCCAGGGCCTCAGGTCACAGCATGCACTGTGTAGCTGCAGCGAACAGCAGCGCAGAGCCACACCTTGGCACCAACGCTGACATTTGGGATTGTGATTTAAATCCCATGATGTTAAGGCCATGATAATTAGCAGCTCTGTGGCGGCCACGAATCAAATCGATTTTCTAAGGTTCCCTTTGTCATGGTTTTTCTTCTCATATGGAACAAGTGCAAGTGTGGGTGGGCACAGACACACATCCCCATGATTCTACATAGGGAGATCTGCCCCCACTCTCTCGCTGTGGAGACTAATTGGTTTTAACTTTGTTTATGTGAGCGTTCTTTGTCACTTGTTTGAATATTCATCAGGCTGGGGCCAATGACAGGAAAAGAGGTTCTGAGAGATAAAACATTTCCCACAAGAAAATCTCACTTTCTAAAGCGCACACTCACTCACTGCATATGCCCACACCAAAACACTCTGAGTTGGAAAAAGAGGGTTGTTTCTCATTTGCACACACATTCCAAAACATACTCAAAAACACATGAGCTCACACTGAAACATCCATGTGTTAACACCAGGACTCGATCAAATGGGGAAATTTCTGTTAGATGATTTGGTTAACACATCACATCTGATTCTGGTTGAGCATGACTCAATGTTACTTGGTACAAAAGATCATTCTAGGTCATGCAGACACAACCATGTACTGTACATTCTGTCAAATGGGCTCCAATGATATAGAGAGATAAGTGTGAAAAGGGACAGAGAAAGATAGGGACAAAGAAGTCCTTTAAGAAGCTGATTAAAAGGTCTCTCTACACTTTCTCTCTCTGAACTTCGGTTAAAGACGATGAATACTTGTATTGTGTGTCTGTCAGCTGACAGTGGGTGGACTCAAACTGTCAGAAATTCCCTAAGGAGCCAAAATACTGACAATATGTAGACTATACAGCTGGCATACTGACATTGCAAAGTCTAATTTAGCATGATATTAAATAAACTATAGAAATACAGTTTAAGACATGGATGGTTGACGGCTGATCCAAATATATCAAGGCCTTAAATAGTGATGAAACATTATATAAAACCCTGGCAGGGAAGAAGTAGGACAAATGAGTCTCTGCCAGAAATATTTATGTAGAAGTACAGAGCTGAGGAAGAGTGAGAGTGAGAAGGAGCCACAGATGAAGGCATTTGTCAGCATTCCCATGAGCTGATACAACACCAACAACCTGCTCCAATTCTTAAATTAAGGCTTAAAGAAATACGATGCCGAGAAACGGTGAAATAGTGTTGTTTATCAGACACAGAAGTAACACATTTTCAAACTCTCATTTATTTTGTAAGTGTTCATCATTTCACGTTTTAACTTTCTGGAGAACTGTGGTTATTTTCGGAGAAATTCTGAACTAATTCTGCAATGTTTTCAGATTTATAAACTCTAATTATCACTGGTTTTAGAAAATGTTTGCATAAGAGTTGACAGTCATGCTGTGAATTTCAATGCTACATGCTAGATGCTAAAACCTGATTGCCAACATGCTCACAATAAGGGTAGTGAAATGCTGAAGTTTAGTAGGTATAAGCTGTGTCTGAAATCACTTCCTTTTTACTATGTAGGTCACAATTTTAACGGTTTGACTCTTTTTAAAAGGTAAAAAATAAAAATAAATAGTACACATAGCTGTTACATGTAACAGATGAAGCAGTGTCAATGGCTTGCACACTACTTTTAGCAAACACTGTCACAAAGCATGTGCTAGTCATTAATAGCGTCAGTTAGAGTACACTTTCAACCTTTGACCTGATTATGCCACTAGAGAAAAAAGTCAAAGGGTAGCAGATGTATTATGTTTCATCCTCCGGCCACGATAAATGTCTTTGCATAATTTCTTGCCAATCCAGCAAGAAGATATTTAGATATTTCAGTTTGGACCAAAGCAGTTAGCCGAAAGAAAGACTGGCATAAGCAATGTCGAAAGGCTAAGCTAAAAAAGCACATTTAAATGTGCACAAATATTCTTACAGATGAAAGATTTTTAATAAATACATTTTTATCAGGAAAACTGTTTTTAAACTTTTTGATTAAAAACAAATTACTGGCTTAAAAATTATATTTCCATTCCGTTTTAACTGGGAAAACGTTTTTCCCAGAGTTACTTTTCGCATATGGAGGAGTTAATGTTTGAAGAATGGGTCAATCCAACAAATAAAAGTAACTTTGACTTGCTTTAACTAACATATGTTACTAAAGTTACATTATTTTAGTTAAAACCATATTTTCTTTATCCAAAACTAACCAAGTAGTTTTAATGTGCTTTTTTTCCCCCTATATTTTCAAAGTTTACCAGAGGTTTTAAACTCTATACACTGGATTTATAGGAGACAGGGTTGGCAAGTGATGTGTGAGTTTAGGACAATTTTTATCACTTAATCTACACTGTGTCCGGGTCATTCTAACTGCTCTGCAGGATGTTATCAGTGGAGCAGCGTCTCTGCAAATACTCTAGAATCCACAGGGTGTATCCACATGTTCTTTCAGTTGTTGCGTCATCTTCGGCTCTTCAAACAAAGACTTATGCAAGTGGAGGAACAATTAACAGAAACAGGATGAGGAGCCCGGAAACTGGGAAGCTGGGAAATGAGGGTTGTGAAAGCACACAACACAATATTTGATCTGGGTTGGGTTTCCCAAACTTTCATGTCTGTGTTTCATTTGTTTCAAAGAAGAGGTAAGTAGAGGAGAGGAGATAAAAATAATAAATTGGCCATGAAAAACGAAGGACAGAGAGGAGAAACATTGGGTACTATAAAAGGAAAGAATACTAGAAAATGTAATTAAAACAAATGAATGAAAGGAAGTACTGTGAAGGAAATAGAAGACAGGAAATGAAAGCAGGAGAAAGTAAGACAGGTAGACTTTGACGTAGACTGGGGACCGACAGAAGGAAGGAAAGAACAAAGAGGGGATGCAAAAAGATGAGCAGAGAAGGAATAAATGCGGGAAGTGCCTTTGTGGCTTTGGTCAGCTCTGCCTTAATATTTATAGACTTCGACATCTAAGCAAATGCATCATCTGTTTAATTTACCCAACTCTATTTGCGTATGCTCTCAGATTGTTTGGAACGCAGCATCAGTCTTTATATAAATACAGTGCTGCTGCAAACCTAGGGCCATAAAAGGATGCAAAAACAGACTCCCAAATTAAATGGATCGTTGTTTAAATCTAAAAGCGAAACAGAACGCGTAAATGTGGAAGCCTGTTTAATGTAAAACACACAACCTAAAGTCTCAATAGCAGGAAAAGGTATTTGGGTTGTGAAAACAATGCTTTACATGTCACTGGAGCGTTGGATATCAAATAAAAAAAGGTTTCTTATAACCAAAAGAGATGATGTGCACACAAATCATTAAACAATGTGGTAAATCTAATAAGCACCCATTGTTTTCTCACTTTATAATAAGTCCTAAACTGTGCTTAAACACTTATACACTTCAAACAATTTTGTGGGGAGAATAGGAAATAAGAACATCCTTGAGTCTCATTACTGCAAGATGAGTGAAAAACGAGGTGTCAGGGAATGGATTCTTGTTCCAACTCTTTTTTCGGACAGGTAGGTGATGGAGCAGACCACGGCTTCCTGATACATTCAAAGAGCTAGCTATAAGGACCAAGCTACATTATGCTGAGGGAGTGCATACAGTACACCAGGAATAATAAATACACTCATCGTTTAAACCTATATAAATTGTGCTTAGGACAAGGTTGCTAACTTAAAGGGTTGCCTTGAAGTTAAATGCTTCGAACATACAGGGACATATATTTTTTCCACAATGTAGATACATTTCTTTCAAAGCTTGTCATATCTTCTGTGAAAAACATATTTCTTGCTGAATCAAACGAGCCCACTGAATCACTGCTGTGTTGTGAGATAACAAGGCTCCTCCATGCGTCTCGCGGCAGAACTGTAATGAAATTTCTTTTATACTCTGTGTTCCCTGCCTGAAAATACACTTCCAGCTCAAACATTATAAACTGTGTATTCGTGTTTATACTGAAATGTAGGCGGTGCATACTGTTTCCTGTTTACAGCTGCTCATGTAAGTGAAGTGAAGATAGAATCTTGTTGATGCAACATGATATATTAGACAAAAACCTGTTTGTGTTCTTGATGAATGCAGAATCTAAGCGGCTTGTTATTCTTTGACAAGTGAGTTCATGGGAGTACAAATTCACTGGCCGACAAACACCGACAGTAACCCCTTATTATATAATTCATCAATACTGTTTGTGTTCTGCTGGCTGTACTAAGAGTACTAACAGTGAGAGGTTGTGATGTTCAGGGCAACTCTAGGAAAATCTGAATAAACTCATCTGTTAAAAAACATTCCCTGGCCAGCCTTAATGGTTATTGTTAACATGTGTAATTCATTTCTTTCTCAGTCAGAGTTCTGAATCAACCCTGTGTCTGTAGCTTTCACAAAGAAACATACTTCATACACTAATAACACAATTTGCTACTGGAATTGAACTCAGTTAACTCAAATAGGAAATAAATTATTTATTAAATATGTTGTCGGATTTGTTACTGATTTGCAATATCTGCTGTATGCTCAAACATGTTGGCTGTACAAAACAGTAGGTAGAACATTACTTGTACTTACATATTAGAGAATGGAGGTAGGATCAGGAGGCGATTAGCTTAGCTTAGCATAAAGACTGAAAACAAGGGGAAACAGCTAGCCTGGCTCTCCCCAAAGTTCAAAATCCAAACAAAGAAAGAGATTTTAAGACAATTTGTGTTTCTCACCGTGAGTAATGTGATGTTTCTCTTCCGTTTAAATAATGCATGTATTGTTAAACTTGACTCACATATATTATGATTTATTAAATGTGTTTATCTTCTTTGACTATTGGACTTTTGGGTTGGTATAAACAAGTTATTACTTGGGCTGAAGTTAGTAAAAAAAAGGCAAAGTGCTTTATGCCATTGAAAGAATATTAATATCACTCTATGTTTGTACATAAAATCTGAAACTACTGTCAGAAGCCTGATAGTTTAGCTTAGCAATACGCCTGAAAACAGGGGGAAACAGCTAGCCTAGAGACAGAAGGGATTTTGTTGTAAAATTGCAATGTATAAAACTACTGTTTTATTGAACATATTTTACTACGTATGAAAGCCTTGAATTTAGGGTAAAGGTGAACCCAGATACCAACACAGAGGGTCAGGTGAACTAGATTCCTGGTGTGACCGGGTAAAGTGAGCATACTGTCTCCTCTCATTAACAAATACACACAATCTGCCCTTGTGCCGGTCACTGAACCTGCAACTGTCTTGTTGGAGGTTTTCAGTGACCAGCAGCACAAACTGTGTCACTGTGTGAAAGGTAAGGTCACTGTCATGCGCCAACGAGACAAACCTAACCTGGATTCTTAGCTGCAGATGAAACACAGAGTTTTTAATAATACAGAAAACATGGATTTGGTGGTGCATTAAAAGAACAGTGTTACCTCATTTTACAGTTCTTTCTTAAACAAGTACTGTAATATTAAAACACCCTGATTTGATTTTTATTGTGCAGTCATGTTTGGTGCAGAACACCAAGAACTTGTTTTTCATGGCTGACTAATTTAGGAAATAAAATGACATCCTATTTCAAAAAGACCAAGTGCCGTTTCTTTCATTTAAATGTCATGTTTCGCAGAAAACCTCTCATCTATTTGTTCTTGTTTTTTATTTTCCAAAAGCACTTGCCATTTGATTTCATGCAGCTGTTTCTATTATGTGTGTGTCAAGCACACTGAACCAGCAGCTCTAAAACAATATCATGTAGTTTCACACCAAAAAAAGCCGATACACAAACCTCGACGACAGCATCAGAGCTATTTTTTTTAGAATAAAACACACCCCAATGACTGACCCACAGTTAAATCTGTCATTAACAGCTTAATGCTGCATGGAAAGTGTCCTACCATGGAGTGACCCACGATAAAGATGGGCAGGCCTGGGTGGCGGGACTTCATCAGGTCAACGTGCTGCAGCGAGTCTCTGATGTAAACCTGGAAGTCTTTGACGTTCATCCTCTCTCCTTCACTCTGACCATGGCCAACTGTGTGGGGAAGAAGAAGAGACTGTTGTGAAGAAAGTAATACAGCTGCAATAATTTTCAAGAGCTTTTTAATATCTCAAAGGAGGCAAAGGAAGAAAAGAGCTGTTATTTATTTATTATATTATGTCATTTGGGGTTATCCTTTTCCTTGTAGTGTGTTATTTTGTATGCATGTCAATGGTCTGTAAAGGCTAAAATCCTAAACTTCCCTCCAGAGAGGGGGTAAGAAGAATAAGGTTGTTTAAAGTTGAGAGAACTGGAGGGACGACAGGAGTGGGGGTGGAGGGGTGAGAGGAGGAGAGACAGAGAACACGAGGCCAAGACAGAGGAGAGAGACGTTTGACTGACAGATGGAGAGGCTGGAAAAATGGATGAGTGTGCATGTGTGTATTCATACATGGATTGTGTGTCATCGCCTCGGAGGATTCTGCAGCAGTGGCTGAGGGGTGAGGTGAGTTGCTATGGCGACCACTGAACCAATAACACCACTGAGCTCCTCAACATTGTGCTGCTCACACCTTCTCGCTCTGTAATCTTATGTGTGTGTGTGTTTGTGTGAGTGTGTGTGTGTGTGTGTGTGTGTGTGTGTGTGTGTGTGTGTGCGTGAGTGTGAGTGTGAGTGTGTGTGCGTGTGAGTGTGTGTGTGTGTGTGTGTGTACACCATGATGTCTTAGCGCTAAACGCTTTCCTCCTCGTCAATACTGAAGCGTGCAAATCAATGTCCAGCTGTTAGCGATGCAGCACTGAAAACTTCAGATCGATGGAAACCATATCCCCTCCCACGTCAGATCAATGCCCTCACACTCGAATGAATACACATCTGTTATTACCCTCCAACACACACAAATATTCAGACACCAGCAGACAGACCCAGTTGTTGCAGAACAGGGATCGCCTGGAAGCCTGGCAAACAAAGAGGCTGATGTGATGTTTTTCAGCTTTTCTTGGTAATGAGTTAATTGGATTTCACATATGATTATATTACAAAGGCAGCTCAGGTGACTCATTTTATCGGCGGCATGAATGATATCTATTTTGCATGCTTATTACATTAGAAGGGGGCTGCTACATGTCTCTACCAAGCATTTGGTTGTGACTATGTGGCCCACATTTCTTGTGAACACTTATGTCGTATGATAACGTGTTCAGCAACTTGTGCTTCTTTTCCTTTAGTCCACTGATGATTTGTTGTTTAACTGATACGATATTTTATCTATAAAATACAACAAAGTTTTCTGTTAGCTCAAAGCAACACCTTAAAGAATATCTATAAAACCAAAATCTGTTAAGCCCTGATTAGCATTACGTAAACATAGAATAACTGGTTCTATAATGTACTACAGAATACATGTAGCTGTAAGCAAGTGTTAATCGATGTATATTCTTTCACTCTTTACTCTGTGGGAACCTATGACCAGAGGCTGATTTATAAACTGAAATATACTATTAATAAGACTATTTGACGCCGACACAAATTTTACTGGTGTGATTTGCATGGCGTGCTAAGTGGTGTTTGTAATTGTTTTGTAGTGTGGGCAAAAGCATCTCTTTAACCTTATTTAATGTCTGAAATAAACTCAATTATTGGGATTATGTCCCAATAATAGCCTCTAAGCAAGCCACTTGAATCCAATTAACTCACAAATTGCGAAGCCCTCATCTTATTAACTGTTTATTATTTTTTGCAGTAGGATTTTGAGTTCATTAAGTGGCCACCATGCTATAGCTGCAGTGTGTGACAGATGGAACAAACCTCCAGTATGTGCAGGCTGTGAATAAACAAGAGCACTATAATTAGAAAGACATACATTTGAGACAGAAGAAAGTGCGACAGAAGAATAATAATGGAAATATGTACTGAACTCTATGAGGGGCTGCCCGAGGCAGTGTGTCTGTGACTGTCTGTGTGACTGAGCTATAGATAGATCGAAAACTAGTGTCTCTACCACTGGGACTTCCAGTTCAGTATTTTCCATTTAACAGTGTGACATTTTACTGCATGTCACAGAACAAACTGCTCCTGTGTGAGTAGGCTCAGTCATCCCCATCACTCACTCTCTGTTACATCACCTCTGCCTGCTTTGTATTGAGACAACTACCTCTGTAAATATTTCCACAGTCACAGCTGAGACTTTATTTCTTTGTCTTGTCACACTCTGTCTCTCTCTCCTGTTTGCCTGTGGATGACTCTTCTCTACACTTGATGTTCTTTTCGCATGCTCATGAGTTCACACATTTCTGCTGTATCTAAGACCTGTGAACAACTCCCATTCTAGCCTAAGAACCCCTTGTTGGAGTTATAGATCAGTACAAAGATTGACATTATCTAATAAAGAAATTCTTACAATGGGATTAACTCATCAGGGGTGTAAAGCGGGAAAGGCCAATTGACCCTGTGCTCCCCTTCCTTAGACCAAGCCCATCTTCAAACTCAACCTTCATTTTGAACTTAACTACACATCTGTAATGTTCCGTTGCGTTGCGATACTATTGTGGTGACAAAATATGTTTACATGTGTAAATGAAACTTTGGAGTAAGTACTCGGAACACAAGGAGAACACTGGAGAGCTTGAACTGATGTCAGACACTGAAGACTTATGGAAGTTACGGCCGGAGAATTAACAAAGCCATTCCCTGTAGCAAGGAAGTGATACAGCTTCTGCCCCATCAATTCTGAAGCTCTGTCACCCAATCCCAAGAATGTATCTAGTTCTAGACAAAAGTGGCACCCTGAGGTCGCATGCCCGAAAGCTGACTTCATAAGTAGAGTTAATAACGTCGCTAACCAAAAACCAAGCTGGCCAACATGCAAGACTCAAGGCTTCAAAATGGTAGTTGGAAAATAAATGTGTGACTTTACAGCGGCTCTGGAGCTTCCTAAATGAAGTTCAACACTGAAAGCTGTTTTGTTTATACTTCAATCCACACCAACATTTGTGATGTTTTCTCTAACATTGAAAGCACCCCTCCTACACACTTACACACAGCAGAACAATAGAACAATGTTCCACAGTGCCTAATTCGTTTTCCCTTACAGGCTTTGTTCTCCCAACAATTAGCCAGGACCGTAATCAGGGCTTCCTTTGAGGCTGTGTTTGATCCGCCGTGAGTGTAGGTGTGTATAATAATGTATTGTAATGTGTGGTTGGGACTCACCGTGGTCGTGTGCAAACACCAGCATGGACAATTCCTTCAGTCTCTGTGCGATCTCATCATACGGCCCACAATGCTCCCCGGCTCCGTGGGCAATATACACTAGAGCCCTGAGAGGAGGAGAGGAAAGGGTTAATTGAAGTGTTGACAGAAGCAGGCCTCTTTCAATCCAGAAACAATTAAGAGACCACTTCAGCATTATCATTTTCTCTTGTCTTATTTTTTATAGGTACGTCGTTGGGTTGAATTATTATTATTATTTTTTTAAATTATTGTTTTCTATAAACTACCGACAATTTTTCTGTGTTGGAATTCATCAGACACTGGAATGGCTGCCATACATCTAGAGATAAAGATTTAATAACAATTTGGATTGGTCTATTAATTTATTTTTTCAGGAGCTGTATATGTCTTGCACAGACACTAACAAACAGCAGAAGTTTGCACTGATCTCCAAGGAAGTGTCATCTTTCCTTGACTTATCAAAGGGTTCCAGTGGAGAAAGTTTGAAGAGACTTCAGTACAGGACTATGTGGAAAAAGACTGAGAGGGGATAGTTGGAGGAACTGACAAGATAGAGACGAGGAACTTAATGATAGTCAGAAAAAATCTTCATTGACAAACTGGGGTTCTGAGTATCTTTCTAGGTCATATGTAATACATCTTTGTCTGTCTTTGCTTTGACTACGTGTGTATGGGTGAGTTTGAGAGAGAAAGAGAGACAGAAGGGAATTTTATTAGAGATAGCAGCTATCATCCATATGTCTGTCTATCTGCCTCAACATGCCCTTCCTCTGTAGCTCAAAGTAAACACTGAGGAAGTCCGGTAAAACAAGTTGTGACCCACTAATTCACACAAATCAACTTTGACTGTTTTTGTGGAAACTTAAGTTTGGTTTTCAGGGTATATTGATTAAAACATTCAAAATGGAGCTTGAATAAAAATATCTCTTCAGAACAGCTGATTCAGTGACTCAGTTTCCAACCAAGGGCATACGCCAGAGTTCTCACCCGCACCAAGCCATGGCAGCAAATCACCCCCACCGTCATCCACCTTCACTGGCTCCCGATCAAGTTCAAAACCCTCCTCCTCACCTACAAGTATCTACATGGTCTCGCTCCACAGTCACTATCAGGCTTCCTCCATCCCTACACCCCTACACGGAGTCTGCGGTCCTCAGACACGGGCCTTCTCTCTATTCCCCGCACTCGCCTCTGCACCGTTGGTGACAGGGCGTTCAGTGTTGCGGCCCCCACCCTCTGGAACGCTGTTCCTGCAGGGATACGCAATGCTGCCTCCCTGGACATCTCCAAATCCTCACTAAAAACTCACCTCTTCAGCATAGCCTTTGACCACTAACTGATCTTAGACCCACGTTCTTCTACCACAACTGCCATTTCTGTTTTCTATTTTTTTTACTTTCTTTTTCTATTCTTTTATTTGCCCTAGTTTTTTCGTTTGTTTATTTGTTTTCTGTCTGTCCTCACAAAATGGAAAGCGGCCTTGGTTACATAGAAAAGCGCTATATAAATTCCAATTATTATTATTATTATTATTATTATTATAAAAAGTTCTAAAAGATCAACTGTGCCTTAGTTTTCCCGCTGTTTGGTGCAGCAGAGAAAATGCGGTTAATTGCAGTGGAATTTAATTTCTCACATAAATGAATTGTGTATGTACATGAACCACTTTTTGGGTTGTGTTTTATGTTCAGCAGCTCAAATTTGTTTATCCACACGCTGCTCATGGGGACACTATATTTTTGTACTTTACATCTCGGCAGCTGTTTCAATTAAAATTCAATCAACATTGATTTTTCAATCTCCTCCAGGCAAACTTGAGTCAAAACATAACTAAGTTGGCTTTAAAGAGTGTTGGGGATGTTGTTGAAACAGATGTGGTTCATTTCGATGGATTATAAATATTTATATACAAATATTTTTTAAATGTAATATGAAAACAATATGAAAGGGGTCGCTGGTTGTGAAAAACCTGCAGATGAAAGAGCTCTATGTGAGTTCCAACCAATTGTTATGCTGCTGGCCTACAATTTAACTTTTTTTAATGAGTATAACTGTTCTCATAGGTTTGTTTTGAGCTGCAGCAAACAGCCAATAGACAGAGTTAGGGACTAGCTGATAAACAGACTGTTGGCCTTTAGGAGAGCCAGAGATTTTCCTCAGGAGTTGATAAAAACTGAGCTTAAAAAGAAGGAGATGATCACAAGAAATACAAGGAAATAATTAAGATAACATTTTAGCGTGAGTATGTAGTTTAAGTGCTACTGCTTTTGTTGTTCCATATACTAACAGTTTAAGGGTTATCATATTGCCAACAGGTAATTGTGTGATATATAGCAATGGAAATCAAATTTCCAGTTAATCATGACATCCATAAAAAGCCAGGATAATTGGTCAATAAGGTCTTTGTCTACCTTTTCTATTAGGTACCTCAACAGTCTCTTTACACAAAGCACCAAGCAATCTGTTAAACATGCCCCAAAGGCAAAGCTACAGCCAGCACTGAATGTCAAAAACATGTTTTTTTCACAAAATTAGGCTCATTATTTAAAAGCTACCAGGATAATCCCTCGTTAATTCCACCTATTAAATCATTTCAGCCAAGAAGGCGAGATGCTGACGGCAAGAAGAGATATCATGTCAAGTATACTCTTTTAAAAACATGGTGATTTAACTTCATGTTCTCTCGGTAAGAAGAAGATCCTTTTTTTTGCTAATTAATGCCACGGCTGTGCGAGCAGCTCTGTTAAGTTTTACTTCCTCTATCAGTGCATATTAACTAGGGAGCTGAACTGAAACCCTGCAGTGTTCCTCCTCTAAGCCGCAGTGCTGAGAAGCTTGTGAGAGCTTCAATCAGCAGCAGACAATTAGCCCAAATGTATTCAGCGACAGAGGAAAAAGGGAAGGGAGTGAAACAGGGAGAGTGTGAGGCGGGTAGAATAAGAGTAGCTGTTCATCAGGCTTCATTATCAAATCACTCTGAATTCACCCGCTGCTCTTTCCCTCCTTTTAGAAAAGCCATCGCCCCGGGATAAGACTTCCTCTGCACTTGTTGTGTGTGAACATACCAGTGAGTGTGTGTGAATGAGTGTCTTTGTGTAGGCACAATGTTCTGAGACACATGCAGAGGGGCAGCAGTGGGTAAATGGGGCTAATCTGGCTTCATTGTAAAGACAGTGAACCACACACAGCACACTGCAGTTGTAATGTGACATTTTTAATTTGATTCCTTTCTTTCTCCAAGGCATTATCAATCCATCATTCTATTAGTACTTCTTTGTCTTGTTCATAACCTCTGTTTCTTCCTACCTGAACCTATTTCTCCATCTTGGTTTCTCTTGTCAATTTTAGTTTTAAGCAGGGATCTCAAGGACTGAAGAAGCCATTTAACAATCTCACACTTTTGCGACATAATGATTTGTGTCATTCAGTTCTATGTAAACTTGATTTTGCCTTGGCCCACTACGGGTGTCACTCCCAGGCTTCTTCACACCTTTAAGACTTCTGTACTCTAGCATTCGACAGACAGACCGCGGGTTTCTCCACAAAATATTGTGCAAAAGCACAACTTTAAATCTTGTTTTACCGGAGATGTGCTTATAAGTTCAATAGACGTCATTTTTTCAGTATGAAAAACATAAAAGAATGATTAAATAACTTAATAATTCTCAGTCAACTTAGACAAAAATCACGGCAGCCCTAATTATGAGTGTGCTTGATTTGCCAGATAAAATAATGACAGGCCTGGTGAGAGCCAACAGAAGGAGATGTAAAATCATGTTCTGAAGGATTTAATTAGCCAGAAATCTGATCTTGACAGCAGTCTGCCCTCATTCAGATACAGGCATCTGCAGTGACAATATTCAGGCATCACCAGCATGTTGGCTCAGCCCTGATATGTTTCCACTTTGCTAGAAATTCTTCTGGCGAGGCTCAAGAAGCATTTGCCTGGAACAAGTGTTACTTCAATGGGATGGGACATTTCAGTATTGTACTGCTTTACTTAGAGATTAACCAGACCCCTTTCTTTACCTCGGTGGACAAATGTACTACAGGCACTGAGGGCTCTTTAAGGTGTTTACTACAGAGAAAACCAGGCAATGACACCCCTTACTGTACAGAGACCTCTTAACATGGCAGCTTGGAAAATATGAAGTGCCTTTTAACACTCCAAAAAAAATGTCTCAGAAGTTTCTCTAAGAACTTCCATTTAAAGGCAAAGCAGAATGGACAAATCATGATTCATTCAAGTATGTTTTTACTGTTTATTGTACAGGGATGTTATTTTAATTTTAGGGCAGCATCTATTAATTCATTTAAGTATTGATAAAACATTCCATTACTTTTTTAATTGGATGGTTTTAAAGGCCATAAAAAACTGAAATAGTAAAAACATGGCCTATCACACTTTCAGCAATCCCATTGAGATTTCTGAATTGTACAAAAAACCTTAAAATTGATCAGTTGTACAAATAGGGTTATTTCTGTTTATCAATTAATGTTTCAGCCCTTGATACAGCTCACACAATACTGTTCTTAAGCAGATGTTTTTGCCTTTAAAATGGTATCAGCTTCAAAGGAACACTACAGTAATCTTTAGGAATAAATGTGCACTTTCACCTGCATGGTTATTCTCTCACCAAAATATATTGGTTCTTTTGTGAGCAACTTAAGGACTTTTATTTCCCAGGAAAAAGAGTGAGTCTTTTTTTAAATGTTCTGTCTCATTATCTCTCTTCAGCCTCTCCCTGTCCCACTCTTCTCCCATCTCTCATGGGAACTGGAGACCCACTTGTGTCCCACACTGGTTTCAGTTGCTGGAACAACATGGCTTATAACCAGCCTTATTAAAACACTCAGAGAGTGAGAGAGAGTCTGGTCCTCCCCTTGGCTCTACTCAGAGCTACCAAACAACCGCAGACCCAAAACAAAGCCAAGACCCTAATCCTCTTAATGCAATGCTGACTGGCTACTCCAAGATTATTGAGGAACTTACAGACCTACCAACTGTGCTCGAGTGCCACATTCTGCACCTTCCTCTGTGAATGTTTCACTAAAAGCTGAATACTTCAGGCATTTCAGGCATGTGACTGATGCTCACAGACTCACACTCATAATGAGGAAAGACTGAATCCTTGTAGGATTTCTCTAGTATCCTTTATGTGAAATTCTGTGATTTTCCATTATTTTCCACAACATAATCCGTTTGTGTCAAACATTTAAATGTTTTTTTGTAAGAAGAAACAGCCTGAGTATTTACCTCAGTTGCACTCACTGCGGAGACATCATCCAGAGCCATAAAGCTGCAGAGCTGTTAAGTTCATAAGTGCTTTATTCCTGCAAGGGGACCCACTAATTGTCTTTGATCACCATTATTACAAGCATCCAGTGGTGAGGAGCTTAACAATTACATTATATAAATCAAAATGGAAAGTATGTCAAATGGCTGTTATGGTCCCCTTAGTGAGTGTATACTCATATTCAACAGTTTTGTTGGTATTAGGAAGCTCATAGCTCAACAGTTGATAACTATTAAGTAAATCATTTTTACATTTCATTACTTTGGAACAATGAGGCACATTTTGGTGAGGAGAATGGGAAACATACCTGCAGTCATGTACATTATGTGCTTAAATTCTTTATTTAACCTACTTAATTTTGCTTTATGTTTTCTTTTCTATCAGAAATCTATAAAGGCCTCTAAAAAATGTTAATTATTGAGAAAATGCACATGAGATTTGGTGCTAAGCTGCGACAAATAGAACGAATCCGGTAATCTGCATCATGAATCATTATGAAAAGTTTAATAAAAATGTGCTTGCAGATCAAAGTTGAGCACAGTATCACGACAGTGTCAGTGTTTACAGGCAGAACAAACTCTGTTTTTCACCAAAGATATTTTATATGTGACGGGCGGCAGCAAACGCACAAGTGTTACTAAAGAAATCAATGATGGCTTAATTCCAAGCAGCTGATGAAGTTTGCTCTGTTTCACATGCCGACTGCTTACCTGAGTTAAATGGAGCCTTTATTTTACTCATAGGACAAGTCAATGGCTGCTGGAAAAAAGGCTTATACCACCCTGGCTGTGTTGCACCTGATTGGGCAGTACAATGTTAAATCAGGCAGAACAACTTAAAAGACATTATGTCTGACATCTGAATAAATTGATTTGGACAGGTTGCTGTGGTGATTGTTCAACACCATGTGATAAGTTACTGGTATGTGTGTGTGGTTTTTTTTTTTTAAAGGAGGTGAATTAGCACTGAAGGATTTCGCTCCATGTCTCCAGACTGGACAGGAGCCAGAAGACGAGACAGAGCGACTGAAGACTGGCATTTTAATACGATTAATAAACTAAATGCTACGTGTGTGTGTGTGTGTCTCGCTTTACTCTAATCTTGTGTCTAACACAGTGTGAGTGTAGGAAAAAGAACCACAAATTGCTGAGCAAAGAGCCGCCCAAAGTACAGCGTGTGTGTGTGTATGTATGTATGTGGGTGGTTTACCACATCCGTGCTGTTAAGTGCAGACTCAGTGAATGTTCAGTAATAGGGGTGTGTATGGATATATAAAAGGCAACAATTAAAGGAGAGGAGTAAGAAGAGAGGACCAAAGATAGAAAGAGAAGATATCAGACGGAGCGGAAACAGGACATTAGCAGCCTTTGAAAGCCAAACTTAGAAACGTTTGAGGACTAAAAAACAAAAATTAAGAATCCGCATGAGCAGCCTGCCAAAATGTAACCCTAACGAAGAGTGTATAAGGTGGAGTACAGTTGTTTCTCTTGAAATACACAACTAGAAACTACACAGATATTAGAAACTGACTACAAAAACTAGCTAGACTATTCCCAGTTATCTTGTCAGCTACAGTATTAGACTGCCAGAGCAGATGCATTGTATTGTGGTAAATTCAAGACATTTCGGAAGGTGTTAAAGACCCCTTCAGACTTTGTAAGAACCCGTGAAGTCCCAGGTGACAGTGAGATATTAAACACTTGGAGCAAAACAAAATGGATATGACAGAGGAAAATGAGATTTAGTCTGACAGAAGGATGAAGTGTGACAAACCAGTACGGAAAAGAAAGTGTTTGTGTGCTGCACAGAAAATCATATCAGAAAGAGACAGATGACGTTGCTGTGCAATGGAGAGAAGTGGAGTCAGACAAACAGCAGGCGGCCACAGATGGAGAGTTTACAGCAGCCATACTGAAAGGTAAACCAAAGAGAACTATTGATATTGGAAATATTCCACTGCATAATGAAAAAGCTTTTGCAAACAACTGAGAGTAGCAATGTGCCATTTCATGATGCAACACACACCCTGCACACTCTGTACAATGGCATGAAAATTGTTATCATGCCATGTACATTTCCTTATCCCCGGTTTGATAGAAAATGGCATAACCGATTGTGTGTGAGTTAAAGGCACCTACAGAAATGTTTATAGTCAATAAGCCTGATTTTGTTTTTTGTTTTTTTCCTTTCCTTTAGTGTCTTATATAGAGGTCTTTGTGCATGAACATGGTCTGCAAAGGCTAAAATCCCTAAGCTCCCTCCAGAGGGAGTTTCTCTCACACACACTACAATCCTGCTTCTTTTGGCTAGCTTCAACACATTATAATTGATAGGCTAAGGGATGGGACATCTCTTAGTGGTTGACCAATCATTACAGAGCCGGTCAGCTAACCAATCAGAGCAGACTGGGCTCTGGTTTCAGACAGAGGGTGAAATGAGGTGCTGCAGTACAGGAAGTTTGAGGAAAATAAAGACCTTTTTGAACATTAAAGCATGTAAACATGTCACAGAAGGGCACAACCATAATAGGGCCCCTTTAAAAGCTTACAACTGAAGTTTATTTTTCATTTAGATATTCAGTTAACATGCTTTAATGATGATATAATGAAAAACAACATGCCTTTATTTATAACATGTTTTATGTTAACGTTTTAGTTAACATAATATACCTTTGATTCCCATTACTGCTGGTGCAACATTTCACATTCTTCATGTGCCACATACAATTACATTTAATGCTATATATTATTTAGATTTAGGAAATCCTAAAAAGTGATAGAGTACTGATTATTTAAACAATCCATGTTTCGCTTTATTTTACAGTTAAGCTGTTAATTGTTCTGTAATTTCAATGATGCAGTTATAGTTCTCGCTTATACTGTTACATCCTTTTAAAATGGGTGAATCATTGTAAAAATGAGGAACAGCATGATGAGAAGCTAAAATGAACTTCTCTGTTTCCTCTCTGCTTTCGTTTAAAGTGAATGTTCACAGCTGGCTCTGGGATCACCTACAAATTTGGTTTTATGGGCATACAAGTGGCTCTAATATTTAATAGAGTGCATTACTCAGCCAAAATGTGCCCCCGAGTGCGGATATGAAGGGAGCCATTATAGACATTTATCCATGTAAAGCAGCCTCCACTGACAATTGTAACAGTGAGAGAAGGAAGCAGGGAAATAAAATGGCCTGACACCCGAAACCCAAAGAGGGAAGGAAAATTAGCCAGACACCAGCAGAAGAAATGGCAGCGTGACCTTTTTATACAAGCTGTGTGTGTGTGTGTGTGTGTGTGACAGTTAGTTGTGTGCAAACATGAGTGTTGCTTTTATGGTGGCGATGTGCTCTGTGCATTTTCGTGGACATACTGTACACCTGCAACGCCGACCATTTGTTTGTGGAACAACTTTTTAAAGCCTTTGGTTTGGCATGTTGGTCGTTCTCACCCAGAGGTGACCAGATACTCTAAATGGGACCATCATTTTCAAAATGTACATCATGCTTTATTAAAGAAGACTTGATGATTGAGACATAACTCATGTTCACTATGTTTAATTATAAATCAAGTTAAAAGTAGGCTCGTTTTCTCCTAGACTTCTACACAATCAGTCTTTTTAAGGCCACCAGTGTATTTGCCCTGCTGACATTTAAAAAGAATGCATATACTATATACTATACTATATGTATACCTCTTTAATGCAGACTCTGGTATGTCTGCTATGCTCATCTCCGTGGGTCTAAAGCCCCAGGTGGGCGACTATTGATCAATCACTGCTGTGGCCCTCCCACCCACCTTTCACCTACTTCCTGGTTTTAGTAGAAGGACTTTTCCGGAGTTTATGACCTTTGACCCCATCTGTTTTTCACAAAGGACATGGAAAAGGTAATTATGAATAGTTTTTTTCCATGCCTACAGTTATATCCCAATCATTCATGGCTTCATATTGTAAGACAATTCGTTTGGTTGCACATTTATCATAGTAGTATCCAGCGGCTCCCAAAAGTAACACCCAAACGAATCATTACTAGGACTAATAATCAGTTGAAACTTTATTAATCTTATGTAATTTTATAATGAGCAATGTGATGACATCATTTTGGGTTTTAGGAATTGTTTTTCCACTATTTTTGGCATTTAATGGATGAACTGGTTGACTGGTAAAATCATCAGGTTATCATAATGACAAGATAAAAGTTGCTGTCCTTTATGGTTTTTAAGCTATTTACCAAATGATGTAGTGACAATATTTTGATGTCATCAGAAGTCACCATGGTCCTGCATAAATTCCATTTGAAAAATGCATCAAGACCAATCATTTTTATCACGAGTTCTTTGGCTGCTCTTTGAATTAACTTTCAAATGGAAATCTCTATATCTCTAACTTTTGATTAGCAAAGCACATCACTCCCCCAGCTGCTCCTGTTACTGATATGAAACAACCATTATCATAAAAGTAAATAAAAACAAATATCTGGATGTTTTCAGAAATAATCCAAAAACCTAAAATGTATCTATCCTTCCATAAAGTATAGCATTTTCAACTATAGTGAAACGTTTATTTTAAAAGCCCCATTGAATACTAAGAATTTATAATAACCACAAGGGCTATAACCATGTGTTAACTTAATTTCCTATAATGCAATAAGCTTCTGGATAAGCTACATCTAGAAGACTTCATAAATTGGGTTCTGATAGGCATAGTCACGGTGTGTTCAATTACTAATCTGACTGCTGCCGTGAGTGGGTTGCTGTGAGTCTGAATCTACTGAGACCAAATGAAAGTTAGTGTGACACATCAGTACAGGGGCAGTTAGTGTTACAACAGGAGGTGTGCATCAGAGTATTTCGTTCATAATCAAGTGTAGGCTGTACGATAGACAACAGGTTGGAGTGTCTCATTTTGTGGCACTTGCTCAGCAGCTTTTACTCTTAGATAATATTTTGAGTGTAGCTGTACTTTTATATTAAAAGATTTCGAGGTAAATGTGTTTCCATGAGAAATACTAACAATTATATTCTGATTAACACAGCATTCAACATCATATTGACACCAATGCATCAGTTTAGGATTATAATGAAGCTGTGCTTTTACTGAAGGCTTCTGTTTTGTCAGCTAGTAAAACATGCAGTAAACCTACCACAGACAGCTTTCAGGAGCTGCTAGCTCAGCTTAAATAGTTTAATTAGTTTGGGCTTCAGTGATGAATGTAACTGTTAAAGTGTAACTGCAGCTTGGAGAGCTTTTTGTTGCAGTATCCAAACCAGTCTTTGCAGAATGCTCATATCTTGTGGCAACATAGAGGTTGAATTGAACTACAATGTACACAGAACGGCTATAAAGTGTATTTCATTATCAGCTTCTAATAATAATACAACACATTTCTTTGAGTTACATGCCTCTCAGTAGCATAATTTCATGCATTTTTAGACCGGCTGGCCTCCAGTGAGACCGTTCTTATATAAGCTGACCAAAGCCTTGGCTCTGAAACAGTTACAACACAGAGGGAGCTGCAGCTATTTTAGGCCTGCAGTGATTCAGCTTTTAACTTCCAAAAAAGAATAAGTAAAATAAACCTGCCATGGTATGCCAATCAAATGTGTTATTTGGGCTATGTATGACTTTGGCAGGAGGAGTAGGAAACATTTTTAGAATCAGTTATACATTTCCAAGTATCTTTGCTTGAAATATATGAGCAGATAGTAGATTTATGTTCATGGGAGAATGAGGGCATGGGTCTGGAAAAAGAGCTTCTGTGTGACCACAGCAAAGCGTCAGCCATTGGAGCTATTTTGGGCAATTATGTGGTTAAAAGTTTTGTCATCATGAACATCTTCATGTTAGCAAGAGGTATCAGAGTGCATCAGACAGAGAAACTCAATCAAACCACGAAAACAAACTCTCACGATTTGCTGCTCACATACACATATCTGCAGGTATACAAGCATGCAAATAAAGAATACATTACTCATTACTGCCAAATAAACACAAATGCATACGCTTTTGTAAACTATGAGAAGCGGTTTGTGGAACAAAAATGCAGCAGAGGCACTGACAAATGTTTTGTGGGCCTTTCTGACACATTGCTTTACCTCTCTGCTCTCACATGCTATGTGGTTTGGAAGTGAGGTTAAGTGTGACATCTGTGTTCGGTTTCATGCACTTCCACAGCGGAGTGCATAGCAAAGGGGCCTGAAAAACAGAGAATGATCCACAAGCAAAAGCATGTTGTTTTTTTAAACTGGACCTAGTCAGGTTATATGTTACATTTTGCAAATTAACTATAATTGTGTACTTTTGGGTTAGATGTTGTTGGATCAACTAAAAGGAAACACAATGGTTTACGGGTATAAGGAAATACCCTTACTCATTAGGAAGCCAGCTCTCTCTTTGCTTGGAAAATCTTGTTTTTCTTAAATAAAGTGGGGATATCACAGCCTTTACTGATGTTAATCGGTTTCCTTGTGTTCCCGTTAAACAGTGAAATGTTTTATGGACTGTAGATGATTCTCATCTACTGAGCTATTTCCCAGAAGTAAAAATAAGTAATTTTAAACTTCCTGAATGTTGTTTTGCTCCCAAGCAGCAACAAGTTAATTAATATTCCACTACAGTAAAGTAAATAGAGAATATCTGACTACAGTAGGTCTACTGTTTGATGTGTTGACAAAATGATTAAGCTTGTTTAGTGGGTTGAACTGTTTTTCAATCTTTTTCTTAAAACAGGGTCATGACCCAGTATGAGTCCCTGGTGCATATGGTGGTCAAGAGAAGATTTACATAATTAAAAGATTTTTTACAAGCTTGGGTCTCAGGATAACACCATGCAGCTTTATTAAATAGCAATTAAAAGCAATGTAATTGTATGTTTATAATGTCATTTTGTTGCCTAATTTTTACCTAGTGTTGTGTTTGAGTTGCATCTAGTTTAAGAAGTTGACTGATTACTTGTATACATATAATGGGTCATATGGCTTCAAATAAAGAGGATGGATGATGTATTGTTATAAGCATGGAGCTGGTCCAAATTTATGCATGGGTATTTATTACAGAGTTACTGAGTATCAGCTCAACAAAGAAGGCTGTATTTCAGCCGGTGTCACACCTCATGATGAAACACGTATGAGTTGACAGTAAACATATTTGGTGGTGTGTATATGGAAGATGAGTGTTGACGGTTAAGTTGTTGGACCAGTCAGATATGACTCTCGGCGCATATTTAATAACAAATTCTCTATAAATAAGTTGATTATTTTTGCGAGGGTCAACATACCAAACTGTGCACTTTTAAAACTGGATCCTGCACTGCACTTCACTGCACACATACACACACACACACACACACACACACACACACACACACACACACACACACACACACACACACACACACACACACACACACACACACACACACACACACACACACAAGTGTAACTCCATGTGACTGCAGGACTGAAAGCAACCACGTGAACAGAGTCACATCCCTCACCAGCACATGATAATGGGGTCATTTTAAACGACTCTTTAAATGACCCCAGCACTTCACACATAGCCCTTACCCACATACAGAGGCACCATACAGTCAAACAGTTGCCTTCTCCACTGACCTTGGCGGGCTTGCGGGCTCCCAGTAGCGGCAGAACAGGTGCAGTCCGTCGGCGTTGACGATGTGCTGCAGGTCGCTGTAGGGGACTCCCTGCGGACTCCGCCGCGGAGCAGCTCCTGGCTCAGGCATTGAGATGTCTGCAGAGAAAACACGGAGCAGCGATATCAACACATCGCTTCCGTAGTAGTAGTAGCTGAAGCCGGCGACGAGCAGGCAGCTGGCGGTGGTCGCGGCGTTCATTGTTAATTTATCAGCCGGTTTTGGTGCGTGTGTTAGGCATGCATCGCTAAAGACACGGTGTGTCGGTTAGGATATGATGGATGTAATGCTGAGCTGCATGCACACACATACGCACACGCGCACACGGGCAACGTTGTCAGACCTTCCAAAACAACCGGCGTTACGTCACGAGACCATATGCTCTGTTTTACAAAAAATCCCCCTCTATCCCTCTTCTTCTTCTCCTTCGTCTTCTCTCTCAGTTTTTGTATTTCTGTCTCTCGGAATTCATACCAATATCATTATGGTGCAATAACTACACAAAAATGAAGTGTTGCACATTGGTTTCTTGACTGTCAACGTGCACAACACTACATTACAGTGAAGTGAATAAACAAATAATAAAGAACATGTTGAAACTTTATCAAAGAGTGCATACGATATGATGATATGACAACTGAATGCATGTTAATTGAAAGGTGTAAAATAATATTCTTCAGTCCATGTTTACAAAAATCTATTTCACGCACGTGCACACGTGATGGCAGCCTACTTGGCATATAACATCACTAGAGAAATCAATATGAATACAAATAAAAACATTTATCCAGCCTACTTCTGCAGAACGGCACACAAAATGTATCATCTATGTATTCATCTTTTTCTCTGAAGCACACACACCCTTCCCCTCCCCATCCGTGGCATTACACGCGAGACTTCCACAGTATCATCAGGTCCAGCTGGATACAATGGATATCCACATCATGTTAAAGGCATGTGCAGCATAACAATGAACAGGACCGTGTTCACGCAAGGCGAATGCTGGAGCTAAAAATAGCCGTGGTGTGGAGCTATTTCCTGAGGGGATCGTGTGTCGAAATTCAGGTTTAGTGACAACCTAAATTGTACTTCAATAGCCTATTAATAAGATTGCCACCAGTGACAAAACAGATCAGTGCGTCTATCAGTGTTGTTATCCTCACTTGCAGCAACATTTCTGCTTTGCATCCAATCCTGTGCGGGGAAATATTGCTCATTGATTTTAGCTGCATATGGCAGGATCATAACAGAATAAATGGATAACAGTGAGAAGTGTGCAGCACACATGTAGAAATAATCCCACTGTAGGATGAAAGTAGTATGGCTTGGGAAAGCCTTGTGTTTTCATCTCTGCTGCAACCATCAGTTACACCTCAATGCACATGGGGATACTCTAGATAATGGGACCTGAGGGGGATTAGTGCCTGCATGCACCCTGAAAAAAGGTAAACGTTTGCAATTGGACTTAGTTTTAAGTAATGCTCATATTGCAGCCATTTAAAGAATCGATTAATCTTGACTGTGCTGATATCGATGTCAGTGCACCTGTAGTAAACACCCGTTTTGCCATCAATGTTATTGTCTGCGGGTTGTATGTGAAAAGACCAATGTTGAAGACCTGAGAAGCTGAGACATGTGAAAACATCTCTGCAAAATTACAAGTTAAATGATTTAAACAAAGGAGTAAAAGAAAAACATGCTGATCCTTAAGATTAAATACACTGGAGTCTGTTGTTATTGTAAGTCCAAAATTAGGTATAATAGGAATATATTATAGAGATGGGACCAACCTGTGCAGGAGCGTCTGCAGTTAAGTTTCGGCTTCTTCTCGGACTCTTTCTTTCCCTCTCTCTCTCAGTATGTCCCTCTCTCCGATACTCCTATCGCCACCCGCTAAGAGAAGAATGCAGTCAGCGCCGTTTGGGTTGAAACTAAATAACTATTCATACACACACACCCTCTCTCTCTCTCTCTCTCTCTCTCTCTCTCTCTCTCTCTCTCTCTCTCTCTCTCTCTCTCTCTCTCTCTCTCTTCTCTCTTTCTCTCTCTCTCTCTCTCACACACACACACACACACACACACACACACACACACACACACACACACACACACACACACACACACACACACACACACACACACACACACACACACACACACACACACACACACACACACACACACACACACACACACACACACTCACATTGCAATTGTTCCCCAGAGACGGTGATACAGCTCTCCTCTCGCCCCTTCTGTTAGCCTCATTTATGTAGAAAAAAAAAAGCTTGAGTCCACATGGTTCACATATTGTAAATACCAGACCCACTGATGGTCCTGTGTAAATAGCGCCATATGAAGATGGGCCCCTTTGCCTCTAATATGTGTTCCACCTGTTGACTGAACATCTTTCTCTTAACTAAAGATATTGGGTTTGTCAAAGTCCCATTTGTAGATCATAAAGATGTTTTTTGGTGGTTGGATCTAACAGCTCTATTCATGTTGTGTTAAGATAAGGTGAGCAAAATGCTAGGTCAATGCAGCATTCCGTTTTTTTTTTTTGTCACTAGGGGGCCGCAAAACAAGCTGTAAACATCATATTACAGTATCTGACTAAATAAAGCTTTTATAGTGCATATGTTAGATGTTAGAATGTAATTGGACAGAACAGAAACAGAGCGATGTTAGCATTCACTTAAAATCCTGTTTCTTGCCACCTGACAAGTGTTAGTACAATATTTACATTTTACCTGGGGTTTATCCGAGCTTCTCTGATCCTTAGAGGTGAGAAGAACTGCAGAGTTGGTGTTAAATGTTAGATCCATTATAATTATGCACATAGCGATTGGTGCAGCTTCATTGTTTTGGAAAGATCTATCCTGGTTTCAGACCTCTATATGACTTTCTTTCTATTGATTAAGGGCAGAAGGACAACAACACTTCAAACTGAAAAGTAATGGCGATATCAGATTTAACAATGAAGTGAAAGAAAACAGAAGTTCACATATACAGGGACAAATGCTTAGAAAGCAACTCAAGTCTCTGTTTGACATTTATTGTTTGTTTACCTCTGAAGGTGAATCCATGGAGAAAAGCCTTTCAGTCTGTGCCATAGACAATAAAACACATTTGAAATGAAAGCCAATACTGGAAAATTGTGTTTTTTTATTACCACTAAATATGATTCAGTGTTCCTATTCCAATAAACAATGATTCGTTAATCCTGTTTCAGTTAACAGAGGACTGCTGTTGTTGCTGTTTACAGACATTTCTTATTCTTCTCAAAATAAAACAGTCAACATGAAAATGATCAGCAGAATTATATTTGCGTTTCCCTGGCCATGTGTGGCTTTAAACGTTCTTATCAACAAACAATTCATTGAAAAAATGAATGTTAATAAGAGACTCGAGGACAAAACAGGTGAACAATATGATCTAGTGTTTGCTTCTCTATGGGAACATATGGGGTGGATGTGGGTTTGATATCCTCTGTGGCTGTTCTTACTGCTACATTCTCTCTGCTTGAGTTACTATAATGAGCATCATCAACAACTCCTTACACAGTATAAACAAGTCAACTGAACACATCTGCAAATGAACAAGGTGCGGATTGGAGCCTGAGTTTGAACGAAGCTGCCGGTTGCAGTGAAACAGGAAGGGAGAACACTCTGCTTCCATATGTGAGGCATCGGTTCCATCAGTCCAGAGGTATTTGGAGATTTCCTGTTGTAGCGTCACCAAGTTTACGCGTCTTCACAGGAGATTCAAAACAAAACTGTTTTCGGAGAGGATCATAACAATCCTTTTCAAATCAGAGGCTTGTGACTACATATGAACATTGACAGATTTTTTGTTCATAAATAAACCATCTTTGCAGGTATGCTTTGTTACTGAATGAAGATGAGGTTGAATATACCACAAAGGCAAACTAATTTCATGTTTTTGGATGTTTGTGTATGTGCTTGAGCCATTATTAGATTTTTGACTGCATGTTTGTACTAACTAACAAACTCATTTACTTTGTTACAATGTCTGTGAGACTGCAAGTTGGAGTGTTAGTGACTCCCAGAAATGTGGAACTCACTGGATAAAAGACTCATACTGACACAGTTTCAGTCACTTCTTCATAATAACCTCCATCGTTCCTCTCACAGCTCACAAGTGTGTCGCTGGGATCTCCTGTGAAACAGAAGCACAGGAGAAGATGAAACTTGTCTAAATGACTTACAGATTTTTTCTTCCTCCTCGCAGCTGCATGAACGTCTCAGTAGAAGTTGAAGAGGAGGAACAGAGCAGGATTGTGAACATTTGGCTTGAAACTGTCTTTCAGTATGCCGCTTCTCGAAAATAATTGTTCAAACTATTTAACATCTTATGTCTTCACTTTGCACTCTGGTTTCTTGCATTCACTGTATCATGGTAAATGTTATATATTGAATTGTGATGTGCCTCGGGTGTGATGAAATGCTTCTGTGAAATTAAATGAGCTGGAGGTACTCTATAGGCCAGATGGACTTCCAAACCCACCTGTTGCTTCTCTCCTGTAAAGACATTTCCATATTCATACATTATGAGCATATATGAATGTATATGCATGAATGTATTTTGAAATGTGCATATGCCTGCATGCATGGTAAGGTGTGTGTGTGTTGGTTCTTTCCCTTGACCAACCTCATGCTTCTCTTACCATCCCCTCACTTACAGGCTTTATATATTTTTTTTCTTTGTGTGATAGTGACTCTATGTGTGTGTGTGTGTGAGTGTGAGCTCCCTATCTCCCCAATGAAAATCTTTTACTCCTGTAAACTGTTTTTCCATGGATCAGTGCCTCATCTTTGTTCTCTGTTAGATCTCTCTTATGGGAGCGGAAACAAAGTCAAGCACCAAACTAAACAGTAAAACAGAAGCACACGCTGAATAATATGCAGTCGACCATGCAAGCACAGGTATAAAAAAGAGATTAACATAAACACAATGCCATAGTGTCACAGGGATTGATGATGATGCGTACAGTAAATACAAACACCTTTTTATGTATTTGTGTATGAAAACCAAAAAGTTACTTGCATCTAAATACATTAAAATATATTTTCATTGTAAATCCCATTTCCATTTCAATCAGCAGTCCAGGCCACACTGCAGAGTGAGGATCAATGAACTAGTCCAGGGACAATTTACTCATTGTCCATTCGGACATTAAGAGCTTAGTACATCATCCCCACACCCCTGGCTGCTGAATGAACTCGGACGATAATAATAATAAAGTTACTCCAAGTCCACCTGATGTGAACTGGGAACTGTTCTCTCACAATTTTACCATATTACCTTTATATAGTAGGATATATGTTGGTGTGTGTGTTCATCGTGTTAGGTGTCTTAGGGCAAGAAGATAACTGAGACTTTCAAGGAGCACAGCAGTTCTGTAGCCATTACTGGAAAGGCTTTATAAAACCAATTGAATTCACACCAGTACATTTCCTATTGAATAATGCAGCACGGTTTTGTTCCTTATTAGGACAACAATAAATATAAAAGGGCTCTAGAAAGGATATTCTCTTTAGTAACAATACTTGTTTTGCCTTTGCTTATTATTTCTTTCATTCTCTTCATTTCCGTTTACACCACGTTTAATTCTTATTGGTTGTCACTTCACGCAATTGTTACTTGGTTGTGGTTCATATTAAGGTCACCTGTTGGATGCCGGTTTTGTGGATGAAGAAGAAGAGAGGGTGAATTGCTCCGACACTTTCTGTTGACCTTGTGGTCCGGACATGGTTATTGTTTGTTTTGTGTCTTTATTAAACACCATGAAAAACAACTTCAGTACGGACTCTTGTATCGAACGCGTCACAGCGATGAGCAATATTTAGCCTCTCAGCTGCATTACTCATAGGGAGTTTTTGCCTCGACAACAGTGGATTATGCTCATTCTATTTACAAACTTAAAAAAAAAAAAAAAAAAATCCCAGTTTGGGATAAATAAAGTATTTCTGATTCTGTTTAAAGATGAAGTAGGTAAATCTTTTTAACAATTCCGTCTCGTATATCCCCTTCCAAGTAACTTTATAGAAATCAGAAAAGGTTAACATGCACAGTTCAGTACTTTTTGTTGTGATGTGGGGTGAGTTCATGTGTGTATACTCACGTAGTGCATGGCGTCATCTTGGCTCTGCGTTCTGGCAGACTGACAGTGCAAAACGGCATCATGGACGGTTGAGAAGAGACAGGACTTTGTAACTTTGTCATTAAAGAAACCTCCAGTCTGCAGGTTGTCCACCACACCAGCTGGAAAACACAGTTTAAGTATAAGAGGACTAGAATCTGAATTGAATTAAGGGGAGAATTAGAGAGTTATCAAAGAGGATAAAGTAGAGTCAGAAAGAGAGGAATAGTCCTCCTGTTGATTGACCCTCGTTGTAATACATGGCTGTGTAAATATCCTTTACCGTCCCTTTGCGAGCCATAACATTCACAATAAATCATTTTTCTCATCGCTGGCTTTCACCAGCATATTTAGAGCTGCTGAACCTAATAATAAATAATAAACTGGACCGCTTCAATCATTGTAGTTGAACGATTTCTTCCCTAGAGTCCCACATGTTCTCCATCAACAGAACACATTTGTGAATGAATAAATAGATTGATAACAGTTCTACTGCAGCATCTTGGACAAAGAAATCTTGTTTTATAATTAAAATGTCAGGGGATCACTAACGTCTACAATGGAAGATCTACTCAAATGGATTTTCAAATCAATTTAATATAAAGGTAAATGCAGTTATAATAGATTCAACATAGATGTAATTTTTTTCTTGGTAACTTTGATACAGAAAGTAGATCTATAGTGATATGAAGTGCTGTAAATGGTAGAACTGCTCTGGTGCTGTCTCCAAGATAATTATACGTTTTCTGATATTTTTGCAAAGATCCGCACATATTGTATTATTGTACAGGGACTTACTTTGGCAGCCAGCGAGAACAACCTCTATACCAATTTCCCCATAGTCTTTCTGGATCTGGAATAGACACAGCAGCACAAATTGAAAGGTCAGACTTGGGATCATTTCATTAGTCTGACAATTTCATTTACAGTAATTGGATGCCCGAGGAGCTAAATGATAAAGAAAAAAGGCAGGGATGAGAAGGGAAAATGTTGTAGTTGTTGAGAAGTTACAGGAGAATGTCAAATGACAAAAATGTATACAGAAAAGATAAAAGTTTGGCAATGTTTGCCTTGTTCTCCCGGGGAAGTTAAAATATAATTTATTTCAGGTTTTTTTTTTAGGCTGTTTCTTGGATCCATTTTGGATGACCAAAATTCAGTTAATTAAGTTTTAATCTTCTCAAAGTAATAAATACATATTGAAACATATTCATACACTGCGCAGCGCCTTGACTCCCACAGTGTCCAGGAAGTTGACTGGGCTGAGGTCGAGGACGATGGCTCTAGGGAGCGAGGGGTCGGGCTCATCTTCCACCTCAATGATGGCAATGTCCTGCTGATTCTCCCTCTCTGGCACCTCCTCCTGTACGGGAGGAGTCATGGCACAGTGCGAAGAGACTTATGAGAGGTTACAGTGTCAGGATTGTTTGCGCTTATAGTTCTGTTTGATCAATCAAAGTATTTCAATACAGTGAAAAAAAACTGTCCTTATGTATAATTGACATTTAATATGTCTATAGTCATCCTCACCATGTCTACTGCGTTACTCTTTGCAGCTTTTTTAGCATTTTTCTTCTCATGCCTCTTCCTTTTGGCCTCTAGTTTCTTCTTTGCTGACAGGATCTTGGTAATGTCAATGCCAGACTAAAATAAACATCAAAAAACAATCACATGGTAAGTCATATAGATTTCATTCAGCCAGTCACACCATGCTTACTCTTTATCACTGCGGTGCACTATTGTTTTACTTCTTTTATGCGGAATGGCCCTTTTTAACTCCAAATTTTAGTTGCACCAATTCTTTAGAGCATGTAGGTTCTTACTTCAAATGGAATAATATATATTTTGTATCAAACCAAATTGGAGCTATTTTAAACCAATGTGAACTTCATTTTTCACTTACCTCAGTGTTTCCCCTCTGCCGTCACCTGGTTGAAATCTTTTTATCTGTCCTATGTTCGTATATTAAACTATACATTACCCTGCACTTAACTGCTTGTTTTGCACTCCTGGTTAGATCCTAACTTCACTTCATTGTCATTGTCATCTACTATGTTTTACTTATTAAAGTGCCTTTTTCTTATGTTTCTTTTGTGTTTGTATTCAAACATATATGTTTATATTTTTATATATTTGAAACTTTGGGAAAGTGAAAAACGACATTCCGTTCTCCCTGCTTATACCAAACTATTGACAATAAAGTCTTGCAATGACTATAACGTTGAATCTAATCTTAATCTAATCTCTGCAACCAACATTCTACTGTGGTGATTGTTTTGAATACCTTATCTTTCCAAGAGACTTCATATAACGTTCAGGTAAATTGATATAAATATTCCTACATTGTTAAAGTTGAATAAGGTGGACAAGGAAAGGTCTGTCTGTTGTATTTCAATCCACATTCATGTAAACTTTTCCAAAAACGACCAATAACTTAAAAAGGAAGGGTCTTGATGAATGAGTTAGCATTAAATTATTCGGAAAAAGATCTGAAAAAAAGAAGTCCTACAACTCCATAAGAGGAAAACATGTAAAATGTTGCCCTGCTTTTAGTTATTCTGGGTGGTGAGGCTTAAAGGTAGTCAAAGAAAGACAAACATTTCTCAGCTAGTTAAGCTTGTTCAGCCAGTCCTGCCAAACAAAAGTCATCAGTCTGGAAAGAAAACTTAAGCAAGCAGGGCATAACCTGATCTTCTACACCACAACAGGGCTCTGCATGACAGCCGTTAAAAGAAATGTCTTACATGCTCAAGGATGTTGTGACATTTCCTTGTACAGTAACATGAAATGAAATATTTTCCCACACCAAAAGAACACAAGAGAACTTTCTCAGATCCCAAGTTGTCAGGACACCTTATTGAAGCAAGAATCAACATTAAAGACCTGAATCTATTCGCATGAATTATGTTATCTTTATTTCTAACACTGCAATTTATTTTACAATCATGCCAAAACAATGGCAATTTAACAACATTTTTTTTAAAAGAATGCAATCTGAACTCCCATCCACAACAATAAAATGACAACACTGCGTTACTGTCCTTAATAAAATGTCTGCATGGCAGTAGCAACGTGGATCACAATTTCATGACAGCCATTTAAGCCTTCGTACTTCTTCAAAACAAAATTGATAGCGATTACCATGTTAAATACGCTTTTTAGGAGTGTGTAGGACATTCATTCATTGGGACGATTTAATAGTATGATAGGAAAGTAGCACAAATCAATAGTGTGTGCACTGACAGCACAAATATCCCCTTTCAGCTTTGCCTGTGAGAACAAGCAGTGAATGATCCCAAACTTCCCTGGTTCCTTGCACTATTATTCATAAAATAATCCTCAAATGTAAGCCGTCTGCAAGCCACTAACACTGGTGGAGGAGAAACATATCATCAATACCCCAAAAATGACCGAAATTAATCTGGTGGCCATTTCTCCTCTTGTAACCAGATATGCAGCCTCTGCCAGTCAATAACAGCTCTATGGAGGCTTATTTGCGCGTCAAAGATTAGAAAGAAAAGAGCGACCCAGCGGCTTTGACATGCTGACATTTTAATGAATGAGACGTTCCATTATCTCCCACCCGTATTCAATCTCGGCTTTTCACCCCACCTCCATCTTTTGTCATTGTGTTTTTAGCTTCCCACAATCTGTCTTCCCAGTTCCCCCCAAAGAGTTGTGACAGAAGACAAGGAGGAAGAAAAAGGGAGAGGAAAGAGAATCAGGGGAGTGTTTAAACAAAAGTTTAGCAAAAGAAGGGAGAGGAAAAAAAGGAGGGGTGACATTTTGAACAATGACTGTCACGGTCATGATATGAGAAATGATGAAATGTCAGGTCTGATATTAGTGTGTCAGAAATCCGTTTGTAAAAGAGGAGATAATTGCTCTGAAAATAGGACAAAGGAGATTATTGGAGTTAGACGTTTATTTATATGTGTGTGTGTTGCTATGGTGTGTTTACATTTCTGCTTGTGTGTCCATCAAGCTGTGTTTCTATGTCTGATACCCTTTTTCTTCCTGGGGTCCACATATATATTTATATATATTAATATGCATTTATATCCCTGTGTGTGTTTGTGTTTTGTGTGTGCAGTTTGTGATAGCATTTTGTCAGTTTTCATTTCTGTTTGAGGGTTCAGATCCGGTTTTAGGTTTATGATAGTGTAGGTTAAGGTTGTGTGTGTGTGTGTGTGTGTGTGTGTGTGTGTGTGTGTGTGTGTGTGTGTGTGTGTGTGTGTGTGTGTGTGTGTGTGTGTGTGTGTGTGCACGCTCACTTTCTCTCCAAGGGCATCTTGGTACATCTCAGCATTGGCGAAGTAGAGGGTGGCAGATGAGCGGAAGATCAAAATCCCTGGCACCCGTTTCACCTGAAATAAACGGGTCAGTGAGTTATTTAAATAAACATGCTATGGGCAATATGCTAACATCAGCAGCTAACAAGGTAATGTTTAGCAATTCTGCTGTTTAATATGTTCACCACCTTAGTGTTGCGCGTTAGCATGCTAATAATAACAAACACTAAGCCCAAAGTTATTACAATCCATACTAAGAGGGATATGAATGTGTGTGCAAAATGTTATAGCAATCCATCCAACTGTTGTTGAGATTTTTACATAAAACCTCATGGTGGCGGTAGAAGGAACAGATGCCTAACACAAAATTAGGTAGAATTTATCCTCAGGGGAAACATTTCACCAAGATTTCAGGATCCATTAACTAACTACCATGGCTATCTGTGCAAAGGTTAGTGGTCCTAGGTCAAAGTCAGGCTGTCAAAAAAGAAAGCATCCTCAGGGCATCAACTTTCAGGGAAAACAATGGTTGTCAACGTATCGACAGGTCATCAATTCGAACAATAGACGAGACGAGACGCTTCAGGCTTAAAACACGAGTAGGGATGTCACAAACACGGAAACCTATTGTAAGATAATAAAAATAGCCAAAAAGCTTGCAAAATAAATCTTCAGGTGGTCAGTCTAAATAGTTTCTTTGCTCTTGTTTAGTTAATTTAATTCAATGTGATTTGAATAAGTAATGTGTTGTGCTGAGTCAAAGAGGGGAGCATAACTCCCATTAACACCTCTATATTTGACTCTTGGTTATGAAGTAGGGGACAAAAGAAACACAAGGTCAGTCGGCTTTTAAATACCTCAAAGATCACGTTTGCATTCATCATAATTGTGTGCTCTGATATTCTATTCATCTATTTTAATATAGGTGCCATACCTGATTGTAGCCCTCCAGTGGCCTGTAGATGTCAGTGTCTGGGACCTGCCCTAAAATGGAGTAAGTTGGTCTGGAATAAACACAAAAAAAGTGTGTTATAATTAACTTGACACATTTTCCTACTGAACATACTTTATGTGCATTTATTGTGAGTATGTAAAAATGTGTTCCTACAGCTGAGTCCTGAAGATGACGGTGAGCATGGAGAATCCGATGGCAGCGGCCAGTCCCAGGTCAGGGTTTAAAAGTAAGGTGAGGATGAAGGTGACCACCCAGATCAGCTGGAGATTAATAAGTAACACAGGTAATAAAACAAGACAACTTTGCTATTGTGCTACCTTAATCTTGAATGTAGCCAAATCATATTAAACTCATTCATCAGTCTCAGGTGTATTTCATTTACTATGTGAACTTATGCTGCATATGCACTGTCAGACTCTGCAGAATTGCAAGAATTAGAAAACCCAGCCTACGTTTCTTATTTATTGTAACATATTTCAATTTGAATTCTCACAAGTGAAACTTCACGAAGAGAGCAAATAGCTCCTTTAAAGATGTAGCTGATGAAAATGTCCTTACTGCTAATGTTATAAGTATTCAAAGTTTAGCTTGTTAACAGCTTAGCATGGTATCATGCAGTCTCATCGTGCGTATATAAGCAAGTCCGAATACCACAGAATGTTTGCATTATTTCCAAGGAATAGGCAAGGATGAAAGAAAATGTTATTTGTTTAAAAGGTTTCCTATTCTGAAAAGTTTAATGAAGTAATAACAAATAACTAGTGAAACCCATGGAGTTAACTTAACGTTAAATTCAGAAAGAAAAAGATATGGACATCGGTGCAGAACATCTTGTTTCCAGAATATGAAAGAAATAACTTTTTTCTTTTCTTCTTCTTAGCATACTCACCATGTCTACTTTGTTGCTCCTCCACAGCGCAGGGATGTCCATGAACTGCTTCATCATACCATGGAGGTTCACAAAGATGATGGCGGCCAGCACTGCCTGCTCAGTGAGAATCAGAATCAGAATCAGAAATATTTTATTTATCCCAAATTGGGACATTTTTTCATTACTGCAGCAAAATACAATACAATATGAAGCATAGCAAAAAATGAGAAATAAAAATAAGAAATATACAGATAGTAAATAGTGCAATGTAATGTAATATTAAATGAAAATATAATATAAATGTACAATTTAAAGTGTAAGTGTAAAGAGTGCATGTTATGTCCAGTTAACAGAGAGGCTATGGAGCAGTGAGTTGTCTGCCAGCCAGGGGGGAATTATTGTAGAGTGTTATTGCAGTGAGCAGGAATGTTCTCCTTTATCTGTCCTTGTGACAGCGGAGCCAAATATAACAGTTCACACGGATCACTTTTGAGGCTTAAAACATGAAGGTGAGTTAGTTAGTATGAGATAAACCTCTCGTGGATTTTTTAAGTTTTATGTGCTCTTGTTAAATGAACTGTGATAAATAAATGTAACCCTGATGTTATAATAATTCGTTTTCAAAAGTAGCCAGTGGCTTTAGTTCGAAGCTGAAGAGTTATCTGTCTTAAAGCAACCCAACAGCTGTCGACCACATATTGAGGAGTACTTATCATCTGGCAAAAACATTCTCTTCGACCCACATGTTTGCTCATGCTTCAGCACGTAATGTGAACATCCAAATGCACACAGTACCTTTGGCAAATCTTCAAAGAGAGTTCCAATCCACAGCGTGATGAAAAGGATGATTATCGCTGAAAGAGCTCCAGCAACCTGCAGTGAAGAAAGAGGAGATAGAGGCATGATGAATCGAAATCAGGAGAGAGATCAAGGAAGAGGAGTTAGAAAAGAAGAAGATGAATGATGTAATGGTTAATAGAGTGAATAGGTATGTGATTATGAGAGGAGTCGAGGCATCATTAGTTAGAGCCTCTCCACTCCTCGCCTCAGCTGATTAATGGTTTTGTCTGACTGAATCGTTTAGCCTCGCAGCTAAACTGTTTGTGTAGGTGGATTTCAACGATTTGAGCGAAAAATCCATTCCCTAAGTGATCTTTAATGATGCCACTTATCAGAGCAACGTTAACTATTAGAGGTTTTTTGAAATTTCGTTTAACCTTTAAGATAACCCAGTTTTGGAGCTACGGGCGGAGTAAAGTATTGGGATGAAAACACCGACAAGGAAAAGTATCTTAAGAAAATTCTTATCTAGTTATTAAGAATACCAGGCATGCAGACTAATAAGCATGTCTCTAAATGATGATGAAATGTTTTCAGCTCTCTGGACTAAACTTAGGAGAAGAAACAGATATCATTAAACTAAATTGGGAAATAAGATATCCCAGCCTTTGAAATGTATTATGGTGCATCATTAGCAAGTACAGGTAATGGCCAAATAGAAGGTAAATAAAAAAGAATGAAATAAAATAAAAGCGCCAATTTTTTCGGGGGCGTTCTCCAAGACCGTTTTAGTACTACATAAGATACTACATCAGCATACAATGTATACAATGGACATTTTAAAAGAGTGCAGTATGGTTATTTATGTCACATAAAGTTTCTCCCCCCTATAAAATACGAGTGTCATTAAAAGTTGAATGTTTATTTAAAAAACTCTATACACCTGCGATGGTATAACAATGCAAGCTTCTTTTTGTTTTGTTATATGCATAGATATGACCAGGGTTAGTTTAGAACTAATGTTTTGCGTATGATCGTACATTTCCATAGTTAATGTGCTAGTATTTTAAAAAAGTAATTCATATAAGCCCTACTTTGCTCAGCGATTTCAGAAGTGATACAGAAAGCACTCTCACAATGTATTACTCATGTGTACTTCAGATGCATTATGTCCACAGACCTGAGTCTTCCCTCCTGTGCTCTCCTGAACCATGGTGCGGGACATGGAGCAGCTGACGGCGAAACATTGGAAAATCCCCCCGATGGAGTTACATAAACCCAGGGCAACAAGCTCCTAAATAAAGAAAACACAATGTTTATATACAAGAGATCAGCCTTAAAAGAGCAGTTCATCTTTGATTCCACCCACCACCTCCCTACCTGGTTGCTGTCCACCTTGTATCCATATTTCAGGGCGAAGATTCTTCCCAGTGAGATGGCGATGCCGTAGCCCACCACAGCCAGAGCGAAGGCATCCCCGATCACCTGTCCAAACAGGGATGCGGTCGGGAGAACCGGCGGCTGGAGGCTGGTGGAAATGGACAGGAAATAAACAGGGAATTTAATATTCACATTTCGAAACACAGTGGAATAACATCATCAAGTTTGACCGCAATTTCTACCCGTAATTGTAGAACAGGATTTTAACAATAAATTGCATGGCACTGAAAAAAGCAATGGAGAACCCACCCCAGAGTACAAGTAAATACAAGTGTTTTAATCATGATGTTTAATTGATTGACACCACTAAAGAGAGTACTGCGCTCATCATAATATTACACACTCCCTTTCCATATGCATAATCACACATTCCTGTATGTTTGGTGGGTGTGCTTCTCACCCTGAGGGAATCAGTCCCACCACATCCACTCCATATTTATCCTGCAAGTTAACCTGCCAGGAGATCAGTGTAGCAACAACAACCTGTAGAAACAGATAGTCACAGATGTGTTATTGGATGTAAATGTGATAGTATATGTGTACTTGTAAGGGAGTCGGAACTAAATGTTCATAGATTATATAACAAGTCTTTGTATACTCACACCAAGCAGCTCCACGGGTATAGGAACAGGTAGTTTTTTACTGAAGTAAGCGTTGAGCTCCTTAGCGAGTATGAGGCTGATTATAGCCACAATACTGACCACAAGAGTACCAATGTTTGTCTGTGGAATTATAGAGCAGATCTCCAACACAGTCTGGAAAGACAGAAACAATAACATTATGGCTAATTACATGCTTGTATACGAAAGTAAATGAGAAATGAGTAGTACACATAAACGAAGATTTATAGACGATAATACAGTGTGCATTTTTAATTAAGGTTTATTATGACGAGGACCGTCAAGACAACTGGCTATATTATACAGTGTTCAGTATATAGCCAGTAGTGCTGACAGTCATCACAAGGCAGAATCAAATGTCTTCATAATGGATCTCTTGTTGTTAAAATAAAGGCTTGCCGATTTATTATTATTATTATTATTATTATTATTATTATTATTATTATTATTATTATTATTATTATTATTATTATTATTATTATTATCATTGGTATTGTATTTTCCTGCACATGACAATTTATGGTTGACAGTTGGAAATATCAATTAGGTAGCTACACCTTATACTATAATTGAAAACCATGTAGAAAGAAGCAGGTGGTCAGCATGTGATCTTTCTTACATATATCAGTGACAAGGGTCCGTTAAATCTTTTAGGGTTGATGCCAAAGGTGTATTTGAGCTGGGACACGATGACATGGATGGCAGCTCCTGTGGTGTAACCTCGGACCAGAGGCTCGGACAGGTAGGTCACAACGAAACCAAACTGGACCAGACCAAGCAGAATCTACAGAGATAACACAGAATTAAAAACCCAAAGCATTGATGTAAAAGTAAAAACAGATTACCTTACTTTCAGCTAACGTCTCCAAGAGGTATTATTGTTGGTGCCGATGTTGCAAAGAAAACCGGATATTTTATATTCCTCAGAAGTGAACCAGTCTTAGCACTGATGCTGCCATTACGTTGTAGTCATTTCATTTTGAATTCTAAATGTCCTTCATAATAAATAAGTTAAAGCAACATTTTTTTGGACAGCTCATCATAGCGCAAGAGAGGCGTGAAAGGACAAATCGGCGCGTTCTCTCAGGATACAGAGCGGTTTATGCACACTTTCACCACTAGAGATTAATCATGCCAGGGGCCACTGGCCACTAAATGTAAGAGACTACCTGTTCCAGATACAGAGAAAAGCAGAGACAATAAATGTAAACAAACAAATTATGTTCTCATTCACGTTAGCTAGGTAATATTTACCTAATGTTAGCTAGCACTAGCAGGGCCAGCCAGCTGTCAGAAACACACATTCACAGACAAACAACTGCTTGATAACTAAAACTTTCAATTCAGCAGCAATTCACCTGAGCGCCTGAGTTAGCGCACCTAAATGTTGCCTCTTGCACATGCTCAGACATTGGCTTAAATGTCTTTTCCTTCTTCTTTGGTTTAAATTGCGGTTAACCCCAGCCTTTGTAGTTGGTAAATCCATTTTTTATTCTCTGTTTTCAAGCTGTAAATCATAGAGAAGGCTAGTATTTATATGCTGATATGGAATTAGAGGTTTGATAACGTGGTTTTAGCCCACCTGCATGATTTTAATCAATATAACTCCTTGAAATGCATAAGCCTATAAAGGCTCAGAGCCTTTTTTGATGTACTGGCTGTCTTCAAAGAGCACTGCAAGATTTGAGTAGTTGTCAAACATTGATTTTTGCAAGGAACAGGGGCTTTTTGATAGTTATGATGGCATCCTTGACCATAAATCGTTAAAAACCCAATGGGAAGATTAATTCTCAATGTTTCACTTCCAAATCAGAGAATCCATAAACTCAAATTAACCTGAAATATTCCAGACATGAAGGTTACAGCTGCTGCCACTCGGACCCTCTCTGCATCCCGTAAGGCTATGTTGACCATACTAGAGTTGGTCACATTGTTCCAATCCATAAAGTCAGAGTCTGGGGCTAATCGCTCTATCACCCCTCCTATCATCACACTCATCACTGCATATGTTCCTGAAAAAGGAGACGGAGACATAAACACACATTTTTAATGACCATTCAAAAAGACATTGGACAATTTGAGACGTTTTTCCTCTTGATACGACCTTTGATCTGAAACTAATGTTTCCCTCATCTTTTTTCTATTTACTTCTTTTTTCGTTTTTGCCCATTTTGCATATTTTAGCTATTGTGTGGAAGTGTGGGGCAACACCTAAATGAGTAATATAAATCCATTGTTTATGTTACAGAAAAGAGCAGTAAGAATTATTCATAAAATGGACTACAGTCTGTTTATCAAGTCAGGACTTTTGAAACTTAAGGATTTAGTTGAGTTCCAGACACTACTAGTTATTTTCAGGGAAAAAAGTAAAGTATTACCAGAACATTTACAAAAATGGTTTGTTTTTAGTTCAGAGGAGGAGGACCGAAGAAGGACATTTCATTTTAAGCATCAGTATGCACGGACTACTTTAAAGCAGATGTGTATTTCAGTGGTTGGAGTCAAACTGTGGACTTGTCTACAGATGATTTAAAGGGTTGTATAAATATTTTCCAGTTCAAGAAAATATATAAAAAAAGAGTAACTAAACTTTATGAAGTGGCAGGTAATCTGTTTCCTTAGTTGATTGTGAATTAGTGTGTATGTCGCTTGTTTCTTTTCTCACGTTACTGTAAGTATTTGTTGTAAGTAAGTATAATTGACAGACCATCTATTTTGATTGTTTACTTATGTTTTGAGTACGGGGCAGGCAAAATAAGATGTATTCTTCTCCCTGCTCCTTTTCGCTCATGGAAGGTGTAAAGAGTTGTGTTTTTGAATGTGAATTCATTTTCTTTTCTTTTTTTTCTTATGTTGTGCACCATCATGAGCGGAACAAATAAAATGAAATGAAATGAACATTTTTGTATTTACACCTACCAATCAGAAATGAACAATAAAAAAGGAGTTGTGAAGTTTGATCATACATTTCGGGCAGGCAAGGTTCCAATGACAAACTTTACATTCATTCATGCCTTTGACTGGCTTCTTCCTCAAGGTACTTGTGTGGCTCAGGGGTACATTTTCACAAGTCTACATGCTAAACTGATATATTTGATTAAATGGTATAGTTTTATCCGCTCATGCTGACATAGAGATGCCACTGTTCATCAAGTCTGTTCAGACCACACTTACACAATCTTTAAAGTGAAGATAAGCAGTTTTTTAATGCTGAAATTCTTAATAATATCAGAGTAGGTTTTAATTTTATTTGAGACCAGGTTTTCAAGCTCTAAAAACAAACATGTCAAATGTTATCAACGCTTAAGAATTAAAACTTGTAGATTTTAGCAGACCAATAAATATCCTTAGACTATTTGTAAACCTGTATCTGTTTTTATTTTATGTCCAAACTAACTTTTGGTGGATTAAACCCACCTTCTCCAGACAACTTGTGTGCAGACAGAGCCAGGGATAAAGTACAAACCAATTGAGATGTGCTTGGAGGTGCCGAAGATGAAGTAGATAAGGACGGGGTAGAAGGAGGAGTAAAGGCCAAAGACTGGAGGAACAGATGCTAGCAGGGCATAGGCCATACCTGCAAGGAAGCAGAGGATACGTACGGAGATATTAAGTACAGAAAAGCTTCATAACAACATATCAGGGCGGTGCAGAACCTGCAATTTACCATTTTAAAATGTATCTCTTCTACCTTCCATTGCTCACGACATTTCTACTGAACTGATCTACTGAACCTCCAGCCTCACCCTGCGGTAACTGCATGATTCCCACACTGATTCCAGAGATCAGGTCACCCAGGGCGTTTTCTCTGATAGAGTACCGAGGCAGCCACGATACAACAGGAAAGCTACCCAGCAGGCAGCTCTTCAACCTGGGACCAGAACACCTTAGTGTTTGTGTCAGAGAAAAGAAAGAGACAGAAACATTGTTTTTAAGAGCTGCTTTGACATCAGCATATGTGTTAAGTCCAAACAAGGCCACTTGAGGCCATTGTTACTTTGCCACTGATGTTGACCTATCTATTTTCATCTCAATACCCCAAAAGTTAATAAATGATCTTCATCCTCTCTAGTAATCATTATAGAACTATCTTAACACTTTTCCTACATTTTAAAAGGCTTTTTTTCTCAGACAATAAAATACATTTTGTGATTGAACTTAATTGTAAAATATGCACAAAAGTTGAACTAATGAGTGGAAGACCTTTTGACATGCTTAGCCCTGGCATTTGCAAGAGGATAATAAAATAATCTGACATCAAACAAGTTAATCCTTTATTGATTCCCCCGATGTAAAATGAAAGGGTTGCAGCAGCACAAAGACAATATTTGTGCAGATAAAGAGAAGTAAAAGAAATAGGACAAGTGCAAGAGTAGAAACTAAACAAGAGCAAATAATGACATAGAGTTAAAGTGGCATAGTATGCTTAATAGCAGCACATTAATATATACTGTGATTAAGCTATACTTAGTGTTGTATGTACTGTATTAAGATAACAAAGTGGGAATTACATAAAGTATATCATGTCGAAAGACAGTATATCATTTTACCATGGTATAATGCTCATTGCCATATTATTTACTCATTGTTCTTTAGATTGAGTTTGTGTAATCAGGGGCCAAGGGAAATGAACAAGTACAGCACTGTGAGTTTAGTACAGTGTTAAGATATCTGGTGTTTGAAGACTAATTTATTCCCTTTGTGTTCCGAGTGCTTTATGATTTGATACAAATTGAAAATATAAAGGATAGAACATGAGAGATTAGTTGAGATGCAGCGAACTTTACCTCATGGACTTTCTAACCTTCTCAGACAAAGATGTTTTTGAGTCTGACTTTTCTGCCATCTCATCCACTGCTCCTTCATCCAGGATCTCCCTGTGCACGCTGTAGCCCGTCCGTCTCCTCTCTTCCATGGCTAAATCTAGCAGCGACATGACCATTTAACTAGCTTTAGATTTGTTTTGTCAGAAAATCCAGCTCTTATATATGTCAATCACTATTGCACAAATGCTGCCATTGTATTTTGAACAGTGTTTCCCATTTTGTTAGAAAAGATATGCAAATAGATATTTAAAATTCACAACACATTACCATACCTATAAGAATTGTATCTAAATATTGTTTTGGCACAATAACATCTGTAAAAAATATAGTTTGATATGTCCATGTTCATTCATTTCCTAATCCCTGGGACTGAAGTGTATGACATTTTTTATGTTAATTACCTTTGTTTGTTCAAGCTGTGTCAGAAAAAAAGTCTTAATTAAGTTTTTATTATTATTAAATATTTTACGAAAGCCCAGAACCTACGTACTAATTTGTGTGATCAATTATTGTTTCCGGCGCTGAGAAAATAGATCCAAGTGATGAAAAATCAATCCTCCCTTGTGCATATCCAAGTGGCTCCAAGTGGTATCAAAGGACAAGTCATGTTTCGCTTTTTGTTGCAGCCAACAGATAAAAGCTGGGTTTGATTTTAAGATCCCAGAGAGGAGTCTCTGACAAAATACACAACCAAAAAAACCCTTGCATACATATGTTTCTCTCTGCCCTATATCCTCTGTCCTTCAGTTGACTCAGGGTGAGACGGTCTCTGCCTATGCTGTAGCACCACTTCTGTGCGTAGTGACCTTAAACAGAAGTCTAGATGGAGTTGGACATTGTTTGGGAGGGAGAGGGCAAAGTTCTAAACAGTGCATGCAGTTGTTCAGTAGAGGAAACAACAAAAGTGGTATAAACAGGGTTTTTTTGTAGTTATTGTAATTGTTAATTTCACCTTACGCCAAATAGAAATGTGTTCAAAATGAAACCAACATATATGCCTTAGATATATCCTATCTGTGTGTTTATGTCTAATCTTTTGTGTATCTGTGTTTGATTAGATTTGTCAACTATTTCAGCTCAGTCAGTAAAGTTCTTGTTCATTTATTATTATACCAAAAGTGAGGTAATTCAGAGGGTTGCCTAGTCACTGGAAGAACAGAAACTGGTTAACTTATCAGGATAAACAACATGCTTCCTTAAAGACACAGTGTGTTTTAATTGTAGATAAGAGACTTTGATCTTTTCTTTGTTAAGTAAACGTAATAAGTCAGTCAGTACAAATGGGTAAGAGTCCTATCTGGGTTGATTGACTGCCAGCAGAGTGGTGGTTACTGCTTCAAAAGACGAACACATTAACATTGAATAAACCCACATTTGTAATGATCAGAGGGGATAGCCGGTTTTAATTCAACGGTAACTAATGAAAAGCCCCAGTGGCCTAATGCTACTTTAAAAAGGAATAATTTGTTATCATTTTCTCAAAACCTGTGTCTGTCACACACCTGTTAGCAGTAAGCAACATGCTCTCTGAGAGGCTGAGGGGGCTGTGAACTGCGCTTGAGATGCGTTTAGGGGACATCTGTAAGTTTGGGGACACAAAACATTTGTTTGACCGACGTTCATCCACAGAATAGTAAATAAAGTAATGAATATCATATTGGACATTCAGATGATAATCTTATTATAATACAGTACTGATGATTCACGGCACGTTTGAAGACTACAGCAGAGTGGCGCAAAGGAAGCGTGCTGGGCCCATAACCCAGAGGTCGATGGATCGAAACCATCCTCTGCTAGGTGTTTTAACGCAGCACAGCGGTCTCATTGACTTTAAAGCACGTTATCAACGGTTTTACTACAAGAATAAAACAATTCGTTAATCCTTAAAGGAGGTATTTATTTGTCTGATGATCAATGAACGTAGCATGTTTCAGTTCAGTCAGTAAAGTTCGTGTTCATTTATTATGACACCATTAACTTATCAGAACAAGCAATATGCATTCTTAAAAACACAGTGATGTAAGGGGAGATAATAGACTTCTTTACGTTGCCAGTGGTACATTTACTCACAATTATTTAATTTATTTGATACTTTGTACTTATACACCACTACAATTTAGGGGTAAATCGTGTACTTTTACTCCACAACATTTATTGAATATCTTTTAGTTTCGTGGCAGATGTTGATGAAATATAAACATCACTTATATAAGACTTTTGTTGAACCTGGAGTAACATTCACAGGCTACCCTGCAGAATACAGTAAGTAAGAAATTAAAACTAGCTGTAACAATGTGTGGTGTACACCACAAAAGCCCTCCTAAACCGAGGATTGAGTGACTGTTTTTTTTTTTAACTTACTATTTATCTCACACGTAAAATCAACAATTCCGCTATTATGCAACGTGATATGTGCTGTCTATCTTTTCAACAAAATAACTGCCTAACACTAACGAGCTAACTTTAAGTAGCTAACACCATAATTCACTTGATTGGAAAGACTTCATCAACATATCTCAACAGCCTTTCTTTCACTGACATACTGGCAGTCCCCCTCGCAGTTTAAACACTTAAAGCTCACATTAAAAACGAAATGTTTATTTCACTCATCTCAAAACCTGTGTCTGTCACACACCTGATAGTGCCATGCTCCCTGGCAGGCTGAGGGGGGTTGCGTATGCCGGGTTTGAGATGCGTTTATGGGACATCAGTTAATTTGGATGCACAATATAACATGGGTTTTAAGGGGCATTGTCAGCACAGTCAATAAAGTAATGCATGCCGTTGTCGCTTACAGCAGAGTGGCGCAGCGGAAGCGTGCTGGGCCCATAACCCAGAGGTCGATGGATCGAAACCATCCTCTGCTAGATGTTTTAACGCAGCACAGCGGTCTCATTGACTTTAAAGCACGTTCTCAACGGTTTTACTACAAGAATAAAACAATTCGTTAATCCTTAAATGAGGTATTTATTTGTCTGATGATCAATGAACGTAGCATGTTTTTTTCGGAATGTTTGGTTTTAACCTCCGAGCGCGTAACACTACACACAATTGGGATTAATTGTAACGCTCAAAAAACACTGGAAATAAGGGGATGGATTTTCGGATGATTGCAACTATGAACACTGAAATAAAAACAGAAATGTTTTCATACCCGGAACATGTTGGCTCAACAACAAAGAGTAACTTAACATATTGATATCGATGACTCCACACCTTGCAGTCACAGATGGGTTGAAGGTGCAGCAGAGCTCACTGCTGACCGCACCCAGAGGCGAACTGTGGGTTACTGTGTTGTAGCCTACTGCTCACTTCTCAAATAATACGTTTATTTATTTATAATACAAATAATAAGTATTTTTAAATATTTTGATATGCATACATTGAGATGGACACTTGTGTTTAGGCAATTAATTTTTATTAACCTTGACCGGTGTTCATTTCCTTAATGACGCACAAGACTGGCACCAGATAACAAGCTTTTATATTTATTAATGTATTTACCTTATCTTATCAATAAGAGACCGGAATCAATAGGTCACTATTGATTATTTTAATGCATACCCACTTACTGTAGGTATGCTTCTTTTGTAGGTCCGTTATCATGCTTAGTTTTTTATTTGGCATTCATTTAACCCTGGATATTTTGTATCTTTTCATGATTTCTGGCATAAACTGTTGGAAAATTATGATAGAGCCAGGAAACTAAGGAAACATATAAGGCATTGAAACACATACAAAATAAAAAAGCAAGAGCAAAGATAAGGCAATTTAACTAAATTAAAGATCTCCAAAAATGAAAGGTTTCAGTCCATATTAATAACACTTTACAACGTGCATGAAACAGTGTCCACCCCACCATAGGACACATATTGAGAGTTGTGTTGAACCTCTTCCTTTGTTCATATTATAACAAAGGTCAGTCACACAAGAACCATTTAACATCCTGATTTAACATTTAGTAGTTCTATATTTCGTCCTACCACTTGGTTATAACCGCACAGCTTATCTCATTCACACGATCTGCCTCTATAAATTAAAAATAAACCAGCATTTTCATTGTTACCTAATCCAAACTACAGAACAAGATAGACAGAGACTAAGACACGATTATGAAAAAAAGTCCCCTCCCATCCTCGGTATGTGAACTGTTGTGTTTTTTTGTGTGCGTCTTTTTTGTTATTGTAACTGTTGTGGGCTGCTGCTATATTCTAAAAGTAATTTATGAAATCTTTATATTACATTATCACACAAAAGATTTTAACAGCAGTACTGAAGTGGCGGATGTATTTATTACATTGTCAACCTTTGCTTTCTTTTATTTGTATCACTAATGTTTTAGGGCATCGGCTTCCTAAATCAGATACACTTTTTACAAATGTTCTCCTCTTCGCCGGCTTATATTAGCAATTTGTTTATTGACCATTAACAAGTTGCACACTCTATGGTAGCCATGGGGAGAGAGGGGACTTTAGGTTCTGCTATGCGCAGTACCAAGTAACCTTGGTTGCACAAGCAACATGTTGTGGCAGCATTAATAAAGTACTTTATCGAAAATTGCCCTGCAACGTCACGGAATGTGTTCGCATCCTATCTGAGGTGATTTTCAGCTAAGTGCTGCATCAAAAAGCATGCCCGAAAAACACAGCAAGCAAATGATGATACCTTCATGTTTTGTTCAGCAAGATGATCTTTACAAATAAACACATTTTTTATGATTTCCGATTAAATGCAGTTACCAGAAGTGAAGCGCACCAATCTGCAGTTGCAAGATCTGAATGACACCACCAATAAGCTAAAGGAGGACTAGAGTTCAAAGTAACTTGTGTTAACCAATAAATTCCATTTTTAGGACTGATTCCTGCAGCACCCTAATAATAAAGACATCAGTGAGGGTGAACTTTATGAAACAATTACATTTATTGTTTGTAAATGTGTGAGAAGTGTACAAAATACATATTATGAAAGGGGATAATTTGTGTTTCTGCCACCTTAAAGCCCCAACTATCACCACAGTGTTCTTGTGACAGTGAGATGACTTAACTGTCTGTTTACATTGAAAGGCAGCAGTCAAGTAGATTCACATTCAGTTGCATCTGAAGTAAGTTCCTGATAAGAGATAAAAACAAATAAACAAACAATAATATATTGTAAAATGCAGCTCGGCACTTTATATTCAATAAGAATGGGTGTCATGTAAACTGAGTACTGCACTGATCTTGTACTCCTACAACATTGTAGGACAGGTTTAAAATAGGATCAAAATTGAGGCAGAGGGTCTTTTTTATTTTGCCTTAAAGATACCTGGTGTCTATCTCCCGCAATGCCACTTAAACTGCTGCCATTTTGGTCTGAGATTTTTTTTGTGTTATGCTAGTAGCGGCTAACACCACCAATCAATTTTGAATTTTTTTTATTTGCAGTCCTCAGCCCCAACTGACGCTGACTTAAGTGACATCGCTTGAGGACACTGAGATTTTGGACGGCTCATTTGAGGGCCACAAGACGTGTTATACAAGTCCAAACATGCAGCACTGTTACTTGACACCTGATAATAGACTGATTTCTAATGTGCCTCCAATGAATACTGGAAATCTCATGGTCCAATTCAACAAAACGAATGCATAAAAAAGTATTGTAATTTCTTAGGGCTCACAAACCATTGTATAAGAAAACATCTTAATTGCTAAATAAGAAACACAGCAAAAGATATATAAATGTAACAGTTGGAAGTGAGAGGATTTGTACCTCCAGAGGCTTGGGCAGTATACTGAGGCAGCGCTGGACAGCATGATGGACCGATGGGAAGACACAGGAGCTGAGCAGGCTGTCCGGTATACAACCCTGAGTCTGGAGCTTAGATAAAACCATTTCTGTGGACATACACAGGGAACAATTCCTTCAATGCAGGTACATATGACAAAATATTGCTTGGTTTTGTGGTTGGATGTGTTTGTGTGATGATTCGAAGCTCAAAAACTGTTACTGTTGATACATGATGAAAAAGCTGTGTCAAGCAGAGCTACAGTAAGGGAGGGGTTGTGGGAAACTGACCTGAGCAAACATTAACAGCCCAACTCCAGACAAAGAGAGTGTGTGTGTGTGTATGAGTAAGTAAAGAGACTTAGGAAGAGTGGCTCTATAGGAGATAAGTGAGCATGAAACATAAAGCTCACCTGGGCACGCTGCCAGACACACACTGACACCGTGGAGTTCAAAGTCTCCTACAACCTGGTGACACACACACACACACACACACACACACACACACACACACACACACACACACACACACACACACACACACACACACACACACACACACACACACACACACACACACACACACACACACACACACACACACACACACACACACACACACACACACACACACACACACACACACACACACACACACACACACACACACACACACACACACACACACTTCTTTTATCAATAAGGTTCAAAGAAGAGGACGAGATAACAAAGGCATATCAGTAGAACTAGTAATTCATCAAAAACTGGGAGAAGTTTGCGACCATAAGAGGGTGTGTCTCATATCCTCATTATGTAACTGGCAATTACTAAATACATCTAAATGAAATAATAATTTCTTGTGAGAGACTTTGATCTGCAGAGAGGAGCGGAGTGAGGACAGCCAACCATTACAGCAACTGACCAAAAAAAACCACAGTGATGTTAACGGCATAACAGAAATGACAGGGCTAAATTTAGTCAAGCTAAAAATAACTTGAAACTAGTGTGCTTTATATTTTGTTTTGTTTGCACATGTAGTTTTTCCAGCAAACAAAGCGACAAACTATCAGATTAGATAAATATCTGATATGTTACTTGAAACTCTTCAATGACAAATGATTTTTGGTTTGCTTCCTTTAAATAAGTCAGTAAGGTATTTGTTGCACTAGGCCTTCTTAGTGCACACTGACCATTATAAACATGCAGGATTATATGATAGCTTTTATCCATGGAAAAAAGAAGAAAAATGCAGAAATAGTAAGTCTCGGAATTGTAAAATCAGTTCAAAATGTGGAGATACTAACTAATACATGCATGTTTATCATGGATCACTTCATCATCCCTGAGTGAATAATACATATAATTCCCTCCAGTGAGTTCTTCCCTCACCTTGCAAAGTGCTGTTATGGCCATAGAGTCCATAAAGGTGACCGAGCTGAGATCCAGAACCACGCAATGAGTGTGTGTCAACGCATCGTCTGATGAGGGGGAGGAGGGGGAGGAGGAGGGGGAGGTAGAGGTGTGGACTCCAGCTGGGTTCTCCTTCTGACCACGACTCACTGTCTGGATGTGGGGAGGAACAGTTTCACGTAAAATGCATCTCAACTCTATGACTATACATCAACTCTTATTTGATATGAATAGCCCTCTTTTATTTTATTTACTGTGTGTGAGTGTGTTTTTGTGTGTGTTGGCACCTGTCTGATCTGTGTGAAGATCAAATCAGAGTTGGCAAAATAAATAGGACTTGAATGGGAGAGTATGGTCACCCCAGGTACTTGCTTTGCCTGTTGGAGAAAACATCAAAAACAACAGAGTCACACGCACAACTTCACTTTGTACCTGCGTTACAACTTAATAGTCACAAGCTGGATCAGAATTTGCTAAATATATTGCATTTACAGTATGTATTTGCTACCCAAATGGCACAAACCGAGAAAGGATTCAATGCTTTTGGAAACGTTTTTGAAATATTCAATAAAACACTTTGATTAATGTCTACTTCAGGGACACAACGATCTTCTATTTGAAAAAAAAACAAAAACAGCATCAAAGACAACCAAAAGGAAAGACAACAGAATCAGGGAGAACTTCTTCACAGATATCTGCTGCATGCACGATCCCTGATGTATGACAGGTAGTTGACGGAGGGGAGTGAAGCAGAGTCAGGAGAGAATCAAGTGGAGGGAACAGAGAGCAGAGTGTTGACAGGGATTCTCTGGTCTGAGCCAAAACAGATTGCCTTTGTTGACAGTTCAGGGTTCTGATTTGTGACAGATGGCGTTTCTCAGCCAGGGATGCGTTTTTGTGGTTTTTGCCTGCGCAACACCATGGTTTGACGGCTTGCAAAATATATACTTTGCAAACTGGTTTATATTTATGAATGCCTTTCCATCATGTGAAAAAATGACCTTCATTCAGACTGACAATGATCTACATCCTGCATGTTTCTACACAGCAAATGCTTGCTGCGTGAATGTGCATTTGCATTGCAGAAGTTGTGCTCCAGTTTAATAATGTGTGTGTTTCATGTGCAGACAAAAGACGGGCCCTGGAGAAATTAGTATTAACTGTGTTTCACACTGATGGCAGTTTAGATATGCTACTCCACACATTAGCAATCAGCTAAGATCATCAGGGGTCAGTGTGAGTCATCTGTCTATCAGTTCAGAGTCAGGAGGAGACAGGCTTTGGCATACTGAAGGTGTATTATGACCTGCTGCACAATTATGAGCAGTAACAACATGACATTCACACAGTGCCATAATGTCATTGTTTAATAAGACACACTGAGGTGATTTTGACTCTTTGCTGCATTCATTTTCTCTAGTATCAAGATAGGAACAAAAGTAGAATTGGCCTGTTCTAAGATTTGGGGCCAAAGAACAAAAGGAAACCAGCCGCTCTATGGCAATGCTTTACGTTTTCTCCATTGAAAAGGCATCTGAGAGGGCGCTTTATCTCTTTTTATGGACATCAGGGCACCTTACAGGGCACTTAATCATTTATTATCCACCATAGAAGAATCCAAGAGAGCACTTTTTCCTTATTTCTTCATATGGGGGCATATGCAATCCAGAAGTGGATTTCCATGCACATATTACTGACAAGAATGTGATCTTTCTCAGCTCTTTTAATCATTTTATTCCTTAAAAATGCATTAATGTCTGTATAGATATGACATAAGGAATCCTTTTGTGGCAAGATTAGAGGTCCATAGCTTCAGAAAACTGACTATAAGGAAAAGACAGACAATGTATTAAAGCCTGGTGGAGATGGACAGAAGCCCACCATGTTCATCCTTTAAACCAAAACAAAGGGAAGGCAGAAGAAACACAGATAGAAAATGATGAAAATTCTGAGGCTGCATTCAAAGGGTTGTTTTTGTGTTTCATTTGACTCCCTAACTACCTCCGGGCTTCACTTTGCTCTGCTTATCATGAAACCGATCAAACTTTAATCAAAAAGTTTCTTCAAACAGGTTTTTGGAGACTTGTTGTGACCTGAGACAGATTGAGCTTACCTCAGCGTACAGTTCCACGTCTCTGTAACAGTCTGTACCAGGAATACGACCATAAACTACAGTGGAGGAGCTGGAAGAGAAGGCAGGATGAAAGACATGAGAGAGACAGGGGAGAGACAGGGGAGAGACAGGGGGGAGACAGGGGGGAGACAGGGGGAGACAGGGGGTTATTATTGAGGGTGCACGTCTGTCTGGGAGACAAGGGAGAGGAGCAAAGAAAATACAAAACTTCTCAAATTTGATGAAACAAGTGAAATGAATGAAACTAAATAGATGATATGGCTTTAGCACATACAGTATATTTAAAACATGATTCTCAGTGATAACCCCAACACAGTAGCCCCACAGGGGACCGTGCTGTCTCCCTTCCTGTTCACCTTATACACCACTGACTTTCAATACAACTCAGAGTCGTGTCATCTGCAGAAATTTTCGGATGACTCTGCAGTGGTAGGGTGTATAAGGGATGGACGGGAGGAGGAGTACAGAGCGCTGGTGGATAATTTTGTAGAGTGGACTGGAAGAAACCATCTGCTTCTGAATGTGGCCAAGACCAGAGAGATGGTCATTGACTTCAGGAGGAAGAGGACGTCTCCACTGGCCCTGTGCGTTCTGGGTGAGGATGTGGCTGTGGTAGAGGATTACAAGTATTTGGGAGTGCTCCTTGACAATGGACTGAACTGGAGGGCTAACACTGACGCTGTGTACAGTATATATATATGTTTTTTTGTATTGTAACTATATTGCCTTGTTTTTATGCTGCTGCAACATAAAAATGTCCCAAATTGGGATCAATAAAGTAATTCTATTCTATACATATTTTTTTATGTATTTATTAAAAGGGGACGGCTGTCTTTTACTTTTCTGACCCAATTTTACCCTTTGAGTAACAAGCTGGCTTTTCTGACTTTAAGGCCACCATTTTCCCACCCTGATAGTGTATAAAGAGCGAAAAATTACTTAAAATAGTAAATAAATTTGCCAATAAAATGTAATTAAATCTCACAATAAAAAAGAATTCCTAGAAAAAAATAGTGTTTTATAATATGTTTATAAGAGGCTATATCTTTTTAATTATTTTTTATTTTAGGGACTTGTATTTCATAACATTTATTTATTTCATGGTATTTTATTTTATTTTCTAATTCAATGTTTCTTTCTGTATGAAGACTTTAATGTCATAGCCATATTTCTTTATATCATAAGCACATTATTTTCATTTTCTTGAATATCGGATGAAATGGCAATCCATAAACATAGAGTCTGATAATAATAACTAAACAGTAACTGATGTGAAATGTATCAACTGTTGATGATATTTACTGACTGTTGAGTCCTGTAGATGAGTGTGAGCAAAGAGAAGACGACAGCCACAGCCAGACCCAGGTCCAGGTTAAACACCAGCGTGGAAATCAGCGCAGTGACCCACACCAGCTTTAAGAGAGGAGGAGAGGGGTCTGTGATCAGAGGTGGACCAGTGGGGTTTCTAGCAATGATTTTATGCTTGTGTGTGTGTGTGTGTGTGTGTGTGTGTGTGTGTGTGTGTGTGTGTGTGTGTGTGTGTAGCCCACCAGGTCTAATCTGTCAGACTTCCAGAGCACACACACATCTTTGAACTGAGCCAGTATGCCCCGCAGGTTCACCACAATGATCACTGCCAACACTGCCTGGAACAGATAGCAATGTGTTACCGAACTAATATGAGTCATCCTGACGGTAAGTCTCTCCAGATGGAGCATGACTTGACATTTTCTTCAAACATCTTCACTGATTTGCTCCATTATTTCATCATCATCTGTGGTGGCTTATGGGAAGCCATACAGGCTGGAGAACTGCCAACACACACCTTTTGTTACTTGCTTAACAACATATATGATTAAGATAAATACTATTTGTCATCTAATATGAACGTTACCTTTGGCAGCTGCTCAAAGAGGTGCCCAATTTTCAACAGGATGGTGAGAATTAACAGAGCTGATACCAAACCAGCCATCTAAGATTTGGGCACAACAGAGAGAACACATTAAAACACATTTCAGATCAAAGGTGAGCTGTGTTTTTTTTGTTTGTTGTTTTGAATCAAAAACAATACCTGTGATTTGACACCGATACTGTCCTGGACCATACTGCGAGAGAAGGAGCAGCTGACAGCGAAGCACTGGAACATTGCTCCTACGGTGTTACACAGACCCAGAGCCAGCAGGTCCTGAGACAGAAGGCATGAATTTGAAAAGACGGTAAGCAATCTGCTCAATACTTTATGTAAATATAGCTGTGGATCGAGGCTTCTGTATCATTTACTGCCAGAATGATCCTTCTTTATTTGAGTTACTGTTGCCTTTCTATCATATTGAACCAGTCTGGCCATTCTGACCTTTGGAATCAATAAGACATTTTCGCCCAGAGAATTCACTCACTACACTCACTGGATATTTCCCCTTTTATTGGACCCTTCTCTGTAAACCCTAGAGATGGTTGGGCATGAAAATCCCAGTAGATCAGCAGTTTCTGAAATATTCAGACCAGCCCGTCTGGTACCAACAACCATGCCACGTTCAAAGTTACTTTAATCACCTTTCTTCCCCGTTATGATGCTCCATTTGAACTTCACCAGATTGTCTTGAACATATGTACAAGCCCAAATACATTGAGTTGCTGCCATGTGATTGGCTCATAAGATATTTGCGTTAAGGGGCAGTTGAACAGCTGTACATAATAAAGTGGCCCGTGAGTGTATATACATATTGAGCGGTAACAATTGCCATGAATGTACCTGACTGGAGTCCATATGGTAGCCGTGTTTGTTGGCAAACACTGAACCCAACGCTGAGAGGTAACTGAAGCTGACCAGAGCCACAGACAGAGCGGGTAGAAACAGCTCTCGGGCCTGAGAGACAGAGGGGAGGACTGGGGCGGCAAGGCTGAAGAAGAGAAGCATGAGGAAGAGAAAGAAAGGTGAATGCCGATTGTTTGGTTTAACAACGATAATCTGCTTCAGCAAAACAAAAAACAACACTTACAGTAGGAAAAACTGTTTGTTTTAGAATATTACTAACTAGATGACAAGGGAAAACAGACATGACACAGTTCTACTGACCCACTGGGTATGTCTCCTACCACCTGGACTGTGTGCTGGCCGGCCAGATCCATCTGCACGGACACGATGGTGCCCAGCACAATCTGCGGAGAGAAACAATGGACGTGACAAAGTGCAGAGAAGGTCCCATTTGAAAAACAATAATATATAGTAGTCTTAATGTCAGATCAGTTGGTCTGTTCATACACATGCACGTACACATACACGCATTATCATAATCAGATGGCTTTTCCAATACTAGTAGTGGGTTAGAGCTACACCGACTGCAGTTTACCATAACTCAACAGATCGTGAAGTTTGGTATCTTAGCTAAGCATAACTTAACACAGAGTCAAAAATATTGCTGTATTATAAGTTATAGATTTTATTCATCCATGTTGTATAAGTCATCAGGATACTATGAGAAATCATATCCATGTAATTTTAAGATTATAAAATATAGCTTTTTTGTTTTTTATTAAGTAACAAGCCTAAAATATTAGTTTCTAGTGCCAATAATATCTTCAGTTTAGGGTATCGTTACAATGATCAACAAAGAACTAGACTGCAGTCCGTACACTAACTACAACCGCTACTTGCTTAAAGAATCTTTATAATAAATGACATTGAGTAAAAGACATCAGAGGAAAGAATTATGTTGGGAGATATATGTATATTGTATAATTGTGCTTTTGGTTATGAAAATGTTTTATATAACTGTGAGTCATCAGTTCAGATCATCACTGTGGCATCTTTCCATCTGGGAGAGTCTACTCAACGTGTGTACTGTATGTGTGTGTACATGTACATGTGTGTTTGTGCATCCCCTCACCAGTATAAGTTCCCACGGTATGGCGACAGGCAGCTTTTTCTTAAAGCGCTCATTCAGCATCTTGCCTCCGATTAGTATCACCATGGAAACCACGGAGAGGCACAACGCTCCCGGTACAGCACTGGTCACTCCGAGCAAAACATCCTTTAAAGTCTGGAAGAAAACACAAGCAACACAAGATATCGGCTTCCTCTTCTTTTTGAAACAGACTGTGGGATTTTTTTCTGTGCAAACTGCTCCACTACACAATAGAAGTCATGGTGTAAGGGAGCTGGATGAAAACCACGTCCTGCCAATAGCTGATAAGCAACCAAACCCAGCCTACACCTTCAAATCCTGCCAGTGTATGCCAACTTTTATTACCTCTGTAGTGCCAAGAATAAATACACGCTCACTCCAGCTGAGAGAGGATTTCAGAGGCTATAGGAGTTTTAAAATGCTTCCCCGAGGATACTCTAACAGTGTTTGGACCGACCCAGGCTGAAGGCAGCAGTCCAGTGTATCTGTGTGCAGGTATTCCAGTCATCAGTGGCAGCTGCAGGGCGATCACATGCAGACTTCCTGCTGTGGTGTAGCCTCTGATGACAGGATCAGACAGCCAGCGACACACACCGCCTCCACGCAGCAGGTACAGCAGGAGCTGAAGGAACACACACAGAGACCTAGTTTAGAGTTCTCTATAGATCTGAGCCTAATATGTGTGCTGTTTCTTTGATTATGAGAACCTTTACCGACTTCACAAGTTATGTCTCCCACACATTCAAGAAGAGGAAGAGATGCATGATTATGAGCCTGTACCTTCTGTTGGTCCATGTATTGTCTAATACATACGTGTGTGTGTGTGTGTGTGTGTGTGTGTGTGTGTGTGTGTGTGTGTGTGTGTGTGTGTGTGTGTGTGTGTGTGTGTGTGTGTGTGTGTGTGTGTGTGTGTGTGTGTGTGTGTGTGTACCTGTATGAGGCCAGAGAGGAAGGTGACTTGTAAAGCCACGTTCACTTTTGCAGCTTCCACTTCGGCCTGACTCTCTCCGTTGTTGATGCTAACCGACTCCACGTTGGCTGTCACAGACCCAATCACGATGGCCAGGACGGCAAAAGTACCTGCAACACATAAACAGACCCACACACTTTGTAAACAACTACTTTACTCCCTTAACAATAGAGTTTAAGGTTAAAACACATGGATATTTACTGTGAATGTTACATTATATATAGTAAAACACTTTTTTTTTTTTGTGAATTAAACATATTTTGTGTCAAAGTCACATAAGTTTCAGGTAGTGCTCTTGAGGAAAGCACTCATGCAAGACCGAACCAAGCAGTTTCTACATAATAACACCTTTTCAGAAAAGTTAATGTAGACAGTCACCAATGGAGAGGTGTCTAGAGGTGCCGAAGATGAAGTAGATGATCAGAGGATAGAGGGAGGTGTAGAGACCAAATGCAGGAGGCACTCCCACCACCATGGCGTTGGCCATACCTGCGAGAGAAGAGGAGAGAATGAGTAAGTGGTGCACATACAGCCGCGGAAAAAATAAGAGACCACTTCAGCATTATCAATTTCTCTTGTTTTATTATTTATAGGTTTGTCTTTGAGGTAAATGATTTTTAACATTTTTTTTATTGTATTCTATAAACTACTGACAATGTTTCCCTGTGTTGAATTCAACTGGAATGGCTGCAGTATGTAGAGATAAAGATTTAAGAAACATTTTCAGTGGTCTCTTATTTTTTCCGGTGCTGTAGCCTATACATCACTAAAAGCACAAAGAAAGCCCTATATCAATAATTCAGAAATTTCCTACCATTGAGAGCTATTTGATATTGCATATTTCCACGTGTCCTATAAAAACAGTAAGTTCTGGAGGGACCTACCAGGTATTCATTGACCCTAGCAGGAGCTTACAGCGCTCTATCGGTATTTCCAGAATAACTACTCACTAAACAACTTTGTCAAACATTCCTGCCTACTGCAATAATACTCAAATCCCCTCTGGCTGGCAGAGAATTCACAGCTCCATCGTTTCTCTTTTGTTAACTGGACTTATTACTTCACACAGTACATTGTACATGTATTTTTAATTTAATATGCCATTCTTGCTCACTAAATGTATATAATATCCTACTTTTATATAGTGTTAGCTGTAATTAAGCACTTCAATAGTGTCTCTGTTTCACTCTTTTTATTCTTATTTCTAATTATGTGCAATACTTTGTTTTGATGCTGCTGAAACAAAAACATTACCATAAACATAAAAGTATATCTTATCTTGTTGGGCTGGATTGAGTTGAAATACTGTAGGTGATGACCAGCACAATACAACAAATATATGATATCTATTGTATCACACATTTGTATGTCAAGGGAGCTTTAAAGGTACTTTTTTGTCCGAGTGGTGTCTAAACATTTGTTGAAAAGACAGATATAACATTATCTTCGTGAGGCTGTTGTGTTATGCAGCTTGTTGTCATTTAAAATATGTTAAGACTCTTTACGTGGTTATCATCTGTTGCAGCATCCCCACCTGTTGGCAGATGTATGATCCCAACACTGATTCCAGACACCAGGTCTCCAAGGGCGTTTTCTCTGATGGAGTAGTGAGGCAGCCATGAGAGGACAGGAAAAAAACCCAGCAGGATGCTCTTCACCCTGGGACCGGAACACCTGAGAGACACACACACACACACACACACAAACACACACACACACACACACACACACACACACACACACACACACACACACGGCTCAAATTTGAGATAAAGAGCCTGGCTCAAACAGAGGCCAAAAACGAAACATAAAATCCCACATACCAACATTGTGCTTTTACCCTCTCCAAAACGGACAGGGACTTGTTTTTTACGCGCTGCCCAAGGATATCCAACTGTGCTTCGTCGAGGGCGACAGCGAGATAAGGCTGCCTGTTGTGGGGAAGGCCATCTTGCTCCATCTGAAATGTCAAAGATACTGGCAATACAGTCACGGTTCACTCGTTCATGTGTTTGTTTAATGTATCTCATGTTCTTTTTTGCATCAGTGTAAAATGAGTCAGTTAAATAACAAAGATCAAGACGAGTACAATCAACGGTTAAGATAACAAAAATAGACCAAAGCATTGAGAGAGAGAGCAGCTGACCTTATCTGTACCACCACAAAGCTGTGAGCACAAAGAGTTTGGGTGGAACAGAGTGCATGTACAAACACAAACACAGGCAGTTTATGGCCACAGAATTTGTGATAAAAGCTTGGCACAGGGTCCAAATGTACACACATAAAGGCAAACAACTAAACCTATAATTTTACTTACCAACCTTGTGCCTTCACCCTTTTAAAAAAGGACATGGACTTTCAAAGAACATGCAGCTGAGCTATGTCCAGGGCAACAGCGCTGTAAGGCTGCCTGTAGTGTAGTGAGGAAGGCCATTTCATTCAAAGCTGTCCATCTTTGTTCTTGTGTGTGTTTAATGGGTGTAAAGCTCTTTTTTTATAAAAAACATTGTAAAATGTGTGTATAAAGTTAGATTACAAAAATGAAAAAGAGTATTAGTAACTGATAACCAAAACACAAAAGCATTGAGAGAGAGCAACTGACGTACACACACAGTTTCACAAACTCTCACACGAGTCAGGGAAAGTTGGGAACAGCCTTGAACTCTGCACGTTACAGAGAGTTAACAGCCCCTTTCTCCTCCCCTTCACTCCCCATTCAGTATATCTGAAAGCCTCTATTATTGCAGCTCAGCTTTCAGAGACTCTGAATGTGTGTCTGTGTGTCTGTGTGTGTGAAAGAGTGAGTGATAGAGAAACAGAGCAAAATAGAAAAATACATACTTTGTGTTTTAATCTAAATATATTCCATTTTACAAAATGGGTAAAGCTATTCCAACTGAGAAAATGTAAAACTAATTAAAAGACTGACATTGGGGAAATGAAGAACGAGATGCACAGGTAGAGAGGAAGAAGCAAAACAATTATGAAAAGAGAAAAGATTTCCAGTTGTTTTTCATTGTTCCTCACTACAGGACCATTTGAACAGCAAATTGTTCAAATATGTACAATATGTGAAATATGTTCAGCATTGCAGTTCAAATCTTTCAAAAAATAATCTAATATGATCAACAGAATGTGAATAGTTAACTGTTCCGAGTTGTAAAAAGCATGTATTTTGTTTAAAGCAAAGTTATGTAAGTAAATTAGCATGCTTTGTGACTAGCCTAGGACCGTCCTTTCTTGTAATACCACTTGTTCCTCGAGAGGTGATAGCACCAGTCTGCACTTGGATGAAGAACGAAGGCTGCCAAGATCACAAGCTTGTTTACGATACAGCCAGGGATTAATGGCACAGTAAACACAAAGATGACTGATGCTCTTAGCAAGCCACCTTTATCACCATCCCATCCCCCGCTAGAAGCAATACACTGGCTGAAAAGAAAGTTAATAATTGATATTTTAAAAAGCAACACAGGAGTAAAGATTGGCGTTTTTTCCACGGTTAAACATTTGGCGAGTAATGATGTTTGAGGCTCGCAAAAATGTGTCTAATGTTAGTGTTAACACTGCAATTTGTGAATCATGGAGGCGAAATGCTGAACCCCTATTTGTGAGGATCATGTGGCCAGACATGAAACATTGCACCTTTAAAAAAAGATTTAAGGATTCAAGATCAGGAAGAGTATAATCCTCAATTGGAAATGTATTAACAGAATATTCGACAGAGAACATAGCCAAGCAGTTTCATTTATTCACAGTAAACAAAGCATATCTATCTTTCTAAGTTACTCTAAATTGGAAATGGTGCATTGATGTTTAAAATGTAGCAATAAAAATATACTACTTTTTAGAAAAGTTTGTGTCAAAATAATTGGAAATACAACTGTCCAGGCATTTCTTCAGTAGTGTATCTGTTTCAAAAGCAGCATGAGGTTTTTGATGCGTTCGGCACGGCAGCGAGGCGACTGGTGAAGCGGCAGCTCGAAGAAAGAGAAGGTGAAACTCCGAGAGAAACTGAGGTTGGTAACGGGACGCAGTGGAGGGAGACGGGGGGGGCGAGGCACCCGCCGCTGGGGCAACAACCTCCGCCTCGCACGCAACCCTCTAACGCCTCCACCTGCACCGGGGAGAGGAACAGACATGTTGACAGTAAATGAGTCACAAAACTTAAAAAACATCAGGGCCCTTATTCAACAGCGTTGACCCACATAGGTGTTTTCATTACCTGGTGGTTTCAGGACAGTGAAATGTGGGTCATAAACACCTTCTTCACTCTCTTATGTAAAACTTACTGTAAATGGGCTTGAGTGACTTCAAGTAGCAGACCCCTTATACTGCAGAGAGTTTGTGTTGTGTTAGCAGGAAAAACCCAGATGTAAATAATAACCTTAATGCGTTATAAGCTGCCGTCAGACCGGGCTCGTGAGCTTGTGGTGACGACATGGGAAGTTGTGTAACAGAATGAACTGTTTTGATTTGGAAAGTTGCCTTAACACTGCTGCTAGGTAACTGCAACATGGGTACCATGTCTAATCAACCATCAGCTAACATAATGCAGGAAATAAAAAGGCATAATAACAGAGAAATTGATGAGGCTATTCAAAATAAACAATATTTCCCGAAAGAATTTGAAATAAAAACGTATTACGAGTAAAAAAAAAATAAACATTGACTTACCATTCACAGAAATGAAGCTTCATGGCCTTTGACATTTCTTAAAACATCAGCAAACACGTCACATCTTGTGTATTACTAGCTTTAAGAGCTAGGTGTTTGTGAAGACTAGAAGACGGCAATGTTAATATAGACTCTTGGCGTGAACACAGTGAAAATACCTTTTAAGGGCAGCAATAGTTACAGAGTCAGTGATGTGATTTATCGGGATAGCAAATGAAAATGAGACCTCGTTAATGTTATTTGTTACACCTGTGATTATTCTGCTATGACCAGTCTAATCAGTCTGACTGAAAACACCTGTGTGATTACAGCATACATCATTAATTTGGCACTTTCACAGCAGACATCGCAACTTGTCACAGAAGGAAAAGCACAGGTGTTACTAATAAAATGAATATACATTTTCTGTTCAAGTTTCGCAGTTAGCCATGATTGTGAGCCAACATGCTCGACTTAAGGACGTAAAGCTGCTTGATGGAATTTGGCCATCATTTATTTTATTTTTTACACCTGTGTCTTTCCTACCCTTACCAAAATGTCTTCAGTGATTGTAAATTTCCCCCGCTGTACGACAAAGAAATAAGTTCTGATTTTGAATTACAGCTAAATGTGCTTATGCTAATGTTATTATAGGCTCTAGTAGTCAGGGAAAATCCACTTTGTGTTGCACATGGTCATAGTGGGGTTGTCTGTTGACCTTTTAGCATTATTAATGAAAGCTAACCATTATAACATTGACAGTTAGTCCTGACCGTGACTGGCCCTTGATCTTCCAGACTAACCTGTGGCACTGTCCTGAGGGACTGCACCAGGCGGAGATGGAGAGTTAAAACTTGAACTTGAAAGATCCTCCTCTTCGTTCTGTCTGTCCCTGTAAGGAGTGGACGGCGTGGGCTGTGGAGCAGGAGGGGTAGGAGGTGGAAGTAGAGGGGGCCTTGGAGGAGGAGGTGGAGGGATTGAGGTAAAGGAGGATTCGGAGAGAGCCAAGCCTCCCCAAGGCGTCATGGTGGTGTCGAGGATGGAAGAAGGCCCCGGATGAGGGTGAGAGGAAGTAAAGGATGTCGGTTGCTGGCTGCGTTTTCTGTGATAAGCATGATGGGGGCGCGGGAGAGCCGGGGAGGAGAGAGGTGGCTTAGCTGCTGCAAGAAAGGGGAGATTAGATAAAAGCTACAGAAAATACTAGTGTAGTCAATGCATTACATACAGACGTGGACAAAATTGTTGGTACCCTTCCGTTAAAGAAAGAAAAACCCACAATGGTCACTGAAATAACTTGAAACTGACAAAAGTAATAATAAATAAAAATGTATTGAAAAATAACGAATACAAATCAGACATTGCTTTTGAATTGTGGTTCAACAGAATCATTTAAAAAAACTAAATAATGAAATTGCCGTGGACAAAAATGATGGTACCCCTAGAAAAGACTGAAAATAATTTGACCACAGGGGCATGTTAAACTAAGGTGTGTCCTGTAATTAGCATCACAGGTGTATTCAGACTTGTAATCAGTCAGTCTGCCTATTTAAAGGGTGAAAAGTAGTCACTGTGTACCTTTCCTATCTTGTACCCAACAATTTTGTCCACGTCTGTATAACCCAATTACTGCGTCAATATATTTTGTCGCTTTAGTGTTTTTCTGTCACACTATCGCTTAAGCTGAAAGACAGGTTTGTGTTTATATAATATCTTTAAAAAAAATCACAATCAGCCTTGGAAAAATATGAAAATAATACTTTTGTTTCTGTCATATGATCAGATTCCTCATTCCGAGGAATAACACACTGGCTTAGAACTGTTTCTAAAAAGTGCTTTGCAACTGGTTAATCAATGGTACCCACTGAAATTTGCACACCTTTATGTAACATTTAAGCCCCTATTTGGACTATTAATTTATAAAATAAAATGTTGTCCTGGATTGACTTGCAACGGCGCATCAGACATTTTGCACTTGATGCTTTTTTAATAGTAATACTTACATTTACAAAAACCTTCAGGTAGGATATGATCATAATATAATATTAAGTATCTCCACAATATGCTATAGTGCATGTGCTCCTGCAGGAAATTGTAATGTAAAATGGAGAGGTGAATGGGTCATAACTACTTCACCTGTTGTTCTACTCCCTGATGAACCAATGAGAGGGAGCCGTTCACGTGACATCACCAATCCGGAAACCTGAGCAGAAATAGACTTTTTTATTCTCAAGTCTACCAATTACTGACTGTAAGGGAACAGCACTTTTTGCATGTCATTTGTTTTTTGATTAAAGCACCAATAAAGAAAACGTTATAGCATAAGCAAGCTCATGATGCTAAATGCAACATATAGCTTAGCTGTCAGTGACTGTTTGAAAATGGACATTAAGAAAGGTCAGAACAGAGAGGGAGTGTTTACCTCTTCGACGGGTGTCACTCCTTCTGCACTTTGCCAGCTGGACACTTAGTCCTCCTGTAGTTCTCCTGGGTCAACATAAGCAGGCAGGGACGGTTTCCTCTGAGAGGTTTTCAAGCTTGCTTTCAAAAGTCTCTCTCCACATATGTTTGAAGACTCAAGATGTTGTTTTAAATGATAAGAAGTCTTGCTGTTAAAACATCAAATGTAGCCCAGACACACATCCTGTTCTTTGATCGTCTTCCTCTCTGTCTCATCTTTCACTTCCTCACTGATCAATCAGTCCTCTCTTTCATTTTTCTCAGCCTCGTCTCTCCTCTCTCCCCACTTTCTCTGCTGTGACCCAACAAACATCAGCAGTAATGCTCAGTGCAGCAGGTGCCTTCTCCATTTCCGTCCCCCCCTTTTTACTCCCTCCTCACCTCCACTTTGTCAACACTCTCACTCTCCCTCTTCTCTTTTCTCTCACCCCTTTTCCCCAATTAAGTGACATTGGTTGTTATAAAGGTGCTTTTGCTTTTTCTTCCTCTTTCTGGTTGCTTTAAATCCCTAACAGCAAAAATAAATGGTGGAAGGGGCTTTCATCCCCCTTTTCATTTTCTTTCCATATTCCCCCCCCCCCTTATTTTTCAGGGTGATATTAGCTTCCACTCTCCCGCTCACTTTCCTCTTTCATTTGCTCCGTGTTGAGTGGCAGGAGTTGAGATGGGCGCCTGACAAAAGGCAACGTGAGACGATGCTAAAATATTAAAATATTCATGGATACCTGCAGTCGGGCCCCTTCATGGGCTCTGACCCCATCCAGACCCTGCAATAACACACAACCCACACACACTTTGATGTCTACCTTTAAATTCCAGGCAAGTGATGTGACTCAACACACATTCTTATCTACTGTGTATGACATTTAACACACTGCTAGCCATCTCATACAGCCACATTTGCATACGTAGCAGACACACACCAAATATGCAAATAATTAGCACACACTCCCATATCAACCTGCCACTTAAGCAGTATTAGCATCTCATGTAAGACGACATTCTGTTTCAAAGGTGCTCAATTAGCATTTTATAACACATGTGCGCAAACACACATACAAAAACCATTGCCTTCAACCAATCATGCTCTGCTTATTCACTCTTGATTCAATTACATGAAAGAATAGCCTTCAATGATCCCGAAAGAAAGACTATTTCCTACTTTTTGGCAGGATCCACTAACCTGTGCATGTACAATCACAGAAAGACAGCATACGTGGTTTTTACTGCATGCAATAATGAAGAGTTATGGTCCCTGGATAGGTTTCATTCAAGACATCTAGTTTAAAGGAATGAGTAATATACTGGTGCATGGCATATTTGATGATCAATTTGTTGGTGAAGTATTCCCTTAAGTCTGTGATCAAAGGATGATGACTTTTGTCTGGTTTTCAGTGGCTAGCTCAAGGACACCTCAGGAGTAGGAGTGGGAGTTGGAAAGGGAAGACATTTTAACTTCATATAATCCATTAATCTCCCAAACACCTTTTGAAGACATTTTAGACTTTGGTCTATCCTTGTTCTTACAGCAGAGCTGTGTACTTGAGGCTCTCCGAGTACACAGCTTTATTTCCTGGCTGGTGGAGCTGTAGCATGCTGTATAATAAATAACTTCACTCGTTTGATCCATCTTTGTGCAGTGCTCTCCCTGAAGGAGGCCACAGATGGCCCAGACTCATCAGAGAAGGCTTTAATGTTCTCTTGAAATATCCATGAAGATTAAGATGTTTCCTGGATGATTTGTTGAAAGCAGGAATGAAGCTAGATGCCAGACCTGCATTGTCAGGAAATGCAGAAATGAATGACGACGAAGTGGAATTTTTGGGAAGTTAAACTTTAACTAGTGTAACACTCCAGGGTTTAAAATCCCTCCACACAGGTTTGTTGGTGACATTCCTTAGAACTATTTTCTATAATAACGACTTTTTAGAGTTTTTATTAACTTATAAGTCCATAAGCAATAATGGTTTAACCTGATTGTAATGTACCCCAAAAATAACGAGATAAGTAAAATTATAAATAGACTTTATTAAAATGTAATTTGAAGATGACCACAGTAAATTGAATGTAATATTAAAGTGATGTTTTGAGCGTTCTTTTGATTCCACTTATGATTACTTTTTTTGCAAAGTCACTTTAACTCTGTGACTGTCCTTTTCTCTTCTTGCGCTCCACATCTCTGTATTCGGGACGTGCAGCAGCTGAAAGCCCTGTCCGCAGAGCAGCACCCATCCCGTCTTCTCCCTTATTTTCTTACTCCTGAAACCTCTCTCAGTGTTTCCCTCACTAACAGTGTCACTCTCTGCCCGATCACTACATTTACTAGCTGTCGCACCCCCCTTCTCATCACTGGTTTGACACACCAGGTCACCCGTGTCACTCTCGGCTTCAACAGGTCCTCCATCCTCGACCTCACCAGCTATTTCCTCATTACTGAACTGTTCCGCTGTATTTTTAAATAAAGAAATCTCCTGCTCAGACTCGAAGCTTGTTTTCATCTGTTTATCCCCCTCCTCTTCCTCTCTCACCTGCCCTTCCCACACTGCAAGTCCTGCAGCATCTGCAACATGGGAGCACAGTGCCCCGATGTGGCTGACACCGGTACTGCCGACCCTCCACAGGCAAACCCTTTGATCTGCAGAGGAGGAGACCACGAGGCCGGGTCTCAGGAGCTTCAGGGCGGTCAGGGGGGCAGCATGAGCCAGTGGGGCGAGGGACTGGGAGTGAAGATGAAGATGAAGCTGGTTTGGGGGGCTCAGGGCCTCAGAAATCTGAGAGGTCCCTCTGCTGCCCCCGATCACTCCGTCCTCTGGGTACTGCACCCTTATTGTGGACACTGTCAGCTGCCCATCATCCCCTCCGCTAGCAACTGTTACCAAGCAACCGCCCTTGTGTAGTCCCTGTTTCTCTGCCCAAACAGCCAATGAGTTGACACCGCTCTGGTGGGTGTGGATGTCGAGGGAGGGAATTGGCTGAGTACCGGTCGATAATGAAGAAGCATCTGTCAAATCCCAAACTGCAATTTTGCCATCTGTTGCAGCACTGAACAGCAGCGTGTACCTGAGAGAGAGAGAGAAATGTTAATACAAATACGTACCTTGGGTAATTTAGGTTAAAACTTTATTCTTTATTTGATCTGCCAGTCACTACACTTTTCTAAAACGTTTTAAAATAATACAAAATAACAAAGGCTCTGATTCGGATCGGTTCTCATAAAGTAGGACTACCTCTAACTTGTAATAAAGGTGTGGACAATCACCACACACTGGGTGAGGAGGTTCAAATAAAAAGAGAAATAAACATCTGCACACCTTTGGCCTTTTCCATCCTCCAGGCTGCAGGCAGCAACACTGAGCACACAGCGCTGGTGGTAAAACGTCTCCCACAACAAATCAATTTGATGTTTGCCTTCACTGACCGAGAACAATCTGAAAACAGAGCAAAGCAGGAGAGAGTGAGGGCACTGTTATAAGACAAACAGCCTATTACAAAAACACATTAAATGACACAAAGGCTTTTAGGATCAAACAATTATCGTATTATGTTCAAGAAATGATATTTATCTCCCACATTAAATACATCACTGTTCTCAAGAAATGTCTCAATTGAGAGCATTCAAACAACAGTTGGAAGATTTCTTTAAACTTTAATGTTTTCTTCTAATAAGAGAGGGTTTAGATGTGTGGAAACCTTCCTTTTTCTTTGAGGGTGACCCACCTGAGAGCTCCATCGCTGCAGGCCAGAGCCAGGAGAACACAGTCTGGCTTCTCATCCACCACCACCACAGACATGTACCTGAAACACACCACACACACACACACACACACACACACACACACACACACACACACACACACACACACACACACACACACACACACACACACACACACACATTTAAAAAGAAAAACAATATGGAGGTAAATCCAGCTTCAGATTAACTCAAGCAGCTGATTTTTTAGCACTCAGATATTGCACATTTGTCCTGTAAAAATCTAGCCGTACTTCAAAAAACATTTAGGGAATATATACTTGTCTTGTTAGAGAATGTAAGGGATGAAAGAAATGAAAGAGAAAAATCAGTATGCAGACATTATTTTATAAAAAAAAGTCCACTCTTGTTATTTGCCTTTACATTTGTACAGAAAACTACATGGACCTGCCTGGTTTCTGGGTCCAGTTTCACCGTCTTGTGCCGGTTCCGCCTCCTCTCCCAATGTTCGTCCAATCGGTGACTGGCCACCTGGATCACCTGACAGGAGGGAGCCAGTCTCTGCTGGTCCCAGCCGACCAACAGCCGGTAACACTGCATCTGAGCTCTCCCCCCAGCCGACACGAGCAGGGCAGATAGGGACTGTTTCTGGCTTTGACCCCCCCCCTCCTGGCGTGTCACTGCTGTCACCGTCCGAATGCTTGAGATGTGGTCGGTGATAACTGAGAGAACTTTAATGCTGCCAGAGTGGGGACGAATTGCAAGGACGGTTAAGCTAGTGTCCTCTCCTCCCGTCACCACCACTTCCCAATGCCCCCCCTCCACCATTCCCTCAGTTTCTGCCAAATCTCTAGGACTTGTCTGATTCTCACTCTTTATTCCCCTTATCATCCCGAGTCTGCACACACATCCAATCCCCCTCCCATGGACGCCCTCTCTCAGGCCCCACCCTCCTGCTTTTCCACCTATGCTCTCTCCAGGGGTTTGTGAGGTCATGACAGCCCCCTGCTTAATGAAGACCAGAGCTCCGTATCCAGGCCAAAACCCTTTGTGGGACGGCCAGAGACTCCACGAGCGATGCCCCCCACCACAGAGCACTGAAAACAGCCTCTCTTGTCTCACCGGGTCCCAAACCACAAAGTGGACTGCATGAAAGCCAATGATGGCAAACCGGGTTTCCCTTCCCTTGTTCTCTGTCCTTTCTTCCTCCTCCTCCGCCTCTTCTAAAGTAATGTCGGATTCAAGAAACAAAATCCTCTCCAGCCACTCCATACCCTTGCAGGCCCGCTGGACTCTGAGAACCTCCAGCTGAAGGTCTCCTTTGTTCTCATCACTCTTTTCTTCAGGTTGTTCTGGTGGTGTTGGATTCACTCTGAAGACCCGCACACAGCCGTCCCTGCCCGTGCTGTACAGCAGCCCCTGGTACTCACACACTGAAGTGACACCCTGTTTCCCATGAACCCCAAACAGGCAGCTAAGTGGGTTCAGCGTTGGGTGTCTGTCCTCCATCATTTCAGTTTTGATGTCTCCACCGCTTCCATTTCCCTCAGCTTCAACCCCTTCATCCTCAGTTTGTTTCCTGCCTGTCGGCGAGCTTTCATGTATCCTTTTTCCATCTCTTATATTTTGCCTCAGCTTTCCTCCTTCCTGAAACAAAAGCAGGGACCCTCTCCTGTCCCCACACACCCACAGCAGCCCCTGTGATGTAGAGTGGAGACACACTGCAGCTGTCAGCCAGCGTTTGGCACATGGGGGAAGGAGGAAGGAAGGAAGGGGGTTGACATTGAGAGCCAAGGAAGAGTTTCCATCTAATTCTACCTCGATACACCAGCGGTAGACAAATCCTTCAGCCACTGATGCCAGCAAATAATTCTTTTCTTTTGCCTCATGCCAAATAAGGCTATGGATCTTCCCTGAGCCGCCTGTGAGGAGAATCCCACACTGAGGATGAGCGATGGGGAAGACATGTATGGATCCGCTGAGGTTTCCAACAGCACACAAGTTAACTTTATCTGTTGAGTTCTTCACACTGACAGTTGTAGTTTCCATGACACAATAGGATTGAAAGTCTGTAGTCCCCCGCCACACCATCTCCCACTGCCCGTCACTGTATTGGTAAACTGTTCCGTGGTCTGTGCAAACCACAAACTTGCTCTGACTCCATGGTGCATTTTTATCCTCCTCTCCTGCTATACAGACCACTTTAGGCAAGCCTTGACCGGTAAATTTCAGGTCTGTTAGCTTCTCTGTCGCTTCCTCCTCCTTTGTCTCCTCCCCTCCTTGCTCCTTCCACCCTCCACAACCTAACCCCTCCATCTGCCCCCCCTGAAGCCACCCATCTCTCTCCATCTACATTTCCCTCACTGATTGTGAGTGCACGAACCCCGCCTGCTTTGTGTCCCTTTAACGTCCGGACCACTTTGCCCTCTCCAGCCCAGTCCCAGACTAAACAGGCCCCGTCTTCACCGGCACTGAACACATTCCCTGAGGAGAGACACACAGAGAATACCCTCGCCTGGTGTCCATATAGGACCCTTAAACACGCCGGATTCAAGTTCCCACACTTCCCTCCAGGTCCCCCTAAAGCACCGACATCCCAAACCCTTACACTGCGGTCATCAGAAGCTGAGGCCAGCCATCCTTTTTCCTGGAGGTAAGAGATGCTAAAAATGACCCCGCTGTGGCCCAACAGACGTCTCTCCACTGGAGCTTTGTGCTGAGAGTCGCTACTTTCATCTCCTCCTGCTCCAGGCTTCCAGAGAACCAGTTGGTTGAAAACAGTCCCTCCTACTAAGATTGTATCATCCCAGGTTTCATGTACAAGAAGGAGGGCAGAGTACAGCAGACAACCCTCCAGACAGGAGCTCTGAAGCAGGGCATTTCCAGTCTTGATGTCCAGGAGAAGAGCACTATTGTGGGCTACAGCCACACCAAGCAGGGAGTGTTTGTCTCCGGAGAGCCATCGAACATCCAGGGCCCAGTCCTGGAGCTCCATGAGGGGACCCAGAATCTCCAAACATAGATGTTCCCCATTTTGGAGATCCACATGGAGCTTCACCAACCTCACAGCCTTGCCTCCAAACACCACAATGTCATAGGAGTTGGGCCCCAAGATGGAGCTCAGTTCTGGGAATTCACAGAAGAGAGGATATGTTATGGGTGAATGAACAGAAAAACAACATTAAAAAAAAGAGTTGGTGAGATTAAACACTTTGCTGAAGACTGACATTGTTTTATATATCCTGACAGAAGTGAGAAAATAGAAAAAAAAAAAATTTCTACAGTGACAGTGACATTAACATCTTCCTCATCCATCTTCTTACCAGCTGTAAGACTCCTAGGTCTTATTCCGTGGATCCTGTAGTTTTGGAGTAAACTCAGTGAGGCACATGCTTTAGGACGAGGTTGGAGACTGTACACCGTCAATACTGGACCCTCACCTGTCAAGAAAGGGTAATGGAAGATTAAGTTTGGTGCATCGTGGGATCCTTCATGGTGTTCAATCTTATATACAGCTCCATTTTAAAGGATTAGCACAATTTCTACTCATGCATTTGTAATGCCTATAGAAACATACAAACTAATCATTATGCACATACGAGTAGATGGGAAACCCTATCATTTGCCTTATTTTGTGCATCTCTATAAAATATCCCTTGTACATTGTCTCCCGATATTGCTTCCTACCTGTCAGAAGAAATGCATCTTGGAGAAACTCCAGAGCTGTGACTGGAGCTACCAATGCTGCTGTCTCCATCTCTAAATGGTTAATAACTTTCACGAAGACACATTATCAATGGTTCCTGTAAGATATAAAATAATAACACACGTATTACAGACGGTAGCATCCGAAAAGATTGCAAGCAAGCAGTGGGGTGCCTCTAAAATATTAAAATGTTTTAAAGTATATGTTGAGAACATCTCATTACCCTTTCAGTTAGCAAAACAAGCTAACAGCATGAGTACTTCTCAAGTTGTTTGGTAAGTGCAAATCTAGAAATGTATCTCTGCCAGGTCAATATTAAAAACGCTAAATAATGTACTTACAAAGGGGCCCAGACGCCAGAAAAAAAATGTACTTCAAATCTGCATTAAAACATCTTTATTGGCGTTCTCCGTCAGCAATCCAGTACCCATGTGTTTCTATACTGTCTTCCGTGCCGCTTCTAAACCAATCAAGCAACGGTAATGGCTTCCTGAACTTTGATTGGTTTGACAAAATGTATGATTATTTCTATTGGAGAAAGCAACCCATGTGACCGACTGTCACTGAGTCGTGCTGCATTTAGGTGTCTCCTGGAGAAACACACGTTGTACAGTAGGCAATATACGGGTTATTGATTATTTAAAGATTAAGGGTAGGATGTTGTGAATTGTTTCTTTGACCATTTAGTTATTGCTATTATTTAGACAAACATATATATTTATATTAATATATATAAGTAAGATGTTAAGTGTAAATACTTAATGAAATGAAAAATATATATAAATACAACACTGCTGGTACAAAGCAATTTAGAGGAATATCTTATGAGGTCATGTGAGTTAGCTTAATGCTGTTTTACAGATAATGGCTATTTTTATGACCATCATTCATAGAATTATTGCCACAATGATATACCGAGTGGACCATGAACGCGTCAGGAGGCAGTGGTTTCTGTAGCAGTGCAGCTAACTTCAGCGTCAGCTATGCCTGGCAAATGTAAATTTCAAGACTCCTGGCTCTCTAAGGAAATTTACAAGGACTGGCTGGTTAAGGAAGTGCAGGACATTCACTTCGCCCGGTGTAGGGCGTGTTCTAAATCAATCAAACTTCAGACCATGGGCGAGGCTGCTCTCACCAGCCATGCAGGGGGAGCTGGCCACAAAGCAGCGGTCCGCAAGCTAGTGGAAGGTACTACAGCTTAGCCTCAATTACATCATGGGGAACTGACATGAAACGCTTTTAATAATAAATATGCATGTGTTTAATGCTGACCTTCCCTGTATGTCCAGCCTCTTTAAAATCGGGATGTGGTGTTGCAGTTTTGTTGTTGTTGGTGGTGATAGTGGGTGTGTGTGTTTGGCTGCAACAGCTGTATAGACGTGAGAGTTAAAACATCTCACAGGTCATCAACCACAGCTTTCCCCTCTGGTCATGTATTATTAGAATGCATGTATAATAACTTGTGTACGACAACAATATAACCTCGTTTGGTTGTCATAAACTTGCTCTTATGTTTTAGGCTGTTCTATTAGAGTTTTTAAAACGATATTGCAGTGGAGATGAGGAGTAGCTGTAGTTGAACATCTGCATCCTGCTGTGTCCTAGAGAAGGTGCTCCGCCATAGATTACCGCCATAGATTACCAACAATTACCTAAAGCTCACACTGTTTTAAATGTAAACATAATAAACCTAATAGTGTGATGTAATAACAGTATTTTAAAATTAATTTCAATATAAGGTTAGCCTATTTAATATCCAATTATTGTGGGACTTTCTATTATTATTATTATCAAGTTACACAAAACCTGGTGTAACATTAACTTTCATTTGTTCCCTATTTGACAATTGAGTTACTTTGTTTGCCCCTAATTAAGGTATTTGGGACATTTAGCCCCTTTAAAAGAACCTTTAAGTATTTACAAAACACCATAAATCCATTGGTTTTGCTGTTCTGTATAAAGAGTCTGCGATCACTTAACTCAGAAAACATTTAATCACATTTAGTTTCTTTTTTAATTATTGCCTGCAAGCTTATGTTGAGCCTGCTTGTTCTCATTATAACATTTTTCAGTGTTAAACTAATTAACCTTGATCCGTGTTTTAAACCATGGGCGTTGGGTCCTTGAATTTGATATTAATGAGGTGTGGGAACCCTGACCTGATCCTTCTTACAACAGATTACAGTATTTTTCACTGCCTTTAAGGCATGATGCTGCAGTATCAAGCTCCAAATTCTCTTAAAGGGCCAGTCCATCCCGATAAACCTCCTAAAAACTCCTGATTGTAACATTAAACGTTATATTTTTAAACCAAACCAACCGGAATCTACTTTACTGACATTGTATTAAGGCATATTATTTAGTGAAGTCCCAAAATAGTTTTCTGTTCATTTTCTGTCATGCTTCATTACATTTAGTAAGCATATTTTCTAATATTACTATACATACTAAAAAAGGAGTCATGATGCTTTAAGACGCTTTGGACCAGATATGTATGTCTGTAAATAAGTTCATGTGTAGATGTGATGATGTACCTGCCTTCCCCAGAGGGAGGCGCTCACTGCTTGTTTCTTTGAGACACACTAACAATCAGTCACTCCCTTTCTGTCTCTTTTTCCAATTAGGAGGCAATGTGATGCTGATCAATGCTGCTGGGCAGATAAATGGCAGCGTGAACCGGGTAAATATTTTAAAGTGATTGTTTGGTTTTAATTTATTTTGGAGTAAAGGGTCTAGTTATGAAGAACATTTAAATTCACCTGGAGCAGCTCATATCAATGCACAACTAGGACTCATAAAGTCACATTTATGTTAGACATGACCAATGTTTCACCAGCGTGTGTAATCACTTAAAACACACTTTGTTCACTCCGCCTCAGATTGAAGACAGCAAGGAGCAAGTGGCCATCTGCCTCCAGCGTGACGCCTTGGACAGAATACCAGGCAGCGACTGGGCTGATCGGCACCACAGCCACACTACAAACTCCACCTCCCACAATGCAGAGCTGCAGGATGCCACATTTGCTGCCTACTTCACAGCACCAGGTACCCACAAATACATATCTGCCAGCTGCCATACTCGTTTGAATTAATATGTTTACTAATTAAATTCCAATATTATCCAGAATATAACTCTTCGCTAAGAGGAGTCTTAAGGTAATCATTAAGCACTTAATGATTACCTTAAGCGTGATAGGATAGGGGGGGTGTCTTTAAAAAAAAAAACGAAATAACAATGAAGTAGACTCTAAACTAATTTAAATAAACACTGTTTTTGATTTTGGTACACGAGTATGTTTTTAAGTTATTTTTTTAATTTGTGGCTGGATTAAATTTGAAGGCAGGGGTCTATTAGTATACAATTACTGTTAAAAACAGACACATTTGAGACTATTCATGCCACAAATAACAGCAAAGACACCTAGACTGCTGTAGAATAGAAAGAAAGTGTTTGCCTATGCAGTTTCTCCTTTACATCTTTCATTGACCTTGTGATTTTTTTCATCGAGGTAAAGAAAAGATTTCAAGGAGAATTAAATAGGAGTCACTGGACGATACAAAAATGTAGCCCCTGGTTCTTGCATCATATTTAATTTATTAAGTAATCAACACATTTCTTTTCACCTCTGACTTGGCAGACACCTCCCGGCTCGTCAACCAGCGTCTCCACCCAATAGGCGGAGCGGCGGGGGAAGCAACCAGCCGCTCCACTCAGCACAACCCAGCAGATCTGTCCAGACAGGAGCACCAGCAGAGGGCCGAAGCTCTGGAGCAGCAGCAGCAGATGAAGATCCTGGAGTGGGAGAACAGAATGAAGGTGCTGGCGTGGGAGCAGGAGCTGGTGAGGGAGAAGAGGAGAGCAGCGCGGCAGAAGGAGAAGGCCTTCAGGATGAAGAAGGCATACTACAAAGCCAAGCTAAAGAGGATGGGAGAGGACGTGCCGCCATCTTCCTCCAGCAGCAGCGACGAAGAGGAGAAAACTTCTAATCAGACGGGATGAACTGAATCTATTTATTATATACAGTGGGGCAAAAAAGTATTTAGTCAGCCACCAATTGTGCAAGTTCTCCCATTTCAAAAGATGAGAGAGGCCTGTAATTTGTATCATATGTATACCTCAACTATGAGAGACAGAATGGGGGAAACAATACAGGAAATCACATTGTAGGATTTTTAAAGAATTTATTTCAAATTATTGTGGAAAATAAGTATTTGGTCAATAACAAAAGTTCATCTCAATACTTTGTTATATACCCTTTGTTGGCAATGACAGAGGTCAAACGTTTTCTGTAAGTCTTCACAAAGTTCTCACACACTGTTGATGGTATTTTGGCCCATTCCTCCATGCAGATCTCCTCTAAAGCAGTGATGTTTTGGGGCTGTCGCTGGGCAACACAGACTTTCAACTCCCTCCAAAGATGTTCTATGGGGTTGAGATCTGGAGACTGGCTAGGCCACTCCAGGACCTTGAAATGCTTCTTACGAAGCCACTCCTTCGTTGCCCTGGCGGTGTGTTTGGGATCATTGTCATGCTGAAAGACCCAGCCACGCTTCATCTTCAGTGCCCTTGCTGATGGAAGGAGGTTTTCACTCAAAATCTCACGGTACATGGCCCCATTCATTCTTTCCTTTACACGGATCAGTCGTCCTGGTCCCTTTGCAGAAAAACAGCCCCAAAGCATGATGTTTCCACCCCCATGCTTCACAGTAGGTATGGTGTTCTTTGGATGCAACTCTGCATTCTTTCTCCTCCAAACACGACGAGTTGAGTTTTTACCAAAAAGTTCTATTTTGGTTTCATCTGACCATATGACATTCTCCCAATCCTCTTCTGGATCATCCAAATGCCCTCTAGCAAACTTCAGACGGGCCTGGACATGTACTGGCTTAAGCAGGGGGACACGTCTGGAACTGCAGGATTTAAGTCCCTGGCGGTGTAGTGTGTTACTGATGGTAGCCTCTGTTACTTTGGTCCCAGCTCTCTGCAGGTCATTCACTAGGTCCCCTCGTGTGGTTCTGGGATTTTTGCTCACCGTTCTTGTGATCATTTTGACCCCACGGGGTGAGATCTTGCGTGGAGCCCCAGATCAAGGGAGATTAGCAGTGGTCTTGTATGTATTCCATTTTCTAATAATTGCTCCCACAGTTGATTTCTTCACACCAAGCTGCTTACCTATTGCAGATTCAGTTTTCCCAGCCTGGTGCAGGTCTACAATTTTGTCTCTGGTCTCCTTTGACAGCTCTTTGGTCTTGGCCATAGTAGAGTTTGGAGTATGACTGTTTGAGGTTGTGGACAGGTGTCTTTTATACTGATAACGAGTTCAAAAAGGTGCCATTAATACAGGTAACGAGTGGAGGACAGAGGAGCCTCTTAAAGAAGAAGTTACAGGTCTGTGAGAGCCGGAAATCTTGCTTGTTTGTAGGTGACCAAATACTTATTTTACCGAGGAATTTACCAATTAATTCTTTAAAAATCCCACAATGTGATTTCCTGGATTGTTTCTCCCATTTTGTCTCTCATAGTTGAAGTGTACCTATAATGAAAATTACAGGCATCTCTCATCTTTTTAAATGGGAGAACTTGCACAATTGGTGGCTGACTAAATACTTTTTTGCCCCACTGTACTATACTTATTGATTTTTCTGATTCAAACTCAACTAGTTGAGTCCACTTCTTTTAAGCTCAAAGTGAAGATGAGGTACTAGCAGACACATAGAAATTCTTCTTACATATGTAAATAGTTAAAAATTACGGTGACCCTGTTTTGTTTTATAATCATTCATCACCATGTGTCTTAAGTGTTTAAAATTATGAAAGTCCATTGATGTTTAAGGTTAATGGTGATTGTAAAGGTCATGAGGAGCCTCATTTCAAAGAATGTATTGAGATTAAATCTAATCACTACAGATGTAGAAATGATTTGTTATTCCTAAATGGACAATCCTTCATCATGATTTGACATGCATGGCTTTTTTTGCGTTTACAAATAAGTATGTAATGTAAATAAATACGTTTTCATTTGAGTGTGTGTTAAAGTACATATTTATATTGTATGTAACAGATATAAGCACGTCTCAGTGACCTGCCTATGAGTCACACGATTATAAACCTGACCTTTAAATTACCCTACAACCCTCGAGTTTTGGTTATATTCTGTCTTAGCTGGGTGCTTCTGTTTTTACCAGGAATCATGGTGGCAGCTGGACATCTCTGACTCCTCTTGATGTGACAGGATGCTTTGGGAGTCTAAACAGGAGACAGCGCCTTCTTGAAATACATGTCCGTCTGTCAGGAGGTTTTCTCTGCTCAGTTTCTCCTAACCTGTCTGTTTTCATGAATAAGGAATCAGCACACAAACAGAATAGCACTCTCACAAACAGAATAAATATTAACAGCCGTGTAGGAATAAGTCTTTTTTTTTAATAGCCAACATTTCTCTTGTTTCCGCGGTAACAGGGGACCAGCTGTTTCCATGCCGCAGTCCCCTTGCCGACGGCGGGATAGAAGGCATTCCATAATGAACACACGAGAAAACAAAGACAATCTCCCATCCCTCCTCCTCCTCCGCTCACCAACAATCTCTTACTGTGTCCGTCACTTCTCCACTTCTCTCTTATTCAGAGCCCATCACAACGTTCCAGGAACCCCTTAGTTTCCTCTCACTCTCAGAACCAGATTGACCTGAAGCTGGGGGTTCTGTCAATTGATGCTGACTGTGTATAAAAGCATGACCGGTTAATGATATGATTTTGTGCATATAAATCTTCAGCCTTGGATTAAGAACAGGAAGGGCCAATGTTTAGTTTGAACCATATCTGCACTATATATCAACAGAGTTCGACTGTTAGTTTTGATATGTTGAAATTGGGTCTAGGATAAATGCACCAATTTAGGGTTGAAATTCAAACTTGGCATCCCCCTCTCTTCTAATTCTTTGTCTTAGAATGTGTTGCAGTGAGAGTAAGGTCATATAAAACTGAAAAAAAAGGGAACATTTGGATGGAAAAAAGCACATACTTAAAAAAAACAAAAACAATCCCATACAAAATGGCAACAAAAAAGTGTCAATAAATTATCAATAAATCTCATGTCTGTACAACTTAAAGGTACTGTCAGTTATAGATAATGAATGGATTTGTGAGGATAAATAAATGAATGGAGCAGATGAATGAAACGAGTGAGTAGGAATCAAAGTCCTTAAACAGACCAGTGGGTGATGTTCCTGCGCTGGAGCATTTTTTGGCAGTACTGCTTTACAAATATGTTGGCTTGTCATCTTCCAGGTACAAGGGGATGAGAGAGCAGGGTGATATTCATTTTCGAGGTGTGTGTGTTTTTCCAATTTCCATTATTTTTCTCTCTGCGATGAGTAACGTCTATGCCCTCCTCCCTGCAGCTACATTTTGCACAAACAGTTTCTGACCCAATTTGTTCCATCCTCTGGTTTTGTACCTTATGATTTATTATTACACTCAATGTGCTCTATTTCTTTAATCACTTCCTCTTCCTCAAGGGTTGCTTAAATGTCACAGTGCTCTCCGCGGGAGGACAACACATTTTGCCAACACAGAAATTTCATTTGTTGTGCGACTGCATTTTCCTTTCACTACAAAAAATACAGAGTTATGTCAGCCACATTCCCTTAATCCCACTGAAGGCTGCCTGTGCCTCCATTGCTTCTAAATGCCTGTGTGTTGTTACCTGAAGGCCTGAACTCAGCTGTGAGAGAGGAGCAGCTGCTGATGGAAAGACCTGGCACTCAAAACCACTTAGAGGCTTTTAGCGCTGACACACCTGACATCTCCTCTCCTCAGCAGACTGCTACGGTGCTGCCGAAGTGACGCCAAATTTTGCAAGAGACCTCATCCTTTCCTAAACAATGAGAGGACATCTGTATGAATGTGTACTGGTTTGAACCTCTCCATCAATGACAGCTTGTTAGCAAAGCCAGGAAATGTCTTACATATAAAGGAATTCATTTCCCAGCAACTGTGTTCAGCCAAGCAGGGGAACAAAATCTGGCAGGGGATTTATGTTACAGACATGAACTAATGCAAGCTGGATATGTACTGCAGGTCTAATTTGTGATCTCCAAATGAAATATCGTAGCACACTAACATTAATAACAACAAATAAAAACCCACTGTCTTATTCAGTTTGCAGCTGAATAAAATGCAATGTGGGTAATGTGTTGCGCCCTTCTAGAGGCTCAATAAAAGCTTATTTTTTTTCAATGTAGATTTGTTTTCATGGCACAATCATTGAAAAAAAACAAACAAATACCCCAAAAACAAAAATGAGAATTACACGTAGAGCTTTCACACCCTGCACAGGTCATTTTCATCACAGGAAATTGTAGAACCAGGATGTGTCGTACAGATATTAAGTGTGTCCCTTTGGCTTGGATTTCTGCAGAACTTCTTCAGAAGAAGCTTTTTAAAAGTGAGTCTCCTTGGATGCTGTTGGAGAGATTGTACTGCTCTGTGGCTTCTCTTGAGGCAGGTTTTAGTCGTGATGCATCAGAGAGAAAATACCTTGGGGGTCTTTAAATGGTTGTTGCATGACACACAGAAGCAGACAGATTTCTTCCTTCCCTCGTCAGGTCTCAGCACCAGACACCGAATAACACAGACGGATGACAAGGGCACATTCATGAACACTGGATCACAAAACAGCACAATCTCCTGAATGAGACTTTGATGCTGGACTTAACTAAGATATCTACCAACTCGGAGCCTTCCTGTGGTGCTTTAGCATAACGTTGGCCATCTTTCTCTTCACAATCATCTTCCAACAAATCTCTTCTCCTATAATAATCCTTCCTCTATATACAATCAGTTCTTGTTACTTTGATATTTTCCCTTCAACCTCATGTGGTGTGTTTTTTGATAATCTCATCGTATACTATTGCCAACTCTGTATGTCACCATACAGAGTTGATGAATGTTAGGAAAAGTTTCTGAGGAAAACTGTTTCCAAGGAGATATTTAAGGGATTTTTTTTTATCTGAAGGGGGGAAATGTCTCCCTCAGCAACGTACAAGACTGCAAACGCACTGACCTCACTCACACAGACACAATCGTTTAAAAAAAAGAGAAAACATCACAAGAGATTTCTTCTTCATCTCCAATGAAAAAGATACAAAATGTATAAAAATGTTATTTACAGTCTTTTTCTTTTTTTCTTCTTGCAGACACATGTTTTCGTTTGAAATCTGAGGATTTTGTGTTTATCTTGAACAGTATGTAGGTAGTAAAGGTGGTTGACTCAACGTCAAATAAACGTCACAGTTCATTGAAGGCGGAGGGACTTAATTTATACAGTACAAACCGCCCAAGAGAATCCTCTTTAACCTCATCGACGCTTTCCCTGTCATATTTTCTGACCAACTCAGTGTCTCCTCTGTCCCAAGTGTTTCTAGTCTTAGATTTCTCAGAGTGCTCCAGGGGTTCAGGACGATCCATTGAACCTTATGTTCCAAGCACTGCCTCAATGAATAAAGGGACATGTAGGCTGTCATCAAGACTGTCCTTCACTTCTGTTGGCTCTGTGGAAAGAAAAGGAAAAATTAGTCTTTAAAATCCTCTCCGCTGGTGGTAATTCCACTTACACACAGTGATGACAAAATACAGCAATTACAGAGGCAAAATGGAAATAAGCTGAAGTAGAAGAAGGGAGACAGAAAAAGTAGAATATAACGGTGCTTTGCAAAGATGCAGTAAACTAAAGCCAAATATTATGTTAACAGAGGATCAAGGGCAATGAGGAATTTAAGACAAAGATGTCAATTTAAAAAAGGGACAGAAGGAGAGGGATAACCGAGGGAGATTCATCAACACAGGAGGACTTACTCTGAGTCAGGGGAGACTTCAGATATGCTGTGGGAGGTTGCAGACTGGGGCGGGGAGGGGGAGGGTCCATGGGGAGAGCCATTAGGACCAGGGTTAGAGGCAGAGAGGGGAGGAGTGAGGACGGTGGAGCTGAAGGAGGCCAGGATAGAGGACAGGATGTCCAGGTGTTCACTAGATGGTTGTCGCCCCATAGGGTTGGGATTTGAACCTGCGACCTGCGGGACAGTCTGACCGGTGTACCTACATGGGGGTGCAGAGTCCAGCCGTCCTCTGACGTGAGGCGGGAGCTGCTCCTGCGGGGGCTCCTCAGAGATCGGGGGAGGAGGGGAGGACGAGGGAGGCTGGTCGGGGTGCGCTGGCTGGCGGGGGGGCAGAGTGCGCAGCCACTCCCGACACGGCTGAGCCTGGGACCCGCCTCCATTGGGCTCCAGCTGCTCTCTCGATCTGCTGCTCATCAGCGCCCCCTCGAGGTGCTCGCGGGAGGAGGCCTGCCGCCGAGTCAGTGAGTTCAGATGTGATCTGGATCCGCTGAGGAATCCCTCCATCCCCCCCGCTCCCCCGTTTCCACTCAAGTCCTCCCTGGAGGCGTGGACGCTCCCTGTGTGGTGGAGGTCCAGTCTGTCCCTGGACCCGGACAGGTTCTCCCTGGATGATGAGACACGCTGATGCTCCAGCCCCAGGCCCCCCAGCCCCGCACCCTGCCCCAGCCCCAGCTCTCTCCTCCGGGGTAAGAGATCCAGGTTGTCCCTGGAACCCCGGGAGTCCAGTCGATCTCTGGACCCGCCTACCGCCTGCCTCCCCAGTGTATCCCTGGACAGCTGCCTCCGGGACAGCGAGTCCAGGTGTTCCCTGGAGGAGTAGCGGGATCCCGGTTGAGAGAGGGAACCTGATCCTCCACCTGCACCGGCTGTGGCAGAGTACATGCGACCGTACGAGGCTGCAGGGACCCCTCGGTGGCCTAGAGTGGAGGTTCGGTACCAGTTGAGCTCACTGGGGACCCGGCCCATTGAGGAGAGACCCTGGAGTGCCGGGGGACAGCCGATACGATTCTTCAGGATACCTGGGACAAGGAAATAGGAATGTGAGAACATTAGACAGGGACACAGAGTAAAGAGAGTGAAATGTGTCGAGCGAAACAAAAAGATGAAAGTGAGGAAATTAGGAAGTAGTCACTTTTTTAAAAGCACAATTCACACACTTGATAGGTTCCTAAACCGTATCACATCTCAATTGTTATGTTAAATGCAATTAAGAACCACAGTTACGAAAGTCCTTTGTACCCACAACAAGCAATCTATATTTTCACTTTGTTGATCATACCAGCCGTTCATATTTACTTAGATTTACATTTCATAACCAAGCACATTCCTAACCTTAAAAACAAAAGTTTTCAAAAGTAAGTCCCAGGAGGAAAGCGTGTGCTGGTGTGTATCATGTGCTTGAAATAGGTTTACTAAAATAGCACCCTTGCTCCCAGGCAGGATAAATGACTGCCATCTTTCTCTCTCACTCACTCTCAGTGTGTCATTGCATGAGCCCATTTTATATGTATGTATTCTAAATATACAAACTGTCCTGTACACATAAAAGTGTCAGCCAAGCTTTCAGGGCCGGATTTACACCTCACATAGCCTATAGTGTTATTTAAGTCATCCTTTATGCATCAGGGTCGGGTCATCTGATTGCAGTCTTGTAGTGCGTTGAGTGGGTGAAAAACTTCCGCATTATGTGCACATGAGGTGGTCAAAGCGAAAATCATTGTATGTTGACCATTATAATCTTTACAAAACTTCAAATAATTCTTCTCTTTAAACATCCCAACAACACATAAAGTCTGATATAAAACCAACAAGAAATCTAGTAAACAAAGCAAATCAGATTAAAGGCGACATCATGGAATATAGCAATGCTGGGTCACATGTCGGTTCGACTTCAATACAGTTTAATGTAGAACAGACAAACTGCAGATAAGGTCAACGTTATTGAGCTGTGTTTCAAATTATGCTTTGCTGACTCAGTTCTCACAGCTGACATCTTCTCCGTCTTCCTCTTGGCAAAATGCGCCATTTACATCCTGACAACAGAGACTGCATCAGTCAGACAGGAGGTCCAGAGATTTTTAATTGATGGATAAAGCCGATAATATAGAATATAGAAGAAGAAGTATATATTTGTCGAAACAAGACTCAAATGCATTGTTTCAGCTATGTTTTGCACGATGTGAAGGGCAAACCAAAGATTACAATATTAAAGCCAACCCAAAATATGTGTGCCCTTAGATTTTTGATGTGCATCTCACCCTTGCGGTGCCTGTTTGGCTGGGTGAGGCCGTTCTCGTCCCCGCTGGTCAGCGCTGCGTCAGGCTGGTTGTTGTTGGCGGCGTCCTTGCTGTAATCGGACCCCAGGGGGCGCTCTGAGCCCCACTTCTGAAGGCTGTGGGTATCACACTCCTCCAAAGCTGGCCAGTAGGACAGGAGGTCATTGCCATCCAAATCTGCAACACACAAACAACAATCACTTGCTCATGAGCTGACACCCTTCACTAAAACATGTTCTCAGCCACAGCTTTATAAGCAATGACTTTCCACCAAACACCAGTTAACACCAGTTACATAGAGCTGCCAAGAGTTCTCATGCATTATTTTTATACTTTTAATATCAAGTATTTTGCTTCATTATGTTGCAGTGCTTGCATCCTATAGTACAAAACAGACGTCTGTATCAAATAACAGCTGTCCACAGACTAATAGCACATGTCCATTAAAAAAACAACAGCCGGGGCTAATTTAAAGTGACATATTGGTAGAGGATATATCAGACTATTGCAAGTGACCAATGAACAGAAACAATTCATGGTCTTAATGTGAGAAACAGTGTTTTCCCCTTTGCAGCCATTCAATATGTTAGATAGTTTTGATTAATGAGTTTTCAAAATGATTGATGAAGTATATCTTCTATCAAAGAATTACCATTATTTATTCCAGTTATAAGTCATTTCACCATCCATGTGAAGCGCTTGATTTGACAACCACATATTGTTATAATGGGTAGAGTTCAGTAAGCCTTTTGGCTCATATTATGAAATAATGAAACATCAACAGGTAAGAAATACCAATTCATTTTTTTTGTTCCTTCTTCTTCAGCGATCAATTTAATCATTACACAGTTACGCGCATTCGTTTTTTGTCCTCTAACAGTGGGCATTCAATGGCTCCGCTGAATTGCTAAGGGGTTTAGTGCTGTGTCACAACAAATAGGCGTCTCGCACCATTGCTCTGGCCCCTTCAGTTTGACAGTACTGATGAATGGATTGTATTGTATCGGGATCCTGTCCTAATTAACTGATTCAGAGATGTGCAGGTATGTTCTTTTCTCAGAGTGAAACCTTTGAAATGAGCACTGTATATGCAGCATACTTATGTGTATCAGAAGGAAGAAAGTATTGATTGATGACAACTGACATTTGTTCTTGTGGAATGTGTATGTGTGTATGTGTCAACATATCTTAAATAGTGGGCTGGCTTATTCAGTAGGGGGACATACATGTTGTGCTTTACTGTCTGGGAAGGTATCTGTACCAGTGAAATAACCCAGTACCAAATAGTATCACAATTTCTTGAGTCACATGAGACCTGCATGTCACCCTATTTGTACACAGATCTCAACAAAAAATAACATGTGTACAGTTAGGCTTGCATCCAATCCCCGCAACAGTCCAATCTAAGGTGACGTGTGATTGACATCTACCAAAAGTCAGTTGAACATGGTGATGCCACCAAAACGCCAGTAACATCAGTACTGCTTTTAGGGTACAGGGTCAGGTGCCTAGTGAAAGTGTGTTAATACATGTTTGTGCAGGAATGGCGACCTTTTCTTATCCGATTTACACTCCAGTCATTCCTCTTCCCAGGTTCAGTGCATACAATTTATGGAATGGGGCTTAACTTGAATTGGGGATTACTCCACCAAAAACCTATATTGCAAAGCATCATCAGTTTTCTTTTATCCCAATAGATAAATCAATGGTCCTGAATCACTGAATGTCTAGATGTAGAACTGCTCTTAAAATCAAGAATAAGTCAATAAACCATTTGAAAATCCTTGAAGTACCTTTGGTGCCGTTGTGGGCGGGCTCTGTGAGCAGACGCTCGCTGTGATTGGAGCGCTTGAATCGCCGCTGGATGCGTCCACGGAGTCGGACGTTGTCCTCGCTCTCAGAGGAAGGGATGGAGAGACTGCGCTCCTCGTCCATGGAGAGATCTGAGTCTGAGTCTGAATCTTCACCTTGTGGAAGCAGGAATGGGCGGGAAAGATAGAAAGAGGAGGTGGGGAGGAAACAGGTAAGAGGAGGAAAAGAGAAGAATGTAAAGAGTAAGGAAAGATTGTGTTGACAGATTATTCTCCAGGTGAGCTTCATTGAAATGTATATGGAGCAGGAATACAGAGTATGAGGAGTGAAGAAATGTAAAATGAGTCACTGCTGTTTGTTGAAAGTGTGTGTTTGTGTGTTCACCTCCGTCTCTGTGGAACATGGCTACATCCAGGTCTGTCGCTCCGGTTTGTACAATATTTTGTTCCAGAGTCTGACGGGCCAAAAGATTTTCTCTAACAGGGAAAGAGGAGAGAAATGAGGACACACGCACATACATATACTTTACATGCAGCCACACGGCTAGACATCCATGTATGATGTACTGCACACACACACACACACCCGCCCATATAAATACAGGCAGGACAGACAATCACTGGGCCATTAAGACGCCAACAGCCCCTCTCAGAGTACATTAGTGTTGCTCTATATACACTACAGTACATTGTTCCATCCAATCTTCTTCATATTTACCCCACTGACCCAAAAGTGCACAACATGGTTTTTTGTTAGCTAGGGAATTTCCTCCCTGAAGCAACTGTCTCAAAAATCAGTCACAGAAAATTAATCAAACCTGACAAACTTGTATCTAAATGATAATTTATCACAGATATTGTTACTTTCAAATGTGCTTTTTAACTACAGGAAGAATAATGTTTTTTTGTCTTTTGTCTATTCAATCACCCATGGTGTGGAAGTCTTTCTTCTAAATTCATTTCTAGTTTTTTGTTGGAAGTTGGGGTGTATTTTTATGTGTGTGTGTGTGTGTGTGTGTGTGTGTGTGTGTGTGTGTGTGTGTGTGTGTGTGTGTGTGTGTGTGATGCGTGTGTGTCTATATAAATCTTTGTGTATTTATTTACCTGGCGGAGCTCACAGAGGAGATGGTGGAGGTTCCTAGGGTGATGCGGTGCAGCCCACTCTGCTCCAACAGAGAAGCGTTGTGATAGGGATTCTGAGCCTGAACACACACAAGAAGAAACTTTCAAATTAAAAATAAAAACAAATATCGTCCTTTATAATGCTTTTGAACATTGGAAAAAGTGCAGTGTATCGGATGTACATACTGTACACCACAAACTACACTGTATCAATAGTGCTCCTCCAGCCTCTGTACCATAATTCATATTTGCATAAAGTACTTTTTTCGACATGTTATCATAAGATAATTAATAATGAATACTATAACGTGGTTCAAATTAAAGATCCTTTTTTAAGACATCTTTAGTATTTAAAGCACTCATAAAACAACCCCTGTGGTATTTAACTACAGATTCCTCAGACTTGTGGGAGCTATTAAAGTTACTGGATGCTGACTGTGAAAAAAACAACTAAAAAGGAGGCTAAGCTAGTGGAGCAGAAAATATGGGGGACAATTTTAGCTTTTCTATACAGTGTTAGGTTACTATAGTCATGAATAACATATTACAGAGCATGAGTCAGAAAAGCAGAAGGACATAGGTCATCATTTGTGTCGAATAACAGTTTTAGAACGTTACAGTTGTGTATCAGTGATGGATAGGAAGACCTATGGAGGAAATGGGGGTTGAAAGATTGGAATAAACCACACACACACACACACACACACACACACACACACACACACACACACACACACACACACACACACACACACACACACACACACACACACACACACACACACACACACACACACACACACACACACACACACCAATGCTGATGCACACAGACCTACATACACAGGGTTTCAGATAGTGTATACATGAACTGCATACATACACACTCTTGATGTTTCTGATGCACATTAGCTAATGCGGAAAGACTACTGGGCTGAATTACCACTAAACCTAATGACTATTTCATGTCAGGATGAGAGGAAGAGCAGCGAGGAAGATGAGAGGCCAGGAACTGAACAGGGACGGATTCAGCAGGACTGATTCTCCCTATTTCATTTTCATCCTTTAGTCTCTTGTCCTAATAATTGGATCTCACAGTCTATGGACGATCCTTCCTTGGAGGTCCTTCCTTCCGGCAACGGTCAGACTGTACAACCACTACGACCTTGGGTTGAAACCCACACAATACAGACTGTTGAGATCTTGCGCAATAAAATGGCAAGGTGCAAAATACACACTATTATGCAACACTTTTTCTTGAAATACTGTGCAATAATCATCATTTTCATCATCAATCATACCTTTTATAATGTCTCAACAACTTACATTACATATGTCACTAAGTTTCTATTCATCATTTTAGCCATGGATGTGTACTTATTTGTCTTTAATTTTGTTCTAGTATAACTAATGTGTGCTTTTCTTCTATATATTAATATGTTAGCTTATTGAATGCCTTTTTTAACCTGCTATGCCACTTTTGCTGTAACAATGTACATTTCCGTGCTGTGGGACTAATAAAGGATTTCTGATTCTGATGACAGTCTATCGTTCTGACGGTACCGATACTCTTTATCTAGCCAATTAAGATACAAACTTATTCTTAACCATCTAAGTCTTATCCATGGTTGATTTTTTAAACCTAAAAATAATTTCAAACGTATTTAAACCAATTGGTTTCAATCAAAGTGTTTAGTGCAGTTCAAGCTTCTATTTGAATTGAATATGACTAACTATTATAATAACTAATTTAATTCCTTGAAACCTTGCAATACAGTGTTTTTTAACAATGGGCTTTGATTTAAATCTTTTAAATAAGATTTGCTATATTTAACATTCCCAACCCATATATGTATACAGTATGTACATTCAACTGATCAATGTTTTACCTTGTTATTGTGATATTAATATTCAAATGTTACTTACATGTCTAATCTTATTTTACATTTTATTATCCTTGTGTGAATTCAACAACACATTTAATTAGTGGTCCCAGTTCAAAGGTACCTTAGGAACTGTATCCCCAATAATTTAAACACATTTTTAGAAAGTTTCATCTTTGTTTTTCTAGTACTATATAATGTGCTTTTTATGAAATGTTAGTTAGTTAATCTCTGTATCTAATTAAAGATATTTTGTATACTTCTTTGGGGTGTGAATGGTCTCTGCACTATCCACTACATCTGCTAGCTGGCTGCTGTTGCTTTCATTGCTTGAATTTTCAAACACACGGGTATTGCTCTGAGACTCAAACAGCACACATATCTCGCTCACTGCAGCATCTGCAATGGTGTTCAGTATTTGTGCTGCAAAGGAGTTAAGCTCCCTCCTCCGGATGTCTTGAGCCGGGTACATCTGTCCAACCATTTCCTGGATAGACAGCACCATGGCATCTCTGATTGAACAAGAGAAGGTGACCTAGTGGACAAAGCAGTGGAGACTCTGTCCAAAACACACTTAGTAAACCCAACAGCCATTTGACTGAGCTTCTGTGAGGGCATGTTGAGAAAAGTGCTTCGAGGAGGTGACCAGAAGCCTTGTAGGACTTTTGGTACCACCTGCAACACCACATCTCGTGGGCTGAGCAGTTTGGAGCTGGGGGCAGACTGCAGTTGCTCTCTTAGTCTCCTGCCGTACTCATGAGCCAAGTTCATCAGCTTTCGGTGACGAAAACCAGGAGGGATGTCATCTGGAGACATGAGCAGCCTTCTGGCTTCAAACACGATGTCTCGCATTTTCATGCTGTTGATCACCTCCCACAACAGGTTGAGAAGAGGCTTTACAACATCTTCATCACGGTCCTCTAGTTCAAAGTCCCAGAGCTGCACTCTCAGTGAGCTTTTGCTTTCTTCTTGCAGCAGGTCTGTCATGTCATCGACAGTCACCTCAGATCATGCCTTTCTGCTGAAGCCGCAAAAGTTCAATCACCAGTGCGATCTTGGTCTTGTAAGAGCTGATATGCCAGCAGATCTGCAGAGCCCGCTCATATATGGGTGTCAAACCACACCCTGATGAGTCTGAAGATGCCTGTGCTTCCTTCCTTCAAGGAAATCCATGGACATTTTGTTGCTGGATTTCTGAATACTCTCGCTGACTGTTAAACTGTCCTGGGTAGAAGTAGGGATAACAGAGCGTGGAGTAGTTAGAGCCAAAGAAAAGTTGCCTCTTCTTTCTTCAGTGGACTCCATTGATATTGTGTTCCTGGAGATCAGAATACTCTCGCTGACTGTTGAACCGTCTGGGGTAGAAGCAGGGGTAGCAGAGCGTGCAGTTGCTAGAGCCATAGGACAGTTTCCTCTTCCTACTTTAATGGTCTCCATTGATACGCTGTTGCAATACATCAGAGTACAGAACAGACTTAAAAGCACAATTACAATGATAGACTGGAGAGTAGTCAAGCACAGTTGATCACACAGACAGATGTGAACAGTGTGTGTTCAGGTGGCTGAATGCTGCTGAATGTGGCTGGAATAAGGAAGGATTCCGACTCCTTGTCTCCAAAAATGTGGGATCCCTAAAATCCTGTAAGCCTTGGTTTGGGACTCTTATCTTGCTGAAGTATTTCCTAGTTATTTTTTAGATTTCTACACTACACTGTGAAAATGCATACACACCTTCAAAAACATGCAGACAGAAATACACACTGGAAAAAGCACAGAGGACACATAATAAGAGAGGCTAAAGAAAACAGTGAGTGAGTGCAGTGAGCTATGAACTCAAAAGTAAAAACACACATACAAGATAGAAGTGGATAGGGACACACACACACACACACACACACACACACACACAGTGCTTTTTAAACGTGGTCTTAAGAGCAGGCAGGGTTTCACTGGTCCGTATAGAGTTTTATCTGGGTCAGTCACAAACCCTGAAGGCAGAAGGACAGGAGAGATGGATGGATGGATAGAGGGAAGGAGGAATGGAGGGCAGGAGGATCTTTGTGCTCCTTTACTAATGGCCACAGTATGAATGAGCAGCTAGAAAGGAGAATACTGTCGAAAAGACTAAAACAATGTGTCTTACAGCTCATAAAAACCCTATTATAATGTTATAACTCATATAATTATGCAAATATTGTTTTTATCTGTATTCATAAAATGTGCTGTGATAACATAATACCATTCAGACCGAGATACCAGACAGCATATATTTTTAAGGGTCAGCAGAGTCAAGCTGCAGCAGTACAGAGGCTGTTTCTGTGTGTGTGTGTGTGTGTGTGTGTGTGTGTGTGTGTGTGTGTGTGTGTGTGTGTGTGTGTGTGTGTGTGTGTGTGTGTGTGTGTGTGTGTGTGTGTGTGTGTGTGCGTGTGCATGTGTGTGTGTGTGTGTGTGTGTGTGTAACTTACAGTGTTCTGTGATGGTCTTGGTGGGTCCTCTCCGGGGCTCTTCTTTCCCAAACAGGCGACGCTCCAGGCCTCTTTGACCTCTGAGTTGAACACAGTGAAGACCAGCATCACCGACAGACCCTGGGATATGGAGCAGTAGAAAGACACAGTTTAAGTTGGAGTTTATCGTGCTAATCTGCAAGACCCTACGTAGATATGTGTAATTATGTAATTTCCTTTATATAAAGCAATATTTGTTCCTATTCCAATATAAAAAGCAACTATTATTTGGGCAGTAAGTATGAATTTTTATTCTGTCAATGCAAATGTGATAGCTGTTATTAACCAGATGAAAAGTAAATCAGTGTAAGACTAAGGCAAAATGTATTCAAGGAAAAATGCACTGTTTTCTTACCTGAACTAGACAGAGGACATCGAATATGTAATAGAAAGCCAGGATGCTGTTGTTTACAGCCATCAGACCACACAGCCAGGTGGAGGTGGCGACTAGCAACAGCAGGAAGGCATTGCGAATAGTAGCTCTGCAGAGAGAAACATGGAGGTCAATGGGGGAGAAGTCAGTAATAAAGGCTGTTCATTTACATAACATAATTACAAATAATGTCTGCATAAGTTTGCAGTTCTTTAGCCAAATAACATCAACATGTTGCATCTCTACTTGAACAACTTGGATGTGCAAGTGTATGACTTCTACTGGGACCAGCACATGTTAATAGGTTAAATGTTAAATGTATAAGATTACTTTGTTTAATTATCCTGCTAGAATGAGGAGGGAGGTGTGTAGGAAAAGGCAACGGAGAGAAATCTTTAATTTGATCAATAAAAGCCTCATATGATTGTTGTCTATCAAATAAAATGCAGGAGTTTTTTCAATTTGTAGATTTAAAAATATGTTAAGGTTGTTAGAAGCTGAATATAGTGTATTAGACCATTTTTATATGGTCTGAAAAAAAGCCAAACATGATTTATTTTTTCCCCAAACCATGAGAAGTACGGTATTAAAAGACTAAGGGTTTTCATACCATGGTGAAAAACGGCCAACTTCAATTTGCTTAGGGTAAAACATTTTATTTATCATGGTGGCCAAGTACTTACATGACAGGGAGCTTCTTGGTCTCCTTCTGAGAGGGGTTGCAAGACATCTTGGCAACAATCATGAAAATCCCTCCATTCATCTAGAAAGAAGGAAATCAATACAAAAGATAAGGCAACATTTTCAATGCATTTCGGCTAATCCAATACTGCCGTTAGCAACATCAGGGGTCAGGATAAAAAGATGAAACAAAATCAATGTGAATAAAATTGTTATCTAAGAGGGAAAAGGGGTTAATAAATGAAAGACAAAGGCAGAAAAATAAATGGAAAACCAATTGCTCCTTCATTTTTGTTTTGGTTCCTTTGCTCAAACACTTTGACTGATTAAAGCCCCACAGGAGGTTAAAAAAATGTATGAAGGAGTAATACCAATTACTGACTAGACTGCACTGTAATTATTCATTCATCTAAAAAAACCAAAAACCTGGCACAGTTGTATGTCTAAGATCAAGTTGTAGAGTAGAAGGTTTTAGCTTAATGTGAGAAGAGATTCAAACTATGGACTGGCAGAATTTGAGTGTGCTGACTTTCTTAAATTAATTTGGAGTGCAGCCACTAATCACTTGGCTTAGAATATATTGACGTTGAATTTTACGCACATTTTATTTGAAGGAATGTTCAAACCTCGTACTCTTAAAACCAAATGATTGTTTTCTCTCAAAAACAGAATTCACTCTGTAAACTGAACGCTCATCAACAGTAAACCTGTTGTGTCTCGCTTGATTTCCCCTCCTTGGTTGTCCCTCCCCTTGACCTGATTAACTGCCCGCCCTTATTGTTTACACCTGTGTTCAACTTGAATATTTAAGCTGTGTTTGTCTCTGTGCCCAGTGCCAGAACGTTTTGGGTTTTCGCCGCGCTAGTGTGCGTTGTGTTTAGACTTTTGTGACTATGGAATATTACCTCTAGTAAAAAACCTTTTTTTGGAAACTCTTTTTGTGTCGAGTCGTGCATTTGGGTTTTATTGTGCCCCAGACGTAACAAAACCCTTATAAGTCTATCTGATGAACGTTTACACTATAAGTTTGTTTGCATACATTAGTATTGAGAATATCAGAAAGGAAGGCAGTTACCAGTATGACGATGGCTATAGGACCAGCAAAGCTCCAGATGAGTTTGTCATAGATGGAGATCCAACAAAAGTCTGGGTTCCCGTATCCCTCTGGGTCCAGGCCCACGGCCAGCCCTGAAGCAGAGACACACACAGTCAGATCAGACAGAACAGAAGGGGCCGCGTGTAATGATCTGAGAGATAGTGGCAGGACACATCAGAGACATAACAGAACATATCCCAATTCATGTTAGGTATTAAGCTCTTTAGGTATTAGTTATCTTGTTAAATAATTTCAGGGGACAAATCATCATGTTAAAAGGTAATCAGGTTGTTGAAAACTGTGGCGGTAAATGCATAATGACAATCTTCAGATAGGTCAATATGTTTCTTAATTCACAGTACTGGTTAGAACTGGGACACAAACTGTCAAGTCTTTGCTCCTTGTGTGTCCTTGTCAGGACAACTGTCCGTCAGTCGGGGGTATAAGGATTTTTTAAATTGAATTGCAAAAGTAAGGCAGATAGGAATCGCCTAAATAAGACGGACAGACAGATTAAACACATCTCCGAGCTGGCGGAAAGAGACATGGTGTGTGTGTGTGTGTGTGTGTGTGTGTGTGTGTGTGTGTGTGTGTGTGTGTGTGTGTGTGTGTGTGTGTGTGTGTGTGTGTGTGTGTGTGTGTGTGTGTGTGTGTGTGTGAGAAAGAGAGATAAATTATTGAGGAAAGGTCAGACAGAGGTCGTTGTGTGAAACCGTGACAGATCGAGCAACAGAGATGGGAGTTGGCAGAGAAATGTTTGAGTTTGTGTGTGTGTGTGTGTGTGTGTGTGTGTGTGTGTGTGTGTGTGTGTGTGTGTGTGTGTGTGTGTGTGTGTGTAATAGAAGAAGAAAGATTACTTTCTTACTATACGTGTCAAGGGAGAAATTGCCTGTGTCTGTGTGTGTGTGCACTTTCCTATCTCTATATTAAAATGTCACAGAAACCTATTTAATACAAGTGTCAATAGGACACCTTATCTACACAGCCAGACTCATTGTGAATTTGTGTGTGTGTGATGACAGTGTGTTCTCATAAATGTGACAGGGACATGGATGCATAGACATGCTTCGGACAAACATCACAAAGATCTCACATGTCTGCATCTGCGTGTGTGTTTTTTACCTGTGATGATGGCGGGCACACCCCAGCCGATGGCATAGTAGAACCTCATGGCACCGTAGTTAATGTTGCGCTGCTCCGTCTGCATGCGGTAGATATGAAGACCCTCAACGAACATCCAGGCAAACGTGGACATGAAGAAGTAATGCAGGAGAATGGCGACGACTGTACACAGGAACTGGAGGGGGAGAGAAAGATAATAATTAAAGGAAGGAAAAGGGAAGATAGCAGTAGGAGAAAGAAAAGAAAAGATAGAGAGCAGAAACAAGAGAAGGAGAGCAAGAAAAAAAGGAAAAGATGAAAAGAAATGAAAAATCATCTGTATTGATCTTGTGACAGATGCAGACATCTTGGCAAGCCACCAACAAGTCTTTCTTCCAACGCAGCAGGTGTCAGCAATGAAGTAACAGGCATTCTTAATTTAATTACCAAAGCAACTAATGAACAGAGTTTACGGCAGCATGTTAGAGTCTGTATGCAGGAAGTGTACAAAATAACCAATATGAATATAAATTGATGTCGTTAATGTGCTGAATTATTGTAATAAGACCCAAGAGTGCGCTGTTAACGTCCATTATGGGAACGACAGTGAGCACCGTCGGTAGAAGAAAGAAAACATAGCAAGGTAATGTGATCGTCGTGGCAATTATATTTCCTGGTTTCAAGGGGATTACCAGCTCTTTTGAAGCATAATTACTTCCACTGCTTAAATCGCTAATAACAATCATATATTTAAATCTTTCATCAGCTTTTATGGAAATTAACTGCTAAAAAACCTTTCTCTATCAGCAATTCTTATCATTAATCATACCCTAAATGTACATGTCAGCTTGGTCCACAGGTGATATATTTATTTAAATATTTTTGAAATCAAATAGTATTGAAGCAAATTAAGAATTTGTATTTATTTCTTTAGAGGGGATGCAGCGCAAATGCACAGAGGACGTCAAATCAGTAATAAGAGAATTGGAATCTGCCATAACATATATCTCTGAGCTCCATCAAATGTCAGGGTTTGCATTTCATCAGGAATGAATCCCAGCAATTTCTGTCAGGGCAAGAGCTAAACTTCCAAATCACTTTTGTGAGATAAGTCCTGCTATTTGAATTGGCAGTAATGCTAAACTTCTCCATGAATAATGCAGTATATTAACATTTAGGCTTTCTGAGAAAATCACCCTGAGGCTCCATTCAAGCGTGTCTGAAGAGGTTTATTTGAACGGCGTCCTTTGGTCTCTTTTGTTTGTTTAACCAGTGGAGAAAGATGCCATTCAAACTCAAGTGGCTCTGAGTTACAGAACTGACACATCTGAAAGTGCAAGTCACTGTCTTCTTAGAGAGCTGGGGTGATGTTTATCAGAATACAAAAAAAACACAGGTTTGTGAGTTAAAAAGATAGCTGCTGGCAACTGACAGCAAGCTTTAAGAACCATGCTTTAAATACAAAGAAAAACAAAGTGAGAACAAACAGTCGGGTGTGATTTCTTCATGTGTCCTTAACTAATATAAACACCAGACAAGGAGGATTACAGCTCAAAGGCCTCAAGCCGTCCATCCTGTTTTGGCTTAAATTGGAACGACTGAACTCAGATCTAATTTGACCTTCTGTCAAACTCTCGAGGAGAGCAGTTGAAAACCCAAAATGTAAATATAAACATTCCTATCTTTCAACCTTCATGGTCTCTGGAAAAAGGACAGACACTTAATTTGAAAAATATTACAGCCGCTACATCCTAAAGTTAAAGAAAGCTGGACTTTACATCCAAGACTTTGAGGTTAAAAGAAGCTCAGTATAAATTCCATAGAAGACAGCCAGAGGACGAGAGAAAAAGAGCAGCAACTTGGCAGAAATACAGCCAGGCGATGAATTTCACACACAAAATAAAAGACACTCAAAGTTACACACTACAAGAAAGAAAGACTAATAAATGCATAAGCATGTCATAACAAGTGTGCACACAAACACAGGACTGCTGCAGGCACTAACATGCTCTCCGAAGCATGATGCACATGAATTACAGAACATATTGCTTGGCTAGAAGTGAGGAGTCCCACTGTAAGAGAAGTACAGTCGGCTGTGTGAGAGATACAGCTTAATTAATTGGCTTTCATGCTGAGTGAGCACATATTTGCAGTACCCTCCCTACAACACTCGCTGCTCTTTAAACACACATAAACACGTACACACACACATTTGTGATGCAGCAAAACTGAAAAATTAAAGATGTCTGGAGAGAGGAAGGAAGCAAGAGACCAAGTGAAGAGGCAGAGGAAGAAGAAGTAGTAAGTAAGATAGAGAGAGGATTTTAACAATAAGGAGCATTAAAAAAAAAACAGACAAACATATGATGAAGAGATGAAAATAGTGACCGGCACAGAGAGACATACAGGGTGAATAGAAGGAAAAAGGCAGCGATTTCTTGATAGATCATTTAAAGCTGCTATAGAAAAGGAGGTTTTTCTACAGGATAAGGCAAGGTGATTAACAATTGGTAGCTACATTGTGGAATGTGCCAATTTTGAGGCGAAAAATATATCATATTCATTCACAAAACTGCAAGTAGTGAACTGTAGTGATACAAATGAGTAAGACAAAGAGGTTAAAGCCACAGTGCTACAGAAAAAAACACACTACCCCCCACCAGTATCTACCTGTTGTTCCGTTTGATTGACCCCGAGCAGAAACACCAGCTCTGACAAAAACATGGCCGCTGCTGTGTTAGAATGGATGCTCCTGGTGTTGGACTTGAGGCCTCGGAGGCAGGAGAGCACCAGGACGGTAAAGAGGAGGGCCAGCATGGAGACGCACAGAGAGGAATAAGTGACCATGGCCAGCGTCTCCAGATCCCCCTCTAGCTGCTGCTCACAGAGAGATGAAAGGGGGGAGAGAGAGGGTTAGTGAATTTGTTTCATTATTTGGAGGGGAAGATGGAAAGGAAGGGCAGAAAATGTGAGGAAAAAGGTGGAAATAATGATGACAAATAAGTGTTACATTCATGTAAACTACACCTTATTTGTAGAAATAAACACATTTAAATTCATCTCAAGGCATGAGGTTTCTGATTCCCCACACTTCTAGTCTCAAACATCCACATCTGATGCATCATCACTTAGTATGCTGGGATGTGATGGCCAGGGGGTTTGCATTAAACCGTGAACATCTTCTACAGCTGTAACAAGCTTCCTTTAGCCCTCAGAGTGTCATGCCAAATTAATTATGTGGGATTTCAAACCTTTACATCGACTAAATCCAGCAATGTTCAGCTCAGATGTTAAAAAGAAAAGAAAAAAGAAACACTTGCAGAAAAACGTATGTGTGTCTACACAGTGGGATCAGGAAAAGGAGATGTACAATTAATCCAATATAGACCTCAAAATGATGAGTGGCATATGAATTTTTGTTAAATGTAGATAATACTATATACTGTATGATCGTCTCCACCAATCACTAACCTCTCTGTGTGAGCTGTCCATCAGCACGCCGAAAGTTCCCAGTCTCTGACACTGACAGCGGACATGAGAGGTGTTCCTGTAGACCACCATGCAGTCCCTGACCGTCCAACAACCTCCGATCTCATACCTGCAGAGAGACAGAGAGTGGGTCGGTTACGAACCTTTTAAAAGATACAGACAAAAAGACATGGAAAGACTCAATGTAATCTACGTGCAACACGTCTACTTTGTAGCGTCCATGTTGACTTAAAGTTCATGAATACATCAAAGTTTGAAGAACGACTTTCCAACAATGCAACATTTGACCATACAAGGAACATTAGAACGCAACAAAAAAAAAAAAAACAAGGGTCAAGGGCTGGACAATATTTTGACAAAAAATCCATCAAATCTTTAATACTAATGCTCTATTTTTGAAAGAGCTATGGTTTTTATCAGTAACTTCTTTACACAGTGACACCTTATCCTGATGTTGGGGCTGGCAAAAGCTTTGCTGTTGTCCAGTCCAAACAAGCGAGTGGCACTGAGCAGAGAGTGTGAGAGGGGGAAAACAGTGACATGGCTTTAGAGGAGAAATGGGTTGCTTATCACAACGTCAAACTATATTGATACCAAGAGTATTGTCTCATCTCATCTTGTTTGAAAATATACCAAATTAAAGCCTATACTCACTGATTGCTGTGGTTCCACTGCACACACAGTGGCTTGCTGCGATTGGCCGTTTCCAGTAGCTTGAACTCGAGCAGGATGGGCTGGTCCAAGTGTCCGCCCACAAACGTCTGGTTGTTGAAGACAGAAACACTGACCACCGGGGAGTTCATTACCGGGTGTCTGGGAAGCCTGAGGGAGGGAGAGAGATCGCAGAGTTACCGTACCGTAAGACAGAGGAAAAAGTTTAATGTGCTGGTTAGGACGCTTAAAAAATGGCAAAGACAAGGAGAGCAGAGAGGAGCAAGATTTGTAAACTCAATGGGGCTTAAATGACTGTTTATTAACACCTACTGAAAACTGGACAGTTTGTTACTTTGTAATTAAGCCCGTAGGTTAGGTGAGAAAGGGACAGTGATGGGAGGAGAGGCATGAGAGAAGAAGTGATAGCATGAGTGAAAGGACAGAAAGGTACAGATGTTAAGATATAATCCATTAGCCAATCAGTCAATTTACGGAAAAAAATACTACTTTTGATAATAAATCAATCAGTCGTTTAAGGTATTTATCAAGCAAAATGCTCAAGCTTTATAATTAGAAATTTTCAAATTGTGTCAGTTTAGTTATTAATCCACCTAAATAGAATTTATTTTGGGGTTATCAGAAAGAATGAGCAATTTGGAGATGTCCCTTTAGACATTAACCCTGTTTGCTTCACCACATTGTATTGACTAAATAAAAATTGCCAGTTGACGGTTAAATTTAAACAAAAGGATATTCAGTCCAAATATGTTTCTAATAATGTTAAAGTTCTGTCATATAAAAGAAATAAATCAAGTAATCCAGCATGTTTCCTTCCTTAGAGGATTCAGACAGCTACTGTAATGAGATTTTTATTCTTCTGAGTGAGATTGATTCCTACCTCACTCCCCGTCTGTCCGTGTGGTACTTTGGAGGCAGGGCGCCGCCCAGACTGCGATAGATCAGCAAGATGACGATGGTGATTGGAGGCTCTGGCAGGGAAACGGTGCGTCTGGCTGCCGTGTATTCTCCTGTCTGATTGGCCGATATACTGATGGAGGCCGGATCAGTGTTCTGAGGAGACGTGGCTAAAACAGAGAAGTCTGTGTTAGCATCTTTGTCTCTGTTTACACTTGTGAACCTTTCATTCTGTTTGTGCGTCTGTTCTTACGCTCTTTCTCTGCCCGCTCTTTCTCTGTGCGCTCCTTCTCCTTCCAGCTGTGTTGTTGCTGTCGCTGTGGCACCAGGGCAGCGGGGGGCAGTATCACGTGCGTGTTGGGATCCCACAGAGCCTGGCCCCGGAACAGGGTGGTGTGGTAACGTGGGAAACGCCGCCGCACATGGGTCTGGTTCTCCACACGGTCCAGGTTCATGACTGTCAAATAAACAGGCAGAAAGATTATACACAGTGTTTGTAATGGGTTGAGTTTTTGGGCTATATTATCAGATAAATAGCTATCTATTAAAGTGCAGGACAGTTCAATTGAGCACTTTGAATCAAAGATAATCAGCAGTTATCGAAATAGCATCTTACAAAAGATATTTCGCTGTACACCACACAATCTAGAGCAGAATTTTTGCCATGTCTGTCCTCATGGCGCACAAACTACAGTGCTGCCTAGATGCTACTACAGATTAACATAATGATTCACTCCTTGTGTTTATGGTGACATTACTAATGTATCCAAACAAAAGTAGTTATGATTAACTGCTGGTACTGTACAATACAATACAATACAATTTAGGGGAAAACAGAATTGCATGTGTCGTTAAACACATTTATACTATGTGAAGAGCAAACATAAAATCCATAAACACACACACACATGAGCAAAGGAACTGTCGTATTATGGGAAATGAGGTGGCGAACAGAAAGTGCATAGTCAATGTGGAGTGTTCAATAATGAGTAAACACTTGACCAAGCAAACAGAAGTGGAGCAGCACTCAATACTGAGAGAGATCACTCAATATAACAGACGTGTTGAACGTGTGTGTGTGTGTGTGTGTGTGTGTGTGTGTGTGTGTGTGTGTGTGTGTGTGTGTGTGTGTGTGTGTGTGCCTGTTTTTGTGTGAACAGAGTGTCTGTTTTTCTGGTTTTAAAAGTCTGTAATGAAAGTTTGATGGAGAAACAAATGGCTTATTAGTGATTATAATTGGCATTTAATTGACTGAAAACAACTGGATAAAACAAAGAAGTAACTCGTACTGTTTATTGAAAGCTAACAGATGGGTGTGTGACGCATTCATCCATATTTTTCTGATGTTATTTATGATATAGCATTTGGCAGGGAGCATTATATGTCCGTGTTAGTGTGTGTAGGAGTGTGAAATGTAGTGTGGGCTGTATTTTTTTTTTACTCCTTCTGCTTTCACTGCTGATGCTGCTGCTAATTCTGCACTCTCCGTCTGGAGATGTGCATCAGGCTGTCACTTTAAGATTATCTGACAGCGCCTGTCATTGAAACAGTGAAGTAACCGAGAAATGAGAGAAACAGAAATAAAAGCAGACAATTCATTTTGGTAAGGTGAGTGTATTTTATATGTTCAGGTCTGGGATTAACCGTGTTAGCGAACTATACTTAAAGAAGCTGATGAAACAAGATTGACTAGTTTGTAACTTTGATGTGTTTTATTAGTTCTGGTTGTATGGCTCTTCCCGTGGATCCAATATGTGTGTGTAGCCAGGAGCATTAACGTAGCGTGAAATTCATTGTCTGGCTTCATCCCTGCCTAAGCTGCTGCTGTTGCTCTTTCAACACCTCACATTGTTGAATATTGCAAGGATTATTTAACAGTGTTTCAACGCATCTGAAGAGTGAGAGAAGAGGAAAACATACAAGTGACAAGATGCCAGAAACTAAATAACACAGGACACATGGCCATACCTGCCGATTTATAGTACATACAGTATACGTGTTAAGTATAGTGTGTGTGTGTGTGTGTGTGTGTGTGTGTGTGTGTGTGTGTGTGTGTGTGTATGTGTGTGTGTGTGTGTGTGTGTGTGTGTGTGTGTGTGTGTGTGTGTGTTATACAATTCTCTTTAAATTTAATGTATATGCTTGAATAAGAATGTATAACATTTTTCACAAGTTAAATGAGGTGTACAGTAATACATGTATCCAGCTTATCAGTTTGTTTGTTTGTGTGTGTGTGTGTGTGTGTGTGTGTGTGTGTGTGTGTGTGTGTGTGTGTGTGTGTGTGTGTGTGTGTGTGTGTGTGTGTGTGTGTGTGTGTGTGTGTGTGTGTGTGTGTGTGTGTGTATGTGTGTGTGTGTGTGTGTGTGTGTGTGTGTGTGTGTGTGTGTGTGTGTGTGTGTGGTGCTCGTGTGTGTGTGTTTGTGTCTATTACTGTGTGTGATCGCGTGTGTTCAGCATCTGTAAATCTAAATGATGCATGCTGTCCAGCGTTACAGAGCTTCAGGGATGGTGTGAATGTGCTGGAAGATTGAGCATCTGTGTGTGTGTGTGTGTGTGTGTGTGTGTGTGTGTGTGTGTGTGTGTGTGTGTGTGTGTGTGTGTGTGTGTGTGTGTGTGTTTGTGAGAGAGTGGGAGCGTGAAATTCATCTCTCTGTACTGCTGCCAGCGCTCTGCTTGTGCCATCATAATTTGCATTAGCGCTGTTCATCTCCCGCTTTACAATGAGTCATTCTCGCTGATTTCACAGTAGTGATTTACAGTATTCTAAGAAAAGCGCTGCAAATCGTCTGTAAAGATTAAGATTTTATTACTTTCTTAGCCTCTTTTACTGGGACTGCTTAGAGATTATCTTTTGTAATATGCTTTGAGGCTCTGATTGTGTGAGGAATCATTCAGAACTCACCAATGTTTGGAGCAACCAGCGCCACAGGGTTGAGGTAGGTGAGCTTCATGTTCTGGGCCAGATTCTGGGTGTACTGCTCCAGCAGTTCCGTCAGCTCGGCCGGGCCACCGCCTGGGATGTGGTTCTGACTCTGAGCGAGGGCCCGCCAAAGCCCTGTTGTACCAGGACCCAACAGCACACTGCAGCCTCGCACAAGGTTCTGCAAGCAGCAGAAAGAGGATTTTTTTAGTGTAAGGAGAAAGGAAATACACAAGAGTCGGTAGTGGAGACATGCTTCTGCAGGTAAAGAGAGATCAATAATATATAAGATACAAAAAGTAACACATATCAAGATCTTGGATCCGAAAGGGAAAATGGAGATAGAAAATATGAAGAAAGGGGATTATTACCCAGCTAATACTACCCAAAGGATGCAGATAATAAAGCTGATTAGAGGGATTAATGACAGAATGTGAGTTTGTAATCGTTTCTGGCAGAGGACCCATAAAGCTGACGTAAGGTTTGTTATCAAGCAAGGACCATGGTCCGAAAATATGCACAGAGCCAAAAAACAACATCCAAACACAACCTGACCCCAATTATAGCTCCGTTTTACCACAGTGATGGTATGACTAAGGCGCAGCACCCCCATTTCAATTCCTTTTCATTTGACATTTGTGACTGAATGTAAACTGGTTATATATAGTCCAGACTGCACAGCTTTTCAAAATGTTCTGAACAAACAAAAGAGTCATCTCAGAGATCAAGGGAGAGAGAGAAAGAGACGAAAATGCTTAATATGATTCTTCGCAGTCTGACCAGCACCAGACCCAATAAAGCACTGCAGTCTCACATGATGCTCCGGGGAGAAATGCACAAGAAAACCTTCACACAAACAATGAACACATACAGAGTGCATTATAGGAAGACCACAGTGGATTGTAGAAAGAGAGTCAAGAACAAGGATTGTGGATAAGGTAGTGGAGATGAGGAGAAGAAAAACAGAAGCTATTAAAAGAAGGTTAACCTTGGATCAGAGGTGGAAGAAAAAGAGAGAAATGTGGCCTAGAAAAACGAACACATAGATAGTTGTGATTGGAAGGAAATTGTGAGCGGGGAGAGTGATTGTTGAAGGTATTTATGTATTTACAGAATTACAATCAGAAAGTTTGTGGAGACATTCCTGAAAAAGATCTTGCGCAACATGATTTGACAGGAAATAGGAACCATGACATTTTCAGGCCAGTTTCCATTCATAATCATGTGGTCAGGTTGAGCTTGACCTTAAATGATATTACTCAGATTGAAAATAAGACAATATTTCGTCAATAAAATTGAAATTAAGCTCTTAAGCTCCACACTCAATCAGTTTGTACAATTTTCTAAAGCTCGGGTGGCCTGTTTTTATCTACTGAAATAGAATGAGGGTGAAAACAATGAAGGCTACAAAAGGACAGAGCTGCAGCTGGTGACAGGATTACAGGCTGAGGAGGCGCAGGGCACAAAGGCAGACTGAGAGGCAGCATGGATGACCGGTTGGAACAAAACGCAAAACTATTTGGAACAGACAATTTTTCAATTCATTAACCATCTCTTTTCACCTTTCATTTTTGTAGATTTCCACAATGAGAAACAGTACATAACCAACCTGTTGGGCGGTACATTGTTGTCAAAATGACTGTCAGATGTTTTGATGCATATTTCATACACACATGATATGTGGTTTTCTCTGCCTCATTATAAAACAAATTTGGCACATTTCTGCCGTGTTCTTGATGAGAAGTGAGCCCTATTTGGAGGTGCGGTACTCTCTGGATAGATCTGATCACAGCTTGAACATCAAAGATTTCTTTCTCAGCTCATTGCTACGTTCCCCATGTGAAGACTCCTCTCTCCTCCCTCCCTTTGTTTCTCCTGCAGCCACGGGGCTCCGCTACCACCGCTGGGTTACTATAGTAACTGTGTTCTACATTACCTGTTCGTCTGGCCTAAAGGCTGCAGCTTAAAGTGACGTGTAAAGTATTACCAGATATAAGATATATACTTTTTATGGGAGGTGAATATATGGGCTGTCTGCCGCTTCACTTCAGAGGTGCCAGGGTAAACCAGAGCCGCCTCATTACCTCCAGAAGAGCCTGAGGTTAAGGTTACAATGAGGCAAGTTCAGGTTTGTTTTCTAGGAGCTGCAAACTGAATATATAAATCATGACTGTACGAGTGTGGCAACAAAAGGCTGCTTATATCGCTGTAAAGAAGCACTCCAAATGTTAAAGCCTAATGACCATATTTCTGATTTACTTTCAGGGGAAGCAGTAAAGTCAGATGTCAGGCAGGAAAAGGTTTTCATTTCACTCACTATATCATGACGTTAAGGCTGCTGCTGCTTTGTTGCTATAGCAACTGTATTTGTTAGCCAATATATTGATCACAAGAAGCAATACACTGTATCAGGCGTGAGGCTTTAATGCTCTCGAGTTCCCCAACAAAGCATTCATGTTCATTTAACGTTGGTTATGAATGAGTTTTTATAAATTATTAGTCATCATTTAACTTTATTTAAAGTCAGCCTCAGACGGATACTGTTTGTAATAGGGAGGAAAGAAACACCAATGGCCTTTCTATTTTAACCACAGTGTGATAACGGCAGCCACAGTGTGCAACAAGTGTGCATTAAATCAGATAAATGTGAGTGCTTTCTATTTCTTTGTTCACCACAGAGGAAAGATGCACCACTCTTCCTTTAACCCACTGAATTTACAGCAAAGCAGATATATGTGAAGACCATACTTCATGCCATAAACTACAAGGAGTTTTTATTGCTTATATAGAATCACAAAATAAACAGAGTGAGGGACACTGGATCTTTAAATGCTGGAAATATTTTAAAATGCCCTCCAGTACAGGGAGTGTTGAAATAAAAATGCAAGTGTACGTAAATTAAATTGAAGTAATTTTAACAAAGCTTAATTATTTCAACAAACATGTTTTAATTGAATTACAAAACCACAGAGATGATACGATGACACTGCCACACCTACAGTACTCAGTTTCTATAGCAACCTGCTCGTAGCACCAACAATGACAGTATGAATAATTTCAGCTCTGTGTTATAGTTGTCATCAGGTGGAGAAATCTTCCCTATTTGAATTAATTATTAAATGCTCCCCTGGCTCAAGTGTAGAAGAATGTGAGAGCCGAAAAAATACCTTTAAACTGCCCTCTATGGCCTCTGCTGAATATGAATGAATCACCTCCCGCTGCATAAACGTGCTGCAACTTACTCTTCAGCTAAAGATGAATAAACGATGATGTCAGGTAGTGTGAGATAACCATTCAACAGTAAACTTCTCACAGAAATACAGCACGATCTCAGCCCTAAGAGACTGTATACTGTATAAAAACTATGGAAAGACTTTAACAAGATCAGAGGCAGATCAAGCCACCATGTTGAAGGCTCTGTGTGTTGTCAGCTGCACGAAACTAAAGCATTTCTGGAATAATATCAATGCAACTATAAAAAACATCATGAGATATGCTGTTCCAGACACGTGTGCTATGCTGTACCTTAGGAACATAGAAGCCCTTTATATCTGGTAAAAAAAATCTGCTTATACTTTAGACAGCGGTAAAAAACTATAACAACAAAGTGTAATACAGCTGATCCTCCAGGGAAATAAACATGATTCTACTCAATTGAAAAGCTGACATACAAACCAAAAAATAAAGGCGATATGTACCACAAGACACAAGTGACTGAACGCTTACTTTTATCATGATATAACTGAGAATGTCTTGCTGTTTAGTGATATATTGCATAGCTTGATGCTCATGATGTTACGTCTAGAGCTGGAAACACAATAAAAGGTAATACTTTTACCACGACTTCTAATAGTTATACTATTACTGTTATTACAGCTGTAGATGTGTGCTGCAGGAAAGTGTAACAATGTGTGTTTGAATGACAGAAAGGAAAGTTGGACTAATAACATTTCCACCACGATTTGAAATTAAAATTCTCTTCATAAATGGAAATGTTTACTCTATTGTCAGCATGTCAATTTTACTCCACTGTTTCTATAGTGATGTGCAATTTGTCAACGACTGACACACGAGCCAGTAAATGTGATGCATGGACATCTCACTTGTTGTCAGACAAAGTTGATGTGTGCGCTAAATATTTATATCAGAATGATACAGAGATCTCTGTTGGCACCTTCATGTCAAGACGCCGACATGCTAAAATGATCCTCAGCTGAAGCGGCCGTATCAGGTGAAATGAGACGCTGTCAGTTAATTTGGGAAAATGACATGTTGCAGTATTTCATCAACTACTGTCACTGTATTGCCATAGCAACATCACCTCCCATTTCAGAAAAAAGAGACACCACGCTGCACAACTCGTCAAAGCCTCTGTACACGATATCATATCTGCAGTTTTAAATAACAGCATGTCTTCTGGCAGACTCTGCCGTTGCTGGTAGCAGATATATAGAGTGGAAATCTGGTATAGTCCTTGAAAAATTACTTAAATATTCTATAAATCATTACACTATACATTTCTGATGGTGGTTGTCTTTGTTAACAATGCCAGGTAGGTTAAGGTAGGATTGAGGTTAGGATTTCTATGCATTGAAATCAACTTCACAGAGTATAGGATTCACATTCACTATCTTGCCGGTCATATTTCATAACTTGGACATCTGATGCCCTTTAAAGATACTTCAAATGTACCTCTCATCAATATTTGTGGCCTAAATATGAACATTTTTAATTATCAACACATCAATATAACTTCAAATGTGACCTTTTAACAGAGTTTGCCATTGTTTAAAATCGCTATTCAATGACACTCGACCTCCTGAAAATGCTGCTGTTTTCTCATCTCACAAAAGTATATATTGGATTTGAACAGCCAATCATAAAATGCCAATAAACAACCCTTGTTAATGGCAATATTCTCCATATATTCCACGGTACACTACAGGAAGAATTCAGCTTCACAACTGCCCTCACTCCTCACCCCTCTACAGAGATGTATGAACAAATGTCAGAGTGACTCACGCAGTGAGAACTGAAACGCAGTGAAATGGATAATTTAATCATGTTCTTTTTCTTACCTCATTAAAATGTGCGTCCTGAGTAGCGGTGAGTCCGAAGCCGCTCTGTTGGGTCTCAAAGGTCAGGAGGCGGGACAGCAGCCGTTCGGCGATCTGCAAGTCGTTGCCGTAGAGTCGGGTGGTTGCCTCGGTGACGTCACGGAGCTGGTGAGCGAGTTTCTTCTCCATGATGGTGTTCAGCTCCGTCTCATTTCGCTCCAGAGAGTCGAGCTGAACATGCACACACCAACAAAACAGTAAATACATCCACTCTTTACGAATGAATGGAAACTAAAATGACAATATAAATATGAACAGCAACAGTACAGATTGTCAACAAGGAAGTATTGCATTGTAGTTTATTTAAGTAGCATACACATATAAAATATCTCAAGTAATAAAGTAATAACGTTTTTCACTCATAAAACATGTGTTTGATTAAATAAGTGTAATTACTCTACATACAGCAGTATTGAGCTCCACAAATGGAGGAGAGGTGCAGTTGTAAAGGTCCGGCTCCATCCATCCTCTCTCCGCATCACAGTGTCTGATAGCCGCACCTGCAAGGAGATAAAACACAAAGACCTTAAGAAGGACGGGAATTTGTATACGCATTTAAATTCAAAACGTACATAAGGTTGCATGTGTGCATATCAAAGTGTTTGAATGTATTCATGTTGGTGTGTACTGACCGACAGAGCCTTTGGGGCAGGGCACGGCTGCAGGCAGGTTGAATTTGGTCCGAGGCCACCAGATCCCCTGAGTGATGGTCTTTGGACAACCATCGTAAATGACTGCAGAGAGAAAGAGGAAGAAAATGATTTTAAATCATCCTTATCACTTCAATGAACTTTTAATAACATAACACAAACCCATTAAAGATGTGGTAATGTTTTTCGTTTGACTTGCAGGGAAGAAAATAATAATAATGTAAAATACAATACCAGCTTTAAATTAATCACAGTAATTACAAGATGGAATGTGGGAAGTGCAAAAGCTGCACAGACAAAAGACCAGAAATAAAAATGATCTGGAACTTGGTAAAAAGAAGATGGATATGATCAGTTTTTGTATGACTTCAGGCTTGGACGCAAGTTTGCCAACACAACCATAATGAAAGACAGAATAAAAGAAGAAATTGGAATCCTATTATACACTGTAATGATTGTATAAGATGGAAGCTGCCTCGTTATTTTCATTCAATTCTGTTTAACTATGGATTATTTACTCTGTGTGAAGACTGGTTTTAAATCCTTCTTGAAAATCATACATAGTCTCAAAAAATATAGAGTTTTTTGGACCTACTTAACAACGGAATATTCTACTAAAGACACAAGGAAGTATCACATTTGTTTTTATATTTTTGGGGAACAATACTGACAATGCTTAAATATTCAAGCCGGCTTTGCAAACTATTGTTAAAGATTAGATTTCGTGATTCAAATCATTGGGTTATTTTTGATGAACCACATAGTAAGATAGTGACAGATAATTATCAAAGTAATAAAAGAGTAAAAGTAGTTTCACAGTAAAAACTACTTTACTACTCAGTAAAGAACAATTTCACAGTTCTTATTCCCCAATTGACAGATGTGTCTCAGATGTGATGCTGAGTAGATAATAAATAGATAGATATATTATTTAGCCCCTGTTGGGTGAAACTGAGTAATTTCAACTGCCTGAAACAGAACATATAAACCTCCTCACCATCACAGCCTGAGTTGGTGACCTCAGCGAAGGGGCTGTCACATGCGTTGCACTGGCGACCAATCACGCCGGGCCTGCACTGGCACTGGCCTGTCTCTGGGTCACACGACCTCGAGAAGGAACCCACCGGGTAGCAGTCACATGGAAGGCAGGTGTCAGAGCCTCGCACTCTGTAGTGAAACTCCTGAATACAAACGCACACACACACACACACACACACACACAGGGAATGCATAATTAGGCACAGTGCTCTAACTCAATCAGACAAATGTAAATGTCACGGTGCCAAGAATAGTGGCGGTGATTACATCAGCACAGCATTTACAATAACACAGTGGATAGGGCTGACAGAGACATGACTACAGGAGCAACAGTTCATGCGTGATGTGAAAGGAGCCAGAGATAAAGGAAAGATGTTAATTGTTTAGTTTGCTAAACACTGCACATTGGAAATAGAACAATGATGTGTTTGGCTCATTGTAACTTCACTTGGATGTTTGACTGCTAATGTGCAATGCTTCTCCATTCATCTACTGACGGCCAAAAAGTTTGTCTGTTTTAACTTGAATCTTGAGGGAAAGGAAGAAATACTGAATGTCTATTAAATAATTTCCAAGTAATTACAATTAATTGAATCCCCATAAAAGGCTCAAATTATCATTCTAAGCATTTCAGGGTATTCTCAAATGTCTTCAAACATGAAGTGGATCTTTTAGGAAAATTGTAATTAACAAACAATCAGGCTGTAGCAGCTTTGTGTGTCATTGTAAAGAGTAAAATACCCAAACATAATAATGATATTTGAAAACACGTAAATAATAAAACTGTAAAGGGGCAACAGTGTTAATTGCAAATGTGTGTTCAGCACAGTTAAAAGTATTACAATGTGCTGATTATATTGAAGATTAAGTATTTTTCTTTAACTAAAGTTCAATACACAATAATTAAAATAATTTCAATGCTTAAATAAAAGCTATTGTGAATGCCAAAAGCTGTAAAAAAGCCATTATTTAAAATAAAACTAAGAACAAGGAGCAAAGGGCACAGGGCAACATCTGGTTAAGTACGTTGTTCAAGGGCAATATCAGAGATTAAAGATTAGGGTCAAAAGATCAGATTAGGGAACAGATAAAACAGGGTTAAAAATACTGGCTACACACAAACATATCAATACACACACACTACCACATTTACACAAAGCGGAAATATAGATATGTAGGGATGATCACTGTATCATGGTTGAATTATCCTATATGTCTGGCTTAGCCTGTCGGACCGTCACACTGTGAGATGATTACTCTGTGTCTGGGATAAACCAAAGTGAGAGTTACACCACTAAAGTCCTTCTAATCCTGACAGTATTAGTATCAATGCGATGATGTGAAACGTCATAGCAGCAGGTCTGTAAACACTCAATAGAGCTTTGAACAGCTATTGTGTAACAGTTGTTTCATATGAGGAATATATCTAGGAAATACCAGTAAATAAAAATAGTTAAATATCTACATTTAATTGAAAAAATACGTTCATTTAAACAGCAAAATAACGGTTCTATTCACAGACGTCTGGTTACCTTGCAGTGACAGAGTCCACTGGTCTTGTTGCAGTCAGGGTCGAAGCCTTTGTTGGTGTCACAGTGACACGGCCCGCAGGTGGGCGATCCCCACCACCCCCTGGGACACTGGTGATCGATCCTGCACACACACGCATAAGATCAAGAATCAGTATGGAAAAAGAGAGCAAAGGGGCAGCAGAGCATGTCAAAAAGGTTGATTTGCTTATCAAAGGAACCATGTTTCCCTCTGGTTTCTAACCAATAAACTTACTGATTCAAGGTTTCAAGGTTTCAAGGTTTCAAGGTTTCAGATGAAGTTGAAACAAAGAAATGAAAGAGAAACACAGTCAGGGAGAAAAAGGAGAGGCGGGGGAAGCAAAGAGAGGGATCAAACTGAGAGGTGCACGGAGAAACTAGAGAGGAAAAAACTATTCAGCATTCAGTTATAGAGTGTTACAATCCAAAATATAGAGAATGACATTTAAGCAAAAGTACCTGTATATATTCATTCATTTGTTTAAACTTCAAACACACCTCAGACTATATTTCACTCTTGTTTATCATTCACGTCACTTAGATTTTTATTTTCTTTGCTCACTTCCTTTAATGTGTTCTCCCTCTGTTCTCTGGCTGTGTAATGGATCACTGAGGAGATAAATGCTCTTCACAGTCTATGCAGATTCTTCTGTGTGAGTCTTTATTGTCCCTTACGGGGAGTTTAGAAGAGCTAATCCAGATATCCGTGATCTTAATAGGATATAAGAATTGAATATTTCTCCTCCTGAGACTTTTTGATTCATCTCCAGACAAAATCTCTTTATCAAATAAAGCGTCCCTCCCTGCTGTTTACTTTTCGGCTGCTTTAAGGGCTCGTAATGCTAAACAAACACATCCAGAGCCAAGCACTTCTATTCTGTCTAATCATAACTGGGAAAGAAGCTGTGCTGACTTTGCTTTGATAAATATGCATTTCCTACAAACTGTCAGTTAAGATTATGTGTGCTCATTATATACACGGCAGGGCTGTAAATCCACTTTTATTGTTATGTTAAGTGTCTTGAAAGTTAAGCAAAAAGTGATATCTTCAAGAGGCCCTATTTTGATTGACTAGAAGTGAAAAAAAAAAAAATTGGGAATGTTGAAAAGAGCGAGTTCAGAAATGTAAATGATGAATACATTATAACATTATCATCGTCTGTTGATGGACTAATTGATAAATGTGATTCAATTGAGTTAGTAAGAAGTTGATTAATGAACCAGTCTTTTAAATTTAGTTTCTTCATTTGAGAAGACAGAGGGCAAATTCAGCAGCTAGGAAAAAGAGAGGGGAGGCACATTAAGGGAAATTAAAAGAGAGCAGACATGTATTTCATCAGCAGCCGACAATGTGTGTCTTTGGGAAAAACACACACCAACTGGATCAAAGAGGAGACACGCACAGAACAGATCATGAGATAAACTTAAAGCTGTGAGGATTTCACGGGCAGGAAGGAAGGGAGTAAGGGGTGAGGTCAGGGTCACGCTCGCTTCACACACTGTCACACTGTGCGTTTAGTGTGTGTTGGTGTGTGCGTTGTAATGTTAAGTACACACTGATTCCACTGTGGATTACATGCAACGCTGGAGATATGGGACAACAAGGCAGGACCAAAGTACCGAGAGAGAAACACACACACACACACACACACACACACACACACACACACACACACACACACACACACACACACACACACACATACACACACACTCAACTGCACAATTGAACAGAGCTTAGCTGGGCTAAAAGCAGCATCAAATAATTTTAGACCCGGGTTGGCATTTGGAGTTCAAATGTCAAGTCAATTGAGTGTGTGTGTGTGTGTGTGTGTGTGTGTGTGTGTGTGTGTGTGTGTGTGTGTGTGTGTGTGTGTGTGTGTGTGTGTGTGTGTGTGTGTGTGTGTGTGTGTGTGTGTGTGTGTGTGTGAGAGAGTGTACCTATGTTGGCAGTACTGTCCATAGTGGTTGTCTCCACAGTCACAGCTGTATCCATGGGAGGAGCTGGGCTTCCTGTGGCACTTAGCCTCATTTTCGCAAGGATTGAGATGGCAGGCGTCCGTGCAGCCTCTCCCATAGTAACCTGGGGGAGAGAGAGGGATAGGAAGAGGGGGAGAGGATTAATACACACCCATTGACACACTACAAGTCATACAAAAACACAACCAAGCAAAAAGTGCATGCCCATTTCCTACTTAACATATTTATACGGTATAAAACTAGACCACGTTTGATTTTCTACAAGGATTTCATTTGCTGTTTGGGTTTAAGATCCTAAAAGATCTTACATTTAATAAAGGTTGTTTTTTCTTAGATAGAATAGGAATATTATAGAAATGTTTGGAGATTTTTTAAAGCAGCTTTACAGTTATTCAATGTGTGATAGCTTTACCTCTACTCTATCCTAATACCAGAAAAGTACATCTGTTTGATATTTAAGAACACTGGACTTACTGCATCAAATATTCTCATATAATAAAAAAATAAATAAAATCTCAAAATCATCGGACAAAGACAGTATGACAGAGGCACAGGAATTTAAAATAATGTCTGCAGGAAAAATCCCCTTACAATCATGAACAAAGAGCACTGCACAACAATTGAAATCTAAACATGCAGAACGCCGCTCAATTTTCTATTCACGTACCAGAAATAATAACCTGTCAGGTTACAAGTACACATCTCAAACATCAAACAGTGATTTCAAAAATGAAAATGCCACTCTCCCGACACTCTCCAGCTGTGCATTACAGCGCTGCCATTCACTGAAACACAAAGCATCACTGCCTCTCAAAGAAAATCATCACTATGATCTAGAAAAGGAATTCATAAAAAACATAGTCATTTCAAAAATGTAACCACAACCAAATGTTGAGCATTACAAATAAAAGCCCAACTGGTGAGAATAGTGTAGTGTAATACACGTAAATACGGCTGCAAAATACGTATAAGCTGCGATTCTGCAGATAAAGCAACTCTAATGAACTTCACTTCATTTTTGTACTGGAGCACTTGGCCTGTGAAAGAGAAAAAACGCTTCTACGTCAGAGAAGAAGTCGAGGTGACTGGATTAAGAGCAGCAGGCTTTGAGCAAATCATCACTGGAGGAGAAGGAATAAAACCAAGAGGGGGAGCTAAGCTTACCCGGCTATGACCTAAAAGGCTATTCCACCTCCTAGCCTGCCCCTGGCTAAGGCTAACCCAGCGACAGGACAGTGGTTCCCCTCTTGGCATCCTGCATAAAGTTCTTGCACTTGACGTGGGGGGCTGCAGGACAGAGTGCAGGACTCCGGTGAGATGAGACGAGGTGGAGTCAAAAGTCATTGTACATTATTTTCCAGTTTTTTGCTTTGGTTTTGCAGGTCCTCCCAGAAAATTCCCCATTGTTTAAACTTGTCCCTCCTGTTATCCCTCCTGTTTAACATTCAAAGCATGCTCTTCAGGAATGCACTTGTGTTTTATTATTTATTTTTCTTTTGTCATGTTTCTCCAGTGTAGCATAATGGATTGCCACAACTGCATTTTCGTTGTGCCACCCTTTGCTGCATAATGACAATAAATGATGCTTGTTAGTGTCCTTAGAAAAGGCAACTGAGGCAGTCAGATAAAGTATACTGTGGCCTTTAGCTGGTGCAGCCATTAGACTCAGTGGTAATCAATCCTCTGGACCAGTACTGTGTGGTAACACAGGCAAAAACATGTTTTAGTTACAGTTCATCAAATGTTTTATATTATGCTTCATGGAAATATTTGGGGTTTGGACTTTTGGTCAGACAAAAAAATATTTCAACATGTGATCTTGGCCAGAAAATGTTCTATTTCAAACTTTTTATAAACTAAAGTCGCCTAATAAATCAAATAACCAAACACAATTTAGAATGACATTTATCCTCAGCTGTAGTCTAGTATATTTAGTTTTTATCCTCATTCTAGCCTGTACATTTGTACAGTATTGTAAGAGTGAGGCCTGAGAAATGTTGTAGCAGCCAAAGAAAAAACTAATTTGAAAAATATGGCGTCATTGTAGAAAAAGTTTAAACGCCTCTCTCCATAATAGCAGAGGAATGTTCCTACGTGAAAGCGTAGACAGCTCACTTCAACGAGCCACTTCAACACAACAATGTACAACACATACAATTCCCACATTACACTTCAGTGTGCGCCTAAACAGCACAGTGAACGAAGCCGTCACACACTTCAATACAATCCCCAGACACTCCACACACACACACCAGCCTCTTATATGGTAATACAGGCGAGCACATAAAACACCTCTTTAATCTGGTGACTAAAGCCGAGAGCTTCACACATACTTTGGAGGGTATTTAGCACAAATAAAGAAGGCCTCTCACCCAGACCTGCTTTTAATTTGAAAAGAACATAATTGCTGTATTTAGTCTTTAATGTACCTGTAATCATAAATTAAAACATTATGCAACTAAGCCGTATAATAATAACAATAAGATGTTGGAATGGGAATAAAAGCATATTTCTAGAGCTATGATCAATGGTATTTACATGATTTTCTATCAATTATGTTTATTTAACTGTATTTGGTTGGATTTACTTTTATTAATGGGTTATTGTACCATTGTAGTTGTTGTAATTTGTAATTGTTATTTAATTCTTTTTCTATTTTCTTTAGTTACAGGAAAGCTAAATAACCAAAGGGTTTCGGGGTTTAGATTCCAACCTTGGAAACTTTGTCGTATGTCACCCTCCTACCTCTCTGTCATACAGTCGTCGTCACATTAAGGTGCAAATGTCAATACGGAAAATGACAAAAGAAGATATTCACACTGGTGCAGAGGAATGAGTAATATGATATCACTATGTTCTAAATTGCCAGAAAAGATGTGAAACAAATTCTCAGGGGACGTTTTCCCTTTGCTCATTTTGAGCAAACTACAGAATACAAGAGGCTCAGACCTTATCACTCACTGATTGATATTGAAGAGTCAGGTTCGTCCAAAATAAAATAAATACAAATTTCGATTTACGTAAAAGCATTTTTGGAACTGTCACTGCTCAATTGCTCCAAGACAAAATACTCACACCAAGATAAACAAGACAACAATGTCATTCATCTTGATTAGGTATTACATTTTGCCCACAGCGTCACACTGATCACGCTGAGTTTTTCTACCAAGAAAATCTCTGCCTCACATACGACCACCCCCCTTCCTCACCATCGACTTCTGCTTTCAGGATGCTTTTTCATTTACCAGTATTGAATAGAAGGATGTCTTTATAGATTGAAGTGTGACCGAAGTGTGTGAGCGGCTTGTTGAGGTCTGCATTCCTCCCCCCGGAGCTGACAAACATGTCTGCTTTAATGTGTTCGTCTATAGAAAACGCAGAAAGCGCTCTGCTTTCAAGAAGCCTGTGGCCTTGGCTGCAGCTTTGGACACACACAAGGTTTCCTATAACAGTATCCTTTAAATATCTCTCCCTATCTTTCACCATTCTTTGTGAAACTGCAAACCCAGACTTTCATCAGCATGTCACACACCATAACAACACACACTGCCCTTGCTTTTTTTCCTTCCTCCAACCCCTTTTTTCCTGTTTTATCTAAATTACTCTTTCTTTGTCTCGCTTTATAAAATTATAGTTATATAACTCCTAAAAAAAGATAATTACAGCTATTGCTCCGTTTCCAATTATCCGTTTCACGATTTGTGTTCACGTACAAGCAAACCCACTCACAGATATGATTATGGGATTACACTCACACACACATGCACAAACACAGCATTCTGTTCCTTATTTGTTCCCTCATGTTCCTCACTTTTGGTCTTCAATTCGGTCGCTTTGTCTCAAACACACACACACACTCACATCATCTTCTATCTGCCGTATATATCTTTACACTTTCACCATGGCAACTGACTGAGAGAGGCGTCGACAGCCTTGGCTGTTTTCAGACTCTTATAATGACACTGGCCTTGTCACAACAATATGAGAGGGACAGAGAGGGGGTGGGGGGGGCTTGAGCCACTAAAATGAAAAATATCTGTAAATCATGGGAGTGTCTGTACTTTTTTTGTCTTTCACATTCAGGGTCCAGGAGCTTTTTTCCAAAGGTATGCCTCTCCAGCTGTACAAAAATCTATCCTTTGTGACTCACAGCTTCATTTCTGTCTTTAGACACTTTGTACGCAACCTCAGCTTTGTTTCTCTACTTTACAACCACAATCAGAAAGACAAGAATCTGTTCACTGAAACATCCATCCAACCTCTGTGCATCTAGCCGTCTCTTCTCTGACAGTGGAAAGGATGTGAATGTATATGTCAAGTGGCCACTAGCAGTGGTGGCCCTCATACAGTAAACATGGACATCATTGGTTTATTTACTGCAATAACATGTTGATTTTGGTGTTTAAATGTCAGATATCAAACTGAAAGTGTATTTGGGCTGACTGTGAAACTTCCAACCATCCATGATAATTTGTTTAAAAAAAGTCAGAGACCTTTGGTGTCAAAAAACAATGAGATCAAGGATTCAAAGTTAAAAAAGAACCTTTGCCTGCGTAAAGTATTGATAGACGTAGGCAAAACTTCCTTCAAATGTAATATTTCTGAAAAACTCTCCGATGTACTATTCATATATCGGTACAGCAGTGCCACATACCTCTACATTTTGAGTTTTAATATCAAACCTGATCAATAAATGCCACTCCTAAGGGAGGAGTCATTTGTCATAGAGAGCAACTTCGCCCTGATTCAGCACCTTGAGGATACTGCAGGTTGTATAAAGGAGATCGAGCCTGAAACTCATAAATCTCTCCTTTTCATCCCAGAGGGTCCGAGCTCAATATACTGCAGCTGCACACCACGCCCAAACCCAACAACCTCATATAATAGACTTTCTGATAAACTCTATTTGAAGTAATATTTATGTGGCATGTGTTGTTTTCAATCACATATTTAATGCTGCGACATAAAAAAAGGAAACATTGATAAATTATTTATGACTACAGTAGGAGCAGTTCCTGTTTTCAAATCCTGACCATATGTTTTCTACATGTCATTCAGTTGGTTTTTAAACAGCTCTGGGAACTCAGGCAGACATAAATCAACCTGGCTGTGATTTATCAGATTAAATTCAAATTCTTCACTGTTGTACATTAGCCTGTAGCAACAAGCTGCAACTGCCAATGCAAATATATTTACACACACACACACACACACACACACACACAGGCGTACATACTGTATGCATACTGTGCTTTGTCATGCAGGACCTTGTCTCGGAGTGTGTGTGCGCTGCATGAATCAGAGGCGCTGATGACATACCCATTGAGCAAGTTTCAGCATCAGGACAAAACACACACACATAAACACACACATGAAAGGGAATTATTCAGAGTGCACCTCTCCTTTTTTTTAATTTCTCCCTCCCTGCGCTTATTAAACTTTGATTTGATTTGTCTCGAAACAACATTCATTGTTTAACAGTCTCCATTTTTAATGCTCATTGTGCTAATTAAAGATAATGATAATGAGAGACAGTGTGTGTTTACAGTAAATAAGTGCATGCATATGAAGTTGACTTGTGCATATGCTGTGTGTGTGAAGGCATCAGTGTGTGTGAGTGTGGCCTCTCTCTGCATGTGTTCTCCATGTTAATGAGTCAAGGTGTTAGCATTAGCTTGCGGCTACTGCAGGATGCTACAGAGATAGCAGCGCCTCGCTGCTTCCTCTGCTATGCTGTTGGGCCTCAGGCTAGCTCATGTAAACAAACTTTATCCTCCACAAAACTCTCTCACTCTCTTTGAGTCCCTTCCCGTCCGCTTTAATCTTGTGCACTCATTATCAAACTTTTCTTTCTTGGAAAACTTTCCTTTGATTTCTCTTCTTTCATCTGGAGGAAGACACTGAGATCTGTAATTATAGACGCTATTTAGTTTGGTTGTGAAGTTACAGAGATGTGAGAGAGTCAACTTTAGTGCTGAGGTAGTCTTTCTTTAGCTATGCAGACATTTGAAGGTGAAACACCAACCTGCCACCAGTCATTGACTATCATTTTAATAAAAAGACACTATTAGCTTGAAGCCTTGCCTAACTTCACATAGTCTCTGTGACTTATGGTGTTGCTTGTGGCTTATAAAATAAAAACGTGTACTATTTGCGCTCCTGTCTTTTATGGCAATAATGTGACTGGCCAATCACAGCCTACACTTGAACTCAATAGAATAATGCTTTGTTTTTAATTCAAGTAAAACTTTTTTTGTGTCTTTTAGGAGAACAATGTCAAACAATATTACCTCAAAAGTGTTGTGCTTTGTCACAATAATCCTAAATTACATTTAGAAGGTGTCTGGCCACAATGGATCTACAATGGTTGAATGACAATGTAATGGGATATATATACAACCATGAGTAGTATATGTATTTAGAGGGCAACAGGAGAACAGAATAACGCACCATCAATAGAGAGTAGAGGGAAGTTGTATTTTACATTTCTGCCGGTGTTAATACATCTCTATGTGTAATGCACTGTTTCCTCCATTGTTTGAATTTATTGTAAGAAGAGTGGAACTATCTTAGAAGGGATTATGATAAAGCCTGATAAGCATGATGGATGATGATAAAGCTCTTTGAAAGTATAACCTCATTCCAACTGTGAAATATGAATAATGGCTGTTTATCAAAATGCTCACCCAAATGTTGGAACATGTTACTATATTTTGACTGCAAATGCAGAATAGCGACAGTTTTTAAATATTTAGCATCTAACGACCGGCTAACAGACCATTGTTGTGCATTTGATGAGGGGGAATCATTTGGAGTTTATTTAAGAAAGAAGTGCTAAAACCAGTCCAGATGGTAACAGTAAATCTCCAGATGTATCTAACAAGACGCATGCTGAGATGAGGATAAAGGCTGGATAGTGGCTCCTCAGATATATCAATATAGAGAGTAAAAAGTTCTCTTCTATTATAGTTCTATTGGTTTTGTCTTTCATGTGTTCAATTTTAAGTTTTATTTACTTTCCATTCTGGGATCTTGTCTCTCTTTTAATCATTAATATAGATCATATATTTTAATCATCTGTGCTTGGTGGGTCTAGTCCGTTTAATCAATACTGGAGGACTGAACAGCAGCTGTTGCTTCAGTAGCTGCTAAAAAAGCTTAAATAAACATCAAATATCACTCTTCATCCTCTTCTTTGCCTTCACACTGCTTTTTCTGTTGTGTTTGCATCTGTCATGTTGATTTTCTCTCTCTTGCATGATTTGCATGTCTCAGTATGCGTTTCTGCCAGCTGTGTGTGAGTCTATTCCCAAACGTGTCAGCAGTGTTTTCTGGCTGTTTGATTTGACTTTCTCGCAACCTCTTTCTTCTCATTTTTTCCCCTTGCCTCAAAACTTTTGGGGTTTATTTTACACTATTTCTGCCACTTGCCTTGTTCTCTTCATTAATCATTCAAATGTTCAGTCTCTCTGTTCTTCTCAGCCTCTTTTTCATCTCTCTGTATTTCCTTTTCCTCTTTCTCTCACCACTTTTATCTACAGAGTATAATGTTTCCCTCCTCTTATCCTTTACTCCTCCACTCTTCCTCTTCTCCACATTAATTCTTCCTCATTATGTTCACCTGACTAAGGAGGTTTTGGGAGTTCGCCTGCAGTCAGTCCCTTCCTCCCGGTCTCATGTAGATGAGGCCTCATTATGCGTTCCCAAATATCTGTTTAACCCAGTTAGAACACTGGCAGACACCTACACAGATATGGCAACGTTATAATTATTCCCTTTTCCTGTCTCTCTTAGTCATCTGGCTTCTAATACATTCTCCTTTAACACATCAATTCTCTCACATCCATGTCCAAAATGTGTTAAATAAGATATTACAAAATATTAGGAACATTTCCCTGATGCATAAGATAGCACACATGCAATTTAACGTGCCTGACTGAAGTACTAAATCGTTCTTGGCTGTGTCGCTTGGACAGGTTATTGAATGTATTAATTGGCAAAAAGTGATGATATGCAAGCGATTAACAGACATGCAAGTTGTTCCAAGTCTTAAATTCCATTGTTTGTTTTTTTGAGAGAGTTAAACAAATCTGATCAGTCAATAATCCTTAGATAGAAAAGAAAAAATAGAAATATTGCAAATCCTTGCTAAACAGATGGATTTCAGAAGCTTTAAATCATGAATTAATTACCAGAAATGTTTGATTGACTTATCGATTATTTGTTGTTTAACAGTAACAAATTATCTCAGCACTTTTCAAAGTCATTTTCCACTAATGAGGTGTTTTTAAATGCCAAATGTGCAACGAAACAACAATATTTAAGTAATTTACTGCTATCAATAATTCAAAAGGAATGTCATCTTATTTCACAACTATCTTAAGTTAAAAGCTTTTTCACCTTTTTAAAAACCCTTAAGATCGTATCATCGTTACATCATTCACACAGCTGCAACATCTTTGTCCAAACAGTACAATATCACTAATAAACGGACCAATCAGCATCCCTCCTTCTCTGCTGCTTGTATTATCATCCTTTGTGTTCACATAAATGAGAATATCAATCTCTTATATTCATTTGTTAATCCCACTTGCTCAAAGATTCAAAGATGGCTCATTGTCTGCCACAGCAGCATCATCTCTGTGTTCACTCACCAGGCTCGCAGAGACAGGTGTGACGCTCCCATTGGTCAGTACAGCGGCTGTGGCCGGGGCAAGGAGATGAGACGCAGGGGTTTCCTACATTACAGCCGGTCTCTACTTTCACAGCTCTGGACGGGCGGGGCAGAGGGGGGGAGTCAGGCCGTACACCCAACCGAACACCCTGTACAAAGAGAGAGAAGTCTAAATTAAAAAAGAAATTAGATTGGCAGGTTCATTCATTAAATGTTCTAAATCTATCTTTAGCTTGTTTCATAGCATATTTGCTTTTATTAAAGTTTGTGCCAATATTTCCATCATACAACAGCAATCCATTAATAGTTATTAGGAAATTAAATTCACCCATTCTCACCTGTATGCATCCTTTTATCCCGTTCTGAACCTCTCCGGAGCCCAGCACTCCTCCTACATGCAGATGTTTCACCTTCAGACCATGAATCTCATTTCCCACTATTACTGTTCCCTAAGGGGGGAGAGAGAGCGAGAGAGAGAGAGAGAGAGAGAGAGAGAGAGAGAGAGAGAGAGAGAGAGGTAATGGGACCCGTAGAGACAGGAATGGCACAGATATTATTAATATTATATTTATGGAAACTGAATACCTGAACAAAAATACACATGGGCACATTTGAGTATGATTAATCGCCAACGTAGAACTCAGTCATTTATATTTGATATGAAAATATCAAGGCAGTCAACATAATCGGTGAGAAAGAATTAGTCACAAAGGAAGGAGATCTGTTTAAAAATATTAAATGAAAAATGTATACTGCCAGGTATAAACAGGAAAATATAAAGAATCTTTTAGATGAAGGAAGATAAAGACATATATTTTAAGATTCTCTTATCACCAACTGGGAGTCATAACGCTTCTATATTTTTATTTACCTCAATATATGTTATTAGTCATGGTTAATGAAGCTTATGTCAGGTAAAGGGGGGGGGGGGGGGATGCAGGGAAACTGATTGACATCATTAAATAAAAGAAAACAATAACATGCAGTCATTGTGGAGAAGGTCAATACCCGACTGATACCACTGACAGTGTTGTGGAGCAATGCTGACAGGCAACTTAGCTTGCATCAACCATGAGAAACAAATCAATGAGCCCCATTTATCCCCGATTCAGCAGCAGAGGGAAATGGGGGGTGGGATCTGGCTGATTACAGCTGAACACATGCCAAAACATTTCACAGGGATTTACTGTTTAACGGCAGTTACAATGTCAATAATTATATATTAAAAAATTATATATTTCTGCTCCTCAGGGTAATGCACTTTGGAGGATAGCCAGGTGAACTACAATGAAAAGATGAAAGGCATCACTTGCTGTCAGGTCATTTAAGAATCAACATGAAAAACAAAGCATGTCGTTTTTCTTGAAGAAAGATAAATGTGAAAATAAAACAGTGTTTGCTTTTCTGTGTGCAGCATGCTACTTTTAGATATGTACATATCACAAATAAACACATGTACACATACTCATCTCACAAACATCATCACGTACACATTGACATATTAATCCACCAGCAATAAGAAGGATTTCCAGCCCATATTTTAGTCATGGGTTATTTTGTGTGTGTGTGTGTGTGTGTGTGTGTGTGTGTGTGTGTGTGTGTGTGTGTGTGTGTGTGTGTGTGTGTGTGTGTGTGTGTGTGTGTGTGTGTGTGTGTGTGTGTGTGTGTGTGTACAGTATGTGTGGGCATAGTGGGTGACATGTTAAATGTCTTGGAAACTAAAAAGAAAAAACTGGTTAAAGCAAAATGCGATCAAGAACTGTATGATGGAACAGCAGGAGATGTGACAGCGTGGATCCATATATCGTCTCTTTTGCTCGGATTATAATGTGGTCAACATTTCATTTGCAGCACTTCAGTTTATCTATCTTACAGAAGTCCATGCTGGCCGCTGAGTTCCTATACATAACGTACAAAACAACTGCAACGGACATCAGGATCATTTAAAAAAGATGTATCCGCCCAACTCAAAACAGCAGTGATTTTTCATGAATCTGGAATCATCAGTTAAATGATCTGCTTTATTTTTATTCAAGCTAGTTTATGAACAATGTCTGAAACCATGCCAAGGAAGGATTTCATACCATCAAATCTTATCTGACACAAAAATGATTCGAAGCTTTAAAGTAATATAATATGTTAATGTTTTTTTAATTTGCTGATATCTTCTGCAATGATCTCCTCCACTAGCTCACAGCAGGAAGTCAGGCAGAAGTTTGTGCTTGATATTTCAGATCTGAGGATATTAAAAAGGATTTCTCGCCTTTATTCATATTAAAATGCTTCGTGATTTAAATGTAACTTATCTACTTATTCTGTATCTGCCAAACACATTAATTAGAGCTAGAAAAAAATCCTATTTCCAATTGAACGTCAATTAAGATTGTTTATCTGTTATTGGTGTTGGAAAAAACCCAGACAATTAATTGTTGAGAGAAATTAAGGCTCTTTGATTTAGCAAAGAAAATATGATAAAAACCTTGTTATTCATTTATATCTGTGCTTGCAGAGAGCACATCTGGGTTCTCATAACTGCATCCATCATATTTTAAAACATTTGCTTGCTGCCCTAGAAAAAAAGTTAATAATCCTATTTTGCAGGAACATTTAGTCTTTCCTTGTCCAAAGACTGTATCTCGTTTATTACCTGATATAGTCCGAAGTCGAGCCGCAGCGTGGCGACGTAACGTGTCTCGCGGCCGCTGCGGACATCTCGCAGCTCTAGTTGGAGGTCGTGCCACTGGCCGTCTGCGACTTTAACCTGATCCATCCGCAGACGCACCGCTCTGGTGGACCCACGGGTCACCGAGAATACCAGCTGACCATCTATCACCTGAGAGAACAGAAAAAAGACTGTGAGTTAAGGAATAAAATAACAAGAGACTGAGGTTCGTGTGTGTGCGGGAATGTGAAATTGAAATCTTGGCTGCACCCATGGATGCTGCTAATTTGATACCTTTGGATGACGAAATTGAAGAAATGTAAATCATTTAGGGACACAACCAACCTTATTTTCATATGGTTGTCTTATGTAGAAGACGATTATGTTGTATTCACCAAATAGAACCACAATGACGATGAGACATAAGTATCATCCCCATAATCGACGTGACTGCTGCTAACACATTTAGCAGCCTACGCTTCATTTTGCATCCTGCTGCAGGGTGAGATTTGGCTTAAAATGTGCAGCATTGATTCAAATCACAATATCAAATTGTTTATGGTACAGCAAAGGTGGAAAATGCTGCCATTTATGTTTTAGTGCAGCTAAAGCTCTCTAAGTTTCTGCCAATGGTAAAATAAAATAAAATACCAGTTTATTCCCTTAGGCAGAGCCAGGAAGAAGAATAACTGAATCGAGGGGGAGGCAATGAAAATGATCTCCCTTCTTGTGTGTGTGTGTGTGTGTGTGTGTGTGTGCGTGTGTGTGTGTGTGTGTGTGTGTGTGTGTGTGTGTGTGTGTGTGTGTGTGTGTGTGTGTGTGTGTGTGTGTGTGTGTGTGTGTGTGTGTGTGTTAGGGCCCACCTGGAACAGCAGGCTGGTGTACTGGCCGGCCTGAGCCTGCAGCAGCGTCCCCTCTTGCGCTCTGGTCCTGAATACCAGGCCGAGGTACCAGGGCGTGGAGATGGTCACGTCTGTCTTCAGGTCCCACCAGAGGGCACTGTTACCCAGGAAGCGATGGGGGTGTGGCATTACTGAGGGGGAGGGGGAAGTAAAGGTAGTGATTAAAAAAGGTACCGTTCCGAAACCTAATCCGTTTGAGTATCTTTTTTTTAAGTTACATATTTTGACCAAGCAGGAAAAAATGTTTGGCATCTATGCAATGATGGCATAAATGCCCCAATAAGATATGAAAGGAATTTAAAGTCAAATCAACATGTGGTCTCATGCTAACCTTTATAAGCGGAGTTTAAGTGTTTGTTATACTGCCAGGCAAACAATAAGTCTTATAACCTTTGATCATTTAGTTTGGAGAAAATACTGTATGTAGAATCAAAGGGAATCAGCTATTCACCATGTTCTTCTCGTCAGGCAACACCTTCAAAGGTTGATACTAACACATTCAGGAATGCATCCTTCCGTTGCACTTATACACTCACTTTTCTCATATACTCTAAAAGCCTACAGCTTTGAAAGCTCAGCAGTACATGCGGAAGAAATACTAGAAGAGTGCTGAAAAATGTGCTGAATTGCAGAATATGGCATTAAACTGAATGGATTAATGACTTAACACTTCTGAATCTAAACTACTGAAGTACTAAAGTGTGTAGCAGCCCATTAAAACAGGTGATTTTAACTGAAGCTAATTATTAACTAATTAGTGTACCATTAGTGTAATTAGTGATGACAAATAAAGGCCACTGAAGGTGAGAAAGAAACTGCCAATTATGTTTGCCACAGTCTCGTTTTTTATTATACATTTAATTATATGTACAGTAGAGTTTGGCTCTGGATGAAAGTAAACTCATGAATCATCTCACCGTGGCTGCAGTCCTTTCCTCCGTATCCGAGAGGACAGTCACAGGAGAAAGTCTCCCAGCTCACCCTGCAGGTTCCTCCGTTCTGACAGGGGTTGGACTTACAGAAGGGGAGCTTCGCGCTGCAGCCTATAACAAGCAACAGAGACAGTTATATCAACAGTTCAGTTAACAGAAATGTATCACTATAATGTGTCTCACCACATGCATTAAAAAAAAAAGGTATGTAGTGGTTTGCAACTAAATCATAGTGTTCACGCCTATAATTAGCTCAAAAATACAGTTACCAATGTGCATATTTAGGGCTGAAGTTTAATTGTATATAGTAGGAGCTTTAAATTATCTCTGCAAAAGCTCTGAACTTCTAAATGTCTTTCTGTTTAAAAGTACTTGACTCGCAATATCACAAAGATGGGGTGTCAAACCTTATTTTTAGAATCTTTCTTAAATTGTTTCGGTAAAGTTTAAATAAAACAACAAAATGAAATGACTGTGTTAAGTAACAGCCTGGATAAATAACTAATTACAGCTATAGTATGTGTATTAGTTGTGGGTTATTACAAAATAAGGGCCACTTTGTGTTTTTGGGCGTCGTAAACGTGTCAGGGAGGGGTGTATTCTTTCGCAGCTGACCTGGGATCGTTCCATTGTTAGCGATGAACCCAGCCAAGTCCAGCAGCTTGCTGTCAATGTGCAGCTCCTTCATACAGCCGATAAACTCCCTTGTGCCAAACGGGAAGTTGTCAGGTACGTTGGGAACTCCGCCCAGAAACAATGGACCAGTCAAATCCAGAGACCTGAGAGAGGAGGGGATAAAGAGCAAGAGGATTCAATAAGGTGGAGACGAGAGAGGAATAAGAACGGATTATCCCTCAAGGATGGAGGAGGGAAGAGATGGATGAAGGAAGCGAGGGTAGGAAAAGGAAAACACATTAAAAGAGGAAATGAGAGAGGTAAAGGGATTAAACAAACCCAGAGATTAAGTGTGTCATCACCAGAGGTATATTTCAAAAGGAACAAGAGTCGCTTGATGTTGAGAAGAAATGAGATGACAATGATGTTGTTGAGGGTAAAAGTCAGCACAGCAGGGAACAAGAGAGTGAGAGGAGAGGCAGTAAACAAACAGGAGATTAAATATTGGTAACAGCAAATATCAGGAGAAAAGAAGTAAAGGTGGATGAGAAGGAAGAGGGGAACAGGGAGACAGCAAAGGAGGAAGGCGCAGTGTAAGAAGGAGACGAAAAGCAGCAGCGACAGGGAGACGAAGGGGAAACGGATGAACAAACAAGAGATTAAGTGTGAGTTACAGCAAATATCAAGAGAGAGCAAGCGTAAAGGCGGATGACAAGACAGATGGAAGATGGTGGAGGGAAAGAAACGGTAATGTGAGGAGGAAGATGCAGGAAAACAGTTATGGGACTGCTTTAGCAGAAAAAAGAAGACAGTTTTGTTGTCATTTTTCTTTTGCATTATCTTCCCTCCCTTCCAATGTGAGTTGAAGTTTTCCTTTTAAGCTCAGTTTGGCAGCACTAGTCAGATGCAGAGCCAATAAATGCCAGTGGAATATGAATTGAAGGAACCCAGAGAGACAAAAGGCGCTGGAGTCGAGCAAACAAGATATTAAGTGCAAGTTACAGCAAATATCAACAGAGTGCCATTAAAGGACGATGTCGAGACAGTGAGGGGAGGGCAAGCTGTTAACGGAGATACAGAGATGAAACGGAGGAGGAGTGCTGAAGCATCAGGCTTTGGCCTTCCTCTTTGATCTGTCTTCTCTTCTCTCAGCCTCACTTAGAGCTGACAGAACACAGCCAACGTGATTACAGCTCACAGAGGCAAGGCCACACATCAACGCTATGACAGGCTGCTTTCTGAGTGCAGGGGTGAATATGTTTTGTGCACTTGTTTCTGTACATGTAGACATTTAGTTTGGTAGAAGAAACCAAAACCACCCACAAGTTGACTTCAGAACTTTGACAAGGTCAGACAGAACGTAGCAGATTTCTTAATGTTATTGTTTTTGTCATAAATAAGAGAATGATTGGGAGAGACAGGCTGAGAGTGATAACAAGGACTGAGCATTTATAGCAGGCAGAGAGAGCCGACGAAGAGCTAACCATCAGAGAGACACAGACAGACATGAAGGGGTAGAATAAGTCAAAGTCGGGCTTATTAAAAGCCTCAGGTCCCCAGAGCTTATCCTACAGTCCCCTCATCACACTGATCTGTCCAATAGCAAAAGTGTCTGTCAGAGTTTGAGCACGAGTTTAGAGTTTAACAGATTACAGACTGCTCAAATGGCATTAAATGGTGTTCATTTTAAGCTGTGAACATCTAACATGTCTGAGAAAATACGATTATGAAATGTAATTTTCTATCTCTGTGAAGTTGATCATTTAAAGCCATTATAAGGACAATCGATCATCAAGTGAACAACGACACATTAGATCATATAATTCTTTTTGTTCCTCGTCAACATTTGTTCATTTTTACAATCGGAAGTAACTACTATTATACGTGTCATCTTAAGGAACCAGGTAAAAAATAATCAAAATGGATAATTGCATAAAGAGCTAAAAGTGAGATCAACATAAGGAATAGGTTTTGAATAACATTTTTAAAATTACAGTATTGTAAAGGCTAGAAGTCAATGTGTTAATGTATACAAAGATGCGGGCACATCCTTTATTGTTTGAGGATGGGAAATCTGTAATACAAAATATAGTATTCAATGTAAGTTCCAATGTTGTATATGATTGGGTAAGAAATATGCTTGACTAAATTCTACAGTATAATACAGATTTTCTTGTTCTGGTTTACATTAAATGTCGTTGTGTGATTATGATTCTTGGTTAAACAGAACAGACTAAGTTACATCTCATGATAATTATGGTACTGCCTCAAATGAAGATCTGAGGAGCTGCAGAATTGATTGATCCTTATTTATTGTACTCTCAGCAGGGGTGTGAGGAGAGTTAAAAGAGGTGAGGTACAAAGACTGGCACGGGAAAAGAAACGGTTCACATAACGTGACATCAAACTGTATCCATATGAACAGTACTTTCTCCTCTTCATGTCATTGGAAATTAAATCAATACACCTTAAAACACCATATACAGCCAGAACCTAAATCTCATCAAAGCCAATACTCATATAGTAATGCTGCCATTTATCACTCAACATTATTTAATACCTGTAATCCAGCAACCTGCAGCTGCCAGCTGGCCGCTTCACACACTGAGCAGCTTTATTGGATTTCTACTAAGTCAAAAGTGCCTTTTAATATCTGTTAAGCCTCTGATGAGTCTCGGATGATGTTTAATGAAAGTTGTCTTTGCAATGAAGCTGACACACATCTTTAAAAGAAACACCCACAGCTCAGGGTCGGTGAATATTCAGTGTTTCAGATGCTGCAAGAGAGTTTTACGGAGGAATTCAGTCGAATACATTTGTTCACTAAACTTTCTGATGAACCCAAAATTCCTAAATGATAAACATGAGACTTTGGAGTCAGTTCCATGATGAATTCAACATGAAACGGTATAATGATGGCAATGACACACAACACAGTGTTATATGACATGCCATTTGCCAATGTATTACAGTGTAACTGTGCCTTTGGTCATATCCTCCAATCGGTAAGTCATGTTCTAGGTATTGTTCAGTAAGTATCCATGCATGTAATATTTTACACAATAATGGGACTTTGATATTCTATATACTAACAACTACTTTAACATTTTCTGACCATCAAAAGTAAGAAGCAGACAGCCAAAGGCATTTTACAGTTCAAATCATGATGGTCTGGTAGTATTATTAGCCTTATATCATTGCAAAATAAACAAGCGATATGGCCAATGCACCAATTTCTGAAGAGTGGTTTATTCAGTATGTTCATATGCAGCTGATCCTGTAGTTTAGTTAAGATGTTGCTACCACATTGGTTTGTTAGACCCCACAGCTTGTTTCTCTGCAGTTCATATTTGATGTGTTTTCCAAGAGACTGGATGTGGGGTGCAGTGCTCTGACTGCAGATACATTTCTATAATTTAAGGACCAGACAAATCATTTTAGTTATTGTTGGGGTAACGAACAAAAACATAAAAAGATGGAGGGCTGAAAAATGGATTAACTCACTTCTTGTTGCTGGTCTGTTTGCCCTGTGCGGCGCAGCTGTAATTTCCGAGCTGTGTACCGAAGCGAAGCGACAATGCGGTGTCACAGTCGTCTACGCTCACAACAGCAATCTTCTCATCTGACGGACCTTGGGCCTCGCCACTCATACTGCGCTTGGGCTGAACACATACACATACAGAAGATTGAAAACAGAGTACCAGAGAGCAAAACACACCACGACACCAGACAACATGCAAGAAAGAAAACAGCAGAAATAGGTAAATCTAGAGTATATATCACTGCAGTCAAACACTACAAAATAACATCAATATCTATGCTGCTACTGCACATCAGGTTAGAAAGAAAGGGGGAAGATTTAAGTTAGTAACACACACTGAGTATGGGTAGGAAAATAATGGAGTAAAATAAGATGGACCACACATTCACTCTTTACTTACTGTACGCTGGTGAAATAAAGAAATACAGAAGGAGGAACAGAAAGAAAAAGAAAGAGAGAGAAGGAGGTGTATGTGCACCCTGTCACACACTCATACTCACATAGCGTGTAGCTGGCTGAGGAAATGAAAGAATATGAAGAAAATTAAAGGAGATGTGTGGCGAATATGCATGAGTGAAATGGTTTCAAGCAAACGCCCACATGAAGAATATGCACACACAAACACTTCATCTCGATTAAAAAAAGTAATGCAAATGCAAATAATCACAAGTAAAACATCAACGAAAAGATGACATCAGAAACAGAAAGGATCAGAACTCTAAATGGTGTATGACACATAGATGTGAACGCACCTTGTTGTAGTAATGGATGTGCACAGTATGCCAGTTGCCATCGCTCACACCGCCGGGCAGGAAGGGACTCACCTGAGTGGAGGATTCACCTGCAGGAGGACCCATGAAGTTTGTGTCAAAACTTAAGCAGAAAATAATAATAATTTATAGCTACATTACAAATTGATGTATTTCTCTAAAACATCTAATTGCTGCTTTGGTTTAATTTGTATTTGTATACCACGGTAAATTAAACCCTGAACATTATTTATTATAATCTTCTTTTTGCTGATCTTTATTTTAATATACTTCTATTTCCAGCTCCAATTGTACAGGTAGCAAACATTGCAAACATGTGGCATTTAGGCTAATCTGACATAATAACTCTATAAACCTGTAAATTATGGTAGTTCCCCATGTCTGCAGGGTGGAGCCAGATCACACATCACACTAAGGAATAGTGTTTCAAAATTGGGTCTTTAGAGTTTACTGTTTGTCTGATACCCAATTTTGGCTAAACTCTCCCACCCATAACATATTATAATCCTGATTTTGATCCTATACATAAAAAATGAAATGAAACACACCCTTGGAGAACAAAACTACATCTTTCTATCTCCGGGGTATTATGGTCCTTATGAATATCGGAAATAGTAGAGGCCCACAGAAACACAATCACACATTAAGTTATACTGTATTGTACCTGTGGAGTATTTGAGCACCACTTGTCTGTCTTGGATCTCCAAGGCAATGAAGTCATGTTTCTCATTGAAGCGTCCGTTATAGAAGAGAAGGCCACTATTCTCCAGGGTGGCAAAACTAGAAAAAAGAACACACGCACAAACCCACATCCATTATAAAATCAGTTCATGTAATAGAAGTATTTATATTGTGATCATCCAAATAAAGTACAAATAAATCAAATAGTACTGTACGACATAGTTATGTTTTATTTAGCATGGTAAAAAGACTTCTGTAAGCCTCATCAAACGCTTCTTATAGAGGAAAGCTGCAGGCCTCCTTTCCCTCCTGAGCTGGGGAGAGTCATACTTTAGATATTTTATAGCAAGGCCGAGGGGACATGGGGAGTCCAAGGCTGCCATGTTAACATACCCTGATCAAAAGAACATGTTTGCTTTTTTTGATACTACAGCACAGAAGACACATCTTCCCTCCAGGCAACAAGATGCAGAGAGACTCACACTGCAAAAGATGCCTTCGTCTAGGCGTACCATGTTTCCAAAAATATTCATCCAGTATTAAAATGTTTTTAAAATAAATGCCTTCCTGTATGAACGTGTGGCCTAAACTGAAGTCCTTTAATAAAAATATTTCCTCTACCTACTTATCATCATCATCATCATCTCTATTTTCCATCCTTGGTGTAAACATCCACCAGAGATCAATGTGAGCGTAACCGTAGATGCATTACTGCAACACAGCAGTGTGAAGAAGAGCACTTCATCGATACTTCTATCACACTTTTATCCGCCTGATATCTGAGAATGATGTCATTGTCTAAAATAAACCCTGGGTTATTCAATAGCTAAGATGTGTCTTGTTTACATGCTCCACTGTAGCTCCAACAGTATTGTGGCATCCTATCTAGTTGTACGAAGATGTTATCTCCTCAAGCCATTAGAAAAAGTGTAACATGAGATTTGCAGAATAAATGGAGATTGTGCGTGGATTCAGGGAAGCAAAAATGAAAAAGCATCACAAATCAAGACAAAGAAGCCAGCTTTCAAAGACAAAAAAACCCAAATATTCTCTATAAGCTGAATGTTTTTCTTCAAAGCAATAACGTTCATTAAGGCTTATCAGACATGCATTCAAATGTGTATTTCTTCAATTCTCTTAGCTGAGCAGCTACTGACAACTTGAAATATGTAGTAGTTGCAGCAACCTCATATAAAATACTCCTGCACGACTTGCACTCATTAGGGCATATCAATACTATCACAGCGCAATAAAACACAGCCATATTTCCAAGTGGTTACCGCTACTGAAGGTCTCAAGCAGCATTTGGGTGAAAGATGAAAATGAAAATGTCTTTGCAGTGGAGAAATAAACTGCTGTGGGAGAAAGTGTGTGACATGAATAATGAGTGAGTCCTGTTTGGCCCTGATGTAGAATCCAGGCCAAGGAGTTTAGCCAGCAGCAAACAGGAGGCTAAATAAAACACTGACGTGAGGGGAAGAAGACTCCCAGTCAGCTCGTCTACTGTACAGTTTAGCCCGGCTAAAAGTGTCTCCATCAGATAATGTGAAAGTAACTTACCCAGCAAAAATGGGATTAAGATCAAGGGCTTAACTGTCTGTCCCATGTACTAAAGAACCATGGCAATTAAGCTTTTCAAGCATCAAATGCTCTGCCCTCAGCCAATCATCGCTGTTTCAGTCAATTATTTTAGAAGGTGGCTAAAGACACCTGTTTAGAATAATTTTACTGTAAATTGTATACAATGTAGTATTTTCCACTTTGTTTTGTGTGCTCAGGTAGTTATGTTATCCTCTATGATTTTTGTATGGTCATTTGAACAGTGCCCTTGTAAAGCACTTTCTGTGGAGAGAGCTTTATGAATCCATTTAACTCACTCACTAGAGCAACACACTGAAACTGTAAAAATGGAGCATGGCAGGGCTCAAGTAGAACAATACATCCTTTTAAAAAGACACCATGATTGTAGTTTATTAGTTCTCAAGTTACTCACTTTTTTCCAAAGTTTGGGAGTTTTAACAAATCTGCCACCATTACTCCAAGGGAGAAATTATACCACAACTCCTCTCAACTCTCACAAAATGGAGCTTCTCTTCAACAATGAACCAGTCACATCGCACTTTAATCCTTGACTTACATCACTGATAGACTGGTGGTCACAGATCAATGAAACACATCCCATGTCCCGGCTTCACGCACCAGCAGTGCACAAAAACTCATTTGGCCAGAATACTATGAACGAAACGTCTCATAGCAACCACTCCATGGTCGCCACACAAGCCTAGCAACAACCCCATGGGCAATGTCACCTTAGCAACTATCATAAGACGACATCACCCATGGCAACCATCCCATAAGTCCACTCTTAAGGACCACTTCCGATATCCCTTGGACGACCACTCGCATGTCAAGAGGTGAATGAGCAGCAGTGGTGGAAGAGACAAAGACTCAGAGAGGATCACTGACTTCTGCAGCGACGTATTGTTTCATCTGCAGTCACAGAGAACACGCTGAGGCTCGGTAGTGCAACTGGCAAAGCGTAAAGACATGCAGGCAAACTCATCTCAATCAAATGTCTGTACGGGTTTCATGTAGGTTAATATTGTTGTGATAAAATGTGGAGATTTTAAACTCAAAACTTCCGTTCAAAGGTTTTATACATATCTGCCGTATACATCTGTTTATACGTAATATATGCATCTGCCCATACCTCCTCATTCAACAGTGTAAAGTATTTAAATACTTTCAATGTATTCCACATATGTATATATTTCACATCCTCAAATCTTTATTGTTGTTATTGTAAATATTCTTCTCTGTTTTTGCACTATTTTATTTATCTTATTTGCACCATGTATGTTGAGTTGTTGGAGGAGCATGGGACATAAGATTTTCATTGCCAACATATACGCTGTATATGCTGTGCATATGACCAATAAAACCTTGAAACCTTGAACCTTGAAACCTTTTAAAAGCTCAAAAAAGAGTTTAATCCGAGCCATGTTTCCAGCTAGAAAATGTAATGTACTATCCCAATTTTGTTTTGTTTCTGTTTTTTTGTCAGAGCGAGATCATTTTCGTCAGAGTTTTGACCCCTTCACAGAAATAGCATCGGGTCACAAGAAACACAGCATTTGACTTTGGAGTCTTTGCTGAAACAGAAAGGTCTGAAACAGGAGCATGCAGGGTTGATAAGATTTTAGATAAGAAGAGAGAGTTCAAAGTGAGAGAGCAGAGGAGATGTTACTGAAACCAGTAAATTGACGGATGAAAGGGGAGAGAGAGGAGAAACCGCACATCTAACCGGAGAGGAGAGTGAAGGCAGGGGGAAACCATGAATAATAGGATCGATCTCTGAGATGAAATAAATAGATTAAAGCAAAGAGGGGAGAGAGACTCCGAAAGAGGAAGAGAAATGAGTATCAAAAGGAGTGGTTATGGAACTCTATCTGAGCGCAACTGCATGAGGACAGATGGAGGAAGATGAAAAGGAAGGGAGGTAGCAAAATCCAAACAAAAAATGTCAAAAATAGACAAGACTAAAATAAGATAAAACGTTGTATCTACTCACGTTAACGAGATGGACAGGTGAAATCTCTGTCTGAGGCCCCGGAACATGGCGAAGGACTTGGGTGGGAAGGAGCGGGCGGTGACAGTGCAGTATGGACGCTCGTAGCCTCCTGCTGGACACTCGCAGCGGAAACCCCCGCCAGAAAGCTCCCGACACGTCCCTCCATTACGACACAAACCTGGCACACACCTGCCCTGCCGCCGGTCAAACTCACAACGGTCACCTGAGGGTTAAAGATAAAGCATTTTCATTATAAATTCATGACCTATACCTCTGTTCAACCACTCTGAGAATTGCAATAACACTATCACAAAATGAAAGTATGTGGGGGATTATCAAGTCTTATTCATTTATTATCAAAGATTTCCCAAATGTTTTTGATCAAAATAATTTAATAAAGCATCCTTTATTGTTTCAAAATAAAATGATTTTTTTTTGTTTGTTTTTTTGTGCTGATTTTCTCTGCAGTATAATTTGACAGTTTTGCCCTTTTTTGTGCTTTCTCAACTGAGACTGCAGGCAATTCATTATCATAAGCTCTGACCCCACTGCACTCATTGGCATGTCCTCTACAACAAACCCATTCTGTGCAGCCAAGCATCGTTCACACCAGAGCAAACAGAGCTTTATTTCAAATTTAAGTTCAGATATTAAGGTGTGTGTGCAAAATTTGAATCATGGATGGCCTGAAATATTGTGATGGCTATTATTATTATTATCAATAGTCTGGAAGCATGATGTACTTGCATCATGCATGTTGGACCAACACAGTGTGCGTTCTGACTGAGTCTGATAACTGCACTGCTAGCTAACCGGTAAGTTAAGGTAGCATTGAAATTGTTAGTTCATGTTTGCCGGACAATAGTTGAATTCCATTGTTGACTGCTAAATTAGCATAATAAGGAGGATAAACCCTGAAAGACCCTGAAGTAAAAAAATATTCCCTTATTCCCTCCCAAACATTTTTATGAAAATAGGCAGGGCATACATAGCTAGGCATAAACAGTAACACAATCAGCTGGACCTTAAACACACATCACATTAAAGCTTTCTGTAGGTTTTGAAGAGGATACTTAACTTGAGGGTCTTGAAATTGCCCCCAATCTATAAAGCTGTGGTTCGTTTTACATGTTAACTGCTTAAGAGATTGCTGCTGGTTTTATTTCAGGCAGTGAGCTGCTGTCAGCAGACGCTTTAAATATAAATGGCTTGATTAAACTGTGGAGCAGGGAGCTGATTCCTGAGGAGTAAGATCAACTGTTGTAGAGGACTAACCTTACAATCCTTTAAACGAACACAGAATAGAAGTTGTAACAAAATTAAAGCTGAATAAATACTCAGTGAATTGCATTTGAAAGTGTATGTCTGCAGCAGAAAGGAGGAAAAAGTATTTTCATGCATACTGCAAATCTGTTGCTTTAGTGTACGAAAAAAAAACAACACAAACAAGTCTGCAGACAAGAATAAACACAGATTTGGCTGCCAGTCAAGCAAGCGCCAGTCTGAAATTTCTCGAGAGGCAAAAACACCCACACAACACACACAAACACACATATACACACAGATACACAATCACCCACATAAAAAGGTGTGTAGGAGTGTTCGTTTTTCACCTTTCCTTGAGCATATTTGGACACACACATTGTCTGACATTAGGCAGCTGCACAAAAACACACACACACACACACACACACACACACACACACACACACACACCCAGTTCACTCCATATAAAAAACAGCAGACATGGTTTATAACTAGCCTTCAGACACATGACTCCTCAAGGATTCATTTAACAACCTGCCGACAACACGCACACAAACACAGCAAAAATATCAAGTAATCAAACCAAAATGCATTCTCATTAATAAAAGATGTAATACAGACTCTTTTGGTTTTCAAACAAAGATGCTGACCCCTTGGACCTCTCTCTAATATTACGCTTGTTTAATTTTATTTCTGTTTCTCACACACACACACACACACACACACACACACACACACACACACACACACACACACACACACACACACACACACACACACACACACACACACATCATTTCCCCCTGCCCTCAAGGCTGTCGGGTTTTATCATGTAGCCGTCTCTGTTGACGGTTTGTTTGTGCTGCTTTTAAATGCCAAAATGCCCACTGGCAGGGTCCTCACAGCCTCACACAAAAACATGCAATCGCACACACACACACACACACACACACACACACACACACACACACACACACACACACACACACACACACACACACACACACACACACACACACACACACACACACACACACACACATACACACACAATCATAAGCAACCACACACACACAGATGACGTACAGTGCTGCTGCTGTTACAAGTCAACAGAAGCCTTCAGCTTTCCTCATGATGGTTTGGACTCAAACAGTATCTGACATACAAAAGACATGGACACACAGACAATCTCTGACACAAAGTTGACACACATACACAAACACCTGAGGGCAAGTCATGACCACACACACAAATGAACAAGTCATACACACAGAGACACACTGAGGAAAAAGCTCACACTCTGATACTGAGCATGTGTGACACATACAACACAGACTGAAGCCCACAGTGAGATTGTGCTTGAATTACATCCGTCTCTCCTCCTCTATGTCAGGGATACAAACCGCCAAAATTGAAAGTGCTCAGGTTTGAAGTTAGGGGGCAAGTTAAGCTTTTATTTTGCTCATGATTCCACGCAACATTTTGGGCACAATTTTGAGATTATCAAAACATAAAATTGGTGTTCTAAAACCAACGGGGTTATGGTCTTGTTCAAACGCAGCTTAGACCTCTCTCTCTAGGTTAGCGTACTGTGGGGTCTCTATTCAGGGTAAGAAAATAGCGTTTGTGAGCATTTATGCACCCATGGTCGCTGACCCTACTCATTTTGCCTGGTTGACCAGTGAACTACTCAGCCTATCAGATTACTTGCTTATTATAGGCTCGGGTATGAATACAGTTTTTGATCGCTATTTGGACAGGTCTAACCCACGCATAACAAGAGCACAGGCTGCATCCTCGTCGTCCTTGGTTAATTATGCTAACGAATTAAACCTTGTGGATATTTGGAGGAGGCAGAACCCCACCGCTAGAGATTACACCTGCTTCTCCCCTTTCCACAAAATGTTTTCGAGAATTGATTATATTCTCTCCACTCCAGATTTGGTCCCAGCGGCTGGCACGGTTGAATTTCTACCACGTAGCGTTTCCGATAATAATGCAATATTGACTACTTTTGACTCCACTCAAAGTAGGTCGTCCAGATGGAGGTTCAATACCACTCTGCTTAAAAATGAAGAATACATTTCACAACTCAAACCCAAATTGAAGGAATTTATTGGCTTTAATAAGGATTCAGTTTCAGACCCAGAATGGCTTTGGTCAGCCATTAAAGGCTTCCTACGGAATAATGCCATCAGTGTCACGTCCCACCTTAAAAAAAGCAGATTACATGCAATCTTTCGTTTAGAACAGTCATGGGACTCTTTAGAAAAAGACCTTAAGTCTCACTATAGTGAGTAGACAGAGTCCAAATTGCACGCTGAGCAGACAGAATTAAACAGTCTACTGCGGCAACGCGTGGAATATTTGATGCACACTACAAAGCATAGATACTAAACTGACGGCAGTAGACCAAGTCGCCTCCTCGCTTTAACATTTAAGTGGCAGGAGAGCAAATTTAACATCTCATCAATAAACTGTTCAGTAAAGGGACTGGTTTCCAAAACTGCCGACATAAATAGCGCCTTTAAATCGTTTTTTGCTAAACTGTATACCTCGGAGGATAGATTCTCCGAAGACCTGTATCACTCTTTCTTTGACGATTTAAATGTAACCACTTTATCAGCTGAAGAATCTACAGACTTAGATGCCCCTATATCATTAGAGGAGTTGCATGAAGCAGTTAAATCAACTAATAGGGGATGCTCCCCAGGAATAGACGATCTTACTGCCGAACTGTACCTAGAACTATGGGACATCCTGGGCCCAATTTGGCTGACCACTGTCAATTCTGCCATAGAGAAGGGCTGCTTTCACAAAGATTTCAACACTGCCCTTATCTCAGTCCTTCCTAAACGGGGCCAAAATCCCCAAGATTGCGCAAACTATAGACCAATATCCCTGATTTAGCAGATATGAAAATGTATGCCAAGGTTATTGCTGTGCGATTGGGGAGAGTCATGGGAGCTTTGATCAATCCAGACCAAACTGGCTTTTAAAAGGGCCGATTAGCATCGGACAATGTTCGCCGTGTCCTACATATCATTTTTGAAACGAAAAAGACGGCCACACCCGCTGGACTCCTGTTTCTCGATGCCGAAAAGGCATTTGACCATCTGGAATGGAGATATTTATGGAACGTTTTGGATGCTAACCCTTCTGCGAGGGTCTCCATAGGTGGACATTTTTCTGACCTCTTTAATATCTTCTGTGGGTCCAGACAACGCTGCCCTGCCTCACCTTTAATACTCAATCTGTCATTGGAACCACTGACCCAACATATAAGGCAGCGCGCATTGGTTTCTCCAATTACGATAGGCACTACGTCACACTCGTTGCCTATGTACGCTGATGACATTCTGGTGTTCCTTTCGGATCTACAAAACTCCCTCCCAATGTGTTTAAGATCTTAGAACACTTCAGCATTATCATTTTCTCTGGTTTTACTATTTATAGGTTTGTCTTTGAGTTAAAAAATTTTTTTTTTTTCATTGTATTCTATAAACCACTTACAACATTTCTCTGTGTTGGAATTCAACAAACACTGGGATGGCTGCCATACATGTAGAGATAAGTTTAAAAATGTGGAGGGGTCTTGTAATACACCCTGTAAAACCGACACTGTCCAAGATTAATTAACTATTGGCAGTAGGACGCTGTCTCACTCCCTCAGCTGTCTGGGAAGGACTCAATGGGGAAACAGGTGCCGTGCAATCCGCTCAGCAGGGAATGGAGCCCAGTATGAGCGACATACTGACGCCTGGGCTGCAAGGTATGGAGGGTGTTCACACTGGGTGCTGTGCCACCGACTGTCAGGCTTCGAGTGACACATTACGCACACACCAGGTTAAATCAGAGTATGACGAGCAGCTCTGTCTCTGGTTTTCCATGCATCAGTTGCTCACTTTATAATCATCTGTCCATCCTACGGTTTATCACTTCATTCTGCCACGCCACGTCTCTCCTCATGCCACCGGGCAGCCGATATCTGCCAGTTACTGCATGACAAACATACTCCCTCACACCAATAAATCACCCTGAGGGAACACACACACACACACACACACACACACACACACACACACACACACACACACACACACACACACACACACACACACACACACACACACACACACACACACACACACAGCTCAGCAAACAATAGCCCAAGGACATTAAAATGATCGCATCAGTCTGTCCTTGTTTAGCTTTCTCTCATCCTCTCTCCCATCTCACATTAAACTTATACCTCTACGTGAGTACACACAATAGGGAACCAATTAAATAGCAAAACACACACACACACACACACACACACACACACACACACACACACACACACACACACACCCTGTCTTTGTCTGTTGCACCCATGCATCCAGACAGACCCTCCTCATTAATATTTAAATAAATAAATAGACATTAATACTCATGAATTATGCGTGAGATGAGAGTTAAACACACACACTCACACACAAAATCAAATGCTGGGTTAATTATGCACGCCCAGTTGCACAAAGGTTGACAGACTGGCATGAAATATATTGAAGAGGGAAAATGGATAATAACAGAACAAACACACACCTCTGTGCCCACAAAAAAACTTCTACATACACACACACACACACACACACACACACACACACACAGACACACACACACACACACACACACACACACACACACACACACACACACACACACACACACACACACACACACACACACACACACACACACACACACACACACACACACACACACACACACAGCCTAATGAGAGACAGTACAGCAGAGCAGACATGATTTCAGACTGACTCAACAAAATTCTCTCATCTTTTGTCCAGATGGTGTGAGGGCGTCGATTTCACCGAGGCTATTACAAATATCTCTGGGCGAAGGAAACAAACACACACTTATACTGCAGCAGGACAGAGAGCCGTCTTGACTTTGGTCAGTACATCCTCATTCGGCTCAGCTTGCAGACTCACAGGGACACAAAGGGCAAGCGATTACGACACAAACCGTGAGTGTCCGATGGAAAGATGGCACTTCCACTTTGCTGAAAACCCCAAGTTTGAGAGGCTGGAACCAGTTAATATAATATAATCCAGTTTGATAAATGACTTAATTCAATAGCAACGTTTTTGTTTATAATTTAACTTGCTTATTAACCAAAAAGTGTCATTATTGTCCTATTAAACCGAATACATGTTGAATATTTTGCCCTTTAAGCAACAGGAGTCCGAAAAGGTATCTACACTTCGACCGGCTACTAGATTTAAATGCTGCTTACATGTTAATGCATCAGTAACACTAACCTGTTGAGTTGTGTATGATAACAGTTGTAAGAGGACCCTTTTGGATCACTTTGTTAGTAACAGTTCTGTTTATAGTCAAATTTAGAATGATTTTATATGTAATAGGGTATTTATACACAAAATTCTCCACCAAACACATCCACAAAGACTTAAAAACAAAAGGCAACACACCAAACAAAAAGCTCAAAATGCTTTTCAAGTCTGAAAACTTCTGAGTCTCTGTTGGCTCTTTAGTTTCAAAGAGTGCTATTTCCTATCACCCCTTCATTTTTCCTCACATCTTACTCCTCTCGTTGTTCCTTCCTTCCTTTATCATTCTTCTCTGAACCTTGCATTACTATAAAAAAAAATGCTCCATGCTTTACTCTTCCTCTCCCCTTCCTCTCTTCCCATATCTTCCCATTTCATGTTTCTCTTCTTCCTCCCTCTGCTTAATGCATTCACACCACCCCTTCATTCACGCCCATGTTTTATTCATCAAAGCCAGCATTCTTCAACCACCCCCCCCCCACCCCCCCGGCGTCTTAGTTTGCTCCGCCCACCCACCCACCCCAACTCCCCCCTCCTCCACCCCAACACATGGTACATCCCTAGAGGGCCTTTACTCTCTCAGTTGCTTTGCTTCTCTGCTTCCTCTAGTCTTCTCTCATAGGGCTCGCTCCCGTTATTTGATGCTCTCTTTTTTCTTTTGCAACGCCACAAGAAAAAGTGCCTCCAATGATTTTTGAGTTATAGGTCATTGATTTTATAGAATATAATGTCAGGCGATGTTTCTGAACAGCAAAAGGAGACTTTGTGGAACCATTTAAGCTTCTTCGCTTCTTTCACTCTATTATTTGCTTGACAGTGCCTTCCTTGTTGTACCTTTCCTGCTACTTTTTATTTTCTTTATTATTCTCTTCCAATTCAATCTCCTTAATACTCCTCTATTTGTTATTTTCTCTTTAGAGCAGAATTGAACCTCCTCTTTATTATTCATCTTTAGTTTCAGCCTTCTGTAATTTATTTCAATCTCTCTGTAACAAATAGTTTTAGTCACGTCCCCTTCTGTTGCGTATCTCCTCTCTCCTAATCCCATTCACCAACATTACACCAACTGCAGCAGAATTTAAGATTATATTTTGACATTGGAAATCCCTTCCTTGACAGTAAAATCGCTTCAAAAGTTATTTGTTGTGAGGAAAGAAAAAGTCTCCTTTTTGATCTTGCTGTATTTCCCTTCCAAACAAGCCTCCATCTGCCTCAAAGCCCCCACCCTATTCTCAATCGTTTGCAGCTTTCCCTTCTGCTCCCTTCTTAACATTTCTTGATGTGCTTTTTCCCCATTTCCACTTTTGATCTGCTCGCAATCCTCTTTTGCCCATTATTTTTTAGCTTGTGTGAGATGATTGTATCCAAGATATTGATAAGTATTTAGCTCCCATATTTAGATTCTCTTTAGCGCTCCTCTGTATTCACCCTGCAGCATTTTATTTGACTTTTTATGCCACTAGTCTTGGACTTTTCTCTTTTTAATGTGTATCCTTTTCATATGCAAGGGTGAACAATTCACATTTTCTTCCCAAACTTGGAAAGTCCAATTATTCCTGTTCAATGCTCAACTGAAAACAGGTATTCCCTTTGCATGTAAATCTCAACAAATGTGGAATCAGAAATGTAAACATTTAATTATAAAGTTTGCATGGTTGAGGTATGTTATGGATTCACAAGAACACAAATAATTGAGTAGTCATGTAAACGAAAGTCTGAAACCCCCACAAATACTCCAACATGCACTTCTAACTGTTCCATAAATATACTGTACCTTAGTTGATTTTTTACTTTAGCATAATACGCTGTAATTACAGGCTCAGCATTCACTTCTTATTCTTCACATGTCACACACATCTCCCACAAATACCCTAGAGGGGCCTGAGGTACAATCCCTCCCCCCTACCCTTTCCCTCCCGACATGCTCTGCAACTTATCTCACAAAAACTAATTTGGTCTCCTCTCTCCTTCCTTACACACTGTTTGATGCACTTATCCATCTCAATTCCGCAAATAACGTCCCCTGCAGTGAATTCTTTCATATAGCAAACACATTTCCAAATCATGTCTATTATGTATTAATATGTCTATATTTCCACTGCTAAACCTGCGCTCATTCTAAACCTCCTTCTCCAACATGGCGGTCTCCTTGATCTGGCTTTTTCGTTTTTACCAATTACTCAGCACTTTGTTTACTTCACTCTCCAGAAAGTCATTTATTATCCTTGCATGCTTGCTCCCTCTCTCGTACACACACATTCACAGCCAACGCTTTACTATATTTTAATTTCCCCCAAGTCATTTACTCTACCTCTCTTTTACTTATATACACTCACACAATTCATTCCGTGTTACCATTTTCTAGACTCATTTGGTCTCATTCGGGCACAATCACTCGCACACACTCTTTCGATTAAGGACCTCTGAAATGAATGTCACTGAGACCACCGAATCCATCCCATACCATTATCTGTCTGCCTCCTGCTCTCCCCTGCTCTTGCCTGGTATTATTTACCAAAGAAACCCATCTCTCTCCTCCTCAAACTTTCTTTTAAATGTCTTCCTTCGTCTAACTCCATCTCCTGCAGGATATGCATTAGATTATCTTCACATAACATACCATTCGGCTTTTCACGCTTTGAAATGTGATCTTTATCCACCTTTTATGAACTCAATCGTCTATTTTCCTCGAGTCCTGCCGCTTACCACCCAGCAGCCTGTCTCTGACATTTGTCCTCTCTGAATATCTAAATCCTCACATTGTTTCTTATCATCCCCAAATTAATTGAGTTTTCATTAGACTTTTCTTTCTATTCATTATTTTTTCTCCGCAAATGCACTTTAAATGACTCCATTCTCCACACAGCCCATTCTTAGATTATTGTTATTTGCTGCTGTGTGTTGTGATTAATTCTACGGGAAGGGTGATTAAAATTGTTCTAACATAAGTCGTTAATCCCTAAATTACTTTTGTTTCCACTTAAACCTTTTGGACAACTTGCCTAAAAGCAAAAAGTTAAAAATAGTTCAATAAATTAAACAAATCTAAATTAATATGGTAGTGAAAGTCCTTAGTCTAAAGTCCCAAAATATCAATAATTTCTTGGCTTTACATGTGGGAGTTGTAAGTTGCTTAGAACATAATGAGCTCAGATTAGCTAAATAATTACAGTAGCTCTGACTTCATGGTTCAGTTCTGCCATTGGGCATATGTTTAGAAAGCTGAAAATAGTTTCTGCTTTATCACAGACTTTGACACTGTGCACCACGGAAAGAACAATTAACCCTTTTACAGATCTGTCAGTTGTATATTATTCTCTCCTCTGTACCTGCTCTTTACTTTCAGTCATATCTGGCCAAACACAAAGTATTCTCCTCTTCCTCTGTATTCATCACCAACCTTCCTTTCATCCGAACTAATTTACTTGCTGGCTCTATCTCCATTGTCTTTGTCCTTCCTTAACCAAACTGATTTATTCTCACAGCAAAGTCCTCAATCTCATCCCAGCCAGCTCAATGTTTGCCCCCTCTCCTTCTCAGTTGCTCATTTCTGTCTTTCTTTTCTGTCTCAAAATCTCCACACCTTTTTTTAAATGCTAAAAGGTCTGATTCTTCTTCACGCGCCTCACGTAATCTAAGCCACCTCAAGCTGATTTGCTCTGTGTGATCTGTTTACCTCCCTATCAGCTGGATTACATTTCTCAGTGTAACATGCATATCTTCTTATCACACCCATAACTAATCTCACCTCTGCCTACCGCAGTTCTTCTCTGTCTCTTCCTCTTTTCCTGTTCCTCATCTTCCCTCGGTGTATTCTACAGATCGCTTCACACAACCAGACAATTTCATTTCTACCACGGTCCTCTCTCCTCCCCCCGCTCCCCACTTTATCTTCTCACACACTAATTTAGTCTGCGTCCATGCTTCTTTCTCTCTGTCTTCCATCTATGGCTCTCCGAGGCGTATCCCACGTATTTTAATCTGCATAATGTGCCTCTCTTCTTATAACTTCTTAGTCTATTTTGTTTCAGTATCTGAAAGTGATCAGATATAACCTCTTTCTGTCTAATGCTATCTCCGTCTTTAAGGTTTACTGTTTACAGTAGTGAAACTTCTCGTTTCACTACTGAGGTGTTATTCTTGTTTTCAGGGTTAATGATTGTTGCACATAAGTACTGCAAGGTTTGCATGTTTCTGAGAGAAGTTAGCGCTCGGGGTTGGAAATATTTAAATTCTCTTATAAATAAAAGAGAGCAGATTGCGGAGCTTCAGGAGCTTGAGGAGCAGAAGTAAATTTCCCATACTAAATATAAATGTTTACGTTTGTCACTAAAAATATACTTGATTCACAGAGTAGTAATGAGAACAGCTGCCTCAACCAGCCTTCACACTCAATTACATTGTGGGGCATGCAGTTGGATTTCACAGGACACTCACTCAATGGTCTTTCGGTTTGTAAAAAGCATATCTTGTTTCTGGTTGAAATAGCACAACAGCTGGGTTACTTGTTCTAACTTGATTCTTCTTCAGGTGGCAGATGTCCCCATCCAAATCCAAAAGGGTTAATGACATATGTTCATAATTTCTAAAAGACAGCAGCACAGCAGTACTTTTTTATTGCAATTTTGTAATTTGTTTTCAGTATCAATACCATGGTTTTAAAATTATGGAACACTTTAATAATAGGACGAAACTTAGACTTTATCACAAAAGCTATTTTTTTCAAATGCTTCCAATTTTGACTGGAATATAATTTTGATTTCTTACCTTATCTTTTCTGTTTCCTGTTTGGCTGTTTAGTGTGCTACAAATTGTGTGAAAATAAAAGTTGGAGGACCACACAATTGACTACTTAGAGCATATGGCACAGGCTGTAGCTGGGTTAATGTAGCAAAGCCTTCAATGGTCATATTTTAAAAGCAGACAGAGATTTTGTCAAAGCATAATGCAGCACAGGTGGAAATCATAAAAACTAACGACTAACTCTTACATTTAGCTGCATCGATTCTAAGGTTGTAGTATAAAACACACTTGAACAGAACAGAGCCCTCTTTAATTTGATTAGTAACACCTGTGTCAAAATGTCAGCTGTGAACGAGGCCGTTCGAAGATTCACTGAATATTCATCGAGTTGAATACTTTTAAGTGCTTTTTATAATTGAATACAGCAACATTTGAACGTTAACCCCCAGATTGCCACACAACATGGTAAAGATACAGAAAATCTCAGTTTCATTTAAACCCCGGGCTTATACTTGTCATTCAGTACGGAGCTGAACGATCCATGACCCTGCTGATGCAATGCCTCAAACTATGTCTTAGCACTACTTCTCTGGCACCGTTAAAAAGCAGTGCTTACCTTTTTTCTCAGCGAGAATGACTATTTCACAGGTACGAAGCGGTTGTAACCCTCAATCAGAGTGTCAAACCTGCTTTATCCCAGAGTTAAATGGGAGGTTTAGGGAAGGGTTAGCCTGAGGTTACAGGTAGTGTGAAATCCTAGCGTGTCTTTGTGGAAGAGGCTGCCTTAAAGAGTACAAGATAGATGGATCATTTTTTATTCTTATTTTGTTACACTGTTTTGTATGTTACTCAAGTGGTTGATTTGGCACTGGAAAGTTCCGCTAAAAATAAGTATTAATGTCAGCAAGCAGAGCATAACTTCCCTTTATGAATTGGATATACTTCTCATTCATAACTTTTGACCCGAGCTGACCAAAAATGACACCATCTACTGTTCCAAAGCAGACCTGACACAAGTCTATTGAAATCTACCGTTCTAGTGTCAGAAATAATTCTCACTGAGTAGAAAAAAGTTTACAGTCCCAGGTCAAAACCCCAGGATAAGCTCCTGCTTGTGAGATTAATCCATAGCTACAGAGAAAAGGGATTCAGAGAAACAAAGAGCATATGGATAACGGATAAAGGCAGGTTGGATGGAAACGGATGAGGTAGAAAGCAAACTTGGTTGTGAGTTGTCTGGAGATTTCTGAGTGTTGCAGAATCAATCGGTCCCTGTTTATTTTTCCTCCTCCTCTTTCTCTTCCTCCCACTAGCCCTGGGCGTTGACGAGACACTGCAACACCCGACGCCCACGCAGGAAGAGCACAACGCCGACTCCTCAGAACCCGACTGATTTCCCTGAACCCTCATCCTCCATCCTTCTCTCTCATTGCTCCCAGATGTTTCCTGCCCCATTTTCCCCCTACAGCCCTCCTTCCATGGTATTCTCTGTGATTTCAGCCGTCTCCCTCGTCTCTCATATCGCTCTTATATCCGCCCGTCCGTCCTTTCCTTCATCTCCCATGCTCCATTGTTGGCTCTCCCTCCTTCCCCTGTCCCACCTTTACGAAGTTCTTTTTTCTCTGCCCCTCCTAGTTTGAGTTATTCTGTCTTCTTGTTTTGTCTCATATTATCAGCGATCTACTTTCCTTATATTCAGACCTTTTTGTCTTTTCTTTTGTGGTTCGTTACAAGGTTCATTGCATGTAACACTTTGTGAAATAGGTCAATTAAAATCTTTGTTGTTTTCTTTGACTGTATTACATTTATTCTGATGTATGCCCGAATCAGCAGTTATTGTCTTTTGCATCGTCGCGTTAAAATGAAGATAGAAATACATTAGACACGTTAAGTGTAAAAATCTGTTACGAGTCATTTTTTGTCATACAAGGATTGGTTGTTTGTACAGTAGATGTGGGTTGTAGTGACACTCAATTTAACAGATTTGGTTCTAAATTTGGTTCGCTATTGGAATCTCAATGGAGCAAAAATTCTAAATCCACCATGAGCAGAAGTGTCTTTTGACTTTGAATCAATGACTAAAAGATTAAAACACATTTCTGTCTTGAATAACAACTTTTTGATAATACTGCCAAAATCCCAAAGTTATTTCTTCTTAGCTTTCACTCTCTTTCTATCAACATTTCATCTTTATCTTAATTTGTCAACATTTCCTGACTGCTTCCATCTCCTTTTCCCTTTCTTTCCATCATTCCCTATTCAGTCTTTCTCTCTCCTTTTAACTGGCTTTCTACCTCCATTTCTATTTTGCTCAATTCCACTATCTCTTAATCACTTTCCTCCTGTCTCTCGGTCTGTATCAGTGGGAGTTCAGAAAAGAGTCGGTCTCGCTCATGAAAGAAAAGTGTTGCTTCACTCCCCCAGCTCTCTTTTGATCCAAAATAAAAGGAAATGTGAAACATCCCCCAGACACTCACACTGACATTTATAGCATCTATCCTCTCCTACAACCTATTCAATGGCTCCAAGTTTGTAGCAATGCAGGAGAGTGAAGGGGCTGGACAAAACCAGGGGGGTATAGAGGGAGTGAAAGAGTGAGGAAATTAGTCTGGAGTATTGGGAAAAGTCAGAAATAATTAAATCTATGAGAGAGTGAGAGAGGGAACAAATTACTTTGATGACAGTAAAACCAAGTGAGGGATTTATGGTGGCAGCAGTGGAGGTAGTTTGTGTGTCTATGTGTGTATGTACCCGTGTGCAAGTGTTTTAAAGACCAAGTAACAGGTAGAGAGCCGTGGAAGAGGAAGCTCTCCCAGGAGGCAGTGTGTGTGCTTTCATGTTGCTCAGCTCAACATGACAACAGAATAAAAACAACGCGGATCAAAAAGGAAGCCAATATGGGACATGTACAAAGAGACACAGTCAGTCAGTTACAGTTTACCAGGCTGGAGTTCAAGACTACATCAAGACACAACAAACACACACCTACACACACTACTATAATATCTAACGAATCAGTAAAGAAGAGGTAAAAACTAATTAATATTTGCGATGCCTAATTTTGCGCTTTTGATTCAAATTGGAAAAGCCATGTTGCTCAGCTTGGTTTTTCTGTGTCATGAGCCAGCATTATAACCTGAATAGTATGTACTATGTGTCTAAAATAATCCCACTAAATAATAAATGACCTGTTAATTTGCAAGCACTTGAATGCTTATTGGATTCCTAACTACTGTTTAATTAAAGCACTGGAAAGGTCCGTCAGTTAAACCAATAACGTGTAGACAAGACAGCAACTTCAAGGTGGCTAACCAGACCGATCAAGATCTAGGACAGTTCCAGATTTTTCAACCATTACTATATATTTTAGGGTATTTGCGCTCATCAAATCTCTTGAGATATTTCCAGTCATTGGATGTGAAAAAAGTGTCAAAATCTGAATCAAGTTGGACTCTTTCTCTTCTTGTAGTCTCTTGTAAAAGATGGATGAATGAAGTTGCTTAAAACATACCTAAATATACATACTGGTTATTAATAATCAGTATGTGTATACCAGCTTCACTACACCTACATTTCTCCTACTAATGTATCTTCTTCATATGGGTGCAGGCACACACATTCAATTTAATCCTTTATACCCAGAAAGAATCATGGCGAGATGATGCATCATTTCACCTTTGCCAAAGCAGCATAAAATACGTGCACACTCTCTAACTACAGGAGACAAAACTCACCGGTGTAATCTTCACGGCAGATGCAGGTGTACCCTCCTTCTCTGCGGGCGCACACCCCTCCATTCAGGCAGGGGTTAGAGTAGCACAGGTTGATCTCCGTCTCGCAGTAATCACCCGTGAAGCCAACCGGGCAGCGACAGCGTAGGCCGGCGATGGGGTGGATTGGCCGGAACAAGATGGAGGGCGAGGAGATGAAGGGGGCCGAGCTGTTGAAGCGCAGCACTGAGATGCACTTCATGTAGTTCTGGCACGGCTCACGCAGACACACATTGTCGTCGAATGGGAGAACCTGGAATAACAAGAGGCGTTGTGAAGATTGTTATTGCTGCCTTAACAAGTCAAAGTAGTAGTAGTATACTGTTGTCCATGTCCCAGACTGTGTCCCAATTCCTAGTTTGGGAGTAGCATACTTTCTAATCCTATTATTTCTGCCAAGATATTTCTACAGCACACATTTTGACCTAAATTAAGTAAAAGCACAGTGCAACTATTAACATTAATCATTTTCAATTTCTATTTTTTTCAGTAAGCCATACAAACAGTGGTGTAAGAAGTATTCACATATTTAAGCAAAAGTAGTAGGTACCAATACAATGTATTGTAAATGTAAAATTACGCATATTAGCAACAACTTTTAAATAAATAATAAAAATGAAAGTATAAGTATAAAGTATATCGTGAAATAGAAATGTAAATTAGCCTCAATTGAAAATACAGAAGAGATGTGCAGTACCTTTAAATTGAAGTGAAATGTAATACTTGAAAAATACAACAAATAAAGCACGTACTTAGTTGGCAGGGGAAAATCATAGCCAATTCCATGGCCTAGAAATTGGAGCACCTGGTTTGCTTGCAGCCTTGATTAGAGTTATTGATTACACCTGTGATTTTCATGCTTTGACATTTGAAAATGTCTGCCATGAAAAAAAAAAATCCATAATGTCGAGCACCGTTACAGCTGTGGTGAAGAATAAAGGTCTGAAGCTATGTGTGTGAATTAGGCTTGACACGAGATGTGCATCTAAATGCAAGTTTCACCATTTTTCAGATAAAATACACAATTGAGTTCACATAAAACAACGTCAACATAGCCCATGAGGCTACTACACACAGAAGCACCAACAAAAGGAGAATGCTAACCAATCAATTAGCCTAGTTGGCTTTTTGCTAAATTCTGGAGCTGACTCAAAATGTGTAACCTATTTAGGTAACAAAGGTGATAGAAATGTTTCACAATTCTAGAGAGACATGACATAATGTTAGCATGCTAGCGCTTTAACTTAAGCCCTTTAGTTATACTAGCTACCTGTTATGCTAGTTCTAAAACATACCAGCAGGCATGCTGACAAACAGGAAGTCCAGTCCATACTCATCCATAATATCCCTCAGTTATTTTTTCTCATGTTATTAATATTGCTCTTAATATTCTTACTGTCAAGCCGCCATAGTTCAGATGAAAGAAGCTCGATTAATATAAATATGAATACGCTTATCTTACTGTCTCACAGCCTGAGAGCACCCTATGGCTTTAATTGCCCTGGTTCAGGCCTCTCAGGCTACAGAGCCTATGTGTGGAGGCAAACCGAATAAAGTAGAAATAACAGAATATTTGTTAAGAACACACTGCCATTCTGAATAATTAATTCAGTCTACTTGTCTTTAAACGTATTTCTTGTCCACAGAAAATTCACCATAAATGTCTCCTTGCATACTCTATGTCTAGATTACACTAGAAGTTTCGTACAATTGCAGCCTATGTTTACAGCATAACACACTGTTATTTATGAATATTTGTCTTCATTTATTAGGTTTTTTTATTGCCTTTATGTACATTTGTCATCATTTTGCTTGTAAATACATTTACTTCTCAGAAGAACTGTTTCTGCTTGGTTTTGAGGTCACTGGATCAGGTATATTCACAAGATTGTGCCTACTTAAGACAGTAAGAGGAAAACCCTCAGATTGTATGTTCTGATGTGTGTTTGTGTGACTATCTTATTGAGAAAAGTTTGAATACATTCAGCCTTTAAATATATATCTCCAGACATGGCTGAGCTCTCTCTCGACCCTTCATAAATCTTTTCTCCTTTGGGTGTCACTTGTTCTTTTCTATCGAAACATCTCTTCCCCTCATGCATGCATAGAGATGCGTTGAGAGTGTGTGAGCGTGTACTGTACTGCATGTAACCGATGTGCCTGCTGTGTCCAGGTGTGTGTGATCTCATGCATGAGAACATTTAGTGGTCATATCAGCGCACTGCTGGTTAAAGCCATATGGATGCGCTGGCATGGCATCTGTATTCTATTATTACCAGTTCACATGCAATGTGCTCATGTGACTGTCTTGAGATGCATGTGCACGATGTGTTCTACCACTTTTAATTAATTGTATGCCTCTTATAGATTAAGCACTTAAAATGTGCAGTTACAATGCTTTACAACACATGAATGTTTAACAATCATTGCTAGATTTGATTAATGTATTGTGTGTTTGTCTTTATCCTGAGTGACTATGGCAAATCTGTGTTGTGATGTATGTATATCATTTAAATGTAAAAGGCTGTGTTTCATGTTGTTAAAAAGTTAAATAAATATATTGTAGGATAAAAAAAGGATTAATTCTTCAATTTGAATCTCTATTATTGATGTAAACTAACTAACCTCCATCTGCGTCAGTGACGTCAGCCTCGGCCTATTCAGATACAGCTGCTCCTCCAGAGTCTCAGAGGGGAAGAAGATCCCGCCGGGCAACGCAGCAGAGAAGCTGACATTCAGGATCCCTCCCGGCGCCGCGTCCAGGTCGGGCTGGATGTTGAAGATAAAAACATCCTCGACGGGCACAGAGAGCACCGCTGACACGCCCTCCAGGAAGTTACCAAGCAGTGGTGACAGGAAGTGCTCCTGGGACATGTTCTGCAGGCGGACGGTGACACTGCTGCCCAGCATGTCCTCTGTGATGATGAGGACCCGAAGAACGCACTGGGCTGAAATGCTGTAGACTCCATCTAAAGAGTTTTTAAAAAAAGACAATGGAGGAAAACAGTGAATAAATGTGCTTCTGACGATGGACATAAGGGTTATTAGGTGAAGAAAGATAAAGTGATAGAGAAAGATGAAGTTAGAGAGGGTTTGGAGACCGCAGAGATGGTATAAAATTGGGCAGGGCAATTATGCGAGATAAGTAACTGTAAGACTCCATCTAGCAAAGTCCTACATGCACATTGACATCTAAACACAAACAAATATTGTGAAAATAAAACAGACAAATAGATCCAGGATCGTGTGTATAACTGCTTTGTGAACAAAACTTTTCACAGTAAATGTTGTAGTAAATATTCTCACACTGGAGGCTATTTAAGTGGCAACACAGCTGAAGTAGGCCACCTCCAGAGAACAGAAACAGACACACACACACACACACACACACACACACACACACACACACACACACACACACACACACACACACACACACACACACACACACACACACAGACACACACACACACACACACACACACACACAATCTAGTTTTCAATCAAACTTGTAGTAATTGTAGTCAAAGGAAATGTACTATAATTCAGTGAGATATTTTATTAAGTGAAAGAGGGAGTGAAGCTTACAGCTGATTGAAATTGCCGCTAAGCTGATGTTTAAATAATGTGATGGGGAAATAAATTTGCTCTGGGTTATTAACACATATTATGTAAGCTTGTATCTGCTGTGAGTGAACCGCAACTGTGCTAGCTGCCAGGCCATAATATGAGTTGTGTAGTCATGCATATATGTAGTTATGTAATGGTTAGGATTGGAATTTCACATGGCAAACAGAAATTTGGCACTTTATAGTTTTAATTTTTATTTAAACACTGACTATTAACGTTTAAGACCCTCTTATTTCCTAAGATTACCTAAATTGAGTTGTCACCTTTAACTTAAGATGATCATTGTGACCTACATCAGAAAACAAATGGTTTTTTGATGCTCACATCCACTTACTGTATAAAGGGACTTGATTAAACATTATCCAGACCACAATATCTGTCATGAAGCCAGGAAGTATTTTCTTTCAGTTATCATCTCCACACAGTCAATTACCCGTAAGACTTTTTTAAATGGTTGTTGAATAAGACATGTACAGTGTGGTATAAGACATCATAGCCCTTTCCTGAAATCCACCTCCTCACCATTGTTTGCAAGATAATACAATTCTATAATCATATTTTCCAGTGGGAGAGACAAAACTGATCCTCTGAAATCTACATTTGTTTGTGAGCCAGGAAGTCTGTTTTATGCCTCTTGCATGTGATTGAGCAAAGCACACAAAGAGAGAGAGAGGGGAGTGCCGTCCTCACGTAGAAAACATAATCTCCCCCTTCTCCTTACACTCAGCTTTGGTTACAAACTCTACACAGCGCTCCTTTCTCTCTGAAACCTGTGACTTGTACAAAATGAGCTCATACGAATCACAGCGGGTTACAACCCTCACAAACAGAACAATATCTGTAACAACAACAGGCACAAAGCATGTTTCATCTACAATGGATACAAACACAATCCGGTGCTAGGCTGTATTTTATGGCTGTAAAGCAATTTGCTGCGACAACCTGGCTAATAAGCTATAAAAGAAACAAATGCACATGACCACAACGCCATGACAGGGCAATTTTCTGCAGCGGTATAAAGGTGAAACAGGGTGAACAGGTTGAGAAGACTGGGAGAATAAAAGAGCAAGAAAACAGAACATGAGGGGACTTAATGTAAAAAGGGCATGGCAAGTGTAAAGTAAGGATTAATCAGAGAAGTAAAGGAATTAGAAATAAAAGAGCATGTCTGCTAGTGATGGAGGCCGAGGGGTGAAAGAGACAGACAGAGGCAATGGCGGGTGAAGGAGATTTAATAAAAAATAGAAAAAGTGAGATGATGAAGTGCAAGAGAAGGGAAATGAGAAAGTAAAATGAGGGCCTTAAACCAGGATTGAATGATAAAGAGGGAGCAGTATAATTAACCAAAAATCTATAATAATGCACTATTTATGTATTTCTGTAAATAATCAATTATTGATACTCACTTTTTTCATTTGATAATACTGTAGTAAAATGTAATGGAAGAGGTTACTGTATTGATTAAATGGTAAATTATGTATTACAATTAGACGAGTTTGACCAAAGTGACTTATTAATTAATTAATCAGTTTGTTCACTAATTAGCAATTTGTTACTCATTTGCTGTTGACATTAAAGGACAAACAGACAGAAAGGAAGGAAGACAGGAAGTGAAAAAAATGCATAAAAGGAAAGAGAGACAAAGTAAGTCATTTTCATTTATTGTTAAATGCTAGATAAGATTAAAGAAAAAATGTGGACAGATATAAAGTCAATGAAATGAAAAGAGAAAGACTGAATACATAGAAAAAGATGGAAAGAGATGTGGAGGAAAAAGGAAGAGAGAGGGGAGGTGGGATGGGGGTTGGGAGGGTGGCAGCTGGTTTGATTACCGGATTATGAGGAGCCTCACTCCCCACTGACCTCTAACACACACGTGCACACACACATGCACATACACACACACTAAAATCCAGAGCCCTTCATAATAAATGACAGAGGAAGGAGAGGCAATATGAAGGAACAGAGGAGGAAAACTCCCACAGAAAATCATCAGGGAACATTTTAATGGAATCATTTGATGAATTAGAAAGATGAACAGAAATGGATAGATAGATTAGAGTGAGCATAATGCAGCGTGTCCTACTTTAAAATATGTTTCAGTATAGGGTGAAGTAATTAAATGTCACAGCATCTTCTGGGGTTAAAAGCCAGCTGTTTTATCAGCTCTCTGGATCACGATGCAAAGACGCAGTGGAAATTGAAGCTGATATCCCATTGTCATTGAAATGAGACAGGAATCAATGAAAGACCTGCGATGATCTGCTGGAGTAGGACCCAATCCCCACACACACACACACACACACACACACACACACACACACACACACACACACACACACACACACACACACACACACACACACACAGCACATATTCCTTCTTTTTCTGTACACAGAGATACAGCTGTCATTTACACAAAGCAGATACAAAGCTAGAGCCAGAAGTGGATTAGCTTAGTTTAGCCTTAACACTGGAAACAGGGGAAAGCAGCTAGTCTGACAGGGAGCAACATGCAAATAAATCAGCATTTTTTATATTTCAATGCTAAGCTAGCTGTCTTTTGGTTGCAGTTTCATACAAATGCTTCATACTTGTTGCGTTCTATGGCTGTTTAATTTTATATATGTTAATGATATTGGCAAAAGGATAGACTCAATTTGTACCCTGAGATGTTTTATTTCACTACGATGAAAAAACACTGTTTCTGTTCTTCTCTTCTCTGCCTCCAAACAATCCATCTGCAACAAGGTTGTTTATTCCCTTGTTGTCATGCTGTTTTGTGTGCAATTGCCATGTTGGCCTCCTGCAGACTGTGTGCTTAACTGTTTTCTGATAAGGAAAAAAAAACACTACAATTTCCAATGCCAGAGACACAGAAAAAAAATCCCTTTGAGTTTCAGGCTCCAAAGAACCCCCTTGAGTTGCCCACGGGGGACAACAGTGAGAGGAATATATGACAATGCTACAAAACATGTAACAGGCTAAAATACAAAAATGAGACTATTAACAGTGCCTGTTTGCCCTGACAGTTTTTAACTTCATTTTATCAGCCTTAAGAGGTATTCTTGCCCCAAGCAGCCATTAAATTCTGACAGTAAATCTGGTGAAGAAGCACAAGCACAAACACACACACACACACACACACACACACACACACACACACACACACACACACACACACACACACACACACACACACACATCAACATGCGTAGTAAAATATCTTCATTTGGCTTTCCTTCACGTCTACACTCCAGCTAATTTGGACAACCTTCATCAGCACATGGCTCTTAAATCATCCTTCCACATGTAAAACCAATGGAAGAAACAACCGCTAAAGCTAAATGGCACTTTCAGCAATTACAATCACCAAACGCTCTCGACTTCCTGCCCCCAGGTCATTAAGTTACCCACCTCCTTTTCTGTATTCGGCTTTACATTTACACGGGAACATGCCCTTATAAGCTAATTAAAGTTCTGCTGGAAACACAAAAAGCCATAACCAATTAGTCTGCAGAAACATAAAAGCCATTTCCCAATTTTCTGCAAGATAGGTTTCTCCCTTTTTTGCTACAAGTTAGACAACTGAGGATTGTCGCTACAGAATGGGAATCCCTCAAAAATCTGGTACCACAAAAAGCCTAATTATAATGTTTCCTGCTGGTTTATATATTATATTATATAAGTACATGTTTTTACAAAAGCACAATAGGGAAAAGGTTATAACAAGGAAGCAAGTATTTTAAACTTTATGCAGGGGATTTCTTACTTTGTCTCAAGTTTGACTTTAATATTCAACTTCAATGTACTTATTATTATTATTATTATTATTATTAGACACATGAGGAATATCATTGTGTGATGAGACCTTTACTGTAGTTTTTGTATCAGATTCTAGTCAGTTACTAAAAACCCTCCATCTGAGTCTTCCACTCAAAGAAAACATATTCAGCTAAACAAATACACATCATGGCTCTCTTGAACAAACAGGGCCAATAAACAGCAGACAATAATGGTCACACGCATCTACAATTATTAAAAGTGTCTCAAATTATTAATTAATTGAAGAAATGATTATGTGGCGACAGAATAAATGAAAACCCTTAATCGGAAACCTCATAGCTAATTTGAATTTTGATATTAAAATATTACATTACACATAACATTTTAGAAAAAAGGTTAAACTCTGTATGAAGGCCAACACTGAAGCTCAGTAAAGAGAGAATATCCAGTGTACAAAGGCAGAAGTCACCATCTATCCTATAAATTCCTACCAAGGCTTATGGGATTCTCAGGTGTCAATCATTTTTGACAGACAAGATATTACATCTGTAGAAGGGCTGGTGTATCATTTTGTAAAGAAAGCCTTTATATCCAGAGCTAGATCCAAAGACATCAGGTCTATCTCAGTGGAATATAAACCAGGGAGCGATTGTGAATCCGGTTGAAAGGTGAGTGAGGGTGATATTGTCCATAACTTCTCAACAAACCAGGAAGTCATAACTAATGCATTGCCCTTTCTTCGTGGCACTCTGCTTTAGCGTGCATGAAAACAATAAAACATTAATGACCTCCAAATTCAAAACTCTCACAAATGAAAGGTTATTTTTGCGTCTTTATCATCACGGGAAAACAAAGCTTTTCGTAAATAACAACACTGCAAGCTTTCACGGCTCCTGTGGGCTTCGAGCCAATGTTCCCCCTCCGTGTGTCCGCACTTCAAAGAGGGAGGAGTGCTGATGTGCATAAAGCCTCTAAGAATAAACACTGTTCTGGAAACCATCAGCATGGTCCCACGGATGCGTGAACACGAATACGCGGAGAGAGAGCGAGACTGGCCTCCGATCAGTGCTCCGGCTCTAAGATGCTTTGTGGGTACGCGGTCCCTTGCGTTTCAAAGAGTTGAATGAGTTCAGTGCTATCTCTCTGTGCCAGGTAGCCTGACTAATAGCACTCTCAAAGCTTCTTGAATGTCAGAGCTAGCTTCCTGGAAATCCAGACGGAAATAGTCTGCAAAGTAGCATACAATAGGGGCCCACAGCTGGAGCTGTGAACCGCCCCAGAAATATTTTAATAAGCTTCAATACAGAGCAGGAGAAGGGGTCACGAGGCATGGACCTGGCATTTCACTGTGACGAAAAAAGTGACAGAGCAAAGCAGGCAAAGGTTTGGAGATACTGCAGATGCAGTTTGAGAAGATGTGAGAAAAAGCTCTATTGCAGCCAAACAAGCCTCACTATTTTGTCTGAAAAACTCACATAACTTACAGATGCCTTGAAGTTAAAGAAAAACTGTTACACTTAGGATGTATTGTCTATCAGTGTCCCAATTCGCAGGTTTTCAAAACTACACAATTAGGTGATAAAACCTTAAAAGAAATGCTAGATTTTTAAATATGCTTTTGATGTGACCCATTGCACAGTCAAGGTAACACACTTCAGATGTTAGTAAGACAGATTGATCAAGGTAAAAAAAAACGGTACATTTTCAAAAATACCAACCCGTCTTTATGTGGAATTTCACCTTAGATGCAGTTTGATCGACATTGGAGTGCTTATTGTATAATATTCTAAACTTCTAAAATGGTAAATTTCATTCCTTGTTTTCTCACAGTATTAGTGTGTAGCTTCGACATGCATTAGCCTAGTGAGAAGAAAACATTGACTATTCATTGAGTAAGATTTGCATTATTTATCCCATGTCCATATCTTACCAATAGGCATTCATGTCACTTCGAAAGGTGTTATGAATGGGTTGTGTTATCTCAAAAACATATTTTTTAAATTTCTTATTCTCTGTGGATCCAGCTCATTCCGTAATGCTGTCGAGGTTAGAGGTTTGATTTGAAATGTTTCAGGCATCCACGCATGGCATTGACACTGTGTTTATAAGTCTGATATAAACCGTATGCACTCTTGTTGCTAAAAGGACTTGGGATTAAATGGGGGAAAAAGGCCCAAAAGGGGAGATATATTACAACTAGCATGCCAAATCCCAAAACAGTAAAATTGGATTTAGACTGGACAAAAGCTGTATGCTGCTACTCTGAAACAAACTGAACACCGTCATGGTGCCTTCAGCCCATTAGCTCTCAGCCCGTGGACCCACAATCACATGGTTTCAAATCCCATTTCACACTGTGTTGTCTCATCCCTTTGTTTGGTCTTTTTTCCTGCCTCTCCTCTAGGTTCAGAAACCTCCTAATGAAATACATGAGCAGGTCGAGTTTTCAAAGTGGTGTGTACCAAAAAGTTTGAGGAGTTTTCAGCTGTGTTGCCTGAAGGGCAGAAAAACAAATTGGTACAGCAGCACTGAGGTTGATAATGGAATAAGCAACTGAAAATAAATACTACAACTCCCAGAGAGAGACTGTGAGTGAAATAATAAAAAGCCCAAATGGCACTTTCTACAACTAGAACATATACAGTAAGTGATTTAATGGATAGTTGCGGAGGGGCATATCATACATTAATGCCTGTAAATTGACACAATGGTGTGCAGCATTGTGTTTGTGTATGCATCATTACAAAGCACAGGCACTTTAAAAAACATGTACACACACACACACACACACAGCCCTGGTTTGACAGCTGATTTTCTGCGCTCTGTTTGTTTTTTAAAGCCTTTCTGCCCCTGAGGTCTGGGCACTCATTGTACTCAATGTAAAGTACAACAGCGTAAAGAAGCGACACACACATGCACGCACACCACACACACACACACACACACACACACACACACACACACACACACACACACACACACACACACACACACACACACACACACACACACACACACACACACACACACACACACACACACACACACACACACACAGACAATCCAACAGCATAATGGTTTAAACCACCCTTTTACTAAGGATGCACTAATCCTTTACGTTAAACCAGATTCACTTAACTTCCAAGCGCACTGAACACAAAAAGCCCGCTCGCATGCAAAGACTCTCACTTTTGGCCCATATCACATTCATACACACCCTCATGCCTATTGTACGGATAAATAACACAAATCCGCACTCTCAACTCTTGACATGCAGACGTGGCATCTGTTTGCGGGAGCGGCTATCATCTATCATCCTCCATCTTGCATCTGTCTTCTGTTGCTGTTGCTTTCTCTCAAATGTACAACCAGAGACATTACGATTGAGTGGGGCACAAAGCAGAACACAGTTGTACTTATTCAAATGTATAAAAACAGCTCTTTGTCCAAAGACACTAAAAAAAGGGTTCCAGTAAAAACATAGTTTGATATTTTGGACCACAACATGGGCTGAAAACAGTCTCGTGTAAATCTGTGCAGTCACTCCAGCACCTGGGGCAGGGTGTGTCTGTGGCAGTTTTCATCACACTCATCACTGAGAGGCCCTCCGACGCCTGAATTCCAAATGTACATTTTCCAAACGATTTCTCCTGTCGGGCGGTGTAATAGTGCAGCAGTAATGTTCTGCTCAGTGCCGTACGTGCAGCAAAAAGGATTCCTGTGATGCTGACTTGTGTATGCCAATCACTCAAACACACCGGAGACAATGCACACTACTGAATAATGTTTGAATTACAATTATTAAAGAGATGAAAAATGTGGAAACCGCGATGTAAAAGGAAAACAACTTGAGGAATGAATATTTATTCTCTGCAATTGTGTTCAGGAAATAAAAAGATAACAACGTGAATAAGAGAATCCAATTCTTTGCAGCGACAACGACCCACCTTGCATAGAAAATGGAAAAACAGATACAAAACTAAACCCAAGACACAAATATGAGGCGACACAGTACACCAAATTATCAACTATAGACAGTTGTTTGAGAAACCGGATCTCTCATCAAGACGGCTACGGCGTTCGTTAGGGACTTTCTACATTAATGGTTTGGTCAATATAATATCAGAAAGAAAGAAATGTCCTCAAAATCATGTCTTGAGATTTCACGATATTCAGATTATTAAGAGGTAAAAAGAAAAAAAGAACATCTCCAGAATTGGAAATGAGTATTTTGGCGTAAATAAATATTCAAACACAGTTAAATAAACTGGGGGGGTGAGACCGTTATGATGAAATCATCATACCATACCATTACCACATACAGTACTGAATAAGATATCCAGAGCAGACATAGAAGAGCTTTTGTAGTGATGGTGTCCTTATCATTGTCTTCCTCCATGGTTATCTCCTATAATGTGTTCGACAACTCTAAAATAGCTGCTCGCTGAAGCAATGTGGGTCTGTGATCTGATGTGTATTAATTATGAACCATCTTGAAAAGGAATAGTCTGAGAACTACTGTTTAAAGTATAATGGGTGTGCACCAAATACCACACAACTTCAAGCCATGGTTAACTCGCAAATGACACTTTTAATGATGCACGGCAGCAGCCGGGGTAAAATGAGTCCGTCTTCTTCTGCTGCCGTGCATCATTAAAAGCTTAACATGACACATGTTGTCAAGTAGAACATCTCAAGACACCATTCATTTCACATTAGAAGACATTTAGGACCCATTCCAGAACAAGACGAGAAAAGAGACCCAATTGAAATGTTAGAGAAGGCAGTCAAAGACCCAAAAAGAGATCAAACATCACGTTGGCAGCTGCACTTAACCACAAATGAACTGCCGCAGGCACTGAGAAAGCATCAACAGTGTTATTTTTCATCCCTAAACAGTCCAATGACTCAATAAAAAATAAATAAAGTGATTATGGTAGCGACTTAAAGCTGATATAGTCGCATATCAAATACTTCCTGATTGACCTGAACAGCATACCTTTGCTTCTTAAGTCGCAGTGCACCCTTAAAAAGACTTCAAAGGGCGGGATCAGTGTCCGGCTTCTCTCTCTTGTCCGTTAACAGTAATCATGTTAATGTTATAAATCTAATAGGGTAATGATTTATTGATGACACGATGCAAAACATAGCATGAAAGTTCCAGTCTGTTGATGATCTTTACTCATTTTCCCTGCATCGTGTCCTCCCTGGTGGCTGAGTTGATCTAAACCTATTTTCATTTAGCCTCCAACCAGCACAAACAAATCATTAAATAGCTATTTATGAACACTTATTTTTCCATTTGCCATTCAGCATCAGGCTCTATGATGTATGAAAGGTTCTGAGACCTGGCCTTCGAGTAATAAACACTGTTTGTTTGTGATGAAGTGCTAATGAGTTTTGAATCTTTTTAAATGACTGTAAAGCAAAAGAAAGTTTGGCTCGCAGATCAAGTTTTGCTTGTTATAGATCAAATGTTGTCAGGCCCCAGGCTGTTTTTATAATCAAAATGTTTAAATAATACTTAACATGTCAACAATGTGCTGATGCCTTAATGCCTACTTGAATAAAAGCAGCTCCTTATGTGGTTACATTTCTATAGATATTACCCTGGAGCAGGCAGTTCTTAAATCTCATCCATGTGTGTTTCCGACAGGAAGCAGAACATAATAAAGGATAAATGTCAGGCTTCCTAATTAAAACACAGCAGAGCACACAACACATCTTGCAAGGGGCTGAAGCAAAGCATAGGCACAAAGATGCACTTGTCTTCTTCATGGTTTTGACATTTAATTATTCACCACTCCTTTATCCAAACTATTCATCATTCTATTCCAGTTTATAGTATAGTATAGAGACGGTTTGAAATGGAACTGTAACTTTCTGTTGCCAAGATTTTGAACCTTTTTTTCCTGACTTTAATACATTATGCAGTGCGAATACATTTTCAGAGCAGATGCAGTATTCAGGCAAAGTAAAAGGCGAAATGTCTGACAAGTTTTATGAATTTCTCTGTCAGGGCAGTGGAGAACTTTGTGTTGTCATGCTTTTTTGGAGAACTGGGGAGCCTTAAAAAACTGTGTTTTGATTATTAAAAAAATGCATACTACTGTTTTGACAGTCTGCAAAGGGAAACACACACTAAAAAAGCCTCGACCATGAAACCCAGTGTACTGCAGCTCAAATATTTTGATGTTTGGCAGTAGTTGTTGCCCTAAAAATGACTGAAACTCAAGCTATCCTTCAGAACAGTTGCATTTTTTATACTAGTTATTTTAAGCATAACGAGTTAGTGTTATTTAAAGTTTTAAGGCAAAAAAAATGTCCATGTCTACTCAGCAAACACGCTTTTAAAAAAGTGTGAGAAGCAGATTTCAGTGGCAGAGGCTTTCCAGACCAACTGCAAATCTCTCAGCAGGGAACACGGATTTGTTATGCTCTCAACTCCCTGAAAACTTCTGTCAAATTGTTCACACATGGCACCCGACCATCCCTGAATTTTCGCTCTTGTCACGGCTTCACCCCCATGCATAATGATGGCTAATTTATCTCTATGTCCCAGCGGCCATCCTGCCACTCAAACCACACTCTTATCCTTGAGAGGAGACGTATAAAATGGACTGTATTTGTACAGGGTGGCTCCCAGGTGGGGAAGTGCATTGCTGTGTGAATGCAAAGTAACCTTGCATTTTCAGTAAAATAGTCAAAAAATGGGTGAAAGTCAAAGCCTGGATAGATGAAAGCTGAGAAACAGACACCTCATTGGTGCGTTTAGCTCTACTCTGATTCCTCTCTATAGGTCTGAGAGAAATATACATTGATAATTCCTTTATAGACATCCATCAAATAACAGAAGCCTTTTACTTCATCCGTAGGGACAGCCTACAGGCTTTGAGTTGTCAAGCACTTAACTGTGAGACAGTGTTTTAGTGTTAGATATTGCCCCCCCCCCCACCTAAGACCCAGCTACCACCTAATATTTCTGGCCTTTAGTGAGCTATAAACCTCTGCAGAACATCCGATTATTGTCTCTGCAGAGGAATATTCAAGCAGACACTGGGTCCCCGTTAGAAACACTGCTTACCTATAATGTTAAAAACATGTCAACTGCCTTGTTGCTGAATATCTGCTATTTCAACACAGCTTTCCTAAGCTTGGTGTCATGATTATGGGATACTAACTATCCGGTGCTGTCCCTCTAGGGAGAGAGAAAATGTCAGACTCCACATCCTTCTTCGCTCGGCCTGAACCTTTTAGCTCCTGATGGGTGCCCCCGACAGGCCGAAGATGTAGAGCGAGGTCTAATGGATTGTAATGGTCTGGTAAAGGTTTCTTTACATTGTGGTTTGCCAGTATGGGCTGTACATGTAGGTCATCATCGTTGCTAAGTGAGCTAAAGTAAATGCGGTGTGCCATGAGGTGTGGGTTCGAGCCCATTTTGTAAAATGTTCCATGCATGTTTTTTACAACAGGATGCACTTTGTTAATTTCAAACTGGGCGAAGGCTTACTCGCAACCAGTGAACAATTATTTTAGTCCTATCCGCACAAACACGGGACTCGGAGATAAAAAACCCATCGGTAGATTCAACATCACGGACAGCATCATGGGTTTACAACACAGTGAAGCCACTGATGATTCAGAGCCATGGTCAAGGCTCTAAATATTAAGGAATCAGGTAGACTTAACATATTTTAAAAAAACGGAAATATGGGGGAAATGGTGCACAATTAGAGACATTAAATTCATAGTGGTGCACTTAGGTGTACTGGACATGTGACATACATTAAAGTTATATTGAGAACAATAATTGTTCAGAGCAATCAGTTGTTAGAGCTAACAACTCATACTCGGACACTTTTGCCCAGTACGTGGGATCCACTCTGAATTGACCCTGCGGAATATCAAGCAATAACCTCTACCATTTCGTCACTGCATCTATCAAAAAGGCACTCTCTTGCCCAAAAGAAATACTAAAGCTTAATATAATATGATAAATTGCCGGATTTACCAAAGCTGTAGAAAGATAAAATGCCATGAAAATAAGTATTCAGTTACTTGGATTATAATGGTACAAATTGTTAGCTAACATAGCATATATTTATTCCATTAACTATATATAGTCTGTAGAGTAGTGAGCATTGTGTACTGGTCTGTAAAATATATGTATGAATTAATTTGTAAAACATTTAAGTTCTCTCTCTTTCTTTACAGCGTTGGCAGGCTCAGCGACCTAAATCAATACAGAGCAATAGGGGCAAACACACACAATTTTTGAAAGGGCTATTAAAGAAGAAACACTTTGTTTCGAGGTGAACTAAGCCTGCAGGGCTTTCTAGGTTCAGTGGACTAGCCATGTTTTCATCACAACATACCATTAAAACTCGTTCATTGCATACTGTATAATGTCTGTGTTCAGTTTTCCTTTTCATCCTAACGTTTGTGTTGAAATGTATACTTCTGTTCCTTCTTAGTATGCAATAAATGCATTAAATCTTATAGAAAAGGCTATGCATAGATGGTAGAAATACAGGAAGGACATCAACAATGGCAATGAAATAAGAAACAACACACTGTACGCTTGCCTCATTGTACCATCATGCTTGTAATACTGAGTATAAAAACAGATTATTATTATTATATAAAAGAAGGAACACTCAGAGCTTTATTCTCTCGGGTGTTGCCCTCTTTCAGCTGACCCCATGTAAATGCATTAGCTGCATTACACATACATCTAGACCCATAATGTATGGGTAGGGTTCAAGTTTACATCAGTGCAATGACCTATATCTACTGTAAGTGTATTCATGATGCACTGATCTGAGTCACAGTTAACATATAGTCACACTTATAGCATATAGTAAGCCAGTGTTTAAATGAATATGTGATGTCTCCTCATTTTCAAAACCATATATACTCCCAGAATCACCAGCATTAACAGAAGACATTAACCATAACACCGGTATGTAGGGATACACTGGTGCATGTTAGGATTGCAATATTTGGGTTTGGCTCATTGGATTTTATTCACTGACACAAGTGAATCATGTGTCATGTGGACACAACCATGAATACTAATGTTGCTCCTTATGAACAAGATTAGTGAAAAGGCAACTGATGTGTTTTGGTTTTCAGCTTGCTATAGTTTTTATCTCCTCCTTCGCAGCTCAAAATTGTTATTCATACATCTTTGACTAATCATTAACCTACTCCTCATCAGGAAACACTGGAACACAGGTGCCACATATCAGAATAACCAATTAGGAGCATTTGACACCTATGAACGGGGCCTGGCATGCAGCACCTTGATGTGAGTTTTCAAAGCAACACAAAAGAGCAACGTTCCATGGTGTTGGTAATTAGCATGAAACCTGATATGGCTGAAATGTGTCACAGTGTTGGCATAGCATTAAGAAACTTCTAAAAGAGGGGAAAACTGAAATATTGAAACTGAATATTTGCTATTTCTTGGTTCAAAATCCTTTTTTCAGTCCAACCAATTAATTCTTCACTGCTATATTTCACATCAGGTATTTAACCTAGTGGAAAACCACAGGTGTTAGTAAATATGCGTAATACAGGGACCCTGAAACTGAAGCAGCTTACTATAATAAAGCCCTCCATAATTCTTATTGTTTAAACCTGTGCTTGTCCTGCTATCACATGTCAAGATGTCCACTGTTAAAAGGGCTGATTAACCAAAGTCTGTTTAACATGTCGACATAGAGAGGCTTTGTTTTGACCTTCATCTACCCAGGGAAGTCCAGTGTGGCACATGTTTTCTTTTGCAGCGCTCCAAACTGCTACACACATTCACATCTGGGAGTTGGCCAGAGCAGTGGCAGTCTTTGCTGCTGGCCACATGGAGCAATTGGGGGGTTGCTTTGCTCAAAGGCACCTTGAGCTGAAGCTGTTCGGGGGTCCAAGCCAGAATTAGCTTTTTTTTCATGCCTCCAACAACTGGCCCTAAAGTCAGTGTGTAAATGTAAATGTGTGTGTGTGTGCTTAAACTGCTGGCAACACAAGCATGGATGCAGCGTTTAATCTCTGTGCACTATAAATATGGGCATTATCCTGAGAATCAATAGACTGGAGCTAACTGTCAAAAGGAAAAAGGGGGAGGGATAGCGAGCAAGAGAGAGGGATGGAAATTGGAGGAAAAGTGTGAAAGATGTAGGAAATAAGAAAGCAGGACATGCAGCAGTGTCGTCCTCCCACTCTCTGGCATACATAGATATTATTCATTGGAATGGCATGAATACACTCTCAAGTGCCATGCTTTGAGCCACCTGAGAGTACATACACACACACACACATACACACTTGTGCCCAGGACTACTATGTGTGAACAGAAATCCTTCACAAGCACGGACACACAGAGGAATCTCCCTGGTACAAGAAAACACTTTTCATGGAAACACACACTGACACACAACACTTGAGCAGACTTATAGACACACACAAGGACAGCAAATAAGGAGGGAAGAAGGCAGAGAAGTGGAGTGGAGGAAGGAGGAGCAGAGTTGAAAAGAATATGCCATGGAAGAGACACGGCCCAAGAGAGTTGTGTGAGGATTACAGGGAAGAGTCGGAGGACAGAAGGATGGATTACTGAATACAGAAACGGGAAGGGAGGGAAAAGGGAAAGGGAGGGAAAGAGAAAGAAAAAGAGGAAAGAGGTGTAGCATGGGAGTAAAGCAAAACTACACAAGGTCAGGACATCAAGACATGAGATGGATTTAAAAAGAGGAGGGAGAGGCAGGAAATGAGAAACAAACTCAAGGAGTAAAGGACAGACGGGGGAAATGGGAAGAAGTATGATGCAAAAAGAACAGAGAGAAATGCAAGGAATAAAAACGACTGAGAAGAATGCATCCATCCATCTGTGCGCTCGAGGACGGGTAGAATAAAGGAGAGGAAGAATGTGAAGGGGAGAGGAGAGAAGGGAAGTCACAGATAACACACAGCGAACAATGAAAGTGACAGCTTGGCTCGGAGCATGACTCTGGCTGACTGTTGTTTCATTATAATCTCATAACTGTCAAATCCTGGAGCGACAGAGGAGCGAGAGAGAGAGCAAAATACTTTCAAAATGAGAGAAGAGAAGCGAGACAATTGGAAATGAATCTGCACGTCTGGTTGAACTGAACTCAATGCACACTGGAAGAAAGCAGATGGAGACAAAAGGCTGGCACATACATACATACAGTATATACAGGCGCACACACAAACACACACCTGCCCGATTGATAATTCCTTCACTCACTCGTTCAATCTATCCGACACTTGGTCACTAGTGCAATTTCTTACACGATATTTCAATCTCAAACATTTAAAGGCTGTGCTGTGTCTTTTCACCCTCTGTCTGAAACCAGAGCCAAGTCTGCTCTGATTGGTTAGATGGACGGCTCTATTGTGATTGGTCAACTGCTTAGAGATTTCCCATCCTTGCAATCCATTTAAATGCTAAAAAAAACAATATAACACACTACAGGACAGGAAAAACCCCAAAAAGCATTATAGGGCCCCTTTAACCTGAATCAATAATTGCTTATCATACAGTTACTAATTTTAGTCAATTTCTCTTCATTCACTAACTTCCTTAATATTTGCCCACTCACATACTGTTCCATCATTTTCCTATGCCCCTACTTTCATTTGAGTGTGTTAAAACTCAATAATTTACTGACACAATCCTTATTTACTCACTCACTTGTTTGCAATATCAGTCATTTGATCATTCATTCACTCTCATATGATATTTCTCTCTCCCTTACTAAGTCTTACAATAAACTCACTTCCTCCTTTGTTCATTAACTCATTCAGTCACAATTCACTTCCGTCATAAACTCAAAAATGACATCAAACTGACACCAAACTGAATATTTATAAGCGAGCATCTTCACCAGTGAGGCTGGTATAAAGAAGTGTAAATAGGGTAGCAGGTCACACACACTCCCAAGCCAGAATACAAACACAGCACAAAACAAAACGCTGCTCTCGCTTTTTTCCCTTATTTGCTTTCTAAGGCTTTGATCACTGACAGCAAGGCAGCCTGTCAGGCTTTTAGGAAGCCTTTATCTTGAAGCCGAAGCCTGGAAATGCAAACAAATAAACAGCAAAATACACCTAAATAACAAATTAGAATGGAAACTGCTTCAATTCAAAATTAATTCAATTTAGAGCCAAGAGATACTTTTTAATATTATTTCTTAGTGCAGGACATGATCAACATAATGGATAGTGAACAAGGATGTCAGGGAAGTTAAGTGGCTATTTGCCTAGAAAATCAAAGTATGTCTCTCTGCTAAAAGCCCACAGGGTAAACAATGAAGAGAAACATTCCATCAGGAAATAAATAACATTAGGGAAGTATTGATGCCAATCCGTTGGATATCTAACAGCAAGTGACAGTAATTGGCTCTGCCAGTTGAAACACACTGCTTTCTTGTTTCCCTATAACAGATTTTTTTATAGATTCACAAAATTGCTGTGGCCACATGGACTGGACTCAGTCGAGATCACCTGTCAATCAAAAAGCGTGGGTAGTACTTTGATACAGAAAGCTGCTCACAGCTACAAAGCTCTTTTCCCCCTGGGAACGTTTGTTACTGCATAGCCAGACAAAAATGCATGCTTTATGTCTCCCAATAGCCTATCTCCTAAGCTGGCAAAATGCTGACTGATGGGAAATTTTGATATGAGAATCCCTCTGATAATTATTGTTGGGTATCTCACATTCAAATATGTATACTCACAAACATTTTCCTCCTTCTGATGTGATTTACTGTCATGTTTCCTCACACACAATGTTTTACTTAACTTCTCACCTCTACTACAGTTTGAAACTCTGCAAAGTAGACAAGCCTCAATCACTAAATGGTCACCTCCCATGCTCTTTGGTATATCTAATGTTTTCCCATGCACACTAAGTTTCCCAAGAGCCTGCTCCTTAAGGGACTCAGATACATATAGCAGATGTCTGAGAAGCAGGCTGATAATCTAATTTTCTAATGTGTGCACCTCCTACACACATCAGCTTAATGTGTTTAAAGAAGCCCGGTAATTTATCATTATCTCACATACACAAGTAAAGGTAAATAGGCAAAATAAAAATGTGTTATCAATGCCCTGAGCTCAACCAACCCTTTTTTCTTGCTCTAACCTGTAGAGTCTGAGTCTTTATCTTCACAGGATTTGTCATGGTGAAGAAGGCTACAGGGTAATCTAACCTGACTAGACAGAAACACCCCCCCTCCCATTTTCCCTCTACGGTCTCTTACCTGTGACAGTAATCAGCATGGGAGCCACCAGCGGCCTGTTGTTATCCAGTTTTCGGCTCAGTCGGATCTCTCCACTGGTGTGATTCAGGAGCAGCAGGTGAAGCTCGTTCCCTCGGTCGATGGTGTAGTATAGCCGGTCTGACACATCAGGATCGTGGGCGGGTACTTTTCCAATTACCCCGCTGGGGAAGCTGTTGGAGCGATTGGACACAAAGTTGTTGAAAATGATTTGGAAGTCCTGCAGAGTGGGCCTGTTGTCGTTCTGGTCCACTAATCGGATCCGTATAGTGGCCCTGCTGACTAGAGGTGCAGAGGTGGCCTGGACTACAATGACATACTCATTGCGAGCCTCATAGTCAAGATCGATCAGTGAAGTGAGCTCCCCTGAAAAGATGTCCATCTGAAAGATCTCAGGGATGTTTCCCTCCACAATTTGATACATGATCTGAGCATTGGTGCCTTCATCTGGGTCAGTGGCTGAGATCTGAGCTACCACAGACCCCACTGCACTGTTTTCCTTCACCAAAACCTCAAAGTCATCAGCAGGGAAGACGGGAGCATTGTCGTTGACATCTAGGACCGTCACCTGGATGTGGACGGGGGTTCGCTGAGGGGGCACCCCACGATCTACGGCATAGGCCGTGAGCTCATAGAATGGAACGCTCTCACGATCCAAACGTCGAACAGTTCGGACTATACCAGATGTAGGTTCGATGGTAAAGTCCCCATCCCCGTCCTCGCCATTTTGAAAGGTGTACTGAACACGACCATTAGTGTGTGCGTCACGGTCTGTGGCTGAGATTTGGAGGACACTGGTGAAGGGTGGGGCATCTTCACTCACTGTTCCCTGATATCTTGGGCTCAGGAACTGAGGCGCATTGTCATTCACATCATTGACGTTCACCTCCACATATGTTGTGTCTGCCTTCTGCGGTATACCATTATCTTTAGCTGTGATAGCCAGAGTGTAGGTCATCTGATCCTCATAGTCTAGCTCTGCCTGGAGCGTTATCGCCCCTGTGCCAGTGTCAATGCGGAATTGTGGGATATTGTCCTCGAGAAAGTATGTGATTCGAGCGTTTTCGCCAACATCATCATCTGTGGCACTGATTACGACTACAGTGCTTCCGAGTGGTCGGTCCTCATTCACACTAACAGAGTAGTGGGCACTCTGGAAAACAGGTCGATGTGTGTTAGCGTCAGTGATGTTAATGTGCACCTGACAGGTGTCGTGGAGCGTGCGGTCTGAGGCAGTGACGGTCAGAACATAACGGCGCTCCTGTTTGTAGTCCAATGGGAGAGCTAACGAGAGAAGTCCAGCCCCGCTTGCTGTGCTGATGGCAAAGCGGTTTCTGGTGTTTCCCCCTGTTATCTGATAGGTTACAGCACTGTTGACATCACGGTCCACAGCCGTCACAGTCACTACACTAGTACCTACAGATGCATCCTCATTCAGGCGAGAATAATACTCCTTTTGGAGGAACTCGGGCCGGTTGTCATTAACATCCATCACTGTTATTGTAACACTTGCTGTAGCAGATAGAGGAGGCATGCCATAATCCCTGGCCTCCACACCAAAGAAATAATGCTCCACAGACTCTCGGTCAAGAATGGTGCGCACTGTGACCCAGCCTGTTGCAGAGTTAATAACGAACGGTGTGTCAGAGCTGGTGCCAGTTAACCTGTACTCCAGACGGGCATTATCAGCAGAATCAGTGTCAATAGCCTGAATGTGGAGGATGGAGCTACCAACTGGAGCGCTCTCAAGCACAGACGCCTGGAAAGGTGTGGAGACAAAGATTGGTGGGTTGTCGTTTACATCCGTCACCTGAACACTGACAATACCGGTGTTGTTGGAGAGAGGTGGCCGGCCATTGTCCTGTGCACGAACACGGAGCGTATACTCCCGTTCTGACTCATAGTCCAGCGGTGCTACAACATGGATCTCCCCAGTAACACTGTCGATGGAAAACTGTCCACGGCTATTGCCACTGATGATATTGTAGTGAACAGCAGCATTACTGTCCTTGTCAAGGTCTGTGGCACTCACACGGAGGATCTCAGAGTGAGAACGAACATCCTCCTTCACTGCTACCACATAGCGCTTTTCGCTGAATTGCGGCACATTGTCATTCTCATCCAGCACAGAGATAAACACTTTAACAGTAGAAGAGCGTGGCCCTGGTTCCTTCCCCTGGTCACTGGCCTCCACCTGTAGAGTGTAGTGCTCGTTGGTTTCCCGGTCCACCGCTCCACGAGTTGTAATGAGGCCAGAGCGGGGGTCAATCTCAAACGCCGCCCGGGCTATTGCAACCGTGTCACCGATAAAGCGATACCGGATATTGGCATTGGATGGGGAGTCTAAGTCTGTCGCTCTCAGCTGTAAGATGGGATACCCCTCCTCTACGTTCTCCCTGATGGTCTCCCTGTACTCTGTCTGCTCAAAAACAGGAGAGTGATCATTGCGGTCTGAAACAGTAATGGCCACCATTGTGGTGCCGGAGAGGCGAGAGGCGCTGTTATCCGTCCCTGTGACCCGGAAGTAATGCAAGTCCATGTGTTCTCTATCTAGAATCTGAGTGGTGGTGATAAGCCCTGTGTCTGGGTGGATGTGGAAGTAGTCAGATGATCGACTGTTCATTAGCGGGGCCATGGAGTAGCTGACCCTGCCTGCATCTCCCGCATCTGGGTCTGAGGCGGACATGATAATGACTGAAGTACCGGATGGTTGATTCTCAGCTACTTGCACTTGGAAGTTATAATGGGAGAAATGGGGATGTTTGTTTGCTGCACGCCGAGAGCGGGGCCAGGGCATCAAAATCTTCCTCCCCTTTTCCCCCTGTGAGATTTCATCATCTGCTACTACTATCAGTCGTTCCAGGCTCCTCTCTCCCCTTAAACTGCGCCTCTCCCAGTCCCCTTCTACCTCCCTTTCATCCCCCTCTTCAACCTTGTGGCTTTCATCTGCCTGTCTCTCTTTTCTCCCTTTTTTGCTATCTGTCTGTGTGATGATGGTGGTGCTACTGCCCCTATCCTGACCCTTCTCTCTTTCAGCCTCTCTCTCGTCTGCCTTGCTTGCCTTTGTTATTGCTTTTTCCCTCTCCCACTCCTCCTCCTCTTGCTCTTTTCCCCCTGGTTCTCTGCCTCCCATCAGCCGCGCCTCTCTCTTGCCCTCCCCCACCTGTAATTTTCCTCCCCCAACAGCAGACCCCTCAAAACCCTCTCCCTCCCTCTCTGCATCCCTCTCCCTCTCTGCCTCGGCCCCCATCTGCCGCCTATCTGACTGTCTCACACCTCCAGGCTCTAATGACACTTGCTTACCGGATTTTAATTGCATATGTGCATGATCCCCCTGCTTGGTGGCTGAACAGTCTGTGGAAATGCTGTCAGCACAGCCTGCATTGACCATCTCTTGTAGTGCTGTCTCCCACAGGTCTTGTTGCTGTGTCTGGTCATGCTGCTGAGATTTTTCTATTTCATATTCATGATTAAATCCATGTACGTCCTTGCTTTGCTCATCTTCGTTGTTGTTGTTGTTGTTGTTATTACTGTTGCTGTTGAATTTGCTCCATAAAAACACGCGCTCGGAGTCTGGGGAAACTGTCCGTGGTGCTGAAATCACGTCCTTCAGAGAGTGGTAAATCAAAGATGTGGAGTCATCCTGCCGTGTGGTCAGGTTCATTTCCGAGAAAAACGAGAGGTGTTTTGCTGTGGTGTCATCGGGCTGAGTGAGAATACGTGGTGTGACTGCTGCTGAAAAGCGAAACGTGGGAGATGTAACGGGAAACTTCACAGGCGAGAAAAAGCCTGAGTCACCGGCAGACTCTGTCTCTGAACTTCCGTTTACTTTTTCTCCAGATAGAAGGAGCAGTTCGGATAGTTTTACACTTTCTGCATAATCAACAGTTTGTGTGTCAGGGGGGATATTGAGCAACGCGCCAGCATATTTTGATACAATTTCAGCAATACCGGTATTATTGGATGGAAAACGTTGATCGTGCGTCTCTGTGGGGGGGAAATTGGACGGGGAGATTCCTCTTAGCTACGACTCCCTGTGGGACCATAAACCCGTCTAAATATCCATCCCCCATTCCGTTTCTGTCCAGACAACCGAAGCAACCACCGGGAACCTCCCCGCTTTCTCCCCGTGTTCGCCTGCTCTGCCCTCTGGTTGCCGGTGCTGATTTCCCCTGCGGAAGCTCATTACCAGCCTTACATGGGCGCATCAGAAACGGAAAAGCCGAATCATTATCGGGATAATTAGATAAATTAATATATTTGTAGCCCTGGTTCACCCCTCCTTCTCTTCCATCCTTTCCCTCCCTCTTCTTATCTCTATTTATGGCGTGGTAATAAACTGCCTTTGCCTGACGAATAGGGGACCCACAACTGTCTAGGTGCACCAAGGTACTGGGGTTAATCACTACCAGTGCGCAACATCTGTACGTTTCCTCCCCCTCCTCCTGCTCATCTCCCCCATTCATCGTCCCCCTGTCTTTCTCCCTGCACGTAACGCACCTAGTCAAACGGCTATCATCACCCCCGTCTGTGCTGCTGCTGGAATCGATAACATTGTGCCTTCCCAAATGAGAACAATTACCAGCCCTCCTGTCCACACTGGCAGAGCCCCAATGAGCATCCCGAGCCGTGTTGTGTTTGCTCCCCCTGTAAACTGGATGCATTGGATCTGTGTGGCCTTTTGCAAAATGACACATGTATTCCAATGTTGATCCCTGGATACAGTCTGAATTGTTGGTGAAACGGGAATGAAAATTAAAGGTGTAGTTTGAAGCCTCACTGTGTGGTGAATTGTATCCAGAAAGAGGATAAATGCAACAAGAGCAACCGGTTGGCAAACGGCCAAGTGAGGGGATGTTTGCCGGGGAGAGGGTTTGTTTGCAGGGGCTTGACCAGCAGACATGCCCAGGTGTCAGGGAGCAGCATGTGCCAAAGAGCATCCTCACCTCACGAGCCCTCGCCCACACCTCTCCCCCTCTCCTCTTTACACTTCCGGGTGCCCTGTACAGGCCAGAGGCGTGCACAAAGGCTCCGGCGGCACCACGTTTGGTGAGGTGTGGCCTTGACGCCGGCCACCGTTGCGCGCACGCTCTAGTCCTTTGTACTGCCCTTTTTTTGCCGTTTTGAACCGGCGAGAAGGTGAAAGCAGGTGAAGCTGGAGGAGAAACAACGCCCTTCCTCCTCATCCTCCCTCTCTCCACTCCCTCTCCTGCGCCGACGCCATCAGAGCTCGACCTGCTCCTAATACCTGGGGGGAGAGGAGGAGGAGGAGGTGATGATGCCGGAGGGCCGGTTCCACTCCTCCAGAACGTCCCGACTCCTTTCAGTCCCTCCTTTCGTGTCCCCCTCGTCCCATCCTGGGTATATCCTCCCGGTGTCCCCACTCCACAGCATCCCTCAGTATGTATTTGCTCTACGGTCCACCTGCTGGGGCGTAGATTCCAGCTGCCCCTCGGCGACTCCCCTGCTTCCTCGCGCTGCTGCTTCTGTTGCTGCCGGCTCACTTTACCGGCGTCTCGGTGACAGAGGCCCGGGGTCCACCGGTTGGAAGCCCCTCCTGTGCTCACCGTCCCCGGGGTGAGGGCAAACAAAGGGCCGAGGAGAAGCAGGTGGAGTGCCAGAGACGATAGCAGGAGCGGGGTGAAGCCCGGTAGCGGTGCAGCCATTTAGTCTCTTCCTTTCTCTGTCTCTCCGTCCTTTCTCCTTCTTCCACCTCTGCCTATTCTCTCTCTCGTGCTCCCTCGAGTGCGTCTTCCCTTCTCCCTGTTACTTCTCTCTCTCCCTCGTTCCGTTCAGGACCGCCGGCACCGCCCGACACCTTCCCCCAGGCTCCCCCGTCTCTCCGTCGGCCTGGAGAGTTGGCATCTACCCGCTGTGGTCCGTGGAGCTTGAGGTCTGAGCGTTAGGAGCGGCGCGGCAGCAGCATCTCTCCTCCCGTTCATTCACATCCAACATGGCTTACACACTCACACTGACTGACTGGTTGGCTCACACACACACTCCCCTCCTGAGTGTGTGTACGTATGTGTGCGCGCTCTAGCAGTTTCGGCACAGCCCGATGGTAGGCTACTATCCATCCATCCATACACACACAATCACACTCTCCTCCTCTCTCCCTTTTCCGCCCCTCCCCCTATTGCTTGCATCTCTCTCTCTCTCTATCTCTCTCTCTCTCTCTCTCTCTCTCTCTCGCTCTCTCTCTCTCTATCTCTCTCTCTCTCTCTCTCTATCTCTCTCTCTCTTAATGGTTGGCTCCGGTACACAGAACCCGCGGCGGCAGCCATATCCACCACTGGAATAGGACGGGGGGACGGGGGGACGGGGGACGGGGATAGCCTGTATCTTACACAACTACACCGTCATCATCTGAAGAATAACCATCTTCAAAAAACAGCCCTGAAGGTGTGACCCTCTTTACAGTGGTTATACCGACAAACCGAGCAATGCTTCAGATTCAAACATGGGTCCAAGTAGTTAGAATGTGATATTTCAAAATAAAGTAAAAAAATACAACAAGGTTTGGGAATAGCAGTACAATAATTCAAGTTCACCAAAATGTCGAGAACAACTTCGGTTATTGTGATAAAACATGTGTCTTTTTTACTCGATTTTATAAAAAAAAAAAAAAAAGTTTCAGTTTCATATAGTGTCACGTTCAATGAGGGCAGCTTTTCCTATTATATGACATCATCCTCATTAAACTATACACAGTGTATTCGGGTCCAGTGATGTAAGCTCTGAAGTCAGGTTATCAAGTGACGTCATCTCCAGTAAGAACACCGATGAGTAATTGCAACACACACACACACACACACACACACACACACACACACACACACACACACACACACACACACACACACACACACACACACACACACACACACACACACAAATTGTGAATAAGGCTTTCTGTTGAAGGATGAACTATGTTTTGTTTTATGGGATATAACAGTCCCGCAGGGATTCATATATCTGCTGCAGAAGCCACATTTATATTTTTAATGTGATTGATATCAGTGGTAAAGTCACATGATCACAATCCAGCAATCATTCCAATTTAATACTAATTTGCTCCTGGCTAAATGGGCAGATCCATTTCCTGATACTTGTTGGGGGGGAAAAAAATCACATTATGCAAATCTGTGGGCACATTTCCTGCAACATTCACTCACAATCTTCCCATTCAATACCAATTTATAGCCTAATGCGGGCTGGTTGGTGTATAGTTTTTCCAATGACACGGCTGGAATTGAATATGATTTCTTCCTGTGGTTGATGGGAGGAGATGCACAAGGCGTGTCAGTAGGGGAAGCTGTGCATCAGCGGCCAGAGAATCTAAGGGTCAGCCAAACTGAGCCTCGCCCCTGCTGCATGACCAAGCATGCACATGAATCTTCAAATCCCTCTTTAGTATTGCTTTCCATCTGGTATTGTGTCTCACTCTTATGTTCTGTGTTTTTTTTAACTCAGTTCAAATACCTAAGGTTTGGCCAAAACGATGCAAATCCCACAACAATTAGGATCAGGCTTCAATTAGGGTTACGGCAGGTGTAAGGTCATGTGAAGAGATTATTGATTATCTGGGTTGTCTTTCGATTTTCAATACTTTTTACTCATCCATATTGTCATTCACAAACGTATATTCCATAAAAGAAACACAAATAAAAATGTTGCATTGTCCACATTTATTTAATGTTATTCTTATAGGAAATGTATACTTTCTGATAACTTTAAATTCCATATTGATGCTGAAACAGCAACAGGGAAAACATATTGTATTGTCTATGCCAACCAAGTTGAGATGTAAGCAACACCTTTTACTCAAAATAAATGAGGACTAAATGTTGTGAACGATAGTTTTAACAGTACAGTGGTAAAACAGTTTGTTAATGTTTGTGTGCTTGGACCCCTGCCTGGTGGAGGCTTGGAATCCAGCCACAGCAATATGGTGCTCCAAAATGCATATCCTCCTTTTCCAAATAGGATTTGAATGCACAAAAGAAAAAATGCACTCCCTCCCTTCCCTCTCTGGGTGTCTGCAGCCTCATTCTCTGTCACTACAGTTTGCTGCCGTTTTTCTATCCCTGCTTCGACACTCTCACATGCCTCAGTCAGTCAGTGTGATTACTGTGTGAATGTAGGTTATTGTTGCGCAGGCTGGCGGCGTTAACAGGATTTGAAATGGGTGCGTGTCGGGGGGAGCATGAGGACGTCTAGACAAGTTGTGACTAGGCGGCGTGTGAAGCAGTGTGACAGGTATTACTTATATGACCCATTCAGTAATGATACATTTGATGTAATTATACCTTTTTACACCCAAGAGGTGAAGCTTTCTTTGTTTCACCATCAATCAGAGAGGTCAGAGGTCAAAGTGACCCCCTGGAGCTGTCAGGCACTTCATTGGGCGTAAAAACTGAGATTCCTCTTTGTGAATCGATGCCAGTCTTCTTGCTGCTCTCCCCCAGAAATCTCCGAAATTTAAATGGTATACTGTTACAATGCTCCTCACTGGGAAATGAACACTCTCTGGCTGTTCTTTTTTCAATTTCAGCACATTTACCACTAGTTAAATCTTATGTTTGTCTAACACGAGAATGGAGTTTAGTCAGGCAAAAATGCAGTTTATCTTATGTGTCCCCTGAAATGAAAAAAGTAAACTTTTTTAGGGAAACCATTGCTTTCCTGTTTATTTCAATGGAAAAATAACTACAATGTTTATAAGGAGGCAACAGAGGATGCATTTTACAATGTTACAAGTGGTAAAATAACAAACACTAAAGATAGTAAACACAACAGAAGGGAATTTAGAGCTGGCAGAAGGGATTACGCAGCATATTTCACATGAAAAATATTTCTACTCATAGCTGAATATGAAAACTAGTTTAATCCTTGTATGCCCTTGAAAGTCTTTGATATATTAATAGCCTTAGGTCTATCAGGGCAAGTAAAATCCAGACAGCAGTGAATCCGCGGGGGAAACATTTTCATCATGAAGCAATTCTGAATCCAATTCTGGAAAATGGAGGGTTAATTATACCAAATCGGAACTGTAATAATATGAGAATATGAAAACCTGAAGATTCTCTGTATTCATTTAGAGACCTGTTGAGATATATTGGCTCAGATTGTCCCCCCCTAAGGATATGAATATCATTTGCAATTTTAAAGAATGGGGATTGTTTTGGAAAATCAGCATGGGCTAGAACATTGCATTGTTAATTGATAGTAAAGACCCCAATGAAGAGAAACTCTGGAATAACCAGAACATACAGCAAACATTGAAGTCCTGTATTGTATTGTCTCAAATGCAAATAAAAAACATCTATGTATCTAGAAAGGATACATTCAAATTCCAGTCCCTTCAATGTACTATTCATACTTTGCATTTAAAGGTGCTCGTTATCAGGTTAATCGTTTTGTTTTGTTCCTCTACTGGAACCTGTTTCCATGCTTTAATGTTCAAAAAGGTCTTTATTTTTCTCATGCGGCCTGTGCTGCAGCAACTCTTTTCACCCTCTGTCAGAAACCAGAGCCTAGTCTGCTCTGATTGGTTAGCTGGCCTTCTCTGTTGTGGTTGTTGTGGTTAACCGCATAGAGATGTCCTGCCCCTTAGCCTATCAGGTACAATGTGTTGGAGCTCTAAACAATAGAAGGAGAATTGTTACTTAGTGATGTCCCTTTTTTACAGAGGTAAACAAAGCAGTCCAATCATGGCGTTTCAGGCAGTGGCAGAAAATGTACATGCATAAACGTAAATAAAATACTACAGGAATAGGAAAACCCAGAATTTTTTTTATATATAGGGCCTCTCAGCAATTCACAATTCACCCTTACACACTTTTGAATTATAAAAATAAATTTTGACTGTCAAATCATAAATCGACTGACGATTGTCTGTGCTTCTCTAATTAAGTAAACAGAGTGATTCAGCAGGCCTGCACAGATACACATGAATAAATATTAGAGTTCTTATTATAAATTCTTATTTTTGTTGTTATAATAACAGGATAAAATAATGCAAGAACCATAATGTTACTGTCTCATGTCCACCTCTATTTTCACTCTGAGGTCAAATTAATTAGGCTGAGTACGAAGGCTAATAGACAAAGTGTTGAGTGACAGCGATCAGGGAGTGCTGTGCCACTTAAAGCTATTTATAATGGATCAGAGGGGCTGGACGGACTATAAACACTAAACGAAACTGACTGACAGACAGTTACTACAGGACCCTGTGGGCTCTGACATCAGACGGAGAGAGAGAAGATGATGGGAGGAGAGTATGAGAGGATGATAGACTGGGGAAATAGGGTGAGTGATGATTGACGAGGAGAGGTGGACGGGAGGAAGAAATTGGAAATGAGTTAAGCTGCTGTAACAGATGAAACTTGAAAAATAAATGTGTTTTTTTTCTGGAGGCTGTAGAGGTTAACTTCCTGTCTCTGTGAAATGTGGAAGTTTTCATAACATGAAACTGGGTATTGAAGTGCAAGGAAGCAAAGAAAAACACAGTTTTAAAGTGCATTGTAAAGATAACGTAAGTAAAACAATAGGGGCACAAATAATTATAAGAAATGTTGGTAAGATGGTGAATTAAAAAACGAAATATTATTCACTAGTTGTTGTGAGCATGCTGCAGGAAGGAATACATTGACCTGAACTTTCTTCTGAATGGTTTGCTCACTGTATTTGTTTTATGTGTATTATTATTAAAAAATGTCATAACCTTTTGCATGCTCGGCTCCCAGTGAGCCAAAATTACTGGAAATGTCACAAGGTCCTTATATGGGGAACCTGGATCACTTCTATTCAGGATGCCAACACCAGTGCCTGTTCACTCATAAAAACAATGAACATTTAATTGAACTTAAGAAGGAAAATCACAAATGTAATAATTCAAACAATAAATGGGATCAACTTCAAGTGGCCGAGACGAATACTTTATCAACAAACACTGATCCTAAGATGGTGCAGTCAGTCCATCAACAGCAACCAATCAAGCCTCAGCCCACAACAAAACATCTCATTCAGGTAATTGCATTAGGCTATTTAATTATCTGATTCCAAGCTATCAAACTCCCATTTACAGATTAAAACCTTGACAGGTGTACAACTATTCCAGACCACATATACAAGCCTTGATGAGCGAGGGTGGCTTTGAAGGTTTAGGCCTATTTCACAGCACCATTTCACTTAAAAAGTGTCAAAGGCTGAGGAAATGTCGGTCAGTCGCTTGCATAACAGCAAAAGAAAAACACTACCCTCAAAATATTGTGTCACTGTGATAGATTAAAATGTTCACAATCCAATTACTGTGAGACAACTCAGGTATTGCTTTCATTTTCTGCTGTGGGCTGTTTTCTCATAGGGGGTGATTGCAGAGGGTTATATTCTACTTTCAGTTTTTTTCCTAACATGTAAATGGATAATGTGTTCTCACTGCAAATAATAACCTCTATAATTTTTACATGTCAGTGCGAAGTGAACACAATGACATCAAAATCATCACCTGATGTTCAAATTGATCTTTCGGGTATAATAAAAAAAAATTTGGCCATTGTTTTCCAAAACTCAAATCAACCAAAGAACACATGGCATTAGGTAGAGCCTATTGTATACAGTTTATGCTGGGTACCTGCTCTATGGATAGTGTAAATTGAGTTAAGGACCACAAACAGCTACTTGCTACAAACACCTTTCAAATGTAATACTTCACCAATTTCATTACATTGTTTTCAGTGCACAGTATCAGTGAAAGAATAATCAACAAATACCTGCTTTGTAAAACAATTAGAAAAGACCTCACTAACTAATGTACAGTGGGGCAAAAAAGTATTTAGTCAGCCACCAATTGTGCAAGTTCTCCCATTTAAAAAGATGAGAGAGGCCTGTAATTTTTATCATAGGTATACCTCAACTATGAGAGACAGGATGAGAAAAAAAAATCCAGGAAATCACATTGTAGGATTTTTAATGAATTAATTGGTAAATTCTTCGGTAAAATAAGTATTTGGTCACCTACAAACAAGCAAGATTTCTGGCTCTCACAGACCTGTAACTTCTTCTTTAAGAGGCTCCTCTGTCCTCCACCCGTTACCTGTATTAATGGCACCTTTTTGAACTCGTTATCAGTATAAAAGACACCTGTCCACAACCTCAAACAGTCATACTCCAAACTCCACTATGGCCAAGACCAAAGAGCTGTCAAAGGAGACCAGAGACAAAATTGTAGACCTGCACCAGGCTGGGAAAACTGAATCTGCAATAGGTAAGCAGCTTGGTGTGAAGAAATCAACTGTGGGAGCAATTATTAGAAAATGGAAGACATATAAGACCACTGCTAATCTCCCTCGATCTGGGGCTCCACGCAAGATCTCACCCCGTGGGGTCAAAATGATCACAAGAACGGTGAGCAAAAATCCCAGAACCACACGGGGGGACCTAGTGAATGACCTGCAGAGAGCTGGGACCAAAGTAACAGAGGCTACCATCAGTAACACACTACGCCGCCAGGGACTTAAATCCTGCAGTTCCAGACGTGTCCCCCTGCTTAAGCCAGTACATGTCCAGGCCCGTCTGAAGTTTGATAGAGCGCATTTGGATGATCCAGAAGAGGATTGGGAGAATGTCATATGGTCAGATGAAACCAAAATAGAACTTTTTGGTAAAAACTCAACTCGTCGTGTTTGGAGGAGAAAGAATGCAGAGTTGCATCCAAAGAACACCATACCTACTGTGAAGCATGGGGGTGGAAACATCATGCTTTGGGGCTGTTTTTCTGCAAAGGGACCAGGACGACTGATCCGTGTAAAGGAAAGAATGAATGGGGCCATGTATCGTGAGATTTTGAGTGAAAACCTCCTTCCATCAGCAAGGGCACTGAAGATGAAGCGTGGCTGGGTCTTTCAGCATGACCATGATCCCAAACACACCGCCAGGGCAACGAAGGAGTGGCTTCGTAAGAAGCATTTCAAGGTCCTGGAGTGGCCTAGCCAGTCTCAAGATCTGAACCCCATAGAAAATCTTTGGAGGGAGTTGAAAGTCCGTGTTGCCCAGCGACAGCCCCATAACATCACTGCTTTAGAGGAGATCTGCATGGAGGAATGGGCCAAAATACCAGCAACAGTGTGTGAAAACCTGGTGAAGACTTACAGAAAACGTTTGACCTCTGTCATTGCCAACAAAGGGTATATATCAAAGTATTGAGATGAACTTTTGTTATTGACCAAATACTTATTTTCCACAATAATTTGAAAATAAATTCATTAAAAATCCTACAATGTGATTTCCTGGATTTTTTTTTCTCATTCTGTCTCTCATAGTTGAGGTATACCTATGATGAAAATTACAGGCCTCTCTCATCTTTTTAAATGGGAGAACTTGCACAATTGGTGGCTGACTAAATACTTTTTTGCCCCACTGTATATCAAGATTAACACTAACTAAATAAGCTGCAGTCATTTCAGTATGAGTAAAACAAAGCACTCTTTGAACATTAAAGCATGTAAACATACCACACTAGAGACACGCAAAATACAAATATGAACCTGAAAATGAGGTCATTAGACCCATAAATTGAAAATGTCATCATCCCTTATTTCAAGAATTGAGAAGTATCCCTGACCCAGTGTTTAAATGTTGAACAGGCTTCCTTTTAATTAACAGGATTATTGTTCTTGCTAGAATAGTAATTATTAAATGAATTATGATTGACTGTTTAGTAGAGTGGTATCTTCAGGCTGACTACCAGGAGCTCTGAGGCGGTTGGATTTAATGCAATCAATTATGATTTTTTAAATGAAATAGGATATGGTTTCTTAACTTTGCTAACTTCCCAGAGTATACATTCTACTCTATTCAGAAATGTGCAAAACAAACTAAAAAAGAAAATATGTTTACTGGAAAAATAAACTTTTCAGGTCAATGCAATTCATTTAGTTATTTTGTGTGCAGCGTAATACCACTCTCTGTGGAGTCAGAAATGAGTAGACCTTATTTAAATGAGAAAATCGTATTCCCTGTTTAACTGAGGTAATATGGGTCAGGAACAGCTGTATGCTACTGCTGATCCACTCTGCTGCCGTCTGCTCTGCAATCCATTAATAGCCGGTTTATATAGACACAAACAAAATCTAATATTGTTCTCTGAACAAGGAAACAATACTGCTTCCATGCAGTTTTGACCGGCTTGAAATTATGTTTGGTTAACTCAAATGGCCAGCCAGATGCATCTGAAATAAAGATATTACATTTAAAATGAAGCATATCGACTGTTTTTGAACAACACTGGTTTCTTGGTGCTTAAGCTGATGAAAATGTTGACCATATAAAAAGCAGTTTGTAATAAATGTGGGTGGCTTATTGTAACCCAGTATTCATTTTAAATCGGAGGAAGTGGAGAACAGGATTTTATCTGCATTTTAAAAATTGCTTGGTTTGGGGAGCGCTTTTTAACATTTATACAATTTCCTGTGTGTCATGCAAAAATATCTGTAATGCTGCTGTGAATTGGATTTGCACAAGCCCTACAGGGAATTATTAATTTCGTCGCTCAACTGTGATGTTTTCTAGCATTTCATGGTGGGAACACTGTTTGTTTGCATTTTGGATTATAGGAGAATGACCACAGCGCTGTGTTCTTAGATTAATAAAAAAAAAACTGCCATCTCACGCCTAAAATGCAATTACAGCTTCAAAATCAGGTGATGCATCTGTTGCTGGTGGTGTTTTAAAATGTGTAAAGGCTACAGTGTTTCTATTTAGTGTTGAGTTTTTATTGTCAATTGGTAAAGCCAACAGGGGACCAGATTTAGCGGATCTGGTTTTTTTTGTCAAAGCATGTGTGTGTATTTTGTGTGCGCGCCTGAGCAATGGGCTAGCCTCTGTATGCTGCGATCGATAACCGGCTGACTCCTCGCGGGAAGTCTCTTCGCTGCTGCCTCAAGCCTCTAGGCAGGGGCCCGGTGCTTTCTGTCAGTGTGGGTTACCATGGGAACAGTCTGTGAAAGTGTTTGTGCATGTGTGTGAGGTTGATGGGTACACTGAGACTGCTGAATTACTGCTGTGTGTGTGTGTGTGTGTGTGTGTGTGTGTGTGTGTGTGTGTGTGTGTGTGTGTGTGTGTGTGTGTGTGTGTGTGTGTGTGTGTGTGTGTGTGTGTGTGTTTGAGAGAGAGAGAGAGCGAGAGAGAGAGAAAAGGTGAACACAGATGTTGCAGGACACAACAAAACAGGAAAGCTAAAAACAGTGAGTACACACACACACACACACACACACACACACACACACACACACACACACACACACACACACACACACACACACACACACACACACAAATAAAGACTGACAGATAAACAGACAAAGAAGAAGAAGGTCTTTACAGATAAGGTCGTCTTGAGTCTTCATTTCGGTCTCCCCCTAATTGCATGCCGCCCTCAGCCTCTTGCCTCTCTGTTGATCCATCCCACAGGGGGGAAATGGAGGGGAGTGAGGCTGCAAAGGGGCAGGCCACAGGCTGTCTGTAACCTTGCTTCCGCCTCCCAACAACCCCCTCTCAAAATCCAGGGAGATCCTGAATGGCAGGCCAGCAGGTGGCCGTTGGCCTGCTGCTCATCTGTCCAGCATCAGTAATGCATATTCAACACAGGGCAAGGGTGATGGAGGCAGGACAGGGTGGGTGTGTGTGTGGCTGTGTGTGAGGGTGTGTGTGTGTGTCTTTACAAATGTGTGTGTGTGAGTAAGAGAGGCAGACACATTCTGCCATTCAGACAGTCAGGCAATAACAAAAGAGCCACTTGCAGGAAACCCCCCTCTCTCTAACACACATACACACACACACACACACACACACACACACACACACACACACACACACACACACACACACACACACACACACACACACACACACACACACACACACACACACATACACACACACACACACACACACACACACACACACACACACGGAAGATGATATATGGCGGCAGCTGCCCGGCACGTGTCATGATTGTGTGAATCAGAAGCAGTATGGTGCGCACACGAATAATGAGCCTCGCCTCTCCGCGGGGACGAGCCTCACACGATGACGAGAAGATGAAAGGATTATGGGAAGTAAGGAGGTGAAACCCTCCTGTAGAGCGGTTTCTCCTCCTGTGATCCATAACTGTTGATTTAACAGCTGGCTACTCATTTCATCATTAAAGTGTTCGTCCTCGGCTCCTCTACTCTCACTCTCTGTCTTGTTCACAGTCAATTTAAATTGGCTCCCTTTAAGTCATTTAATTCCTAGTCAGTTTGAACACCTACAAGAGTTTGCCCTACAAGAGGGGATTAGGCTAGAACAGATTCTTGTATAAGAGCTTACTCTCTCTTTTCAAAATAATGTCAACTATTGACTTCCTGAAACAGCAAATCTGCATCAATGTTTTTAGATTTGATTGTCAACATTATTATGTTATGTTTCTTTTCTAAGTGTCTGCTAAATCGTTTTCATTCTGGTGACCTTTCACCATTGAGAGAACAGTTTGATTAAGTAATCTTGACTCAAGTTCTACTCCTACTAGTTTGTTGCAGTTTTCACACCAACTATTTAAAGTTCTACATTAACGGCTGAAGTTTGTTCAATGTGTTTTCTAGGGTCTACTTGGTGGCACTATTGAAGAAATCAACACTTAAATCATGTAACTTAAAGACAAATTTAAAAAACCATTTGCTTCAAATAAAACATATGTATAATGACATTGAATAAAAGAAAAGCTAGGCAGTAAAATCAAATTAATTAAAAACACTGAGCTTTGAGAACCCCAAATATATAAATATTAAAATAAGTGGCTCCTAAACTGTACACTTTCAGTAAGTACAACAAACACGATACACTTGAAGGCATCACAAGGTTGCACTGACATTAGTCATTCATTAGTCAAGAGTGATATTTGTTTATTTACTTTGCACTTATTCCAAACACCAAGCAACATGTCTCGTGAGTAAAGTAATAATCAGTTAAATACCTGTAATGCGAAGCCGGCCATGGACAAGTTTCCGGTGGCTTCCGTAACTTGTGGCAAACGTAAACGCGATCATTGTGGACCTCAATAGCAAATTCATGATGTTATGTTAGCTTCTGCATTAAACGATAGCTAACGCAGTTTGCTACTTAGCATTCTGCTAGCTACTGGTGAATGTAAACAAATGTTGAAAAGTAGCGTTAATGTCTTTGTTGTGCCAAGGCTTGTTGATGGAGACCATTAGTACAGTTAAGAGGGTAAATCATTGCACTTAGCACTTTTCTTTCATTAACTAAACTTTATCTCAGTGCTTTTCAAAATAAACGTCCTGCTGTGTAAAACAATCGCATTAATTAAGGCTCCATTACATTGAGATTTCTGGCCAGCCATGTAAACCGCAGTTAAGTGTTTTAAGGTCGGATAAAAGACATCCCCTCTGGTGCTCTCACTCCAGAGTTTCAGGGCTGGGCTCTCACTCCAGTCAGTTTCAGAGACTGTCGGCAGACTTAGCACACATCCGATTCCTCTTAGGAACCATCTATAAATTACATTGAATGGGATAAAAACCAATTGTATTTTCAATACTTCCTATCTTGCTTACATAGGGAAATCATGCATTTCGTTAATGATGTTTGAATTCATTGTTGTTGTTTTTTTCATCCAATTTTTTTTCGCTAGTTTCCTTGTCGTGTGACCCAGTGACTCCAAAGCCATACCAGATAGTATTTAACTATAATGGACAAATAAGACTCAACTCTTTTAGTTTGATACTTTTATATTTTATATGAAAATCAGTAGTTTCTGAAAAGAACATTATTTGATCAATAATGTAGTTCCACGCTAGACAAGTATGACACATCCCTTTTAATTAGATTTGAGAGCTTTTAAATATTTTATATGAATTTTGTTACAAGAAAATATCAAATTTATTTTCGATAGCTTTTATGTGATATTAACAAATGACTCCTAATCAATCTAGCATAGTATTACTACACTGGACAAGTAGAACAAACCTCTTTTTACATTAAAAACCTCTTCTTCACCTGTCATTTTATACAAATATGGTATTAATAAATGCACATAAAGGTCTACAATCTAAAGGGAACAGTCATGATTTTTTGCCTTAACTTGGACTCTGAGTGTGTCTCTGTGTGCGTGTGTGGAAACATGAGGCTTTATTGTGAATAATGAGCTTTTCATTTATCAGGTGGTGAGATTGAGGACTTCACTGGGATGCTCCTTTTGCTCCATTTCTGCGGGATGTGTACGTATGTGATACGCTTTTTGTCAGATTTAGCTTTTCTTCCAGGTTTCTTTTCATCCAAATGTATTGAATTGAGGAGGTTATTATGCTGCAGTTGTTGTATTTCTGTTTGTATGTTGTGCCCTGTGTCTCCTACGACTCTCTGTGAAAGCATAGACAATATTACTAGTAATGTTTACCAACAACATATATCAACGAAATGCAACACCTAATTAATGACATGGCCCTTTCTTTGTGGTCTGTTAGATCTTTTCACCAACCCCTTACTCTCTTTATTCTGTCATGTGTTCTTTGTTCCTGTCCTCCTATTCTGTCTCACTGCCTCTTTATTACCTCTGGCATCCAATTGGCCGGCATTGTAGAAGCTACCACCTAAAATGATGTCATTAAGTATTTGGGAAGAGATTATGTGATTAATCTTGTGTGTGTGTTCACTCTTGTGTATGTGCATGTGAATGCCTTGCCGAGCATGTATACATGCGTTTGTGATTGTGCGCTGTATCTGGTGGCCACATTATTAGATTCAGATGAGAGCGATGAGCCTGCATGCATGGACAATTTGTTTGTTAAATTGTTGACCATCCAAAATATTAAACACCCCAGCAGAGATATTTGGTATGAGAAACAAGTGCGATTTTGGATCACTCATTTAATTCAGGTCATAGAGTTTTGTTAATGAAGAGACTGATGAAGGAGAACGATAAAGGAGGAGCAGCCATAAAGAAGGAAGGAGGGAAAAGAAAATTAGGGGAAAGGCATGGGAAGAAAGCGATGCATAGAGGCATTTGGGGTGTAACATAAGCAAATGTGTTTTAGGAAACTATCAGTTTGTGCCAGATTATGATTCATCATAATGGGTGTGTGAGCAAAGGGGAGGGCAGAGCGGTTTATAGGCCAGCTGTGTGTAGTCTTTTAGTCAGTCAGTGACCTAAATCACTGAATAAAAAGAGAGGGAGAGAATGAGAGCGAGAATGAGAGGAAGAAGCGGGAGGGGGAGTTAAGATACAGGGATGTGTGTGAGGGGAGATAAACTAAGAAGGAGTGAGTAAAGATATAAAGAGGAGAGAAAAAAGGATGAGAGACAAAGGTTGAGGAGCAATAAAGGGTGTTGTTGGAAGGAAGGAAGTCAGGAAGAGATGGGGGTGAAAACAAATAGAGAAGACTGAGGGAGATGACTTATATGAGGCTAAAACTATGCAGCACAGACATAAATATCTGGGCTTGTTATTCGTTCTTTGCCTGCTTTACATTTCCAGAGCGACAAACTTTCAAACTGCCACGCTGTCTCGCTACACACTAACACACAACTGCTCCCCGCAGCCACAGCTCTCTCTTTCTCTCTCTGACTGTTAACTAAACATAGCATCACAACATGCAAGAGGATGCAGTGAGGGTTCATTAGCTGCCTTACGATTGTAAAGAGCCCTTGACACAAAACACCACATTAACAATTTATAACTATGCTGCGACTTCATGTTCTTTCAATAATTAAATGTCCAAAATAATGTTAGAGCTCATTATAATGAGGGATTTGTAAAAACATATACAGCACAGAAAGAGAGAGGATCTGTTTAATTTGTCCATGTTATAAATATTATCATGGTCAAATAATTACATTTGCGATTCAGAGCAGGGAGGCGGACTAAGAGGGATCAGAACCAAGGGCAGGATCCATTAGCATCACTTTCAGGCTTCACATCTGCTTTCTGCCCCGCCAGCTTAGGACCAAAGCACCACCAGGGTTTGCTGCACCGCCCTGCCACGCCGATAATTCAGGCACAGCTTGAGATCCTCCTCTGATGTGGAGAATATAAAGAATATGGTGCTTAAATCGAGAGTAAAACTCTTGCCCCCTTTAGGCTCCAAATGTGTCTTTGAATTGTTGTAGTTTTGTACTGCTCCTCAGGGAGTAGGCTTCGGTCAACATGGATTCATGTCGGATACAGTATAAATTGTCAAAAGAGAGTTGGATTTGTCATTCTGATCCCTGTAGTTTCCCGTGATAAATTGAGGAAAAATTATTCTTAATAGCTCTTATAGTAACAACTGTTTTTTCTCAGACATTGCTCCCCAATCTTGGCAGCTGTCCGGTGTGGATGTGTTAAACTGCAAGAAAATAATGGGGAACTGCAAAAATTCTAATTACAAGTTCTACTTATAATTGTTGGATTTCTTCCAAAGATTTTTGTTCTTATAGGATTTCCTAGGATATTAATGTCTCAAACTGCTAAATTACTAATCCAGTGAATAACAATCCCTTGATTTGTTTGGTGAAATATGTTGACATGACGGTGCAGTGCATTTGCTTCAGGGCTCATGGACAGCTACTATCATATCCATATGCACTTCTGCTGTTTTTCCATATTTCCAATTGACTAGTGAGACACTGTACATGTCTGGGGTTAGGGTGTAGACTGAAGAGGCAGTGAAAAATCTGGATCATGTTACTTCGTCCAGTTTCTTCTATCAGGGTGGAAAACCTGTTTGGAACAGCTTTTGTAGCATGAACCACTTATATACTATTATACTTAAGTCTGCATGGTTAGATTTTGAATACATTTCAAATTAAGAATTGTGTTTTTAGAGTGAGGACCGTTCTGTGTAATTAAATGGAAATGAATTCATTTAGGTCCTCAGCATAAGACACTGACCAACAAAAGCTGCTCCTCTAATTCAAATGAGACAATTCTGCTTTTTGAAACCTATCCAGGAGGGCGGCAGGTCAAAAAATGACTTACATAACTGGTGAGATTCCAATAATTGTTTCGTAAAAGGAGCCAATTGAGGCTATGTCCAGTTTGTGCATTGATTGGAATAAGTCCAAAGCAGCATGTGAACACAGATGGATTTAACCACTCAAGCCAAATTAAATTTGAATAATACTTTCATTGAAAAGCTTTATTCATATGATTACATAAACGGTGAACAAGTCAGTTTGTCAATAGCCCATTAAACACACAATTTAAGTAATGATAGTTGAATGCTTTCAGCTGGGTAGTAGTGGGGCACCTTGCCTAATTATCAGTAGAAGACACACTTAATATGAATAACTTCAGCGGTGGATGAAGGCTTAAGTTATTTGTGTGAACATATATAGCTAATAATCATATGAATATAAAGATATCTCGTAACCGATAATGTTTATTATATTTTAGATTAAGACAGTATTAACTATTACCCAGATAACAATTTTTAGTATGTTAATGTTGAATAAAATGTGGGATACTTATTCATATCATCCAGTAAGAACATATCAGCATATTATCATTAATACATTTTTAAATAATTCATGGCCTTTTAAAAATATTCATATCTATATTATTTGTTTGTGTAGTTTTTGAACACTGAAAGATGATAAATATCACATGCTAAGTCAAAATCTGGACATTCAATTGTCCTTGTACGGCACTTATATTTGAATTAACACGACAAAAGCAATAGCTCCTAATTACAAAATGTGAAAAGAGTGAATTAATGTTTGAAACAATATCAGTTCTAACAATGGAAGTATTATCCAAGTAGTTTATTAAAAACAAAGCTAATGGGTGTGATTCTAGCTCCGATGTCCTAGGATTTACCCTCAGATTGGCGTACGGTGCCCTCTTCCTGTCCTAAACCTTTAAATAGTGAAGCAGAAAAGGGTAATCTGGATGGGGTTGTGGTTAGATATGTTGCACTGATTACGTTTATGTGGAGACAGAAGTTCTGTTTCTTGACTATAACTTTCTTTCAATAATCAAATCTATATCTTAACCATAGTAGTCGCAATTGTGCATTGCTTAGTTGGTTATTTCCAATAATAATGATGTCACAAAGAAAGATGGGGAGATTGTTTGGGATGCAAAGGACATTTTCAACAAAACATTTTTTCTGATCTAAAACTGTGTGAGGATGTGGCAATCATCATCTCCCATCGAGCCAGCAGGACATCCAGGAACCCAGATTGGTTGTAAATTAGTTACACATGGTTACAGGGACAGACCTCCATGTGGGCGAGAGCCACAATACTCCACGAGGAAATCTTTACTGCAATTATGCTTCTGACAGTGATGCAGTTTGAAATACTGCACAGCTCTGTATATAGGAAACATCATCAAAGGCACAATGGCCTTTGTACAACAGCATATCTACTCAACAATGCATGCGACAATACTTAAAAGAGATATGCGTTATTTCTGGCAAAAGAAAAAACAGCAGCTGGGACACTTCTTCTTTGTGTCGTGAATGAAAGCCTGTCTATAAATAAACTTTGCTTGTGTTCCCGTGATTACTATTGGAACATCCCCTGTGTCAAAATCCTGTTACTTGTATGTTTTTCATTTGATATCCCTCTCCCACCCTTTTACAACAAAGAATTCCAAATGAATTTAAGGTTTCCTATTCTCTCTCCTTCTTATTTTCAGTCCCATAATCCCTGAAAGCCATCCCCAGTTTGTAATAGCAAAAAAGAGAGACAAAATGTTTTGTTTATATTTGTTATAGCAGTGGCAGTTCGCAGCAAATCCCTCTCTTTCTCTCACACACCACTTAAGTTAGATTTCCGTCAACATTGCTTCACATCCCTCCTACTGCGGCGCACACAACAATAACAAAAAGAGGCACTCAGTGGATCACACAACCAAACTGGTAATCAACCTCTAAACCAAATCAGTAATCTGACTCTAAGTACCACTCATAACTGGATCCCCTTCAATTCTGATCTGTTTCAGTCTGGATCAGAGTCAAACTGCATTCAGAGCAGCATAGCTTTCTATGGTTTTGGCTTGGGTTCCTCCATCACCCAGGCTGTCTGTTTGGCATCAAGCAGTCGGTCTGCAGCCAGAGCTCAGATGGAAATCGCACCAAATTGGATCAATACTCGAATCCAACAGGGAGCGCTGTATCTTATTACAGCACAGTATTGGAGAGTTATGCTCCTGATTACCTGCAATAGGATTACAGTAATGCACAGAAAAAAAAGAGGTAACCCCACTTTGACAATGACATTTCATTCACATGGTTAGACGATATGGTTAGCAATAGGTGGTAATAAGACTCTATTGGATCAATGTTAAATCCAGCAGGATGACTCTGTATTTTCATCATTAGGAAGTCACTCATTTTGTATCCCTGGATTACAGCATTACTGAAAATGGTGTTTTGAAAAAATAGTATGATACATCTTCTAAATAAGATTTAAAGTCTATAGTCCCTTGAGGCTGTGTTACACAACAGAAAATGGATTAGGATTAAAAGACTTGTTTGCTGTTCTCATAAAGTGGCCTCTAGTGTGACAACAAATTAAGACTTTGGCCTCATTCTGGGACCAGAGAAAAGGTCATGCCACCTTTTGTAAATCAAAGGGGATTATTTTCTGCAGGGTGGCAGTTAAAGGACATCTCACACTTCACTCATTACAATCAGCCCTAATGAATGTGTGGTCACTCCAATCAGTGGCACAATAAAAATAACTTCACATGACACTATAGATTATTTAATTTCAGACTCTTCCATTCACTTATCCAAAAACTTCTACAGTTTTAATATAATTTGCTAGTGATCCCTTTGTAGAGTTGTGCATGAAAGTTCAGCTAAAGTAAATCTAATGGGGAAAGTTCAGCAGGGATTTACTTGTCGTTCATTGCAGCAATTCCCATTCAAATTGTTATGTTGTTGTCCACATTTGTCTCAACATTTTTCCACCTCAAATTTGCTTTTTCAAACTTAGCTCTTCATCGTTCCAGCCGCAGCACTCTACTCCTGCTTGTGTGCAGTAACATGTTAGACATGAGTGAAAGAGGCTTCTTTTAGAAGTCGCTTCAGATACAAATCTTGCTATGTTGGGGATTGTGTCGGTTCAAATACAGTGCGAAATTTGACGTGAGGAAGTTTCACGGCACCTATCGCTTTTATTTCAATCCCTAGTGTCCAAAAAACGGAAGACAAGCTCATCTGCTGTTCCGACACAAGCATAAAAATATAAAATATCTGATATTTAAGTCTTTGTGTCTCCATCTGATAGTGCTGACAGTCGTCTTGGGGGTTAGAGAAGCTGAGTGGGAAGTCTCTTTTACTGAGCATTCAATGACAGGCTGCCATTCAACAAAGCAATAATAAACCTTTAATAGTCCCACCTGTGCTTTTCTGCTATGGTCAGAACCCAGACTGATATAATAGTCAGTCTATTATACCTATTATTGTAGAGAATTTGCATACATATTTCAAGCATTCAGTTGACAGTCTAATTGACGCCGATACCAGTGTTCCTTCTTTGGTGCAAACCTCATCCATGGGGGTATAGGAATAGACTTATCTTATAAATGTAATCAGCGAACATGGCAAGACCTTGAGACATGCATTAGAGCAGAACAGAAAAGAGTACTCAGCAGAACAGAGGGAGCATCTCATCTTGTATTCTTTATAGGCATCTCTAGACTGCAAGGCATTGCAGTGCATTTTCATTTCCACATTTACATTTTAGCCCCATTAAACCGCAGCGGCACTTATCATAAGTGCATCAGAACGAGTTATAAAGGGGATCCAAAGATTATCACGTTACCGTAAAACCTTTCAGACAGATGATTGAGGCTCTGATGCAGACACAAGCTGTCTTGGAAGTATGGACGGAGCCTCATTTATCCTTCATTCACCACCTTTTATCACAAAATTTGAAAAGAAAAGGGACCTTCCACCTATGAAATACAGAGATGAAACTCCCTTTGATTGGTTGTGCCCTTTGTGTGAGAACAAATCTCTGCCTCCACGACTCACCATTGTGCCTGTCTGCTATTGACCATCATTGGGCCGGTATTGAGCATCTGTCACTAACAACTTTTGTAGTTTTTTTTTTCATTTAGCTGATTGAGCAGCAGGAGGAAGTCAGTGAGAAAGACACGCATCCCTTTCATATTGATTGGGATGCACCAATACGCCTTTTTGAGTCACAATATCCATAACAAGACCTGGACTGTCTTATACAGTACATATTTCAGTTGGGCATACAGCCCTACTTTGCGGTAAGGAAAAAGATCATTATTTCTTGTCTAAGGCAGCATCAGGCTGGACATTGGGTTCCTATCTTTGTGAAAGCGAGACTCCTAGTATAAAGTATCAGGCTAGGAGTGGCCTGGTATTTGAGTGGTTTCAGCGATCGACCATATAAATGATGGACGTAGTGTCTGACGTCACCCAAAACCAGTTTTTGTACCAGGCTCTACACAAGTTTTATTTCAACTTTACATTTGGGCCTTTTAATATGGTAGTCTATGATGGAGCCAGCCTCAATTGGCTATTTGGGGAACTGCAGTGTTTTGGCTCTCTCATAAAGGCTTGAATGCTCAGCCCTGGAGGTTGCCACTTGGTTACAGCGCATGCCAAATTACTCCAGTAGTCCTGGTTTGGATTTCTGTCCACTGAAATGTGTTGCATGTAATTCCCTTCTTTCTCTTCTCTTTCCAGTCTAGGCCGCTATGCTGTAAAATACTCAGAAAATGCATAAATTATAATCTTTAAAAGTCTGTTTGTTTGCCATGTTTGGTCCTCAGGGTTAACAGAACATTTGTGCAGGTTGGGATTCAGCTTTAGTTCTGGCATTGTGTTTGAGAAAGGTGATTTGAGACAAGAGGTATTGATAAGCATTTGATCATTGGGCCTTTGTTGCTGTTAGGTCTTTTAGATTGGTTTGCTGTGTCAAGCCAACAATGCCAGGCCAACTATGTGGAACAGTGTGCAGAGAAATCAATAAATGGCAGCTTACTCTGAGTAAATAAAAAGCAAAAATGGACTGAAATAGATGCTCTAGAGACATCTAGCTATTAGTTGTTTACAAAGAAGAAAAAAGCCGCCACAGATACCTTCAATAACATATCAAATGAACCAATTTATCAAGTATTAATGTTTATTCTAAGTGTTCTTAAAGCAAACCGATCCCTGACATGATCTTCATAGGAGCCACATACATGTAACGGGCACTCAGCTGTCCTATAAATAACTGCAGAAATAGGATGTATATCGTGTTGTCTTCTTACAGTAAAGAGCTGTGTGACTCATTCTTCATTATGAGAGGATGCACATGTGCTTACAGTTGGATTCACATTGAAGCGCTGCACTGTCCTCCGGTGTGACTGGATGTGTATTAACTGTGGCAGGTGTAATCACATTCCTGCACCCCAGTCCTGAAGAGGAAATGATGTCCTGGTTAAATATTCAAACAAATGATCTGGGCAGTAATATAGGCTAATGTAGAAGGTGAGAAATGTTTGTGTGTGACTATCAGACAGAATCAGGAAATGGGCTACGATTGACTAGAAACTGTGTCTATAAGTGCTGAAGCATTTCGTTAACTGACTGGTTCATTGTCAGAAATTGCCATTCTGATATTTTTTCAACAGTTTACATTTATACAAAGCATTAATGAATAGAAGCTTGTTTCAGTTGAGGATTTGCTGCATTTCTCTGTGCTATGAAATTCTCATCTGACATCTGGACTGAGCATTATAGACAGTTAGGCTTTAAGAGCGGACCTCTATTAACAGACAGGACTCATTAGACTCAGGAACTTCACAGTCTAATAGTCGGATAACCTTTTGAAGGGCCTTGTCTCCAACCAGCTGTGCGGTTGATACGGTTTTCCCTGGTTGCTGTAACTAAGACTCAACAGACATGCTTGGTATTGGCATTGTGTCACTCTGGCAAAAAAATATTCAAGCATTGTCGGACAAGATACGGACAAAACTGTAATGAATTTATGTCTGTTTACTGTTGAATAGGCTTCAGGTAGAGATGAGTGAGTGTTTCTCTGTGGTTTAAACTATAACCCACAATTTCATGCATCTTCTGTTCTCACACAATATCCCAAACTGTAGAGGGCTTACAGCTCAGTTGGGGTTCATTACACACTCACACATACCCCCTCGACTCCCTGCTGCTCCTTCCCAATCACTAATGCGCGATATGCACTTTGATAGAAATGTGTGATTGTGTGTGTGATGGCAAAGAAAGAAACAGGCGCATTAGCATATGTGTGTGCCAGCTTGCATGTTTAGAGCAACTGTGTGTGTGTGTGTGTGTGTGTGTGTGTGTGTGTGTGTGTGTGTGTTGTGTGTGTGTGTCCTGGCAGGGGGCTTAGATGTGCATTTCTGGAAAAATAGCACAATTTAGGGACTTGAATAAAAAGCTTGATGATGGGTTGGGACACTGACAGATTTTGCAGCTTGAAATGAACCCAAGCAGAACTAGGCTAAATGCAGTTGCATTGTCCAGGTTAAATGTTATTTCAGCCAATGCAGCAAGGGATAACAAAAGCAGGGAATACCAAAAAATATTGGTAGTTGCCAAACATTACCACATTTATATTTACGCCCCTGGCCAGATTTGGCTTTGCGCCTGATGTGATATCATCCCAAAATGTTGTGTAGTTTGAATGGTGTCTCAATATTTCCCTATAGCTGCCTTGCCTACTTTGACTCAGTAGATTTCCATCATTCATTTTCATAATTTATTTTAAGGCTTTACCAAAGGGGCTGCTTGGTGTAGGAAATGGATGTACGTGGTTGTGTTGAGGAGCTAAAGCATAATAACATGTGCACTAAACTCAGTTGAAATAAACAAGTACAAACCTTTAAAAAACACACTATTTAAAGTCAGGCTGAGCGAGTTTTACAATATTGAATTTCAAATGGTGCACACATCTTACCTCTAACAAAAGTGGTTTCTCCTGTGATTTCAAGACTTGCAGGGGGCTTTATTGCACATTTTATCATTTTTCAATGAATTATTAAGCCCTAATTTAAGGTATATTACACATTCAGTAATTTGCTTCCTACTCTGACTAAACATTTTTGGAAAAAGAGTTATTATAGGTTGTAGACGATGGATTTATGTTCATCCTGTGAGTTTGTGTGTGTGTTTTCATGGCAAAATCTGGTTGTTGAGACACCTATGGGTGTGGTCAGAGAGATACATAGACTGTGAGATCCATTTATGACTAATAAAGGATGAAAAGGAAATAGGGAGAATCAGTCCTGCTGAATCCATCCCTGTTCAGTTCCTGGCCTCATCTTCCTCTCTGCTCTTCCTCTCATCCTGACATGAAATAGTCATTAGGTTTAGTGGTAATTCAGCCCAGCACTCTTTCCACATTAGGTAATGTGCATGAGAAACATCAGGAGGGTGTATGTATGCAGTTCATGTATACGCTATCTGGAACCCTGTGTGTGGAGCAATGGGAAGTGTGTGCTTCTGTCTGGACTACAGACACTCAGAGTCTCTTGTGTCCATCAGCTGCCAAAGTGTCTTTCAGCAGAACACTTCATGCCCATGCTGCCTACTCATAGTAAATCAATCACTATATGAACATCTGCTGAACACTCTGACAATACATGGACACAGCAGGTCAGTGTATTTGTTTTTATTTGTTAAAAAGAAAGCTTTATCAAACCAGATTTGCATCTACTGAATTAGAGATTGATAATGGACAGTGTGTGTGTGTGTGTGTGTGTGTGTGTGTGTGTGTGTGTGTGTGTGTGTGTGTGTGTGTGTGTGTGTGTGTGTGTGTGTGTGTGTGTGTGTGTGTGTGTGTGTGTGTGTGTGTGTGTACATACTGAAAGAGGAGAAGAGATGTAGAGGCTGAGAGAGGCATTAAACAGAGGAGAGAAAGAGGGGGAGAGAGGGAAGGGAAGGCAGGGAGATTGAGTCAGAGACAGGCCGGGTCTGGGTGACAGCTGTTGCATGTACAGTTTATCAGATTAATCTGACCATCTTCCCTGTGGGAGGGAGGGACCAGGTCAACTGATGCCCCACACTCCATTGTAGCTGAGGTAATATTTCCAATAGAAGGTCTGCAAATGCACCAAGCAACAGCGGATTTATATTTAACCCTCATTTACCGGATGATATGCTATTCCTTTGCCTTTTGAGGTCTACAAACGAAAAAAAAGTCCTCATGCAGCATCACTGCTTCTCCTCCACCCAGCCCCCCCATCTTTCCATGAACCGTAGCCTTAGGCAAGCAACGACAGTTCACAGCAATTAGATTTACCCAGAATCCTAATTTATATTATTTAATTTAATTCAATTCTCAATTATTGTACAACACAGGCCTTCCTTCTAATACCCACCCTGCCTTCCTCCACTCCTCATGACCAAACCCCCCACCCATCTCCTGTGTGTCACTTACACACCACTGCTGCACTTGACAGGCGCAATGCAAACTGTTTGGGAAATTAATTAAAGGGGCACGGCTCACAAAATACTCCACATGTTGAATCCGGCAGAATCCTGAGTCTCTGCTGTGGAGAGATTATTCCACGCCAGCAGACACAGTGATATCGGCAGTTTGCCTTCAGTCTCACTCTCATCCTCGCGCTTAATCAATTTGAGTGCCGCGCTGTTTCCGCTAAATCCATGTCTGCTGGTTCACAGAATGTTTTAGAAGAACATGATACAGGTAGGAATCTCATGCAGCCCATGATCCAACTCCTTAAACACTTACACAAACATACTAGTGTACGAACTCTTCTGATTTCTTATGGGGAATATTCTTGACTACACATAAATGATGCAACATTTCAAAGATGTGTTTTGCTTGTTGTTACATCACATGGGTGTTTGGTTTTAATATTCATCTGCTGAAGAGGGAAAGTTTCTCTGTGCTCATCTTAAATTGCAGTTTAAGGTGACTTGTGATTTTTTTTGACAGCACTCCAGAGGTAGTTTAGAAGCCAAAAACGGTCGAATACACTGGGAAGTGACTTTTTTCGTTATGGTAGGAGACAACTTGAGTCAAGCAGCATCTCTGTAATGGATTCATTATTAATGAGGCTGAAGGAATGGATGTCATTTTAGTCATTTAAATGTTGTGGAAAATGCAAGTATTTTTATACAATTCAAATCTAATGATTTTTCATATTCTTTAACCAGTCCTATGAGTCAGTTTCAGACTAACCGCCCTCCAGCAATAGAACTCTAACAAGCTCACGAAATCTGTGTTATTCAAAGCCTGAAAGTAAGTTTCAACCCCAGTTAGGAAGGCTCAAGATGCAAATCAAGAAAATTACAAGTCATGGGCTACACAAAGTGAGTGGGCCGGGCCACACCAGCTGTCTGACTGCTGCAACCTCTGAAGCATATCTTCTCCCTCTCTCCAAGCTGCAGAGTCAATGAGGAACTCTTTGGTTTGTGGAGGATGAAAAAAGCTGTAAATAGAGCGTCTCAGTTTCCACGCCGCCAAGATATGAGCAGTCAGCGTGCAGTCTTGAGTAATGTGTTAAATCTGTTGATATGAATGTGTCAGAGATGAAGCGGATGTCACAGCCAGCTGCATCTCCTCTCATGTAGAGTGGAGATAAATATTTCTGTTACCTGCTGCTGGAAATCAGAGGATACGAATGCACCACAGCACACTGTACTGCTCCATGTTGTCATAATTTCTTTTATCTTGTGTTTGTGGTTCATTTACACCTTGTATCAACAAGGTGTCTATATCGGTAAATCTCATCTTGATAAGGAAAAAACTAATGTTATTCGGCCCTACATCTACCTGAACAAGCTACAAGCCAGACAGCATACATATTTAATATGGGTCTATAATTATTAACAGTAAAATCAAAAGTCCATTATGAGAAGTCATTAACATGTCAAGATACACATTGCATGTTAGTACTAGTTGTTGAAACACTGATTTTGCAGTTGTGTGGATATGAAATTTCTCCAGTCAAATCATTGGAACAAAAGCTCAGCAACTGTATATACAAATTATCTGAGTCTTCAATTTAGAAATGTAACCATTACCAAATGGCAGCACACTAGACCAGGTTATTAGTTTGTAATGACTTTTATCAAACTTGATGCAGGTAAATGTATCATAAGCAGCTCGCAATGTCCAACACAAAATATTCCACGGAAACACCCGGGAGAACTGATGTTGCTTCTCAGTTCAGGGCAGGATAAATCCACAGCAGGGAATAAAGAAAACTCACACTGGAACACAAACCTGTGAAACACCTAGCAGCGACCACGACAGGCAAACACGACGAGGAAACACAAGGGCTGGAATCGAGGTCGGGAACAGAAGGCTGAGGCGTTTAATGGGCAATCCAGATAACAGGAAAAGAGTGCTGGAAGGACACAGAGAGCAAGGAAACAGTCTGGAAAAGTGTTGTAGTGAGGAAAGAGCCTAAATACCAGGCTAATTGGATGTGCTGCAGGTGTGTGAGCAGGTGAGCAGAGTCAGGCTGATGAGAGGGGTGTGTCAGGAGCTGAGATCAGGTGAGGGGCGGAGAGTGGAAAACTACAGAGGGACTGCAGACTGAAAAAAACATATTGGTCAATGCTGGTCTACATTTAAATCTAAGAAGAAAAGTCAACTGTGACATCAATCTCTGTAAGATAACATTACAGCACTTTAAAGCAATTCATGTTCAGATTCTGGTTCCATTTTATATCAACCATAAATAGTCATTGTAATTTGTTGAAGTTTGATTTATACCTCTCACTGGCTTCTTCTCCACAGCAATGTTTGCCCATGGGTATTGTAGTATTTAGAAATCATTTCCTATAACAATACTAATAGAAAATAAAACAATTTCATTCAATTCAGGTTTAAAAAAACTCATGACTTTAGCTTGAAACCTATGATATGTTTTATTCTCCAGTGTTTTCTGTTTTGAAGAACATTAATGAATAAATCAACTAAAAGGGAATTTTCTTGTTTCTGCTTTCCAAATTTGTTTGTCATTATTAATGTGTTTACTTGTGTAATAGGTACAAAGTCATTGTAAACTTAGCTTGTAATTTTTCTCTCTGTCTCATTACCCCTCATCTTATAATCTCCTCTCACTTTTGGTTTTCCACCCAGTTACACTCCTTCTCATGCTCTCTCCCCCTTCTCTTTTCTGTTCCTGCTAAGTCTCGCACACTTCCTTTTCCCATTTCCATGACTCCTCTCCATTTCTTTGTTATTTAACACCTCACTGCTGTCACCCGCAGTCCATTTCCAGCTCGTGCATTTCCTCCATCCTACCTTCTGTTATCCCCCTTTCTTTGACTCTATCCAGCCTCCTCTCTCTCTTTCTCTCCCTCTCTTTATTCTCAGGGGCGTCCCTGACCCCATTCATTCATCTCTCCTCAAGACAGTGGATCCACTCAGCGATTACTCTACATGCTCGGCTCTCTCTAACATCCCATCCCTGTGTTTATCAAGCCTTTTCACATCCAACCCCCATCCTGTTTTATCTTCTCTCCCTTTCTCTCGCTCTCCTCCCTCTTTTGTCCGTCTCCAACCTATCGCCCGAGGGGAGTGATTGACAACCAAGCAGGGGTCTTGTAAAGGGGATTTTCTGATTGGCGGTGAGGGAGATGAAAAGGATAAAGCCTCCTGGACCTACCCTGACTGCACTGCAAAAAAAGACTCATTGTAATTTATCTTGTGCTCAGGCTGAGGGAGAATTCACATCACATGACATCTGAAGTCTGGACTTAGCAACGTTTACTGCTGGAGTTTGATAGGTGAAAACAATACCATTTGAACCATAATCCAAACTGATCAAAAGGAATGTAGTGTTACCAATAACACATACATATTCTTGAAGTAAATATCCCCTACAGGGAAAGTATTTGAAAAAAGACTCAGGTGTAAAACACTTCGAAACCAATACAGCTGGAAATCCAAGGCTTTTCAGAATGATCTTGTTCCCTGTACATGGCACAAACAAATGCTATAGGACTAAAGAATCAAATTCGATGTTGGTGGTTGAACGTAAAGCCACTGTGACTTCATGTTTGTCCAATAAATCATTAACTACTTGTTTTAAACAAGACTTGCTCACTTACTGATATTAACACAACTGAATGTGATCATAATAAATACATTTAACGTATATTGACATATATACAACCAGAAAACACTCTTGAAAAAGGGGCTGCAACATCTTTTAAAGCAGCTGCAATGTAGTTAGTGAAAACTGATGACATAACTGACAATAGGAAACAACCCTAAAAACAGAGTGTTTGTGGGAATGAAGAGACAGATGTGAACATCTGGCAGACAGCAGTTCCTGCTGATGTTCATATTTAGCTTCTTCTTCATGTGTCCAACAAAGAATAAGAGGGATGGTTAAAAGTCTATTTTTTTTATGGACAGCATGCATCTGTTTTTAACAAAATGATGATATTGTATCCATGATAAGTTCAAATGTTATCCAAAACTCTGCACCCATAGTAAAATATATAGTTATATATTATATAACATGTATTATAACCATTTTAACTGATGTAAAGGCATCGTCTGACCTAGAATTTGCAGCTGTTGATCACATTTACAGCACAGGATTGTTTGCAGTGTCTGACTAAATTCAGGAGCACATGGGTGACAGATGATTGAAAAACTGTTCAAACATCGCCACCGTGTGGTGATCATGATGTGCTGCAGAGAGTGTACATCATTGCTCACCTTCTAGTGAGCTGTGTTTAATATAAAGAGTTTTCATACCTAGAGAATGCACACACATGAAAAGAACAGTGTTTGATAATGTAAGGCATGTGTCTACATAATACACACAAGCATCCATTATAGAAACATTTTATATAGAAATCATTATTATATATAAGTGAATAACGGACAAATAAAAAAACTGTAGAGAGAATGTTCTGTGCAGTCATGCTTGATAGTTGAATAGTAATTGTGAATATAACTCATGTAAATATGCAGAACAGGGAGCAAGAAATGAAGCAGCTGTGTTGTTATTACACAACAGAACCGGGAGCATTTGACTCCCGGAATGAAAAAATGTAAGTGACCGCTTTAACCTGACTCATGCATCTGCATGTGTTTGTGCGCACGGATGCACCATTAAAATGACAAGACATTTGACACGTTCCTCTAAAAGCTGAAGTAATAATGATTACAAAAAAATGATATTTCAATGTCAATCTGTTGGTCTGCCTGCCTAAATATAATCTGACTGATGTGGATGTAGACAAATCCTTTTATACTTCGTGGTGTGTGGCTTCTCATTTTAGAGAGTGCAAAACATAAGAGGTCACACAGTCTGTATGATGACCTTTCTTATCAAATATAGTGTTGTTTCTACATGCTCACTCGTATATTTAAACCTACATGTGCTTTTATTTCTATATTTTGTACAGTGTGTGTGCCTGTGTGTCCATTTAAAATGATCTAATCTATAACAGAGAGCGATCCAGCCGACTGCACTCATTACTGTAGGTCAGGACAGGTTGTAGGAAGGAGGAAACACCTCATTAAACTGGGATCACCACAGTTATCAGCCGTCGTTTAGGGATGTAAATGTCAGGCACTCATATACCATTGTTTCATATTAAATCTAAAAGCGGTCTTGTTATTCTTTTTTAACACACAGTCTCCGGCTATCTTTCCAGGAAGATGTCTTATGACGAGCTGAAATTGGACCATCTCTCACTCTCTTGACTTTCTCTGGAAGAAATGCCAGAAGTAATGAAGAGGAAGCAGCAAGAACAGGTGCACGGTATGTCTTGTCTGGGGAACCTTCATAAATCAATAGAAAAAATAGGTTCTCGACAACATTATGTGTGCAACATACTGATACAATAAGACACTGATAATAAACATACAAAGAGATGCATAATGAAAAGTACTTGTGTGCAAGGTACATGAACTCTAAAGGAATATGTGAAATGCTCAGATTTTAATAAGGTACAAACTTACCACAAACAATATTTCAATTAGACACTCACACATTATCATGTATCGTATTCATTCATTACCATTTCAAGAAAAATCCCACTACAGCATAATCATTCACCGTATTGTTTTAAGTTGCTTGTAATGATCTTTTTTATTGGATGATTACAAACATGAATTCCTTCATTGTTAAATTGAGCTAATTTTAGAATTACAGTTGCCATCTTCTCTATGTGATCGCTGAGCTTTCAACATTTGGCTACATGCTAACTGCTGCTAGTGACCTTGAATTAAATTCTCCAATAATGGCCTTAGCGTTAAGGGCAATCAACTGATGTGTTCCAGTTGTTTAAAAGCAAACCAATTATTTCAATTATTATCATACAAGTATTACAAGCACAAAGATATGACTCTTAGTTTCCGTGCAAAGTGTTACTAATACACATATTAACCAGTGAGGGTAATCAGTAATCATTTATTGATCCCACATGTGTACAATTAGCATATCTAGGAAAGAAGAGATTTCATTTGAATGCGATTAAGCTGATTATTCATTAGATATGAAGGGTGAGAAACACTTGTGTAGGTGTGTGTGTGTGTGTGTGTGTGTGTGTGTGTGTGTGTGTGTGTGTGTGTGTGTGTGTGTGTGTGTGTGTGTGTGTGTGTAGAATCAGATATAAATGTTGATTTGACAGATTTTAACCCGAATTACAGTTGTGTAATAGAATACATTTAGAATATAAGTTAAGTTTTCTTTATATATTGAATAAGCACAGACCTAAAGAAACTTGATTGGTTGAGCCCTAATGTTTGTGCTTTTGAGTTATGTCCCCTCTTCAACTGGTAAATGAGAGGAAAACACAAAAGTCAGGTAACAGATGGCATCATAAATACATTAGATACCATGTTTCATTATCTCCTGATCACATGATTGCAACTGCATATAAAGGTTGTACAGATTTCAAATTTGAACGCAGCAGAACCAACAGTTTAAATACAGATTTACTCCGAAAAAGGGTCATTATAGCATGTGTGAGGTGTATGCATTACACACCACTCTTAAGAATTGATGGTTGAGATACAAAGATGGAGGAAAGAAACCTGCAGTAAGATCCAACAAACTACACCATCCAGCGTGCGCGGGTATTTACAACGTCAGCAGAGGGCTTCATTTGTAAAATATCAGAACTGTCTCTCACTTCCTTCTGCAGAACTCAGTAGGATAATGCTTTCATACGAGAAAATAAAATCAGCACAGTCAACAGGATAATTCAAAGAAATACATGTTTTTACCCTGCGATAAATCTAAGCACAATGTGAGTCGGTTTCCAAATTTGAAATGAAGAATAGTAAGTGCCTCACTTTTTATAAATTAAGTCAAAAAGATGTGAAGAAAAGGGAGAGAAGAAAAAAGGAAGTCAGGAATCCAGGCAAGAGGAAGAACTGGAAACGGAGAAAAGGGCAAAGGCAAATGAAATGTCACATTACCGGGGTTATATCTTCAGTGATGGATCGCTGTTAACAGCCCGTAGTGTATATCCATGAAATGTGTAGTTTTACAGTTAGATTTATGTGGCCTCGGGCAGTGTGCTTTAGTGGAGCATCAGGGGATTCATCTATAGAATAACAGTATGTACATCTCAGAGACACACACACACAGTGGTCTGTCATGGTTATTTTAATTCTGCAGACAGGACAGACACAGAAACTGTAGGCGGGCAGATGTGTGTACGAGAGTCATTATTTACATTGAGATGGGCAAACACACTGAGGGGTCAGAGAGGGATGTGGAGATGTTTCAGGATAGGAAGAACATCCTCTGAAGCTGGAAATGCAAACAGCTGATGCATGGCTATACTTTGGAATTTTAACATGTTTTACTATTGAAAAGGAGATCAAAAAAACTGAAGACATCCGTTACAAGGCCGTATTGGATGAGCAATACGTTCTTCCTTTAAAAGCCATATTTATGCTCTAGGATTTGAGTAACCTTGTAGCTGTTCAGTCTCAAGCTGAAAAGTCTCCACATCAATAATGTCATCATTACATGAGAAGAATTTGATGGGAAAGCAATTGAACTTCTATAATCAGCTGGATCTTGTCTGAATGTGAGAATTGAACACAGTACAGGATAAAAAGAGATAGAAGAAATGGGAGCGAGGGTAGCAAAGAGGAGGGAGACTGGATGAGAAGAAGGTCAAAGATGTTGAGGCCTGAGGGTGAAAACATGGCAGCAAGAGAAAAACATCATTGGCTGACGTAAACATACTGTATCTATTATATGAATATATATATAGTGTGTGTTTTACAGATACAGTGAGACAGTATAAGGTATTAAAAGTCCCTCATTCTGATTATTTCCTTTAATACTGTAGTGATTACAGCTGTGGTCAACAAGCCAGTGACTGTAAATAAATCAGCATATTGAAAGTCCCTTTAGTAAAGAATGTAAAAAACAAAAACTCCAAAGACCATTCAGAGACAAGCAACAATTTCAGAGGTCAAACAACATTTCATGCAGTGAGGAGTAAGGTATTTTAGACTTGTGTATCTTTTGTTCCAACATTAAATATTAATTAAAAAAGAAAACTTACAAAATAATGTGTAGCAGAGCTTTTAAAACAAGTTATGGCACATTTGAACAAACAGTGGATAACAGCAACACATTTCACATTTTCAAGGATCAACTTCTGGTCATTAAGAAAAATGTATAAATAACATTTTTGGCATAAAACTCTCCATATATATAATTTTCATGCCATTTCATGCATTTCCTAACGTTATGGCACGATGCCCTATATGTACGGTCTTTGTCAATAAATTATGAACACCTATTACATCTGGTTGATACTAAACATTTGTGATTTGTCAAGCAGGGAAAAGGGGATAGGAGGGCTTTGAATAATCATATAAACACAGCAAGTAAGACTCATGTGCAGAATATATGTTCCGTTCTATTCTTTTCTAAATGACAATAAATAATCTTGTGTCAATAAATACAAGGTGGATAACATACATGGAAGGGGGCCTTAGGCTTATTAAAAGCAAAACAACTCTTTTCAGGCAGTGAGTAAGACACCCATATGTGTTGGACTGTGATAATATTGAGGAAATTTAGAAAGTTAAACAAGTTGTAAAGTTTAAAGGGGTGTAGCACTCAGTAATGTCATTATTTCCTTGACTTATAATATATTAAAATGCCCTTTCTGACGTTGTAATAACAATTTTATCGTTAACAGTTGGGACATCTTTTATTCTGTATTTCTTTAATAGGATTAATAAAACTGTTTTTCTCAGGAATATAAATTGTAGAGGTGTTTAAAATGTATAATATTGTTAGTGTGTTAGCAACTTACCTTCTTAAAACATTTGACACTGATTACATTTTAAAAAATCTAAAATTAAGGCTATAATTGGAATTTGAAATTAATACAAATGGCAAGTGGTACGTTGTTTTAAATGTATTGTTTCACATTTTGGAAATTCACTTTTCAGCCTTGTTACGGAGGGTTAAAGGATCAGATTGATACAGCGCTCTTATGTACAGTGAATACGGGCGGCTGAAAATCATTTTCACTGTGACAACATGATTGTCGTTTTTGATTTTCTTGTCAAAAATGTACAAAAAACAAATTATAGTTTTATAGGGTTATTTGTTTCTCGACTGGGACCATCAACTTCCTGCAATATACCCAGTCATAAAATCGTCAAACACATATTTTTTACACTCTGATTTTGTACAGATATAAGGTTTAAATTGCGGATAGTTGCCTGTGGACAGAGCCAGGCTTGGTGTGTCCCTCTGCTTTCTGTTCGTATGCCAAGCTAAGCTAACCGGCTGTAGCTTCATAATTACTGTACAGACATTGGGTCTGTGAGTGGTAATAATCTTCCTCTAATTCTCAGTAACAAATAAAGCATGGCCTCAAATGCGAAACTAATACTTCAACATACAAACAGCTCACATTTTCCAGGAAATTCAAGCTGAACAAAGTTGAGAGGTTACAAAGTCACGTCAAATGATTTATGGGTAATGACATTTTAAGACATTTTAATACTCGATTGTAACAGCCACGGACTGAGTTGTAACTTTGCCAAAATAAGGGATTGTCTTAGTTGAATACATTTTCATCGCTAAAGGAAGTGTGTACGTGATGAAGCTACAGTTGCAAAACACATGTGAGTGTGTGTCTAAATGAGCTAGATGCAGAGGTAGGGTCAACAGAGATCCCAGGAAGATTGAATCATGTGCAGGCTATAGTTGCCTGATGGGGGGGAGGTTGAGGGTTTCCAGAGCACTGTGGTAAAGCTCTCTCAGTGCTCTCAACAGATGCAGACGACAAAACATCTGGTTGAAGAGATGAGGCAGAGGCTCCTGAAAAGAGGAACAGAAAGACAAGGGGAAGAGGAAATGTGTTGGTGGGTTAAAGAAAGAGAAAGCAGAAATAAAAACAGGGATTTCAGCACAAAAGCAAAATTAAACGGGATAAAGGAACGAAAAAAATGTTTGAAATTGCTCAACTTGTAGGCTTTTCAGTCACATTATCACTATTAATAAAACGGACAAAAACGCTTTTCGGTTAAAAACGAGTAAATACATTCATAAGTAAACTGTATAAGCATAAGAATTATTTACGAGGGTGTATAAATCATCAAAAGTAAATGTATCCTCACCCCCAGCACATGGACTCTGTTGTAGTACGAGCTGAAGTCTTTACTGAGAGACACAAGAAATTTACAGATCTAAGGAACAGAAACACGAGTTAGAAAATCATAATTATGTTTATTAATAAACATAACAGCAGCCAAGTTTGGTTTAATGCCCATCTTTGCATAGTGATGAATTAATCTCAATCCCCTGACCTGTTCAGTCTTAATGTTGACTCTGGCTCCTCCCCCTTCACAGTCTAACGCTTGTCCTGATTGGTCCAGCAGCTCAGAGAATGTAATTAGGTAATTGAACAGCAGAAGCCACTCGCCCTGTCAGTCAAAACACAGACAGCATGAAAGGATTAACACTGAAATGTGTCTGTGAGGAAAGCAACAACAGTTTAACACCTTTTTAACGTTAAGAAAAAGTAACATGGTACCTCTTCTTTCAGAGAAGAGAAGTCCAGCTTGGAGGCTTCAGGGATTTCTGGGTAGAGACCTGCAGGAAAACAGCCAGGAACACTACATGACAAATACAATATGATACAATTCTTCAACCAACCATTTAAACACATATCACTTTCTTAAAATGAAATAGAAACTTAAACAAACTAAAAACATTGATATTGTTTATTGAGCTGCCTCTCCATCGCACCTGTTTAATTAAGTTGACCCTTAATTTATAGTGTATCATATTACATCATCATTTACCTTTTGAGAATAATTGGAGCCTGCAAAGTTACTTGCCGAGTAGGAAGTGTAACAGTTGCGTCTGAAATGTAGTGGGGTGTAAATATAAAAGGTAGCGTAATACGAAAATATTCAAGTAAAGTACAAAAAACTAAACGGAAAACTTACTACAGTCAATGACTTGGATGTTTTTTTAATCACTGGTCTTCACCGACTTTCACAGAGATGCAATACTAATTTCATGTCATCACTCTTTTTCGGCTCAAATATTTGTAAGACAGTAAATAAAGTATTACATTTTAGGTAATGATTTCAGCCATAGCCACGATTAAACAACAACAGCTTTAGACTGTAGTCTTCACAGACATCTTCTTGTAAGCTAAGAGAAGTATACTATAATTCCTCTAACATTGTAACATCTATAGGAAGTTATGAAATACTAGGATCACTGAGGAAAAGACAGTCAGCCACCACTATCCTGCATTTCATCGTTCACCAACAGGACCAAAGTAGCAGGAAACCTTTCTGTCTCTGTTTATTAACATTGATAATACAGAACTAGCTCAACACATTAATTGTCTGTATTGATTTCTTTAAAATGTGCTCAATAGAACTTGTACATGAGAGCAATTAGTTCAGGCTGTGATTTATCAGAGCATATCGTCACACTCCTGCTAAACTCTTATGACTCTTTGCATTTGCTGTGTCTTCTTTTTTTCAATTGAAATATTGATTTAAATGTTATGAAGTATGTCTTGTCTTTTTAAATTGGGAAAAAAAAGGAATGGTGCCAGGCCGCAGCTGTCTGAGTTATAGGTTTGTCACTTTTTTGACCAGAGCAATGAAACTCTTGCATAACACAGCTCTCACCCTTCTCCACTCCTCTCTCATAGCTGTCGAACAGAGTGTGCATTCTGGCGCAGTTATACATCACAAACACTCCTCCTCTTGGCCCTTTGGTGGACACGCCCCCTTCTCTCTGGACGTCCAGAGTCACCTAAACAGACAGCTGTCATCAGTGACCTCAAGACAAATGCACTTGTAGCACATCACGACCTAAATGTATGGTCTAATGTTAGCACACCCTCATCGGCAGTGGCGCCTAAAATAGAATGATTGCGAGTGAATGCGTGGCATTTTCCTGTAAATATGTGTCCAACATTGAATTACTACATTTTTTACATTCACACAGCTGTGATGATGACTCACAGGACTGGTGTGGACTGTTGACAGCAGCTCAAATCTGACAGTGGCAGAGGTCATGACCCTGATGATGTCATCCCATGTCTGACCTACAAGAGGACAAAGGAAGAGGTTTTTTTTCACTGCAGGATACTTCATATTCAGCATCTGTCAGGTTGGTTAGATAACCAACGGAGCATATGATTTTTATTTATCATTTTATTTTTGATCCTGTCTTCGGTAAAGTTTTTAGAGTTTTTCTATAACACACAAAAGATTCTGATTTCATAGTCTACAAAATGTGGAAAACATTTGAGATTGTAAAACTTTGTTTATTTTATGTTTGAGAGTTATGATAATGATCAGATTATTCAAGTATTTTCCACATAAACAATCAGACACGTCTCTAATTTGTGGACAAGTGTGATTTATCATTTAGCTCATCTTGGTGAGAGTAGACTTGTATAGTTAAGAACATTTTGTGTAAATAAACATTGTGTAATTGACACAAACATTTTTGTGGAAATAAACATTATGTAAAATAAATGTCACATCATGAGATGTACATGAATACGCACCTTCTACTTGATCTCCATACTTCATCTCGGAGGCCTCCTTCATCTGACCTCTTCTCAGCCTGCAGGAGAGGAAACGAAGGTGCCTTATTTACACAGACAGCTGGGCTAAAAATACTATTTGATATCACAGATATTACTTAAAGCCCTATTAACACCCACTTGTGTTATTTTAGTTTAGTTTAATTACAACTGCAACTTCACAGTGTAGGCGAGATCCTAGTGAGAGTGATAATAAACCTGTGTACTGGAGAGCATAACAGGGAGCCAGGAAGTGAAAGGGAGAAAGGACATAGGGAATAAAAAGAACATATAGAGGAAGACAGAAACTTTGAGATTACACAGGAGAGGAGACAAAGAAAGTGAGATGTGACTTACTGCAGATATTGTGCAGCGGTGAGGTTAGAACCAGGAGTCTTCACCGGCCCACACACCAGATGTCTCTGCAGACAAAGAGAGCGGAGCAGGTAAAAATAGGAACACAAGACAATACATGATATTGTGTTTGTATGTGTGTGTGTGTGGTTACCTGTGTGTGTGTCGCTCCACTGGCTCTCCATAGCACTGCTATCTGCTGCTGGCGGAACTCATCCTGACAGGAAGTCACATGTAACGCTGTTGCCATGGCTACCTATGGAAGAAGCATCAAGGGCATATGAATCAATGCTTTGTTTTTCTGTCATTTTTAATGAGAAAAAACGAGTCGGTGTTGGAAAACTGTATAGTGTGTGTGTGTGTGTGTGTGTGTGTGTGTGTGTGTGTGTGTGTGTGTGTGTGTGTGTGTGTGTGTGTGTCTTACTGTGCAGTCGGCAGTGGCTCGGTCCAGTTGCGCCAAGTGGGAAACACTGTCTCTGTGTACTGAAACAGATACACAAACATGTCCTACCAGTTAATATACAGTACAGTACCCTCTATTGGTTTTCCTACTAATCTCTTTTCTATTAAAGGCATTGTAGCAACACCTATGTACTTAAGGATTAGTTCAGCATTTTGGGAATAACTCTTATTAGATAGCAGATTAAAGTGACTTCTATATTTGTTATTTGTTTGTTTTAAATGGTGGAGTTTTTACCTTAAGTAGTGCTTAAGTGTAGTTAAATGTAAAAAGTACACAGCAAAAGAAAAAGTAAAAGCTCTGAAACATGTAAACAATGCATGGTTTAAACTTTTAAGTGAAAATAGCTTTTTCAAATGTCTTATGGAAGGAAGGAAATAGCATGTGACATTTATTTTAGACCATAAGGATACACACATTGCCATTTGGTTATTAAAACCCAAGCGTAAACATCACATATTTTCTTTTACAAGGAATCTCCCATGGGGACCTATTAAGTGTAGAGATGGAGACAAGAACTGAGCTTTGCATAAAGACTTGAAGCAGGGGGGAACAATGAGCCTGGCTTTGCCCTGAGGTAAAAACAAGCACCTCTAAAGCTCATGTATTAATATTTCCTATCTTGCTTGCTAAAAACATATCCTTGAGGCCTCACCTGTGCAGGTACCGATGCTGGGGTCGTATCCCAGCAGCCCCTCCTCCTGAAACACGCGTTTAAGGTTAACCCTGAGGCCTCCCTCATTCTCCCCTTCCTCTGCCTTCCTCCTCCTCCTCCTCCTCCTCCTCCTCCTCCTCCTCCTCCTCCCCCACTGGTTCTCCTGCCTCTTTCTGTTTCCCTCTCTTTGTATGGGGAGTTCTCCAGTGCCTCCTGAATCTTCTCCTCCCGCTCCTCATTGGTCCAGTTGGCTGGAGCTGTCGGCCAATCGATGCCCAGGGCTCTGAGAAAGGTGATGATGTCGCTGTCTTCGGGAAGCGTGGGGCAGTAAGACACTGCCAATCTAAAACAGGTAAGAAGAATGGAAATTATAACAGCGTGGTTTCTTTCTATGGCTGAAATTTATTTAAATTTATGTTTTATAAACAAATTATCCTAAAATTAATTTGACGAACTGAACATTAATAAGTCCGAAAATATTGAAAAAAGCCAAATAACATTTCCCCAATCCCAAGATGATATTCCTTTTTGTTGTTGTTGAAGCAACAAAACACAACGCTTTCTCATTGATAATGTAGAAACACCATGATTTAAAAACCCCTTGGTAGAGTAAAACAATTAATGTTTTAGGCACAAGATAGTTCAGAAATGTGCAATTAACCTGCACACTTACCCTTGTCTTCTCAACAGCGCTCCCATGTGGTCAGCCAGCAGAACAGTCCTCAGCTGGCCCAGAGTAAGTGTGTCAGGAGTGGGTGTGTTGGGTTTAGGGTGCAGTGCATAGCAGTTGAGCACCACACAGCCTTGCCTCTGACCCGAGGGCTTCAGGTACTCTGTGGCTGCATCTGCAAGCACAGCTTTGAAGGCTGCGGCCCGGTCCACCCTCACCCTCAAACCCTCTCCCGTTACTTCCCCACCAGCCACAGGGAGAACCCCACTGCCACGCAGGCAAAGGACCCTGGACATCACTACTGGAGGGACCTGGGAAGATATAGTGAGCAATTAGAGACCTTTGTATGCAGGCATGAATTATAATGTATGTGAGAAGGCGAAAAAACTGAATTGTAGGGAATCGTTTATCACTTTTAGTTAATTAGTCAACACAGGGTAAACAGTACAGTTGGATCTATTGGACAACAGAACAATTCAATTGAAATATTCAAATAAAAATGATTTTTTTAAAAAGAGCACTAGTCTTGTAATGATTGAATTACAATAGATAGCATGACTAATATAAAATATAGCACTATATGCATATATTAAAAAGAGGATTGTGTGTGCATATGCATATAAGCCAACCACTAGAGGTGTTCCGATACAGTGAACTGGCATGCAACTGACATAACAGGATATTGTACTAGTATGTAATTTAAAATGTAGCTTCACAAAGATGTCCTTGCCTAAAAAAAAGTTCCCCTCACATTTCTGTTTATGAATACAGAGATGCATATCAATGTCAGTGAATCATTATCAGATGTTGGCCTCTGCTTAAAATCATTGTACATGATGCTGTTGATGTAGTAGTCATTATATGCAAACATTAGCATCCTTAAACATAAAGATGCCTTTACACGTTCATAGATACATGTGTTAGTATTTATAAAAGGGGACATAATCTTAGTTGTGTCCTTTTTTGAGAAAGACTGACACGAACAAGCTATGGAGGCCTCCGTGTGTTTATGTTGCTACACAGTTAGACTTGCTTCTCTGGCTTGCAGCTCTATGCGTGTTTGACCCATATTGCATCTGCAACTCATGGGTTAACAATTACTGCCGCAGGCTGTTAATGTCCGGTCGATCTTGATGGGGCAAGGTTAACGGCCTGATCAATTCAGCTGTATCAGTACCACTCTATCATTCACTTTAACAATGGGGGATTTGAAGGATTCAAGTCAGTATTCAGTTTTGTTTATTTGGTTGAACTCAGCTGAGCGTTATAAAGCAGATAGTTCCGGTCCCCGGCCCCTATTGGCCGAGTCACGTTCCAAAGGGTGAAAGCGCCTTCCGTCCATTTAAATATTAATGCGCTAAAGAAAAAACACCCGCAGCACAGCAAACATCACGAACTATAATGCTGAGGGGAAGAATACAATGTCAAAGTGTGACAAGTTTTGACTAGCTATGTATGACACCAGCTAGCGTTTCATGAGAGGGGTATGAAGCGGATTTTTAAAACGACTCAACCCCACTGTTTCTAGTGTTAAGAGAAAAGCCTATTAAAACACAACGAATTGTCAAATAAACCCCTTAGAAATAACGGTACTGGCAAAACCAACAGCTATCAGTCAAACCAACCTGCCCGTCCGCATACAGCGTGTTGAGCATCGTGGTCGGCGACAAGAAGTCTCTGTTCCGCAGGTTTTTAGCGCTGCTCTCCTTGAACCATAGCTTCTCTGTCTCAGGGAAGATCCTGTCGCCGTTTCCCCGGATGCCATCGGGGACATTCTCACGTTTCCCCCGCAGTGCTGAGCTCAGCGCCCGGACGGTCGGGGTGATCCGGAGGGGCGAAGACTCCTCGATGTTTTCCATCAGCAACACAAACAGGTGAGCTACCAAGCTTTCAGCACATCCACACCCTGCTCATACCTTCCGTTCCGAACCTGTTTCACTGCTTGCTGCAGGTGCAGGCTTGTACTAGGCTCCAACACTGCTAAACACATGCCAGTCACAGCCCTACGGGTAACCACTGTTCGATGTCAGACATTGGCTGTAAAGAAGGACTGCATTGGATGTTTTTTTATTCTCATGCGGAACTTGTGAAGTGCAATCCGTGTTTCTTACGAGGTGAATTTCCGTGTTGGACCAGTAGAATTTGTTTATTAGCGCCCTCTAGTGTGTGGCACAGTAACTGCAGTCTGAGCTGCATGTGGAAACACTTGTCAGTATTATGTGTAAGAAATATTTCCTGTGCAATCAGGAGCCTACTGAACCTTTCTTTTTTGTTTGAATATAAATGTATGTTGCTCTTCAATTGAACTCATCATGATGATTGATGATGATCAATGTTAAACATCTACACATGCAAAATATTTTTTTTATAAAATATTTATGGGCACACTCTTCATCATCTCGATAGATCACTATTCTAAGGGCGTCGTGATTGGCATTTCCTCTGTTTTAATTCAGGTATTTATCACTAAAAACAACAGGGAATCATTATAATGTGACATGATAACAATTACATATAAAACAATCCTAGCGTTCTGATTATATTAATTATTATATTTAGTTATTCTCAATTTTAGTAAGTATTTTATGTGAATTTAAATACTAGTCTATGCAGGCACTATAACATGTAATACAACTGTATGGTAAACATAATAGAATCAACATACATTTTGTCTCATAATAATTTATACCAATTCTACTTAAGTATGAATTCATGCATTTGTATTTTAAGCTTTTTTTCCCTTTTTGACCATTATGATGAGAACTCATCATAATGGTCAAAAAGAGAAAAGCTGAGAACACAATGATATATATATATATATATATATACACATACATACATATATATATATAAACATATATAGCTCTGATCCGTGCGCGCGCTGATCACGGGCAGGTAAAGGACTGGGCGGTCTACAGCAGACCAAACTGAGGTAGCAGTACACTGAAAAAACTGAAATGTTGATTTTAATTAAATGTATTATGTCAACAGATTTAACAAAACTGTTTAAAGTTAGATGAAAGCTGTAATATGCTGCTGCATCAGCATCTGTGTGGTGTCTTTACTGCAAACACTGTGCTGTGGCTATAACAGACACATCGATACACACCAACATATACAAAACTGCCCTTGGTAGTCAGACAAATCGCCCACACATTTGAGAAATAATCTGAATCCTGTGGCCACAAACAGCCCCAGAATGAGGAAGCATTTGTCAGCATGCCTCTCCCAAGTCATGTGAAAAGGGACATTTTCTACCTATCAGAAATACTGGAAATTGTTACCAGATAATGTAATGATGATAACAGAAAAGTGATGTCTCCTTAGATTGAAGTACAATTACAGTGATTATAATCATTTATAACAAGCAAAACATTATTGTGTATTATCTCGTCAAATCCACTAGATTCAAGAATCATTCATTTTAAAACATAACAGACACAGCAGAAACAGTGTAAAACAACCTTTATTAGTTTTCACACTGCTCCAACAATCACCCTGTCGGAGAGTTTAAAATAAGAGAGACTAAATAAAAAAAGTAACTGATATAAAATACTAAATAAATGGACATGAATAAATAAAATAAAAATCCTCTTTTATTTATTTATACATTTATTTATTTATACTTATGTCATGTTCCGTCCTCCATATTATGTGTACACACCAATGGAACAATGTAGTGAAAGACAGAACTTCTCTGTGGTTCAAGAATGATAATTATTTTGTAGTACAAATCATAAATGCTTGATAATAGGACATTTGAGAAATATAGAATAAATATTTAAGGGTACTATATAGAACACTGTAAAGAAATGTTTCTTTTCAAACTAAGAAAGTGAAATGATATGCAGTTAGCGTTATAGGTGTCATTCTTTGCTGACACGAAATTCCCGGTTGCATTTCCTGTTTTCAGCAATCCGGGAGAAAACGTGTCATTGAGGAAAAACACCTTCAAACTAATTCAGCTTTTACACTCCTATACATCCGAGTCAAATGGGAAAGCATAAAACAGAGACCAAGGTACTCATTTCACTTTTCTTATCTGTTAGAGAGAAACAAAACCAATTCACTTGGAACCAGCTACCTCAGAATGCGTAGTGTAAGCTAAACGGGTTTTAGTGCTATAAAGAGATTGCTTTTTTCCCCTCAGAACAGTAATGTTAAACCGAAATAATATAATGTCATTGTAGATCAGAATAATCTCTATGATCAATGATTTGTAATGAATCTTCTTGTTGAAGGAGAAGTACTCTAACTCCACCTGTGTGCTCAGGACGTCCTGTGCATCATGGGATGGAAACGGAGCCTATAACCAGCTGGAGCTCAGAATCACAGCTGCATTATGGGTTCCGTTACAATCCCACCCACAAAAAACCAGCTCCAGGCCCGGGCTCAAGTCTAACCAGGTTAACACAGCTAAAAAAAAAGGAACAGAAGGTTATTAACTGGGGAAAGGGTGAAGCCCACAAAACCCAACCTAAGCCATTTATTATAACATCAATCACTTAGACATTGTTATTTTGAAATATGGGACCCTTTTTAAATCCAATTTATGCATGCAACATTTAAACAACTTAATTTAAGCGTATTAGCTAAGAACGTTATATACCTAATGCATGTTTGTTTTTTTAAGTTTAATACAAAAAATACTTTTTAGCTCCTCCACTTTTCCCCCTCAGGAATTGAGCTATAGGACTATCTCAAATCATGTGATATTGGTTTAACATAAAGCAACACCAGCATTAAAGATCATCCGTCAACTCAGCTGTAAGTGGTTGAAAAGTCACCCTTTTATGTTGAGTCAAACCATAAATCAGTGTAAGCAGACTTAGTTTTTACAAAGGCAAGCACCAGAAATGCTTATGATCAAACAGAAATCAAAGTATTGAAGCCTTCGTATTGAAGGGTCATGAGACAATTTGATTATTTCTCCATTTGTTCAAATCCAAGCACACTTGTACATCATAATTAATGTTTTAAGACTCTTTGACGTGGTGGATTGACTGTAAACCAACTGACCTTGATTTATTTTTTGTTTTCAACTTTGAAAGGTTTTTATGTGTTTGCTGGTCAGACAATATTTTAAAATGTGTATCTTGGCAAAAGATAAGAGATAAGACTGTCCATTGAATAAGGAATCACATACAGTATCACACAGGAAGCTCTTTGTGTTTTTTAAACGGTGCACCGTCTTGAAAAACCTGTTGTGCAACGTAAAAGAAACAGAAATCAAGCAGTAAGGGACACGAGAAGTCAGTAAGGACAACAAGGAAGACGGATTGAATGATAAAACATAGGGAAGTGCTGAAGAGGGGGAAAAAAGGAAGACGTTTACATCACATGACTCTACCTGTGTGTTAAAAATAGCTTTTAGACGCTGATTTAGCAGCATTCATCTCTCATGTTCTCAAAGGTTTCAAAAAGCCTGAAAATGGGAACTTAATCTGGACAGAAAAGAGGCAGTTAGTGAAAACAGAGAGGACTTATATGAACTTTCACTTTGTCACATTTACTTCTACCCTTGATAAGAGAGCTTTTCCCAATAATGAAGAGACAGATGGAACAATAGGCAGTTAAACAAGCCGTACAACGAGATTGTATGAGCAAAATGTAAGTACAAGTTAAACAAGTCAAAGCAGAACAAAGGGCGAGGTGAAGTGAGGACTCTGTTAAAGTCAATAGTGAAAGTAAAGTAAAAAAAAAGAGTGACACCAGTTTGAATCAAACATTCACATGATCATAAATCTGAATAATAGTTACTAAGAGTTCTTCAGCTCACCAACATCTCAGGGAAGCAGTGTCCTCCTCTGTTGTCCCGTCTGCCAGCAACTCAGGGAATTCAAACTTCCTCTTTAAATACTCACACAGGGCCTTATTTCACTTTCACTTCTCCTGGTCTGACAGAACTCCTCCTTTCCTTCCTTCGTCCACTCCCTCCCTTCTCCCTGCCGGACAGACTGCACTACTACTGTCTTCATGTTTGTTTGTTTGTTTGTCTTCATAACGTTTCCTAATTTCAAATACACCCCAGGTCAACTTAAATACTTACTTTTCTAAGGTGGTTTATATCTTTACAATTTTAAAATGATCATTAATTCTGTGTTTTTACAATAAATAAATGTGAAAACATTTGTTCTGATTGTTCTGAAAGTCTTTATATCTTGTACGGACATAGCCTACTCTGGGAAAGTTTCTAACTGAACATTTTAAGCTTTCGATCACATAAAAAAATCACTTTTCCAATGGTCAAAGTCTTCAAAAAAGTGTAGGAAAAACAATATTAATAAATGTCTTCTATATTACATTTTCTTGACTTTGCATATGTTTGCATATTTGATATCAGAATCGGTTTTATAACCAATAAGGTTTCCACATACGAGGAATTTGCTTTGGTATATGTTGTGCATACAAAGACACAAAGAAGAATACGTAGCAAAATGAAATAAAACAGGTATTTAAAATATATATATTTTAAGACTATTATTAAAAAATTAACTATCTACACAAAATATAACTATGGGATAAAGTCATACTATAATAAAATAGGAGAAATACTTAAAGTAGAGAGCTGTGCTGATTCAAAAGAGGGAGTGTGGAATGATCTTATGAGTTCATGGATATCAAAAACTTGATTGTGCTCCTTGTAGTTCCTGAAAGAGACATATTTTTTCATCATACTTCATGAGACTGCTTTCTTCCCTCATATGTAATCAAATGTATAGGAAACAGTAGTTCCATGTACCTTGATACTTAATGTTGTATAAAAAAATTAAACTATAGAATATTTACTTTGTAGAATGTAGGTTGGCAGAAATAGCAAATGCTGTATACATTTATATAAAAATGTACAAGTTGCTGCAGTAAAAGCTTTATAAACAACAATAAATTGCTGCTGGAGATCAACCAAAATACACAACAACCATGGCCTTTAGTTTCAAATATATGACATATAATATATAAATATATATATATATATATATAATATATATATATATATATATATATATATATATATATAATATATATATATATATATATATATATATATATATATATATATATATATATATATATATATATAACAATGAATTACACAGATTCAAAAAGAAAGGCACAGAAGGAGAATCTGTTATAATCTACATGCTCTTCAGCACATTTCAGGGTACTCCTCTCCCTCTTAAAGACCATAAGCAGAATGTTTATACTTTGATCAATGTTTTCGTTTATGCTTGTGCAACAATTTGGAGAAAAGATCCCCAATATTAGTAATCTTGTTAGTAGAGATGTATCATTATAGAGTGGGTTTGTAGGGGGGCTTATTGAGTATAAAATAAAAAAGTGTTACAATGGACTGGACAAAAGGATGTTAGCAATTGAGAAAAACAAGACAGCAAAGTGGAGTAAGCAGTAGAGGATAAAGTATGATTTCTTTCTGAAATGAAATGTTGTGGATAATAAGTATATAGGGAGTAGCAGCAGAGGTTTAGCTTTAACTTGAGGATTTGCATGTCAAAAGTTGTCAGTGAAAGTATACATGGTTCAATTTGGTTTAAAAGTATGATCTTTTAGACATGTAGGTACCATGGTTTCAACAGCATTGTATGCATTAACAATTATGTTGCTTATAATTAAAATGAAGTTATTTAAATGCCATTATGTTTCATGTTTTAGACATCTCAAAAGACTCTGAGGTTTTAGTACTGCATGAACCATTGCTTGTTGTCCTGTGTGAAACCCTGATCCTTCAGGTGGGATAACTGACCTGACTGTTTCCTTGTGTGTTCATTAGTCTTCGACATGATGGATGAGGCGAGACAGGTGTGAGCAGCGGAGTGTGACCGCAGGAGTCCCATCCGCCCTTCTGGGTGTCAGCCTGGAAAGTCCGGTGGATTCGGCAAAGAGCCTGATCTTCCCCAGAGACCTCCTGTAGCGGGCAGCTGAGGAGGGTGGTTCTCTGATAGAGGTAAGCAGGGCAACACTCCCACGCTTTGTCCTTGAATGTCCTTCAGTAACCAACAGTTTAGCAGAAATGCATGTGTGATCTGATTGGACGGACTGCTGGTCGTCTCCAAAGTGAATGTTAAAATGAATGCCACGTTGCAGAGTTCTAGTTATGGTAAAAGTTTATCTTCTCGGGAACTCACTTCACAGTTTCAAAAAGTATTAACAATCACTAGCATGTCATACCGTTTTTGATTCTCAACACAAATTCCTAGTAGTTATTTTTTCCTTAAACAAGTCAGATAAGTAATTTTGGTTACAAATCCGAGTCAGTGTACAGTCGGCCAGCTAAACATGTGAATATGTGTCTGCAGTCAAGCATTTATTTTCAGTATTTTGGGTAGTATTTACTTGGGTCAGAAAATTGAGCAGTCAGTTTTTGCCGGCATTTTTCAAGTGTCTCCATAAATAATTTCCCTATATTTGAAATGGTGGACAGTAGCTAAGTACATTGAGTCATTTATACTATACTATAAAGAAATCCTAATTGAAGATGGAATACTGTAATGGGGCTGTTTTGTGGCATACTAAAATATGACATTTTTCATTACTTTTTCTGGCAAACAGTACAAAGACTCTTTTTCATACCATGCTAGGACTTTGGTTGACATACAATAGTATGAGATAACTTTTTGGTTCATTCTATACTACCATCCTTACTACACTTTGACAATTTTGAGGACATACAACACTATTACTTATTTACAGCATTCTTTAGTGTGACTTTTTTGGCCCACTGTACTAAATAACGTATAGGATAATGTTCTTTTTAAAGTACTCTATGATGCCGTTCCTTTTAATTACCAAATGAAATTCTATATTATTGTTTAAATACAGGCATAATGTTTTGCGATTAGCTGTTTAAAACTCTAATATGACATTGTTTGTCATTTTAAATACTTACTTTTTACAACATACACTGCTATTATTTTTTTCAAAGCAATATAATATTACGTATGTTGGAATAGGAGAATTATTTTTTTCCAGCATACTTTGGTATTTTGTTTATGCTATTACTTTTAAAATAACTTATTTCGACAGAAACGTCATAGTATAGAATGTCGCAGAAAAATTGTAGTGGATATTGTCAAAGATTTCTGAAAAAAACTGAGTTGTAAAATTTAGGAAAGGAACATAGTACGTCAAATAAAGTTATAGTATAATATGCCAAAAATCAAAAGGAAAAACTATATGATAGAATTCTGAAAATATCCAGAAAACGACATAGAAAAGTATGTCTTCAAAATAACAGAAAACTACATATTACAGAATGTCAAAGAAAGTAAGAGTAAAATGTCAGAAATCAGAAAAAACGACATTTAACTCAAATAAACATAGTATAGTAATAAGTTGAAAAGAGTATATGTAGCAAATATAACAGAAACAACATAGTATACCATGTCCCACATTCCTGAAAGAGCCATAGTATAGTATATAAAAAGCACGGCATAGTAAGCAGCATATCTATTAGAATTGTAGGTTGAAAATATCACCAAAAACATCACATTGTAGTATGTTGAAAAATGCAGAGAAAACAACAAAGTATAGTACGTCGAAAATGTGATGAAAAAGATATATTTCAAATAATTAGAAAAAAACGACATTAAAAAATAAGCCACGACTTGTCATGTCTTGCCATGCCTCAAAATGATAGATTTTGGCTTACCATTTGAATGCTGACATAAGTGTGGCATCGTTTGTGGGAGTTGTGTGGCAAAATATATTTTGTTTAATAAAGTTAGACTTTGACTTATTTTTATTGAACTACACTACATTTTTTTGTGAAGTTCCTATATTATGATATTTGTATTATATTGTTAAGGTTTACATTGAGGTGAATTACATATTAGGAGTTTTTAAATCACATTTTAATGTGTATTTGTTATTTTTAGTCACCACTGCAACATTTCTATTTCTGTTATGTTACACAACATTGAATATAAAGCATGTCCTTATACATTTTGGTTTGGCCCTGTAGCAAGTGCTTTGACTTCTTTAGGTATTCCTTTAAAAAATAATAAAGAAACTGGTGTCTAAATGGATGGTAGCCACATCTTGTTGCAAACTACAAGTTAAATGACAAGATCCTTGATGAGACAAACACAAACTAAATGTTTAAAGGGGTAAGCTTTGTAAAGGTAAAAATAAATTGGTTAGTAATGCTTACTCATGACAGGCGGCAGCATGTCTTCTCAGGATACGCTTCTCTGCAGATGAGAAATGGTCTCTGCATTGTATCATCAACTCTGTATAGAATATACAAAGTACTAGATAAACCCAGATCTTCTAAACAAATGACCAAAGTCTTGTTTGTGGAAAAACACATATGCTTTATTATCAGGCAGATTTTTTTGCTTTAAAATGGACAGGCTAGACATTTACTTTAAATCAGAACATGGATGGCCTTGGAGGAAACAATCAAACGTGCACTGATTGATAAATGCTTAGTTCCCCGTCTTCACACAAAACACACACACACAACTACACTGAACAGAGACGATGCATAGATGACACTGGCAGGAAGACTTGATCGATCGCTGAAAGAGTGAGAGCTTCTTCTTAATGACCCATTTCTATGAGATGTTAGTTGAGTGTGTGAAGAATGACTAGGAGGGTCTGGCTTGTAGTGCAGTTGCATAATGTGTCTGTCTCCATCAGCAGGCAGAACAGCTGGCTCCTTCTCAAAACAGTCGTTTCTCATAACTGTGGGAGAAAGAGGAGTGGTCAGCGAGGAGAAGACCGCACAGCTTTCATGATGCTCCCTGAGGTTTCTGTTACAGACTGGAGGCGCTAAAGAGGAAGTTACTGTGTCTGGAGCGAGACATGAAACTAATACGTTTTAAATAATGGATTATAAAAGCAAGCAAAACAAGTTGCACATGTTTGTGTGTACCTGTGCAGGCTGTGGACTCCGCCCTCCATTTGAGCTGATGTTGTTCTCTTCTCAAATTTCAGGTCTCCGGAGTACATCATGGCTCTGTCATGAGGAAGGAAATACACATCAAGGGGAAGCATGGCATGAGAAACAAACACTGGGCAAGTACCAAGAGTAAAGCAGTGTGCCGGATCCAGACCACTTCACACTAATCAGCAAGGGTTCAACACTTCATGCCGGGTTCAGACTACGCAATACTTTGTCTGTTATAATAGTCACTGTCAGGTTAGACCAACTACGGCCAACTGCGGCCCGTTGTCCATTTGAAATCGGCCCCCAGTCAAATCTAAAAGTATAATGGAATATGGCCCACACCTGACACTTCTGCTTGACTTATATTGTACTTCTGAAATGTACATGTAAAATGATATTACACAGTACTATTCATGTGTTAATAAGCCCAATTTTCAAAGAACTTAATTCAGTTAAAGCTGAAAACAGTGATTTGCATAACAAACTTGAAATAAAACTTGTTAAATTGAAATATACTTTTTGTAAAAAAAATGAAAATGTTTTAAACCTATGGGGAGCTATGATGTAGACTTTTTTTCTTAAAGCATATTTTAAGTATGAGGCATAAATAGACCCACAATTTATTGATTTTGCCGACTTATAACGTAACTTATGAGGCAATAAACCTTACCCCTTCGTAAGTTATCCTATTATGTGGCCCTCAATGAAAAAGGTTTGGACACCCCTGGGTAAGCTGTTGTTAGTCCAGAGTCTGCAGCTTTGTTGGCTGATTATGTGGTCTAATCCAGTCATTAAAAATGAATAGCTTTAAGGCATTTAAATGACATACAACTAAGACTTTTGACATGATATTTTGTGATTTATTGTCCATTTATGCTTAGGTTACTGCAATTGATTGTAAAGTATTTTTTCTAAAACTTGTTCTTTGTGGCCGAGATGAAGGTTGTAAAACATGTTATTATATTAGAACTTCCTATTTTTATTCCGCAGTATAATGGAAGTCATGCATAAGGGAAGCTAATCCCTGCCTGTGTTGATACCTGAGCTGTGTGAGGCTCTTGGATCCAATGTCCTGACAGGAATGCTGAATGCCAGCCAGCAGGTAGGGAACGAACTTGTGGATGGAGCCTTTGTCCTGCACCGCTCCAGAAACGCCCTGAGCAACTTTGATCTTATCGCACTCACTGTGAAGGGGAGAGGAAGTACGCTCGTCAGTCTCTATCACAAGGCAGAAATGTGTCATGTTTTGCAAAACCACTGAAATTTGAATGAGGAAGAAGTGTTGTCATCTGGGAAAAAACTATGAAAAGAAATGGCTGAAGAGTGTGAGAATATTATGTTATAATCGAACTTGCAGACATACAGTTGTTTTAAAAATAATAGCAGTCTAACATCACTAACCAGATCAACTGATCAACGGTCGAAATTATATTTCTACATGGCAAATAATTTACTAGTAGGTGTAGTAGAGTCATAGAAAACCAACAGACCCAACAGTCATGACAAACATGCTGCTGATTCTGTGTAATTAAATCATAGATTGAAAGGGGCAGTGTTCAAAATAATAGCAGTGTGAAGTTCAATTAGTGAAATCCTTAATTCTGTGAAAAAACAGGTGTCAAACAGGTGGCCCTTATTTAAGGACGAAGGCAGCACATGGCGAAGTGCATTTCTCTCTGAAAATCTGAGTAAAATGGGTCGTTCCAGACATTGTTCAGAAGAACAGAGTACTTTGATTAAAAACTTGATTAAAGAGGGGAAAACATACAAAGTGCAGAAAATGATCAGCTGCTCAACTAAAATGATCTCAAAGCTTTAAGACGGCAACCAAAACCAGAAAGACGTGGAAGAAAACGGAAAACTACCATTCACATGGATCGAAGAATAGAATGGCGAACACTCAGCCAATGATCAGCTCCAGGGTGAACAAAGACAGGCTAAAGTTACCTGCGAGTACTGTAACTATTAGAAGACACCTATGTGAAGTCGATCTACCGGCAAGAAGCCCCCGCAAAGTCCCACTGTACTGAAGAGGTTACAATTTGCCAAAGAACACATTGTCTTGCCTAAAGAGAAATTGCGCAACATTTTGTGGACTGATGAAAGCTAGATTGTTCTTTTTTGGTCTAGGGGCTGCAGACAGTTTGTCCCCCCAAATGTTGAATTCAAACCACAGTACACTGAAGACCGTGAAGCATGGTGGTGCAAGAATCATGATACGGGGATGTTTCTCATACTATGGTGTCGGGTCTATTTATCGCATACCAGGGATCATGGATCAGTTTGAATACATCAAAATACTTGAAGTCATGTTGCCTTATGCTGAAGAGGAAATGCCCTTGAAATGGGTGTTTCAACAAGACAACGACCCCAAACACACCAGTAAGCGAGCAAAATCTTGGTTCCAGACCAACAAGATTAATGTTATGGAGTGGCCAGCCCAATCCACCGGACCTTAATCCAATAGAATACGTGTGGGGTGACATCAAAACTGCTGTTTCTGAGGCAAAACCAAGAAATGCATAGGAAGTAGAAACTAATTTGATCATTTTTTTCTTCCCATGTTTTGATTTAGAATAGAATGTGCAGTGTTCCCAATTAATTTGTGCGTATGAAATAAAAGCTATTATAAGGATTTTGAGCTTTACACTGCTATTATGTTGAACACAACTGTATGTCACCACTAGGATGCTTACTATAAACGATACAGTCTATTAGCCCAGTGTCTGTACCTAAAATATCTGGTTTGGGAGCCCAGGTTTTTGTCCATGGCATCCAGGGAGCCCATGCCTCTGTATTTCTTCAGCCTGATGCCGTCAGAGAAGAAATATTCACCAGGAGCTTCGCTGGTGGCTGCCAGCAGAGAGCCCATCATCACTGCACACACAGAGAGAGGTTAGTAAGGGAAAGGTAAGTAATGAAGACTACTCACTCCAGCATATCACAGAGTAGTAAACATCATAATCCAAATCTAAAACATCTGATGTTAAAATGATAATCCTCTTTGAAACCTGGATTTAAAACGTTAGCACAGCAGAAAAACTAACAAAGCCTTATTCACTTTAGATGTAATTGTGTTTTTATTTTAATTATAAACCATTGCATTCAGATTCTAAAAACACTCATCTGGCCATACCAGTGGATGCTCCTAGTGCCAGGGCCTTTGCAATGTGCCCGACCGTCTGGATGCCTCCATCGGCGATGACGGGCACACCGAACCGCCGGGCGTACTCAGACACTTTATACACTGCTGTGGCCTGAGGTCTGCCGCACGCCAGCACTGAAGAGAGGAAGAGACACGGAGCAGGATTAAAGGATGGGAGAAAATACAGCTGTTGCATTTAGTTATCTGAACTTCATAATGCTTTTTCTACTTCCAGCTGAACCCCTTAACCCACCAGAGCATAAACAACCGCTCGCCAAAAGTTCACACTGCTCTACAAATGAAGCTTTATAGATTCATGTTGCGAGTTAGAATAGAATATTTCTTCCATGTTTACCTGGCAATTATATTTTGTTGACATGAACATTAACATACAGATGAGCTTTGGAACCGGGAGCCTGCTGATCCTTTGGTAAAGGTTTGATGAGCATGCATGGGGGAAAGTACCTCAGTGGCGTTAGAATAAAATCTCACAGTGAATGAGCGGACAGGCTGGGGCTGTGTCTCCTGTCGTCAGTTAGTTCAAGTAGAGTGTGAATGAGGAAGTTAAACTTGTCATATCAGCAGAAAAAATCCAGACTGCCAATCAACTTCAAAGACATCTCTAACCACCACTAATGTTTCACACCAACGCTTGCATTTACTACCAAGTGAACTATCCCAATTCCTTTTGTTTTGCAAGTACAGTTGTTTTGCCCCCTGTAGAATTGTAGCTTGACGGTACTTGCCAACCTAGCAGTCCTAATTATCCTGTTACATACTTTAAGTCAGGATCTGAGATTATTATGCAAAGGGCTCTCTGTATAAGTTATCGAATTGGTCACACATGGATACTGGTGGTGTGATTTAATACTGAGGGTCCACGAATTGTGGAGGCAAACGCACCTTTAGTAGCTATTCTATCAGAAACACATCGGAGCAACTACTGTGTGTGTTAGCCACGTTTTTCCACTGCATGGTAGGGCTGAGCTGGAGTCTACTCACTGTTTAAAGCCAGGAACATGAAACAAGACTTGAGCCGTGCCGTACCATGCAGGAGTCATGTTTTTTACTGGTCTGTACATGTCTTTAGAAAACATGATCAAAGCGCTTAAAAGGCATCCCCATACAGCCATGCTACATTTCAAACTATGCCAATATGGGTGCACAGCTGGCCTCACTAGCAGACTGATTATAATGGCTGAATAAAGATACATTTATCAAGCCCACCGGGATCCTTTATAATGACGTTAACTACAGATCCGCAGGCTGGAATATAACTGGTCTGGCCCCTTCCACTGCAGCAGGTTCACCAGCTCTGTTAGACAGACACCCTGTGGCTGTCAGCCACTTGTGACAATACAATATGATTGGAATTGACGTTGGAAATGGATGAGAACGGCGCTTTATAGCTGATACAAACAAATCACAGTGGTCACAGAAACAGCACGAAAGGGTTTCGGACTTAAACCAGCCACCATCTGACCAACGGTATCTGATATATATATCTAGGTAACCAAAGGACACAAATTGTGTCTCAATCTGATGACATCAAGATCAGGGATGGGGGCTGGGGTCAGATAGCACAGAACACATGATGTCCTAGGTCTTTTCATAAACTGTCTGAGATCAAGGAAACATGTGAAGGACACCAACAAGGGTGGGTGTCTCCCCCTTTGATCAGAAAGGTCATTCACTCAATTTAGAACTCTATCCAAATCCGGCTAAAAGATCAGATAAGTAGGTGAAGGAAGAGCAATATTCAATCAGGATGATTGATGGATTAGTGAGGACACAGGATCAAGCAAAACCCCAAAACCTCAAAACACCAAAGGCCAGCTCTCAAAACAAAGCAAAGGCCTATGATCACTACCTTCACTACATCTACTGATGCAAAGCTGTTAACCAATCAATGCAGCAGGCTGTGAAGTGGGGAGGGCAGGCACACTGTGATAGTGGAGCCAATAGGAGACCAGCTCAGGCCAAAACTTACTGGAGTATCCCGTAACAGTGGTTGGGGTTTTGGGGCTGTGGAGCTTTATTGCTGGTGGTACACTTAGAGCTGGACATGGACAAATACACACACATACACAATCAAACACCAAGGGTGGGAACCAGGGAAGAGAATATAAGAGAGTGAAGGCAGAGGGAATGGATGAGAGAAGGGGAGGAGGCAGGTACAATGACAAACAAGATGAAGATGACAGACAAAAGAAAATGAACAAGAACATATGCTGAAAATTTGAAGAAATGTTTGAAAAACATGAAGCGACGACACAGAGACCTTTGCCAGACATATCACAGCTGTATCCCACAAATGTATCCCTATGACAACTTAATATTTTAAACTCCAAATTCAGCTGCAACAACCTAATACAGCTTATGTCTTCAGATCAGACAATTAAAGAAAGAGAAATGTTTGACAATCATATCTCGTGTATTTGAATTATGACCTGCAAATGTAATCAGGCAGGAGCGTCAGAGACAGACTCCCAGCATAAGAACACTCAAAACAAACTGAAGTCCAGAGCACTTAAACTAAGAAAAAGACAAGATAATTCAAAACAGGCTCGTCTTTCTATCCGAGCCTCTGACTAGTCTTAAACACACATCTGTTGTCTTCCACTAGGATGCACTACAATGAATTGTTGAACAAATATGTCAGTTTCGTGGCTCATCAAGCCAATATTGTGTTGCTATCAAGCAAACATTAAGCAGCACGTTTTCTAGTGCCAAACCAAAGGCCAATACATCGAAAATATAAGTAACTACACATCACTGTCCTAACAATTTCCCTAACTTTCCCCTTTGTCTGGTAGATTTAAGAACCACACTGCTCCAGAATGGCTGCTTTGTGACTCAGTTAGCACGCCCGTTGTCTCGCTCACCTTCCTGTGTGATGCAGATGGAGCCGCTGCCCATGCCCACTCTCAGCCCGTCCACTCCTGCATCGATCAGGTTCTTAGCCTGAGCTGCAGTCACCACTGCAGCAGAGAGGGGGAGACAGAGGCAGTTAGAGCATTTGAATTTGTGCATCTCTTGCTATACTCAACCTGATCACTTATTTCTGACATTAATAGAAACACCCTTTCTGATTGTTAGGTAAAGAAAAGTGTAGTTACCATTTCCTCCAATGACCTCCAGATGAGAATACTTCTCTTTGATATATTTGATCATGTTGATCTGAAAGATTGAGTTGCCCTGAGACGAGTCCTGGAGGTACACAGAGCAAATGATCTCTTTATTCACAGAACACTGTTATATTGAATACACTTACTTGTTACATTTCAACGCTTCTAAAAAAAACCTAAAACCAGTGTTCAATGTAGTGAATCCAGAGCACATTATCGGCACAACATTACAAGGACATCAAAGTTCCAATCACACATGGATCTTTATCAGATTGATTACCTCTTATTAACTCATTGGGAGCTAATTTAACAGCGTGCAGTCTGCTCCATAGATTGAGACCGTGTCTGTTGTGCACTCTAACACCACAGTGAAAGTGCACACCACTGCTGCCACAATAAATTGACCCACTTAATCCACTACAAATCTGTAAAAGTGCACACTTCCAGTCGGTTCCCAACCAAAAGTCATTGCTTTCTCAGTGATAAAGCTCCCAAATCTGCTCCAGAGTCTGAAATTGATTCCAGTAGAGAAGCCAGTTTAAGCTCAGTCCCTAAATCACATTCTTAATTCCCCTCTGGTGTCTACCTTTACATCCTAAACTGAATTCGTCCTTACCAGTACAACCACGTCCACCCCGCTCTGCACCAGCAGGTCGAGCCGGTACTTGTCGTCGTTGTGGGTGCCGATGGCGGCGCCACACAGCAGCTGTTTGCGTGAGTCTTTAGAGGCCAGAGGGAAGTCTCTGTTCTTCTTCAGGTCAGTGCGGGCGATGATGGACACCAGGGAGCCCTCGTCATTCACTATGGGCAGCTTACCTGCAGGAGGAATCAAGGGGAGTTAAACGTGTCAGAGGTTCACACCAGGATACAAATTCATTTGGTTTATGTCATCATAATGTTAACTGCAATGGAAACTGAAATCATGTGTGTCGTGAATAATAATTTAAATGATATTCTCACCTTTCTTACTCTTCTGAAGGATTTCATTGGCTTCTTTCAGTGTTACTTCAGCGTGGGCGACTACTAGATCCTCTCGCTTCGTCATCACCTGTCAAGGCATTCACACACAGGGTATAAATAAAGGAAACGTCAAAACTTTTTTTTTTTTTTTTTTTTAAATGGTCAGTATTTCTGGTAGTTTCCTGATTTAACATGTGACACTTGTACCCTAACTGTAACTTAAAAAGAGATCTACATATACAAAATCCCAGGCTTTGTTTTTGTCTATGTAGAACCCCTTACCTATGTGATATCACAAATAGACAAACACTGTCTACATTTTAAAACTCATTCAGTTAGCTATGATAATATGTGGCCAAAAATATCGTAAACATTTTAGAAGCTAAAAATCACAGAACAAGTCTGTTTTTCATACCTGAGAAAATTCTACAAAAATAAAATCACATTGCAAAAAGCTAACACTTAGTAATGGTAATCAGGGTTTTGTCAGGAACCGGTAACAGGGGCGCTGTGCCCTCTTACTTTGGGCGTGTGCCCTCATAATAAAATGCAGATTGTCCCCTTAAAACGTTAGTGATGCCAGAAAACAATATTTCTGTTTGTCAAAAACTGTATGATTACTCCAAAAATATGAAAATCGTGTCGAATAGAGCGTCAGACTGCAGTGACAGCTTTGTTTTTACGGAGCTCTGAATAAAAAGGGGATGGATGTCCGGTGGACGAGTGGCAGGCAGCAGGCTCACACTGAAACTGTGATTTTTGAGTCAGATTGTTTCTTTTACTGTCCTTTTCTTCTGTAGAGGAAGTAAAAGAAAGCGTAACTCTGGATTTATTTGTTGAGTTGCAATATATGACTGAGCAGCTTTAAGACATGAAGAAACTATTATTTTCCATTTCGCTCTGATGCAATATTTTCACAGGTTAGTGGGCGGGGCTGTAGTTTTCTCCAGAAGTGACGTTAGCGCTGTCATGCTATATTTTTCATAGAAAATCCCCTGGTAATAATCCTATCCTATGAACTGTGTCTTACCTCGCTCAGTGGCAGGTTGTGGTCCTCCTCCTTCAGGAAGTCGATGTCTCTGGAGGAGATGATGCCCACCAGCTTGCCGCCCATTTTTCCGTTGTCTGTGATGGGGATTCCACAGAAGCCGTGGCGAGCCTTGGCCTGGAAGACGTCCCGAACACGCTCGTTTGGGCTCATCACCACGGGGTCAGTGATGAAGCCCTGCTCATAGCGCTGGAGAGGGGAGGAAAGTAAGGAAGGAGGTAAGGAAAAGGAGGGGTTTGGAAGAATAAAGCGGGGCAGGAACAAATATAATTGGGAGGTGGAATCAAGAGCCAGCCAAAGAAGGAACGACAGGGATTTAATGTGGGTGGATGGATAAAGAATATCTGAGCGTTTACTGTCTAGACTCTAGAGCAGCGGAGCAAGGCATGCAGGGAAATAACACGCTTCCTAAATTGTTCAAACTAAAAGCAGCAAATATAAAGAGAAAGACAAAGAGATGCTGGCGTGAGATGACAGAAGATTAACTTGAAGGAAAAAATGGATATAAGGCTGTAAAGAGAAATGAATATCATACACAGCCATCATCATTACCTTGACTTTTCGGACTTCATTGGCCTGGAACTCTGGAGTGCAGTTGTGGTGGATGAAGCCGATGCCACCTGTGAGCTGCAGGCAGACATACATCAGTGGGCTTCTGTCACAGTGTACTACGAAGTAGCAAGAACAATAAACCATCTTATACTTCAAGGAAACTGTGCATTCATGTGTTGACTTACTGCCATAGCTATGGCCAGGTTGGCCTCTGAGACGGTGTCCATGGGAGAGGAGACACAGGGAGTTTTCATGGTGATTTTTTTGGTGAGCGCGGAGGTCAGGTCCTGGACAAATGACATCAGCAGGTTTTTATAAGCACACATGGTCCATATAAACACACGTTAACAACTCCTGAGTAATACATTAACTTGTTTGTACTTAGATGTAAAGTTTGTTAGAGCAGATAAATCAGAGTTCACCTTAAAGACTGGAAATGCTTTGACAATGTTTACTTGAAATACTACACAACATATTTATTCATTTAACAGGCCTTTTCATCAATGTTTTTTGTAACGTAAAATAAACAAGTGTGAATAATATACAAGATATTTAGTTAATTCCATTTACTTGCATTGGCTACAGTTCCAGTTATTTTTTCACTTTATGTCAACTTCCTGGAGGAGGACCACAATATATGTATATATTACTTAGTTTTTTTTGTATACCCCTTTTTACTCCCCCTATTTTTTCTAGGCTCTTTTTATGTTATATGTTGTTGTTAATATTTGCACTGTGGGACTGCCAGAAACGGTATTTCAATTTTCTGTAACACATGTGGAAACGTTGACAATAAAGTGGACTTTGACTTTACTGTTGCCAAGGCTCTAATTTAGAGGGGGCTCGGCGTCCCATGGACTTCTGCACAACATCTAAGAGTTTACTGTTATCCCAGTTTTTTGGTTACATTTGTGGAAGACTTTTGGTCATTTGAGAATAACAGTTTTCTACAAAAAATATGCAATTTCACACAATTTTGAATCCTTACTATTGATATGCGAGTACAAAATGCTAGAGCAGATAAAACAATAATTCAAGTATGCGCTCGAATTTAATTTAACAAATTGGATTGCAAAAACTAACCTTAGGTTAGTAAAACCATGAATCCAAAACCTCTGTTCAGCTTAATTTATAGTCTTGCTTTAACAAATGTTTATAAACAGAATCATTATAAAGTCTGGAAAGCCATATTTTACTGCTCTGTCTTGTGGAGGCATTGTGAGCCTAATTCTGGGATTATTTATGATGGGAGGCACTCGGCTGATAATCCTTACTCTTCCCGCATGCACTATCAGAGACGTCAGATTAGTTTAATACCACAACACAGCAGCGTTAACCAGATTGTATGTGTTGGCATATATTTGTCCATAACGACAACTCACCACTTGGTCTGATGTGAAGTCGATGTAGCCCGGCAGAATCAGGAAGTCGCTGAAGGAGAGGCAAGAAAGATGAGATTAGAGCAGCTCTTTACAAAACCTGACCATCATTCCAGCTTTTAACCAACCTTAAGACAGGGTGGGGAAATAAATAAATTATCTGTAACTTTATATCCAAATAATAATTACTCAAACCTTGAAAACAATAACTCCTTATGTTGGGGTCAGGTTTAACTGAACAGTTAAAAAGATCTTAGACATAAGCACACATATGTTGTTCAGAAATAGAAAACCAAGAAGGGATTCAAGGAAAAATGTGACTTGACCCATCTGCCAACAGGACATTACAAGGTGTCATGTTACAGTACAAATGTGTGTGTGAAATGTTTTTCTTAAATGCCAGGCATGTCAATACATGTGGAGAGACAGTGTGCCACGATAAGCCCAAAAACAGACCGGTTGAAGTATGTGACGAGTAACTGTGAGCCTATACACTGTCAAAGCATCCATAAAACAACCGATAACATCAGGGGTTCAGTGGGTTATTGGGTCATCCAAAAACCTTTACTAAATTTATTAAAGAATTCTGTGGTGTAGTAACTGTAAGAGAACAGTGAAACATTTAGCCATTTGGGGACATTGCTTTGTGGAGTTGGTAGACAAAGAAAGTATTTTGATTTCAAAGATACAATTTAGGACTTAAAAGTAAATGCAGTACAATTTGTGCTTTGCTGTTAGAAGGACTAGTAAGCAGATCCTTTAATAAATAGCCAGGGTCCACATAGTCCAGCACAACAACACAGGATGTGTAAGTCAGGAGCTAAATTTGGGTCCAGTGTGTGTATAGAAGGACTGTGCCTCCCCGCTTCATTTCCAGGAGGTTGTAATTCAATCTATTGGTGTTTTAAATGCAGATACTTCACTTATAAGTAAGGCAATGGCAGTGTACAATATATAAAAAGTGAAACAAATAAACTGTCTGGACGTAAAGTTCAAAGCAGCCATAAAACACCATCATTGGACAAAATACAAGCTATGCGTGTCCCGCCAACTGTGATCCTTGGTTAATATAAAATCTAACTACACAGTTGGTCGTCCATTACAATTCCGTTTTGATTAATTATCTGCCCCAGCAAAGTGGACATATTGTTCTACTGTTGTTCAATGCTATCGATTGCATACTTTGGGTTATTGGTATAATTTCTCAAGAGATTACAATGAAAGATACCACTTTGATCTCTAGTAACTTTATTGAAATGTTTTCAGTTTACGACCACGAGTATTCACTTTAAAAACAGTTGTATAATGACTTCTGCAGCATGTTTGACTGTACAGCAAAATATAAATATTATACATTATGAACCATTTATACCACTCAGCTCACCTCGGAAAGGACGGTTTTTGTTCCCAGTGTCAAAGCTTAACAGGTGTATACTGTCTTCTGTTGCTCTAATGTAGATAACCCTGCTATCAGGCACCATAAACATGCTACTGGTAATATAAGAAATGTAGTATCCAGTGTTTTTGAAACCTAACTCTTTTAGCACCATCTTTTTTAATACAATAGCAGACATTATTGATTTAAGCCAAAATTGGGTCGGATCATCAATAAGTAACCTGTCACTGGCTGTCCCTGAAAGATGGCTGACTTCGGCAACACCAGCTCCAGTTGCTGGACAACGTCAACCGCAGGGGTGCTAGTTAGATGTTAGCACACAGAGCTACATTACACATTAGACGTGTGTTGTCGTGTTTGGCTGTGTAGGAGAGTGAGAGTGGGGGTCTTTACTTGTATGTGAGCCCGTCTCCTCCGTTGAACAGCTGCTGTCCCGACAGCCCGTCGTCGGGTATGTAACCCGACGGGCCGCTGATCAGGTAGTCCGCCATGACGTCCAAATACACTCTCACCAGTTCTTTAGAGTTAAACTACTAAGAAAGTCAACTTATCAAGCTGCTAAGGCAACTAGCGATTAGACAACAACACACAGGCCCGTGAACAGAGACCGATAACTTTCTTCCTTCGCCCCGCGTGTTGTTCTTCTCCTCCCTCAGTTAACGGGTCACTGTCGTCTTGCTTCACGCTCCTCTGAGCTGCCGGGGAGCTTCCTGTCGTTTGGCTGTGTGTTAACGGTGGGAAAGTCAGCAGAAAATGTCGGAATGAAGGCTTTGGTGTCCTCTCTCGGGCCTCTCTTCCAGCCGGAGCTGAGCGCTCATGTTCCTTCTGCAGCTCCTTCCAACACGTGCAGTACTCCAGCCTGACAGCGTTTCCGACACGGGCGTCACATCCGGCCGACCCACCCCCTCATTTTTAATTATTACAAAAGAAACAATCATAATATTTGAACAATATGGCACCCTGACAACATGAAAAACAGTAAAGCTGCAAAAACCTTCGAGATTTTAAAAGACAGACATTTTATCGGATTTCTAATACGATGCATTTTGGACTTCCTAGCGTGTACAAGGTGTGTTATTATTTTTATAGCAATTGTTTAACCTCTGTGTTGTAAATAAAGAAAAAAAAAGATATACATGCGCTTTCACACAGCCATGGATTTTACTGTTCATGGAAAATTATAATTAGTGTTCCTCAGTCCGTTTTTATCGTTTTTATTTTTTCATATCCGAAAAAAGAGTTGAACATATTTGGCTTTAAAAAAACAATGGCCAACAAGACCTTGGTGGTGTAGCAATACAACAGTCTAAAAACCTTCACTTAAAGTTAGAATCCTGAAATATATGCTCAGTATAAAAAGTATCCATAATGCTGAATTGCTCATTTAAGAAAAACATATTTTAACTTATTGAACTATTGGCATTAATGATTCAATGCTGTTGCTGGTGAAGGTCATTGTATCTGTTTATTTAAAGGTAACTGGGTTGTGAGTAAGATTATTGTTAATTGCTTTTTTTAATTAGCTTAATACGCACAGCCACACTTTAACACAACTACATTTGTTAAAATTGAATTAGTCATGTACACATATTTCAAAACTGTACCTAAGTAAACTATTTGAGTTTATATCCTTAGCCCCTCTTAAAAACAAAAAGGTGTATAATTGATCCTGCTACTTTTGATAGTTTGCAGTTAAATAAAAAAAAATCAAACATTTTTTGGGCTGTTATTTGCAAAGGTTGGTGGATTCTACAAAATGTGTCCTACTTTATCTGAACATAACCTATTAAACAGTAGCTTCCAAACATCATACAGAGCTGTTTTTTTTATCATAGGAAGTGCCTGTCCTGTTTTGGAATGAACACTTGAGGGTGCAATCCTCCCAATACTCCATTTCACTGTGTGGTGGTAAAATTGGGTCGCACACTGCTGCAATACTTTGCCTGAGTTCAGGCAAAGTAGTGCAGCAGTTCATGCCACCGTGGCACGCAGTTACACTCATCTATATAAGGCTGGGGCAGATACTGTAGGCTCGGTCAGGACATAGGTGCCAATCTGATAATGTCAGAGGTGGCCCGGAGATCTGCAGCATGTCAACACAGTGACTGTACAGCAAAATTATAAACATTATAAGAGTGGCACTGAGTAATTATGTTAGAAGGCTGGGCAGCCCAATGTTAATTATGGTCTAAGGTGCAACTTGGTTAAATCAAATGATTTGTCTTTTGCACTGTGACTTTTTTTTCCTATTTTGTAGTCATTTCATTACATTTTAACGTGTTTATTTTATATTTTCTTAGCTTTGTATTGTCAGTTTTATTGTATGTCACTCACTATCAACTTTAAAATAAAATTTAAGAGATTCAATCTTTTAGCTTGTCTATGTGTCTGTGTCTGTGTGTGTGTGTGTGTGTGTGTGTGTGTGTGTGTGTGTGTAATGAACACACAAGAGACAGGGTCTGGTTTTAAAAACTCTCTCAGTAACTCTATTTCTGTATTAATGTACAACCGTTGAAAATTACAACAATTTTTTTGTATTTTTTTCTTTTCTTTTTTTTTTTAAACGATCTAACTATCAACAGCCATTTTCCAGAAGAAAAGTGAACAATGTGAGCAAGAAGAGAGGTGAAAACAAAGAGCAAAATAAAGTGTGGGGATGAATGTATAGAGAAGAGAGCACAAGATGGGGGAAGGAGACAAAATAACTGTTAATGTTTATTTTCGTAGAGGACTGTTTGAGCATGTGTTAATGCGTGCTAATAATGCTCTGACTATGATGGCAGGTGGGTCCTGTCAGGTGTAGGAATGGATTAGATTACCCCTAACTTCATAATCTGATCAGTGGAGGTGCAAGTGTTAGATTTAACAAGGTCTGGCTCACACTGGTTTGGATATACACTAGCTGAAGACAATCAAGCAACTGAATCAGTACGACAGCATAGAGAGCCGCGAATGGGACTCAGTTATTTGGTAGTTTTACTTTGACCATAAAGACTAGCAACTATTTGCTGGCAGTAAAATCTGTAGTAGGTCAGGTTAATAACCATTAATCAAACCAAAGGAGGAAGGACGATGTGTTTATTGCGAAACATTTGTAACAAAATCAAAAAAGGTTATTTAAACAAACATTATTCTTAAGCTTTAGTACTTTGTTTTCATGAACATGCATTATATGTAGGAAAATACTGGTATCTGTTAATTCTGAGGAGTATGTGAGGTCACCATTTGTCCACAGTAAACACACCATGTACAAGGATTATGTCAGAATATTTATTATTTTGTATATTATCGTCCTGGTTGTTAATAAAGTTTGCTCAAAACAAAAGCTAGAGCAGCGACTGTGACACTTTCCAGCAAGGAGGATCACATTTCACTACTTGAGAGGTTAATTCATTAAATGTTCTTGAAATACTGCGTCACCTTTCTTATAATCAGTGTGTTTCTAACTTATTTAATTTAACCTTTTGCAGCTTTGGCGAGTTAACTGAAAAAAATTATGTGTTCAGGGGAATCCTGTAAGTACTACTGTCAACCCCTTGTCATTATGGTCTATGTGAAACCACCAAAAACAGATCCATAATCACCACTGTCTCTTTAAAGAAAATGTATTCCACTACCCACATTTTCTTTGCCTGATTAACAACAAATCTTTTTCATAATTTTACTTTTTCTGTAATATTTAATCCAGCCTCAAAGGAACAATGTTGTTGCATAACCGCTCCTATCATCAGCTGCTTCTGACATCAACAATTTGACCTTCATGATTAGATCTGTAAAGCTTCATCAAGGTGTAACCATGGTGAACTTGATGCTCTGTAGCCAAAACATGTAAATAATGTGAGCATGAGGAGAGGTCAAAGGGAGATACAATCGTGCCATTCCGTGACCCTGCAGCATTTTTGGGAGTGAGAGGAACGAAAGACAGAAACAAAGAATCAAACAAGTGAGTGTAGAGGAGCAGAAGGGGGGGGGGGGTTAGTATGACTGCACCGAGGGATGGTCATGTAAGGAAGCAAAGGTAGGAGGCAGGGAAGGGCGTTAAGGAGGGAGATGCTGGTGCTTTGCAGTCGCGAGGGAGCTTCAGGTGTCATGGAAATCCTTCAGCAGCGTGCGTCGCTTCTGCTCAGCAATGTGCATCTGGTTCTCCAGATCCTGAAATAAAAACCGACCGTTATTATTGTTGAAGCATTTACTGGGGCAGGCAGTATCTAAGTCTGTAGGCGCTTGGCCTGGGAACTGGGTGGTCACTGGTTCAAGCCCAAGCAATGACAGAATTAATTAGAGAATTTCACCTTGAACTTTATAACAGAGAAAAACAAATGTTCCCTAAAGTTTGTCTTCCTAAAGTGTGAGCCCTCTGCTCTGCTCCTCCTTTCTCTATTCTTTATAAATAAATACAATTAGATTCAAGAGGCATGCAAGCATGTGTGGGCGAACATTTTCACGTAACTAATTATTAACTAATTATTGTAATTGCCCCCCTACACACACTTCACCATGCCCTTTCCATGGCGGCGATTGGGAAACACCGGTGCAGCTGTTACCCAAACGACTAAACAACATAATCCTAATGGAGACATGAATGGCGGTATCAAATATCACACTGATCAGTCTTATAGCTCTCACCCCTCGGTCACTGGCAGTGAGCTCCCCCTCTCCTCCCACCACCGGCCTCTCGTAGCTGTCGGCCCGCTCCACCTTCCACGACAGGTTTTCAATCTCTGCTTCCAGCTGGGCCTGCTGGTACTCAAACTGGAGAGAGGGACAGTTATCAACCTTAATATAGTCACACTGTTATTCTACAATGCATGTTCTTCAGTGATGGGACAGGCGGGGAGAGATGTTTGTTCCTCACCAGTTTCTTGCTCCGGCCGGACTCCATGTAATAGGCGTAGGGGTACGTGTACTGCAGCGTGTAGCGGCACTGCAAACAGGAGACGACAAGTTTGGAAAATTCAGACTCTCAGAATACAGAAAGGTACTGTGTAATTAATTTGAATGATCTTTAACCGATACAGCCTCAATGATACAGATATGCAAAGTTATTCAGGTCCCTTTGAAAACAGACAGTGTAAATTCAGTGTGCATTACCTTAGCCAGAAGCTTTGCAGCGTTATGCAGATACTGCCAGTCGATCCAGGTTCCCAGGTTGTTCATCACCCTCTCCTGGATCTTCTCCTGGATCCTCTGGTACGTCTGAGCTTCCAACTGCAGAGACTTGTTGTGATTCTCCCACTGGTGGGGTAAAGGTAAAAACAGATTGAGGTACAGAACAATTATTTACCCTGTAGATATAAAGCTGTGCTGGATGGGAATGTGTTTGGCTATGGACGGTGGAGGATGAAATCTGTCGGATTTAATCTTCCTCAAATCCCCAACCGTAAATGTTAAGCAGTTTTATGAGGCTTTGAATTTATGGCGACTCCACGAGTTTGACCATGTTGGTGTTTTTCCTCCCTATGTGTTTTTTCTCCCACTAAATATCTTCTTTTATTTTTAGCAAAAAAGAAAGGGATTGAAGAAGCTCACCCTCTCAAAGTAGAAGAGGTATTTCTTGAGGGCCTCTCTGGCCTGAGCCTGCTGGCTCTGGTTCACTATGTCAGGGTTTTCTTTGTAGCGGCTGCACTCGTAGTATTCACTGCCGTGTGTCTTCCAGTCACCAAGACACATCCAGCAGAAGTCTTTCAGGAGAGACAAAACACACATTTATGGACATGGACTTCACAGTAAGTGACATATTTGTATCATGGAACAGACTAAAGGGTCCACTCTGTTCTGCAACTAGTCTAAACCTGCTAATATTGGCTCTGGGTTAATAATAAATATATTTTTCATTTCTTCAGAAGACTAACCACTGTTCTGTTCAACCATATTCCTTATTTAAAAAAAGGGATACCATTTGATTAATGAAGCAGAAAATAGTGAGTTATAGGTGTACTAGTAGACTTTCACTACTTTACCACTCCCTTATGACTGTCAACATAAGCCAAAGGTAAAGAAAAACAAGATATTTATTCTTATAAGTGTCAACTTTCACTAGATATAATAATAATAATAACTTGTAAGCATAGCTGGTGCTTCTTTATGTGTGACGCATCACGCAAGTAGGTGGGTATAAAGGAACGGTGCGTTAATGCTTCACTGGATCATCACATTACTTACCGTGTTTGCACTTGGAGCATTGCTGAAAAAACAAAGACACAGGAAGACGTCGAATTAGTGAACCAGAAATGTGTATTTTTTATTAATTCGAGCAGATCAGCACATAAGCACTTTTTTGTTTGTTGTAACTGCTTTGTCATCCATGAAGCTAAGACATTGACAGAGAAAAGCCCCACATGCCAGGTAACACATCAGACCAGGAGTGATTAAAGTGTCAAACTATTAAACCTGAGAACTTCAGCTGCAGAAAGACATTTTTAGCATTTTCTGTTTCAGGGAAGGGTGTTTTTCCTCTCTGACTCACCATGTGATTGCACCCCCCGTTCTTCTCAATGCAGATATTGCACTTGGGACACTAGAGGAGAACAACACATACAAAAAAAGATCAACTTAGGGTGAAAGACAGACTACAGCAGATTATTACAGACCAGTGAAAAGTTTTGTGTCAGTGCGTCCAACCTGAGTGTCTGTGTACAAAACTACAGTTCTTGTACAAGCATGTTGACACACTGGTGCTTGTGAATGACTGTACATGCGTGTACACTTAAAGCTCCATCTTACATCTTTAGTGTGAGCGCTGATATAGTTTGCCGTCTCCGAGTCATCCGCACATTTGGTCAGCCACTTCCGGATTGTTGCGCAGTCCGTGGGAGCGTGGTACATCTGACGGCATTTGAAACTGACAGAGAAAAAACATTTGAGAATTAGAAAAGGCAAATTTCAGATAATATGTTGAAAGAGGTGGGTATATATTTTGCTGCATGATGATGTATGTATTATTAATTGTGTACAACATGTTTTTTGTTTAACTATTAGAATATCTGAAACATCTCTTTTCTAAAATTGTGTTTGAATTTTATTTGGTTTGTCTTCTTGCAAAGAAGGAATATGTTATTCTGTATGTGCAGGAAGGTGTTTGTGGACAGTGGTTGTGTTTATTCCAAATTAACTAAAAGCCAATAAACATTATATTAAAAGGTTAGCTATTTTAGTTATGGTTAAACCGCACCGGTCACTAAAATATGCACAACCAGCTGTGTGGCCATCTGTCAAAAGGACCTTTTCCTTCAACCCCTATTCATTAGTTTTTATCTAAGGCTTGGATCTGATTTCCTTTCTCTTGAACTTGCTCCAAGAATGTGACTTCTCCTTGGACTGGATGAGACAGCACAGGATATTACATGGAAAGAGGCTGCACATGAAGCTAACTGCTTAGGATAACAAATGACATTCAGAGTCATTAAGATAATTTAATACAACCTTTCCAAAGTTGAACCGAAATAATCTGACCACAGTTAAACAGTAGCACAATTAAATACAGTAGATTGTCGTGAGAAATGTTATGTTAAAGTTGTGCGAGTCCTACCAGAAGACTTCACTGCAGCGGCTACATTGCACCCTGCGCGCCCGTGGCTCCTGCACCTTGATCACCATGGGACAGTCTGCACCCGGACACAACTGCAACTGGAAGTGACTCTGATGGACAGAAAGCGAGACGTAGAGTACATTAAAACATAAACAGGTCACTCATTGTAGCCATGCCTCATACCCCTCTATTTCAGCCCTGTTCCTGAAGTGCTGAATCAGTCGCTTAAATTTGAGGGGACCTGAATCTGGCCACGCCCCTTTGCAGCATCATGCATGAGAAGTTTCTAATAGAGATACTCAGCTAAACGCTGCCGTGATTAAACCCCATATGTTCAAAACCACATCAAGCGTTATTTCTGAAACACTTCTCAGTGACATTATATGTATTATATATACAACAACTCTAAGTCCCTCCTGCAGACATCCTGCTGAACACACAGACACACAGAGGTGCTATGGAGGGGATTCAGCTCGCGACTGTATATTGCGGATGATAGATTGGGATGTGTCACGTGGGCGGAATGTTGCCAGGAGTTCAATGTAAAGCCAGCCCACATTTCGGTTATGATGTCATATCTGGATCAGCTCGTTTGTACCCCCGTTTTTTAGAGATGTGGGTAAGGAGGAAAAGAGAGAGGGTTGTATTTTCACTTCGTGAGTCTACTTATACACCCGGGACACATATTTATGTATAAAAGACAGCAAGAAGTGCATTTTCCATGATAGGGGATCTTTGATGCTGTGTCAAGGAGAATCAAAAAGTCACAAGGTGCTTAGTTTTTGTCTCATTCTCACTCTTTCCACATGCCTCTGACGTGTCATTTGCTATAAATGCAGTCATTGACGCAGCATCTGAATAAACAGATCCAGCGCACACACACCTCGACGTAGTCTCTGAAGAGGTAGCGTCTGTATTTGTCCTTCAGCTCCTCTCCTGGCAGCAGCGGCAGGACGAAGTCTTCTGGCATCTGCAGGGAACATTCCTGAGCCATACACGATATACCTGAACACACACACACACAAATTCATTACTAAGAGTCCCGAGTATAGTACGAGGTAAAACATACACAATGCCCTACAAAAGGCAGCAGCTACTGTGTTTCTGTTCTAATGTAACATTAAACTGCAATCATCATTCTAACTTGGTTTGTGAAAGAAAGTTCCTCCGGTTGGGTTTGGTTTCAGCCGGCTGGATTCTAGTGTTACATTGACCCAGAAACGTAATCAGGTTCATCTGTCATCATAAGCGTGTCCTTGGTGCAGCTGATAGAGAAACACTTACCAGGCTCTGAAGGACTCCGTTACATGGACGGACTTTATCCGAGAGCACTGTTAGAACACACAAGGGGTGCTGCATACAGATAGGCTCCCACTCGCACACACACCTGTGCTCCCAAAGCATCAGCTAAAGGACAGGAAATCCGGCACATGGTATGGCATATCATTTTTTTCTACAGTACCACAGATACCCAGCAAGAGCTGAAGCCTACCATGCAGAGACGGGATCTGATCCTTCCTAAATGGTCCAAAACCATGGTCAAACCATACACTCCATCACATGCACTATGCATCAGCCAATCGGCTTACTCCCTCAGTGCGAAGTGGACCCAGGTATTACTGAAAAAAAATACAACTTTTTCATTTCTATCCTGGTTCCAAAGTAGTGGAACGAGCTTAGCGCTGGTATCAGGACAGCAGAAAGTCTACAAATCGTCCCTCGCAAACTGAAAATCTGACTTGTTCCTCTTGCACCGTGGCCACTTAGATTGAGTTAAAACAAACAAACAAAGAAAGCACTTTAAGAGTTTAACTCGACAACGGCCTGGCTTGTTTGAAGTGAATATGTCAGCACTTTGTTATTCTTAGTTTGAATCTTGATGCTTTATTGCACTTTGGATAAAAGCGTCAGCTAAATGTAATGTAAAAGAAGACTCGTTCACATACGTGTCCCACCTGCTCTGACAAAGGAAGATGAAGAACAACAACAACTTAAAGATGGAAACAAGTGCAGCTGCAGCATCACCTCAGCTCTTGTTTTGTGTTTAGTACATTCAATATGGCAAATGATGTTATTTCACTGGCATTGGCAACAACCAATACAAATCTTGGATTGTGTCACTCCCTCAATATGCTGTACAAAATGTATAACTGATCTGTGTACACTCCCACACTCCCATCTGCTCTCTTGCTGACACAGGCACACGTTCTCCCAGAAACACATGCATGCACTCAGTTATAATCATTGGTATGAGGAAAGCCTGCCAGGAGTTATTAAATGCTCATATTACACCTTCCTCCCCTTCAGAGTCCCATGGCCCAATTGGATTGTGAACACAGAGGCGTAAACAAATATAGACCAGTGCACAAATATCCAAGTGTGTCTGTCATTAAAAAAAGTATGATTGAGTGACTGATAAAGCCCCCTTCACCTAAATACCATACTGCAAAACCCTGCTGCTCTGGCAGTAAACCATAACCCAGAATAAACTTCCAAAGGAATCAGAGGCTGACACCGTGATGAAACCCGGAGCGGAAAAACACACATCAACACATAAACACAAGACCAGGCACTTGGGAGCTCACGTCAAACAAAGTGTGACTCACCCACTCTAATAGCAGCTTTGATGACTACACAGACACACACAAACACACTCCGCTCACCCACTCCCAGGCCATCTTTGACCAGGACAGTGCAGTGCTGTTCCCAGCATCCTTTGCAGAAGGAGTGCTGGCAGGGCAGAGCCAGCAGGGCGTCTCTCCGTACGACCTGTAGACACACACCACACTGGAGGGACTGAGGGGGCTGAAACACACAAACACAGAAATCATGAACACGCCGTCAGACACACACACTGCACCGGAGAGCTAGAGGCCTTCACACTTGGAACATAAAATATAATAATGAACATTATAATTAGTAACATGAGAGCAATATATTAGTAATATTATTATACAAGTGATGTATTGAAAATGTTTTTTATACTTAAAATATGAAATGATAAACAAAATTGCCACCAATTAATTTGTTATTCAAGAAAATCAACAACTGATTTTCTTTTACTCCTAAGGTATCCTCTGATACAAGAACAACTAAATATAAATTTCTTATTTATTTTATTATGACACAATGTTTAACAGTGCACGCCCTGAAAGCTTTTACTCAAAGTTATTCTTGCCTTGGTCTGTATATATAAATGATATACAAAACCTGATTAAAGAAGGTATAATCAAAGCTGGTGAATAATATTTGGCTCATTATTGCTTATGGCCTGTTACTCACAGTGACTGTTCTGCAGGTGCTGCTGGGCTGGACCAGAGCATCTGACATCAGCAGAGACGAGTTGGACTTGTATCTGTGGAGAACATAGAAAGAACCAAGGATGAGAGGCCGAAAAATATAACACTGCAGCACGAAGAAAAGGAGAGATAACTCATATATACAAAACTAATAAGGTTGAAAAAGCGAGGAGAAGGAGGCAAATAAATAAATGTAGGACTAAAAATGTTAAAAAGGGAAGACAGGGAGAATGAATAAAAAAGGCAATAATTAAAATCAAAAAAGGTAGGAGTCTGGTGCGGCAGAAGAGACATACCTGTCCAGTATTTGTGTGATGTGCCAGTGCAAATGCACCAGGACCAGTTTTGCTACCGCTGGTACAACCTGAGAGAGAAAGAGACAAATAGAGGTCGCTGAAATGTTGCTTTACTGACACCGGAGTGACTTGGCTGTTGAAATCAGCTGATCAGTAAAGACGCACAGCTCGCATATCCCCAGTTTGCCTCTTTTCAATGTAATAGAATAATCTGACTCTTTTTTCCTTTAGCAGAACAAAATGCTTTGTGATTGAAACTCTGCTGTAAACATGAAAATAAACAGAGTCAATGAATCAAAGAAATAAATACATTGCTCTCTTGGGTTTTTGTATTATATAACACAAAACACAACTCCTCTGGGAGCTGCTCAGTTCTGCTAACAGAATGCTGTAGTTGCTGTGCAGTTCCTGTGTGTATAATGAGTAATTATGGTCCAGTGTGAAGTAAGGTGTTTACTGCAGAACAGCATGTAGACTCAGCAAGGTTACCCTGAACCGATAGGAGGAAAACAAACTAAACAACAGCCTGTCCAAACCAGACATTCAGACGTTTCTACAGTAGGAAGCACAAAGATACTGATAAAACTAACGATGAATCTTCAGCGCTATTCATTTTGTCCCATGACAGCGTGGCGATGAGCCATCATGCACAAAACAGCATTCTGGACATGAAGCAGCTAAATTAAATTCAGGCATCATTATTAAATTATTACATATTTGCTTTCCACACAGTCAAAATGTCTGCTGTAAGGACAAAAAAAAGGAGATCTGCATGATTTTACATCATGTTTCATTTAGCAAAATGGCAAAATGAAAAAAAAAGCATTAAAAATATATCTTGCGTGAATAAAAACAAACACATTTTAAAGCACCTTGTAAGTGTTAATTTTAAATTCTGCTTTTGCAAAGATGATTCAGAATCACACAACACGGCAACAGACACAAGCTCACCTTCAGTGCAGCAGCCACAGTGTTCACCTCCTCTATCAGCACCCGCTGACTCTCTTTGTAGGTCAGACAGGTGAACAGGTACTCCTCGGGGTCGAAGGAGTCAGCGCCCTGCTGCTCCACATCGCTGGCCACGCCGATATAGTAGTCCTCAATGTCGGCCTGATCATCATCTTCTCCTCCATCGTCATCATCATCATCTCCCTCGTCTTCAAAGTTCACCCCAAAGTCTTCCTCATTGCTGTCCGACGCCTGGCTGTTCATGTCCACAGACATCCAATCGATAGGATCAACCACCCGGACAGGTAGACAGCTCGCCTACCTGTCGGTGGTCTGATTGGCTGAAATTGCTTGTTTAAAGCTCCAGCTCTGTTTTTCTCCTTATGCGGCGCTAAACCGGCTTGCGTCACTGTTCCGAGACACACTGCCTTCCCGTCTGCCCGAGGCGCGTAGAGAGCGCGCTCAGCAGCAGCGGAAGAAGCAGAAGAAATCACACTCCCCGTCACTCATTTGGAAAACTGGTAACAAGGAGATCTGAAGAGAAAAAGGATTGAAAAGTTCAACAGAGGTGTAGTAAGGTACGGTGTAATGAAGGAAACATCTAATGAGTGGTCAAAGTTGTTGATAATTCACTCATTATACATTTTTACTGAAAGGTAATTCAGAAACTTGTGATTTATAATATAAATTTGTACATAAGGATGAAAACGCTAGTTTACTAAGACTCAAAAAAACAGAAGCAGCATATCACATGTTAATGTTGGAATTATTCCTCCCTTTTCACCCGGCTAGTCACTAAGCCTAGAGTGTTTCTAGTTTTACACACACAACATATTTATTCTAGTGAACACAACTGTGCCAGTGGTGCTCCGAAACCACCTGCTACTGTGTGAAGAATGACAACATCTGTTTTTCTGTTTTGTTCTGACTAGAGATAAACTCCCTTTCAGGGAGAACAAAAAACAACATATTAACAACAAATGATGTTTGTTAAAACATATATTTATTTATGACTCAAATTCGACACTTGTTTAATATATTCTGTTTGTATCCAACATGTTCTGCTTCTGGGATACACAAGCTACCAGCAAGTTGTTGCTAAACGTTTGGCAGTGCTTGCTTCATCTGTTTTTCCTACTTTGCAGTTGACCTTTTAATACAGATTATGTCATATCAGAATCAGCTTTATTTGCCAAGCTTGTGTGGAAATATAAGGAATTTGATTATGTTAAAGTTACATTTCCAAATTGTGTTTATTTTGACCATGTGCTCTGTTGACAAACTATCTTCTAGCTGACTAGAAGATGAGACAGTCATTATCTAAAAGACATGAGGTGGACTGGACTCGGTCCAAGGTGTCTCAGCATGTACAGTCAATCTGATCTCAGCCACACACACCCTACTCACCATTTGAAATGCTGCTCTTCTATGCTATGGACATTTAAAAATCTGATGTATTACCCACTTCCAAACAATTACAGATTTCTCTGCATGCATCTCTTTATGTGGTCTATTTGTCTCAATCCTACTACACTGTAGAACAGAAAGTACAGAACTGCTCAACACGTGTGCAGCACAAGGCACGGGTTAAGGCTTTTAAACTAGGTTTACAAGATTAGCTGAAGATGCGCTAACCTTGGGAATGACGGACACAGACAAAATGTGTATATAGTTAACATTGTGACCAACTGGGAAGTAAGATTTAACACATGCATGCAAAAGCATAAAACAGTGTAGCAATAATTAATTCCTGGATTGATAATAGAAATGTTTGTATATTGTAGAAGAACACATCTTTACATGTCTCCCTAAATAATCAAATCCAGAATGTAATATATTTTGATATACACAGGATCTTTTTCCCCAAAATAATTAAGTATGCAATTTGAAAAGGAAAAAAACACTGAACATCATCTTTGTACATGGATATATTGTACATGCCTGATATTGTCTTGTTTTACCCTAATATTACCCAGCCCATTGACAGGGAATCATATTCCCCTGAATGTAAGACTACATTGTGAAAAGTAAATTGCCCAGGCTTGCAAATCGTGTTTCCTTGTCCAAATGGGGTTTCCCTTACACACAGACTTATAACAGTCCTATTGTTTTTGTCCGAATGTGGAAGGGAAGCTTCTCTATTCTCCTTGCCAACACTTGCCTCTCCACCATGTTTCACGGGCTACAGAATCCCAATAACGTTAAACGGGTAGAATGTTTCGTAGAAGATTCAAACGTTGACACCATATAGGCTATGATTCTGATATGCAATTTGTATGCACTATGTGTACAAAGAGACACCGGGTCAAAGCCGTTTGCTAAGATAGGCGATAATTTGTGACGTCGCATATATCAACCTGAATTTTTTTTAAAACAAGCCGGGAAAGCCTGCCAGCCGGCGGGGTCCCGTAGACAGCCCGGCGATAGACGGGTGTTCGCATTCCGCCCGGTAAGAGCTAAAAATAGGCACCAACTGGGTGACACACATCTCGCTAGGCTAATGTATCACAGCGACTCAGCACAGGTTTTGATAACACGTCTTGGGGGATGGGAAGTGAGCGGTGCTAGAAGCGATAACGCACCAGTCAAAATACAGATTGTTTTTTTGTTGGACCAGTGCATTTCACTAGTGTGACTTCAGTGCGGTTATTAAAACCTGAGAGTGAAATCCACAAACAGGATGGCCAATTTACCGTTAGCCGGGTTAGCTTTCTGGCTAGCGTGCTTGCAGTTTATTGAGCAGCGACGTGACGGCTTGCCAAACCCACGAGTTTCACGAGTTAAATTGTTGGGTATTATCAAAGCAGACCAGTGAAAAACTTTCTCTGGAAAAAGTTAGTTAGTTTTTTTAATTTGCAACATAATAGCTTTCCCGGTTAGAAACCCCTTTATCTCCCGCTGTATCGCCGCCGCCTCTCGCCCACTCTAGTCCGGGGATTTAGATGTAAACAAGGCCCTCTGCAGCTCAGTATTTAACACACACATTTATACAACTGATGCAAACATTTCATCTAGTTTAAGACGGCAATGTTTACCTCCAGGAGAAGCGTCGGCTCTGCCCGCGTTGACAACCAGGACTGGTTATTGTGTGGGGAAATCCACAGAGCGATTTACACTCCGACCGCTGGGCTGGTAACCGGAAGACCGATGGTACAGAGATACTTATGCATGACGTCACTTCCCTTCATATAGCCGATTACTGCACTTCTGCTGTTCATTAATAACTAAACTGTACTACAGGAATGGACCAATTTATAACAAATTGCTAAAATACATACCGATACAGTACACGAATTAAGTTACATTTAAATATCCCCTTACAACAACCAGGAATTATCTTCAGTTAGGATTAAACCATTTATATAAAGAATGTATGTACTTTTTATTTTTCCAGTGTACAGTAAGTGGGTTAGGGTTAGGGTTAGCTATATGATACAATACAATAAACACAGTACTAGGAAACAGCATTAGGTGTGTTGGAATTCCCTATGCTTTACACATACTGGTACTGTCATCTTGCAATGACAGTTGCAAAATAAATGTTACATTTAACTTCATGAAATGACACATGAATGTAATCCCCTTGTATTCTGTCTTTGTAATATTTTAAGATCGATATATAGTATATATAACATGCAGCTAAATCTAAGGGTCTCTGGTCACTTGTACTTTTCTATCAAATTTAACTGTTTAATATTACATGAATGTATGTGAATACTTTACAGTTTAGACATTATAATACCACCATCTGCCCCTAGACTTAGACAAATACACTTTAAAAAAGGAAGCAAACATGGAATACAATTCTGTTGTTTCTTCCACTTTTTACTGGTGATTTTAACATTTCTTAGAAAAATTACAAAAAACTTTTCACTATTAATATACAGCCATCGTCTGCTGAGGACAAAATAGTATAGAGGAAAAAAGTGTGAAAGAGATGACTAAGAGGCTGGTTCAGGATACAGCAGAAACACTGAATCACTTTGGATGTAGCAGCCGAACAAGTAAAGAGTGAAAAAGAGGAAGTACAGAAAGCTTGGAGAGAAATCAAGACAGACAGTGTTTGAGCTAAGAAATCGTTACACAAAATGTTCATGTTTAAATCTCAAGAGAAAATGTTACATGGTTGATGTGTGCACAGAAGCAATGCAACCAAAACATGGCTGGTATTGCAACTTCAGGAAAATATAATACTAAATTGTATCAGCCTACTCAGAGTACAGTCCAGTGAGGAACAAAAACTGTGGTCAAGTTTGTCATCGAATTCCTGGAATCAGATGAAATGAAACTGTAGAAGGTAGCTGAGGCACCAATAACCTGTATTGACTCAGTAGTGTTGTTTTTAGATGTGGTTTTGTGTTAACTTGCACCACAAGCAATCAATTAAATTCTGCATAAGCTGCATATATCGTTAAATGTGCTAAACTGAGGAGAAAAACAGTGCCAACCAGGTTCAACCGTAGCATTGTACTGATCGAGTTTTGGAACACACCCCTTTCATTCTCACAAGGGCGCTGTGAGTACCACATTGTAAGAACAATTCCCTCTTCCCATATTCATGTTGACTTAGTGCTTTCCAATGCAACCTCAGAGCACCTTTATGCACAGAGCACAGGTCTGAACTTGTTGGATTTGATATTCACCTTGCCTCTTACCCCATACAAAAATATAAAAATATGAGTTCATATGGAATAATGCACATGGTGGTAAAGACAGAATGGGGATTAATGACCGTATTATCACCAATGGAAGAGCCTTTTCCAGAGTAAACAAAACAAGCTGTTTTTCCTGAAGGAAATGTAATCAACCTTGATTTGGTAAACTCAAGTGCAGTTTTTTTTTACCTCAGACATCACACTTTCTCAAATGGGAACATATGTTTCTCTTGTCCTTTCTTTTCTCGTTTTGTCTTTGCTTTCCTCTTCAGTCCGCTCATGCTCCCCCCTTCCTCTTCTGCTTGTTTGTTCTGAGGCCAGGACATGGCCAGAGTCTCAGCCGCTGTCTTATCTGAAGGACTTTCACCCTCATCCCCCTCCTCATCTGAAGAAAGCCCAGCGGCCTCCTCCCCTTGAAGAAGACCCTGGTTCAACTTTCCGTAGCGCTGTTTGAGTTTTTCTTTGATCTGGAGCCCCTTCACCAGCAGAGTCCAGTTGGAGATCACCCTCTTTTCTTTTTTCTGGAAAGTGTAAGAGGAAAAACTGTGACGTGGTGTTTTCATAATAATAACAATACATTTTATATATAAAAGGCGCCTTTCAAGGCTCTCAAGGTCACCGTACAAGGTACACAAAACAAAAACAGAACACCAGCACAAAAACAAGACATTATAATCAATTAAAACAGAGGACGTGTGATGTGATCAGGGCGGGTATGCCACCAGAGACATTTTTGGAGACGTGATTTGAAAATGGAGAGAAAGTCATTATTCCGGATGTCCGGTGGAAGGGACTTCCAGAGGCGGGGTGCAGAGCAGCCGTAGGCTCTGGACCCCATGGTGGTTAAGCGGAAAGATGGTGCAGTAACTGCGTGAACAAAGAAAGTAATTAACCTCTACTCATCAGTCACACTCACCTCTCTGTCCTTCTGTTTCTGAATCTCCTGTTCTTCCACCCAGGCTGCTCTGAGAATCTCCTCATGCTCCTCACACACAACGTAACCATCAGTGCTGAAACACACAAACATAAATAATACAGGTCTTTATTCACCCTACATTTATTGCGTTTTCACAAATGTTTTTTAAAAAATCATACAAATTACAGCAATTACATAAATAAATCTGGTATAATTGTTCAGCAGTTTTTACAATATATGTCGTCAAAATAAACCAATGATACCTTGCTCATTATGCACATTATAGCTACAGTTTGCGGCTGATGAAAGATAAGGCTGTGAAAGATCAGGGAACACGCTTCAAAAATGTTACGTGTACAATGCTATGAGAAACTACTTGCAGTGCTACCAAACTTTTTTCATAACATAAAAACATCTAAAATCACAAACAATAAAAACAGTTAGAATAAATGCAGTGAAGTTGTAAGGCCCTGATACTGGGATTGGAATAAAAACCCTTATACACTCCTGAACTGATCACCCCCCCTACTGTCTTGTGTTTAAAGAGGTTTCTCAGTGTTGCCTTACACAGCGTGTGAGTATCCTCCATGGAAATCAAAACCCGTGACGGCAGGGGCGGCGTCCATTTGCAGCTTCCTGGCCACGCGGTTCAGGTTGGGCAGCCTGAGGTGCACACAGCCCACTGGCAACATACAGGGCTTGAACAGGTAGACATTACCGTACTCATTACGGGGAACCTGAAGGCAACAGACAACATGTAAACTAATTAATACTTCCCTCATTTGAAATCTCTTCCGATATTACTGGATGTCTTTCTAATGCATGATCCGTTTTATCTGCTGTAAATATTGGCTTCTAGAGTAAAGCCATTTCTTTACAGTTATCATTCCAGTCCGTAAAGGCATTTACCTTCCCATCCACAGCTAAAGGCGGCTGGTAGTCTTCAGTCTGCCATTCTCCAAACAGAGCCAGGTCCTTCTCTTCTGTCTGCCCGGACGCCATCCTGGCTTTACGGGATCTATTAGAGAAGCCTTTCACCATCTGGAGGAGAGTGAGACAGCGGTTATACACACTGCCTCTTTATCTACTCAGTTCAATCTTCAAAACACGGCAAGTGAGTTCCTTTAAAGCAATATGTGAAAATTGTGTCTAATAAAGGCTCACTGGCTGAAATATTAAATTGCAGACTCAGTTAAGGCTCTTGCTGCCAGCTATTTTGTCTCTTCAATCAGTGTACTGATCAAATTAAGACCAATTTAATAGAATTATTGCTTCCCGGGTTATTCAATGGATTTGCAGCAAAACATAATTGTATTATACAAAAGTGTTATTGATAATATCTTAGTTTTTTTTTGTTTTTATATAACTTTGTTGAATGTGTTTTGCATGGCTTTGCACTCAGATCCATATCCAGAGGCAATACCAGCTTTACAGTACAATAACTCAACATCAGTGTACAACTATAGTCACTTGCAGGAAAACAAGTATGTTTACACTTGAAACTATAATATAGTACACTGTAGGAAAGGAAAATACTTTGTTTTGTTACCAATAACATGGATAAGTGTATGTCATTTTCACAGCTCAAATCGACCAGAACTTGTTCACCTTAGGGAATGGTTTATGACTATTGGTCAATCTGTTTAAAATGCATTTAGACAGTGTGTGTTTACATTTAAATAACAACATTGTGAGTTTTCATTTTGAAATAAACCGTTCTTGAAGTTGTTCCTCTTATTTGGTAACATTTGTCACATATCATGACAGCTGAAATGATTGGTCAAGAGGGCAGAGTTTTATACAGAAACGATGAAATAAATTAAATAAGGGAAGTGATGGATAGGGGAAAAAACAAGCAAAAAAACAGACATGAGGGAAATGTTCTCTCTCACCTTATATGGCTCCTCTCCTATCCTGACAGTCCGTGCTTCTTTTAGCCAAGTGTCTTTGGAATGGAGGGAGTGCACACAATCCCTAAAGAGAACAAAATAATAATAAAAAAAACATACATGTTTCATTCTGAAATGATTATTTGACGATTTATATTATCTTTTTGCTGTATTTGTAATTAAGTACAAAAAGGTAACACACATTTAGAGCAGGTGTGATTTAAAGCTAGCCGATTACTATTAACATGTGAACAACACAGCTTCATGCACATTACAGTTTAACCAATCAAACAGCTCCACCAGGTGGACACTTAGGCACAGCCACAATTAATTCAGACACGCAGGTTATGGTATGCAGTCTCTGTTCTTCCAAATCACCCGGTTTAAAAAAAGGAGTGTCCTTCAGACTAAAACTGGGGCAGCTGTGATTGTGGCAGCTGTGGCGCAGTAATTTACTTTACTGATCATCGGATCAGGGGACCAGGGAAGCACAGGTTCAATCCCACCTTGACCGCCACTGCAGTCAGCATGCCAATGTGTCCTTGGGAAAGACACTTCACCCTAAATTGCTCCTCTGGGGATTGTCCACAGTATTTAACGTACATGTCTTATTTATGTTAACTGTAATGTAAAGCGTTTGAGCACTTGGAAAGCGCTAACATAAATACCATGAATTATTATTATTATTATTAAAACGGTCTAACATCCCACTGACCAAAACTTGAGATGCATTCAGGTGCTTCTTAAAAACTCCTATAATAAAACATTTTAACATTAATGACCAGGACTTGGTATTCTACGGAAAAGTGTATTACCTGTGGAAAACCAGGAAAACTATTTTTTTGTTCTTACGGTAGACTAACCACTGACTGATGTGAACATATGTGCAAATATGTAGAAACAAATAAAATGCCCGAAAAATGTCTGGATTAACGGCCAGTTAAACAACTGACTCTATACCTTTCATATGAGATCTCCAGAGTAACATCTTGTGTGTGTTTCAAATTCAAACCAAATAAGGCGGCATTGCTTTGCTGACTGTTTTGCTGACCTGGAGTAGACCGGCTCTCCCCTGCAGTATCCCAGTACAGCGGCAGTTGCAGGGTGGATGGCGTCGTATTTCAGCAGGTGTCTCGTTAGGGCGTATAGCGGGTGGTTCTTATACTCGGCTATTGAGACTGGCAGAGGTTTTTTCAGCAGCCTGCTCTGGAGCTGCTCCACAGAAACAAAGTAAGTAAAACAAAGTGTTAGAAAATAAGATGGAGGATGAATGTGATTTTAAAAAACCCTCCTTTTTCCACCTTCAAACACATTGCACGTCTTTCCCATCACACACTTTCTCCCCTGCTGAAACCCTGATCTAGAGTTGCCCCCCTTCTTCGGGAATTATCCCAAAACACGACAAACAATTCATTAAAATAAAATCATAGAACCTGGAATCTCACCTCCTTTTCTTCCTTTTTGTCCCTTTCATCTTCGGGTCCCAGGAAAGGCCCTAGTGTTTCCTCCCACCAATCTTCATCCACCCGCCTCTTCCTGGACGTCGTTAACCAGGTGGGGTCGTACTTCCTCCCCAGGTCCTTCACAAAGCCGTGCCCGTCCACCGCCACCACGTACGTCATCGGCGTTGTTGCGGTCTGTGAGCAGAGGTGAGGCATCTCGACACCGTGCTCTATGTGTACACAAACCCAGGATGACGTTTTCTCCAGAAACACCTCCAACCACTCGTCTGCTCCAGGCCCTTTTGTCTTCTTCCCTCTTCTTTGCTTTATGCTGCTGCTCGTAATTCCCTCTTCTTTTACCTCATCTTCCTCCCGCTCATTTCCCTTCTCCTTCTTCCCCCCTCCACTACTCCTTCTTTTTGGAGCTGCAGTGTTTTTGCTCTTCCCTTTCCCCTTTGTCCCCTTTTTGGATTCAAACCCTCCCTCTGACTCCTCACTGTCTTCCTCACTGGTCGCTTGAAATTCCTCCTCATCACTGAGCCCATCCTTCTCCTTTTCCTCGTCGCTGTTACTTTCTTCCTTGTAGGTGACTTTTGAGGCGATGCTGCGGCGTTTTGAGTTCTTTGGCCTCTGCCCTCCAGATGTTATAGTCTTCTCCTTTTCCTCCTCATCCTCTTCCTTTATTTTTATAGTCTTTGCTTTCTTTCCTCCCCTGCCTCCCTTGGTAATCCCAAGGGGGATTCCAGCTGGTCTCTTGGTGCCAGGAGAGACCTTTGACTCAGGAGAGGAGTTCTTGGATGTATCCTGGCTTGTGTCGTGCTTTCCTGGGGTACATGTAGATGATCCAGCCCCTTTACCCTGAAGAGAAGACAGTGAGGCTTTGACAATGAAAATAAGCATAAAAGACCAAATACTAGGGATGCACCGATTGCGAAAATGTCGGCCGATGTTAAGAATAACAATTTTTACTGATGTTTTACTATTTAAACTGTAATAGTAGCATAAGGCAGCCTGTCCCTTTAAGAGAGAGAGTGGGGGATAGTGTGTGCATGTGTAAGAGAGAGAGAGAGGTTGAGCGAGCCATAGTAAGTTTCTGGAAGTTAACGGGAGTAGCAGCAAGTATAACAAAGTCACAAATATAAACGACGGCCTCTCAAGAACACTGAATGATGGATTTAATTTACCAATCCTGCAGACACCCGCTACAAGGGGCGGAAGTCCTGCAGCACGCAGTTGGCAGCAGCAGCTCCTCACAGAGGAGAGGAGACCCCCCCCGAATGACTTTAAAGTTATGGCAGACCCACAGTCACTGATAGAATCCTTCAAAATGATGCCCTGATTTAAGATTTGGTCCGTCAGATTTAAAAATAACGACGCTAATGCGACTTCTCCCGGTCACATAGTAAAAACATAAACATCGGCGACTGCCATCGGTGAAGTCACCTTATTTGACCGATGTGCCGATTGTGGTAAATAGGGCTAACATTGGCCGATGTCTCACCGATGTATCGGTGCATCCCCAACAAATACCAGCATATATTGTGTAATTATTCAGTAATAAACACCCAGTGGCAATATGATTCATACATGACTAATAAAAGAGAGGGTATTTTTTATGCAACACAGCAGTTGTGTTTATCATGACTTTTAGTTGTTGGCCATCCAACTGATTCTTTGAAGCATGAAAGTAGAGGACCGAATTGTCTTTACATTAAAAGTCATTGGCACAGTGTGGCTGCAGTATTTACTTCAGTGTCCTCTGAAGGGCTAGATAACAGATTTACATACCTTGGCTGATGGTGGTTTGAGAGGAATCGGCTGCAAAGAAATAACCAATCGGCAGAAGAGCTGCAGAGACCTCAGGACCAACAGGAACATCTGCAGCAATCACAAAGGAGCAGAATTAGTTATCCACTTAACTTTTTATGTTTACTCAAAGGCTAAAAAATAATTGGATTATTCCTGAGACAAAATACCAACATGAGTCATCTCCTGGTGGTTTCTGCCCGACAGACTGGCCAGACGTCTTTCCAGCAGTGCCCGGGGGTCTGGACGCTCCTCACAGGGAAGACTGGGGTTGAGGGTGAACGTTGCTCTAAACCTGGTTAAGGGAAGAGTGGAATAGAAGAAAAAATGGAAATAGGAAATACAACGACGATTACACATAGGTATACTTACTTAGAAGGTGACATTCTTACACCTTCTGATGTTAAACAATAGCTTTAGTTTTATCATTTAGTCAGTCAAACACACACCATTTGAGCAGTCCAGAGAGGTAGTTTTGGTCGATGCGTTCCTTGGCGACCATGCTGTAGTGTGTGGGCAGCAGTGACAGAGTGATGGCCAGCAGGTCGGGTTCACTGCAAAGACTGCTGCGGAACATCCCGCCAGCTATCAGGCACATCAGGTGGACCTAATGGACCAATCAGACGACGGCAATGACCAAAAGCTTACTGTACCGACTTCAATTAAGGATTAGGAGACAGATAGAAGAATTATATGGATGCAATTTGTGAGTTTTTACCTTGTGTGTATCTATCAGCACGTCCTTCTTCAATTTGTTCATCATCCGCCTCAGATACGTCTCAAACTCCGCCTGCCTCTTCTTCCTGGACAATGCGAAAATATGATTATTAGTAAAACAGACGGACAACTATCCATAGTAGGACTTAACCATTTAAAAAAATAAGTATTGCCATTATCATGATCTGATATTGATATTGCAATACGATATTGGTGGGAAAATCTCATTTCCATACAAAACTTGTCGTTTGTTGAACCAAATTAGTTTTTAAAGCCTGTAGAGTAATTTGTAAGTGGGGACTTTTCTGCGGCACTACATAACTTATTTCAGAATTTAATTTTGACATATATTTTGCCCGTAGCAAATATTAAACCGTCTTTGATTCGGATATCAAATAGTTCATATTGCGGTAAAAAAAAGATGCAATGTGTAGGTTTCAATAATTCAGACCTTGAAATAAATACTAAAATAATCAGTTTCATATGGAGTCAATCTACTGAGACCTAATGCGTTTTTGTAAATAAAGTACTGTCATAGAAAACTAATGCTTTTGAACACACAGATCCTAGCTAAAGAACATAACTGTGTTTAGCTGTTTTCACACAACACAAAGGTCCACTTACTTTTTCCTGATTTCTGGAGTCTCAATTTCTATCTCAACGTCCTGAGTGGGCAGGACAGGCTCTGACGGTCCAACTGGACCCAGCGGCCCAGACAGCTCTGATCAAAACAGAAACACTGAATTATTTTGTCATTTCAGTTTCCCACTGTCCTCCCCAAATGTGTAAACAATATTTTCCAGACTTTCTCACCTTTGGATAGAAAAGAATTAAAAATGCACTGTTTTCTTCTGATCTCTCACTTACCCTCCACGTCCTCCCAATCGTCATCTTCTTCCTCACTGTCCTCCTCCTCTTCCTCTGTTTTCATGATGTTCATTGTAATGGGAGGTGCTGCTGAAGTCAACATTTTACAGTCATCCTCACTGTCAGTCTCCTCTTTCACTGGAGACTTGAAGTATTTGCTGGTTTTGTCAGCGGTGGCTGTTTTGGATGTGTTGGAAGAACTCTTTCCTGCTGCTCGTTTTGTGGAGGAACGTGGTTTGGGTTGGACCTTCGTCTTGAGCTCATCCTTTTCCTCTGTGATGCCATTATCTTAAAAACACACAGAAATAGTTTTAGGATACAGTGATGGGGTCATGGTTAAGACTGAGACTGGTTTCAAGTCTTTCACTTCACTATTTTTCTACCCGTATATAGTTGACACATATGCACACATAATACAAATGTTCCTATGATATCAATCTTACAATAAAATGTTTCCTGTTTTGATAAAGTGGAGCACAGATGTGTATGTGGACCAGCAGATCCACTCCAGTAGCCATGCATTTTACTCACATACGCACCTGCACTCAAGCTGCTCAAAACGTTTTCTGGTGGCAACAACAGCTATATGCATGAATACAATTCAAATACTGAAAAAGCATTATATGTTTTTAACCATTGAAGACCCCCTAAATGATCATTTTGACAGTTCTTGATGAGAACCACACACTGTGGTAATATTAAGAATATTACATTCTCAAAAGAAGCTTACCAAATGTATGAATAATTATTAATTCAAGTGCTTTTTCAAGTCAAAATGTAGGAAAATGCTTTTTTCCGCTTATTAAAGATGGGGAGTTTCTGTTTCGTGTTTGAAAAAAAAAAGACATCTAAAGACATTTAGACCATGGACTTGTATTGACAGTTATTATTATAGAAAACATGTTCACGTGTTGTATTATGATGTTTATTCAGTCATTGCCCTATCACCCACAACAATTCAACGCAGTGAGACCTCCAGTCTGCAATGACAATCAGATATAAGCTATATCATTAAAACCATATCAAACCGTATGGATTCAGCAGAACACCTGTTAATTCTTCTAAAATAAAAACTTTATTTCATAAAGCTCTGGGTTTCACACACACACACACACACACACACACACACACACACACACACACACACACACACACACACACACACACACACACACACACACACACACACACACACACACACACACACATCCTCTACTGTCAGGACAAGCAGACTGACTGCTTGATTTACAATCAAGAGGTTTCGTTAGCAAAAAAATGTTGGTTTCCCATTCATTTTTTGTTGCAAACTTCACCCATCCATAGCAGCACAAAAGTAGTGGTGGGATAAATGCATAAATCCCGACTTTTCATACCTGGATCTTTCTTCTTCCCTCTCGCTTTGGCTCCGCTGCTCTTCTTCAGAACCTGCTTCAGTTTCTTTGTACCGGCCTCTTTCTCTGCTGCACCCCCTCTCCGCTTAGCCATGCTGTCGGTTTTTGTCAAATAGAAATTGCTTTATTTAAACTATAAATGTATTTTGGTAAAGTTTATACCGGCGGAAGTCCCCAAGCTCTCCACATGGTGTTGTAAAAGGCTAGGCAAACAGCAGTTATCCAACAATTCACTCTGCAGCTTTCATAACAAGAAACAGCACTTGGAGGCAGGACTTTGACGTCACTTCCGCTCCTTCTTCTTCTTCTTCTTCGGCGCTTGTTTTCCTGGAGGTCTAAACTGTCAACGTTGACTGGAGAGTAGCATGGCTTTTGCTGTACAAATACTGTATTTACAACAAGGCTAAGCAAGTACATTTAAAATCTGTACATAAAATACAACCTGATCATTGTGCTGTAGATCATTCAATTTTGTATTAACAATGTATCTCTTTGTTTTCAGATTGCAAATTGCATCAAATTGTACTTTGAATACCAGTAACACAAAACAACACAAACCTTTTTCCAATCTGTTCCCTCCCCTTACCCTATTCATATTTTACTACAGATATAAAAGTGGGTAAATAAAAATATTAATAATATCAAACTAATAGTAAAAAAAACTGCATTAAAAAAAAATTGTAATCAAAATAGAGCAACATTCTCAACTTTTTTCGATTGTGAAATATCTCACAGCTCGTGTATCTTGCAGTTGGAGTCTTATTAATATAATAAACCAGGAGATGGTGGTCTTGAATATCTGATTAATTCGGTTATTTATATGCCTTTTCTTTTTACATTTCTTTCTTTATATCACAATATGACTGAACATGTTTATAGACGTGTGTATGCATGTAATTGATTTTTAATATTTTCATGTTATGCTCTTCATATTTACCTATATCACTTATATATGTTCTGTATGTGCTGCTATGTTTACTTTGATTTGATGTATATTGTCCTTTTATCAATAACAAATTAAACAACTAACATCTCACAAATGTCATTAATAGTTTTTATTAAATGATTGTAATACCACATTAAGGACAGTGAGGGGCAATATTGTGCAACATTATGGAGCTCAACCTTGACAAGTCGCAGTACTCGAGTATTTGCATTAAAACCTACATACATCAGGTTTTTATAAAAGCGATAACCATGTCTTCAGGGGGGCACATAACCATAGGTCAAAAAAAGTGTTTGTTAATTTTTAGATTTAAAGCCTTTAGCTATAGGCATACGTAATTAGTTCAACACAACAACAATCTAATCACTACATCCACAATATTAGAGACTGCTAGAGTCAAAGGACCATACCAGATTATGAAAAATTCTGTTATGTTGGGTGTCATATAAAGTTTACATAAAGCAATGCAAAACCTCCAGTAGTCATTTACAGAGCTCAAGGTCAGAGCCCCAATCACATGCCAAAAATGAACTCACACAAGTGACAGAATATCATTTATGAGGATTTCAAAACTGATGGAATTTTCAAAAGTCTTATATGTCCATGATTTGTCACTTTTTTATATAAATGTTTATTTTTGAGAGCTTGGAAGATTAAAGACAGAAGAGCTAATGCTGTATCAGATGTGTCAGACACTCTATTGCTTGTGCTCTATTTGACTTAGTGAATGTATTGAGCTATGTTTCTGTGCTTTCATGGATAATATTGCGACAAGCCTTTTCACTGATGGGATTCAGTTCTTTTTATGAAGGTATTATGAATAAAGAGTGGCTTTTTTATCAGACTGCAGCATCACAGTGTCTCGGTCTCACCTCTGAAACCACAACAACTTCCATTTGACTCACATCAGATTTGCGTGGGTTTCCTCACAACTATGTCAGGAGGCCCTCAAACTCATTTGTCTCAAGACATCAGTATGTGGCTATAGTAATCTTCCACCCTGTGCATGCTGGGATACTCTCTTCATCCCGTGGGACACTGAATAAGAATTAAGTGGGTAAAAGACCATGACCGAATGACTTCTTGCGACGAGTCTGTGTGATTCCCCTGCCACGAGTTCTGCCTCTTGAGTCTGAATCAATTCATTTCATTTCAATTTAACGTTCATTCTACTCTGATGTGATCCGTATCGATCATGTTGAGTCTCTCTGGCAGATGTGTGTGTTTCACTTCAGAGAGCTGTCTGTCAGCTGATACAGTTACAGACAGCTTCAGACTGACTTGCTGCAGTATGGAGGCCTGGTGGGACCATTTCTGTCATGAGTGTGCATAAAACATGAATCCATACATATGCATACCCACTGCATGCACACGCATAAATGAATGCATGTTTATTATGTGTGCAGTGCATGTGCATCCATATTTCTGTGACAGATTTCCGCTTCATGGTCTCCTGGATGTGTGCATGCATTTAATGCCTTCTGTGAGCATGTAGGCTCCCGAGAGTGCTTATACATAAAGTTGTGAGTGTGTGTGTGTGTGTGTGTGTGTGTGTGTGTGTGTGTGGGCGTGAGTGCGTGTGTGTGTGTGTGTGTGTGTGTGTGTGTTTATGTGAGGTGAGAGAGCTTAAGTCCATGGTCCAGTGGGCTGTGTTCCCAGCGCGGTGCATGGCTTCCATCCCTATATGAACCATCAGTACAGTCAGATAGGAATAAAAAGCCATACAGCGCACTAGGCATTAGGAAGACTGGATTTTAAGAGCAAGGACACATCCACGCACGCACACACACACCACACACACAAAAAAGCAAGTGATTAAAATAAAACCCCTGGGGGCTTCAAAACTGGAAAATGGGAAAACAGCAGGTGAAGGAAATTGACATCCAGGGAGGAAGAAAGACAGCTAGGCCCTGTATACTGAGTATACTGGGAATAGTGCATCATACTGGGCCAAGGACTGTCCAGAGGGCAGTGGTGTGTGAGTCAGAGGGAGAGCATGTGCAGCTTCATCAACGATGAGTGATGATGCCGATGCTGAGGTGTGGCAACAGGTGTGGCACGGCTTTTCATCCCCAAAGTGTTGTCTCCAAAGCAGCTAGATTTCCAACTGAGCAGCTCTTGGCTCATTGGGACCAGAGAGAGCCGGTATAAGACTTTGTCTAAGAATTTGAAGAATTTTGAGCCTGTTAACCTTCACAAGCTGCCAAGTTTTGGATGTTTCGGCCACAAAAATAAAAAAATGTATTTCCTGGTATTTCCTTTTTAACCTCTATCTATTCCTATTATACTCTTATTCTTAACTAAAAGTACATCCCTTTTCCCTACCTTGAGATTTTCCAAGGGCACAAATAAAACAGGTGGTTAGCACAGAAGAACAAGTGTTGTAATCTATAATGTACATACCTGTTCCCTTAAAGGAGGGCTAAACCTAGAAAAGAAAGGGCAAAAATCTACATTGAAAAGTGTAACAGTGTCTACAAAAATGCACTAATACATATACATAGGACAAATATTGGCTATGTAAAGATGTTATCAATTAATTAATTTTGGTCCAATTTGGTTTATTTTGAAACATACTCTCGAGAGGCACTTTGCACATATTCTAAAGTGATGTCAATTCTTTAAAAAAAGATGTAAACATGATTTTCTGTTTTGAAAAAGATATCACTCCTGCGCCACCAAGAATTCAGAACAAAATCAGGATTTGTTATCAGTGTAAATCTTACTGTTGTATTTAACCTTAAAAATAAATAAAATTGCTCTTCAAGAGGGGAAGAGGGGTCAACTATTTCTCCAATGAGCTCAGTAGCACCTGTTGTTTGGATAGAGACATGTTGCAAACTTAACACATTTTTACCAAACCAATTAAAAAAAGAGAGAAGGATGATTTCACAGACCAACTAGAATCAAGAATCACATATTTGCAGTCGATCAGTCAATATTTTGTACCTGAATAATGGAACTAAGAAAGCACATTTTAAGGCATGTGAGATAATCAATAAAAGGGAACACTGTGAGAGTTAAGTGCAATATATTTTTTTAAATACAAAATGATCCCTCTACCTGAAATAGCCCACATACCCTGCCCTGTATTCCTGGTCCTTATAAGCTCCAGGAGAGACTTGGAAAAGGATAAGTATTGGATTTAAACTAGAAAAGAACCCCCTACATGTCTAAAGTAGGTATTTTATTGTTGTTTCATACAGAATAAAACCATTCATGTCGCCCCTTTAGAGGCTTCACAACTTCAAGGAGCGGATATGAAATAAATCCAATTACCGAGCTGTCAATCAAGACGCTAATTAGTGCGACTCCGGCAGACTAAGTGGCATCAAAGCTGGAAATTCAGAATAGAGTCGGCGAGACAGACAAAGAAAAACAAAATAAATAATCACACAAAAACGGGTCAATTCGTCCCTGAAAGCATATCAATTACCGCAAATAACCCTCCTCGGACGCTTCCTCGCAAAACCTCTACACTGGCTGCTGCTATTTCTGGATCACAGACGAGCAGCTCGTAAAAAAATAAAATTTAAAAAACGATGAAAAGGAGCGAGCATCCATGCATCCGAGCCGGGACACCGCGGATCCTCCTCTGTGCCCTTCTGCGCCCTGCCGCCGGGCTGCTGGTGCAAACAGGGTCCGGCTTCAAACAGGTGGCTCCAGGCTCATGCTTGTGCATGAGGCCTGCGCAACTGTCCAGGATATTAGTTTGTCCCCTGCTCGCTCGTCTTGTCCAAAGAGAAGGGGTGATGCTGCCGCAGCCACCAGTGGATATGTGGAGTTTGATCGCCCGTTTACGCATCTGTGCGTATTTCCATTCAGCGGCCGAGGCAAACAGACAGAGCTAGTGAGAGAGAATGAGGGGAGAGAGAGAGGTGTGGTGGAAAAGGAAAGGAGGAGGAGAAAGGGGGGTGAGGTAACATAAGCCCCTGAGTGAGGAGGAGCCAATGAAAAAAAGAGGGATGAAAGAAAAGGGAGAGGGAAAAAAGGAAAAAGAAGCAAGGAGGGGGCATCATCATACCTGAACAGGAGACCCCCCTATGCTTGTCTGTATGTGTGTGTGTGTGTGTGTGTGTGTGTGTGTGTGTGTGTGTGTGTGTGTGTGTGTGTGTGTGTGTGTGTGTGTGTGTGTGTGTGTGTGCACGTGTGTGCGTGTGTGTGTGTGTGTGGAGACAGGCACAGAGTGACAGAGGGTGTGAGGGAGGGGAGGCTTATGTCCCCTCAGTGACGCGCTATGTTAATAAAAGCCGAGCAGAGGGGCTGAATAAGGCTCTTTTCTGTCTCATTCAAATACGCCAGAAAGCACTTTCATTCTGCTGATAAAGTAGAGAGAGAGTGTGTGTACGGTGGCACGGTAGAGCGAGGGAATGTGTGATTGTGTGTGTGTGTGTGTGTGTGTGTGTGTGTGTGTGTGTGTGTGTGTGTGTGTGTGTGTGTGTGTGTGTGTGTGTGTGTGTGTGTGTGTGTGTGTGTGTGTGTGTTTGAGTGTGTGTCCATGTGCATCTCCATGTGTTTGCCCTGTCTCTCCCTATGTCTCCTTCACTGGCATTTACACTGTGAGCAGCCAGACAAACAGACGGCTGGGTGTACAGACGGCCGATAAACAGAAGCCCCAATGTCAGACAAGTAAGAAAGGTTAGTAAATTAAAAAGGAAAATCCAAATCAAGTTGTGAGCGAGCAATGAAACGGTAAAGACGAGGAAAGAAACAGGTGAACCAGTCACTGGCACCCTGTTTTCAAAGATAGATGAGGGCTATCAAAAGGAACGTAGTCTAAAATGTCTACAGAAAAGAAAAGAGATAGACAGGGAAAAAGAAAAGAGGTGAATAGGGCATGAAAAACCGAGAAAAAGAGAGGGAATTTGGAGCACTTCACAGGGATAAAGTGGAAATACTTGCTCTGAATCGCCCTTCCTCCTCCTCCTCCTGTTCTCAGGGGCTCGGCTGGAGTTGCATTCCAAGGCGTCGCTCTCAATCCCCGTTACTCCCGGCAACACAGTTCCTTGATCTGGTCCCACGTCATGCCGGGCAGAGGAGGAGGGAGGGAGGGAGGGAGGAGGAGGAGGAGGAGGAGGAGGAGGAGGAGGAGGAGGAGGAGGAGGAGGAGGTAAAGGTGGGAGCCTGAGGGGGATGAAGTGGAAGACAGGATTGATGGTTAAATGGTTAAGAAGTGGGGAGACTGTGAAGGAGAACAAGGAGTAGGTTAAGATGAAGGAAAGGAAATGCAAGGGAAGGCAAAGGAGGTGACAGAGGACATGAGAGGGAAAGAGAAAAGAGGAGAATTGATGGGGGGCGATTGAGAGAAAAGGCCAAGAAATGAGCTGGTGAGAGAAAAGGAAGGTTGGAGGGTTGGGTGAGAAAAAAGAGATGCAAATTTGTGTGGAGGAGGAATAGGGAGAGGAGACCAGACAATAGAAAATGAAATATCCCATAGGAGCACTAATGAAGTAACACCCCCGCCAATTCCCCACGAGATCATAATAACATTAAAAAAGTTAAATTACTGTTAAGAAACATTTGCTCCTGACAAGGCCAAGTCAGATGGGGTTGTTCTAAGCTGCCTGTTTTAATAAGGTTAAATAAACCCAAGTTTAATAGAGTGAAAAATAAAATGTGACAAGGTGATAGCACACATAGGTGAAGTCGCAAGAAATACCAGACAGGTAGGATGTTAAAAACACACATTGACGTTTTAATGTTAACCTAACCTAACAATGTAAGGTTATATACCAAACATGAAGAGTGTAAAGTAGGTTTGCAGTAAGAACAAGCAATGGCAGGATCAAGTAGCGAATATATTTTTTGCAATAATTCCATAAACATATGGCTACAATAACTTTTCTCCAAGCACTCTCCTTTTTGTTCTCATGTAGTACTCAAATAGATGTGCCAATTGTGCCACATTGATCATTGATTAAGGTGTTATTTATTTAATGAGAGAGAAACAGCCACATGCTACACTGTTAAAAGTAGTTACCTTGAGAGTGAAATCTAGTCATCGTTGAACTGGACTCGCAGCACTTTGGCTCTTGAGCATGGACAAACAGAAACAGGATGTTTTCTCAAAGTAAACTTGAGGTTCCTGATGAGATTCTATATACATAAATACAGATATCCACCTTAATGACTCATTAAGAGCAGACTAGATTCAGTATTGGTGGTTGTTGTGTGCTTCTGGTGAGGATAGTGTGTTAAAGCATTTATCTTGGACTCCAATCTACTGCAATCAGGATTATTGTAAGATGCTATTCATTGATCCATGTGTGGGAAGAGAGGGGGAGAAGAGAAGGGATTATATGAGAGGAGGTTAAAGGTCAAGTCATCTGGGTTTTGAAGGCCAATACTGATACCTTTATTATTCACTGAGTTTAAAGTTTAAGTTGTTTATACCACATCAATAATTCAGGTATTGAAGTTTGGTTAATAAGTTATTTATTCTCACAGCTTGCAAACCTTTAAAGCAGCATTCAGAGCATTATATAAAACTCAAACTTGAAAACAATAGTAATACGTTATAAAAGATGTAGTAGGTTTTTAATACAAGTGACTGACATATGATACTAACAACGATATAGAGTAACTGATATATTGTAATTATATATAGACTGTGCAGAATTAAGTGAGGAAAGGAAGAATGGGTGGAAAAAGAATAGAGACGGAGAAAATACAGAGGAGAAAATCCTTGAAAAAAGACGAGGAGAGTTTAAAAAAAGGGTAAGCAGGTGTTCGAAGGCAGAATCATATGTGAGTTTCCTCATGTTGATGACAGCCACTCAGATTCAAATGTCAAATGATGTTACTACCCAGATTTTATTTCATACCTCAAATACACCCACAGGATCACCTGAATTCCAACTTACTCCTAAATTAAATATAAAAACACTTTCTGAATTGGGTAATTTTGAATTAAGGAGATGCCCTGCAGTTCTTCAGTTTCTGAAATAGCAAACCAAACGGAAATATTCATTCTCACAACGACAATCTGCACCACTGAAAGACTGCCAACAGGTTCCATCTCTAATCTTAAATGTCACTTTAGAGCGGTAATGGACACGTTGGAGTGCACTTTGCAGCGCCTCATCACAAAAAATATCTAAGATGCCCTTCACACATCAATTGCAAATAGGTGGGACATGGCTGAGGTAAGATAGCAGTCGCTGTAACTGTCCATCCTGATTATTTGTAATATCAAGCCGCCTTTTATTGCGATAACAGCAGCTAGTGTTGAGCTTTTTTCTCTTATCAGCGGTTGATCACTGTCAGACTGATTCAGGCTTTTACATTTCAAGGCCTGGGGTCAGGTGGGGGTTTCTGGGTGCACAGGGTGAATACTAGTTTGTTTTGATTAAATAGTAGAAGGTAGAAAGCAACAATAGCAAACATTGAATATCAGAGAAATAAAAAAACATGGAAGCAGTGGACAGATGAACAGCAGCACCTAGCCACCTAAATCAAAGTTTCACAAAAATCAATATCAGTTGAAGTGTACGTTATATTTAGAATACGTTCACCGCATTTTTACCCTGCCGTGAGACAGCCCTTTCCTACGGCGAACTAAAGCTGTTATCTATGTTCTCTCCAGAGCCACCAGTCTCCACTGACAAACTGCCATTAAACATAGTGGTGTTCTGATGGAGTTGGATGTAGACAAGCCATGTCAAATTGTGGTGGTTTTTTTTTAAGGTCGGCTTTTCTTTTAGATGGTTTTTCAAATCCACAGCAGTACATTTCTTTGCTTCAATGCTGGTATTTCTATCTGAATCTCCAAACAAGGAGTGTTCCGACCACTGTACCCCATACAAACCTAAAAATCCAACAGATTTTTTAGTTTAGTTTAAGCTAATAAATTAACATAGAAAGTGTTTTCGTGTGTTGTTCTAGAGAGCACTTGCAACCAATTAACTTTCATATGGAGGACGTCTTGCAACCCTGAATGTCTGTATGAACCTTTTTATCAATCCAACAGGTACATGTTGAGATATTTAAAGTGAAATCCTTCAGGTGGAGCAGGAAGCAAGGATCTGGGATTCCCAAAGTTTTAACGCTTCATCCTCTGGGGATTTGAACAACATTTCAGGGCAATCCATCCCATAGATGTTAAGATATTTCAGTCCTGACATTAACAATCCCATGAGTCATGTCAGTAGAACAAATAAAAAAGATTCTGTGCCCGTAGTATGTGTATTTCTCTGTGGCGTTAACATTTTATTTGTATTGCCACTTTATGCCAAGCAATCTGAGGGAACTGCCAAACTCCCCTTTAGTGGATGATCCCCTAAGCCACAGCTGCCCCCTGTACAGAATAAAGCATGTCTTTTCATTTTTCTTACATTCTTGTTTTTGGTTTTGAGATTATACATACTCTGAACTTGACTTATTAGTTGGCATGCATTGACAGCTGTTGTAAAGAGGCCATAATATGCAGGAGGCTGCTCTGCACTGTGAATGTGAATGTGATGCATTGAGGCAAAACTGAGATTTTACAGCTGCAATCAAACATGTAGTAGTCAGTGTGGAAATGATGGGAATTTTAATTTCTCAGCATCTGCTAAGAATGCTCCAACATCTTAGTGGAGTATGATCAAACACAATGTAGGAAGGTATATAGATTTTCCTCTTCAAGTAATCTTACAAAGTGTTCCTCAGAGAAGAGAAGGAGGTCAGTGCACCTCATTAGAAATATATTTTTGGATAAAAATGTCTTCTTGTGTTTTCACATAATAAATGTACATCTACTGATACAAATGATCATAAGGGGAAAACAAGAATGATAATGCATGAAGAACCACACAAGAAATTAAAAGGAAATTATGTTTGTGTTGCTTTATGCGTTTGATCTTTTGTAAAAAAAAGAACAGGGAGAGTAAGGCTTTTACCTTTCCTGCAAACTAACTGTGGCACACTCTTTAATGACACACACAACATTAGCGGGGTAAGAGAAGGTGAGCTAGGAGAAATGAAAAAAGATTGAAAAAGGCGAGAGAAAAAAACACATCAGAAAATGAGCAGAGTGAGGCACAATTGAACGCAACAGAAGAGGATAGGCAGGAATAGGAAAATACCAAATATGAATAGGCCCTTGATGACATTCCCGCTCTATCTGCCTGTCAGAGGGACTTCATTGATATTCAGGGGAGAGCTCCCCTTCTAGCAGCACATATCAAAAGGCAGTGTTATGATCAATAAATATGCCATGGGAATCAAAGCTTTTTTCTTTGATAGCATTGGTCATTTGCCCAGAAACTGTTTGGGAGTTGGAGCCAGCTTTGAAGGCAGTCTGGTGTTAGTCATTGGTTACATTTACAAGAGAGGAGAAAATCTGATTTTTAACCTTTAGTGGGTCAGCTAAGCCGTTGATCCTCTCGATGCTGTCTCCTTGTCTCTGCTTAGACAGCTTTGAAAAGAACAGTTGTAAAAAAGAAAGTTCTGATTGATTGTAAAAAAACATCTATAAACAGCTTGAACCCCTCGACTTTTTGATGGATACTATTGCAGTTGTAACAGATTGTGTGACATTTCTGAGTGAACCTGTGGGTTTAAGACTGATTGAATGTTTGGAGCTGCATGAAAATCTCTGAGGAACGACTGAACAGTGAAAATATTTCCTGGACGAGTGCTGGGTCATGCTCAGGTACAAACCATATAGCATCCAAAATAACGTAAGAAGTATTACAGTAAATATTGCAGACCCTTTTATCAGGTTTGGTGAAACAAGATGGGTGTACTCATAGACTGCTTTTTTTTTTAGCTGATTAGAATTGATCCGTCATTCCGTTGTCAAAAATGTAAACCTTGAAGTCAGAAATGGAAATCGCCATCAGTTGAGAAAGATAGCTGACTCAAATGGCTACCTAAAAAGTAGTCCAAACCCTCGGCTCCAGGATAATTGTTTTGTTTTTGATGACGCTTTGGTTAATAGACTAAAAGATCCAAAAGTAAAGGAATTGTCCTCCACTCCATCTTTTCATTTTTCTATAAATCATTTCAGTTCAGCTCACTGATGCTTGCCAATCAAAGCAGTCCAGATAAACCTCTTTCCAGCGTGCAGCTCCTCCAAGATTGCCCTGAGAGGATACTTGAGGTCGAGCCCAAAATCTCTTCCCAGTTAGATGGAGTACGGGCCATCCTGATTAGATGCCCAATCTACAAGATATACACAGGATCTCTTCAGCTGTTCTGAGTGCCTAATCCTGTCTTGAAGTGTAACCCAAGAAGCTCATGTGCGCAGAATGGAAAGGTGCTTTAAAAGCAAGAAGAAAATAAACTGTCTTTGAAATATAACAGTGTATAGGCAAATGTATTGAGGATGTATAACCTCCACCAAGGAGATTAGTTGGTTTGTTTGTCTGTTTATTGGCATAATAATGGAAAAACTGCAGGCCATTCATGAAACTGGTTGTAAGGAGCTAACGTAGGCCAAGGGAGTACCGATTACATTTCGGAACTGATCCTAATCATGGTGTGCACACACGCAATATTTTACAACCTTTGCGGAGGTCATGAAAAACACTCTTCATAGCTCATCTTTTGGATTCCATCCTAATTTAAAGCTCTCACTTTACATATCTATTATTTTGTCTTCTTGCAAACCATTTGTCCTCTTTCACCTTTTCTCCACAGATTGTATGTCATCACCAATAAAAAAAATAAAACATCAAAACTGCAATTACATTGTTTTTTTTAAACACACTGCTGAGTCGTATTAAACGCCTGCCGATGTCCATTTCTGAAGAGGCGATCAGTCCCGGCGGCCGCCTGGCTGCTCATCACACTTCTATTAGCACTGGAGCCAAATGCTGCTGCAATTACTATCACTGTCATGGCAGACACAAGTGGCACAATCCTGGTGATTAGAGTCAGGCTCTGGCACACTCTCATGGAAATGCAGACGCACACAATTGGTAGTTGTATCTTGGCTAAGTGGATGCTCCATCGCTGTGCTACACTCAGCCACCTGCTGCCGTCTCCGTACCTTGGCTTGAGGCGGGAACATAACAGTGCCAGAGACATTAGACATTAGTCATTAATTGAGCTTAATTGTCTCATTGTTTAATTATCTGAAACCAACCTAATGATTATGCCAAACTCAAGCGCAATAAACACCTGGCTGCAATAAACGGGAAGTCATAAGTTTCTTAAGCTAAGGGTGGGGACTGGAAATAGGTCAAGGGCTCTCCTCTGCTGGGTCCAGATGTCACAGGAGCAGGTAACTTTTAATGAGCCTGCTACAAGATAGATAAAAACTTTAAACAAGTTATACTATATAGTTGATATACCTGCAAAGCGAAGTCATTTAAGTCTATTTTAGTTTGAGTTAACGGTCAAATTAGTCGAATTAGGAATAAAAACTGTTGTGTCCTCGCACTCATAGTAATACAAAAGAGTGCGCCTGCAGCAAAACTCCAATTACCACAAGTATGACATACTTGTTTGGCAGGACAGTGACAGTTGGCTGAAATCCCCAAGGATTTATTGGGTAAGTATGTGTTTACACACACACATTCACACATGTATTGTGCTGTTTCAGTCGGCCAGTTACTGCGGCAGCCAGTGGCGGTTACAAAATGAATGGATGGAGGGATGTAGTGCGGGTCGATAAGAGGCGGGATGCATGTGGCAGGGTGGAGGGGGCTTTGAGGGGTTATTGGGTGGACGGCTGCCCACCCTTTGTGCTCCAAATCCGGGGGAATCTGCAGGCTATTGTGGCTCCCTGCTTGTTCACCAGCCAGAGAGCTGAGAGAGGGGATTTCAGCTCCACAGAGCCGATGACGAGAAGCTTTTTTTCGAAATCGTCCCCTATGGGTTTCTCTCTTGCTCTTTTATCCTTTCTGTCTCTCTGCTTTGTTCTGAGTGCAGTGCACAGTCAGCCCCGGCCAGCTATAGTATGGTAATCTGTGAGTTACTGGGGGTAGTGATCCAGTTCTGGGGTCTGATTCAGGGATAGCACCTGTGTGTACTGAGGAACACGTGCTGCAGCTTATGATGAGTTCATTCAGGCAGTTTTATGACACATTTTGTCTAATAAGCGAGGCAGAAATAGCTAGGATTCATTTAGACAAGGCTATTTTTCTTTAGTCAAATCCATGCTTATCCTGTTATTACCTGCGCAGCACTGTTTGCCTCCAAATCGGCAGCGTGGAGAGGCTTTTCAAACAGCATGTAGACTGTCACACATCAGACAAGTCTCAGCTGAAACCCATACTAATGAGATTCTTTCAGGTGGGTTGGCAGCGTCTCAATGCGGAGTGACGCACCAATGCCAGCAGTAGAGAAAACAGCTCTGCAAATATATTTAATGTAACACAGTCAGATTTCAATCTGCAGTCAGATGGAATGATAAATTCAGCCTATATTCTGTTATATTCGTTTTTAACAAAAACACGCCTTTAACTGTTCTAAAACTTCTGCAGTGGTTAAAAAAGTATTCATATCTTTTACTTATGAAAAGTATTAACAGCACAGTACAGAAAATACTCATCTTGCGACTGCATTTAAAATGTTACTTAAGGAAAAGCACAAAAAGTTAGCATAAAATATACCAAATGTGCAGGTACCCACTATGCACAATGACTAATTTCTCAATAACTCCTATGTTATGTTACTGCATTGTAAGTATTGTTGCATTAATGATTACCTTTTTCCGTGCAGTATACTGCCAGCTAGCTATGTCTACTGGCCATATTACAAATGTAATTATAAGGGAACACACATGAAAAGCAGAAAGAATAGAATATATTAACAAACTGAAAAGCCCCTTTAGCTAGTAGAGCTAACTGTCCACCACAAAGCAAGATTTCAGAAATATTTCCTTTAAAGCTTATCCAAAACTAATTTGGACAGTTCTGAGAGAAGCAGAAATGCATCTTTGGATGGTGAGAATTTAGAAAACAAATAGGGCTTCCTGGGGGTGTATCAGTGCAGATGCAATGCCTGTGTGTGTGGGTTTGGTTCCAGTCTCGTGCTGGGCTTTCGTGTCGTATCTGCTCTTTGGTTTGCCGCAGGGTTTCGAGGAAGGGATGTGTAGAGAGATGGAAATGCCTGCTCACTGTCCATTAAAAAGACAGAGTTGTAGTACAAACCAGTGGTTCAGGATAAGGAGAGAGACAGGTTGAATTTGTCAGCGACAAAATAATACATAACCCTCAGAACTGGCGCAACATTACAAGTCTTTTGAAGTTTTTTAGAGGGTGATAATTAAGCAACGGCAATATTTTCTTGCTGAAAGCCAGGCTTACGTCATCTTCTGAAGACTGTCTCGTGGCGAGGATCCATGCAGAGACACTGAAAGTTAAAAAACACATAAAACAAACTTTCAAATCAGATAAGTCTTTGATGAAAAGAATAACTGAAGGGAAAGACGAGAGAAAGATGAAAGGATAGAAAGAAGAAGGAAGGGGAGGAGAGAGGGAACGAGAATCTAAAAGCAAATAGTGGGAAATATGAAGTGAGTAGCGTTGATATTAAAGGAAGAAAGGAGGGAGCATAAACGCAACTCAATGGAGGGTAGGTATACATTCAATAAGTGTCTTCACAGTAGTTATTGCAGCAGTCGCTATTGAGATAAAAGAAGGAGAGTAGAGAAGAAACCATATGAACTATCCATCGTATGAAGGATGCACCAGAAATGATAGGAAAAGAGGGGCCAAAGTTAGCCGAGACAAGCTAAAACACTATCATTTTATTAATGCGACATGAAGTAAAAGGCTGAACAGAACTCCTCAACTTCGAATGGGAAAATAAAGTGAACTGAGTGAAATTACATTTAAAGAAAAACAGGGTGAACCAGCACCAGAAGCAGCATTTAAAAAACGCAGAGAAACAGCAAGATGAACCAGCAGGAGAGGAGGACATAAGAAGAGGCGATACATTAAACAGAGAGTTTTAACCTAGAGAACTGAAACAGTTCTGTTTGAAGAAAAAAGAGGAGAGTAAAAGACATGAAACAGGACTAGCGTGCATTTATGTGTGTATTTATAAGTGTGTGTGTGTGAGAGATCCTGTATGAGCCGTGTGGAGCACGGGCTGCATGGCTGAGCAATTCCTGTCCAGTTGGCTGGTTGGCTGTGAGTGTGTATGGTAGGGGGTCCCAGGGAGCGCTTTGATCATTACTGAGTGTGACAGAAGAGTTCTGACAGAGAGGTAACCCCCCAACCCAGCACACACACACATACACATATACACACACGTACCAGTAACAACATCACCATGATCAGTAATGTTACTCCATACACGTCGATGTAGCAGAAAGAAAACAGTCAGTTTACCTACTTCTTAAATGTCTAATTGATATTGTTGCATCATAGTTTATTAAGTGGAGCCTAAGTAATTTGAACAAAATTTCACAACACAATGTAAAGATTCAATGTGTAGGCTTCAGGGGATCTATCAGCAGAACTGGACTATAATACTTAGAACTCAAATATTTTCAACGTACTCTGATTTGATGTACTTTACTATGAACAAACTGTGTAACTGCAAAGTACCATATGTCCCTGAACATACAGCTCCGGAAAAATTAAGAGACCACTCCAAATGTTTCTTAAATCTTTATCTCTACATGTATGGTAGCCATTCCAGTGTCTGTTGAATACCAACATAGAAAAAAATGTCAGTAGTTAATAAAACAAGAGAAAATGCTAATGCTGAAGTGGTCTCTTCATTTTTTCCGCGGCTGTAGAGATGAACACACTGTGTTGCTGTTTAATGATGAGCTACACTAGCCATGTGAATTGTAATGAAAGAATTTGTGAATCAAATTCAAAGATATGAACTTAGTGGAGCTAACCAGGGTTTAGGTATGGCTGCATCCCTGCTTGTTTTGGCCTTTAGTGGTTCGGTGGCCCATTAGTGGCTATTGCAGGCTTAGCGGTAATTAAATCTCCCACACATAGGAGCCATTTTCTCAGTATTACCTGTGCTGTGGCATTGTTGAACAGCTAATTCAAGAAACCACAGGCATTTATATGTTGCTATCTCAGCTCCCCTGGAAGGCTTTTCACATTGTGATAACTTGGCTTCGGGGATTTGTCCCCATTCAGCCACAAGAGCATTAGAGGAGTCAGCCGCTAAAGAATGGAGATAAAGCAATGGCTCCCGTGATCAGAAAATTAAGATTGATTCTTGGCGTCTCATAGTGATCACTGTTATCACCTGTACAACATGAGAATGCTGTGTAAAAAAACAGACTCAAAATATCACATTCCACATGGTACTACACAAAACCTCACTGTGAGACATAAATACAGCACATCAAAACTGTATTTGCAACAGACATGCACATTTACAAAAAAACGGAAACACTGAGGTAAGAAGAAAGGCGTTATGCTCTTAAAAGTTAATAAAAACCTGGATAAATTAAGATTTTCTGGGCAAAAATGTACTTGCACTACCTGAAGCAGCAGAAAAATCATTAGCTTGTTGGCCCACACTATTTAAAATTAAGAAGATTATAGCTTGACAAACTCGCTGTGTATTTGCCAATATGAAGTGCAACTGTATTTTTCACAGTTTAATAAAACTGCCCCTGAGAAGGACCAAAAGTCACCCGAAAGGCTATCAAATCATCAGACCCTTTGAAAAGAACAACCCACACACACTCACGGTCCAATAATAGAACATTAATTTCCCAATTTATTTTGTCTCTCGTTGCCAGCCTGCCAGTCCTTCAGGTGTTTTCATTCAGGTTCAGGTTCCCTCAGACACTCCGTGAACTGGTAATTAGTTTCCCCTGGCTTTCTGTCTCGTAGCATCTGTGTGTGTGCCTGTACGCGTGTGTGTTTGAGTCACATCCAGACAGAAATCAATTTCAGGCGGAGATCTATCAGCTTTTGTAGCCAGTGATCCAATCATCAAATAATGCATCTGATATCACGCTGTCGAGGTGGTCTGTTCAGGGAATGATTCACTCCCTCTCTCCCTTTCTCTTGTTCACTTTCTCATTCTCTCTCCCTCTCCATCCAATTCTTCTTCTCCACCACCCACACACCTGCAGCGTCTCACACATTCTGTCACACACACACAGCGAGGTGATGGATAGTATTTGGAAACACATCTTTACCTCAGTATCACCAGAGGAAAACCCCCTTTCAGATTCTTTTACACTGTTAGATATCATCAGTCAGAGATATTTTCAGATGGAGTGTGGGGATTTGTTTATTTTTCACATTTACCTTCCCTGTCTAGCTCTGATTCAGTTCCTACTTGGGGTGTTGCGATATACCGCTATTGACTATGACATTTAAAATGACATTTGATAATATGTTGAACATACACATATTATAATGTCATGTGAATAATGTGGTGCATCTTTTTCCCTTTCTCTCCTCTTGATATCACAACAATGTTAGACAATCATGTTCGGAATATGTGATATTATGAAAGACTATATGCCTACATTTCCCAAGCTTCCTTTAAACTGCTTTATAAACCGGTGAAAGAAGCAACAGTAAGAGTGATTGCATTGAAAATAGGAGTAGAGGTTTGTTTTAAAGGAGAGTTGTGCTTCCTCATGTTTAAAACACCCTTATATTGCTGCTGTCTCCCTGTCTGCTTCATTAGGACAACTATTGGTGCTGAAATGTTGTATTATTGACCACTTCTCCCCAAATTAGCATCTGCATATTGAGTGTAGCTGTTGGTTTATATTGAACACTAACCATGATTTTGTTGAACTGACAGTAACTATTTTTCTATCCAACAGAAACAGGTTGTTAATAAGCCCCAAGCCTGGTCAGTAATTTTAAGGAGGCTAAATCAGGCTAAATGATTAACCCACCTTTTTTGAAAACAAACTTCACTAAAAAGGTTAAAGAAAATCTGAATTGTCTTTGATGCTTCAGGTTCAGGTCCAGGTTCAGGTTATTTATTTGTACCCATAGGTAGATTTGGTATGCAGATAACAACACACACATTCTAAAAACAACATTGACACATCTCTAATAAAAGTACACCCTGCTCCGTCAGATCTAAAATCATTTAAAAACCACTAGTACAAACGTTGGCATTCCAAGTTAATAAATAAATCAAAAGGCATCAACAACTTGTTAATTTGTGAAATAGCTGCCAAATAATGCTTGTTGCTCATTATGTGAATACTAAAGATGATCCATGAGCAGATTAGAAATGGCTTAACATGTTTCTATACTTAGGTTAAAAAAAACATTTAGAGGAATGATGCATGTCTGAGTTTTTCTTTAAATATGTACAACATAAGCAGGACATGCAGGACTCTCTCACACACACTCTCTCTCTCTCTCTCTCACACACACACACACACACACACACACACACACACACACACATACACATACACATACACACACACACACACACACACACACACACACACACACACACACACACACACACACACACACACACACACACACACACACACACACACACAAAATGTATTACCACAATACAATGTGTTCTCTAAGTACTTCAGAGACCTGCATGGTTCCCTTTGAGTGTTAACAGGTTTTCTTTCTGCTCCATTTGAGTGTTCATGCATCTGTTTATATGTGCGTGTTTCTGTGTGGTTAAGAGCTGTGAGTGTTTCTCCACGTCAGGCTGAAATGCTGCACACCTGCAGCTCGGCATCATGTGTGTGTTTCTGTATATTTTTATGTAAATGTATTGTTTGTGTGTGTAATCAAGCAGCAACTGTGTGTGTTCACCAGCTGTATTCACTATTCAGTAACAGTGAGAGGATGATTGCCATAGTAGATAGTGTGTGTGTGTGTGTGTGTGTGTGTGTGTGTGTGTGTGTGTGTGTGTGTGTGTGTGTGTGTGTGTGTGTGTGTGTGTGTGTGTGTGTGTGTGTGTGTGTGTGTGTGTGTGTGTGTGTGTGTTTTGAGGGTTAAACATTGATGTCATAATGCATTGAGACAGACAGCCTCTCCAACTGTGATGTTGTCATGGTTACCACACGAAGACACAATGCTGTGAATATCTCTATTTACCATAATGAGACCAACAACCTATACACAACCTATCAACATATGGCAAACACACATACAATCACCCCCCCCCCTATTTTTCTTTCTCAATAGCACATTTTACTAAGTGTGACACACACCACTTCATCCTACCAGACCGAACATGTACGCACACCTCGGTCTGACAACACACAAACATCATCCTTCTTTCCAAGTAAATTATCATCCGCTCATTTACATCGCGACCTCTCTCGCCTCATTTGGTGCCCCTCTCTCCCCTTCAGGAGAAAGGTCAGCTCTCACCAGGAGACCCACCGGCCTGTCAGAGAGAGGGGGGGGGGGATTGATGCACAGCCCACTCTCAACTTTCTAAATGTGGAAAACACCATTTCCTCGTGAAAGGCAGATCGAAAATATCTCTAAACACATTAAAACGACTAAGCAATAGGAAATTGGACCAATGTTTTGTTTCCTTTTTCGGTTTTGATTCTCAAACAACCAAACTGTGCGTCACAGTCAACATGTGTAAGAGTTACACAGATGAAAATGGTTTAAACAACTAATAAATATCACCACGACACCCCACCAGCTGTTTCATTACATTAAAACAATGTTTTAACATTGTATGTTTTCTAAAATGTTTTCTTAACATTTTATAAACCCAGGTTGAAATTCTAAAGTAATTCATTTTCACCGTGTCTGAGGACAAAATATACTCCGAGTATTAGACACTTCTGGTGAATAGGGAAGAACTATTTTAACTAATTGATAACACCATCTCTTGCAGATACTCAGACAAAGTATCTTTAATCAAACCGAAGCAAACTGCATCACTTAGTCCAATTTTACAAAGACAAACAGCTTGGTGAGAAATGCTGCCGTGCTCATGAGAATCACTTTAAATACAACACTTGAAGAAGAATATTTTTCCATACAGCTTCTGTAATTACCAGTTGTAAAGGTTTGATGCTTGTTCATACTCGAGTCACACGGCACACAGCTATTCCAGTGCACTTTCATTGGGAGAATATCATCAAAAATAAATCTTCTTTTTCATGTAATGAGAATTTTTGGGCTGCCAAAAGTGTGATTGGCAAGCATCGAAACTGACAGGGAGTGATGCACCACTGAGTTTGTGCAAAACAAATGCAAGCAAGATATGGAAAAACATATCGTATTTAGTTAACCTCATCGTGCTTTAATTCAGTCAGGGTTTAGTTGATTGAATAAGTTAGTTTGAATACTCCTGTCAATTTTTCACATTAACAACATTGCATTTGGACAAGGTTACATTTATTGTTTGACAGTGACAAAACATTTGTGTTGAAAGATATATTTAGTCAAAGGTTTTGTTAACGAGTCCGGGAATTGGTAAATGTGAGCTTATTTCTTAAGTAATCGAAGCTGTTCAGGTTTAGCTCTACGTGCTGATAAAGACTGTGAGATTAATTGAAAGCTAATTAAAAAAGTTAATAAACCTTGGCTCTAAGATTATTTCATATTTCGGTTTCTCTTCAAAAATCACATTAAAAGGCCAAGACAATTCAGAGTCAGAAGGCTATCCTTCGCTCCACTTAAGAGTTTTGTTCGCCTCTCTACTGCCACCAGAAGTGTGTAGCCGTGCTTCCTATTGGAAGAAAGAAAATAATCAAACACTGGTGATGTCCTTTAAAGCTGCAAGCATCCTTGACTGTCCTTTACACACTAAACAGGGTTCTCCTCTTTTTCATCTGTTTTTCTCCTTTTCAGTTTTATTTTCTGATTTGGGGAAGAAATTGAGACAGTGTGACTTTATGCCATGTCACTGTGTAAACACTGAATGTACTATGTGAGTATTTTCTTCCTATTTTTGCATCATTGTAAACAATAAAAGTAAGTAAATATTTCTGCCGATTATATCGCCTTTCTCCATCAAACACACACTTCAGAGAGTGAAGAAGAATTGAGAAAAGAATAAGACCTTGAGTCGGAGAGGGAATAAGAAGAATAAAAAAAGATGAATATGAAGGTGGATTTGATTCCCTCATACAACTCCAAGGAGACTGACACAGGTGGAATATAAATGAGGGGAGTGTGTGTGTGTTGTGTGTGTATGTGTATGGTATAGAGACTCAGAGAGAAAGAAAGGCTGTTGAGAGAGGGAGAAATGTCAATGAGAAGAGGGAGAAAGGGTTGGGGAAGGAGGGTCAAAGAGCCTTAAAAAAACTGACAGGAAACTTAGAGACAGACTGGTAAGCTAATGGCTGAGGACAATAAGAGAGAGACAAAAGGAAATGATAGATAAGAGGTAAAGAAATAGCAGGCATGAAAGAGAAGGCAGAGAGTGAGGAAGGGAATCACAAGCTATGAGGAAGGTCGTATAAGAAAAGTCAGACGATGGGAATTAATAGACCAACAAAGCCATAGATGAGTGCAGTGCCGTCACTGTCTGGTGAAATAATGGTCTGCCAAGTTTCCAGTGAAAACAAAGAATCGGCGCTAAGTGGGAAAAAGTGTTTCATCATGTCTAAAAGAATGTGCTGTATCGTGTATTTCATATTAAGCCACAAAAACATCCAAAGTTGTATACTTTTACATAAAAAAAGGACGATAAAGGAAATATCTGTGTCTCCAGGCCATCCACAGAGAGGACAGACACCGTAAACAATGGGACCCGGTCTGCCAAATACATGTCGGTCTGTAACACATCTACACAACTACATAATGATGCTAATAAGGTCAACATCAATCGTCAAAGTAATCCTTTAGAATGAAGTGACTTTCTGCATTAAAATATAAAATACTGACAAGACAAGGAAATACCAGTTTAATTGTTAGCTTGTGGCCTGCCAATCGTCCACCAGCAGACTGACAGGAAATGTATTCCTAATTGCTTTTAATTTAACTATATGTTGATGCCGGTCATCTTCTTACAATGACATGGTTTAGTTGTTTGCCTGACTGACTATCATAATTGGGCTTCTTGTAGATAAAAAATTGGCCTTAGCTGTTTTTTGTTGCCAGTAATATTACAAAGCCAAATCACTGTCTCCTTTATCAAGGGAAGAACAAATTCAACATAGCACAATGGAGAAATTCGGATGGAAATTCACAGGACAGAAAAGTGGAAGGGGCAAAGAAGGAAAGAAGCGGAGACTGGTAATGACACAGAAAAGCAACAGGAAACAACTGGAGAGAAGATGGGAATGGACAATAAATAGGAAATGTTAGAAGAGGATTAAAAAAAGACATGCGATGTGACAAGAGAACAGTAACAAAGGAGGAAGACCGAGTGAGGAGAAAGGCAGCTGGATGAGCATAAAAATGAGCGAGACAATCAGGAACGGAACGAGATTGATAGAGGGATTGGAGGAGGGAGTTGGTCTGGGGATCAAACCGCTCGCAAAGATCATTTGACCGGAGATGAAAAAAAGGAGGTGATGAGGAGCCAAATTGCTCAGGTGAACAGACGGGGGGAGATGAATTTAGAGGAGGAGTGGAGGTGATGAGAGAACAGAAAAGACAGGAAGAAGATTTTTTATAAAAACAGCGACGGAAGACTTAAGTACTTGTGGTGTCACCTTTGTTGGTGCATGACGCCATCGCTCTGCAATAATATGAATGAGTGAAGAGAAAACGTGGGATGCCTCAAATTTCATCTGTGCCATATATAGATGCATGTGTCTTTTCTAAGTTTTGCTGCCTTATTAAGGGCTCTGTGGTAGTAAAAAAAAAAGGGGACAGGAAGATGTGAAGGCAAAATGTCACCTCATGTCACAAATAGGTTTGACATAAAAATGAGAAAACTGGTGAAATCTCCTCCGACCTTGATGATGACATACTGCACTTTATCAAAAATGAATCAAACCTTACTCAATTTAAGACATTACAGTGGTTACCCTGTAAAATCATCAACAGCAATATCAGTTGATACATCACGCATTTTAAGTTCTGTGATATAGGGTCCGATTTGGAAGAAAAAGGAATTGTTTCAAACAAAACACAAAGAGGGTTCAGACAGGCAGAGCTTTTCATTTCCTGCAACAACAGACTGGGGAGGTGGTTACATAGAGCTTTAAAAATCCCATCCTCTCAAGTTGAGTAGGAAAACAAACAAATAGAAACATCCTTTACAGAAGACAGCCTGGTCTCTTCCCATAAAAGAAAACTTCATTGGTAATTTTGTTTCATGGAAATGTATTTTCTCCATGATTTGATTTGTTTTTGACGATCACATATGCGTTTGTAATCAAAGTCTGCAGAAAAAGGGACGACTTTTACTCAGGGGGACTGTTGTTTGCGTCCACTGTGAAACCAAAAGTTAGACTTCATTTAAATTAAGTTACTAGTTATTTATAATATTTTTGTTTAGTTTCAATTTACAGGGAGGCATTATTATGCTCATTTCCAGGTTTTATATTTGTATTTTGTGTGTCTACTGTGACATGTTTACATGCTTTAATGTTCAGAAAGCTCTTTATTTTCTTCATTCTGCCTGTGCTGCAGCACCTCTTTTGACCCTCTGTCTGATACCAGAGTCCACTCTGCTCTTATTGGTCAGCTGGCCGGCACTGTTGTAATTGGTCGACCGCATAGAGATGTTCTGCCCCTTAGCCTATCACGTCCAATGTGTTGGTATTTTATAGCCAATAGAAGCGCAAGTCGTGATATCACAATGCTGCAGAAGTAAACAAAGGAGGCCAATGGAGCGTTTCATATATAACACACTACAGGAAAGGGAAAACCCTTTTGAGCTATGACTGTAATCCAGTAGAAAATACACCCCAAATATACTTTTTTAATTCCGACTTTGAAACAAATTGGAAAAACAACAAACATTTGTGTTTAAAAATGTATCAATTCAGTGGGACAGAAGAACCAAATACAATTGACGAAGGAAAGATTAAAAGGAGTGGGACTACTTGGTACTGACCTTGAACTACTGATGTACGCGGATACTAACAGGGCTTGTTCTCTTTCTGAAACATGTAGTGTCATTTTAATGTCACACCACCATTAAGGTGTGAAGGATGTGTCAGTGTGAGCATATATCAACACGGTGTGTGTCGGTATAAGCTACACTGTCCAAAAGGATTTCCTATACCTGGTTTTTAATTAGACACAGTAAATCCTCAATGAACTCAATGTTGTTGACATGGCAACTTTAATGGAATGGGACACAACAGTATAGTAAACAACAGCTTTTTTAAGAAAATCTGCTTTTAGAAAGGTTGCTTTTAGAAAGGTTGCTGTTTAGACATTTTCTCTGATCTGGAGGTTTTTTTATGTGGTGTTTCATAGGTAGTGCAAGTCTGACCCTGAGGCCCACCAACTTCATTCAGTATCCTTAATAAGATTTCAAAGATTCGTAGTCATCAATCTTCAAATGAGCCTGCCTTTCTAAATTTCAGAAAAATTGACTTTTTGAAAGCGCAGCGAACAGCAGGTGAAGAGAGAAGGTGTTCACCTCTGCCGAGCAGACACAAAGGAGGAGCTCATCGCTCTTCCTACCAATTCAATTTGTGGGACAGTTGAGGAAAGACTTCTCTTACTCCCCCATTTATTTAAAATGTTCTAAGGATGAATTCTGCTGATAACTATATGATTATGAGCCAGCCTCGGCAGGCTGTCGTGCCGGCGCTGTAGCATACCTCCGGGACATCCTGTCTGGAACGTCACTGAGTGAAGGTCAGACATTACCACCCACAAAAAGCAGATCGGTCACATTAATGTGCAGAGGCCAGGAAGTAGTGATTCAAGATGTAGTGACAGCCTAGTGTGGGTGGACTGGTTGTGTACGTGCACAGGCAAAGTAGTAACAGAAGAAATCCACAAAATGCCCTTTAGCAATGTGCCTGATACTTAATCTCTCGCAGAGGCAATGTTTATAGTGCTGTTTGTGAGAAAAGAAAACGTGTTAATGGATATTATTTGGGAACTTAAGCCACATAAAAATCAATCAGTTTAGACAATAGGTTTTAATAATAGACAGCTACAAGTCACTGCGTCATTAAGCTGCATGCCACACCTATTTTGTGTGGACAGGCAAACATCACTGGGTGGTATTACTGAAGCTTAATTCTAGGCAAACAAACGATTTATCACATCACATAACACTTCAAAATGAATTTAAATGATAAGCTGGGGTTGCAAAAGTGGACTGCTCACAGATTAAGAAGCCGTAGATTCACCAAATATATCAGGTATGATAGCTGCTGGAAAACCTGTCTCCTGACTCACACAGAAGGGGACAAAACATTAATCTTAACAAAAAAGGCATGTGTGCTGGCCAGAGTCAGATCTTTTTCCTTTGAGTGAGTCCCTTTGGTTGTCTTTGGAATAAACAATCGCAGGGCAGCCAGATTGGTAAGCATGAATGTGTTGTTTGTGGTTTGCAAATGTCACCTCAGACTGTTACCTGCTGCTGCTGCTATTAGGGGCTGCCAATGCTCGGAGCTGCCTTTGAATCTGAACAAACCATGCTGTTTTTCATCCACTCACTAAATTCCAGTGTCTGTCTTGATAAAGCTCTTGTTGAGACGCTGAGAAACAACAGTAGGTGGTAAAAAGGAAAAAGAAAAGAGAAGGTTTTAAGGAAACAATGATGAAGTTTGAAATTGACAAAAATGAGGTCATCAGAAGTTTTGTAAGTATGTAAATCATTTAAATACCTAAAGGGCAGGCTAGTGTCGAGTCCCTCTTAAGTATTGTCAACTTGGGTTTGATGTGTCGTTTGCAATTAAAACCGCCTGTACACAATTAATCTGCAAATTGAGCGGGCTGGGTAATAAAAATCAACATTTGTGATTAGGGTGAATGTGTTTGGGGGTAGGTGAAATAATAAATCATTAATGAGGAAACATTAACTACACTTTCTAAAATGTGAGCAATATATTTTAAGCATTTTCATCAGGTTCCTATTAACATACTTGACTATTATGGGGCCGTGCCACAGGGACCGGTACAGGTGGAGTGAAAACGATTCCTGCGGGTGGGGGGGCCAGTGGATGATTTATGGGTGAGAGTTTGTTGTGGCGTCAGAGATGTGATTTAGGCTTCTTTGTCGGCAAAAAATCGCATGTTAAAGATTAAAAACAACAACGCCAGAGCCTTAGTCCATCAACATCACTTTTCAACATCCTTATAGAGTGGTGCAGTAGTGAGTCCTGAAACACAGAAAGACTTAACATTTCACCACTTCCAGTTCCCTTGTCTTGAAGTTAATGTGTTTTTTGTACATGTTTGTGGTTAACAGCCTCAAGTAATGTCTGTAAATACTACTTGTGAATGTCTGAAGCTTCTTTGTGTACGGTTGCTGACATGTGACTAAATTAAACTACGAAACGTCATCAAGCCGACACAAGTCCGTCTTTAGCTTAGCGGTGGTGAAGCTCAGCCATGCAACCGAGATGTAGTTTGTTTATAGCATTGTGTTGGCTTTTCATTTCTGCCAATTGCATTTACGATTTAAAGAATCACTAAGTGGTAGATAGAAGATAGATAGAATCGGAGGATGAAACCCTCTTTATTTGTCACATACATGCACACAGCAGAGCACACACAGTGAAATTGGTCCTCTGCATTTAACCCATCCTAGTACTAGGAGCAGTGGGCAGCTATTGTGCAGCGCCCGGGGAGCAATGGGGAGGGGGGATTGGAGGTGTCCGGTGCCTTGCTCAAGGGCACCACAGCAGGGCCTAGGAGGTGAACTGGGACCTCTCCAAGTAGCAGTCCACTTTCCATATTTCAAGTCTGTTTGGGGACTTGAACCGGCGACCCTACGATTCCCAGTCCAAGCCCCTACTGACTGAGCCACTGCTGGTGTTTATATGTCGAGTTTATCCTGCTGAACAAAACGTGTTTAGTATCAAGTGTGTTACCCACAGAGCTTAGCATTTGCGGGGCTAACTCCGGGTCTGGCATACAAAAGTACGTCATCACTGCACCCCTCTATACTGTTTGTGCTTTCAGCGTCTTCCAAATTCACTAATAAAATCTTGAATGTTTGAAAATAGGTCACAAATAAATAGGTACATTTGGTGGTCTAATGTGCAACAAAGCAGCAGAACGGTGTATTTGGGATCAACTCAAAATAAAGTGTGTTGATGGTAATGAAGGAACATGCTTCCCATTGCAACAGTGACCATTTAACACTTTTCGAACAACAATGGCACAGAGGAAGAAGTTAGGCAAGGTTTATGCTACACACTCAATACTCTTGAGGAACAATTCATTATTAGTTTATGTCCTTGTCTTGGATTTGGTGACAATAAGAACAATTCAGAATTAACAAAAAAATAATCCTAATCCTCTGATCAAACTGTTGTAATAATAATAATAATAATAATAATAATAATAATAATGTAAAATAATATGTGCTAAACATGCTGAAGACAAGTCAAGGTGGACATTAGCAGAGAGATGGAGGGAGAGCACCTGGCTGCTGTTTGGAGCATCGACAGATATCATGGGTGAACAGAGAGGGACGCTGAGGGAGGAGAACAGAGAACATTGTGGGGGGGGGGGGGGGGGGGGCAAGAGAAAAGGAAAAAGGAGGGCGAGTATAGGGAGTAACGGTCGTCTCCATGGTGAAGCAGTGGTCGTCATGGTTACCCACAGAGCCCGGGTCAGCGGCTCCTGGAATGTGCATGCTGTTTGCACACACACACACACACACACACACACACACACACACACACACACACACACACACACACACACACACACACACACACACACACACACACACAAACACAGATACACACACACACACACACACACAAACCCACACAGACCCCCACACCCACACACACACACACAGGTTATTATTTTCTCCTGCTCTGTGTGTGTGATGACAGATGAGCCCTGTTGTCAGAGTCGCCGAGGGGTGTGAATGTCTACACTTCAGGAGGTAAGAAAAGAGGTGTGTGTTTTTAGTGTGTCACAGTGTAAAAGAGGTTTTGAATGTGTTTTTTTTTTCAACTTGGGGATACCAACACAAGTTTGCATCTAGAGTGTGTTGTGTTTTGTTTGTGAAGGTGTGTGTGGCCGGGTCAAATAGGTTCATAGCAAGGAGGAGTGACAAGACAACTGAAGCCACCACATGCAGGTGCCTTGATGTGTGTGTGTGTGTGTGTGTGTGTGTGTGTGTGTGTGTGTGTGTGTGTGTGTGTGTGTGTGTGTGTGTGTGTGTGTGTGTGTGTGTGTGTGTGTGTGTGTTTAGAACAGCGTGGTGTGCAAGTTAACTTACTCGCACTGTGTGCTGCCATTTCTCTATCAAACAACATCCAAATCTTTTAGCAATTTGTGGTTTAGCGCACTAAGACACACACACACACACACACAAACACACCTACACACACACATCTCCGCCTCCAGACATGCTTACCCGAGCACAAAATCAGAAGTTCAAGCAAGAAATTCACTCACTATTTTCCCAGCATCTTTCCACTACATTTAGGTTTCAACTGCATTTCACATGGTTACCACGACATGCAGGCATGCCACAAACATACAACACCCCACTGCTCTGACGTGCTCTGATGTGTTTAGATGCATGTGACACTTTCTTTCTCTCTTATGTGCCTCCCATGTGACCCAGCAAACCACCAGTTCTACTTATTCTAACCCCACCTGCTCTATCTGCTAAAGCCCCTGGATACACTGAAGTGCAGAACACTGTAAAAATACACACAGCTGAAGCTCTGGCGGATGTAATGCCCAAACTTATTTTTATATTCACAAAATGAATAAAAATATACCCCCCTAAGTTCTAAGTCAGTTACTGTAAGGATATAATTGTGATACATCTGCTCGAGCCTTATCAGTACACATTTGTTGCCGTGCTACAAACCAATTAAGTAGCACGACTAAAAGAAAACACCTCACTGGATGCTAATTATAGGCATGTTAACTTGCCATTATTAGCATGTTACCATGGGGCCATTCCGACCAACACTTTCCCATCAATATGTTTTTCTGACAACAGCGTACACATTAATAGAAATGAAAAAGGAGAAACAGATTTCACATTGTTAAAATACGATTAAATTATCTACGGTATTTTGTCCTGTTGACAAGAAGGTAAACTGTTCTGAATGCAACAGGGGGTAGTTTCTCAGTTTACCATCCATCCTGCTAGCCTGTTTTGTTTTGAGTAATGATCAGTACAGCTGCAGGAGCATCTAGCATAGAGATTTAAACACATTAAGTCAGACAAACCACAGGACCACAAAGTTACAACGTTAGCTGACCTGTTCAAAAACACTGAGTTTGTCGGCTTCATCCATATTGCATCTACACTGACGGGTTTCATGCCCGGGGGGCAAAGCAGACCTATCAAAAAGGCTTTGTGAAAAGTCATGCATTCAAAACATCAACAGTGGGAGCATCTTGCCGGATAGGCTTATGAGGTCTGAGGTGCTCTGAAGGTCACTGACAATACACAGCGCGCCTGGTTGAGCCATCACTACGAGTCTTCAACCTGCTGCCCTTTACAGCGCCGACCGAACATGCAGCAGAGATTTCTACTCCAGTAACTGTTGCATTGTTCACCCATTTCCACCTCATTTTCACACATCAAACCCTGGGAGATATCTGAGCACTTGAATAATTTCAAAAGAGCCAAAGGATGGGAAGGAATTGTGTTACTAAGTGAACAATTTAACCGTTGTCTGCTTTACTGAGAGCTATGAAATTATTGTTTTCTTTCCCCTTAATTCATTGATGAGGATAACACTTTCATCTTGATTGCTTAAAACCAACATTTCGTTCTTATCAATTAAAAGCCACAATTTTCACTGCAATTAGAGCTTTTTTTGCAATTTGCATCAAAAGGGTCCTCACTTTTTTGTGAGTGATTTTCCTATTTCAGCACTAGAATGCTAATGTTGTAAGGCAGGGACTGTGAACAAAACCACAAAACCTTGAAGAGCAACAACTTGGGTATACATTACTCTTGGTTTGGTGAATTCAAATCCCTGAAGCTATAATTTGACTTTCTTTATTGTAGCTGCCCCATAGAAAGGGACACAAAGACTCCTTCTCTTTATTGATTACATTCTCTAAATGTACAACTATAACGTTACATAACTTGAACTTGAACCCGTTGATGTTGACCTTGAACTCGCTCTGACACGCGTCTCTGTGGCCCCACGATCAACCTTTGACCTTTGCGACATTGTTCATCATCAAACTCAAACCGTTGTGTGTGTTGTGAAAGTCCTTTGAATGGACCTGAATGGACCTCCCACTTCACCTTTATTGTCCCACTATTCAGACATGAAAAGGACCTTCAATGGTGCGTCGGGCCCCATCTGTGAATACCTTGGCTCACAGGATAGACACTGAAAGACACTAAATACATCAACATAGACATCAACAGTCTTTCTGAATGTCCCAGTTGGCGTATAATGCCACTTCTTCAATTACAGTTTTTGACAAGCTCAGATGTAATGTCTCTTGTGGCGCCTACGTTGGCCCCTCTTTCAGCTTTTTTTGTGTTTGTAAGGTCACACCCCCTGTCTTTAGTGACAGATAATGTAAACCATATAACTCGTCTAGATAAAGGTCCTCATTCTTTGAAATAAAGGGCTAATCAGAAATGTTAGTCAAATGTCATTTGGGGCGCCAAGATGACTCTTCCAGGGCCCTTGCTGGTCGCTAAAGAATTATAGAAAAACTTATGATGGTACAGCCCAGGACAATTATTTGATGTCATTATAAAAAAAATGACATTCCTGTCACATCTGACCATCAAATTCTGGCTTTGATTTTAGTTATTGGGACACATTTTAATGATCCCGTTTTCAAATTGTGCAGGGCCAAAACCACTCCAATGTTGGCATAGCTCTGATTAATTTTTTCGGTCTCGTAATCTCTGGCTAAGTTGTTGATGACACAAACACTGTGTGCCCAGAGTTAGATTTACTCTCTATCAAGCTGTCACACTCGGTTCACTTTTATTATGTCTATGAAAAAGGTGAGAAAATCAAGTATTTTATCTGTATGTATCAATGAGATGAATGTGCCTCAGACTCTGTCACTATTCAAGAACATTAACTCAGGCAAGATTTACAGTATATTTCTTTCTGCGCGTCGACCTGGTGTGTTTGAAGTAAACAACATTCCAGTCGGTTTCCAGACTGGGAGAAGGGCATGAACCATTAGCTTCCAGAAGCAGAGCCTGTTCCTCCACTGTCTGTCGGCCTGAGAGGAGAGCTGGCAGGCGGGCAGGATAGCTGGCTTCCTGCTTCATTGGCTGGATGTCTGGCTGTTACACTCGGGTGCACAGAGATGCCAAAGAAGTGGGCATGGGAAAGCCTCGGGGGGCAAGAGAATAACAAATGATACAAGCAAGCAGCAAAGCAACCCTGGAATTTAAATGCAATTGTGAGTTTTTCTGTATTGTCTGAAATATACCACTGCAACTAATCACAACACAAACTGAAGCTGGTCTTCAGAAGGTAATGACTTGTGTGTTATGTATCCAAAAATCACTCAGAAATGTTAAGCTATTCTGAAAGCCATGTTTCGCTTTGAAACCTGCATAATTTGAACACTTTAGCAAAGCAAAACAATTATTTCAGTGCAAGGACACCCTGTTTGCTTAATTTTTATTACATACAACCTTCCTTTGTCCCTGACTAGCATTAGGAGTCAGATAGATTGGCGTTTTTTAACCAAACCTTGGATAAATTGTAGGATTTCAATATAATCTGTCTAGAGATAGGCAGCAAAACAAACATAAGAAATGTTGTTTTAAAAAAAAATCGCAGATGTGAACAATTCATGGTGGTTTAATAATCGAAGGTCAGACTAAATGTGTGGGTTGTCTTAGGGTGAGCCAGAACAAGTTTAAATAACAGATTGCTGAATATTCTTGTAATTGGTATTCAAATGCAGAACTGTCATAAGCAGCTAGAATGCACTCAAAAGACCTAAACATACAGGTATTACCAATTTGTAAGCATTTTGCAGTCAACTTTGCATTGAATGGTATTTTTAATAGGAGGAAGGTGTATTTTTCTCTTTTACAAGAGTTCTTGCTGTAATTAATGCACTGACGTTTCAACTGATGCACCAGGAGAAATCAAGAGGAGGAAGCACAGAGACCAATTTGCCCCTCAATCAAAGACTCCTGGAGGCAGCCCGATCTGGTGCAGCGCCCTCTCAACAAGATTTGGCTTCATACACAGAGCGTTTCCCTCCATAACATCTCCATGGTTAGATGTGTGCTGTTCTAGCCAGCTGGCAAAGAGACACAAGTTACTGAGCAACATCCACAGAGCAGGACTTTGGAGCTAAGATGGCTGTGTAATACTACAAAGGCCAAAGTGTGGGCGCTTACACTGACTGGCGTGGTTAGTGCCAATCTGCATCCTGGCACTGAAGCAAACTGTTTGTAATTACAGAATTGTCGCTCAGAGTGGACACCAGGTGCTCTGCGCCAAACAGTAAAGAGCTACAAAGCATTTGAACGTTGCCCAAGTCCCAGACAACATTAGCCATCTCAGCACCAGGAGGAAAATTATTCTTATTTATGTTTTCAGCTTTTCTGTTTACTCGCCAACAAGTGGGTTCAAACAATCTGATGCATTTCATCTTCACATCTTTATATATCCGTCCAAACTGTTGGTAAAGGGCTCCATTACTCCTGCACTCACTGTTTCCCTGTCCTTTTTTAAATGGAAGCAGGAAAGGTTGGCTGTAGGCTGTAATTACTAACTAAAACACACAGCAGGGGACAGATCCGCCATTCTATTGTACACACACCAAATAGCAGCTTTTTGATATTGGAGAATGAGGAAAAAGTGTATTTTATGTGTTTAAGACGGTTATATAGCCTTGGTTGCAAACCACGGTAGCCTTAAGGCTGTCATTAATCTTCTATTATGTGTTATTGTAGCACCTCATATATAGCAAACAAATAAAATTCAGACATAGGAGGCCTTGGAGAGAGTTTGTTTACTATAACTTACTATAACGTTATATGTTATATACTATAACAGGCATTTCTATAATGCTTTCTCTGAGAAATAATGCTGAGGAATTTGAGGACTTGACTTACAAAAGATAAAAGATGTGTTGATCGACTGACTTTAATTACTACATTAAGAAATTCCACTTGGAACTGACCAAATCAATGAGCTGAAAGACACTGTAAAACTCCAGGAGATGAGAGGATTGTCCATACAAGTATGTGATCTATTGGTAATAAAAAATATATAATTATAGTCTGTTGCCCTGATCTGTTGCACAGAGCTTAGTTCTGTCACGGTTGGGAGTGCCGCATTGGGAGGAGACCCAAACACAGATGAAATATATGAAGAGGCAGCAGGGTAAACCAAGTGATTTATTGAAATTGGCTTAGGGGCCAAGAGTCTAAATGGCAGGCAGATAACAGCAGGTATGAAACAGAAACTCCAAATAAATGGTGAAAAACCAATGGGTGAGAAGGAAGTAGACCGGTACAAGAAGTGTATAAGTAGTATCTATAGTGCTGTGACAGTCATAGAGAAACATATTATTTTTATGGTATAAGGGAAAAACACGCTGGCTTGTTCCCATTTCCTCATACCAATCACAATCATCTGGGGCGACGGTAAGCACAGGATGCAGCAATGGTGCTCTTTCAAAAAAGATTGCGGAGATAGCTTTAGTGGAGGAGAGTGCTGGGTGAAATAGGCGGCCAATGTCAGGCTTATACCTACAATCTACATCCAGTAGGTCAGACCTACAGTGGTAATACCGATGATGGAAGTGTGAGGAGTTGAATATATGAATGAGTATACCCGGTGAAAAGAGGGAGTGGCTGAAGAGGAGGGACCAAAGAACAAAGTGTGAAAATGACAGACTGAAAACAGCTATTGCTTGTTTGTTCCACACATCACAATATGTTAAAGGATACTTTTTGTCATTCTGCAGATGTAGCCTAGTTTATTTATGCTACACAAGAGAAACAAGATTGTCAACAGTTGTGTATTCCTTTTGCGATTTTTTGAATTTGCATCAGTGGGACTGTAAACAAACAAAAATGATAGATGGCATTGCATTACCATAGTGTTATTTCCAGTCTTTGCGACAACTTAAAGCCCTTTTGCACATTCATGTCAGCATTGACCTCTTCACACACATTCATACAGAGGCAAAGGCTGCCAGACACGAGCAACCTGCTCAACATTAAAACACCATTGGGTATGCCCTCCGGAGAAATTTGGATTGACTTGCACAAGGAAACACCGAGATGGTCACTACAGGGACTGGGGATCGAAACCACCAACCTTTTCATTGTTGGACGACAGTGTTACTTCCTGAGCCACAGTTGGCCCAAAAAATGACTGATCAGGGGAACACGTTTAAGCACCAAACATCATAGTTAGTAAAAGACGAAAAGACATTAATAAAACAATTTAACAAAGTACATTGGAGATTCTTTCCTCTGCATCCACATGCTCCACTGTTACCATACCAAAACATGATGGGAATAAATGTATTCTTCAATAACTCTGCAGTAGAACAGACACTGCATGTGTGAGAAAGTCAGTATGCATTTCTATGACAGCTGTCAGTGTAACAGATGCAGAACTGACATGTTAAACCAAAACTAATATGTATTGTGTAAACTTTATTTGTTATTCAAACCAAATGAAAAGATTGTTGTATTTTCTATGGATATGTGGTTTCTGTCTACAGCAATGGGCAATTTGGCCAGAACTGCAAAATGCCCTTTGGTTGCCCAGGACTTAATGCTACTCTCAGTGAGAGGAGCTGACAACAGTTTATTACCCCGTGGGGGAAACCACTTTCTGCTAAATATTGCTACCAGCTAAAAATAACAAAAAAGTGTGGACACCTTTATAGAACAGCATATCTTCGTATCCGTAAATTCTTAATTTAGTTTTAAAAAAACAGACACACAGCTAAACAGTCCCATGGGCCCCCTTCTTAAATTTGCTATCCACTCAGCATACATCAATATACAATACTTCAACAAATTAAAAGAAATTGCTGTTGGCAAGAAGCATCTGTCAGAAAGTAGTGTCGTGTCTGGTTTCAGTCTGCTGCTGCTGAGCCTCTCCATGAAACACACAGATGGGGCATCGCTCGCCTCCGAATTTAAGTGTTTGTTTCCTAAAACTCCTCCAATGCCTCTCAAAAAATCACACGGATGGGCTGCTGTTGAAACTAGTATTTTTCTCTTCCTATCTTTTCAAAAATGCCTTTTCAGAAATCTCATCTTATCATGAAGTGCCTCAGATCCATAGTGTTCACACGGGAAAGGCCATAAAGCATCCAATTAACAATTGTTTAGAATAGATAAGCTTCATGGCGCCTCATTGGTCTTATTGGTGCGATCACACTCAGAGTTTGTCTTCCTTAACAAGTTATTGCAGTTGTGAGCTTTGTCTGTTTAGGCCCAGTTACACAAATACAAGCCAGCTGGGGCTGTTTTCAACTGGACAATATTTTTCCAGTACGAATATGGGGTACACAAAATGTTGCCTATTTGCCGCCAACCAGAACATCCTACAGAGCAATGCATGGAAAATGCACAGTCATTTATCCAGCAGAATCATATGCATGAAGCACATTGTTTACAAAATAAGAGCGAACATCAACATTACCAAAACAGGTGATGGTGACTCCCCAGGCTGCAGAGGTTCAACTTGGACTCCAGGATACTCTAAACTTCTACAGGAGCACCATAGAGAGTATCCTGACCGGCTGCATCACGGCATAGTACGGCAGTTGCACCGCTTTCTGTCGTAAGGCTCTACAGACGGTGGTGAAAACTGCACAGCACATCACCAGGACAAAGCTGCCATCCATGGAGGACCTCTACACCCAGCAGCTCAGGAAGAAAGCCCACAGGATTATCAAAGACCCCTATCACCCCAGCAACAAACTGTTCCGTCTGCTGCCGTCTGGCAGGAGGTACTTCAGGACTAAAACCACCAGACTCGGAGACAGTTTCATTCAACAGGTAATAAGACTGCTAAACTTCTGAGCTCTGTTAAGTGCCTCCTTAACCCAAAGCATTCATCTGGTTGCATCTTAGAATTTCAAGGAAGTTTCATACACAACTGCATTCATCTGCAAGTATATCAACACTTATGTTGTCTTAGGTTTATTTGCATCATCATTTGTCACCTTCAACCATCAGAGGATGTAATGGTTGTATTTTTTTTCTTGGATGGCTGTATTGGTCCATTAGTTGGTAGGTTGATCAACCACTTGGGTCCAAACGAAAAATGGCAGCATTTTATGATGGATTGCCCTACAATTTTGTCCTGACATCCATAATCCTCAGAGGAGAAATCCTACTGACCTTGTTGATATCGACTGACTTTTATTTCTAGCGCTAAGGTTGACATTTTTTCCAACATCTCAACCACTATCGGACGGATAACAATGGTACAAATACTCATGTCCCCCTCAGGATGAATTGTAACTGCTTTGGAGTGTCCATCTTCAGGTCAAAGCTTTCATATGTCCAGCACTTTGCTTTATGAAAAAAAAACCTTTAAATCTAATGAAATTCCCATTGGCTATTCTTATAGCTGTGGTATCAAATATCAAAGGAAACACATGTCTTGTTATCCTTGACATCAAACTAAAGGTGCATCTGCGCCCCGTTTCTGACTCTAATAAACCTAAACTACATTCTTAAAGTTCAAACTGCGTTGTCCTCGCTTGGTTTAATGCTTTATCTCATGATGTTAACAGTCTAAAGTTGATAAGACTCCTTCAAATTCACTCTAACATGCTTGGTCTAAGCGTTAATCCTTTTGCATTTCTTCCCTCTCTTTCAGTCTGTGTCTCTCTCTGTCTGTCACTTTTTCAATTTAATTTCTCAGCTTGAATCGCTGCACTGGCACGACTGTTAACCAGACGAAACAGTGCCAAAGTGGTTCACGAAATGTAAAATTTATGCCAACCTTTCTTTCTCTCCCTCTCTTTCGCCATTTTCTCCTTTCCCTCCTGTTTACCCCCTGCCAGCCACCCCTCCCCTCCTCCTCCTCACCCCCTGCCGTCCCGTCTTGAAGACAGCCTTGCGTTGCGGCTCTGTGCTCCTAAAGAGCTGAAACTTTCGGCCGGGGAAGCGGTGAAATGGAAAAATTTAATCGCATTAAAAGAAAAACCTTCTCTTTTCATTTGTAAATTCCTGGGACACGCTCTTTTTTTCCACTTTCTCTCCCCCCCACCCTCCTTTTACACCTTCCTCTCTCTCTCTGTTCTTACTCCGACATGGCTGCTGAGCTCAGAAAACATCCGCCTCAACACACACACTTATAAGTACACAGTAGATGTAAGAACACACACTCAACTCCTCACTTCAGTTGAGGATTTGACAAACCAGGATGGAGGCCTGTTGGATGGGCATGCATGCGCACACACACAAACACACACACACACACACACACACACAACGCAGACACACACAACGCAGACACACACACACACACACCGCAGACACACACTGTAATTCCTTTCATTTCCCCTAAACGAGACAGAGATCAAAGATGGTTTCACTGACTCCTCCTCTGTTCCCTCCATCCATCTTAGTTCCCCTCCTCTAACTCCCTTAATGTACCTTAACAGTTTTCCCTTCCTTCTTTCATCCCTCCATGTTCTTCCTTCTTCTTTTTTTCTACTTTTTCTCCTTCTTTTCTCTTTTTGTAACACTACATTCTTCCTTCCTCAATTGCAATCTTTCCCTCATTTTTCTATACTCCTCTTTCCTTCCTTTTTTTCATTTCCTCAGACTTTTTCGAAGAAGCCGTGTTCCGGTTTCATGTCGTGTCCACATCCGCCTCCATTGTCATTCAGCTACCTCCGTGACAGACACACACAAACACAGACACACACGCACACACACTTCATTCCAACACTACCCACCATTTCAACCTCTCTGTGGTTATTGACCTCTTCCTCCTAAACACACACACACACACACACACACACACACACACACACACACACACACACACACACACACACACACACACACACACACACACACACACACACACACACACACACACACACACACACACACACACACACACACACACACACACAAACACTGCTTCCATGGGGACGAGCAACCTGAAGAGCTGAGGATTAACGGACCAGTTCAAACAGTGTCAAGGGCTTTTTCCCTCTGTCCCTTGTAGAACCCCCTACACACAGTCACACTAACACATAATACACAGATTGCATCTTAGGAGCTTGCTTCCAAAATGAGATTCAAAAAAAGTGAGATGCTCTGTTAAAAAGTGATCTCCAACAGAAAATTAAACTCATTGGGGAATATGAGTTTAAGGACATTTCTCTTCCAACTACATCCTGTAAGTCTGGAATCAGCTACATTAATCTTATTCTCACAATTATGATCCACAGATTAAATTTGAGTTAAAATGGAAACTTCCTGTTCCTTCTAAACCAACCTTGAGTTCTAAGTTGGGGTCTGTATTTACCAGTGTTCGATTTTTAGAAGAAAAAAGCAGAATACATTCAGCTAGTTCCATTTTGTAAAATAAAACATGTGGCCATTTAAATCTAAATGTTGTTGGTGCAAATTGTGAATTTGTTCTTTTTGCTAGTTTGAGATAGAACCACACAAGCTGCATTTTCTCCCCTCTGGTTAGTCGGTTTTTTTTGTACGTCAGCTCTAAACTCTGCGGCCGGTGTCCCCTCTGAACCCGATGGTATCTATTGTGTGCAAAAAAGACCAGTTAGCTTCACATTCCTACTGAATACTGTCACACTAAAAAGCACAATGGAGGTGCTTTCACACTGCAAATCTTTTAGTTCGGAGCCGCAACGTCAGCCAAACTGCAATACCACTCACTGTTTGTGTGTGTGTGTGTGTGTGTGTGTGTGTGTGCGTGCGTGCGTGCGTGCGTGCGTGCGTGCGTGCGTGTGTGCGTGCGTGCGTGTGTGCGTGCGTGCGTGTGTGTGTTTGTGTGTATACTCTTTCATTGGCTTGTTCTTTCCCTCTCTGTCTGTCTGGCCATCAGAGGGAGCTCTCTTGCAACCGGATCACTCCACACGACTCCGCCTAAATGTTATTTCTATCACCATCAACTTGATGAACTCCTGCCATGTGTGTCCTTGCTGTCAGTTCTGCATAATGCATGTACAGTATATCTGAAGAAAATGCTTAATTGAAGAAGAAAACATTTTCATAAACTGATTTGACATGAGACGAGTCTACAACGTGCATCGTCTTATTTTACGTACTGTAGAAAGGAATTGGGTGAGCCAACATCCAATTAGCCCAGAGCCAAGAATGACGTCCAACAGCTGTATTTAAGCCCTGCTATCACCTCCTACAATCCCTACAACTTCAGCGCCTGCACATCAGTGAAAACACTCACAAGAAGCTCTCCAGTTTGCAAATGTCACAGTCAAATCATTCAATTATTCTTCTGTAAACTGTGCCTTTTGGATACATTATACCAAGTCCAACATCGGTTGAGTTTTCACCAAATATTGCAACTTCGCAGAAGAAAAAGACAAGACAAGAACACAGGGGAGGTACAACAATATTTTGAGTATCTCCATGTTTTATGATTGCCAGAGTGACGAAGAGATTCAGGTTCCACTGATAGCTTTCCACTGTTATATAAGGTTTGATGCTGTTATTGCCCACAATGGCAACCTGCATACCAAAACATTTGAAGATGAATAAATAAAGAGATGGCTGAAACATTGTCCAAATGCAAACAATGTGTAAAAAAATTTCTAGCAAGTTGAATACTTCCCTATCTCCAAAACAATGCTTTGCACATTCCCTAACACAGCTGTGCTGCTCTTTTACTTTAAAATCGTCCCAAAATTAAAAGTTCTTATTTTTCCTTTTACCTTTAGATGGAAAATTGGATTGAATAAAGTATCTTACCTTATCTTAGAGCGATTAATATGTGAAGATTGGTTTGTTGTGAGGTGTCGACTGTTGGAGATGTTGGCTGCAGATATGTCTGCCTTATCTCCAACATGGTGATGGGGATCAGTGTTTGATGCTCAAAGCACTAAAACATACCTTTGGAAGACTCAATAGCATTGTCACTTCACATAAATCACAACCTGGTCCACAGACCTTGTTATGAGCAGTTTAACGTAAGAACTATTTTTTCTACCAAACTACGCCCGCTAACCATTGAGGCCATTACTGTATGTCACAATGATGACCTCTCCATTGTTTAGGATGATTCAAAGCTATTGAGCAAGTCTTCAAGATACTAGACATTGTGCACTCTGGGATGCAGGGGAAATCATTTTTTAAACCAGTATGACGTCACTCTCATCCCCTGTTGTCCGACTATCAGAACTGTTTAATGTCAGATCAAATGTCTTTGGGAGCAGGTTTCAGCTCAGCAGCACAAACTGAGGCATCTGTGCAGCCTATCTGACAGCAATAACAGGAATCAAACATCCGGATCCCAGACACTGATATGTTGTCATTCGGCAATATGTGAATTGATTGAACTGTAAAAAATCCTCCTAGCTGCTCCATGTCTCCTAGCACCTTATCTTCCTCCTCCTTACTTAACTGTTTCCTGTCTCCTTATCTGCACCCCCCCCCCCCCCCCCGGTGTGTCCTATTTCGATCCGTATACATCGGCTTTTGAGATCACCATCACAGCCATCATCCCCTTGCGGATCTTCGTTCAGGGAAACATGGTTAGGAGCTAAGCGGATAACCTTAGGGTATTGAAAACATATAATCTGACTGGCGTGCAGATGTGTGTTTAAACTAAAGGTATTGTTGGTAAACTCTAATCCCTGTACTCCGGGACCCATCTGCTCCACTATCAAGGGCAGCAGACCTCCTCATGCCAACATGACACAGGTACCACAAGCTGTACGAGTAGAAACACAACTACCCGTAACACAAAACAGAACAAGGGCAGTGCCAAGAGGGATAAACACAAAGTGGACTGGCAAAAACAGAGCACTGATGCAACATACAAGACACTCAACAACACATAATAGTTTGCATACAAACAGAGGGATGTGATATGCTCTCAAACTTAACATACTGTACGTTAATCACAAATGGTCTTTCTTAATGTGTGCAGTGTCTTGATGGGTGTCACTAACTCATTAATGAGGTGTTCTTGAGCAATACACAAAGCAGTTCAGTGTCGGCTTTATTGGACAAGGAAGGACTATTGTGTTCATAGATACCTATATGAAAAAAGAGGTGGATATTTAAATATTATAATTATGTTTTATATATATATAAATATATAGGGTTTCATCCTCCAATTGTAATATATATACACTGCCCGGCCAAAAAAAGGTCACAAGCCTGTGGGGGCAGTGCTATGATCTGGGGTTGCTGCAGTTGGTCTGGTCTAGGTTCAGCAACGTGCCCAAAGAATGAGGTCAGCTGACTATCTGAATATACTGAATGACCAGGTTATTCCATCAATGGATTTTTTCTTCCCTGATGGCACGGGCATGTTCCAAGATGACAATGCCAGGATCCATCGGGCTCAGATTGTGAAAGACTGGTTCAGGGAGCATGAGACACTATTTTCACATATGGATTGGCCACCACAGAGTCCAGACCTGAACCCGATTGAGAATCTTTGGGATGTGCTGGAGAAGACCTCAATACAAGATCTTGGCAAAAAATTAATGCAAGACAGAAATAAATGTAGTGACATTGCAGAAGCTTGTGGAAACGATGCCACAGCGAATGTGTGCCGTAATCAAAGCTAAAGGCGGTCCAACGAATATTAGAGTGTGACCTTTTTTTTGGCCAGGCAGTGTATATATACCAATGGCCAACAAACATCACCCATATAAGTATGAGGGGAAATTAGGTATTTTAAAGTTTATAATACACATTAATATGTTATTTTTGTATGCTTTTGTAGTGTTATAGTAACTCTCGCCACCCACTCTTACTCGTATCTTGGTTTAACTCAATTGCTGAAAAAAGACACATAACGCTCAATTAGCAGAGTTAGAGTTAAAGCATTATTATAAGAATATTAGGAATATGTTTTGGCTTCAAATATTAAATAATCATTTGGCTACATTAACCCTGTAGTTGTAAACCAGCAGGAAAGATCAGTGATTGCTAGATGAGTGAACATGTAATGTGTAAAATCAAGTAAAAAAAGAGTAAAGAGATAAATGCAATATATCTTTAGTGTAATGCAACAACTACTAAAGCACTGATGCACACAGAGGGACACACTATACTGTATATGACGACTGGAGACCTGGAAATAACATGCGAGCACACAGCGCAACACAAACGCTGACATTAAGATACGCAGGATCCATGTAAAGCCTGCTGCTCGGCATATCGTGAATGCTTTTATCCAGAACTCCCCGTGGTGCCTTGCATGTATTTTTAGTGCAGGAAACCTCAGTGGGAATAAAATAAAAGGTTGGGAAATGTAAGATCCATGAGCATTAGCTGGATGCAGATACTGTGTGGAATGCTCTGAACTGCACAAACATACACACACACAAAAGCCGACACGCTCAGGGAATAATATGAAGCATGCTAATATAAAAAAGATTGTGTAAGCTACTTTCAAAGTGTAATAAATCATTTACGTATTAATGTTGATACGCTGATATAAAAGAATGAGTCCATGACAAAGAGGATTGCCAGCCTTTATATTGCATTCCAAATTATACTAACTACATTTAAATTAATCTGCTGCAGAAAAGAATGGTCTTACCTTTAACAACTAAAAGATAAAATGCTACAAAAAGCACCAAGGGAAACTTTTAACATGGAAAATAAATTTGAAAGAATAGCAGCGATATACAAAGGAGAAAAGAGGGGAATTTATAGAAAAAGCACAAGAGCACAGGTGCAATTCTTTGACCAGGTTATTAGCTTTTGTGTGCAGTGACAGCTCTAATGGAAAAAATGACAGGCAACTTAAAAGAGAGAGATGGAATGTGAAAGGTATGGAGCCTAAATAAAGGACTGGCGTGGAAATATAGGAAGGAAAATGAAAAAAGACAAAAACAATGAAGAAAAAGATGATGCAGTGAGGAATACAATATAGGTAGAAATGATACTGTTGGAGAGAATATAAATGTGTGATTTGTTGCACAAAAGCCAGACATGGTGAAGCTATACGCTTTTCTATATTGTGTGCACGTATACCAGTCTGCATGACAAATATAGCCCATATAAATATGTAAGCGCTGCCCAGTCATCCATTAAACGTGCAACATGGTTTAGCCTGAGTCATAGTAAGCTAAATGCATGACAAAGTATTACAATAACAGAATATATATCAGCTTATAGTGGCAATTAACATTTTAGTTGTAACATAATGAATTAAATATAAATTGTGCACTAGAATAATGTTATCAGCAGCGTTTAGATTGGTTCCCTGGAAGCATCGTGTGGAAAAAAGCCCACAGTTAGTATTCACCAGGTACCTGGACACAAGAAAAACGTTAAATGGGGGAACTCGATTTCGACTCTAAGAGGACATATTAATGTTCATATTAGTGTTTTGTTCCTCCACAATCTGAAATGTCTCCATGCTTTAATGTTCAAAAAGGTCTTTAATCTCTCATACCACCTCTTTTCACCCTCTGTCTGAAACCAGAGCCCAGTCTGCTCTACTAGTTTTATCGCAAAATCCCTTTCTGATGTTTTCCTGTCTCATCATTAACTCAGCCTTTTTATATTTGATTAATTAAATGTGATTTTGGGATGATTTGCTCACAATTCATAACACTGCACTTGGCTTTTGACCATGGCAGGTACACTACCTCCTGCTAACAATCCAACAATGCAATGCTTCACATTTTAGAGATTCGAAAATAAACTTTGTGGAACTCTATATCTGTCTGACAATGATTTATGGGGTCTGAAAAACACAAACTCTCTCGAGTAAACTACTGTGTGTATTTCGGAGCGAGTAGGAATGACTCAGCATACATTGTCCCATCAGTCAGCCCCACCTGCTTCAAGCAATCCAATCAAATGTTAATGTTAGATTTTAAATCCCATTTGGTAACTCAAACCCTCACTTATTCTATGTCAGTCAATATGTCTAAATTACAGATCTCTTAAAACACTGCCTAAATATAGTGTGTAAGAATATGAAATGGTTCAAATGAAGCATGTTATACATCAAGTATTTCCTACTATCAACTGTTAACCAAGAATAGCCACACCTTTAAACTAAATTCTCTCTTGGGAGGAGCACCCTTCACCAAGTGAGGTATTTCCAAGAATTCATCCGGACCTTTTAATCACCAACAGGTTAAGTCACCTGCTCGTTTAAATCCTCACGGGGGTGCTGGTGTGGTTCCAGCTTCTCTATAGTGTTGTGTAAACAAGATTGCTTTCAGGAGGCACATACATCATGTGTTAAGCAACAGACATTAAAATAGTTGGACAGGAAACCAGGGAGGAACAAAAAGGAGAAGGTAAAAAGAAGGATAGATGAATGAAAAGAGCAGCAGGAGGAGGAGGAGTAAGATGTAGCTGTGTTACACCAACCCAGACAGTGCTGGGGTTTTTTGTTGCTGCTGAGTCCTTGACAGAAAAGGTCAATATAGAACAACAGAGACAAGTGTGGAGGAAAAGAGATTAGGGAGAGAGGGATTTGGGAAGGAGCAGAGGAGCCAGAGGGGGGGGGGGGGGGGGGGGGACAAAAAAGTAATGGGGGAATTAATAAAGAAATTAAAAGAAAATACAGGTAATAATTTAAATTAAATAGTATGGGGTAGGTAAGAGAGGAAAGAAACTGAGAGGTATAGGAAGAAGACAAGGGACTAATGAAGAAGTAGAGGAGGGAGAGAAGGAAGTGAGTGGGCGGAGGACAGGTGTGATCCTCCACAGCTCGGGTGTTTGTTTAGCCAAGAGCGGTAGCGGTGGAGCACAGGATTATGGGATTATGGTCGGTGTCGTTGGTCATGTGAGTTGTCATGGCCGACACTGACCCTGCTTACCACCTCAGGGTAAGGAAGCTTAGCCTGGCTGTGAAGGCGAGGTCAGATACACACACACACACCTACCTACACCTGCCCACCCATCAGTTTGCTCCCCTGGTCGCACTCTCAGCGCCTCTTCTTCTTCTACTTCTCTATTATACCTTTTTGTTTGTCTTTTCCTTCTCCCCCCCCCCCCCCTCTCCCCTTTTATCTGACTTTTTAATTCTCTTGTCTATTTCTGTCTCTATATCTCCCTCCGTCTCGTTCTTTATCTCTGTCCTCCAGATGTCAGGCTTCTTTTTGCTGCATGTATTACATGCACAGCTTATCCATGCTCGCACAAATCCAGCAGGATTTCTTGGTTTCTGTCTCTGGAAGAGTAACGAATAAAACAGAAGAAACAGGAATAAAAGAGTGCCCTGTCAGGAGCAGTAATTCAGATAATGTCCAGACTGTGAGGAGTAAATACAGGAACAAGCCCGGCCTCGGTAAGTTTCTCTTGACTTGATATGGTGGTGGAACTTTCATTATTTTATCAAATATAATGCAAGTAAAGTAAGCCAGCGGGTTACAAAAAAACATTACAACAAGCTATGTTTATAGAAATGACAAATATTAAGAATCATCAATCATCAGTAGAGAAGATAAAATGCCAAATTAAAACATTAAATAGATTCACAGCAGAATTAGATACATGATAACACACAGATCTCCATATTTGAATCAAATGCAATGGTATTGTTTTATTCATGACATTTGGTCAGAGGCGAGCATCATAATTAAATCTGAATTACCATTTTGTTTCAGGTCATTATTCTTTTTGAATCAATGAATACAAATTCAGCTATTGAAAGGTCTGGAGCCAGGCAGGGAGTGAAAATTTGTTTTGGGATAAATTGTAATTTTGTTGAAATCAATGGCCTTCAGAAATTGTTGTGTTTAGGAAAAAAGAAAAGTGTTCATAAGTTCTTAAGAGAAGCGTTATAGTCTAATGTGAAATGAACGAAAAGCATAACATATAATTAGTCAACTAACGTTAAGTAAAAAGTTAGGTAGTCCTATTTCTCCGTTATGCTTTAATATAACCTTCCTATTCACGCATTATGCTTTAATAAAATGCATTAAATTTGAGTGGGCACAACTGTAGTTGTTATAAAATCAATAATCACTTTATGACCTATTACCTGCAAATACAAGGCACGGAGTTTAGTTTTACTTAAATAAATACTGCACACCATTATGTTACACACACACATGCTACACTGACTTACTGTCTGTGCGGTTGTAATTACTTTGAGTCACTATTTGGAAAGGGCTACATTAATAGAAATCACAAAATAATTGACTATGGCCCTGAAAGAAAAGTCAAATTAATATTTTAGAAATTAAGAACTAAAAACCACTGTCATTACAAATGGCATTAAAATATAATTGTTTCTAACAATGGAAAACGTTTTCAAATCAGGGTAACTGATATTGTAGATGTATAATAAAAGATATAAGATATATTTGAGTTAGAAGAAGAAGGAACCCATCGTCCCACAGAGGGGAAATGCACATTCTGCATTTGACCCAGCCTAGTGTTAGGAGCGGTGGGCTGCCATATGTACGCCGCCCGGGGTGTGTTACTGCATGAGTTTAAAAGATTTCTAGATAAAACATTTAACATGTTATCATTAACCCCAAATTGATCACAGCTACATCAACACAGGTTATCAATCACATCTAAAGCTATGCACTTCTGAACCTGCCATCACAGGTGTAAAGGCCTTCTTGATCTTTTCTGTATTTTAAGTTTTAAACGTCTTAATATATTGTGAAAGACAGGACCACGGCTGGGAGATAATTGTAAGAAATTGTTATTACAATGAAAGAAGTAAAGATATCTTATATACCCTGTCCACCAAATAATTCATACCCTGCTATCGTTTGGGGCAGGGCTTGAGCTAACCCTAGCTGACATTGGGTGAGATTTCATTTCCTCTGGGGCCATGATAATTCACAGCAAATGTCAGATGCTCACTGTGGTTGTACCTGTATCGTGAACTAGTCCAATGTGCTGGACAAAGAGAAATTATGAGCTGACAGTGATGTGACGAGTGCTCGACTGACATCTCTATCTTTAGACTCCTGGGTGTAAAAACGTAGTCAGTGAGTGAAAATGGCAGCAACCTGTGGCTCCTACTATTTACAATTCTTACAGATGTTTTGATGTCCATTTTCTGAGCAAACAGAAGTCACTATTGTCAGTGAGCATTAACAAATACTGCCAACTGTTCACACACTCCTCAGGAAGACTACTATATAATATATATTATTAACAATATAAAACATACATGTACATAACTGTAGAGGCTGTGAGGGCTACTTGTCTGCCATCAAATGTACTATAACCCCTAAACACTTAAACCAATGTACTATGTTTTGACTCAGAAGCATGGTTCTTTTCTGGGCATCAGACTGGAGTGACGCATGCATCGCTCTAATCTCGACCGATTTCCCGTCCTGATTGGACCCTTCCATCGCTACTGCTACAACTTCAGCAACAGAACAAACTGCAGCACAAAGATTCAAAAGGAGAATATCAGTAGTTTAACCCCAGTTAGGAGAAACTACTTCTTCTCTTCAGGCTTCATGTTTTTCAAACAAAAGATGAATAAGTGCCCCTTTTTTCTTAAAAGCTTTGAAATTAAGCCATAGCTAGGTCTTTTGATAAAGAGAAGTTTGACTTGACACAGAACGGAAAAGGAAAACCAGTTTTTCTAGACTGTAGCTAACATGCGGTTGTCAATGTCAGAAATAGAAAGCAGCAGCCAAATGCGGCCGTAAGCTTGCAGCTTCCGGATTTCAAACAAGATCCTGAGGTCTAAATTTAACATAATCAGCATGTGTTGTATTGATGTAATGGAAATGTTTCACCCCAGAAACAGACTTTTTGAACACTGTTTGATGACAGCGAGATCAAATCAGACTGCCAGCAGGTTGAAATAATAGATTTATTTTCCCTGCTTTAGTGGCACAGCGTGGCGGCTTTCATGGGAGATGAGCAGATAAATGAGCTGTGAGATAAAAATGAACACATTAGAAAATTAAATAACTGCAAATACAAAATGCTGAATTCATATGCTTATAATTTGATCTTGGCTGAAGGACACCATAAAAATAAACATTACTTATATTTATAGCCTGTTATCAGGAATCTGCTGAATGTTTGTGTTTCACAATGTATTATTCAGTGGATTGATTTGTACCTCTTACCTAGAGCGTAATATATAAACTGAAGCGCTCCATAGTGTATAATGATTAAGGTTTAGGGTGTTTGCCGTGAGCTGCGGAGGCGGTGGGCTCAGGATCAGCCTCACTCCAGACAGACGAGTAAACACAGAACAGAGGCTTTGTCTGAACAGATTAGTCAGCTATTACGTTTACCACTCACCACCACCAGCGAGTGAAGGATTACATACAGTGTGACGCGATGGAAGTTAATGGAATAAAAGAAATAGCAGTTTGAGAACAGATAATATCTGGCAGGTGACATTTGTAATAAGTTGATATGATACTCTTTGTAAAACGTAGACAATAAAAGTAAATATATTCTTAAAGATCAAATTCAATAAAAAAAAAGTCTCTTTATATTTCACAGGTTTGGAATAATCAAAACAATTGAGAGGAAATCATTCTGCCTTATTTCTTTTACTGATTTTGTGCATTTTTTTACATCAACGTTTTTTTTTTAACTGAGATATAAGCAGTGCATCTGTGAACTCTGACCTTCTAGGTATTAGTGGATTATAATGTTGGTGATCTCAAGCTTATTCAACCGTTCTGTGGAAGTCTGTACGGATAAGAACGTACAAACGTTAAATACTTAAACCTTGACTGAGGTGTCAATCAACTGGATTACTGTAACCTTCACATGACAACATTTCAACAAAAGGGTTACATAAAAATGAAATGCTAATGTATGTATTGAAAAGGTTATTTTTTTCTTTGAATATGTTAAATATCCCGGTTTAACATTTTATTGACAAATCTCTTGGTTTCCAACATAGCACCATATGGTTATAATGTGTAATCTGCCGGGCTAATATAAAACACCTGTGAGGGTGAGCAGAGCCTCAAATGGGGAATGGTAAAGCTTTATGTGTATTCATTTAAATTCAGTATATTTAATGGTATCCCTTGGCATTTTGAGATGCACTTTGTCTCCAACACCAGACGTAAATCAGTGTTTATTCTCTCTTTGAATAGCTTGTTAGAAGGCATGCAGGTGTAGAGAAAGGCTCCATTGCTAACAAGCAATTGTCTGGCATTTTGTACAAAATATGACCTTGTGTAGCTACAACAAGATGAAGAAGAAAAAAATATCACAGAACATCAAAAGAGACATACAATGCTCAATTTCAGGTTCATACTTGTTTTTTGGTTTTCTACTAAAATATGTTTACAGAACTTTATTTTTCTCTTACTGGTGGTCTGAATTTATCAGGTTTTGCCCTCTGTTAAACACTCCTTTAAGCGCCTGTCCCCTTAAACCCGTCCTGAAAAATTTGACATTTGAAGGGAAGGAAAACTATTTTCTGACTTGAGGCAGCTCATAGAAAACTAACTGGATTGACTTAGTAGGCACTTCATTTACCCAGATACATGTGAAGTAAAAGGTGAGGGTTAATGTCCCCTTTAACCCGAGAGTAATGGGACACTCCGTGAGAAATGGAAAAAGAAAATCTGAAAAACGTGTGTGGATATAAATAACAAGCCACTTCAAAACAGGGCATAAATAAATAGTTTGATTATAATGATCATATTCTTCAGCTTTTACAGCCAACTGGACTTAACTCAGTTTAACGATCCATCATCATCATCATCATCATCATCATCATCATCATCATCATCAGACTGACGAATAGGTTTAAAAATAACTACAAAGAAGAATTCAAAGTCTTGGAGAGTCTAAAGCAGAGATTTTCAAACGTGGACATAGGGGAGTTGTAAGGATTGTGTGAACAAAGATACTGAAAGGTGAAAGGGACAAGTACGGTATTGATAAAACTACAGGAAGTCGGTTATTGCAGTTTGGCCATTTTACCAATGGTCAACAGTCACAGTGACAAATGTTAACACAGACACATATTTTTAACATTCAGGGAGACTTGTTTGCTAAAATCCACTGTTTACATCCCAAGCTAACACATTTTAAAACCTATGTGTCTCCATGTGGTTACTTTAGTACCGCTGGATTAGTCACATGCACTACAGACTTTACACCAAAAAATAATTGTGACATTGGTCTTTCAGCCATTTTTTTCCCAGTGTGTCCTACCGCCTACGCAAAGCTGCCACTCAGCCACCCACATCATTTACAGAGAAAAACATTTAGTGGAGATTGCAGTTCTCATTATCTCATATCATGAGCTGCTTTTTGAACTAGCGCTTTTTTCGATGTAACCATGGAACAACACTGCTGTGAGTTGACGGAAGGTTTCGCTAATCAGGCCCATTATTGACAGCTACCTGATGGAAGGGCTTTCCCCTGTTTCTGTCCGTCACATGAGCAGAACCTCATTTGAAATGCTTTCTGTCAACTCGTAAGATGGGAAACAAAACCTCCTTCCTGGAAAAACACAGATTATTTGTCAAACGTTATTATTATTTGTTTTCACATTCTTTTCTCCTAAAATGTTGCCAAAAAGCCATCTGGATGTTCAGATTGTATTCATCAGTTCAAACTGCACTACTTTGGTGTTCTGTCACTGTATTTCTGTGTCTTTCATTATCCCTAACCGTAAAGTTCCATGATGCTAAGTGGAATGAATTAATCTATAAACTCTACAAGCACACACTGGGGGGAAGAAACTGCAGAGCTTATCTTCAAAGTTCTCCTGCCTCTTCTGTGTGTGTTGGTGTTTAATTATTGATGCATTTACCTGCAGGCAGTATTTTAAAGGCCTACTGAAATGTTTGTTTTTTTTACTTAAATTGGGATAGCAGTTCAGTATTACTTGATGGAAATTCTTGTATTTTTGGGGAGCACGTACAAGCAGAATAATTGACAAGAAAAAACGATTTTTATCAGCCGGTGAGGACGTTCTCAAAACAGTCTGCCTGTACCAGAAGTAGAAGACGACTTTCGCGTGACGTCACAAGTGTAACTGTACCGGTGTTGCAACCATTGCTAGCAGTACTAGTGAGAGTGATTTCAGCGAAAATTCGTCGGTTTCTGTTGGTGCTGAACACGATGAAAACGTCAGTGAGCTGTTTGATGCCCCTGAGCTGTCATCAGATGGAGAAATCGACGTGGCAGAGCCACTGGGAGTCCAACCATATATGTTTGAGCCAGCCGTGTCAGACGCTGGGAGTGACATTGACAGTGGTGAGGACGACAGAGACGGTGGAGGGATAGACCACGATATAGATCGCCTACAAAATACAGAATGGTAATTAGTATTCCTTTTGAGCCTGGCCTGTTATTGTCATTGTTTTTTCTTTAACCTGTCTACTGCATTGGGCGACATCTGTCGCCAAGATTCTAAACTGCCTCCCAGCCCTGGGTGTCATATAGCCCCAGAGTCCCAAGCACTGCAGCCTGCCCGGGGCGACATACAGTGCCCAAACAGCATCGTGTGTAGAAACGTTGTTTAAACCAATCAAATACGTATTGCTAAGTTGTTATACCCTTTGGGACCCATGATAATGCACAACCAGTAGACAATCGTGCCATTGGCATTGTGAAACTGAAAGGAGTCCATTTATTAACAAATAGTAATAATAATGTCAATGACCAATACAAAAGTCAATCCTAAATACATGTACGTAACATTACAGGTGGCCACTGCCACACTGCACACAACAGATCAATGAAAAAGCTGCCCCGGCCGTACTATTTCACAGTTCATAGTACAAAGTCAGAGAGTATGAAGACTGCATCGCTGCGATGCATGGTCTACAAAGAAAGCACTGATAATGTGTATAGATTAGACACATGTGGATTATATTTATATCAGCTGCAGAAGGCCGCAATGCATGGCTTCCCACTCGCAATTTTTGTCATTTTAGCCTAGAATTGACAAAGCAAAACACGACGAAACACACCGGCAACAATGGACGCCAAACTTGTGGTAACACTCGTGACGTCACGACGGAGCTCCACCCCCAAAGGTCTCAAGCAAGAACGTTTTCAGGGATTTCCTGGCGCGCAATTTTAAATGATTAATTACTCCGTTAATTTGAACGCACTGACATGGGTTGCAATGATATATGTTATTCAGTTGTATATGTACTATTAGACTGCGTGGTGTGTACTGCTGCACTTCAGTAGGCCTTTAAAATAGCAGGTGGTCTAACAAATTGTTCTTTTGTTTAAACAGCTAAATATTTTATAAGCTTATTGCATGCTTTGCAGGGAAATTTGGCAGCTGTAAGGGATCTCTTGGGGAGAAAGAGTAGAATATGTCAATTTGAAGTGTAGGGAATCTAAGAATAGTAAAGTGAATATATAAATAATCAATATTATGAATTACAAATTCCAATTTAACCAAAGTTAAGTACTAGATTAAATTAAATGTTCCAAATGTTTCCCTGGCATGTATCTCTGACCGGATTCTTTGTTGCTAACCTTTATTAGCACTTTATTCAACATTATCTTCATTAGCTGAGTGAGTCACACAGGGTTGTCAGTCCCTTGGCACTAAAGGGACAAAATTATGTGATAATTGCTTCAGTTACGCTATGCTAACAAACTGTGAGGTCTCTGAGTAACTCAAGCCAGCTTCCGGATGCAAAACACAAGAGAAGTAGTATGGAAAGAAAACTAAGGTGTTTACTGTTTTGTAAAAAAAAAAAAAACTGTCTAAAGAACAACATGTGTTACTGCAGAGAGGAAATACAATATAACAGGACTGCAATCTATTCCTGGGTTCCTTTTACAATTCTTTACGATGGTAAATGATCATGTTAGAGAACACATGCAGTGTAACAAATGCTGGGATAAAATCTTAATTATTTTACAGACAGAATTCTATTATTGATAAAAGTACTAAATATAGGACAGTAGTACTGCAGCAGTAGAGCGTGTGGCTAATACTTGATTATTCCACATGCCTTTCTTTGTGTAAATCAGTGCAAAAAGTCCTATAAGAAATATGTTATTCATGCACAGATATGCATACATATGGAGGCAAGGGATGTGAAGTTTTGCCAGAACATATTTGCAACTCGGTTATTGAGTTGGGTACTTAATACCGGATTTCTATTTACAAAAAGAGTATTTATTTGGTAAGAGAATCCATGTTTGATGAGAATAACAAAAAAAAAATGGTTCAGGGATTTATGTTGTCAATTTATTCAAGAAACACATTTTTAATGTGCCTTTTTGATTAAACTTTAAATCCTTCAACACATCTCTATGTTTTTGGGCATGGAGAACTGACAATCAGTCCCTGGTGATGCAGCAGATCATTGTAAAAAAAAAAGAGAAAGAAAGTTGAAGGAGAGGAGTTATTATAGGAAGCTTTCTTACTTTGTCACCCTAAGAAACACTCTGTCTCTGCTTTAGATGTCCGCATGTATTCCTCTTCATCACGATCCAACCATTTTTAAACGTGGAACACAACTGAGCATGGCTAAGTGAAATATTAAGTACACTACACTATTTCTCTTTGTGACTGTGGGCATCCATGAGAAATCTATAATCGGTCACAGATTTAACTAAACCCACTTACAATGGGGTACATAAAGGATGGTAGAGAAGATAAGAGCAGTTTAAGGGAGGATTTTAAAATAAGACAAAGATGATAGATAAAAAATAGGGTTTAGCTCACTATAGAGTAGACAGAAGCAAATATCAGGAGATTCTTGTAGGGCAATTTGTGGAGACCAAAAACCCTGAGACTTTTTCTTCCGTCTTTCAAGACACAGTATCTCAGGATAGGTTATATTTTTGTGATGTGTAGGTGCTGTTCAGCAACAAACCATACAGGGGAATTATACTGCAGACCTTCATTTATTGTTGCTCATTACTTGGCAGTATCGTTCTGTAGAATAAAGGTTTGACTTCCTCTTTGTGTTTTACAGGAACATGATTGGCTGTGAGGGCTTGAAGGGGTGAAAGCCTGAGAGGTGGCCGCTCCAATGGCGTGGACCGAGCCACGGACGCGTCCAGACCCAAAGCAGGAACCGAAATTGACAAGTTACAATGGCAGGACTTTTTCATCAGCCATCCTTCAAGTTCAGCCTCCTTTTTTACTGCCCTTCCTTCTCCTGCTTGCTGCCTTTGCTGACCTGGGAACTGCTGGTCCACCCCAGCCAGCCCGCCCCCCTCTCCTGTCTGGACAGCCTTTTATCATTTTCTGGGGCATTTCTGACTCTGCCTGCTCCGATCGGCCAGATCCAAGCTCCTATGGGATGGAACGGGAGGGCCGTGTGGCAGTTTTTTATGAGGACACTCTAGGGAACTACCCTTATTTTATAGACAAAGACACACCGGTGAACGGCGGGTTACCACAGCACACACGGCTGGACAACCACCTTCAAAAGACACAGCAGGACATAGAGGCAGCTTTACCTGCCCCAAGGTACCTCGGGCTGGGGGTGCTGCGCTGGGCAGAGTGGGTTCCTCAGTGGTCAAGAAATCGAGAAAAGCAGGCGATGTGTCTAGAGGCTTCTAGGAACCTGATGAAGAATTTCTTTCCGAACTGGACCCCAGAGGAGGTCGAGAGGTGGTCACAGGTAAGACATGTGAAGCGAAATAAGCTATAAAATGGGGAAATGTTAGAAGAAGAAACAGCTATGCAGGTACGGAACAAGGTAGGAAACTTGTTTGCAAAAATAAAAAGTGGAAAGACAAGAGACATAAAAAGGAAGGCTCATAAGGTTGGGGTTGTCAGGTCATGGCTGTAATTGGAGAGAAAGCTTTTAGAGTTGTTGGAAGTGGTGGAGAGTGTAAGACTTCCAAATGTATTTTCTTTAGTCAAAGAAACATCTTTGCTACAGATATCTACATGGACTAACACCACTATGGTACCATTTGCTTTTGGTCATTAAACCAAAGTATCGGTATTATGTTGGCAATTATATTTCTTTCTGATGTGAGCACCTTCCAAAGAAGGAAGAGGGAGGACATGAGTAAGGAACAGAAGAAAGAAGAGTGACAGAATATAATTACTTAATGTGATGACTCACTATGACCAAGTGCACGATTTGCTGAGAAGAAACAAGGATTCATCATTTACAACGAAGAGTAAAAACAGCTTTACTTTGATTCTGTAAATTTAAAATGGTTGTATAAACAGGGAGTCTTTTTAACCAAGTAGGTGACTCTTATCTCCTGTTTAATTGTATGCAAACGAATCAACAATGGCCAATAGAAAATATGTGATAAGAAGGCAAAGGTGAAAAAATATGTTAAGTTTAGACTGGAATATGTCCAACCCTAATTTAACATTACACTTTTGGAAATAGCCTCCCTTATATTCTTGCATATATTTAGAAGAAAGTCGACACCATTTTCATTTTTTTACCTCCAGAATATAGTTATCTTAGATCAGAATAAAGATTATAAACAGGATGAAACAGCTAGCTGGGTTCTGTCAAAGGTATCAAAAAGGAATAAATACCATGTTATATTTTTGGTTAATTCATGCAAAAACCATCATACAAAAAGTGTAAAAAAAGCACATTGTGGTTTCACAGGCGGTCATTGTACTGAACTTGTGTATTCACAATTAAGTTTCCCAGCAACTGGCAGAGACGCCATAAAGGAACTGTGCCTGGTCAAGCAATAGTTTGCACCTTAATCACAGTCACTATAACAACTGTTTTTGAATGGATTTAACAAATGAGATGTAGAGTATTCATTAGTAAACTTCTGCGATGCCAGTCCAAGATAATTATCCCGTCTCTCGCCATTCAGTTTGCCTTTTCAAAAGTTCAATATTTCTAGGGTTTTAGTGTAGGTTACCGATATCCAGATGCCAATGCAGCTAGAGGTAAGAGACAATGTTTACAGCCAAACTCATTCACAAGTTTTTTGTTACGCGAATAAAAAGCTGTAAAGCCGTAAGATCGGTTTCGTAAATTCAATTCGGCCAATGCCCTCTGCCTTTTTTGCTATTAACAAGGACCTACTGTAAAAGGTCCTACTGTTCGAGCTCCAACGGGACTTCAAATACAAACAGAACGCTTCTGTCTCCTACAGATTATGCATTTATATGAAAATATCTGCTAATGAGTGTATCTAAAGTTCAGAGGAAGCAGATTAGTGTGTTCAGCTTCTTTTTTTTTTTCACTCACTGATTTGCAACTGTGTTCAGAGCTTTCAATTTAACAAAAGAATCTCCAGCAGAAACTGTGAGGCCAAATCTTCAACAAACAGTTCTATCATCTCAGTGTCCAACATATCGCTGATCACTTGGGTTAAGTTTGGTGATTTGGGCATTTCATGTTCACTCTTCCCAAAAACATCGAAGGACTGCACATTTCAGATCACAAAAGAGGAAGTGTGCTGAGGGCACTGAAAGAGGATGTATTGATCTTGTCACAGGTGGACTTCGAGGCAGCAGCGCAGGCAGTAATGACGGAAACTCTACGGGATGTCAAAAGGTTGAGGCCCAAAGCATTATGGGGCGTCTCCCCGTACCCCAGCTGCTACAACGGGGATCCCGCCCAGACCATATTAGCCAATTACACCAGCCAGTGCCCTGCTACGGAGATGGCCCTTAACGATGAGCTTCTGTGGCTATGGAAACGATGCTCCGCCCTCTACCCTCTCCTCACCCTGGAAAAGATGCAGGTGGGAAACGTTTATGTGTTGTTCTTTTGTCTATTATTTCAGGTTTCTGTTTTGGGTAAAGAAAGCAATCCGATTGAATAAATAAAGCTTCAAGCAGGGGTCCTCCCACATCCACACAATTCAGAGGTACTGGTCGGACCGGTTGACCCTTGAGAGCATTGATGAGAGAGCATTTTCTGTAAACGAAACAGTATAAATCCTGTAAATGACAAATGGTATTGTACCTGGACAATTGGTACAAATCTGTACTATCTGCACCTTTTTCTGATAGGGTGGCACCCCTGGAGCCAGGCTTTATTTGTCCAGTCAAATCAAAGAAGCAATAAGAGTTTCCTCTCTGGCTGGGACTGCGTTTGATCTTCCTGTTTTCCCACTGATCAAGAGTGTCTACGCCTCTACTAACAGTTTCCTGTCACAGGTGAGGTATTATTGCAGGTATCATGTGGTATCATAGCATTAATTATTCTAAAATTGGAAAGAAAAACAATAAGAAAGGGGTTTTGGATTTGCACTCTTATCTTCAGTGGATGGATGAAGGGTGAAATAAAGTATAATGGTGTTTATACTATGACAGAGGATAGCTGTAAAACAGCGTGCTGTGCTTTTAAAGCTTCTTTGAATACTTTCTTGTTAACAGGCAGACCTGGTCAGCACCATAGGAGAGAGTGCTGCCATGGGAACAGCTGGAGTTGTCATCTGGGAGAGAAGTGAGACTAAGACAGAGGTATAAAACTACATATTTACATAAAGTGCATACACCCATGAAAATCTCTGCAAGTTTTGTCCAGCCACTGATTTTTATAAAGGATAGAAAGGCTTTCAGCTTCCTAATCCATAGCTTTACCATTAACTTCCAAAGATGGCTTTGTGTGGGCAAAAGAAGTGCGTTATGACATGTCTTGAGAAAAACTTTATTTTCGTCTACCCACCTGTTTCTCAGAGAGAATGTCAGGACCTAGCAGAGTTTGTACGTAAGGTACTGGGACCCTACTCCATGAACGTAACCACGGCAACTCGGCTTTGCTCAGCCTCTCTGTGCCAGGGAAAGGGACGATGTGTTCGTCAAAATCCAGAAAGCTCGGCATACCTCCACCTCGCTCCGCCACTCGCACCCACACCTCCGTCCGAAGTGGTGAAGGTGACAGAAAAGGTGAGAGAATGTGATTTTAAAGGCGATTTAAAGATGCATCTTTTCTGGATCTAAAAACCCTGTATATTAAATTGCAGTTATCTTTAATCCTGTACACCAGCTTGATGCCCACAGATCTCGGGTTCTGACTCCTTCTCTTGTTGGTGTGGTGACTCCAAGAGCCTTAAGGAATAACTTTTTCAGTTTTCAGTTAATTGGCTAAACGACTTTAGCAACTGATCAATGATACACCACAAGTACTTAAAAAATATAATGATACAATTGATTTAGAGAGGAGTTCATTCTGGGTGCAGAGCTTTGAATCCACCTGCTAAATTGACTGATTTGTCTGAAACACAGATTTCTCGGTTGAAAATCCATTGATCCAATAAATGCCAAGGAGGAACTAGTGTTGTCAAGCATTTGGGATGTTGAATATTAGTAAATTGGCTACTACAACTTTTGATTCCAATATGTAGTTTAATTTCTTAAATTGTTTTACATGTCTTTTCAATACATCTCGATACATCTAGTTTTTCCTTTGCTCTTCACTCTTAAAACTATCGCAAATCCAACATGTTTGCATGGCTACGTAACAGTGTTGAAATAAAATGCGGTTCGATTCAGGCAAATACTTCATCTCCACTCAAATATCCTTATCGGAACACTCAATGTCCGATGAAAGATAGAAACTGATTGATATTCTCTCTGATATCCGTCCAGGTTGATTACATGTTATAATTATTTGTAGGCTGTCTTTTGTCGTGCTTTTAAATTGAGCAAACTACAGTTTTAGCTACATGTTAGTCTCTGGATTGCACAGTGTTTCCTTAAGTTACAGCATTAATGGAGGTAATCATACCTGTAGAAAAGTTAAACACATACAACAATGTGATACAAGACACTAGTACAATGTGCTGAGAAGATGCAAGCTCCTTTATGAGGTCTCTGTCTCCTTGACATTCCTCCCCTTGACTGTTACTGAAGAGTTGATTTAAATGTGTACACCTGGTGAAAGGCACGTGTCGGAAGAGAAATAAGTTCTCAACTTATGTTCTTTCTGTGTGATGAGTAGGAAAAAGAACAACTCATTTCAACTCACGACAAATAAAAATAACCAAGACAACAGCAGAGAGTCCAGCTGCCTGAGGATATTCTGTGTTTGGACAGTAAGAAAGCAGAAAGGGAAAAAGTAGCTGAGATACAATAGATACAGATTTGCTGGAGCCCTGAACACACGAACAATGTGTTCCCTGGAACACTTATCACTGTTTGGAAATCTCTGGATGTTCTTTGAGGATATTTAGTTGTCAAAAAAAGCATAACACAATGTGGATTCTGAAAAATGTTTTACCCACAAGAACACTCTGAAATGTTTTTCTCCTTTGAATTTGGGACAGACTTTTTTTTATCCAATTTCATTTCAACAGTGATATTACAAATTGTTCCTCCAAGAAGATAATTCCAGAAACATTTTCTAATGTTGAACTTTATTTTGTCTTTCAGGCAGAGGCCGATAAAGCAGCAGAGGCAGAAAAAGCCACAGATCAGCCGGACACAAACACTAAAGCAGTCGAACCAGACCCGGCAGAGATCTGGAAGAAGGACTTCCAGTGCCAGTGGTACAAGACAGCAGATGGGGAGGTCTCGGACCAGCAGTCCCCCAAAGACGGAGCATCTGTTGTGGGTAAAGTAAAAGAAAAGGCTGAAGATGTAATGGGGACTACAAGAACTCCTTCTACAAGAGCTTCTACAACCAAAGGGGCCTCTGTGATTGAGTCGAGAGGAAGCAGTTCAAATGGTCCTCAAAGTCCATCGCCTTCCCTGGAAGTAACTACCGGTAGTTGTACGAATCCATCGAGTGCCCCAAACCTGACTGGTCTGCTGTTGCTGGTGGCTGGAAGTCTTACCTGGAACTTTAAAATGTGAACAAACCAGGAAGGTCTGGTCTAGGAATGCAATATGAGCCCTTCTGAAGTGCCCTTGAGCAAGACACTGATCACTGCTAGCTGCAGGAGTGCTGCTTTGTTCAGTACAACAGACTATGTTTAAAGCTGGAACTTCAAACATATCAACGAACGTGCCAAGAGACAGTAGTGGTACAAACACTTGTCACTTTTCTTCAGTTTCTCCAGGCTGTATTTAATCCTTTTCAGAGAGAGGAGATGTGACATTTTAGGTAGTCCCTGTCATATTGAATCAGCCATGTTTTACCGTGACCACAGATACAGGAATGCAGACCGTTTTGTTTTTTTTGCACATTTTGTTTGTACATTTTTCTGTCAGTGCTTTGTTGTATGGAAATGATTTCATGTTTTCAAGTTTCTCTTTCCATTTAGTAGTTAAGTGTTGGGTTAAAGGGTTGGTTCGCCAAAAAAAAAAAGAAAGGAAAAAGAAGCATTTCATTGTATTGGGGTGAAGGAGACTTTTTGTTTATTTGAAACACAAGTGAACCAGCCCTTTAATCTGCCTTATTGTTTTTGTTCCTTCGTTTTCCAGTAGTAAGTTTGACATCCATATCTAGGACAAAGGACATATGTTTTAACTTTGGCCTTCAAATGTTGCATACTGTCTAAAACATCCAGACTTTGTGGCATCAAATATTATTTTTTTCATTCACTTGACTGCAGCTCACTAGCTTCTTCCGCGTGAGTGGTAGCAGAATTCAACATGGTCATTGTAATTGAAATGTCACAGCAGCAAGAGCAGGGGTGTAAACAATACCATTATTGATGGCTGGATTTAATTTAACCGCTTCAGTTACTCTCTGTCACAGCTTACAGGGAATAAAACAGAGCCATGGTTAATGTTATTTCTGACATTGTGCTTTTCCTGCTGGGACACATCAAAATATCTGCTGTGAAAAAGCTTCTCGGTCTCACCAGCATAAAGTTATAGTAATTAAAATGTCTGTTTTAAATGCAGGATCTGTTGATCAAAGGACATACAGCCGTAGACAAAAATCAAGAGACCACTTCAGCATTATCATTTTCTCTTGTTTCATTATTTATAGGTTTGTCTTTTGAGTTAAATTACACATTTGTATTGTATTCTATAAACTACTGACAATGTTCCTGTGTTGGACTTCAACAGACACTGGAATGGCTGCCATACATGTAGAGATAAAGATTTAAGAACAATTTGGAGTGGTCTCTTAATTTTATCCGGAGCTGTACATTCAATACATAATAAGCATCTGTGCATATATGTAAATATTTTTTTCTAAGCCAGTGTTGTTTATAACTGCTACTGCCTCACTCCCATCCTTCTTGAGGTAGTACAATGTAAAAAGAAAAAAAGGAATAAACTTGGAAAACGTTTGTTTTTGCAGCTGATGTAAATTTATTTGTTAATTTTCAATAAAATATACACTCAAGATGAAGGGTATCTCAATCATTTTTAGTTACAGAAAGGAATATCTACACAGGTGCATCTGATTGTACAACATAACATTTGTGTGTCATACATTTATAATATGAACGAGCACATTTCCTGCCACAGCTCAAGGATCCTTCCTCACCTGAAAAATCTACCAAAGCTCCATTCTCTGGACATTTAGCGTCATCTGCAAGAGAGCATTTACATTTTTACTACGTAGTGGAGGGAATTACAGTTAAATCAAGCGAATGAGGATCAATATCTGTGTTATTGTAGGCTTTCAAGAGATGCTTGCGTTCCTTTTTAATAATAACCCTTACAATTTTCACAAACTTTTGCCAAAAAGGTCGTGGAAAGTGACAAGCAAACAAAGAGCAGATTTCACACAGAATTTAATTTGTGAAGCCAATCACATTATCTTTCCCCACAGAGATGAAAACACATTAGCAGGTGCAGGACAAGGTTAAGAAGAGTCACTACTTCTCTTTGCAGTATGAAAACGTTTTGTAGATATCCCAAAATCCATCAGTAGTCAATCCATCTACCACCAGTGCAATGACAGACGTACCGCAGTCTTTACATTAAATTAAGTATAATGCTCCAAATGGTTTTTGGTTGGTTAGGTAAATTAATAAATACTCACTTCATAAAGTGTGACACGAGTTCACGTTAGTTCACATGCAGAGGGTCTGTCCCGACTCCAGCGACGTTTCCCAGATCATCTTTTGTTCAAAAAATGTTTTCAATGTTGAAGAAAACGAACGCTAGGACATGCTGCACAACCCTTGTTTCTTTGAGACTGTTCAGTACAATCAGAAGCATCACTTGTTAGAATTTACAGGAACACAAACCTAGGGGATATAGAATAAATAATGTTCCAGTTGAAGGTATCGACCATTAAACAGCAGCACAGTTATAACCAAAACCTAAACCCTAATATTAGCAGTTTGGAATCAAAATGTGTTTTGACACAGAGCTCTGCTAATACAATATATCATTTCTTTCAATTGACTGATTCAAAACTAAAACAACACAACCCAATTAATGACACAGAGCAGTTTGTTAGCTACCTCCATGTCTGGAAATTTAATTAGATTTTCAGTGGTTTCAGTTGGCTGGATTTATCAGCCTTGCACAAATTGTTTTTCACTTTTGATGACATTTAAAATTCAAATCAGTACCAAGAGCTATTCAAACATTAAAAGCCACTGTTGTCGGCTACAATTTTCCAGTTAAGTGCTCGAAAACATCTTGCATCGATGCAGAGGAGGAAAGGAAGGTTCAAGGCCAAATGACACATGGGTGGTGATAGCTTTAAATTAGGAAGGCAGACATTTAGATTAAAGGTTACCGGCTTTTAATTGATAAATAGTCTGAGAGAATTTTAGTAGAAAACTCTTACATTACCTACGACTGCTAACTACCTTCAAGCAGCATTTGAGTTTAAACTCCAAATGCTACAGGTGGGCTGTTCAGTGGCAACCTGTGAACAAATCTGGCTGTTCCTAGTGACACAGAGAAGCAGTGTAGTTGAAAAAGCATGCGCACTGAGATTAGCGAATAAATAAACATTTAAAAAGACAGACAGACCGACAGACATGACGCCCCCCTCCCTTCATTAACCGCGCAGTGAAAGAATCTGATCCTTGTTGCATAAGATTAAAAAATAGACTTTCTCTTCCTGTGCAAAAGTCAGTGTCTTCTGAGAAGTTCATACTGGCCTCTCCACACAAGAAGAGAGCGACAGAGAGAGAAACATCGCTCCCCTGTGGCGAGGAACGCTTAGTGCAATCTGAACGAAGCGGGCTGGACGGACAATGACACACAAAACACTCCTCAGGCTGTGAGGTGGAGAAAGGCAGCACTCACCCACACGAACTCAATGGATCTGTTTGTATCTGTGTTTTTTCCCACATGTATGGCTTAAGGAACTTGACCAAGTGTCCCAAAAGCGAGTAAAATGATGAGATTTAGGTGGTGCTCTTTAAAAAAAAAAAAAAGAAGAGGATGAAGATCAGCCCCGAGAACAAATCAAGCGCTATTCAGTAAACCTCACGAGACAAACATCTTCAAATTATGAACTAGCGGAGGGGCCAATCATCCGGCATTCCTAGTGGCAATGGCTCCAAGAATCCAGAGGTGCACTGAAGCCCCGCTGCAGTGTGTGCGCTACCTGCAGGAAGGTGTGTTTAGTTGCAGACGGCCTCGCTCAGGATGTGCTTGACGTCAGATCTTTGCAGGTGGAGTGTGTATTCGTGCCGGACGGGCGGGGTTACTTGCAGATCACCTCCAGGGTGTCCAGGGTGCGTTTGATGTCCCGGATCTGTGCAGCCAGGGTGTGTATGGGCTGCATGGAGCGGTCCAACTCCTCGCAGCGAGCCATCAGTGTGTACATGCCCTGTGGGAGGGAAAGCACAGAGCAGGCGATAAGAAAGATGATGCCTTAGAGACAGCACTATATGAGGAAAATATGCTCTTAATTAATAGGTGATACAAATATTTTTGGGCAATAAATAAACAGATATTGAGGGGTGCTCGGTTCTGCCTTTCTTTTGCTTTTACACATTGCTTCTCAAATTTAAATATTAAAAGGAAATTATTTACAAAATCTTCTACTGAATAAAACAAACGCTAAAAGCTATGATATGATGATTCAAGTTGTGAAATACACTATTGCTGTAAAATAAATCCCATTGATGATGATAGATTATAATATTTGTGTCCAAAATGTTAAAAATTGTGTTAAAAATGTTAAAAATTAACTAAAAGTAAAGGTTAAGCTATCATAAATATGTTTGTAGTGAAGATTAGAATTTAGTTCTGGCGGACCCTCAAACAACCCTTTTTCTCAACGGAGAAGACACACACACTGTGTCACCTTTATGCTCATATCCACAGACTCCCCCAGGCTGTCCACAGAGTCCCTGTAGGTCTGGATGTAGCCCACACTCAGAGCCGTCATCTGGATGAACACACAGATGTACAGAGATACATTATTTACACAAATGCAGTAGTTAGCAAGAGTCTGAGAAAAACCCCTATCCATTTTATACCAATAGCTGTGTTTCTAACTCACATTCTGGATGGTGCCGTTGAGGCTCCGCATCATCATCTCCACGCTGTGCGACACTTCCTGGGTGTGTCTCTCGAGGTCCAATAGGACAGCGGGATCAATGGGGGGGATGTCTGCTGGTCTGCGTGACGACCCCCGGCTTCGGTATATGGGACCTGAACAGTCCGCTGGTAAGAAGAAATTATGAAATGAGATGGATAATATACCACAAGGGAGTGTGTGGGAGAGAAACCTGACCCTTTGCAGACCATTTACATAGAGACCTCCACAACACACTACAGGGAAGGGAACACCCAAACGAGCATAACAGTTTTGCTTTGATAATTACAAATAAATAATTGTTAAAATGATTGATGATTTTTTTCTTCACACAGTTAGGGAAAAGCAGAGTGATGCAACAACCCTCAAACAGGCACACTATGTGTCAGTTTAAAAATGGACAAGAAAACTACAAAAATAGATTAACTAAACACCCACACATAAACACAAAAGCAACTGAATAATGATTCCTGTTTACTGAAACAGCCGCTCTTACAAAATAAACTGCCAACACAGATGAAAACAAATCATGGCACTAAATTAAAAGAACAGATGTGCCTTGTTACATCTTGGAATACACAAAATAGAAGGGTACGACAGGAGGAAAAAGCAGGTCTGAAAAGGATCCCTGTCAGGCTGCAGCAGCACCTCAATTATAAATCCCTCCAGTCTAAACACAGTCTGAGTCATGGCTCCTAATTGAATCAGCAGGTGGAGGGAATGAGCTGCCACAGAGGGCGTATTGACTGTGTCGCTGTGTTTAAATTGAGTGGCCAGTTAATCTGACCCTCCTATTTTTCCTCTGAGGGAAGGGAAGCGGTTCAGCGTCTTTCTCCTGGAAAATGTGACAGGACAGATGGCCGCTAATGGACCTGCTGGACTCACAGACAACCTGCTGAGTTTATAGACGTGATTTCATCTCTGACGTTGCTGTGAATGTGTGACCTTTTCAGGAAAAACCATCTCTGTTTCGGTTCCTTTGGGTCTCTGCCGCTCGTTAAAAAACAGACTGAGGCTAATTTAATCCACCAGGAACAAGTGGGAAGAAGGAGAGAGCAAGGGCAAAGAGAGTTCATCGCAATTTCATTATTCATTTAAAAATCTCACAGAGAGAGGACTCTGGAAATGATAACGCTTCGTGGGACTTAAACTGAGATTATCTTGTTCAAGCAAAGGTTCTCCTTTTATTTTCTTCAAACCAATGGCAATAGAGGCCAAAGAGCCACTTCAAAATAATATAACGATACTTAAACAGTGTCTCTCAATGGGTCGCGAAACTGTATGAAAAAAGAAAAGCACTTAGACCTTTTCCCTATAAATATGGCACCAGATAATCTATCGGATTTATATCAAACAAGTCGCAAACATTATGATGCTCTTTTTTGAAAGTAGCTCAGATGATTAATGTCAGCATCAGTTTGACAGAAACAGTCATTATTTTGCTTAAGATAGTCGATCGATTCTCTATTACTTCTGGTTAAGACATGACCAAAGTTATGAATAAATGATGAGGCTTGTAATCCTCTGCAGGGGAAAACTGTGTGTGAATCCCCACTGCCTCTCGAAATGTAATTAACCATCTGTTAGACCATCCTGAAAACACAATCATGAAAGCAACAAATATAGACACAAAACACATATCCTTTATTTACATCAGGACACGACAACCTGTAACAGGACATGATATCCTCACACACTCTTATGCATGTCTAGTTCTCTGCGCACACACTTACAGCAGTTCTTAATCCTTTCCATATAAGGATTTTATACTATTTTATATAAAATGTATAAATTATTAAGTGGGATGTATTTTAAATTGGTTATGAATTAAAGATTCACTTTATTTGTCTAAATAAAACCTTTTAAAGTTTAGCCTTAGCTTCATACTTACAGTCGCTGCAGTCCAGACTGGGCTTGGAGCTCATCTTGATTTTCTGCTCCAGGTTCTTGCAGATGAAGTGAGTCAGGTCCCCCTCCTGGTGGACTGTCCCCTCTAGCTCCAGAGCCGAGGAGATGGTGGCCCGTCTGCCCTCTGATTGGCCCCCTCTGCCCCCTCCCCGTGCCCCCGAACCACCTGTGGAGAAAACGCAAACGTCAGTAATGACTGATTTTCACATTCTGCTGTTTATTTGCGTCCATACTGCAATACCCACAGAACCAAATCTACCTCCACACGACTGGCTGATTTCATCCAGGCTCTTGCTGTCCTGCATCCCCCGGACATTGCGTACCCAGACCTGGGCCATGACGTGGGGAGGGCAGGGGAGGTCGTCTGAGGGAAGAAGAGGAGGCGGGGTGGAGGAAGAGGACGAGGTGCTGGGACCAGGGGCTGAGGAGGAGTAGTGTCGTGAAGACTGAAAAGCAGTAGAGGAAGTAAAGAGCAGCGGTTACATTTCTGCTTATTGAATTATGCTGACAGATCATTATGAAACTTCTCTTCTCTATGACGGAAAGTTTCTTGTCTCATCCACAAATGAAGTTGTTAGAAATATGACCAACTCTTCTTAAAAAGCAAGCAGATAATTCCTAAAGGCTCTAAAGCATCTCATTACATGGACCTTTGTTCAGGATATGTTCATTACATGTCGTGTCCATCTGCTCTTGCTGGTACATGTAACTTACAAAAGGTGAATATAATCCGAAAGCGCACTCACCTCTACCCTTGTTCTCCCTCCTGAACGCTGACGAATCCACTTTTTTTCATTCTTCTCATCTTCCTCTTCATCCTGTTTCTCCTTCTCTCCATCTTCCTCCTCGTCTCGGCTGTCGGTGTCTCCATCTACGGTGTCCGTCTCCATCTGCTGTCTGTCCGACGTGGCAGGGCCTTCTCTAGGAGGTAACTCTTTAAAATGTGCCTGCTGTGCAGGGTCCCACAGCAGAGCTGCACCAGGAGGCTCTACAGTGTTAGAAGCCTCATGGATATCTGTGTCTTTGGAGCCAGATTCTGAGTCCTCTGAGTCTCCTGTGCATGTGGCAGCAGGGAGGGAGGGGTCGGTCTCTTCAGAAGAGCGTAACGATAAACTAGATGTTCTACCATTATTCAATGTCTCTGAGTCCAAGCAGCCTTCGCCATCATAAACTTTGTTCTCCACATGTACGTGGTTGTCAGTGTCCCCTGATCCCTCTCCAGAACAGGGCACTCTGCTGCCCCCGCATTTCACCAACTTCTGATCATGAGGGCCGTTTTCTGAAGCGATGGGAGCCACATCCCCATTAGCTGTTTCTGGCACGTCTGTGCCAATCACAGGGAAGAGACTCATCCCTCCACCTGCTGGAGGAGAAATAGAGAATGTTAGACATTATTAAATATATATTTAATCAATTATTCAACAACGGTGGACTTACCATACTTCTATGAACCACTGCTTAATAGGGCCACTGGTTATTATAGTTCTAAAGAAACACTGCTGATATGGTAGCTGAGATTTGCTACTCATACAAAACAATACATTTCTCATACCCTTGTTTAGGGATTCTTTTTTAGGGAGTTTATTCACACAATAACTTTTATATTCTAAAGAGGGAAATGTTGAGAAGCGGATATAACCATAACTTAACAATGCTGCGGTTTATGACTTGGCATGCCTCTGGTTTATCAATAAGAAAATACATTATGTATGCTGAGAGAAACTTGGACCCTTGCTGAATGTAATTGATCCTACATTCTCCCTACAGTGTTTTAAATTCTACCGTTTTCTAAAATATAGCTGTTTTTTTGTGTTTATTATTTACTTGACATTGTGGTATTTATTTCTAGGGTGTGGCAGTTGTGTGTATTGTTATGCTTATTATTCCAACTGTGTTTATGATGCCCTGTTGGCCAGATTACTATTGAAAAAAGGATTCTACTTTTGTTGCGATTCTAATTTTGTTTGGTTAGGTTAATGAAGTATCTGCATAAACTTATTATTTTCCATTGCATGTTATTAATGTCATAGTTGTATAAACTATTGAACCACAACAGCAGCTGTTGCATGGAGAGGTTTATGGATTACAGTTACTATCGGTTAGGTCTCAAATTACGTAATATAGGGTTGATTAGCTTAGCATTAGCTTGGACTCAAACTTACTTGGTGTTTACAGTAGCTTGCATTGTATTTTCAAGCCTTTGAGTAAACAACGCCCCTGGAGGTTGACCAAAAGCAAGTGGGCAAAGACTACGTTGATAAACAAACAAACAAACAACAAACAGGATAAAGGAATGAAGAACACATAAAGAGCTGCCTGGCAGCGTTGAGGAAGTTGATGTGCTGCTGTCAATAGGCGCCTAGCTAGCTCCCTGTTAAGGTTAATGTTGTTGGATGATGTTAGCGCAGGACGGCTAACGTTAGCTGTCCAGGCCTTTAAACCACAATGCTTTCACACCACGTCTTCTATTATCGCAAACTCCTACACGACAACGCTTACTTTTTTGTAAACAACGCTACTTATCTGTTGATAAGGTCATACAGTAGTTCCAGAGACTATAATTTAATAAAGATAACACTCACCAGTGTAGTTCCTGTTCCGAAAAATGTAAGCAACAACCGAGTCCGACAAGCAAATCCCTCCCCACGATTCTCAACAGAACAGTTCCGCCTTGCAAAAATAAAAGCGTTTCATGCGAAATAATAGCACTCCTCTTGTTTGTATGTTCATTGATATTGACATAGTAGTATTTCAATCAAAACTCATTTTTTCTAGAGCAGGTCTGATGTATGCCAAGCAACACTAACTCTTGCTTGCTTTGGCAGTGTGAGTTTATTTATCGCTAGCCACACCATGAAGGTTCATCCTGCATGTAACAGTGTTCTCCCACAGATGGAGACAAACACCACTACAACGCCGAAAACATCCCTCCAAAGAACACAAGTTGTAGTTTGGTTATTTCATAACAAAAAAAAATGTAAAGATACTGTTTGTCTTTAAGGATATACAGTCAGGTCCATAAATATTTGGACATTGACACAATTTTCATTATTTTGGCTCTGTACCCCACAACATTGGATTTGAAATTAAACAATAAATATGTACTTTAAGTAAAGACTTTCAGCTTTATATTGAGGGCATTTACATCCAGATCAGGTGAATGGTGTAGGAATTACAACGCATTTTATCCCGGGTATCCCCTTTTTTAGGGACAAAAAGTGAATGGACATTAGCAGCCCGGCTGTTGCATGGCCTGGTGTGTTATTTCCTCATTAGTTTATTTACAAGGAGCAGAAAAAAGGTCTAGAATTAATTTCAAGTGTGTTATTTGAATTTGGAAAGTGTTGCTGTCAACTATCAATATGAAGTCCAAAGAGCTGTCACTATCAGTGAAGCAAGCCATGATTAGGCTGAAACATAATTATTATTTTTTTAAACATCAGAGACATAGCAAAAACATTAGGTGTGGCCAAATTTACTATTTGGTACATTCTTGAAAGGAAAAAAAATGCTCTGTTGAGCTAAGCAACACCAAAAGACCTGAAAGACCATAGAAGACCACTGTGGTGAATCTCCTGGTGAAGAAAAAGCCCTACACAACAGTTTGCCAGATCAAGAACAATCTCCAGGAGATGGGTGTATCTGTGTCAAAGTCAAAAATCAAGAGAAGACCTCACCAGAGTAAATACAGAGGGTTCTCCACATGATGTAAACATTGGTGATCCTCAAAAACAGGAAGGCCAGATTATAGCTTGCTAAAACCCATCTAAAAGAGCCTGTACAGATCTGGAAAACATCCTATGGACAGATGAGACAAAGATCAACATGTACCAGAATGATAGGAAGAGAAGAGCATAGAGAAGGGAAGGAACAGCTCATGATCCAAAGCGTGCTCCTCATCAGTGAAGCATGGTGGTGGTAGTGTTATGGCGTGGGCATGTTTGACTGCCAATGGAACTGCCTCCCTTATATTTAATGATGATGTGACTGCTGACAAAAGCAGCAGGATGAACGCTGAAGGGTTTCGGGCAATATTATCTGCTCAGATTCATCCAAATGCTTCAGAACTCATTGTACAGCACTTCACAGTGCAGATGGACAGTGACCTGAGGCATAATGCAAAAGCAACCAAAGAGGAATTTCTGCAATGGCCAAGTCAATCACCTGACCTGAATCCAATTGAGCATACACTTCATTTGCTGAAAACAAAACTGAAGGGAAACTGCCAAAAGAACAAGCAGGAAATGAAGACAGCCGCAGTAGAGGCCTGGCAGAGCATCAGCAGGGACGAAACCCAGCATCTAGTGATGTCTATGGGTTCAAGACTTCAGGCTGTCATTGGCTAGAAAAGATTTGCAACCAAATATTAAAAGTGACGATTTTTTTTATGATTATGCTACTTTGTTCAATTACTTTTGGTCCCTTAAAAAGGGGATACAGTGTATAAAATGTTTTGTAATTCCTACAACATTCATCTGATTTGGATGTAATACCCTCAAAATAAAGCTGAAAGTCTGCACTTAAAGCACATATGAAGTTTTTAATTTCAAGTCCATTGTAGTGGTGTACAGAGCCAAAATAATGAAAATTGTGTCAATGTCCAAATGTTTATGGACCTGACTGTATAAAACCCCAGTTTGACTGAAAGTTGTATCTCTTAAATAAGTTTTACAGATCCTGTTTTGATTTGCGTTAATGTCATTTTAAGTTACTCAAAAAGACACTTTGCTATTAATTATCTTTTCCTCTCTTCAGAAAACCTGGAGGGCAAAGTGTTGATCAGACAGAAAAGTCTTGTACTCAATTTCTAAGCTCTAAGGAGGTAATGAGGTATTATGACCATTCATACATACAGTGGGGCAAAAAAGTATTTAGTCAGCCACCAATTGTGCAAGTTCTCCCATTTAAAAAGATGAGAGAGGCCTGTAATTTTTATCATAGGTATACCTCAACTATGAGAGACAGGATGAGAAAAAGAAATCCAGAAAATCACATTGTAGGATTTTTAAAGAATTTATTTTCAAATGATTGTGGAAAATAAGTATTTGGTCAATAACAAAAGTTCATCTCAATACTTTGTTATATACCCTTTGTTGGCAATGACAGAGGTCAAACGTTTTCTGTAAGTCTTCACAAGGTTTCCACACACTGTTGCTGGTATTTTGGCCCATTCCTCCATGCAGATCTCCTCTAAAGCAGTGATGTTTTGGGGCTGTCGCTGGGCAACACGGACTTTCAACTCCCTCCAAAGATTTTCTATGGGGTTGAGATCTGGAGACTGGCTAGGCCACTCCAAGACCTTGAAATGCTTCTTACGAAACCACTCCTTCGTTGCCCTGGCGGTGTGTTTGGGATCATTGTCATGCTGAAAGACCCAGCCACGCTTCATCTTCAGTGCCCTTGCTGATGGAAGGAGGTTTTCACTCAAAATCTCACGATACATGGCCCCATTCATTCTTTCCTTTACACGGATCAGTCGTCCTGGTCCCTTTGCAGAAAAACAGCCCCAAAGCATGATGTTTCCACCCCCATGCTTCACAGTAGGTATGGTGTTCTTTGGATGCAACTCTGCATTCTTTCTCCTCCAAACACGACGAGTTGAGTTTTTACCAAAAAGTTCTATTTTGGTTTCATCTGACCATATGACATTCTCCCAATCCTCTTCTGGATCATCCAAATGCCCTCTAGCAAACTTCAGACGGGCCTGGACATGTACTGGCTTAAGCAGGGGGACACGTCTGGAACTGCAGGATTTAAGTCCCTGGCGGCGTAGTGTATTACTGATGGTAGCCTCTGTTACTTTGGTCCCAGCTCTCTGCAGGTCATTCACTAGGTCCCCCCGTGTGACTCTGGGATTTTTGCTCACCGTTCTTGTGATCATTTTGACCCACGGGGTGAGATCTTGCGTGGAGCCCCAGATGGAGGGAGATTAGCAGTGGTCTTGTATGTCTTCCATTTTCTAATAATTGCTCCCACAGTTGATTTCTTCACACCAAGCTGCTTACCTATTGCAGATTCAGTTTTCCCAGCCTGGAGCAGGTCTACAATTTTGTCTCTGGTATCCTTTGACAGCTCTTTGGTCTTGGCCATAGTGGAGTTTGGAGTATGACTGTTTGAGGTGGTGGACAGGTGTCTTTTATACTGATAGCGAGTTCAAAAAGGTGCCATTAATACAGGTAACGAGTGGAGGACAGAGGAGCCTCTTAAAGAAGAAGTTACAGGTCTGTGAGAGCCAGAAATCTTGCTTGTTTGTAGGTGACCAAATACTTCTTTTACCGAGGAATTTACCAATTAATTAATTAAAAATCAGACAATGTGATTTCCTGGATTTTTTTTCTCATCCTGTCTCTCATAGTTGAGGTATACCTATGATAACAATTACAGGCCTCTCTCATCTTTTTAAATGGGAGAACTTGCACAATTGGTGGCTGACTAAATACTTTTTTGCCCCACTGTATAAATGATTTGAATTGACAACATGATACTTCTTCAAACCTTTTCTCAGGTCAATTTTGGAATATGATTTAGGCATCATGCTCATAGTATGGTCTTATGAACATGTTTGGTTTTTTTTTCAATTCCAGTCCTTAATAAAGTCAGTTTCCTGTCTAGAAAAATATCAGGATAAATGGTGTATTTGAATTAGATGCAAAACTGCTGTTTTTCCTATGTCTCATAAACCATTGCTAAATTAAAGAATTGTGCTAGAAATGGTATGAATTGATGGTTAACAGAATGGATGGAGGGTTTAAATAATGAGAAGGTCCTGACTCTACTTTGCTTTTCCCCCACAGTGGAAGCCTCTGTGGCTTTTTAAACCTTTAAAATTGGCCAGAAATGACAAACACTGCTGCTGCTGCGGAGAGAGGATTCTAAAACCACACTGTCACCACATCTAAAGATCTCGTAACATTTATAATCCAGCCCATCCACGCAGGCCAGCTGTTCCTTCTCTTTGTGGTGATTTGGCTGTTTTATTTCATTTGTTCATTCTGATTTTGTGCCAGACATAAAAGTGGTAGATATTTACCTTAAGACAATTAGACCTCTGAAATAAGCCAATGATTCCAGAGAATTCCATTAGCACATTTCAAAAATAACTACGACCTTCACCACCTTTTAGTCTTCTTTGTGATGAGATTACTGGCAGAGGGAAGCTCTTTTAACAGTAAAGTAACCACCACCAGAAAGGCCCCATTTAGGAAAATGAGGCATGCAAAGCAAAGTGAAAGCATGTGCCTTCAAACAGATGTGGGGTTTCCATAATAAACGCTGTAGACTGCATGCTGCAAATTGTTAACCAAAATAACAGTGAGGGTCCATAAATCATATTCCCATTAGTCACAAATATGAATTGCATAGCAGATTGGGGAGAGTTCATCCTCCCAGCAACACAAATTGATTCTGTTTTCTTGTGCTACTCATCAGCTCACAAAACCAGGAAGTAATCGTGCAATAGCAGCCAAATAGGTATATAAACATTAAGAGGCTCCACACTTTAAACAGAATTATTTTTGTTTAAATACTAAAAATCAGTTTTACCTAAAGTGGCGTGTATCAGTGCTTAACACATTTAAGTTTTAATGGACAACAGGCATGAAAATGTTTTTTTGTGTAAACACTAAAAACGTTACCACAGGTATTTCCAAATTCAAGAAAATCTTCAGCATTCTTATTTTTGGTATACAGGTATAGTTTTGAAAGCAAGCTTCAAGGACATTTAGAAAGGAGTTTCTGCTATTGTATAAAAATTCAATCATCAAGAATGCTCAACCGGAAGATCCAGTGGTTACAAGTCAGGGGGAAGGACATCCTCAAATACAGCAGTCTGTGGAAGTGTGTGCATACTCAGAAACCATGAAGTCCTTAAAAAACGTTGAGGCAGTTGGCTGTAAAATTCAATCTCAAGCTTGAGCAGACAGTTTTATCCAGCGTGAGAGCATCACTGAAAGGGATACGTTGGTGAAGTGCAAAAACCTCATCAAATGAGTCACTATGTGGCAAACACCAAAGTGACTCTTCCTGACTGATTGATTCCTATGCTGATTTTTTATTTGATGGACATTCCAACCATGCTGTATGTTTTTTATTGAATCCTTTACAGAGCACTGCAATAAATATGAATCCATTCTGAGTCACCACTTCAGTACATTACATTACACTTCATTTAGCTGACCATTTTATCCAACTGTAAGTGACTTGCAATAAATGCAATCATCCTTAATGATACAAAACAAAGTAACCTGCAGGCACATTTGCTTCAAATAAGCCAAATCATTGTACAGTAAGCGCTGGTGCATTACTTCAAATGAGCTGAACCGTTTAGTAATAATGTGGAGAAGTTTGAGAAACGTTTTTGGTGGCTGGGGAAGGATTATTGGATTTTCAGATCAAAAGAAAGTGCTTTTAGCTGCAAGAAGAAGAGGAAGAGTAGAAAACAGATCAATAGGTAAGGAGGTCAGTAGGGTATTTTGATTTCTACCATTTCTTTTCTGCTGTTGGTAGGAAGATTCAGTCAACCAGGGAGCAGGTTTGGTCTGGCCGACCTGTTGAAAGGACAACAACAGTCCAAAGAGTGCCTGAAAACCAGTAACAAGCTGTATTGTGCCTTGCATGCTTTACACCATTTTTTCTGTGATGACTGAGCTTGTGTCAGGTGTTACAACCATGCTAGCAGCTTTTGCAAATAAGTGCTTTCATTAAAATGTTAGCACTGACAATCCAAACATTGTGTTGAGAAAGTGATGTTTGCCATTTCAGTTTACTGTGTTGGCATGCTACCGTGTTTACTTGCGCCTAACACAAAATACAGCTAATGATGATAGGACACAGAAAAATGTGGTACTGAACAAAAAGTCAGCTGATCACTAATGTCATCATGATTTATCCTCTGGAGACCTACAGAATAACTGTTCCAAATGTGATGGAAATTCCATCTAGTATGTGTTCAAATATTTTGGTCTTGACCAAAGTGGTCGACCGACCAACCATCACCGCCATTCCAAGAGTCGAGAATCATGGAGCAGCTCTTAAGGCAAATATTACAGTGCTGATACTGTGGTCAGGTTGGTAAAGAGAAACCAAAATGACCTCACAGTACACATAAAAGCAGTGACATATTTCCATCCGTGTGACTATCACATGCCAAAACAAAAATATAATTTTGAAAAAGTAGTTTTGAGAGTCTTCTTCAGGTCTCAAAGGGTAAATTGATACAAATGAGCTTAAAAGTTGATTTATTTATTGAAATGGTGTCTAGTTTTCAGGCTAATCCTTTTGCTTCAGCAGAGTAATTATGGTACCCTTCTCCTTTGTCATACTTGTCGGATGCAGTAGAGAACGAATGTCTCATTCCAAACCAAATGCCACACTGCAATACACTCATTTATTTTTAATAAAAGGTTTTCTGTTTTGCTTTGATATCCTGTTTCTCAGTCATATCGATAGTTTCTTAAAAGATATTCCTCGCAAGGTTTTTACTCACGAAGTGCAGCTCAGCAGTAAAATAAATGCAAAGCCGCAGTCACACATCCTGTCAATTTAAAAAGTATAATTGATGACATTATAAACAAACAGCAGAAAACAATGGAGTACACTGCGGCTGACCCACAAGGGTTTGGAAACAGCAGAGTGAAGTGAAGCGTTGTTGGGTATCCGGCTTGATTGGAACGCATCTTTCGAGCAGAACATTACTCAACATGAACATTAAATACTGTATGTGGTCACTCTGGCAGGGTTGGACGGTGGTTTGGTATTATATGGTATGTTTCGGTTTTAGAGTGAAGGTCAGCATGCATGAAAAATAGCAAAGCTGGAATTAAATATATTCCCGCAAAATAACTGAACACTGATGTATGTCAAAACCCGTTTGTACAAGGTCATCTTAACTTTATATGAGCTGTTCTAAATTTAAAAACGTACATTTTGAAAAAACTGAAACTGACTGACCCAAATCCTTTGCTTTGAGGCTCCCCTTTGTACAGGCTGGGAAAATGTTTACATTATCTGGGATTGTCGGTTGAATTTTTCCACAATTTTGGCTAACTTTGCATCAATTAAGAACAAAAGCGCAATGAATCTGTAAGGCCACAACATAACTGCAACAACAGATGTTACATTTTTTAGGTTTTGTACAGGAGCGTTTAGACTTATTTTGATGCCTGTGCACAACAAGAAGTTTGCTAAGGGTTCTTCTTAACCTTGATGACCTTTTTAGGATTAGCTGAAACCAGAATCAACAATAAATGAATACGTTTTTCACTTGTCCATCCACTGCGTGCATATGTCTTTCTGTTTAGTTCAGTATCTGTATATTATTGGCACAATAAACCACAAACATATTTGAAAGCAGACCTTTATACATATTTACAAAAAGAAAAAGACTCACATGATGAGAGAAGATCAGTTTAAGACAGTTACATTCCTGCTAAGAAATCGTTATGGAAAATCACACAACAGAAATATTGACACTGAGATGTAATTACAGAAAAACAGAGTGAAACACAAGAGGCCGTGGGAATGAAAGCTCTGCACTTACGTCTTAAATGTTTAAAATGGTGCACAATAAAAAAGTCTCATAGGACTTCTGCCTCCTACTCCTATGCTGTTTGGATCTGACACAAATAAAGCCCAACACACAAACTCACCCTCACAATATCCACAGGCTGAAAACCGCTTTATTATTTTATTAGGTTGTTAGGTTTGATGCTTGCTTGTCAACATTTTTGCACAGCCTATATTTTGTTTTTGCCTAGCCTAGCTTACCTATACCATTAGCTTCTGTAATGTTATGACCAAACCAATTATTTTTGAAACTCTCTTTAAATAGTCATGCGGTTTTATGTCGATTTCTAAAAGTATTTTTTTCTGACAAGGTAGCTGCACTTCCTGTTTTTAGTGTTTTTGCTAAGCTAAACAACTTCTGCCGGTAGCTTTAAGATGTTATAAGAATTGCATTAAGATTTGACTAGAAAGAAAATAAACATATTTTATAATGTTAACTTTCCTTTGATGATAGATTGGTATTTTTAACTGAATTGGTTGGTATTCCCAAAAAACATATTTCAGTTTTTTTTTGTTAGCATTAGCGTTAGCTTCCATAATGGAATTTGCTAATTGCTAAAGGCTTGGACTACTTGGATATGTTGATTTGGATGCTAACAGTGTAACTGCCGTTTTTATACTGGTCACAAAGTGTTCACATTTTATTACACTGATGGATAGTCATTGTTCTTGCACAGAAAACACCAATGTCATGTTTTTAGAAAGGCCTCTATGAAGAAACTCAGTGATGTGGGATGCTAGCGGGAGCTAACAAAGGGAAGCTAAACTTTGATTCTCCTTACCTGCTTGACATTTATTTTGTTGTTAACATTTATCAGCCCAGACAGTAGCCTATGTCAATAGCTACGATTCAAGAACTTTTACTTTTCACAACCTAAATTTCAGATTTGTTAGCTGTCTGAATCAGTGAGTGTGTTTTCAGACTGAGAACTCAATCCTGATTTTACTTGAATCATACTGCCAGCTTCACACTCACACACACATCCTTTCATTTTGAGGCGTGTCTGCACCTGACACTTTAAACATATAAACTCTCTCTTTCTTTACTCAAACACACATTCAGAAGTAGCTCAGCCCTGGTTAGCTCTTTCATGTGGCCAAAGCCAAGAAGCCAAGGAGCCCAGCCCATGTTAATTTTCCGCTCGAAGTTGGTCTGGTTTATTTTTCATACAGCATCAAAACGTGTCTCTAATCCATTTCTGAGATCCTTGTTTGGCACATTTACTGGGTTGGCCTCTGGACCTGCATTTTAGCTCCACTCACTCTGATCCTACTCTTGAAAAACACACACAGATGCATACTTTACAAGAACACACACACACACACATATTCAGAAATACATACAACCAGCAGTGCAAAGGGTTCAGGATCCTGCAGTACCCAGCAGGACCCAGCATGGGTAATATTTAATGTAATATGTGCAGAATTGCGTGCACAACTTCATCATTGTTGGGTGAAATTGAATATATGGAGATATGGGAGACTGATTGCTGGACTTAACCAGGCATGCATAGTCTTCCAGTGAAGTAAGTTTGAATGAAATGAGTTAGTCTTGCTTTCTCCATGTCCCTCTATTCTTACTGTTAATAAGAATCAGCATTCAGATGTTTCAGCATTTGGTTTCTATTCGTTGTTCTGAGAAACAGTAAGACAAAGCATCACATTTGGAAAGAGAATTGTAGTTCTTGCTGCCTTTTAATTGCTTGCCCTATGGGACGGTTAAAAAACATTAAATAGCCGTGGTTGCAGGCAGGCATGATCTGAATTTCCACAGGTAGGAGTAGGAAGGTGCGTCAAGAGAAGCAGATGGTAACATTTGGAGATTTTTCAAAAGAAATACTGTGCAGACTTCAATGTGTGGGCACACAAACATACAGGACATAGATACCAAGAGAGACCAACACAAATGTTGAATTAGCAGCCTGTTTGTGAGACATCATGGTTGAATTAGAAAAAAATGACCACAAAATATCTGACCTCACAACTTATGAGGCAAGTCGTTTCATTCAAGACTAAACAAATAAATACCAATAAGAAGAAAGTTAAATACAGGTGGAAAGCGTTGTGTTGGTTTAACATTAAAACATTTAGAGAAAATCACAATTTACTGCCTTGGAAAGTCACTGAAGTCGCTTAAATCCCACACGTCAGAGTCCACTTGACGCCAGTCCTGTTCAGCACTTTCTCAGGTTCCACTTTGTATGATAAAGGCTTCTTTATTAAACATCAGGCCTGCTTCATAATTTACAACCAAATGTCATTAACAGCTGGAGTTACGGGACCAGCGTTATATTACTCCACTTTTTTTTATTTGGCTGGAACCCACACAAAGTCAGCAACAGCCAGTTTTAGGTCCAGAGCTATGGGTTGTAAAACATGCATTTTCTGTACAAAGTCTATTGGCATTTCAGTTCACACCTCGGTCCTCTTCCAAACATGCTTCTTTCTCCTTGTTGTTTCAAACACTATGGAAAACTCTTGAATGAAAAAGCATCTTGATACTTTACTCAGACATGAACACAGTTGATACACAGCCTCTAAAGGTCTTTAAGTGCTAGAAATATAATTTTAAATACTACCAATTAAAATATCCCTGCCTTTTGCCAAAATAATCCTTGTTCTGACGTTTAGACTCATCTTTAAAAATAAAGGAAGATGTTTTTTGTTGCTGTTGCTTTCTGTGGAAGCTTAATTGGGCCTAATCTAAAAGCCAGATTTCAAAAGCAAATATTAAAATGTGTACATTTGTCTGCAGAAGGGGTTGATGTGCAGATGTTACTTTTGTCCAACAATAAAGAATGTTCCTAAATCTGTACACTGTACTCATGTGGGACTGCAGGGAAACTAAACCAACACCCCGAATAGGATTTTCTGTGACGTTATAAAACATACCAGATCTACTATGTTCTTATTTCTGTTGCTTTTTTCCCACACCTATATTGAGCTGCGTGGCAGTGCCAAATATGTCTGTGAACACAACCAGTCAACATTTCTGAAGCTTTCAGGAGAACGTAATGGAAACTTCTCCTGTCGCGAGTGTGTAAAAGAAGATGTGTAACCTTATCAAAGCTGTCGCCCTGCTTCTCTCTGCCCTCATCTTTGTGGTCACACTCAGTCATCTCGTGTCAGACCCCACCTATTTGAAGAATCCAGAAATAACTCTCTCTACTGTAGGTGAACTGTTGGTATATATAATTTAGGGTAACAAATAAAATCAGTGCGATTAACCTTCTTAAAGGCGTTTAAACAAAACTGTCACTGCTGATTATTTTCCCAAAGATACCTTTTAACTCATTTTGACAGTGAACAACAGTGTGTTTGTTTCACTTTCCAACAACAAAGCTAGTCAATCAAAAATGTTTTGAGAACACCAAGGATGTCCTTGAAACTTGGAACGCCACACATAGCAACGTTTGGAAAACACTGATTGCAGCTTTTTCAAATGTTCTGCATGCTCCTGTACGATGGTTTTCAAAGTCGTCCAAATTTTATGGGAAGCAGTGTCTGCCTGGAAGGTACGAAATCAATCTTAAAGACATCTGTTCTGCTATGGAGGATAATTGGCAACATCTATATGACTTATAATCAAACATGCAGAGCCACCGGTACGTTGCTTTAAGGCAGCAATCATTTCAGAAGGGTTGGATGATTTTTCAAATGCGGAATATCTACATTTAGATTTTTCTTTCTCTGTAGAGGCTCCAGATCCAAAGTCCAATGTCCTTGCCACGACACAGAGTCAGATAAACTGAGACGTGCCGCTCATCCTTCATTCTACACGCTACGCAGCCTAAGGGTTTCTACTTTTTCCTTTTTATTCACAAGTCTTTTGTCTAGGTGTCTCTGCTGTTCCCCCCCTCCTGTACATACTTCAGACAGTTTGTCACTATAATGAAAGGATGCCTTTTTTGTTTGTAGATAAGTGCATGCGCATGTCATAGTCTCTGTATGTACAGTGTGTGTGTGTCTCAGTGTATAAGTTAAGTGTGTGTACATGTGTGGACATTTATGTGTGTGTTTTTTTAAGTCACTGAAATCCGCCCTCCTGTTCCGCTACACATTCAAGCGCTCCTCGGTGCCCTCTGCTGCGGCTTGCTCCTGCTCTTCCTCCCGGCTGCTCTTCCTCCCCCTCCACCTCCTCTCCCTCCCCCGTGCTTGTGCCTCTCCCCCTTCTCTTTCTCCTTCTTCTGCTCCACCTTGATTGCACTGTAGCGGCGGTGGTTGCGTGGGGGGCGGTATCCTATTGCCTTGCAGTGCTGGCCGATGTTTCCGGGATGAACCAGCGCCATCACATCCTCGTACCAGGGCTGGCTCCCCGTGCTCTGATAGGACGAGGCGGACCAGGAAGCGAGGAGGCGATTGGCCGAGGGGCTCCAGACGGCGAGGCGCACAGTGACGGCGGTCCAGTGGTAGCCGTGCTCCTCCACCTGGCAGTGGTAGATGCCACCGTGGGTCAGCTCAGCTCGACGAATCAGGACGCCCCGTTCAATTACCACCAGCTGGTCACCTGTTACCACCTGGGGAGAGACAGAGAGCATTTAAAAAAAGGCTGCAACCTGTGTTCTTTATTAAAATACAGTACAGGGGTGGTATTGGTACTTGAGAGTATATTTAAGGGTTGAACAAAATGTATATTCTTGTCATATTCTCATTGTATTTTCCTTTTTGTAAATTTATATTTTTTAAACATTTTACTTTTATAATAGTTTTTAAACTAGTTCCAAATTTGCACCAAACTAAAATCACCCTCGTACTATGTTCATTAAAGCATCACATCACATTATTACAGGATATAGCGGGACACTTTTATCCTAATGGACTTAAACTACACACTACACGCCATTATACACCGAAGTACATCTAGTATATGTAAACTTAATTGTCAATTAACCTGCTTCTGATTTTCATATTTTCCAGTTTTTATGTCTTGCATCTAAAAATAAGGGTGAGACGTGTGTGTGTGTGTGTGTGTGTGTGTGTGTGTGTGTGTGTGTGTGTGTGTGTGTGTGTGTGTGTGTGTGTGTGTGTACCTGGTTAAGTTCGGGGCTGTTCTCCCCTGCCTGCTTGTACCAGGTAACAGCAGCGTGTCTGGATCGGGGGAGACATTCCAGATAAGTGCTGTTGCCCTCGGCAACCATCATTATCCTCTGCTCCGCCTCCACCTGCAGCCCGGCTGACGGACAGCAAAGGAGAGATGTGAGACGTCAGAGATCTGGTTTATTTTCCCTTTTGATTCTGTTTGTCGCAGTTAAAACAAATTGTTGTGCCTTATTTAAAAAATGCATGTTCTCTGCATTTATTTTCAGGTTGTGTTGCTCATTGTGAAGCTTATTTCCATTTTTAGGACAGAGGGTGTTGTATGTTGTGTAGAATGTAAAACTCCCTCATCAGTTCTTCCCATGATTGTTACTTTTATACAAATAAATTGACTAAAATCATCTAAAGTTATCTGTAGCTGAGGCATTATTAGTATCACAGTCAATGCTGCCAAAGTTACACCATTGATTGTATTTGTTAGCATTGTAACTGAATAAACACTTTAGAGTGAAATAGCTCCTCACCTCCCTGTCTGACACACTGAGTGAGGGGATCCTCTTCCTCCCCTAAGTGGCGAGCATTCCTTCTGTAGGGAAAAACACATCAAATTACAGTAAACAAAGAATCACAGCCTGATAGCTGATCTGGAGGCTTCGTTGTAAATACACCCTGTAAGGACGAAGTGTTGGACTTACAAACTTTTCTCTGACAATAGTAAGAAGGTTTAATTCACTTTGCAAGTGTCGATTTGCTCAGTTTGGAAGTGGACATTTTGGCTAATAAGTGATAATAGTGGCACTAGAGGAAAGGGCGTCATCATCAAAACATTATCATTGGGAAGATTCATGGAAATAGATCCAACTTTTCATACTTTGTAATGGAAAATAGTTGGTCAAGTAGAAAAAATGCACATTTAATCAGAAAGATTAAAGTAGTTTGGCTGTAAATTGAGACACATTCTAAACTATCAACCAATGTGGTTTGAGTTTGATTGTAAGAGACTGATTCAATGTGTTTGTCCTTTGCTTTCCAGACTTTAGTGGGAAAAAAAGCACATCTAAGATATTCCAATTAGTGCTGTTTGGAAGGACAGATCTAACCTGCGCACGGTGGGCATGTAGGGGCTGCAGGCGTGTCCGTCCCAGGTGCAGTATGGGTCTCTGGCGAGGCAGCACTCAGCGCAGGCCTGACCGTACAGCTCGCACTGGTACAGGGCCAGCTGGGAAACACCCTCCCTGGAGCCCACAAACAACCACTGCTGGAGGAGGAGGAAGAGCGAGCGGGGGGATGAAATATAGAAATAGAGATGTACAAGAAAACAATGGACATGGATGGTCGAAGAGAAGATGGAGAGAGGAAACGGAAAACATAAGTAGGAAAAAGAAGAGAGTTATAAATGAAGAAGAGCCCAGAGAGAGAGAGCGGGCGCACAGTCTGCTCCCGCGAAACAGAGAGAAGCATTCACTATCAACAGCTCAGAAACATCTGCACTGCCAAACACCCAGCACGCACTGTAACAATGTCAGTGTGTGGCCACGGGATGTGTGTGTGTGTGTGTGTGTGTGTGTTTGAGACACATCATGATGCTTTCTTTTATACTCTTGACGTGTGTATGAGAGTGTGAGGAAGCGTTAGAATTTTATTTCATGAAACCCAGACTATTTTAATAATGCAAAGGGTGTTTGTGTGTGTGTGGTGTGTGTGTGTGTGTGTGTGTGTGTGTGTGTGTGTGTGTGTGTGTGTGTGTGTGTGAGTGTGGCATATCTTCATTACTGCACCGACTGAGGTAGGGTAACCATAGCAACTGGTGATGAAGCTGTCCTTGGAGATACAAGGTGGAAAGATGAGTGATAAGTGTGATGTTGTGCGTGTTCGGCTGTGTGTGTGTGTGTGTGTGTGTGTGTGTGTGTGTGTGTGTGTGTGTGTGTGTGTGTGTGTGTGTGTGTGTGTGTGTGTGTGTGTTTGATATAGTTTGGGAGTTTCAAAGTTTCTGTCTCTCTCAAATGTGTTACCTTTTTCTTTGAGAGCGTCATGGCTGTCACGGGTGATTTGTGCTGCGAGGAAACAAGATGAAAATTGAGTCAAAATTGAGACATAAAAAAAGAGAGACAGACACAGACATCAATAAGAAGGTCAATATTGAATTTGTTTCTATGGAAAAAAAGAATTTGCGTGTTTGGGTGAGCCTGCAAACCACAATAATGTTAAACAGTCTTAAATAATTTTCCGAACTGATCTCATCGTCTGGTTATCATCCATTTCCCTTTATAAGGGCTTCACAAAGCACCGACTTCAGAGTAAAGAGCATTAAAAAGAACATCAGACCTCACTTAGACAAAGAAATCCCCACCACATCAGTCGAGAGTGAAAACAGCGTCGTTTTTTATTCGAGCCTCCAGTTGACATAATATTGAGCAGAACTGTGGATATTGTGGACTGTGGTTGCAGGAATAATAATCCACTACAGTCTGACAAGAGAAATATGTGCACACATTTCCTGTGTAATGGTATGTATGGGTGAAGACTTATGTCTGACAAACATAAAACATTATGTCTTTCTTATTAAATCCTGCATGCTTTACTTTATTTCTGAAAATTCAATGTGAGCATTAATGTTTGAGTGCTTCAGATTGTTTAGGCTCTTGGTTTCCATTCATATGCATATCGGATGAGCAGCCGATCGGTAGTTTTAAGTATAGAACACAATGTTTGCATTTATTTCGGTCGCATGGCAATGCAGTCTTATGTGCAGACTTATTTCAAAAGTCTGTGCTGCATTACCTCTTGACAATAACGTAACTGTTTGAGCTTGAACAGTCTGAGATTTGAGTTTCAAACCACAAGGAAATGGTTAGAAAATTGCTGCATGAAAGCCAGGAAAATCCTTTTAGAAACCAGTTTATAATAAATGGGTTTGAACACACACACTGGAGATAGCCCTGTGTTTAGTACAGAAGGACTTTGCTGTACCTGGAAGACCTGCAGTTGCTCCAGAGTGACCTCCTGACCCTGACCATGTTCTCTGGGGAGATGGATGGCCTTCAGCACGAGGCCCGAGTCTGCAGAAATATATGAAAATATCTTATTTATTGGGAAAAATCTTACACATTAGGAGTAAAAATGAAGGCTAAAGGTCCAGCAAGGACAGTTTACCCGTGCCGATGAACAGGACGTCGTAGGTGCCATCCACGGCCTCCACCCTGTCCACCAGCAGTTTGCTGAATTTGTAGTGAACCCCAACTCTGACCAGGAGGGGGCGCTCGCCCAGCGGCAGCACATTTTCCTAAAACACATTCACAGTTTAGGGTTTTGAATCTTAAAAATCTGAAAATGCAAATCATGTGGATGAAGAATGTGATTTATTTTATTGTGTTTACCAATGCAAATTTAATTTTCTAGATTCCATGTATGAATTGGCACAAATAAAACAGGTTTGACCCTTTGGTAAATTAGGGTGCAATCTAATGAAAACCATTGATATAATTTAAAACTGTGAATTATCATGTGTACCTGCAGCAGGGGGTGAGTCCTGCTGAAGAAGATGACGTCGTCAGGATACTCTCTGGTGGAGCTGTAACTTCCATAAGTGCTGCTGGGACACTACGAGAAGTAAGAATAGAGTAATAGGAAGAGAAAGAAAAGGTTATACATGTTTGGAAGACACTTTTATCCAACATGTTTGGTGTAATTGACAACGTTGCCTGAAGGCGTTTTGAGTAACTCACAGTTCCTGGTCGCGGGTAAGGCACCTTGCCTGTAAACTCTGCCCACTTATACTGAGGCCCCTCCTTATGAAGGAAGTTTCCTTTAAAAGCTCGAACAACATCCTCCATCCGGTAGACGCACACTGCTGAACCATTCAGGATATCACTGCGGAGACAAGAGGGAATGGGGAACTGTTATTCCATGCGGCGCGCATGAATAGAAACATAAACTGAGCCGGTCTTTGATGAACTCACTTGAGGAGTTACTGTGGTAAAGCAGTGCGTTAAATAAGAGAGTGATGTAGTGTGTGTGCTGCATGGAGGCTGTGAGTCATGGTTGCTTTCTCAGCCTGAACGCATCAATTCACTGAACGCGGTCCAACCCAACGTCCAGCGTGGATGAATGCGCCGCTTTCAGCACATCATGGTTAGGATTTCTGCCTAAGTGTATCTAAGCTACAGAGGGCAGCTGATGAGCAGAGCTGCTAGAGACAGCGCAGGGAGAAAGGCAGGGCTGTGATCATGTGACCGACACATACGGTTTGTTCAGTCTCATGTTCCTCTGGAGAGAGGCACTCACAAATCTGTGTGTTCGGTAAAGTAACACAGAACATACACCCAACAATTTTTAAACGCAAATTCAGAAATGAAAGTCAACATTCAGATGCCTTTAATATATAGACACCGGACGAAAAGCTTAAGAGGTGGACTAATGGGTCTAATTTAACTTTAAAATTCTTCAAATTTTGTTTTATTAAATTATTTAACTAATTATGTCTACTAATGTTTTTTGTTTTTTTATCTCTGGTCTTTGGGCTGCCTATTTGTGTGAAAAGTTGATGATGAATACATAATGTATGAATGAATAAGAAAATAAGTTAACAAAACAACTCAAATATGAATGAGTAGATGAATGATGGGCAAAACTAACAAAGAACACACCACCTCCTTTTTCAGAACAGCAGTGTTTAAATAGAATGTTGTTATGGCGTTTGTGTTTGCACCACCAGAGACCAAAACAAATGCCTTGCATGTGTAAACGTACCGGGCAATAAACTCTATTCTGATTGTGAAACAAACCCCATACTGCATGTGCTAGATGGTCAATCAAATAAGAAATAAAATAACTAAATGATACAAGTAACAGCGTCGGATCAGCCTATGCTCTTAACTCCCCCACAGGGACACACATGCCTGTGTGTGCATTCATGGTCGAGCAGAGGCTTCCATTCACAGGGAATGACCTCTCTGCACCCTGCAGCTCTGTGGTGGGGACCCCACCCTGTGTGATGCTTTGGATTTCTGTCCGTTCCCTGCTGAGATTTCAGACACTTTCCAAAAGCCAGAAACGGACCAACTCCCTGCTCCGCCTGCCAAATGCCGTCATACCTCTGCTGCTACTGTGGAGCCCTGGCTGCAGGAACTGAGTACTGTCAGTGCAGGAGGAGTCGTCGTTTGGAAGAAATGAGAAAGTGCAGGCTTTCTTAGTTTATGCCCACTGGCTCATATGTTCTGGATTTTCCTCATTTTATAATTCCTACCCCTACTTTCAACCAGTGCTTAGGTATTCAGTCTAAAGATAGACTTTTTTTTGAGAAGAGACTTTTTTTCTAACTAACCTAACTGGCTTCTATCGTGCAGTCTGATGTGCTTGCGTCATTGTCAAAATATTGTTTTTCCCTATTTGTTATGATTACCATTTTGTAGATACTAACAGAAAGCATATTGTCTATAGTCTCTAATCAAATCGGTGCTGCTTCATATTTTCCATCTTTTGTTCAGGCATGTGTTTTAATAAAGATGGCAGCCTGTTGTTAATCTGGTTTGACAGAGCATAATGTATTTTGCAATTTCTATTCCAGTGTTTCTCTTCATGTTCCCAGTCGTTTCCTCAAAAACTCTCAGAGCGAAAGGAAAAATAAAGGGAGAAAAAAGCTAACCCAATAGCTGGAAAAATACTTTTCATAGCTACATTATCTCACACACGTACTTTATGCATTACAGTAATGATGATGATCAGATGAAGAAGGCTCACATGAGCTCAGTTGTGTTGCAATGAATGTGTTTCATTCATTAGTCACAGGGAGTGTGGACTGTGTGTATCTCTCAGTATGTGAGATCATCTCTGTCTGTGTGACACTTCATCCTGTCACAGAGAAGTTAAAAGTCTAACTACTCACTATGGGAGCTACTGTAATTCTCCATAATAGTAACACACACCATTTCTTAAAACACAAGAAAAACGGTTTCTCTTTTTCTTATATAAACCTTGAGACTTACTTTTTGCTCCCTTAAAATGGCATGTTTTAGTATCCTCCATAAAACTCTGTCCGTTCGTGGATTATTGATCAGGGTTCAGGTCAGTGGTGGCACTGTCTTCACTGCATGAATCCTGACTTACTTAAATGTCATAATCATATCCAGTGTCAGCTGCAGTGTACATAAAAAAGCTGGGTTTATTTGTTTTTAAGTTTCCTTAAATAAACTCACTGAGAGCTAAATGCCTTCTTTTAAACTCAATACTTCTCGTTTATTTTAGAAAACATTTAGTAATTTGTGTTTGTTAATTTATATTTGACAGCAATCAATACATCAAATGAAGAAAAACTATGTTAACTTGATAGACTTTATTACGTTTCATTTATCCTGATCCTTTTCATAATAGTTATTTGGCTGTCGGCCTGAAGGGACCGGCTCTCAGTGTTTCCAACTTAGCTATTTTCTCGCTAAGGTTTAGCAACATTTTGAGCTAGTGCTTGGAAAATATTGGAAAACATTAGGCTGTTTATTAAGTTGGATCATTTAAAAAAACATACTTTGCTCTTTCTCTAATGTTACCCACCCTGGATTTAATTATGTCTCTGTGTATTTTGGTCCCAACTATGAGTAATTTGTGTAGGAATGAAAACTATCCACCCAGAGGAAATTGAAGACACTCCAAGTGCCTCCCGTCCACCATCATACTGGCACTCAAACAAGAGTGCACAGATGACAAAATGCTGTTTAAATGATCCAAAGTATATCCCCTTGTTTCCAGCTTTACATGTGGTACACACCTGGAGGTGGTGAACAGGCCGTAGATGAGCGGGTTCTTCTTGTCTTTCGCCTGGAGGATGAAGATGTCTTCTGCATTGAGGAAATAAGGAAAGGAGGAAGGGATCAGGGGAAAGGAAGGGACGGAGTCAAAGAGGTAAAGCATTCAAGGCTATTGGAGAAGTTTTGGTAAGTTTCACACCTGTATGCGTGTTTTGGTGTGCATCTATCAGTGTGACTGTGAGACTAATAGCGTTGGGCGTGCTGGCCACATGGCTGACTGACTGCTGGTAATGAACCTGTAGCCATTAATTACAGGCCGCTGTGGGAGAGAGGAGCGCGGGGTCTGCCACAGGAGAACAACACCTGCTGTCACACACACACACACACACACACACACACACACACACACACACACACACACACACACACACACACACACACACACACACTTCCCTCTCTATTGCAACCACAGTCGATCACCACGCTTGATATGTTTTTCTCTCTCCGACTGCTGTGCCTCACACGGCGCAATCAGGTGTAGCAGCTCATTATCTCCGTCTGTCTTTCTTAGAAACGTGACGTCTCATGCAACACTGACAATATAGACTTTGTAATATTTTTCTAGCAATAAAGTTACATAAACGACTCCTTGGCGATGTTTATGTAAACATATATAAACAGATATAACAAAGTGATTAAGTTCTTTATTTAATTTTCAATATTTTCTCTCCATTTCTGAAATTACGTTTGTTTGTGTAAAGTGTTTTTATATTGTTAGTGTCTTTGAGTACTTAGAAAAGCGCTATTCCAATTAAATGAATTATTTATTATTACTAAGACATATATCATACACCAAATGGAAACTTTTAGAGGATGCTGAATGTATACATTTTCAAAAGATAAATGACACTAATTACAGCTCTATGAACTCGGCACAAACAACACTCTCTACAGGAGGTCAGAATGAATCAGCTGCAGCCCTGGTAAATAAGAATTGACTTAAAAAGACTTTGATCAGAAAATCGTTTAATTAAAAGCTATCCTGCAGAGCTTTTGATCACGGGGGGTACTATAGAACAATGTTTTGATGAGCAGGTCCCAGATTTGTTTGTATGTTTTTTACATGTCCATCAAAAGTAAATGGTTTATAATTATGTTAGTAGACTTGGGGAAAAAAACATCAAAAGTGGTCCCTGAGATGTAAGAATAAATGAAAGCTATTCCAAACAATCCATATCCTATCATTTCTTTCCTGGGGCTAATCGCTGTCATTTTCAAAATGGAAGTGCAAATCACGCATGTCAAACATTAATTAAAATAATAATAAACAGATGGCAGGAGAACAAAAAGCATCTTTCAAAAGTCTCTCACTGACTAACAAACATCATGTTGCTATATTTGTTTACAAGACAACTCGCACAGTATGCTATAGTATAGCATAGTATAGTATGGTATCGTATAGTAAAGCATAGAATAGTATAGTGTAGTATAGAATAGTATAGAATAGTATAGTGTAGTATAGAATAGTATAGTGTAGTATAGAATAGTATAGAATAGTATAGTGTAGTATAGAATAGTATAGTGTAGTATAGAATAGTATAGTGTAGTATAGAATAGTATAGAATAGTGTAGTATAGAATAGTATAGTGTAGTACAGAATAGTATAGTGTAGTATAGAATAGTATAGTGTAGTAAAGAATAGTATAGTGTAGTATAGAATAGTATAGTGTAGTATAGAATAGTATAGTGTAGTATAGAATAGTATAGTGTAGTAAAGAATAGTATAGTGTAGTATAGAATAGTATAGTGTAGTAAAGAATAGTATAGTGTAGTATAGAATAGTATAGTGTAGTATAGAATAGTATAGTGTAGTATAGAATAGTATAGTGTAGTATAGAATAGTATAGTGTAGTAAAGAATAGTATAGTGTAGTATAGAATAGTATAGTGTAGTATAGAATAGTAAAGTGTACTATTTTATAGCATAGTATTGTATAGAATAGAATAGTGAAGAACAGTATAGCGTAGTATAGAATAGTATAATGTATCATGGTATAGTATAATATAGCAGTGTAGTATAGTTTAGTAAAGCATAGCATAGATGAGCTTAGTTCAGTACAGTATAGCATATAGTATACTTTAGGTAAGGATAATGTGCATAGTATAGTATAGAATAATATAGTGTAGTATAGTGTACTATTTTATAGCATAGTATAGAATAGTATAGTGAAGAAGAGTATAGTATAACATAGTATTGTAAAGTATAGAATAGTATAGTGTAGTATAGTATAGTTTAGCATATTGTAATATAGTGTAGCATGGTATAGTATAATATAGCAGTGTAGTATAGTTTAGCACAGTATAGTTTAGTATAGTATAGTATTGTATATAGTATACTATAGGTAAGGATAATGTGCATATTATCCCTTACGTATGATCGAGTGCATCATGCGGAATTTAAGAAGGATGACAATAACTCCTTACTTCCAGTTGACACATAACCAGCCCATTGATCAACAGGTTAGAATTACACATTTTGGGGCTCACAAACTGAGAGGAATCTTGGAGCTGATTTCTTGTATTTAAAAATAAATTTTGCAGTTGCAGAGACTTGAAATGTCAATCATATGTTCCTCCTTTGTGTCCCTGTGTTTCTAGTGTTGTATAATTCAGTTGTCAGCTGTCACAGCACAGACGCCGCCCTGATTTTCACAGTTTATTTAGATCACAGGTGTTTTGTTTTTGCACTTTTGTCTCAGCTAAGAGTTGGGAATGTTTTCATCATCATATCACAACGGAGGAGAACAGAGCACTTTGTCTCCGGTGTGGCATGCTGTGATAATCTATAAATACACAACTTGACTCTGCTCCTATACGGCGGGACCAATAACTTTTAAAGTTTTAGAAACTCTATAAAAAGGTTTTTACCCGGAACGTACTAAGGTTGATGTCGAGACACAAAGAGTTTTACAACCTGTGTAGCAGTGAAGGTTGAATAAGATGTTTCAAAACAATGTTTGGGTGCGCTCGTCACTTCTCTGCTTTTATCCTCCTCTCCTTGTTTCCTCTCCTCTCCGATGAAGCACAAATGTTGTTGTGCTGGCGGAGACTGCGAAGCCTATCACTTTCCCCACATTCCTGACCTTCCCGCTGCTCTAGATGGCCTCCATGAAACTACAGCCCTGCAGGACGTCTAATCTCATCTCATCACACACACACACACACACACACACACACACACACACAACACACACACACACACACACACACACACACACACACACACAGGAATTCAGGAGCGCATACATATCAAACAAAAGATATAAAAGCATGCATTACCCCCCACACACACAAAACTACAGGGACCAGAGCACAGAGACGAACACACGCTGATACTGTACGTATAGACACACACATATACAATGAGTAGGCCCCTCAGGGCAGAGCAGAGAGGATTGTGGGTAGTCTGCAGGCTGCAGCGTATCACTCCATACATCCATTATTTAACGTTTCACTCCTTAATTATTACCTTTTCTTTATCGCCTCTGCTTTTAGTAAATGACAAAGTAGATGTCTCATTTGTGCATCTTTACTCCTGTTCTTGTCCTCTATCCTACAGAATATCATCCCGTCTTTTCTTCCACCTCCTTTCTATAATTTCTAACTAGTTTCTTTCCTTCTCACATCTTCCAAAATATCTCCCTTTCCTGTAATTAATTAAAGCCATTATCTAGGCTACATTTTCTATTTCCCCCTGCTTCTCCTTGTCTTCAAAGTACTTTTTATCCGGATAATATGTATACTCTTTGGTAATCGCTTCCACTCAAAGCACGTCAAAGTTTTTTTCCAAGGAAGGGATGAGTCAAAAGAAGGGCACGGGAAGATTTACATCCTAACTTGCTTGGCTGAGTTTTATAGACCTTTCTGTATAGATGAAAGACAGACTCTCTTTTAACCTAGCGCAAAAAAACACAATAAAAAACATTTGTCAGTGTGCACTCAAACTCTAATCATCTATATCCCATCTTTAGAGGCAGCCACAGCCATATTAGGCCACATTGATGACAAAGTGTTGATGCAGTTTGTCTGCAGAACCCATGAATGGCATGTGGAGAAGTAATGAACAAGAAAACAAGATAATGAGGCAGTTCAGATACTTGTTATGGTAAACTGGAACCCAAGCTACAAGCAGGACATAAGTGTATACTTCTATAACAAAACATACAGTATATTTCCAACAACTGCATGACCATGAGAAAAAAAGCCCCAATTTGGTCATTTGATAGCCAAAAGACTTCAAGACACAGAGGATGAGATTTGTACAAGATGTACACCAAGACAAAACTACTAAAGAAACCATTCTAGGGATCAGCTGAGAGAACGGTAGTGTATTACAAAGCCTTGAAGGATTTCCGGAATAGACCTCCTTGGAACAGAGCACACACTTTAATCACAGTATAATGAAATTAGCCTTTGGGATGAAGCCAAGCTGTATTTTACAGTACGAAATACCATTGAAGAGGTCTCATCATTTGCACAGGTTTTGAAATGGTTTTCTACATTTTTGTAAGTTGAATCACTCAAATGTTTTTCTCTTTTTCAGCAGAGCATTGCCGAATTCTTAGAATATCATTAATGACCTGTGCTAAAGAACTCATGATAAGAACAACAGTTGGAAACGAGAGAATAGAAACAAGGCACTGGTGTTTTAAGGTGTGTCTTCATGCTAAAAACAACTTGCAGCTGTGGGTAAAGGGAACATCAATTTTATGTTCAAGTCTTGGAAAAGGAGTATTTTAACCTTTTAGCAGCACTAGAGGGAAAGTGATACTACATCAAATTTCATAGCAATTCATTTAACAGTTTTGGAAGAACTTTAGTCAAAAGTGGTCGAACTAATTGAATCAAAAGCATGGCTAATATGCTCCAAAAAAAACCTGACAACCTCAATCTCAATTTCCTGTAAATGACAAAGTGTTCTAAAGCCATGTAGAAAAGATGCCGTGTATCATATAGTTAATAAACTCAGTTCAATATTAAATAACTTTGTGAACTTAATACAAACTTTGGTAAAGCCTGTAGGGGAAACTGCTGCCTGCCTGCTGCTTGAAAGTTCCCCGGTGTCTCTTTCTTCTCTGCAGCTCACTGTGCATTCAGCTTCACATGAATACAAAGTTAAACTTCGGAAGACGCAGCCAAAAAACAATTTGCCTTTTCAGACTTTGAAGAAGACGTCTCGGTTATTTACAGCTCAGCTCGGCAAGAAAATCCCCTCTTATCTCTCCGTGACAAGGTTTAAATGATGTCCTGATTTAGTGCCGTTCCACCTCGCTTCTACATCTGCTGCCAGCGTGATTTATGAAAGTGTAGTGACTTAAATGTCGTTAATCTTTAACGAGGGGGGGGGGGGGAAGCAAACACACATTAATCACAGGGCAGTAAAATATGAGGGCAGTCTGCTTCTGTCTCAAAGTTATCTGACCAGGTGAGGCAAGATGATCGTTTAAATATTTATCAAGCTGAAGGAGGCAGATATGAAGTTATTAATGTGTAAAATAAAGCACTTTAATGATGCTGCAGTAAGAGGAAACATCGCCATATCTTTTTCCACTCTGTCTTTATCTTTTAAGCCACATTATTTTCTTTCACTGTCAGACCACTATCATACGCTATCACAGTAACCCGTTGCTCTTCTCTCTGGATCTTCTTCTCGCCTTTTCTTTCTTATCCTCCCATCAGGTGCTCATCCCTCGTCCCTTTCTGCTCAAATCCACCTGGACTTCCCATGATCCCTTTGGGTGTCTCTCCTTCTCTTTGTTTCTCACTTTCACCATCCCTCCCTCCTGCTATCTCTCTATCCCTCCGTCTCCCTCGTCCATCTGTCTGTCTGGCCTATATTTCTCCCTCTCTTCTTCTCTAAACAAAGCTGCTGTGTTCCCCTGAGGGAAGATAGTGTTGTCTGGCCCGTAGACCTACAGCCGCAGCCCCTATCATCATCTTCCTCCTCCTAATTGTCTGGTTGTAGCCCCCCCCCAGGCGTACACCCCTATCTTCCTCATTTCTCCACTCCTCCCTTAATGCCAACATCCTCCCACCTCCCTCCCCCTGCTTGTCATTTATCTGACCACACTCCCTGTCTTTATATCCTGCTCGCCATCCCATAGTAATTTGCCAATAATAGCCCTGCCTCCATCTTGTCTGGTTCTCCCCTCCACACCCCTCGGCTATTGGCCCTATTCCTTCTGCCACTGCACCTTTTTTGTCTCAGTGACACATTTCTTCCCCCCCCCAGCGGCTGCTGCTATCCCCACCCTGATGCCTCTCTCCATTTCTCCATTTATGTCCAGACTGAGGAATCCATTTGGAAGAAGCCTACTTTTCCAAGGTGGCATTGAAGGGCGTTTCAACTATGGCGCTAAACGTCATCGCCTGGAACCTTTCGTCTCGTAAAATGCCATAAATCAGCAAATCTAAATGAGAAAAAACCTAGGTACCAGTCTACAATAAGACTAACCTTAAAATGATTCATAAAGAGTTTAAAATTAGGTTATTAATTAGGTTGTAAACACTTTATCAATCATTAAGAACCATTTATAACATAGTTTTCATACATCAACGCAGGCTCACTATTTGGCAAGATGACTAAGCCTTATATTGGCTACCTAGCTTACTTCGTCTCCTTCATCAGCCAGCGTCCTTGGTATCTGTTGTTCACTGAGTTGATTCCCCATCCATCTTGATGTTTCTTGGCCTCTCTCAGTTGCCCTGTTTATCTGTTGTCTTATAAAAGCTTATTAATGATTTATAAAGTGTTCACAACCTAATTAATAAATCAATTACAGACTATTCGTAAACACTTTATAAGGGTAGTCTTATTGTAAAGTGGTACCAAAACCTATTCTGTATCATCACTGACGACTCTTCCAAAAGTATGGCGTCCTTAGGGAACGCTTTCCACGCTGGTTTTAATTCCTCTAAAGACTGGGAATCTAGCCAGCAGCTATAAGGCACTTGGCTAAACAAGTCCGTTTAAGACTTCCTCCCTCCTCCCTCCCCACTCTGTACCTTCCCTATTGACCCCATTCCCCTCCTTCCCTCCCGTCCAGTCTCCCTCCCACCACTCCTCCCACCCTTTTAGCTTCACTTCACCTCACTCTGCACCCCCCCCCCCCCCCCCGCCCCCCCCCCCCCCCCCCCCCCCCCCCCCCCTCCTTTGAAGAAAAATGCCTTTTGTCTGGACTGGGATGTTTCCTGCTGCATAACTCTCACCTCCACTCTGGGTGTGTCTCCTCCCTATTCTGTCTTTCCATTGCACCATTTGTATTTAATTGCAGACCTCTGGTAGCATCAGCACTTAAACTAATTCCACACTCTAGAGAGATGTGCTGCCAACGACCAGGGAGGACCTTTCTTACTTTGATCATTCTTTCTCATCCAGATCTCTGCACTTAGTCATCTGCCATCTTACTCCTCTTTATAATAAGACTCGCTTGTGTCACTTTAAGGCCACTGTAGCTCAAGGGGAATAGGGAACCGGTGCCAGCGGGGAAGGCTGCACAAGCCTCTAAGGCATATTCTCCCCATGCTACTGCAATTTCCACCGAAGAAGTCTTAAATAACCTTTAGTACCAGACACATCTCACTCCCCCCATCATCCATTTTGTGTATCCTTCCCTGTATTTCCAATCATCTTCAAATCAGATATTCCTTCACCTTCTCTCACACTTCAATAACAGTCTCTACTCTCCTCTTCTCTCCTCCTCCTTTCCTCTTGCTCAACACCTTGTGATATAACCTCTACCCTCTCCCTACTTGTCCTACTTCTTCTTCTCTGTCTCCCCCACTTTCTAAACCCACCTCCCTCCTCTTTCTCCTCCGTTTCTCCTTCTGATGAACCGGGCTTCTATTCAAGTGTCTTCACACAAGCTATGACGGATTAAGAAAAGGCTGAATGGAGGCGTCAAAACATGATTAATTTCTTTCAGTATTACAAAACATGTTTTCATAGCCGCTTTAAACAGAGAGTGTTTTGGTTTATGAGGTAATTAGGAAGTAAATAGTGGAAAAGCATTACTCAGGTTAGTCTGACAGGGCCGGGTCTCAGTAATACAGGCAGTGCTCTTTCCTTGGTTTATAAGGGCTGAGATATTATCTCCACCCCACTCTCTTTTTTGATCCTTCTAGTCCAATCTTTATTACCCAGTAAAGTAAATGGACCGAAAGAAAGAAACAATCAACCTAAATAAAGCTTTAATTCCAGGTTACAACTGTCTTAACATGCCGTTTTGTCATGAGATGTGCCTCTTAGTGAGGTCCTCTGCACTGACGCTGTTGAATTTATGTGAACTTACTGGCAAGTTTTATTTGTAATTCAGATTTACATATCATTTTCTGACTCAAAAATCCACCAACTGACTTTAGAGATAAATATGATGTCTGTTTAGAAGCACACTGTGGTTGGTTTATTTGTTGTAGCATTTCAAACCAATTATCAGTCATATTTACATTTGTTTTGAATTGTTTATGGCTATATTTATATCCAAGCTGCCTTAGGGTAAATATAGCTGCTGTCTATCTTTCCCTTCATCCTCCTTCATCTCATTCGATTTTTCCAAGACTGTTTTTCTTTCTAGCCTTTGCAAACCTCATCATACCAGGGCGAGAAGAGGACATTTCTCATTCTCTCCATCTTCCCTCCCTTTCATTCGTCATGTTTATCCTTAAAGCTAGAAAAACACACTTCATATTCTTACTCTTCTTCTGCCTACTTCTTTTTTACTCCACTCATCTCCCCAGTGACGTCCAAATCAAATTCAAATATTCTTTCTTTGCTCCTCTCCCTTCTATGATTCCCTGCCAGCGTCAGTGGGTGATGTAGTGACACAGATATGGGCGCTATCCTATGACGGGAACATTGAATCTCTCACACACAGACAAAAATAGACGATGAAAATTGCCAGAAAAATACCTCAGTGTCTCTAGATGCCATGACGTTGAGTCCAGCCACAGAGAGCTGTCTGTCTCCGGTCCGAAAAACCTCATAGCATGACTCTCCTCCACAACAACTACTACCACAACAGGGACAACAACAGTAAACAGAATCCCAGAACCCTCTTCCTGTGAGCTGGACTTGTGAGTTATTTCAGATGGACAGGGCAACAGGAGGAACGTCTGTCCTCCATGAGAGAGAAAATATGAAACACACGACTGGAGTTTTATTTGAACAATTGTGGCTAAATGACGCTTTCACACAATAAGTGACACCGTAAACATGTGCGGTGAGCCACATGAAAGGGATGCTCAGAAACAAAACAACTGAACAATGAACTTGAAGCAATCCTGTGTCATGAGTCAGTCCATGTGGCCAACACACACCAGATGCTCGTTTCAGAAGGAAGCCAAATGTGAGGGAGGTCAACATCTTAAATATGTGAGTCAACAACGACCGAAATAACACTATAGGAAATAAAACTGTTATTCCTCCAATATGTGGTGCTGATATAGAGGCCGTATTCTGCCTCGCAATAGCTTAAGGAGTTGCATCTTGTATGACGTACTCTACTGATCTTTTTTGCTCTCTAATGCTGGTTTATTTCTATTTCTTTTTGAAATGTTTCTATTTTTAGAATCGCTTATTTCTACTCGTTTAATTCCTAATGATGTGCAATGCCTTGTTTTGTTCTATGCTGCTGCAACGTAAAAATGTCCCAGTTTGCGATCAATAAAGAAGCTCTTATCTCTTGTTACACATCACAAGTTCATTGATTTATTTATTTGTAGAGCTATAATCTGGCACATAGCATCTCTTCTATGTTTTAGATTAATGTATTTTTATGCATGATTGTTGTTCAATAAGGAATGTAATAATAATTATTATTGTTATTGGTTGGGCTTCTTCTCAATAGTACAGAAACAGAAACAGAGGATTCAAATGAACCCTTGTTATATGTCACACACATGAGCAAAGCACACACAGGGACCTCTGCATTTACCCAGCCCAGTGCTAGGAGCCATGCTTAAGGGCACCACAGCAGTACTGAGAGTTACTGGGATCTTTCTGAGTACCAGTCCACACTGCCGACCCTGGTCTGTTTGGGAGAGACCCAGGTCCCTACAGACTGAGCCTCTGCCACGCCAAAAGCAACTCGACGAGGATGGGATTCGAACCCACGCGTGCAGAGCACAATGGATTAGCAGTCCATCGCCTTAACCACTCGGCCACCTCGTCCTGTGAAGCATGATCCAATGTTTAATCAGAAAGAAGGACTCTAGCTGACCTGAAGAGACAAAAGTATCTCGCTGTAAATGAGAAACAACTGCACCATCCAATATGTGAACAGAGTAAAATAAATAAAAGGTTTCTGATGGACTTGACCCCCGAGTACTTTCACAGAGAACCCACTCACATTTCTGTCACTAAAACGCAGCATTTTTTAAAATATAATACATCTAATTATAATAACTTAGCACACTCAAATTGTTCAGCAAATTGTAATAATAACTTTCACACACTCTCGGCCAGGTGGTAACCACCGCTCTGCTGCTATGAGGGACCCGTACACTCTCAGGGGTTGATGGGATTTGTAGTGTTTCTGTGTGGTGGAGCGTGGCAAAAACACAACACTGACCGCATTCTTAACCTGATGGGTTCATCTCCTGCATATGGGTTTGTGGTTTTGTGTGTGTGTGTGTCTTGCTGGAGCGTAATCACAAACAAATCTGTGCGCACCCTTATCAGATGAGAGAAACATGGCCACAGGCATGCAGGGCAGAGATGTTTATGCTCCTGACAAGTCAGAACTGTCTTGTGTACACAGGCGGAGGCGCAAGTATGTGTGTAACAGCTCTGAAGCTGTGCGAGAGCATTCAAATGTGTTACTGCACAGAGGTTTGACTGAAAGAAAGAGTGTGTGATTTACTGAATGTTTTAATGTACTGCGTATGTTCACATAAACAGCAATTCTGTGTGTCTGTCTGTGTGTGTGTGTGTGTGTGTGTGTGTGTGTGTGTGTGTGTGTGTGTGTGTGTGTGTGTGTGTGTGTGTGTGTGTGTCTGTGTGTGTGTGTGTGTGTGTGTGTGTGATGTCGTTTATTCTAGGAATCTTCTGTTTACAAAAACAGCAAAGATAAGGAACCGGTCCTGTCTCCACAGCACTCGCCCTCTCCGTCCATGCTCTCTCTCTGCAAGCTCTCTCACCGAGCAAAAGGTGAGCCAACGAAGGCAGACAGCAGAGAGGTGCGGCACCAGTGATTTGTATAAAATGTATCCTATTTCAAAATGAAAGCGACATAATGGCTCTGGGTGTGTTTTATACCTAAATAAATCATTTTCTCGGTTGTCTTTCTGACAGTGGCCTCCTGAGCCAGGGATTGTGGGTTTGAGTTCAATCTGGGGTGATTGACAGCTGCTGTTTAAATCCATACTGAGATATACACATTTCCACTAAGTTTGTGTTAGTGCTGCCAACACTTAATACCTCAATACTGCGCCTGAATGCATCCTGTCGAGACACAGACACCTTTTGCTGCCCAAAGCGGAATTATTTTTTTTAAAGGGTAAAATGATGGTGTGCATAGCCCCAGTGGCCTAATGGATAAGGCACTGGCCTCCTAAGCCAGGGATTGTGGGTTCGAGTCCCATCTGGGGTGACAGCTGCTTTTTACCCCATACTTTCAAGGATTTCTACATTCTATTAAGTTTGTGCACTCATCACTGGGCTAAACACAATTAAAGCATGACGGACTATCAAAAACAACATGCTGATAAGGCATGTTCAAAGACAAATGTCTCTAACTACCATCTATAATAGGGTGTCAGCGGGAAAATGTCCCTTGCTGAATGGAGAAAAGTTTCTGAGAAATTGATGTCAGTTCAGCCTTAGTGAGTGGGAAACAGCAACCAGACATCTGTGAGTCCGAAAAAAAAGCTGCGAAAACATCCAATTATTAATCCCTGGTGAACAATTCACCCTGTTTTTATTCTGGATGATTGAATAACATGATTTTTCCCTTACATATTGACTACCTTTCTGACAATGAGTTTAGGAGCCCAGTGAAGTGATAAGAGAACTAAGACCAGAACCACTTCTAATTTGCCCGATCCACCAGGATTATACCCGTGGAGGTTATCAATCTCTTTTATCGATTCTGACAACTCCGCAAAACAATGGCGTCAAACTCATCCATCTACACTGCTGGACAAACGCAACAAGCAGGAGGAGTCGTGGCAGAGAAGAAGCGCTCCAGACAATAGCGCTGCTTGTAATGTCTGCAGAAATGATAATTACAAGTCAGATAAAAAGGTCAGTTTCTAAAAACGGCGGCGCAGTGACAACACATTTCAAACACCAGACATATACAACGTGGACCGTCCGCTGCCCACCCGCTTTGGACAGGTTTATGTGAGTCAACCGTCTCGCTCATCCACATGAGCAACCCCCCCCCCCCTCTTCTCAGGGAAGTAGAGCATGTTATTTTACCATGACAAATCCTGTCAGTCCAGACTGTGCAAGTCAGCAGAACAGAGTGTGCGGTAGACAAAGCCCGCTGAGCACTATGGCATTGTTGCTTTACTACAACACTTCTTTGTCTCATGTTCCCATTTTTTAAGAGCTTTGCTTTGCAATGTTTGCTCCCTACTGTGAATGTCCCTCTGTGCATTCTCTGAGTGTCTCTTTGACACTAAACTTGATGCCCCAGTGGCCTAATGGATAAGGCACTGGCCTCCTAAGCCAGGGATTGTGGGTTCGAGTCCCATCTGGGGTGATTGACAGCATGGTACAGTGGTAGAGGAATTATTGGCTCTTTCAAACAGTTCAGAAGTCATCGTAATGAACACAACCGTGCTTGAATAAATGGTAGTCTGGTTGTACAAACTGAACAACAATTCAAAGATGTGAGTGGAAGCTCTTCATCATTATTGATCCAGAGGGAAATATTGCATTCAGAAAAGTAAATTCTTCCTGTGTTACACCCTGCTCTACTGAGGACAGTGTCTACAGTCCAAGTCCAAGTGAGTTGTGGTGGAACCTGACAGCTTCTCTGCACTCTTCATGCTTTGCGCCATGAAGGGACACTGAGCAGATTTAACTTGGCGGTGCATTCAAGATTTCTGCAGTAAAATGTGGGAACAAACGTAAAGCTCCTGACCTGCAGGAATTTAGTGTGTAACTCTATCTGAGCCGGCGAAATCAAACCGTAGTGAATAAATAATAACTAAGGAAACTTTGTTAAACCCATTTAATAGCCAGTATTAAGAACCTGCAGGCTCCTGTGCTTTAAAAGCAGGAGATAACCGTTCACACTGTGATCGTACTGTGTTCACCACCACTGAGACTCACAGACCTGTACATCTACAAGTTCAGACAGAGAGCGAAGCAGGCTCACATCCCAATTTGCTCAAAATACACATGAAAAACCCATGCTTCCTAGCCCTCCTGCTGAGGACACACACACGGAGACACACACACAGAGACAAACACACACACACACACACACACACACACACCGGGGGAAACTGGTGCAAATCTTTGATAATGAATAAACCCACAGCAACTGAATGTTGAGGCCAGTTTCCGTGGTTACCAAGGCTGAGGCAACGAAGACAGACCTAAGGTGACCGACAGGGCTGTTGATCACCGTGGTAACTGTGGAGCCACGCAGACACTCACCACACACACAAGCACTTCTAAAATGTCTTTAGTCTGTGAACCATCCTTCGTCATTTCCGAATGAAAAGTTCCCTGTCTTTGTGCATCACGCTCATAAACACACACACACACACACACACACACACACACACACACACACACACACACACACACACACACACACACACACACACACACACACACACACACACACACAACGGGTGCTTTTTTGAACTCAATTCCTCTTTTGTGAAGCGTTCAGTGGCAGAGATCCAGCTGTGAGTGTGACTGGTGGCTGTGGAGGCCTGTCTGATGTGATTAGCTTTACTGTGCATGTAACGGGCTCCTGGCTCGGTGCTGGTGTGTACTCACGCAGCTGGTCGAAGTGCGTCTGCAGGCCGTCTGGTCCCGGGACTGAACACACCATGCGGGCCTTCTGGAAGGTACTCCACTTGTTGACTAAACTCCTCTGGCCTCCGATGTCATTCTACACACACATACGAAGAGCAGTTTGATTAAAATATGTGCATTCATGTCTGCTTTGGGTCGATCGAACTTATCATTCTCTCTTGTATATATCTTGGATGTCATTGAGTTAACCTTATTTCCTAAGGATATTAAATATGAACCTCAGGATGACTCAGTCAGCATGTGGAGGCTAAAGGGGATTTAAAGGAAGAGTAAAGAATGCAGGCTTATAACATACTAATGTTTAATTTCCAATTAAGGGCCACATAGGGTAAAATGTACTACAGTCTGAGCCCCTCACTAGAGCTGGGGTATATTGAGATGTGGGCTTATTAACACATGAATACTACTGTGTAATATATATTTATATATATATTTCAGAAGTACAATATAAGACGAGCACAAGTTGAAGGTGCGGGCCATATTCCATTATACTTTTAGAATCTACTGAGGGCCAATTAAAAATGAACCTCGAGCTGCAGTTGGCCCCCAGGGCGTAGTTTGTACACCCCTGACCTAATATAACGTTTATTTACAGTATTCCGTAATTAAGAAATCCAACACTTATGTGGCTAACACCACATACACAAGCTTTTTTATGGAAAAATGTTATTTCCTGATTATTTCATTATTTGTCTGGTCTGTAAAACATCATACAAATGTAAACACATTACATAATGTCTTCAAACGGTCTCTTATTTTACTTCCAACAGCACAAAACTTAATAATATTCAGTTTACTAAACAATTCTATATATGTAATACTGTTAAAGCAGCAAACCTCCCAGAGAACCTAAAACCATACTTTTCTTTGGTGCAGGTTATTGTGTTGTTGAATATCAAACTGTTTTTTTGTTGCAAAATGTGTTTACTTAATAAACGTCTTGTACATGAACACAAAAATGTGCATACATGTCAAGAGATCATGCAAACACACAAACACAGCCATGCATGTTTACACTTATCTACATAAAAAGGCATTCATACAAACACACAGTGCATCAAAAGACACAGCAAACATAAACAGTCCCGATGCACAGACATCAAACGCATCTGTACGAGCTGGCAGGAGCGTCCAATCACACGGAGCCGCTTTAACGTAAACACTCTCTGAGCAGCACGTAGCTGCTCTGCCTGTTCAGACAAACACGTGTTTACGTAAACTACACGCAGACCTGATATGAGCACATACACACACACACACACACACACACACACACACACACACACACACACACACACACACACACACACACACACACACACACACACACACACACACACACACACACACACACACACACACACACACACAAACCTGGTGCCTGTCGTTCTGCCACAAACACACTCCGTAACTCTGTACCTTGCACACACGCGCCACTCTGGAGTAGAGCACCTTTCCAGCAGCCCCCTCGGCCTCCTGAGCGCGCTCGGTGAAGAACACGTAGACCTTATCGTCCTCTGGGTTATCAGTTTCAGACAGCGGCGCTACCCGCACAAACTGCGCATCTGTGGGAGAGACAGGAGCGTTTACAAACAGCAGAGAGTCAACGTGTGTTCTGTTGTTATCAGCTGCACTCGCGACACACTGGCCTGGAGAAACACCAGTATGGGATGGTTTTAGAGATGTAGATTTAGAACATTGCTTTAGAATATTTAGTTTACAAAGCTAAATATCAAGAGAAAAAAGGAGGTTGAATGAATATCAATCTAATGACACCAAAGAGAAAACCTTACATGAGAAAAGATGCAGAAATGGAACAGATAAGTACTAAAGAGAAGATGTTTAAGGTCTACTGATGATAAATCATTAACGTAAAATGTGATGTTTTTTACCTTTTAAGCTGTTATGTTAGCCCTGTGCCACATGTTATAGTTATAACACAACATGACTAACACTTTACAAAGAAGGCAATCAAGACAAATCCTGGGAATCATACTTACAAAATATAGTACGTTTTTTGGTGTTCTCGAGGAAAAAATATTACAATAGTTGCTGAATTCTCGAAGAAGCAGAAAAAAAAACCCATTCGTACACGCTTATCTTCTGTGCATTGATAGATATAAAAAGAGGCGATGCTTCAGTCACAAAGAAGGTTTTCTAAGGCAGTACTGACTTTTAAAAACACATCAAGAGAGAGGTGATAAGTGTTTGTTTTTTTCTTTGTAGAAGAGACCGGCAAGTGTGTCTGTTGCCTTCTAATCATCTTCTAACAACACTTTGAGTCTTCTTGTGTCTTTTTTGTTTTTAAATGTAGGGACTTTTTGAACTTTACTCCTGGTTCTCTCCTACATTTCTTTGCCCTTACCCTGCAGCCAGGTGGAGTCGTACTGCTCGGTGCGGATGACGTGACGGCTGCCGAGACTACGGAAGAAGGCGGAGTCCCGGCTCATGAAGTCTGAGGTGATCCCAGCATACAGCTCTCCGTCTGCACAAAATAACAAACGTTTATTTAGGTTGCACAGAATGGATCAGATCGAATGACATTTGAAGTTAAGGTTTATTCCAAAAATATTGGAGTCTGTAATGAGCTTTTCTCCTTTTTATGTGAGATCCCCAGTGCAATTTGTTTTAAATGTACACAGACATTAGTGTTAGAAAATAATTATATGCTGGTAGTCTGTAGATGCTAAATGTTCCCAAGTTTTCATTGCTTTGCTTTTTTATTAGTAAAATGTATCTCCTTCCCACGCCGCTCTGAAAGCATCACTGGGCTGTCTCTGTATTGTTCTGCCATCTCTGACAGAGGCTCAGTAACCTAAGGGGACATTGCGGACTAAAGTCTGGGACCCCTATTGTCACTCTGCTGTGGAACCCTTTGTTTGTGAACGGATCTGCTGAATATATGGCGTGCAAAGCCCCAGTGGCCTAATGGATAGGCACTGGCCTCCTAAGCCAGGGATTGTGGGTTCGAGTCCCATCTGGGGTGATTGACACCTGCTGTTTGTGCTGAGTTTACAAATAATGAAGTACTTCAGTTGGTATTGCACTTCCATAAAAAGTTATGAACATCTTAGTTCAAACTAATGTCACATAGCATCTTTTTTCATTCCACCCTGACTGGTAAACGTGCATGTCTTTCAAACACCATGTGACCAACACAGGTGTTAAAATGTGTAGGCTCCTGACCATCAAAACACCGGCACTACCACGGTAACCTTAGCGGCCATTGTGGACTGAAGCCTATGTTTGTGCCCTGAAGCCGCTGCACCTCCTGCAGAGTACACAGGTGTGTTTTATTCCTCAAGCAAACCAGCCATATTGAGAAATTTGCACCCCCATGATATTATGTTAAGATGGAAAAAAACCATCCCATCGGTCAAATTGGTTGTATGATAATCATAGTCAGTGTACCACCTGAAACCTGAAAGTCATATCTGGTCCTGTGATATCTTATCATTGATAGTTTATTTGTGTTGCTGTTTGAGGAGAGAAACAGTCAGTTTACCAACGACAGCAGAGGCTGTTTTCTGGAACGGATCGTAGGGACATTTCCCTTTCCCACACTCCGTCTGGCCGTAGGAGAGAGTCTGGTGCTCCGCCTGGCAAGGAAAGCAGAGACAGAGGTCACTCAGACAGAGAGGGAGAAAATCATCCAGACAGAGGAAGACACACCAGAGAGGACAAGTTGTTTGGGCAGACTGACGGGCTGTGACTCTTTAATTTACTCTTTCATCTGTGAATTATTTCATTCATCCACACAGAGAAGCATAGAGACTTTTCCAGCCAGTAGAATTAGTCTGCCACACACACACACACACACACACACACACACACACACACACACACACACACACACACACACACACACACACACACACACACACACACACACACACACACACACACACACAAGATATGGGCACCTAATTGAGGGTAACCAGGGTAAGTGGAGGGATTTTAAAATGTGTGAAGTCCAAATCTTAAATCAGTCAGCACCACCGGCTCCTCTAAGCACCTCGTCTGAACCGTTCTGATCTCACACCACCTTTCATGGTATTAGCTGTTCCCTGGCACACACACCAATGCAGGAATCCACATTCCACGCACACACATAACATCACACACTATGTCTGATCCCAGTACTGCAAAGGTTTAAACCTCACATGCACACTTAAACCTATGGCGGAAGAACATTAACAACCATTAACCTATTTCTGACAAATTGTATCCCACATGTGTTCCGATCATGTATCAGCTGCTCTGTGGCGTCAAGGAGACACACTTTAGAATCATATTCGCATTAGATTTGACGTAAAAATGTCTCTTTCAAAATATCTAAAGTGCCCATAGGCGCCAGGAGTGCAGCCTGAATGAAAAAAGGTACACTATAATTTTGTCACAGATGGCACAAGATGACCCAGGTGGATATATGGGTATGGGGGCAGACACCACACACACATGATGTTTCAGCTGCTGATGAACTGTTAACTGTGTATAGGGGCTGGGAGTCAGAACACACACACACACACACACACACACAGGACGGTGGGTGGCAGGCAAAGCATTGCTTCCTTTATTTTGCTTTTCGTGTTATTTATGTAAACTTGTTTATATAAATGACATTATAGATCATAGCAGAAAAACTAGCATAGCGGGAAGCTAACTGAGGAGCTACATTGTTTGAATGTGATAGAGATGAAAAGGCCATTAAGATGTGGTTAACAAACACATTTCATCCAATGGGAAAGCCGGCACACGTTTTATATTTTAAGGCACCAAAGGGGAGATTCAAAATAGTGATGTCCAGATACATTTTTTTTTCAGCTTTTACTGATCTGATACTTGTATACAATAATATATTTACTGATCAACGTCCATGTCTTTCAAACACAATGCAACCACTATGTAACACAGGCTTTCTATTCAAAATCCAGCCCATGCTTACTCTGAGAACATCACTCTACTGTCTTTTTATTGTTGCGCCATCTCTGATATTTTCATCATTGCAAACCAATTATGACCCGAACCATGACCACAGCGTAACAGGCACAGAACTCATTTCAGTGGAAAAGGGGTAACATTGGCTCTGACCGCGAGGGGCCATTGTGGACTAAAGCCTACTTAGTGCAAGCCTTATTGTGACTTTGTAGTCGAACTCATTTCTTGTGAGAGGTTAAAATTCAGCACATAAAGCCCCAGTGGCCTAATGGATAAGGCACTGGCCTCCTAAGCCAGGGATTGTGGGTTCGAGTCCCATCTGGGGTGATTGACAGCTGATAATTAAGTTGGAAACATGACCATGTCTGATGTAACCTTGAATGTGTTGAACGATGCCGAAACTGTTACACTCTATATCTGAATGCATCATCTGTAGATACAGCAGTGTGCTAAAACCTTGGACATAACATTTCAATTAAATAAAGAAGTACTAAAGTTGGAGTTGGTAGACTGGGAATTATAAATGTAGACCTTTAATCCAAACATCACTGTGCTGTGATTGTTTTACCATCCCTGCTACTACCACGTTAACCTCAGGTGCCATTATGGACGAAAGCCAATGTTTGTGCTCTTTTGCTGCTCCGAAGTTGAACTCATTTTTTGTAAGAGGCTAAAATATAACATGCAAAGCCCCAGTGGCCTAATGGATAAGGCACTGGCCTCCTAAGCCAGGGATTGTGGGTTCGAGTCCCATCTGGGGTGATTGACAGCTGATAATTATGCTGGATTTCTGATGTAATAAACCCTGACTGTGTTGAACGATGCCAAAACTCCTGCACTCTATACCGTGCCTGAAGCTAAAGCCTTGGACTTGGACATTTCAATTAAATAAATACATAAGTGCTGCAGTTGGAGTTGCACTTTCCTAAAGTTGGTAGACTGGGAATTATGAACATATTAGTTGACCTTAAATAGGTCAAACCTCAAAAACTCTTGACCTTACAATTCCCATAAACCTCAGAGTATTTATTCCACAGACTGCCACGTACACCATTAGTCCAATGTGTAACCACACAGCATCTTTTAGTTAGACCAGGGGTGTCCAAACTTTTTTCACCGAGGGCCACATACAGAAAAATATACGGAGAGCTGGGCCACTTATAGAGGTGAATATTGTCTCAAAAGTGAAGTTATAAGGTAGCAAAACAAATCAAATGTAGGTGATTAATGCATGATAGTTGAAAACGTGTTCAGAAAAGAACAGCCTACATCCCATCTGTCTTTAGGGCTTCATTGATATTGTTGGCAGCTCATTCCTTAAAACAGAAGCCTCAGATTGCTGATAATAAGAGTAAATATGACGGTTCAATTTCAAGCTTGGTATAGAAATAAGTTATAGGGCTTTTTTTATCAACTAAGATTTGTTAGAAAATGTATACATGTTAAATGACAAAATGTATTTGAAACTTGGGCTCATTAATATATTTGAACATATATATTTGAGAAGTACAATATAAGTCAAACAAAAGATCATTTGTGGGCCATATTACATTATACTTTTAGAATTTGCAGAGGGACGATTCAAAATGGCCTGCGGGCCGCATTTGGCCACCGGGCCGTAGTTTGGACACCCCTGAGTTAGACCAACCCTGAATGGTAAAGGTCCATGTCTTTCAAACACAATGCAACCACTATATAATACAGGCTTTCTATTCAAAATCCAGCCCATGCTTACTATGAGAACATCGCTCTACTGTCTTTTTATTGTTGCGCCATCTCTGATATTCAAGGAGTTTGAGAGAAAAATGAAGCGACGTAAACTGTGAGGTCATGACCTGGCTCCTACAGGGCTCTTGTTGGTGGAAAAGCAGACTGGTTTGCAGTTGATTCATCATTGCAAACCAATTATGACCCGAACCATGACCACAGCGGAACAGGCACGGAACTCATTTCAGTGGAAAAGGGGTAACATTGGCTCTGACCGTGAGGGGCCATTGTGGACTAAAGCCTATTTTGTGCAAGCCTTATTGTGACTTTGTAGTGGAACTCATTTTTTGTGAGAGGCTGAAATAAGGCATGCAAAGCCCCAGTGGCCTAATGGATAAGGCACTGGCCTCCTAAGCCAGGGATTGTGGGTTCGAGTCCCATCTGGGGTGATTGACAGCTGATAATTATGCTGGATTTCTGATGTAATAAACCCTGACTGTGTTGAACGATGCCAAAACTCCTGCACTCTATACCGTGCCTGAATGCATCAACTGTAGTGATGCATTTAAGCTAAAGCCTTGGACTTGGACATTTCAATTAAATAAATAAAGAAGTACTAAAGTTGGAGTTGCACTTGCATAACGTTGGTAGACTGGGAATTATAAATGTAGACCTTTAATCCAAAACATCACTGTGCTGTGATTGTTTTACCATCCCTGCTACTACCACGGTAACCTCAGGGGCCATTATGGACGAAAGCCTACGTTTGTGCTCTTTTGCTGCTTCGAAGTGGAACATTTTTTGTGAGAGGCTAAAATATAGCACGCAAAGCTCCAGTGGCCTAATGGATAAGGCACTGGCCTCCTAAACCAGGGACTGTGCGTTCGAGTCCCAGATTGACAGCTGATAATTATGCTGGATTTCTGAAGTAATAAACCCTGTGTTGAACGATGCCAAAACTCCTGCACTCTATATCTCTATGTATCTTTCAATCACCATGCAACCAGTTTGTAAAGTAAGCTTTCCTGTTAAAATGTGTCTTCTCCAGTCCATGCCAACTGTGAAAACATCACTGTGCTGTCTCTCAATTGTTGGGCCATTGTGGACTATACTCTATGTTTGTGCCCGTTTGTTGCTTCCTAGTGGAACTAATTTCTCATGAAAGGGTAAAATGAAGGCATGCAAAGCCCCAGTGGCCTAATGGATAAGGCACTGGCCTCCTAAGCCAGGGATTGTTGGTTCGAGTCCCATCTGGGGTGATTGACAGCTGAGATTTACTGTGAAGAAGTAAATATAATTGACATCATGCAACCAGTTTGTAATGCAGACTTTCTTAAAACTGGTAGTATTCTGCCCGTGCCAATTCTGAAATTATCACTGGTCTATCTCTTGATAGTTTGCCATCTCTGACCGTGACTCAGGACTAAAGGGCCGGTTACATTTAGTCAACAACACATTCCATCCTCGGGGAAATCCTGCACACATTTTATATGTTAAGGTGCTTAAGGGGAAACTCAAACTGGGGATGTCCACATCAACTTTATTTGGGCTGCTGATTCTGATCTGATTCTTATATACAACAATATATTTACCAAAATGCTGATGTATGTGTGCTTGCAGTATTACCTGTTTGAAGACGCTTGTAGCTATGAAAGCACATCGGGGGTTGAAGGCTCCAGTGCCACAAACGTAGAGGTGGGTCTGATTAAAAGGCTGCAGAACTCTCAGGAAGTTAGCACACTCCAACTGTACAGAGAAAAACACACACACATTGAGAGAGAACAATATAAAGAATATCTTTTTAAATGCTTTATTACATATATGAGTAAGTGATTCATTTATATTAATTGGTTGAGTTTCTATCAGCAGGTAACAATATTGGGAATGTAGTACCAGAAAGAGCCTGGGTGCTACAAAAGGTGGCTAAGATTTGATAAGCACCACCTGTTTTTCTTTTTCTTCTCTGTCAGTCTGTCCATTTTGTCCCGTAACATGTTGTTTTGTCGTCTAAATAAATGCAGCTAACCTGAATCTTGATAACTTGGCCAGGATCAGAGCTGTCTTGTTTGTTTATTGTTCAAATGAATCAGATTCATTCAGCTTTAGTTCTGCTCTAGATTGTAATCTACCGTGCCACTGTCTTGCTTTATTGATGCTGATCTCTTTAGACAGTGTTTTCATTTGAAAAGATATCTTTAAATATAAGAAACAAATATGTTAAACCTGATTTGAACTCTGATCTGAACAGATTCCTGCCTTAAGAAATGCTCACCTGCATTTACAGCTGCACACTTTATTTACTGTGGTACATGTTGCTGTGTGTGTGTGTGTGTGTGTGTGTGTGTGTGTGTGTGTGTGTGTGTGTGTGTGTGTGTGTGTGTGTGTGTGTGTGTGTGTGTGTGTGTGTGTGTGTGTGTGTGTGTTGACTCACCTCTGGATCCTTCCCAGCCATGAGACATTCCTGGACTCGGTCTGGGCTGGCAGGCCAGTACAGCTACAGAGCAAGAGAGATAAAGAAGCCAAAAAGATATTTAAAAACAGTTTTTATTACTCACTCTACATTTCCCTGATAAAAGGATTTTAGAGGTGTGCTCGAGGTGGAAGCGAGGCAGCAAAACATGACTAATCTAGATGTTAAACAACGGGAGGAGACGAGGCAGATTTCAATACCTCTAGGGATGCAGCTTCAGGGAGGAGAATATAGAAAGTTACTGGCAGCAGCGCCGAGTCCTAATGATGAGGCAAGCTGTCAGAGCGGCAGTGATGGTGGCAACATGACAAACACAGCTATTGTTAGACTGTGACTGCAGTGCTCGCTACACTAACATGAGCACAGTAACTGTTGTCATCAGATTGGAAAAAGCTATCAGTTCATTTACTGTTGAATGAATTAGCATGCCTCTGTCTGAATGTAAACCATTATCATTCATGTGGATACACCAGTCCTAGTTGTGCAAGCACTGTAACAGCAGTGACCTACGGCTTAGTGAGGCATTATTGCAGACTCCATTGTTAGAATGCTAATCAATCCTGTTTACAGACGTTTGACAGCACCGATTCAACCCAAATTCCAACTCGTCTATCTATGTCATGTCAACTTCATTTTTCTTTGCAACAAGTTTCCAGAATGTGTGAGGAAAATTAAGGTTTAGGCGTAATTTCGTATAATTAGATTATGAATGTTATGTTCAAAGAACAGCACTCTGGCTAGGTAATACACATGTAGGCTGGTTTGTTTTTGTTCAGAGTTTCGCCCACACAGAAGCTTCATGCGTCATGTCTTTTTCCAATCATGAGCCGTTCCACAGCAACGCAGTACACTTATTATATCTGTATATTTTCATAACGTATGTAGCCCTGTGCATCTCTGCCAAAAAAAATGACACTTTTCCAGAGGTTAAAAGAGAGAAACGTCTGTAATGCAGAAATGAGGTGCGCAATGGAACCTGTCAGATGTCACACCTGTCGCTCTGGGGCACATATTCAGACGTTAACGAATTTAGGTTTTTCGGGAAGGCATGAGACAGTTTATTCACTTTTTTCCAAACTGTCTGAATCCTTATGTCTGAAAAAAATCCACAGGTTGTTCAGGGATCAGGTTACATTTGCTTCAGGCCTGTTTACGTTTGGTTGGTTGTGTGTGTGTGTGTGTGTGTGTGTGTGTGTGTGTGTGTGTGTGTGTGTGTGTGTGTGTGTGTGTGTGTGTGTGTATGCTGCGTGTTTAATAGATTCAGTTAAGAGAATCAATAATGAAAGGTATTATTTCTAATGAGGGAAAGGGTTCGTTCACCAGTGACTAATTAAAAAAGACCTAATGGAACTAATGAAATCCATCCTTGAGTTGTTGTCTCTATTACATAAAACTGCCTTGTTTGTGTCTATGTTAAAATGATTATTATATAATTATAACATTCCATACTCTCATGTCAAGCGATTAAGGGCAAAAAATAGTAGACAAGGCTTCGAGAGAGGAAGAGAAAATATGGCTTCATGGGAAATGACAGCTACATGACTAATCTAAATATTTCACTGAGTCAGTCATTCAAGCAGAGATTGAATTGATATGACAACTCATCCTTCTCACTTATCGCTACATACCATAACATCTGCAAAGTTTACTGAAGGAAAGGCAGGAACATTACTCCTTAAAATGAAAAGTGGCAAATGAAAACACCTACTTCTCACCACTAATACTGAAAGACATAAGCTGTGAAACGTGTGGATATTGGATCTAGAAAATATAACATCAACTGTTTGAAAGTGACTAACGACAAATGATGGTGCTTTCAGGAAACAATTTATTCTGACCGTCGAGTTTTCTGGTGCAGTCATTCCCGCAGAGCCTTTGGCGGAGCAGAGACGATCAGATTAGATTAGATTAGAGCCCATGTTCCCCCTTATCTTCAAATACCACACACTGACAGGCACACGGACCACCACTAAAGGATTCTCACCAGGTACTGAACCCGTTTAATGTAGATGTACCTCTCTGGGAGAAGCGTGCTGGTTGTCAGTTTAAGGGAAATACCGAACTCATAGGCAGGACAAATCTGAAGGAATAATAGATTTATAGAAATAACTCATTAATGAACTTAGGTGGAGAACACTGGTGCTGTAAAAAGGAAAGGAATAAAGTGGAAACAAAAGGAGTACGGAGAATGAATAAAGAACAAATATGCAACAAAAGCCACAAACACACACTCCAACCCTTGCTGACCCTGTGTGTAATGTGGGCTGCCAGCTGCACACTCACACAGAAGGAATGTCTCAAGGGTTTTTGGTCTGATCAAAGAAAAATGCAACTGAAGGCAACCGCGTCACGTTTGGCACTCGGCCCTGCAATAGGATGGATCGGAGGATCCGGTTACGTGTCCGTCTCTCGGTGCCAACATCTGTTCTATTGAGTCAGTCAGACTGCACATATATGAGAAGTAAGTGTTAGGTTTAAATCATGAAAAGAAAGCATTAAATAAGTAGGAATGAAGTGGCCTCAAGCTGCACTGATAAGGAGCCCTGGGTGTCAGTAGCAGAGAAAAAAACAGGAATGTGGAGAATATGGCTGTGAGTGGTTCTAACACCGCAAGGGAAGAGCTGCACCGAGCTGGAACAGAATAAACACACTATAAATACTGTACGCACAAATGTATGACTTTACAGCACGCAGTTGAGTTATGAGTTCGATATGACTATCTATCTTTCGTTGGCCGATTGCCTGGCTGAGTGGGTGGCTGGCCAGCTTCACGGCTTTGCTTCACTGGCCGTTTGTCTGCTTGCCTACCTGTCAGTTATCTGATCGCTAACGTGTTCATCGGACAGATGAGGCGATTGATTTGAGTCTGCAGGATTTCACAAAAGTAGAAAGGCATTGTCCTTTCTCTAACCCTGACTGGTTGGGAAACTGTCACCTTGTCTGACTAGATTCAAAATCATAGCTGCAGCCTGAAACTGGATACTGTAAAACACCTGTAACGTATTGTTATAGTTTTCATCCATATTCTATCTCTTCTGTGTTCTATTCCTCGTGAAGCTACAAGATGCTGTGTTTTCACCTAAAATAATGGTTGGGGCTCCTGTGAGTATGAGAGGCCTTTGCACCGGTGTTAGACATGTTGTGTCATTTATACCATTGTTAAGCAGCACTGCAGGAAATAAGTGCGTAGCAACCGCATAAGGAGAATTTTACAGACTTGGAGACACTTTGCACTATTTCCCGTGGTCGGGCACAAAAGAAAATGTTGTTAGTTGTTATGTTGACATCACACGTCACTGGGGACATAAAGGTTGGACCAAACTGTGGCGATGGAAAGTTAGCATGTTAGCTAGTTAGCTTGCCCATCTCCAGAGCGGTGGGAAGTAAGGCAGAGAGACCATTACATATACCCACAATAGCCACTGGCTGGTTAGCTAGCGGCAAAGCATGGTAGAGATACCAAGCTAGCTAAGAAACTAGCTAGCAGGCTAGTTGGTATGTTAGTTAACTTGCTAATTGGACCATGTTTGAATACTTCACAGAAAATTATAGCAAATTTGTTTTCCTATGCTGCGACAAGAGTGTTACTGAAGCATAAAGTTAATAAACAACACTTAGTTACTCTGGCTTTGTACGTTCGCAAAAACTCACCTCCTTGAGTCCGTGACTGTTATAAGTCGCAATGCATACGCAACACATAAAAATGGCCGCCGTTGTAATCATCATGCTACGTTGATTTAAATTTAAATGTATGTTCTGCTCCCCTGTTGTTTTTTTTGTCATTTTTGATTAATTCATGTTAACAGAAAAGAGCATGTATACACATACAGATATCGTTTTAAATTAAACTTCAATAAATTCATGGTGTGCATGTACATACACCCGGTAATATGCAAATAATATACATATATCCATATATCCATAGACTTAGATTGGCATAACATGCACAAGCAGATACAGAGGTAAACCTGCACATACAAAACTTAATCCTATATACTTATAAACAGGGTGCGATTTGACAAAAAAACAGAGGGGGGGATGTTTTTTTTAATTTATTCATAGACAAGAACATTGGACTTTTAACTTGCATAACTAGGGAGAAAAAAACGCAAAAAGTAGACAGGCCCTTTTTTCGGGTCGTGGATTAGTCCCCATCACAACATGGCAAAACTTTTAATAACCCATACATGTTTCTATTCAACGTCACAAAAACATGCGTACGCACTAACAGGCAGAAAGCACCATAGAACAGCATCAATGCTCTCCATGAAAAGACCCTCCAATTAACTTAAATCAAACACTCAAAATAATTCACTAAATAGCACAACGTGCTGTCAACACTCAGGGACAGGTCTGGAAAACTAGACAAAGTAAGTTGGCTCTGGTGACAAATTTGTGGTGGCTTTTTCGTTTTTCCTATCGGGGCATTGTCTGCAGCATTTCGGCCCTCTTCTATCCACAATTCTGCAAATGGGTCCTGTAAAGTAAGATGATATGCTGCTCTGAACGCGTTTCATGTTTGGTTCAGCGCTGTTTTTCCTGCGAAGTTCCCGCACAAAAATGTTACAATGTGTTCGATGACGTTCAGAAATATGCACCGTCTGCCAGAAGGCTGCTGAATAGCCTACTCTGATGTAAAGACACTGAAGATCGTTAGATTTCAAGAGTTTAAGTAGGCTAGCAGTTAAGTTGCATTCATCGCTATCAAGGGGGGGAAATCCTTGTCCCCACCGGAGATAAAAATAATTTAGCAGAGGTAGGGATAGGAAAACCAGAGGGGGGGAAATCCTCACCATCCCCCCCTACAAATCGCACGCTGCTTATAAACGTGCATGCACACATACTTATATATACACACGCACAAACGTAAGCATGCACAAAAGCATGCACGCACACACATACACACAATATAAGTATATTCAGTACCCTTACTTCCCTCCCTGGTGAGTGATCTTCAGGAAACTAGTGACTGACTACACTAAATCGAAAATTAAGTGGCATTACCATACTCCGATATTTCAGAACCATAATTTGTTGCTTGGTGGTCGGACAGTAGCCTACCCAATATGGTCAAATAATGGAGTCTATCTACTTGGACAGCTTTTCAATAATAATGGTCTCCGTACATTCCAGCAACAGTATCTACCAGGTTTTTCCTTATACGCCCTGAAAGCGTACGGAGTCCCATGGAATTCTGAACTTCCTAAATATGACCTTACAAAACCACTGTACAATACTAACAATACCAAGGGAACTGTATCAACAATGTATTCCCAAATAATGCAAAGCTCCTATAAACCAATTAAAATTCAAACATCTTGGCAACATGAATATAGCTCGATTTCTCTCGAAATAGCTTGGAAAACTATTTGGAATAACATAAAACAAGCTTCAAAGAATCCTAATCATCAAACCATTCACTTAAGATTTGTACATAGGACTTACACAACACCTGTATTTAGACACCGGATTAAGTTAGTGCCATCTTCTCTTTGCCAATTATGTTCACAAGGTTGCGTGAGTACTTTTACACATATGTTTTGGGAGTGCTCTGAGGTACAGTCCTTTTGGGTACAAGTCACTGAATCTTTATCAGAAATTCTCCATAAGGAGAATCCATGTTGCCCCTAATTATGCCTGTTAAATGACAATTCTCAGGTCCCTATGTCTGTACATGAAAAAACAATTTGGCTTTCCGGCCTAACTGCTGCAAAGAAAATCCTGGTAGTACGGTGGAAACCACCACACTTACTGTCCCCTATTGTATTTCTATGGTAGCGACACACATAAGGAGGAGAGACATCTGTGAGGGCGAGAACTGGATCCGCTGAACTCCGAGGTCAGATCAGAGCAGTGGGATGACTCAAGGTCTTAATGTTTAAATCTTTAAGCTGTATAGGATTGTTGACATGTGAAAATCCGGTCATTAAACTGTTTGTATACACTTAACAATAGATACATCCACTAAATCAGAAACGGCAAGAAAGCAGAAGCCCTCAATATTAAAGTAAATCACTAAAAAGTCTGTTTTTCTTTAATACTGCCCGGCAGTGAACACTGGTGGAGGTAGGAATTTGGAAACTGGGAGGGAAATAATTTGTTCCTGGAACCCATTATCTTGCTATGTATTAGTCGGTTTTAGAAAGTGACAAATAACACGACAACAAAAGAATGCTATGCGTCATTGCTAGCAGTAGTTCAATAGTTTGGATTAGATTTCAGTCTCTGAAGGCTTTATTAGACCTCCATTGGCACTATGGAGATGTTTTTGCAATAAGTGAGTCTCGATTTTGTTTATCTTGTACACAAACACTTGGACGGACATGCACACACACCCAGATGCGTCCTGCCAAAGGTTTCCCACTACTCAACTGATCAACGGGTTGCAGTAACGTGCCAAAATATGCAACAATGCGCTATGAAAGGCAGGGAAGAAGATGACTGCAAGCTTGTAAATATGTTAACAAAAATATGTATGCCTTTGCTGTTTTGCAAATTCTTTACAATACAAGAAATGCATTTGATATTTTGAGACCTCATGTTTATACACAATGTGTTTTGGTGAGTAGAATTGAATATAAACACCTATTTTGTTTGTTTACAAGAAAAACCCACAGGGCACCTTTAAGTCCTACAACTAACGCAGGCTTGTTAGGCTTTTGAAATCCCTCCAACTATCAGTGGATAAACTAAACAACACATGGTGGAGAGGCCAAGGAATAAATCCACATTTTGAAGATGTTTTAGGGAAGTCACAACACTGCAGCTCTTATGGAGAGGCCAGGTTGGAGCGAGGGCCAGATTGTGTAATATACTATGAACACATCGCTGCTCTCTATGTGGAAAGGGATTTCTTCCTGATTAGAGGCAAAGAAGGTAAAAACCAGGAAGCGGGGGACTCAGGAAGAAACAGATATCTGTAATCAGAGGCGTGTGGGTTTCCTCTTCCTCATATTATATCGTAATTAGTCCCATCAAAGCCCTCACATTAATTATCTGTGTTTGTCTCCAAGCATTCATCAACGATCCCTGGCATGTTTGCAATGCACCTTGCCTCCGGTGGTATGTGAAAATGAGTGTGTGTGTGTGTGTGTGTGTGTGTGTGTGTGTGTGTGTGTGTGTGTGTGTGTGTGTGTGTGTGTGTGTGTGTGTGTGTGTCCTCCAGTTCTAACCTTGCGTGGGTTCTGCGTTATGTCATCCAGACTGGTAGAGAGCAGGTTATCTTTCGTGGCCACGTACAGACGCCTCCTGTCTTCGTCAGGCAGCAGGGACTGCATGTCTCCGGCCACCAGGGGCAGCGTCAGCAGGCGGCCATTCTGGATCAGCTCTGATAAGGGAGGGGGAGATAAATGAAGGATTAGAATCAGAAACGTGCAAGGAAATCTGGAAGAAATTAACATAAAGCACGTCTTGCAGGGAGTCTGATAAGAAGACTTCACTGCCATCTGTGATCATTAACTATGGAACTAATGACAGGATTTGATTCGATTAGCTGGGCGTAAGGAGTGGAAGCATCGGACACTCTTTCAGGAAACACAACGTGTTAAAATCCATTAACAAACGAATGCTAAATTGCAGTTGTAATAAAACAAGAAGTCTGCCAGTCTGAACATTTGAGAGAATAGAGGGAAATTTGCTTACAATAAAAATGGGAAATTTGGTTTACACACATGCTTGTACGGTGGCCTATAGGTGCAAACGCACTATAACTGCCCAAAACACTTCCATTCACACACTTGTTTTATGGCTATTGGGCCATTTGTTCAGACAACATTCACATTATCGACAAAAAGCAAAATAGTGAGGACAAACTCCAGCTCTACGGTACGGCCAGAGATTGCAGACTCTGAAACAGATTAAGTCTGCAAACAGTGACGGTTGGCCAACTTTAGAATCCCGAACGTCTACAAGCGCTCTGGTCCCAGCTGTTTGCATCCCTTTTTAGTGTCCCCGTTTCCGTTGTGTTTTGAGATTCTTGCAATCGTTTTTTTTCTTGCAGCATTTTATTTTATTTTCAGCGTTTTGTATTTACAGTGTGATGTTTCTCTGAATGGAAATGTTTTGCACCTGTCTGCAACTGTATAAATGGGTATATGGAAGAACAACTAATCCAAACATATTTTTAAAATGAAATAGACAACACCGAATGCAAAGATTTGTCGCGAGACAATTCTCTTTTCAACAGACAACCACATAAACGTACAAAATGTTCAAAGACTTACTTTCCCAACACCCTCAACCTTCCTAACACACACAATTAGTTTGCTTTATTCGCCTTATCACTCTCAGGTCAAACAAAAGTAACTACAATCTCTTTCTGTGAATAAACAAACATAGACACAGTGTACCTAAACCACATCTCCAGACAGACGGTATGGTAGCGTAGCACGCAGGTTAAATGCTTTGAAATGATAAGAATGTTGCACCGTGTAAACTATGAGAACGATGAGGACACGTCTGTCTGTCTGTCTGTCTCGTGTTAACTTTTATATTTTGACTGCCAAGTGTTCTTCAGTGGATCGGACTTGGCATGGCCTCACAAAGCTGAAAGTATGAACGTATAGGCTCTAAAGCAGAACCAGGCTTCACACGTTGGCAGCTCTGAAGAGCAGTGAGAGGCAGACAGAGCTCATAAAGCACGGTTTGAACTTCAAAACACTGAAAATTGGGCACATTATGTTGGTGATAGCACGCAGCACTCTCCTGTTTCGGCAACCTGGCCGCTCTGCTTTCAGCAAAGGACACCAAAGGGACGAGAGGCAGAAGAGTTTGTACTTTGAGTGTATAAACCAGACCCAGAGGAGGAATGGGATATATGAGTTCATAACACAGCTTGTAATTAAGATGAATTATTCCTCAACGTTACCTTAGCACATCATTTTGGTTCACTCAAGGGAAGATTTGAAGACGTTATTAATGATTTATCATCTTTCACTGCGGCAGAAACCCAGCTCACTCTTATTAAAAGAGAGACCATGTTTAGTTTTGTATTCTCGAGTGGTGCTTCCCCCGCTGCAGTGATAATGCCTCTCTAAAATACGGCGTGTTTCCTCAAGCAGCTGAAACACAAAGATCATCAGAATATGATCGGGTTAGTAAAATTCCTTTCAATTCTATGACTTTTTATCACATGTAAGGATCAAAGGGATGTAAACCTGCAATAGAAGGCTAACCAATGTACTTAAACCTGTTTTTGAAATGATTTCTAATGCTGTTGTAGGACTTATCAAACGGGTTCTAAAATGGAAACTGCTTGTCACACTTCTTCTGCTTTCCCCTTTATTTTATTTTTTTAAGCCCAACAAACAGAAAATATCCAGTATTCATCACAACATAAATTGGCTTGCTGACACGCACTGTGGCTACCCCTTATTCTACATCATACCCACACACACGTTCCTCTCCGAACACACATTCATTATCTAAACAGCTGACTGAAGTAGATGTGGGATCTAAGAATGAGGTAATGAAGGACTCTGGATGTCTTCAAAATGTTGCTCTATGTTACATATAATGTTAGTGGTCATGTGAGTTAGAAAGGAAAAGGAGTTTAGAACAGATGAAGATACTTATAGATGAAGGAAACTGGTTGAGGATTGACACGATGGGGAAGAGAAGGGAAAAATGAAAGGGGGAGATTGGAGAGGTTGAGAAGTGGGAGCCTGTGGAGGTGCAGCAGATCGATCGGAAAGACTTAATAATAAATGAGACGACACTGCTGAGAAGGACCCTGAAATGATGACGGACTGGAATCAAATACAAAGGATGGATGAAGAGATGGCAAGAGAGACAGCGGAGAGAGGGGGGAGATTTCACTGTCAGTTTGTAAAAATATAATACTCAAGAACAAGACAGGGCCACTCTGGTTGTACCAAATACACCATTGAGTGTTTTTTGTTGGGATTATGAATAGTCTCTGAATAAACGGCACAATAACAATGAAACAAGTCATGTTCTAAATAGTGACAGCGGCCAAACAGGTAACAGGTTTAACGGGTAAATTCAGACACAACACTCGGAGAGTGCAAGTCCTTCTTGTTTATCTCAATGCATCAGTCCCACAAGTTTGGATTCCTTTGGTAACTACAGATGCAACCATTAGATTAACTGTCATTCAAAGTAGAAAGTAGAAAGCTGGGATGCTATTTTCTACTATTTTCTCACATTTTATGGACCAAACGATGTATCTAGAAAACACATCAATGAATAAATCTAAAATGAAAATAGTTTTTCGATGCAGCTACTAGAAACTAAGATGCCACTAAGAAGTTAACACCCTAGCTCCACATGTCCACAGAAACCTCTACGTACAAATGTGTTCAGCAGATGAAACTTCAGATCCAGCCGACTCCTTGTGTGCTTTTAACTGCCATGAGCAGCAGACAGAGAGAATGTGGGAAGTCCATCATGCTTAACTGATAAACAGGAACTTGAATCAGGACATTGGACCGGATCCAACTTCATCAAATTGTCTAACAAGGTGGAATGACAGTTTTGCAAAACGCTGCCCAATTAACAAGCTGCATACTGGGAGCCCATGTGACTTTCACTCACAGTTAGTGTCTGGTATTTAATCTCAGTAATGTGATTAAGTGATCTGGACAGAACCCGATACTGCTAGTGCAGTTTCGCTTTCCTTTTGGTACGGAGAACATTTTGTTGAACTTCTCCAATCTTGATCCCCGATGCTCAAATAGTTTTGAACATCTGTATTTTTCACTATGCACATAAAGTAGAAAATCAATGTGAGAAGGGTAAAATAAAAAAGCTAACGTAGGAGGGAGGGATGTGGGGAAGAAGACAGGCCAGAGTGACAAGAAGATGAAAACAGTCCGACGGGTGAAGACAGATACGAGATGAGAATAGGAAAAATATCAAAACATGACACGATGACAGACAGATGAGGGGAAAGGGGAGGAGGAGAGGGGAGGAGGAGAGCGGAGTGAAAGGAAATCTTGATGGAGGAAATTAATAAAAGTTGATGGATGATGATGAGGAGGAGCATGAAGAGGAGGAATGGGAAAAGACAGGTGGGGATTGGGCAGGAAAGGTCAAGGGTAGAAGCGAGAGCTCATGTTGAGATGACAGGGTTGGCGGGAGATGATAGGCATATGGGGGGATTGAGGAGGAAGTGAGAAAGGAGGATGAAGGGGAAGAGTAGCCCAGAGCGGGAGGGGAAATTGCCCCTTAATAACAGAGGGAATAATGATGGATAGAGAGGAGGAGAAGAAGGAGAAAAGAGGCAAAAGTGAGAGGAAAGAACGACATGATGACAGGGTGAGAAATGATGATTGGGTAGAGGACGGGTGAGGGGACGAGGTGGGAAGACAGAGCGACGCTAGGAGAAGAGTAGAAACATGTCAGAGAAGAACGGGAAAAAATGCAAGGCAGAAAAAAGTCTGATGAAGGGGGGAGAAGAAGAGAGAGATGGGCCGATGCTGGAGACAGCAATGAGAGGAACAACATGCTGACAGTCGGGAGAAAACACAAGAGATGGATGAGCAGAGAGAAAATGAGGGGAGGAAAAAGAGAGAGGAAGACATGACTCAACGGAAATGGCGAGATAATTTGAAACAGTCGCAGCGGGAGAAAAAGCTTTGCGGGCACAAAGTAGAAACCTATACTTTCACTCAGTGGGAAATCCACACTTATGAGCCGCCGGGTACTCTGTGATGAATATTCAGCCGGCGGTCAGAGAGGTAAATTGTTTTTGATCGCGCCGTCATTAATCACAGTGGGCGCATCAGCTCAGCAGCTCAATGCATTTCTGTTTGTTTGGTTCAAACTTCCTTTTGTTTTGAGAGTCACCACATCCCCCTCAAACAAGATGCTATGATAATCAACTGGAATGACGACCAAAACTGTGGATAATAAACCCAAGCTCTCAACATTGTTTTGTCTCTATGTTCCGAGAACTTTTGCTGGTTATGGCTTTTGAGTTATGAAACCTACTTGCTGATTATCAACAAAAACCAATGTCCCAATTTTGTCCCACAACATGTCCCTATACCCTGATGACTTCCCTTATTGCCCGATTGTTACCAGTTCATTATCAGGTCTGACATTACCCAGTTGTTCGCAATTGTATTTTGCTGGACTTACATAAGGCAGAGTACAATAACCTTAGTTATGACACGGCTAGGTTGAATACTCCATTCTAATTGGTCGATTCCGACATGTGTGACACATTGTTAATACAGTAGTACAGACCGCTGTCAAGGACTACAATGACCGTTGCTAAGGAGGATCAAAAAAGAGAAAGGAAAAGATGTTAAAAGATAGGGTGCTGGACATCAGATAAACTAACAGACGACACCACACCAACACTACCAAGAGGAGAAGCAACCAATCACGTCCAGGAATTGTTTTACCTTTACCTATTTTTGTAAAACAAATGTTTGATAATTTTGACATTAGACTATGTGCTGCCTTGCTATCTGTGCTAATGTAGTTAAAGCTAATGTTAACGCAGCTAACAAGCTAGCATTATGCTTTTGAATGTTTGTATGACTTCCATTCATGTCACTACTTTGAAGTATTTTGTACTTAATATCAACCACTAACTGCTTTGTAACATCCTGACAGCACTTGTATTTATAAAGATGTTTTGTAAAAGGGGAAATGTATCAACATGTATGGTTAAAACATCAATCAGAGCTGCCGCAAAGTTGTTTGCCGTGGAACAGTTATTTTTTTTAGTGGAAGAAATACGATCATTTTAAAGTCAATAAAACAATTTCAATTATTATATTGGGAGTCGAGTCGTTAGTTTATTTAGTATCTGGCCGGGTGATAAGCGGGATAATGTGCAGCGAGTTGGTCATTATGGGGAAAAGAACACCTGACAGGCTGATCAGAAAACAAAAACATTTTGTAAAAAATAAACAGCCTTAACCTACAACATGTCCTGATGCATTTCAAGCCCAATATTTGAGACATTAAGATCATTTATTGAAGATTATTATACCTTTTCAACCTCGCTAACATGTTGTTCTTTTATAGTGGCCAGAGTAGCAGTACAGTTATACAGCTAGCTTGCAAAGTTAGCTGACATTTAAAGCAGCATCAATATCATAATGTACATTTGTGTGATAGACATTTTGGGCAGAAAAGTCATTATTATTATTATTATTATATTACTTATTAAGGGGGGGGGGGGTTAGCATTTTTTTGCAATAAAAAAGCAGTGGTGTTTTAGTTTCGGGTGCTTTCCAGTGTGGTAGTGCTTCCTGTTTTCATTCGCATGACCAGCGGATAAATGTTAGTAAAGCTGTGTTCTGAGAAATGTGTTAATGTATTTATTTATTGATATTTTTCCCATGCTATTTTTAACTCATGCGTGTAACTAACATTACTGAAAGCTATGATTTTATATTTATTTACAAAAATCACACAAAGAAGTAATTACAACTTTTAAAACAGCACATGGTCCCTTTTGGTTTCCTGGCCATGTTTTCATGGTTACAGCTATTTGAATTCCGAGCATATCCCACTTAACTTCCTAAGATGAAACTACAACCCGACGCCTTCAATTTAAAGACGTTTATTCCCTCATCTTCACAGGGAATCTAACCCCGGTGGAATTCATGCCTTGCTCTGCCTACTCAAGCATCAGGCACTTCATCTGAATTACAGAGTGTGCCACAAGAGCGCCATGACCTTGCTTAATTCAATATAAAAGGAAGAGCTCAGCTAAATTGAATGTGAAACCAGGTCTTCGGTCGAAACCCAAGTGACGTTCAGCAACTGTTAGCATCACCAGATCCCATTGGCTCCGACGGCTGGAATCCAGCTCGCATCTCCACTTAAGAGAGCATTAAATCAGCATTAAGGCCTAAAGATGACATTCACATCTAAGAGGGAACTGGGAGTTGCTTTTCAGCATGCACGCACACACACACACACACACACACACACACACACACACACACACACACACACACACACACACACACACACACACATACATACAAAGATAGAAAGTGGGTGCAATAGTGAGTCAGCAGCACATGTTCAAGACTAAAACACATTTAGCTTTAGCTTCCCCACAAACACACACACACACCATCTCCCGGTGTGTATGCAACCCCTTTATCTTTGTCACACCTTCACACAAGTAGAATTTTTCGGATTTTTTTTGTCTCCCACCTTGACCTCACAAAAATAATGAATGCCTCCTATTGAGTATGAACACACACACATTCTTTCCCCCTGGCATGCGTGCATGTGCACACACACACACACATACACACACACACACACACACACAAACACACACACACACACACACACGCGCAAACTGGGATAAGTCGAGAAACACCAGCTGCACCCACCCCACCCTTACTCTTGGGACAGTTGCCTTGGAAACAGCAACCATGCCGACATTATTTTTTGAGGGGGTATGTGTGGTGTGTGGAGGGGTGTCTCTTGGCATTGCCTCCATACCCTACCTTCTCACACACTAACACACACACACACACACACACACACACACACACACACACACACACACACACACACACACACCCAGTAATGAATGCTATGGCCCACACCGCTCATCACTCGGGCTAAAGCACAGAGGGCAGTTTAGAATAACGGAGTGTTTTTTCCACAAGATGAAAGATGTTAAGTTAATAGGAGGGCACACACACACATTCACATCCACGCATTCAATTTCACACACATTTCCAGACACAAAAAGCAGCATCCGTGCCCTGCTGCCTGGCTATCTGTCATGATCAGCATTCAACAGGATATTAACACATGCCTGCCAAGACTAAACTAAATGGTTGCAAACATTAACGGAACACGGTGGGGAAAGGTCGCCCACCTCACACACTCTGCACCCACTCCTGAATAAATGCTTTTATGTGTGAAAGCGCAAGTGATTTCTTTTTTTAAGCATTAATCTGTGTCTGTTTGTAATGTTTTTATCGACCCTGAGGCGATCTGTTTTTCCAACTCTGCAGCCTTTTCAGAATCTCTGAATTAAAAATTGATTTTTTTTTTTAATGACTTCTCAGCTCCAAAATGCCTTTAAATTGCATTGAAAGCTGGAAGGAAAATCAGATACCAAAAAACGAGTAGTCATATGGTTCAGAGAGTACCACACAAAGCTAAAGAATAACCGAAATCATTAGAAATGGCTAAACTTGTTTGAAAATGGGAGTGACTATAATGACATTGTATGAAGAGGCTGGGTAAAACGTATTAAACGATCCTGTAGCCAGTGGTGGATAAACAAGTACTTTTATTTATTTTATCGTATATTCTAATGCCGATCCTGTTGTACTTTGCTTAAGGAAAGTTTTGAATGCAAGTCCTTTACTTGTAACAAGCACTTTTTTTAAATGGGAGTACTTCCACCACTGTGTTAAACCCAAAATAAATGACAAGCTACCGGCAGCTTTCTGGGTTTAACACAAACCACAAAACTGAAATATTCACCAACTTTGATGTTACTGCCAATATACTTCACAACTTCCATTTCAAATTTCTAAAAGTGCACTAAATTATGAATTTTAAAACCTAAATATAAATGCTTTACTTATTGTTGTTAACTTAATTTGAGACAGTTAAGAAACGCAGATGTATGGTACGATGGATGCTATTTGCTATGGGGGAAATTGTAAGTCTTAGTAGGAGTGATTTGGAAAAAATATTTCATCTATTATGTTTTTGGGGGTTTTTTTCGGGAGAAAATGTGATTTGCAAGTAGCACACACTAGTTTATTGTCAAACATCATTAGAAGTCAAAAATTACAAGTATAATTTCTGAGCGTCCGTCCAGGATGCCACTAAAGTAAATGATCCAATAAAACTGAAATGATAGAAGCCAATAAGAGTTGAGTGATAAAAACTAAGATTGCAAAAAGAGCTTCCTTGTTCTATAAAAACAAATGCAATGTGCGCATTCTGCCCCCCCCCCCCCCACACACACACACACACACACACACACACACACGCCTGCAGAATGCAGCCACTCTTATCGGCATCGAGTTGACAGCGGGGTCAACGAGGGTTGTGACCTCTGAACCGAGCCAATTGCCCTCTGACCCCCGTCAGTGTGAATCAAAGAAGGAAAAGGTTAAGACGTTAACGAACAGAAATGCTAAGACACAATCCTGCTGGTGTATGCACGCACATGCAGACACACACACTGACATGTGTGTGAATGGTTTCTTATAGCACTGCATGAGTCAGCCTGTCCATATTTGCCTTATTGAGTTAGTTTATTTACTGTTTGTGCATTTATACGTGTGTGTGTGTGTGTGTGTGTGTGTGTGTGTGTGTGTGTGTGTGTGTGTGTGTGTGTCTGTGTGTGTGTGTGTGTGTTATATTTTTATCCATGGTGAATATTAGATTAAAGGCTGCTGGTCATGGGAGCTGTGATGGACCTCTATGTGATTAGGGCAAATGTGTGCCGTGTGATACAGCTAAGAACATTCCTACATTGCTTGCACAGAACACACACACACACACACACACACACACACACACACACACACACACACACACACACACACACACACACACACACACACACACACACACACACACACACACACACACACACACACACACACACACACACGCATATGTGGTCGGACTTTCTCATTAACAGGCACACCTGCACACAGGCAGACAGACTTAAGGTAGATGGTGCTGATCTAAAGCAGCTGAACGTGCTGATGCTGCTGTTTATCAAATGTTGATTTGACTGACATTTTGTGTTTGTTTGTTTGTTTTACACAAACAAACAAGACAGTTCCAACTAGTCTACAACTATTAATATAAAGCTGCTTCAGGCAACTTTTCTCACTTGGATACTTGATGAATGTGGAAGAGGAACAGTCCCAGCCCAGATGAGGTTCATCAGTTTTAGATCAAGGGTCAGCTCTGTGTGCATTATTGCATTTACTACATGACATGCATTGCAGACTTTAATCAAATGATCAAAGGAATTAAGCTAATAGTATTTACATTAACAGACAGGCAGCTATAGATCCCAGGACTCATTGCTGCTCTGTGAACACAGAACCAGAAGCAGTGCGGAGCTGATCTAAAGATTCCTCTCTCCTTTATAGTTGGGAACGCAGTTTGTCAATATGTCTTAAACGTACAGTAGTTACGTTCGACAGTTTAATATCAGCTCTCAACCTATATTAGGTTGCAAGTTACCATAGCAACAGTACTAAAGAGGTAAGGCCAGAGATTCCCACATGATAGTTTTGGGAAGCCACAAATATCCGATACTCACTTCCAAACGTCCAATCCTCTGCTGCTGTGATTGGTCTGTCAGAGTATCTGTTTGGCTGGGATGTATTGCGAAATCAAGATTTATATTTCAACAAATCATTAAATGAAAACGAATCCTTGAATCCCTGAATAAAAGGCTGCTTAGAAAGAATCAGTGGTTTGGCGTCCCTTCTCTGAGCTCCTCAGGTCTGTTTGAATGATGTTTGAGATGTATGCCTGCAGGCTTTGTGCTCAGGTGGGATTGTGAAGGTGAGACTGGCAGCCGAGGTGCAGGGAGGTCACGGCAACAAAAAGGCAGACAGAAGCTCTCTGATGGGTATCCATTATGCAAACAGTGAGCATCAGCACTGCTCTCCATGGTGGCAGCGCGTAACGCGTCAAGGCTGAGAGACAACCTGCGCCGTGATGGTTCAGGCAGGAGGTTCACTCATCTGGTTAGCATGCATGCTGCGCCGATTATTCTGGACAGTTACAGGTTTGAGGGAGCAAACTTTCCCGACAAGAGGCAGGACTTGCAGTACATATCAAGTATCACAGCTGTATGTATACAAAGTAATGGGTGCAAAACTAGCAAAGTGGAATATGAGTGACATAATGGAAACAAATAGGAAAAAAGTAGATGAAAGAAGTCTTTCTTTCAATCGTTATCTCACTCATAGGAATCCAGTTTGTTATTTTCCTGGTGTGTTATAGCAAGTCCTCACTTATCATTGATCTATCCAATTATTCCCCCACAGCCTACAGCTTCCTCCATGTGTGTTGGTAAGCTGCACACGTGTGTATTTTGTTTCTGAGGTCTGTTTGTGTGTCTGTCTTTGTCCGTCTGTTCATCTACTCGCCAAGCCGCAGGGAACTTTAGCTGTCTGGTGCAACGTTCCCAGGGGGAGGACTTTGTTGGCTGCGCCACCAGAGGGAGGTGATGGTGGCGGGGGCGAGGAAACCGGGGGGTACATTTCCTGTGGAAATGGGGTTATCACTTCACCAATTACTGGTGCAATTACAGCGGGAGGCCTGCAGAAGCATGGGAACAAAGCCCATCGGCACACAGATGGGCACTCATGTGGAGACGTGCACAGATCAGTTCTAACACACATGTGCACGTGCAGCAGGGACAAAGATCTCCCTCTGTATTACTCTATTGGTTCAAGATCACATCGCACTACGTTTATATCTTTACAGATGGTCACTATGTTAGATCAGGTGTTCTTGCGGCCGTAAATTAAGCCACAATTTGTTGTGTCAGAAAAGGAATCAGGAATCAGAAACAAATAATCAGAGACTGTTCCATCTGGGCCTTTTAGGTGTGTCCTATGCAATATCCGCCACCACTAAGAAACAACACAGGATAAAATAACAATATATCATGCTGCCTTTTCAGAATATCTGAATTAAAAATAGATTTTCTCATTTTTCTCAGCTCCCAAATGCCTTTAAATTGCATTGAAAGCTGGAAGAAATATCAGATACCAAAAACAAGTTGTCATGCGGTACAGAGAGTACCACACAAAGCAAAGAAAATAAACTGGTTTGAAAATACAGAGTGACTATAATTACATTGTATGAAGAGGCTGGGTAAAACTATCCTGTAGATGGATAAACATGTACTTTTGTACATTTTTTCGTATTATTCTAATGCCGATTCTGTTGTACTTAATAATCCTATGCAATATCAGCCACCACTAAGAAACAACAGAGGATAAAATAACAATATCTCATGCTCAGTTCAATTCTGATTTCCCTCCTGATGCGCCGAGCCCTCAGATTGTACTCGCATCAGGATGACCCATTCCTATTCATCTTTTAATATGTACAATGAATTCTCTAATCCAGTGGTGCCAAGAGGTAAGGCCAAGTTAAGACGCATTGTTATTGCAATATACAGGTTTGATCTGTACAAAAAGTCAGCCGCACCTCCATCTTCTCCTTGACTCACATGTGTCGTTCTATCACCTCCTTTTTCATTTTGTCTGGTTTAAGTGAATGTGTCGCCCCTTTGACGTCATTTTAAATGGAATTAAAAATACACCTTAAATGTTTTTGTTAAAACCATTATAACCATTGTCCCATGGTTTCATGTGTTTCTATAAAATAAAAATAAAAAGTCAGATGACAATACGTTCTCATTATTCCCATTAACACAGACTCATTCTCAAGTCAATTCTTCTTCCTGTTCCACATGGCCTCAAATCTTCTGTCTCACACACACACACGAAACATTATACCCAAACACACAGTCGCAGTACGTCTGGACTGTGTCACAGAGAGACCAGACCCATGTGGACAGCTTGACCTTTGACCTCGGTGCATATGATTATTCATCATCATCAGACTGCTCGGCCCAGCTCGCTCTGCTGCTGCACACACACATTACAGTCCGCTCACTGTTTGCTTTCTATCTTCACCATCTTTATTTATTCAAAGAAGGTTGACTGAGAACACTCATTGTTTTCACGTTCACACAGCCACACACACGGTGGAGCGGCCCAGTGCTGAACCGTGCTTTGCTCATGGCTAGACGGTGAGGGTTAGTTAACAGATGATTATAATAGGACGTTTTATAACAAGTAATACACTTTTGTGATGCAACTAGCTGGAATTGAATTAGTTACAAATTGATGATTCCTTATCCAAATGAAAAAAGAACACAAAAACCCCGCAGATGATCCCAGTTACTGTATTGTCTCTTACTAGCATTCACCCCACAGTTTCCTTTAACCTTAGGGAATCTTAACTTTAATGGATTTCATTTGACAAAAACACTTATACGCTCCTTAGGTAAGGAACACTTGCTGCACTGTAGATAAACCCTCAACAAACAATAACAAAATCAAACCAACATTTGTTAAAACTCCTTTTCATGGAGATGATGTTCTATCCCTACAATAAAAACAGATGACTTTTGAGCTATAAATGTAACTAAATAACAAGTGCTGGCGAGGCTGATATTACAAATGTATGAAGAACACTTATCTCGAGTGGAAACAATCACGCTCAGTGGCCTGGACTGAAGACCGATATTCAAGAAAATCACTATTCTGTTCCCCCGCATACTAAGCAGTACTCTGTGGCACAGAATTAATAGCAAGAGTTGACACTTTGCTAGAAATTCTGAATGAAAAACCACTGCAGCCTTTAAATTGTCCGTGGCTTCCGCTTGTTGGCCTGACATCAAAGCATGCAAGACATGCTTCGTTGCCATTTGCCTTGGTGAATGGGCAACAATCCAATCTGTACTTAAACAAAATGCTGTCCAGTGAGTTCAGATGTATACTTATTATCAGCTTTGAGTGTCAAATGTATGACGAATCCATACTTTAAAGCCAGATGATAAAACCACTATCTGTCGCAGTACATCCTCTCTATTTAAACAGGAAGAGGAAGCCCGACTTCCGACCCTTTGTGGCACTTGTCTGATATTTCCATCACTGACAAAACAGACAGAAACCACAAGAATTTGATTCTCAATTCTTGTGGTTTCTTATTGTTTACACAGCCAAGGGAATGTCAGATCACTAACACCAAGGATTAAAAATATCAGCGGTTTTAGTCATAAAGCTTCCCAGTAAAGGAATTTGCTCCTAATGATGAAATTCTAAGAAAATTCTTAGAAATAATGTTGGGACTAGATCTTGGTAAAGATACAAGTTGTTCACGAATGATATTAGCCCTTCAGAGAGAGCCTCAGGTGGAAAACTATGAGGAAAAAGAAGGAGGACTTTGATTCAAGCGGAGCTATTTTCCCGCTGTTATTCTCAAATAGATCAGGCATTAAAATGAACAGGATGGTACATGTCAGCAAACATTGTGAAGACTGATTTAAAAGTACTGCTCACATCTTATAATCATTAGCTAGGATATCTTGGTAGATATTTCTAGCATCTCTGTCAGAATGCCTGTGAATACAGCCAAGATGTTTTGTGCCGGTGTGCAGCGCTAATCCTAGGATGGACTGGAGTCTGTGTGCTGCCACTTTCCTTTAAGTTATCTTAGACTTAACTGAATTTGATGAACTTAATTGATCCCATTCTTCACAATCCTGCTAGAAAAGCTCACAGCGTGATATTTCCTTTAGGAATGAACCTCTGGGTTCTGCACAGCCCTCACATCCTGAGGTCCAGCCTGCCCTCGTTTGCAGCTAATGAGCTAAAGTGCTGGTTAGAGTGAGCGCTGTTGATCCCGTCTACTCCTGGCTTCCAGCTAGCCAACGAGTCAAGTGTGTCTTTGTGGATTAAATTCCCTCATGCAGCTAAAGTGAAAGGAATGTAGTGAGAAATATACTTCTGTACTGAACAGAGAAACAACCCAAGACATATGGATCAGGGTTAATACACTTTATCCAACCAATATAACCTAAAGGATTCATTTATTTTACCTTAGCTCATAGCAAATCCCCTGGCCACGCATGCACCACACCTGACTAATAGTAAGAAGTCTGCTGAGTCACAGAGGAAAGGTGAGATACTCCTAAAAGCTCTAAATTATTGACTGCAAATTAATACTTAAGGGAAATAGAATAAATATGAAGCTTGTGGTTTTGTTTTTTTTTGCTTAATTGCAGGCTTCCGGCTAAACATAGCCCCTGATATTAACACCATTAACCTCTTGAGGGTACATTTACCGCATGTCCACTGTTGTCAGGGGCTGCTGTTGCCAAAGCAAGAGTGTAATTAGACTCCCTTTACTGTCTCTGTCCAGAGAGGAGAAAAACCTTAGACTCAAAGACCGTTAGTTAGAGCCATTAATAATTATCAGGCTTCAAATACCTTGGAAAAGTTGTTTAAACAACAGAAGAGGCCCAAGACTTTCAAAAACTTAGTATTTGCAATATTAGCATTCAAACGACTTGCAGAGAAAACATCTGCTTTACTTTGGAGTTTTTTGATCTGCGGGTTGAGCAAAAACACGCCGTTTGACTTCAATAGTGACAAGTAATGTTAGCGCCACCTTTGGGGAATGCCTCAGTTAAAATTAATAATAGAGAATTGCCTGTTTCTGTGCCAGATAACCGACCCATTGAAATCCGCGGCTCAGCAACATCCCCAGCCCTGAGCCTGGAAAGCACTGGCCTAGATAGAAACAGATCTGAAAGAATAATGAATAATGAAATATCTCTTGATTTTTAACTTCCTCCTAAAGGCTTTTGGGCTTTACGGAGAGGAGAGAAAGGTGATGCTGGGGCAAGTGGAAGAAACTCATCTCTCAACTTCAACGCCACAAACAAAGTTAGAAATATAGAAAGAATCAAACAAAACTAGGGCCTATTATATCCGCGTATATATAGTTGTCTATCAGTAACTTAAGATTATAGTTGAAAGCAGAAAACTGTAGAAAAAAAAATAGAAAAAATAGCCTGTGAAGTCAGAACTGATTCTTTTAAAAGCAATGTCACCAATGCAATGCTAAAAAAGACGATTGTTAACGGTTCATTTGCAATGGGAAGTATCACTTTACAGTTGATTACTTGTTTAAGATGTAACAGTTTACATCCTTCCTTGGGAAGAGAAAACCAGACAGGTATTTATTTGTATCGCCTGTATCTCTGAGCTGGATCTTCAACAATAAACAAAGATATATTTCAAGGCTTAAGGGAAGGTAAAGCTATAATGTGCTAAAATCCAAATGAATTCCACACTAAGCTAGGGAATGAGAACTGAAGACTTTAAGCAATAAAGCATATGATGAGGTCGATATGACGTAGCTTTTCCACAAATTCCTCAAAAGAGCTGAAATGTTTAAATACTATGAGCAAATGTATATCCAATCCCCTGTGCCGTAAAGGGGATTTAAATGTTCTCCCAAATCATTTGAATCTGTTTCAGATATCAGCCGACGGCCGCTGTTTTCCGGCCTACTTTATTAAGAACAGACAGCTCATCTTGGATTTGTATGAAAGCATTCGTCCATGGCTCCTTAACATTCCTCATCTGTTTTGTTGCTGGGGATAGCCAGGCGAGAAATGGGCTTTAATCACAAAGTCCCCAAACAATAGCATAGTTAGTAACTGAAGATATATTCAAACTGCGCACGTTTGTCTCTCTCTGAGGAAATCTAAATAGAATTTTACAAACATGCACATGAGCAAACTGGACACTGAAGAACTAATGGTACTGTCTAGTATAACCAGGCAATTTGCATGCTAATTGCATGAATTTTAAAAAAGGACCCATTTGCATTCACATTACAAATTGGGCATTCCTCCAGGAAGACACTGGGGGAAACAGCAGGATAAGTTTTAACGTCCAAATCCCAACCATCGCAAGTAATCAGCCGTAAAGACTTCAAAGGTCAAAGCCAATGCCTCGATTTAAACAAGAGAAACTCATAAGATTCAATTCCAATCATCTCCAGTCACTGAATTGCATTAAAATGTGTACAGCAAAACAAGTCGCTCCATGATTGCTGTATGAATAAAACATGAGTCTCTCTGTGTGGGAAAATAGATTCACAATGACGTACAGTAACAAACGCCCTAAATCTCCTCGGAGGCATTTATGGAGCTTTATAATGACTATTTATATGCTCATGTGACAGTTATGTGTTTTAAAGTAGCTGCAGGTGTAGCTGCTTCTGTGTTTAGTGCGTGCCTTTTGAATGATGCTTTTGTTTTTGTTCAGATGTTCAGTTCCTCTGTGTGTGATATTTAATAGGGTGTGTCCAATGTGATTAGTTCAATAGTTATGTGCGTGTTTTTGATAACGATTTGCAGGAAATTGTCCCTTTTTATGCGTGTGTGTGTGTGTGTGTGTGTGTGTGTGTGTGTGTGTGTGTGTGTGTGTGTGTGTGTGTGTGTGTGTGTGTGTGTGTGTGTGGTACAGAGACACTATCTCTAACTGCCATCAAGAAAATGACACTACCGTCCACTGAATGGCTGGGATAATGGGCTCATTACACACAAGTGAGTGTGTGTGTGTGTGTGTGTGTGTGTGTGTGTGTGTGTGTGTGTGTGTGTGTGTGTGTGTGTGTGTGTGTGTGTGTGTGTGTGTGTGTGTGTGTGTGTGTGTGTGTGTGTGTGTGTGTGTGGGGGGGGGGGGGCCGTGTGAGGCTGTGTGTGCGACATGGAGTTTGAATGAATAACTGAGATCATTTAGTCATTTAGAGAAAAATGGGGGGTTTAGGAGGTAATCAGGCATGCATTTAAGTATTTAAAGCTGTTTTTTCCCCAGACACATGAAGCTCTCTGCTCAGTCGTTGTGATTGCACTTCACCAATCAGAACAAATCTCTGATACAGGGACAGGACCTCTTTCTCCGGACCAACAGCTCTGAATGCCTGGCTCTGATGGCAGTAGCAGCTCCATCCCTTTGACTCTTAAAATGTTAAGACATGAATACATAATTTGATGGATGTTATTTAAATTACGACTTTGCAAAGCCACTGTCAATTTAGTTATTTTTATTTTGCAGATATTTCTCAAAGTTAGTGCAGCAGAGAGCAGAATATCCAGACTTTAATTCCTTGTTTTGGTAAAAGTCGAGGCGCACTACATCCTCGCCTCGCCCCTGTCTTTCAAACCCCACGACCCCTAGTCCCAATCTCAAAGGAAGACGCTTAGGAAAGCTCCCGACAGAGCCACAGAACACATTATAGCTGTTTCCCCTGGCCAAGACAAGACAAATGATGTCATGTAGGAAATATGTTGGGATGCCCCTTTACTACATTTACAAAAATGTCAATAAAGTAACTGTGGTGAAAGATAAACACAGCTTCTATATGATTTCCTAATGTGCAGTATCCTCCTGCTCTTTGTGTTTCTCTTTATTGATTTTTCTTGTCTCTCCGTTTTTTCCCTAGCAGCATCGGGGCCCATTGTGGCTTTTTTGAAAGCTGATGTTCGTCCAATCATGTTGCTCTATTATAAAGTCACTGTTTGTGCACAATACCACTTGTTGCAAAGCCCCAGTGGCCTAATGGATAAGGCACTGGCCTCCTAAGCCAGGGATTGTGTGTTCAAGTCCCATCTGGGGTGATTGACAGCTGATATTTAACTCCATACTGTCAGGGATTTACACAGTTCATATTAAGTGCTGCCAAAACTCCAACTCTCAACACTGTGCCAGATGCCTGCACCTCCTGTGCAGATACAGACTGATCACTAAAGCTGCCGCTCTGCTACCAAACTACTCACTCTACGGCCCCTGTAGAGAAGCCACAGGTGGCTTATAACCAAGGGGTCGATGAATTACCATTCTCTGCTAACTGTGTTTTGGGGCTTTCTAACCAACACATAAACATGTTTAGATCTGTGTATGTAGTCACTCTGCATAGTTAACCGGTCTCAATCCAACTACAGTGAATGAGTTGATATCATAAAGATTGTTGGGTTGTCCGGTCTCTGTGACCTGACTTCACTAACACACCAAGCCCATTATCTGACATCGGCCAATTGGAGCAGTCAGTGAGCGTTTGTGAACCTGGGTTCTAAACGGACATGAGAAAACAAACTAATCTTTTTTCATTTCCATCTCATTTCATTTTCACGGATATTTTCACACTGCCGAAGTCATCTCGAATACAGCGCGGAGGTGAGTGAGAGCGGTGTCAAAGTGCTGTTTCAATGTGAGTATCTTAACAGTTTGTTTTTTAACTACCGACTTCCTCCGCCAGAGAGTTGTTTCCTCTCATGCAGGCGCAGAACATGATGGATGACGGTTAGTTGGAGAAAAAACGATCCTGATATTGTTGATTTAGAATGAAACTGAGTCTTTGTTGACATAACTTGTCAATTTATTCTGTCAGAAGTGCCAGTGGCCCAATGGATTGGTAGCAAGCCTCCTAAGCTAGGGATTGTGGGTTCTACTCCCATCTGGGGTGATTGGCTGCCAATTTGCAGAAATATGGCCTTGGAAAAGAGATTTCAATTACATATCTACTTCAATATAAGGGATATTCCTTGTAGCTCCAAAAATCAAAGCTTTACACAATTATTGAGCCTGCAGTCTTTGCAGGTGCATCCCAGCATATCTTGGCGTGTTACCAGCCTAATGATTGATGGACTGTGACGTCGTTGCTCAGGCTCTTATACAAAAACAGCTTCCCATCTTTCTATTTTCACATTTTTTACCAACACAGATTTATTTTAGATTTTTCCAGATGTGAGCAGCTCCTCCATCTCTGTGGGGCTTTGCATTCTGGGACATTAGCACAATCAGTAAGGAATACAAAGTGAATATATTCTGCTTACAGTCGTCTGACTGAGTGAGTATCAATTCTGTGTTGTAATTGTATCCAGAGTGAATGCAGTGCATACCCAAAGCCCCGTTAGACTCAGAAAGCGGCGCAGACTTGGGACACAGCGTCAGTCTTATGTTTCAATTATAACGGCCGAAAGGAATATAGTTTACAAGTGCTGGCAGGTGAACCGTAACTATGTCCAAAAAGACTAATTTCAGCTTGATGGATTTCAGACGTTTTACATTGTGGTTTTAACATGAGTGGGCAGAGCCGCCAGTACAGGAAATTAAAATGTGAAGCTTCATTTTTGCTTGCAGAATTTTACAGAGCACCATTTTCTTCCAATCATGCATTCAATTGACTATATTTACAGAATCTTTGCTGGAAATAGACTTAAACAACACTATTACAGCGATGTGACAGATTAACGTCCTTGTTTGCAGAGTGGTTGTCAGGTATGCATTCAACAGATGATTTCTCTGAACTGCTAAACAACCTCCGAGTCAAAGTGTTTAAGTGGAGCTGAAACCCTTCTGTAATTACAGCGATTCCCCACCAAAATAATCTCCTCCCTCTGTCTGAGAAAAACCTCCGTAGAGATGGGAAGGGAAATGACCACAGCGTGGAGCTCCCACAGAGAGCGAGGGAGGGAGAGAGCAGACACACACACGGGCAGGATGGTGGACAACACAACTTCTACACACATCTTTGCATCACCCATTCCTTTTTGTTCTTTTCCCAAAGATGAACACACTGGCAACTGGAGCTATACAACACACACATGCAAACACACACACAACAAAGGCTGATGTGGGCAGAGATCCTGGAACCTAAAACTGCACAATTTAAGTTCACACTCACACACTTTCATACACTCCCCACACACATGCTGACAGAAACACTATGCAGCTACTTCAGCAGCTCTTCACATTTTCACATTCAGACTTCATTAGAGCTAAATTCCCACCTGGGAGAATCCAACAAGGTTTCCCTCTCTCTTTCTAGGTCACGGTTAGTCGACTTCATCCTTATCACATCCACTTCACAGACCCTTTGTGTTTCTTTTTGGGCTTATGTAAGAACGTGTAATCAGTTGCTTTCTTGCTCTACGTTGTCCTCTGGTAAACATGATCAAAGGGACATGAGTTTATCTCCCCGTAACTAAAGGCCGGGATACCTTAAAGCAGCTTTTAATTTGAAGGCTATTTGCTTAAAATATGGCTGAGAGGGCAAAAGACTGAACCCCAAATCCCTTTTTAATTAGAAGATGCAGACCTTTGCTTCCTCATTACTTTTGACCGTCACGTTTGTTATACCCAAACATCAAAACACTCAACATGGGTCAATGTGTTAAACCCCATCCTGCTGGGAGGAGTCGATGCTTCAGGACATTTCAGAGCGCTTCAATTTTATTTTTTGTATTCTCCAGTGAGGCAAGCCACACCCCACTGCTGCACCTACAAGGTAAAAACAAACAACTAATAGAGGATTGTGGGGCTCGGCTGAACTGTAAAAAGGTCCTGTCGTTCCTATTCAACCATGCTTAAACTATGCTTAAAATAATATTATGTCTTTGCTTCCCCGCTCTCAGAGGCTCTGTTGTGTCTGCAGGATTTGCAGCAACCTCTGCCTGGATTTCACTGTGGTTGACGGATCGGCCTGGGGCCAACAGATAATTAATTTGGTTGATCTGGATCTGGGACTTCTGCCATCAGATCATTTTCTCTTTGTGAGCCATTACTGAAACCAACAGACATAGACACTTGATTTTAAATACTGAGGGGGCGTCTGACCCGTCAGTGAATGACAGTCGCCATGTTTCTGGGTGAGAAGCTTGATTGCTAAATTGATTCAGAGTTGTTGATTTGACTTTTATAGGAAGTGTATCTAAATGAGATTAAAATGGCCTTCTATCTGCATACATGTGGTAACTGATGTTTAAAAGACATACAAAATCACAGCTTTTATTCTTACAGTTTTGATCATCATTTCTATTAGTAACAAGGAGTCATGTTTCAGGAGGCGAGTCAGGCGATTAAACCCCGTGATAAATATAGGAGAGACAACATATGTAGATGGTAAAACTTACACAAACTGTGCTTTGTAAAAGTCCACCGCAGATTACAGCCTGACTCCCTAGTGAACTAGGCACTGTACTTTCTGTAAGTGTGTTTGTACACAGTTTTTCTTGTGTAATCATAGAATAAAAGCTACGTTTCAGTTCAGTGTTATTAAAGCTACCATAAAAGGATTTTAGATAATCTGGTTAGTGTTTGTTTGTTTACAAACTGTCTGACTTGGTTTGTCGCGATGTCACCATATACCCAGATCTGAGAAATGTATTTAAAGGGGCAAATGTTATCATACCTGAAAAAGATGAGCATTACTCTAAGCACAGAGCTCAGCTGGAATGAGCTAGAACTGTGCTGTAAGGTCTTATAAACCTGACAGCTGCCATTACTGTACTGAGGTAACCACTTTCGAGTGGCAAAGGTGTAATTTAGGGGAAAAAGACTCAGTTTCTGACATTGCACAAGTGTTGGAGAGTCAAAATAAGTACTTAAATGATTCATGTGACTACTGAAGACAAGGCTTTCACAGTGAGTGCTGGAGGAAGATGAATGCAATGCAGGTGATTACAGGGATAGAGGAAGTAAGAGTGTGGGAAAGACCCAAAACAAATAAAGGGACAGACGGGCAACGGTATAATTTCTGCTCGAGATATCGCATGGCAGTTTGTGGGCGGGAATCCAACATGAAAGAAAGACACTTGAAACATAAGGAGAAGGTGTGTGAAACCTGTCACCTGCATGGTGTGTGTTTGGAACATGACAGCGGGACAGATAAGTAAGAGAGAAGAATGAAGGATAACAACAAAGTGTCTTACCGGAGTGTGTGAACTGCAGTCTTGGTTGAGATGCTCTCCATGCCCCAGTAAAGGAAGCCCCGAGGTGGGCAAGCAGCACCACTGTCACCAACCGACACATCCTCCTCTTCCTCCTCACACACACAAACAAAAGCACACTGAGTCCAAGTGCTGAACGTGTCACAATATGGCTGTTGCACTCAACACTCTTTATCCAAAGTGTTGCACTTCAGAAGAAAAGTCCAAAGATGCTGAATCCAAACGTGCTAGAATAAGTCCAGATCCTGAAAATGATTCAACAGCAGCACTCACACTTCACTTTGAGTGTGTGTGTGTGTGTGTGTGTGGGCTTCAGAGATGGAGGGGAAAATGTATTCCAAGAAAAAACTAAGTCGTCTCTCTGCTGCCTCCTCGCAGCTTGACAGCTCTCTTCTGTTCTGTCTCTCGTCCCAGCTACTCTCTGCGTGTGACTGCGCTCTCTCGCTCTCTCTCCCTCTCTCGCTCTCTGGAAGGCGGAGGGAGCAAGATAGATCGCAGATCACTGTGGCCACCCTGCAGACACACAGATGCAGGCACACACCCCTATTCACTGCTTCAGTAAAACCTAGTGAGAGTGGAAATGAGAAAGACAAATCAGCTTTCATCTTTATTCACATGTTTCACTACCTAATGCTCTCACTCGCCCACTTTAACTGATAATCTCTTTTTCACTCATTTTCTTTGCAATAATTTCTTTGTTTCTTTACAATATTGAACTCTTGGGCTCTTGTTTCAGACACAAGGTGAAAAAGAGGTGCTGCAGCACAGGCAGTATGAGAAAAATAAAGAGCCTTGTTGAACATTACAGCATGTAAACATGTCACAGTAGTGGCAAAAAATACCAATATGAACCTGGAAATAAGCATAAAAAGGCCCCTTAAAGATATTCAACTATGCAGATCAGAATTGAGGTGCCCAACAGCAAAAGTTCTGCGCTGCTTAATTCTGAAGTCTCGCCATGAAAAAGTCAGCAGGCTCTTGCCTCAGGACCTCAAACGCAGGTTGGGGAGAGGGGCTCAAGCGATTTAAACTGGGGCCAAACAATGAAGATCATTAAAAGGAATGAGTAAAACAAAAAGTGTGATTCTAAAACAAACCTTCTCCTTTACATTCCCAGCACCAAACCCTCTCGATGAGTCTCTTTCCTCGTCCTCATTATTATTTTCTTCGTTTCTACTCCCGACCCAGATGCAATAATTAAAGCCCGTGCCTCTGTTCCCGCTCTGTTGTTGTCATTAGATAGCTGCTCGCTGGGGTAAGGCAGCACTGACTGAATTTTTCACCAGCTTCAAGTTCAATCAAGGGCTAACAGGGACAATTTATTCATTCTCCGGGATAAATAATGAATTTAGGTTGCGTGCAAATGAACAAGTATAGACTCTCTCCAAGGACTTCTGAAGCCTAAATGATTTATTCTCCACACTTGTTTGCAATTGTATAATTAGTGAAGTTTTTTTTAATATGACCCAGCAGTTTAACATTTCAATTAGAAGTTCTGTAATGCGTAGTTTACACATGCCTTAATACAGCTTTTAATTGGAAATGGGCAAATCTGGTCAGACCTGCTTGATAATTAAGTGACTATTCAACAGAAGAAGAGGAAGAGGTCCCTGCATGGTTCTCCTCCAGTGATGGCCCGGGGCCCCGGCTGGAGTGACCACTAAATGAAGCTTCATGTTTTAATAATTACACCAAATGTTTGTGCAGCTCAGTAAAACATCATTCCCTACAGAGAAGTTGTTTTACTCAGTTTTAAGAGCGACACATTTACATGTCTTATTGTTATCAGTACAATTAGTTATACGAGTCTGTGCTGCCTACCCCTCGTTGCTGTAATGTCTCTATTGTGGCCCACTCATCTGTCCTGTACAGCAGAACGGTGTGTTTGTGTAGTTTTGTCTGGTATTTTTGTAATTCGTCACTCTACATTTGTGCAATTAAGTTATCCACCAGTGTTGTAATTATCGACAGCTTTACTTGTGCGTTTGTAAGATTACGTTCCTTGTGATAATGACTAAGACAACGACTTTGCTAACAGAGCCAACTAGCAAGAAATAGCAAGCTTGCAAATATTACATACTAGCATGCTACTTGATAAAAAAACGTACATAAAGGCAAGATCTTATATACATTTTAAATGAATTAGTAAGATTAACCACTCCTGTGCGACAGTCTACAGCTCCAGAAAAGAGAGCGCTGCAGCATTATCAGTTCCTCTGGTTTTATTATTTATAGGTTTGTCTTTGAGTTAAACGATTTTTATTTTATTTTTACTGTATTCTATAAACTACTGACAACGTTTCTCTGAGTTGGAATTCAAAAGATACTGGAATGGCTGCCATACATGTAGAGATTGAGATTTAAGAACATTTGGAGCAGCCTCTTCATTTTTTCCGGGGCTTTAATTCAACTGAAAGACCTACAAAAAGAAGTGTTTGAAACTGCAGATGTCAACGTGTAAAGAGGCTGAGTTACGTGTGTTAATATTGTCGGTGGTAAGTCAGTTGCAAAATGCACACTTCAACTATTTCCAAAATGCAGTACAAGAGAACTACAATTGTAAGAGTTGAGATCTGTAAATTAGGGAAAACCTGAATAGTGAAGTTTAAAGGTTAAAAGGTTTTGATATTTGGAAATGACACTATTGCAATATGAAAGCAGGAAACAGCGGACGCTGCAGTCATCATTTGAACATGTGAGAGTAAAGGAGTCACCGTGAGTCGCTGCTGCTTGTTGCATGTTTTATAATCATGTGGTTGCTCATAACACGAAACAGCAATCCTCTCATAAAGCTTTAATTTGACCTGTTAGTCATGTACTAAAAAGCCAAACCAAAAAATGATCACCAGCCACTTAAGAGCACTACCTGGAAGATGGAAAAGACAGGCATTTAGCACAGTGCTGTCGGTTTAAAACCTCCAAATGAAACTTCTCGCTTTAATCTGTCGCCATAAATCTGACTAACATGGACATCCTAAACTCTCGACACATGGAGACAGGATAATTACAACCTCGTTACCAACTTTTCCTGATCAGTCAGCTTGTTAATCACAACTAATGAACTCCTAACAACGGTGAACAAAAAGCCTCTGATTTCTCTGACAAGGGATGCCAATTAGTTAAATTAGTGTAGTAGCTCTGGTCTCATTACCGGCCTCAGATCTCACCGCTTCTATTCTTTACAAGCCGCATAGACACAAACACACATCCATTTACTCATGCCACATTCCCTGTGTTTCCTGGGTTGAGTGAGAATGCATCATCTAATGAGCACTCTTTGTTTTCCTCTCCTTCAATCTTGTTGTTCTTTATGTTGAGCTCCACCAGGCTGATATGAACCCTAATGTCATCAATTCACAGTGTATATGATATGATGGATGATGCAAATGGAAAAGAGAGAAAAGAAAAGCATCAATTAAGCTGTTTGAGATATAACTGCAGGCTGTCATGTTGTGCATTTGTGCCAACCAGGCCCATCCCAGCACGGGTTGGAATGGTAAACATCTATAGTTACAAGAGGCAACCAACAGAAACAATTTGAACATAAGATTCATGAAAATACATTTAAAAAAAATCATGATCATTTACTAACCATCCTTTCTAATAGATTTAAAAGAATGACTGAACCAACTCAATCACATTTGACCCAACTTTTTGTCTTTGATGCAATCCACGTCACATATCATACTTATATATGTTAAAACAAATGTAGCTTATAATATATCTATTAACTGGAAGTAAAACATTTTAAATAAGTGTACAGACTATCATTTTTATTTTTTACTTTAACATACGAAAACTATTAACCTAACCAGAACATTTTGTCAGATGTTATGACAAAGTTTATAGCAGGACAAAAAAAGCTAGCATTTTGATAAATGTTTGTTTCTTAGATTCGAAAAGAACCAGAATATATCTGTCTGCTAACCAACCCCGGTCACCCCTACACTAACCAGTGTTAATAGAGACGAGAAAGATAGCAACTTAGCGATTTAGAAACAGATGAAGGGGTATTTCTTCTTAAACAATTTAACCATGTGTAATTAAGAGAGAGTTTACAACACATATAAGTACTTAATGATATAGTCATTGTTAAGCTAGATAGTAGGCCTCTGTGAGACTAAAGGGCTACTGTACCTGTTAGCTATGACATAGTTACTTTGATTATTTCATATATTTAATGTTATAATGAGAAAATTGCAAAGTTAGAGGGCATACAAGACAGGAGAAACACAATCTTACCCAAGTGTGGCTGTGGTCCGTCACAATTTGCTTCTCTAACTGAATGAGAATACATGGTGATATTGGGAGTTTCTGCTTCGCACAGGTGAGGCTGTGCTGCCATCTTACGTTTCTTCGCGCCACTTAGCTGATTGCGAGATCACTCGTCTCACAAACGGTGACTTCCCGCGAGAATGTGCCTGAGAGGGTGGTTCAACGAGACTTGATTTATGTATGAAATAACTGTATGTATATGTGTCTTTTTGGTCAGATTACAAAATATTTCTGTAGCCTTAAAGTGAGCAAAACATGTCAGGACAACAAACCTCTTAAACCAAAACAATGGCAGCGTCACTTCAGAAGAGAAACAACTTTTATACATACATTATAGATGTATTTACAGCGTTGTTTCACTAGAGGTCAGTGTATGATGGAGGCATTATGTTTGCCGAATAATGGGGAAACTGGTACATTAAATATGGTTCCGAGTATGTTTGATTTTAGAATTGGCCTCCCACTTGCTGCGAAGCACACAGACCAAAATATTATTTAGATTTCTCAAGACAGTCTTGGCTTCATTCCAATGGTGGTGAGAAAGTATATAATAGGTTAGATGTATATAGTGAGTGATAAACAAAATGACTATTCATAAGGTTTAATATTTTGTCCCATATTTGAAACACTTCCTATAAACTAATTGCAAGGACACCAGTATACGTGTGGTTTTCCATTAAGATTGTTTTTCTAAAAGAAGGTTGTTACACATTCATATCATTTTTTAAAACATGCACCCCATTGATACTAATGTGTTTAAATCACTCAGTAGAAGTCTTAATCATCTAAAAATATTTTAGTTTTCTATAATATTATAGTAGTAGTATATCTATTGTGATTTAATCATAGAGAATAATGAATAAATACTAACATTGCCTTACAGTAGTCGAGTATATTTTATGCCTTTGCATTTTATTCTAATCAGGTTCAATCCCAAGGAATTGTTTGGATTTAAATTCTCCAGCAGATGTGAGGAATTTTATGACAGGGTGGGGTCAGTGTTTGGGAGGGAGCAGGTCTGACCGTCCTGCGCGCTCCCGTCGTGGTGTGTTGGAACCTTTTGTGTGGGGGCGCGGCTGACGGGAGCGCGACTGGTGCTAAACGGTAGGCAGTGGTGAACCTACAATAAAATATGATCATCAGTACAGTGCTTGAGTAATCACAGCAAAGCTGAAAAGTTGAATAATAGATTATTTTTTTGCGGTCAACAGTGGGAAACACAAACAAATCTTATTTAGGCTAAATGTGTCATGGGGACTTTAAACTTGTCCCACCGGAGGAACAGACAGAGACACACGGATCACTGGGCGTTGTGTTTCGGTGCGGACTGTCTAAAAATAAAACTTTGGGAAGCAACAGAATAGGTGGGTGTGTATGACTCACAGTCACAGGGTTAACCCTTGTCATAGCCTAACTCCAAAGTCTCAACAAAAAAATACACCTCAGAGCAGCCAGACCTACCAGTTCAAAGTCATCCTCAAAGATCCTCTATGAAAAAGATGACCTTTTATCAGTAGTAGAAATAGGCATTTCTCTCATCATTGTTCAATAATGGAACAGCATACATGATCACATAAAATCTTAGGGGTCATCCCAAATTCTCTCTGTAACTGGCTTGATATATTTGGATCTCACAATGTCACAGGTTAGAGTTCAATGTTTTGCTCTGCTTGTCCTAGCTGTTTCGTCTGTTTTAGTTGGTGTAAATTGAGAGCAAAAGAAAGAAAAACCGTGCATTGTAGCATTTTCTTAATATGATCAGAAAACTCTAACAATCACTGTTTAACTTATTTTGATAATACCCTCTGTAAGAGAATGCCATGTCCCCTGAGGCTATTGGAATGGTTACAAGTGTATGGTGCCTTGGAAAAGCGGCAGAGTGAGAGGTCTGTATCTTTCTGACACGCTGCTGTCTGTTTAAGTGCAGATGATAGGCTCTTGTGTAGGCCCGCCTTATCTCCCCTTTCTCTCCCTACCATTGGACGGCCTATTCCTCTGCCTCTCATCCCATTGGACAACTCGGGTGTGTGATGAGCTCACATTGGATCAAAATAGTTGGGCTTACGAGGGGCTAAAAATAGACTGGTATATAAACCTGGCTGTTGAGCTCCAATGCGCGCTACTCTTCTCCTGCAGGCAGCCGCAGGAGAGCCACGGGGAGAGGGTGGGACACGCTGAGAGAGAGAGAAACAGGGAATAGTGTCGTCTCCCTCAGCGGCTGCCCTCCAGCTCATTCTCTACAAGTGTTGCACCAAAGGCAGCGTGTCTTACATGATGCCCGGCCACCAGTTTTGGGTGGAGCAGGCAGTGACGGACTTCCTTCCTTCCCCTTTGACTGTGGTTTCGCTCTGAATGTCTCTCCAGAGAGCCACAGTCACTTCCCTCGCATAGACTCTGTTAATAAGTGATGAATAAATAACCATAATACTAAAACTGAGATTAAGGTGAACCACTGTGACTCCCCACAAGTTGCCTCTAACGTTAAATAAGTCTACTCAACCCCGGTAATGTGTCAGTTAGTCGACTTGGCTATGTATTATTTATGTAGCATTTTTGTACTAACCAGAAAGAGATGTAGCTAGCATGTAGCATCTATTAATAACATGTATGACACCATTTGGGTGTAGCCTTGTCAGAATGAAGCAATGTGGATAACAGCAGATGTAGTCATGATGATATTGAAGTTGCTAATGTAAACACTGAAATGCAGCAGTGGCATACGTACACTTTTAAGTAGCCCACACATTTTGAGCTATGGGTACTTTTAGTACTATTTTACTTTTTACTGCTTTCTCACTTCAATAGCAAAAACACCCGTAGCCTTCTGTTTACTCCATCTCTTCATTTATTTGAAAGGATATTTAGTCACTTTTTACTAAGTGAAGCAATACACACTTCTTCCATCATGCTTGCTATGTCTTTGGAAGGAGACAGATAGAAATATAGGAACAGCCTCAGCACCTGCTATTTTGGCAAAAAAAGACTGTGCTCTGGAGGACAAATGTCCTATTTCTTTGCTACAAAGCAAACCAGCAGATTCACTCTTTGTATTGTACTGAAGTTAACAAATTGTAGCTCAGTGGACATTAGCTACTGACAGTGTTCCGTCTTGTGGTGTTGTGTTTTACAGAAAAGGCTCTCTCATTTGCAGGGAGTCATTTTCACTCTTTCACAGGCTCACTCCTTGTTTCCTCTCACATCCACCCACTACACCTCTTGTAAACCATCACTATAGAGGCCTTCTCCTGCTATCCATCCGTACATTTTTTACAACTCCCTCCTCCGATTCAGTTATACAAATGTGATATGTGCTGCATGTGAGGCTAAATATATATTTGTTCCTATGCTAAAAGGTTACTGTAAGTGCATGCTCCTTGCGAGTGCCATCATGCTCACACATCCATTTTATTCCCACTCCTCCGCACTGCCTTACACAACTCCGTGTTTGATATTGGTTATAGAGCAGTTCCTCACTCTCTGCATGCTTGAGGCTTCTCCATATTACTCCACAACATCCAGCTTCATCCCACACAGGCTGACAAACGGCTCACCTCGCCATCCCACGCGCTCCTCTCTCTGCAGCACTGGACTCAGTGAGGCTGCTGGCATCGACGAGTGCTGTGTTGCTGCTTTCTGCTTTCCATCCAACAGTCATTCTAATATACAGTATTGTAAGTGTTTTAATAAAACATCATCTATGATAATGTGTGGAAAAAATATTGATTTCCTTTCCTTTAAAAGGAAGCTGTATGATAGGAAAACAGTGCATCGGTTTATTTCTTGTGTTCATTTTGGGATAACACTGTTGCAATGCTTTTTCTTGGCACACTACAACACAAGTCAAGAGGAGGTTCCCATTCTCAAGCCTGCTGGTGTGGGCTTTGATATTTAGCTGAAATCCTAAAAACTAGCACTTTGATTCAGAGATACAAGGGTGTTTGGGCGACTGATTTATGATCAAATAAGGCTCTGCGTGGGAGTGCCTCTAATCAAAAGGTGCTGCCGTGCAATTGTAATTTCACAATGATCTGTGCCTCTGCACCAGAAACATGGAAACCCCACTAAGTCTTGCATTTCTAATAAACCATACTCTATATCTACTGCAAGATATCACTAATGCATTGTTTTAACACTTTCACGTTAGGGGTTGTATTTTAATGTGTTGTAAAGGTGTTTGATTGAATTCAAAATGTAGTTCAAACATTAAACTAACATTACAAAATACAAATGTAACTCACCCCACATTGTATGTTACTCCCTATGTGATCATTTCTAATTTTATGTCAACCATGGATGCATTCAGGTGGTCAAACTCCAGTATTTTGCACTGACACGAAGCATAACCGTGACCAGTCATTCAAATTAAAGCAGTTATAATAAATTTTGAATTGTATTTTGGGTAGAAGTATTTAATTTGAGAATTTAAAATGTCACCTTTTCCCTTTAAACCTTTTGCATCATTTCTGTTTATGAGCAGCTTGTGTGCGTGTTCAGTCTGGAGTCTGAAATGAATTCACCATTCATTCATACTTCATGTGCATTGATTGAACTTAAAAGCTATTCCCCATGCCCCCACTTTAGACCACAATGAATAGGAGCTGGGTGTTATAGAAAGTAATTTATTACACAAACCAAAGCTAGTTTACAAATAGTTTCCAGTCATGTGCGTGTGTGTATAGTCTAGTATGAACAAACCCACATTTTATATTTACAGACTTTGCATACAGCTTGGTTTTCCTGTTCCTTTGTTTACGTCACTGCTTCAGCATCCAAACATCTGGATTAAAAAAAAAAAACGATAAAAGAAATAAAAATGATTTGTACATAATAAAGAGACTTGCATTGTTTTTCCTTTTTGTCTTCTCAGCCGTGTTCAAAACAAAGAACAGAAAAAGAGCCGGCGATGCTCTAGACAGGCAGCCGAGAGGCCAGCCTTTCTCCTGACTGCCTAACAACAGCATTTGGCAGGGATGATTGACAGGTCCTTACAACCAATTGTAAATCATCAGAAAAGAATTCAGGTAAAGCACCAAAAGTAGAATAAACTTAAGTTTCGACCAGTCCCATAGTCTTACACCTCATATTTTAAATACTGATAAGACAACATATTTATGAGTTTTTCTCTTTTTTTTAAAGCAGGAAATGAAGTATAAAAACACAAGACAAATTTCTGGAGAACAACAGGAGGGCTAAACACTGTCAGAGAGAGCCTGAATCTGCCAGGAAAACATGCAGACAAGTCAAGGAAGGCTGGTAGCTGAAAAATCCCAAATATAACTGCACACCCTTACAATTTTTAGAATGAAAAGACCTTCAAAAAATACCCCAAATGAAAGAATCCAACATACAGCAGTTGATAAATGCTCACTGTGCTAGTTAGTGATTCAGATTTTCAGCCAAAAATCTATCCGGCTGCCTTACCTGACAATTGTGGCATTAGTATGCACAGGATATATATTAATAAAAAGGTGTCACGCATTTCATGTTAAAGCAGATGGCTGCTGCCTACAGCTGACCAGTATAAATGTATATTGTGGATAACATGGTATATCTCAGGCACCTTTATTTCCCCTCAAACTGTTATAGGTTGTTTTACATTTGACCTTCAAACATGCCCACACAAAAAAAAAAATCAATAGTCGTTCGTCCCAGATAAGGACATCAGTGGTGTGCCTGTAAACACGGTCCTCTCTTCTCCTTGTTCTTTGTCCCGGTCTATAACCAGGGGAGGAAGAGCACCAGCAGTCAGCTCTGTGGAACAGGAAGGGGCGGGAGCTGAGATGCAGCATAGTTCGGTCAGCTCAAGAAGATCCAACGGGAACACAAATCCCCTCCTTCACTTTGATATTTAGGAAGACGGTAACACCCTGAAGTAGACAAACCAACCTCAGTAGATTCACCAGCATGTGGGTACTTTAATGCCTGTCATATGCAGTCAAATGTACCCTTTCCTCTGAATCACTGCACTGTGAAGATTAGTACAGGTGGTGCTGAGAGCCACTTGGATTTTCAGATCAGGTCATGATGCACAGGAATTAGTTTAACATTAAGGCTAGGGCCAAGGGTAATTTTTCTCGATTCAGACTGTTCATTAATGTGTGAAAGACAGAGCGTTCACTATGGAGCTGGCTCTGTTACAGGTCAATGTGGTAAGAGTACGGCTCAATGGGTTTGTCACTGCGAGCACAGGATTAGCGACACTGACTGTCCCATAAAAACCCAATCATTTCAATTGAACTGCAAGCTCATAGAACATTACTGGTGATTTGTCTACTTTGGGGGCTGCTCAATCCTCCCCGGGTAACTAAAGCACCCGTCTAACTTCACACCGCCCCCCCCCCCCTCTTCCAGGTAGTCCACTGGTGGCTGTCTACAGTGGCGCTCCTGTGCTGTCCATGTGTCAAGTCATCCAGGCAGAAACTAGAGCTTTTGTTGCCGTCTCCTCCTGGTGTTTATCAGTGTAAGTGGCTTGTTGAAAAAAGACAAACAGATATAGAGCCCAATGGTTTACAGCGGTAGTCAGCCCCCCCACCCACAATTCCCCCCCCCCCCCCCCCGTCCATGTCTATCAAAAGCTTCCCAAACCCAAGTCCTAGGGTAAATTCAGTCCAACAGATAGCCATTTTACAGCGGTAGTCATTTACTGCACTCTTTTCCTCCCCCCCTCTCCCGTATAGTAATCCTCCCTCCGCCCCTCCCGAGCCCTAACCCCTGGCTACAGTCGCCCCGGGGGTTTGAAAACAGTCCAAATGTGCAGGCTATTTTACAGCACTACACATTTATTGCTCTTCTTCCCGCGGCGGGCCTGCAGCGCCGCCCTGGTGGCCATCTCGAACACCTCCCGCACGCCGTCCTTGGTCTTAGCGGAGCACTCCATGTAGCCGAAAGCTGCGATGCGTCCGGCCATGTCCCGGCCCTCCTCCGACTTCACTGGCTCCTATTGGACGAACAGAAAAAACAAAAATATGGTTCAGGGACACATTCGCTGCACATCAGGACAATTTCACTTCTAGAGAAATGATAGCTAATAAAGCTTACTGAAGCTACCAAACACTGGGGAAAGCTGTGGTGCTGACTCACTTGACTAACCTCTCTGTATGTTGTTTATTTTAAGTGTTTGACAGGAGTCATATATTGGAAATGGGAGACAAGTATTCACGTACCTGCTTCATCTTGGCCAGCTCTCGGCGCGTGTGGTCGTCGTTGCGTAAGTCTTTCTTGTTTCCTACCAGGATGATGGGGACGTTTGGACAGAAGTGTTTTACCTCTGGGGTCCACTTCTCTGGAATGTTTTCTGTGAAGGAAAAACAATAGAACAATATTTATTGGCCATTTCATATAATGAGTGTGTGTATAAGGTCATTTAGTGGACACTGAAATGTACTGCACAGCCCAGAAATAAAGGAGTTGATGAATCTTAAATATGTGTGCGTAGGAAATGCTGGGATTTGTAGAAATCCCACATTGAAAAACTGACAACGGAGCGCTCGCAGCAAAAGCTCTTTGATGGCGCAGCAATTGCTCGTATCTTTAAATGAATTAACAGGACGAGACGGCAGCATTTTGATTTGATTTAAATACGAGACTGCAAAGACAATTTTGTTTCTGAAGATGGGACAAAACACTACAGATAAAAAACCTCCATATCTCTATTGAGCATCAATTGAAAAAAAAAGGTCTAACTTGGTCAGCAAATAACAGCTTCAAAAACGGAGATGTAATGTCTGACGTATGGTCATGTAAAACTATTTCAAATAACAAGCTAAAGCAAAAAAAGTACTTCCTCTCATTTAATCCTGTTTGGTTAATGTCTGGTAGTGTAACTATGTTCAGCTTTTATCTCCTTATTTTGATCACAGAAGTACGGTTCATAATCATCAGGACAGAAATGGCATGACTTTTTTACTTTCCCAGCATTGCTGCGCGCCTTTGAATGACAAACGATTTGTTTAAGTGTGTGTGCAAATGGAAGCAGTTTCTCTGCAATGTGGTATTTTATGGCATGTATGAATGTGTGTGTGTGTACACTCACCCAAGCTGTCGGGGCTGTCTATGGAGAAGCACATGAGGATGACGTCAGTGTCTGGATAGGAGAGAGGTCTCAGCCTGTCATAGTCCTCCTGACCAGCTGTATCCCACAGAGCCAGCTCCACCTGACACACGCACACAGAGAGAGGAGAAGGACAAGGGAATATGGAGGAATCGGGAATGACAAAAAGAAGGGGGGAAAAAAAGTTAACACATCCATCCTGATCAGCACTACTCTCACATTGAAGCCAGAAAGTAAATGAGATATAAACAAGGTCCACAGCAGACAGGAAGAAGTTATTGCGCCATGATCAAAAGAGTCCTGCTGCAGAGCTCAGGGTACTTTTTTCCAAAAACATGGGGAAAGCCATGAGGTCAGGATTCTAAGGAACAATCCCTTACAAGTCTAAAAAGAGATGAAATCAGAAAGTTATCCATGTGTATTGGCGGGGCTTCTAATGCTGGTAAATGTTCATAAAAAAGGTGGTCCTGTTTTACAATTAGAAAAAGGATTTCCTTTAGGTAACTGACGAATGTGACCCTTTTTCTAAGTGAGTCATTGATTCCAAGAGTCCAAATGCCCTTAAGCTGAAAAAGGTTGACACTTGACAAGAAGTAGTCAGATTCCTCTCCAGCAGCAAAAAGTGTGGAATCAAAAAGCCAATAGAGATTCAAAATCCCAGCATCCCATTAACCTATAATGAGGTCAGGTCTTGGAGTTCATCCTGGAAGCCACAATGAGACACACTCCACAGAGTAAATGCCTCTTAATTTGAGTTATAAATGTTTTAAATTTGGCATTAAATCCATCAATCATCAATGTGTATCCACTTAGGACGTCTTGCATTGTTATAGAGTCAAATACATTACAATCCAACAGCCCTGGTTAGTGTGAGTGAGCGAAGCAATTGACTGCATTTCTGATGGGACACCTGAAAGATGACCCAGAATCCCCTACAAACAGTTTGAAAATGAATAGGGAATACAGTGACTCAGCCCAAAGGGAGGCGGTTTAAACAATGTGAGGGAAGATGTGAAAATGGAGCAGTGCAGTTTTATCCACACTTACTCACTGGGCCCTCAAGGTAGAGTTAAAGCTTGGGGATGATTAAGCACAGAGGAGAAAATTAGCCCTGATACCAACACCAAACACTGTATAAATTAATAGAGGCAGCGGTCTGTTGGCCAGGGGAGTTGCCTTACCTGTTTGCCATCCACCTCGATGTCAGCGACATAGTTCTCGAACACGGTGGGCACGTAGACCTCGGGGAACTGATCCTTGCTGAAGACAATCAGAAGACAGGTCTTTCCACAGGCTCCATCCCCCACTATCACCAGCTTCTTACGGATGGCTGCCATCCCTGGAGAAAAACACAAGAGGAGGAGGGTATGATCAAGGAGCCACGGGAAAAACATGACAAAGTCAGAAGTGTTACAGCGGAGCATTCGACGATCTAAAACTGTGTGATCGTTGGAGGGGAATACACAACAAATATCGTATATTATGCATAAGAAATCATACAATTGTGTGCAGCATGTGTGGCCTGTAAGCGCTGCATAGAGCTGCTGCTCAATGCAACACTTTACTTCACACATTTAACCACAGCGCTGGGGAAAAGAAGCAGTTTTCAACCTGAAGTTCAGATTCTCTCAGGGTTTGATATGAGAAATGGAATCTGAAAAAGGGCCAAGACAGAATATAATGTTATATCTGTGGTTATTGCTTTTTCCCCCCTAAGGAAAGAAAGGCTGGCGAACTGTGAGGCTTAATAAATGCACATGTGGCCCGAAAGAGCAGGAATCACTTCATGTATGAGGGCAGAATGTGTGAAAGAAAACCTGAGATCACACAAACACTCCTCAGGCCAGCTGCACGAGGTAAGAGTAACAGATTAAGACATAAAGCAGGTAGAATCTGTGAGGACGGCTCCTGTTATCAGGTATCTGATCATGGTTTTTGCTGAGGATCTGATTAAGGAGTAAAGTACAATACGAGAGTCGCTTTATGATTGAACCAGTAACGCCCAAATATGCACTGCAGGTTCCTGTCCCATCCCCAACAGCACACAGGTGTCAGCATGTGTGTGTCATTACAGGAGAGCACACCGTGAGCTACGAGGAAGTAAAAAATGCAGCTGCAGTTCCAGTTGTTCGTGACAATAAACAATCGTGCAGACATGTCAGCGTGGGTGGGAGAGAACGAGCTTGCCCAACAGCGTTAAGGGAAGTTGGGGCAAAGGAATCGTCTCGTGTCATTGGCTGAAAGCGGCTCCGATCACCACACATCAGCACATTTTTCACACAGGAAGTAGTGCTTAACATTTTCTATTGAAGTCTTGCTTGTGTATGATTCAAATAATTATTTTGTCCAAGAGCAGAGATCATAAAACAGGAAGCGGCCATTTCCCTTCATACACCCAGAACTGTGTCCAGCGGCTTTATTCACCAAGAGCACCTCATCTGTCACAGAGGCCCCGCCACAGAGACAACTCTCACACGTACACAGTACATGCACTGTGCACTTACTTGCACAAGGACAGCCGGCCCCTGTATAGAGGGTGATACATCACACGCCTGGCGGACCGCTTCCTCCTTGATCCGGAAAGGTGCAGCACTGTGCGCTGTCAATCACACATCCCAGCCCGCTATCTCCTGCACAGTGAGTCAGCTGGAGGCGTGACAGAGCAAACTCCCCGACGCCGCTCCTGTTCTTTCTGGAGCTTTACCATGGCGTTATCACAGCGCATAGAGACTGTGCGTACCAGGAGTTTAAATGTTTCTGTAATAAAAAGGAGTTCACTTCTCAAAACGGGTAGTAATCTGGAACAGGCTATGCATAAGTAGATGGTCTCTGGCCCCAATCAGTCAGTCTTCCTTTCCGCTTGATTTTTTTGTCCACACAGCAGATTGTAAGCAACAGACATTTCCCACTACTGTGTTATGCCTACATTTCTTCAGCTTCCTTTGCCTTTCCAGAAGAAAGCAGAACATGTCCCATACAAGACACCTGCTTTGACCCCAGTTACCTCATATGTTACAGTATGAATACTTAATGACGAGAATATTGTAAAACCTCTGATTCGTTATTGCTCCCAAATATAATTGGCTTTGATTTTACAGCTTTTCCGCCCTCGCTCCCAATAGGTTCTGACCCTAAATTGCACTGAAGCACTCCGAGGTGCTGCTGGCTTTTTATAAAATGGTAGACGAAGGCTCAAAGTAGGACAGCAGTGTCAAAAAAGATTAGACCATTCCCCCATGATTTGAGGGAAAAAAAGAGGAGACAAAAATCGGGGGCAGCTGTAGCCCAGAGGCTGGTGTCTGGTCAATGCTTGAAACGTTTGACCAGCGGGTAAACCGGGGTGAACAACAATGTGCCCTCATTACTAAGAATTCTGCCTAGGAGCCTATAAGCAAACCATTAAAGCTACGAATGAGTGATGAATAGGAGTCTACAAACTGGTGTTAGTATAAAGCAGCTTCTGTCATTTATAGTATCAGAGTACAATTTCCCAGCAAGTATGTATTAAAATGTCTGGCCAACAAAAATGACGCAGAAGAACAATCAACAGGGGCACAATGTGGACAAAACACAACAGGAAAACCTCCAATCTCCGGCGGAGACTGTTGTGTCTGAACTCGCTGAACTCAAACACAAACAATTGCGGAAGACTCTGATGTAAATAAAAACAATGATAAAAGTAGTCAACAGGGAGTAGGGCCATCATTTTGGAGCACGGTAAAAGAGCCAGGATAACCTCACGCTGATTTTCGTTTCTGTTGAGGAGCTAACAGACTGCAACCACTTGACTCGTCGAGTGCAGCAGGACAATTCAGACACCGACCGTCCCAGAGAACAAGGGTTTCACAACACAACAAATAACTCAGTAATGTCAGCATTGCCCAGGCACTGTATTCAAAATGTCAGCAAGGCTCAAAGCTGTGTTCATGATTTTATTTAATAAGGAAAGCCTTCAGTGCTAAACGCCTGTGCGAGCTCCAGGTTCATGAGAAACAAGACCAACTTTTTCAGGAACGCATGAAGGGTTTGTTCCAAAATATTGATTAAAATGTATCGTATTTGGCTAGCTTTTGACACTTTGGAATAAATAAAAACAAATTCGAAAATGTAACAATTCCTTTTTTCACAGTGAAAGCGCTGCCAAATCTGGAGCCATCGCCTGCAGCTACATGACACCAGCGAACAGACTGTAAAGCCACCACCAACCACACGCAGCATCTTGGGCTGTTGCTAATATGTAAGTCATATCTGCCAGACAGTTTGGCACAGAGCCAGGCCAACATATTTAACAGGCTTGTCAAGCATTAAAGTGCTGCACGTGTGAAGAGATGTTACATCAACTACAGCCGGGAGCCAACCACTGCACAGCTGTCTGTCTACATTGGGTGAATAGATATAAAATGTTTACATACGACTAGTCTAATAGTCACAGTAATATCAAATTGAGTTTAAGACAGATGTACTCCCCTGGTAAATTATAATCACGGTAGGTAAAAAGGACAACGCCACAAATCTCCACCCCAGCTGCATGCTAGCCAACAAGAGACCTTGAGAAGAATTTAAGAGACAGACAGGGATAACTCCGACAGGATCATATTAACAGAATAGATACAGAGAGCAACAGAAGGAATACAATTGGGAGCAGGGCTAAGTCTTCTTGTCGATTTTGTGATTTACTTCAGCCAACTTTCTTAGCTATTCAACTAAATAAGCCACGCCATTTTTCAAAGGAAGACCATGTTTGATCGGGCTTGTCTTTAAGCCGTCATCCTATCAAGCTAAAAGAGACAATATTTGAGACGGCAGCAGGCCTGCCAATCAGACCCACTTGTGTGTCCACACCGTTTCCACCAAAAACAAAACTATTCTTTGGCATGTTCGCTGCTGGGGAAAGTGTTCAGTGAACAACTTTGATTCTGCATTGTTTGCTTGTATGACAAAGCTTTGTTTTATAAAAGTGGTTACATTGCGCCTCATGATTCATCAGCCTGTTCTTTTTAGAAAGCCCTGCAACAGTTACATCAAAGGGCCTGTGTTTATGCCAGGAAATACCCCACGCATTTTTAAGCGCGGAAAATTAGGCTTGTCTTAGTGGTGCCTTCCTGACTGTCGGCTGATGAATGCTTCAGTTTCTGACAGAAACATGACAGGTGCTTTTCGTCTGCCACCTGACATGCATTTATGTGGAAGGAAACATTATGAATTTATCCAAACTGTGACAGAAGAACGTTCTTTTAACACTGTGTGCAGCACACACAATGGTAATAAAATCTCCCGAGGTGAGGGTTACACCCAAACAGAGCTGTCAGCTAAACTGTCTTATCTTCATGATAAAGATGAACGGTACAGCATACATGTGCTCATGAACATGTCAGAGACTTTTTATTTAAAAGTCACCCAGATTGATCATATCACACTGACAATTAAAGCATTGAATCATCTGACCGCAAGAAAAATGTCACTCATGTTATTATTGAGGCTAACTGTAAGGTGTAAAAAAACAGATTAATAAGCACAATCGGTTCACAATATATTATCTGATCTTCATATTAACCACCTTAATAATTTAACAAATAGATCTTTACAATTATACACAGCAATAGGGACACTCTTCTAATACAATGCAGCTGACTAACTGACTGATTTTGGCCAGATTTGGCCATTTAACAAAATGGGATTTCATCAATCAGTGAACATTATCTCCCTTCATTACAATAAAGAGGTTATGAGTTTAGTGAACTTCTCATTCCTCTATCTATTGCCATAAAAAGGTGCTATGGTATCTGATGGACTTTTATTTTAAACCAGGCGAGAATAATTGAATCAATAAGAAGAAAATGACCAAAAGAATTTAATTTGACAAAAATCCAAATTGGGAAAACCTTCTTTGGTGTGGCTTAGATTAATGTGTGGCTGCCATATAGTTAAGTGACACTGTGCTGAGATTATATGTACAGATTAGATTGTACTTCTGGTTGAATTGGCTTCAAAAAGGGAATTTACCTATGCTTTACACCCAAATGAGAACATTTTTAAAAGTCTATCAGGGTGAAAATGAGAAGAAATGAATCCACCAGATTGAACAGCATGTACATCTCCGACTTTGATGTACTGTTAAATAAGACACACATTCAGAATAGTGTCAATGAGCAGTGTGAATATTCAAACGTGACACATCAGATGATCAGTATCTATGAGCCATAGGAGGTCAAATATTTAACACTTGCCTGGCTGGTTAGAAAATTCCCTAATGCTTCGTGTTAAAAGTCACCGTATCCATCGCACAGGGGGGAAAAAGTTGTGTTTCTCGCCTGTGAGAGCTCCCAGTGTTTAGTCAAACATTGTTTTTGAACCAGCTAGCTACTGGGTGGGTCACCAGAAAGATGGCGTCATCACAGCGGCAACAGATGGCTAGTGTGTCCGCAGTGGAAGAATGGGTGGGTGGCCCCGATCCAAACTAAATACATAGACCCGTATATGCTTTACACGTGACATCTCAGAGTGAAAGAATGCTCCTAATAAAACATCGTATTGGAACACGTAGACGCCAAGTAGAGTCTGCCTTTTAGTCACTGTCATGTCCTAAAACCTACAATACGAGAAAATACTGCTTTGGTGGTTAACGAACACACATCTTGCTTTATCAGTTCCTTAGTAACCTCCAGTTACAAAACATTAACTTTAACCAAAAACTACCTTTAGCAGGCAGATCTGAGCGACATGGAAGCCGCCTGGTCAGACGGGCAAGTCAGGAAAAGAGCCTCATTGTTTGGCTATGGTTGGATCGCCAATGTAGGCCAGTTTTACCGGTTAAATTTGCAAACACCACGTAAGTTCTCGCAGATGAAAAACAGCCCTGGGTATAGTCTGGCCAAGATGTTTCAGTCAGAGTAGCTTCCACACTCAGAATGCAGCAGTTTTCTCGTTAACATGAGTGTGTGTGGCAAGTGCGGAAGCGGCTTGAAATCGAGGTCGGTAAGGGGAAACGCTAACGTTAGCTAACCTCGCTAGCTTTTAGCCTCGCTAGTGCGGCCTCTAAAAGCTCGAGACAACTTTTAAAAATAACCCTGTACGCTTTAAAACTATACAATACGAAATACGAAGCACTTTATTATAGTCTGGTAATCCAGAAAGTAGTTTACCTGCAGTTTTATGTGGCTTGCAGTCGGAGTTACAGTGTTTCCAGGAGCAGAGTTGCTTTGCCGACCAGTCGAGTCGCTCTTCCTCCCGTCTCAATCTGATACAATGAATTACTTCACGGGAGCGCGCGGCCACGGTTAGTAGTTTGTAGCTGGGGGGAGGGGTGGCGGACACGAGCTTCAGAGCCACACCTGCGCGGGCACGAGGTGTACGAGCAGAGTTACCGGCTCATCAACTGTATGGAAATTAGTAACTAAGGTTACGTCGAGCTATAAACGCGGTCTATTTTCAGACGTGACATTCTCACAACTTTGTGTGTGTAACAACAGAGTGCTGTTTTACCTTCCAATATAACTTTATAAAACTAAGGGTATAAAATGACATGACTTCATATTAGTGTATATTTCACTTTTAACGTGGGCCCAACGAGGTACTGTAGATAATTCCTTATATATGAAGTAGGCTACAACTGACATTGTTCGGTAAACTGTGTCCCATGATACACTCGTATTTAGTTTAGCTTCTGGACAAACAAATGATAAATAATAATGGACACTGTACTGATCCATTACAAAATGCGGGGGTTATATCCTTAAGAGACACATATAGTTTTCAGTCGATTGTTTATTCCCCCAATCAGAGTTAATTGAGCCAATTAAAGCTTGGCCAACACTGAAGCTGTAACTTTGTTTCATTGTAATTGCCTGAAGTCATGAGAACACTGTGCTTACTGCCCCACCTGGCGGACAGATGAGGTAACTTATCAAATGCAGAGAAACGAAATGGCAATTCACCTGAAATATATATTTTTTAAAAACGACTATAAACATGACACCAATGTTAACTAAGTAGCCCAAGTACTGTACTTAAATACAATTCCAACATTCTAAATTATATTTTTACTCCATTACATCTCAAAGAGAAAATATTGTAATTTTTTGCTACGACGTGTTTAGATTCTTAGTCTTAGTTAATATATTGTTATTTCATATTATATAGTAAAATACAATAATAAACTATTATAGGCATATCACTAAACAAGGTGTCTTATAAACACCACGTTACATTTAAACCACCATGTACAGTAAAATAAGCCTTAATATAAAGTTAAGCATGGGTAGTTTTTTTTGTATACCATTTTTCTGCTTTTAACTGTGAATTGTTGAATAAAAAAATCTAAAATACTCTACCCTTGAATGTTGTATAAAATACCATATATGTTCACCTATAACTTTGCTTTAAAAAAACATTTAATTTTGATTGATTGATAGAAATGTTATTCTAAACCTTAAAAACTGTAGGTAGTTCAGTATTATGCCTGAATGAAAAACATTTCAATAATTATTAAAGTCAGCACAAGACAAAATCATATTAGTAATCGCTACGCTAATTTTATGGATATTCAAGATCTGGTCGAACACCTGGATGTCTTCTTACAGATAATTCAGTACGGTTCCTGGTTATTTTAGGATTTCACAGGTCACATTAGCCTTCCTACCACTATCTAGCACACCTTCAAAGTTGAGTCATGCACATCCAAAGAAGGAATAACGTCTTTTTATTTCATACAATCGTCTTTTATTTCATATAGAGATAAAGTAAAATATCTGAAAACAAAAACAGAAAAGTCTGTGCAATAGAGAGAGAGAGATAGAAGGACAATCTGTTGGTGCAAAAGTAGGGACAGAAAAGGAAAATTAAAGTAGTGAAAACTGATTTGAAAGTAAAAGTAAAACATTGCTGTGAATGAACCCCCCTTGCCAACAGGACACATACACACAGAGCAGTCTCATATTATGTCATTCATTTCAGGGCAGGAGGACAGCTTTCATTAAGATGTTTCCCCAAAGTCTCCAAACAATTAGATTAAAATACGTTATTTGTTGCCAGCCTTGCAAAATAAGACAGGTATATTAGCATCTTTGAAATTTAAATTGTCCATGAGATTTCTTTCCCCGTGCGGTGACATTAAAACCATTTTTTCCCCAGATTACATAAAAATTATAAAGAGAAACTGGACATTAATTGGCCAATTGGACAGGAAATCATCCAGGGAAAATCTAATTGTCTGGGTAAAGCTGCCAAAGCACTTGCTAAGGGGTTTAGAATCGACTTCCTGCCTGTGGTATGTCTTTAATAATGAGATACTAGAGTACAGGACAAACACTTATAAACCGTGTCTTTAGCCACATTGAATTCCAGCAATAAAGTGCTTGTTAATTACCTAAAAAGACAACACACTCGTTATCCTCGCCTGTAGCTCTATAAATCGGCATTTTTCAAACAGACAGGTCTCTTTTCTTTTCTTTGAGGATGTTTAAAGCCAGACAAATGTAAATACAGCAACAAAAAAAGGGATCAGGTATGGAGGAGTGGCCGGGCTCGATGGAACCTCAGACTGACAACTAGAGTATTCTTACACGCCTAATTTACACAACTTCCCCGGATTACACAACTGCTTCATTGGCCATGTAAGAACGTGTTTCGCTGCTTTGCTGGCTTTAAGGTAGAATGCAAGCTAGGTTGAGGCAGCAGCTAAACCAAAAAAGATAACATGTAATTTCCGGAGTAACTTGCAATGAAAAGAAGGTGTGAGATGACACCATAAAACTGCATGGTTCACATCTGTAATTAGTTTTGACACTTTTCCACCCCTTGCTACTTTGCTTCAGATATTTGAGCTCTACCTTCTACAACCTGAAGCTGTCATTCATTTCTGTCCGTTAAGTTATGTCAATACCACAGCTCATTCATATTTAATTAAAGCGTGGACACCAACGTAAATATCTTATTGCCAAAATAAGAGGGAAATGAGCAGGAGGAGAAACAGGAGAGAACAAACATAATTACATCACTCTATTATGGCTTATCACTTCCCATACATTACACCTTTCCATACGGTGAAAAGCAACCGTTTCTCAATGCTAGGTTAAGAGTTCAAACCGTACATATTTCATCTGAATTTGCCGTTTTTCACATTTTTAATCTGGAGCACACTGTCACATTCAAACAGAAGCCCGGGTTGGAAATGTAAAGGGGACGAAACAGAAGATGTTGAACGTTCTTTTCAAATTTATCATGAAAGCCAATCATTTCCCAGAAGCATTTGTTCCTAAAAGCGGTATCATTGCAGTGTCAACACATGGAGTCACAGTTCATTTTTTCAAAAAGCAAATCTTGTGATGTTCTTCCTCAACACTGCCATTTATTGAATCTGGTAGAGGAATGTGACTTTCCTTTCCACCATTTTCCCCACATACAAAGACATCCTTTACAACTTCCAAAATGCTTTGCTCAATACTCAGATTTTGAACATATCCATCCCAAAATCTCAACAGAAATCTGGGCGGACACAGGAGCAGGGGTTTTATAAAGAGAGGCCGACACATGGCAGAAATAACCTGCTGTGTTTTTGTTAGTTATTATTCTATTATTGTGAGGATGCCGACTCAATTAGTGACAAGTTAAAGGATCAGTAAGGCCACTGCAATAAAGAACAACTATTAGATGCTTTATATTTAAACATGTAATAATACATCTAAATTCAACCATTTTCTCCAGATTTCATATGCTTCATTTTCATTGCTTCTGATGGATTGACTAAGGTGATGATTGAACCTGAAATCAAACTGTTTGAATGATCATCAATTCACTTTTTTGAGTTTCCAGGATGCTTTGTGAAATAAAAGACAAAATACCTTAGTCAGACTGTCAATAATAATCCACTTTGTCCCAGTAAGATGATATATATCAATTTGCCATATCTGGATCGCATAGCTGAACTCATTTATTGGCTGCTCCCGACTTTAATCAACGAGGACAGGAGGGAAATTGGGAATTTAATGGCTTGACCGTTAGCATAATCCTCGGAGACATCTACAGCGATGACTGTCAACAAAATGAATGAATCAACTGACCTTTTTGGTCTGCATAGAATTTATGATGCGTTTTATGAGACAATTTAGCTGCCAGTCAACCTCCCTAGAAAAAAAATTCAGCACCAGCTCTGTTTGGCATCGCAGGTTTAGACGTGACGGATGTTATAAATTCAAAGGACGCGGCTAGGGAAATGGCCTGGCTGATTACTGTCTGCGGAGTCGTTTATCCTCATGAGACTCAGACACAACGAGTGACGCACTGATACCAACTCTAAGCTGCAGCTCTGTAAATACCTGCCAGACCATCACGCCTGATCTCTACCCTTCTCCTGATCTTCCCTGCAAATGACCAACACAACCTCGATTGAGCCCTTCTCTGCACTCTGATAATTAAATAGCCATTACTCAGTCTTGTGTCATTTCAGATCGTAGACGGTGGAAGTGTAAAACAGTACAAGAGGATGCTCCAGTTTGAAATGAACATTAAACGTACAACTCGTCAAACAAGAATTCTAATCATAATCCCCAGATCGTATCTTATGTGTTTACAGGAACAAAGGGTGTTTTTTGATTCTGAATTGAAAAAGAGAACTAGAATTGTTCTCCACTGAACGACAAATGGGGTTAAAAAATGTGGGTACGCTTTCCATCTCTCTGCCCGTTGTTCCAGCAAGCGGCTGGGTGGCAAATGAACCTGGTCCGGAAAATTCTTCTCATCTGGCACCTCATCAAAATCTTGAAGTTTTGTATCATAGTTTATCAGCAGGACAGACCTGCAGCAGCTTCTTTCCTCTGGTCAGCACCTCTGCGTGCTTTCCATACTTCCTCCGTTACCCCCCCGGTCACGCATCAGGACCCAGTGAGCGCGCCTCAGGGTCAACCTTTTGTCGAGAATTCAGCGCTAGTGTTTGTCACTGACGTATTTCTCAGACAATCAGAGAACAACTACGGCTGCTCCGAAAATGAACTATAAAAAGAATGTTGTACACCCATTTTGTTATTTATTTAGAAAGCAGGAGAAAGAGACATGAAGCAGAGGACCGAGTGCTGGGAGTAGGGATCAGGTCCGGACAAGACAGAATTTCTGGTCGTCTTTGCAGGAAGGAGGAGAAGAATGTGAGGGTCCAGTTTGCCCAACTACACTGAGATTTACAACGTGTCTGAAGTGAAAGCACTGTACAGTTACCAACAGTGTGTGTGAGCTCTCGGCTGTATGTGTGAGCTGGTCATGTTGAGTGTGAGTGTGTGTGTGTGTGATATCGAGTGTGTTCTCACTGGGTCACAGAGCGAGGATATCTTTGCACAGCGTGTTCAATGTGTTACGATCTAGAAGGAGCGTCCTCGAAGCTGATGATGCTGGACTCCGGGTGCTGCGCTCCGCCCGTGGACCCCCCCCCCACTGCTCTGTGACATCGAGGACGAGGAGGTGGAGGACAGAGAGGCGCCGGCCGGTCCCCCTGCCGAGGAGGAGGCGTCGCGGCCCCCTGGGAGGAGCGGCTGCGTGTCCGTCCTGATCTCGTCGTCCTCCTCGTCCTCTTCGTCGTCCATGCTGGGCCAGGCGGACTGGTCCTCCACGCGCTTCAGACGCTCGTTCAGAGCCTTGAGCGCCAGCTGTCTGGAATAAGGAAAGAGAGATGTTATTTACAGCCACAACGAAGAGTTTTTCATTTAAAATGGCAAAAAAAAAGGGGATTTCAACCAGAAGAATAAAAGGTTTCTGTTTTACATCATATGAAACTGAATATTTTAGGGGTTTGGACTAAAAACAGGACATTTAAACCTGGGACTTAAAGAAATTCGGATGAGCTTTTAGATTGATATTAATAGACCTAAAAAATCCTCTTAAAATCGATCGATAAGTTAAATAGTCCTTAGTTGCAGCTCCTTTTGTCTTTCAATCATACAAAATAAGGCGGCCCGTTTGTGGTGGTTTTAGAGTTAAAAGTATTTAATGCACTTATCCTGGAGAAGTAACAATGACATTGAAAACCATCACCATGAGGATAATTAGCCAGTCAGCAGAAGGCATTCCTCTTCATCAATACAAAGCGTTCACAGAGGGCTTCATTCCAGTGGCAGCCATATTTAATGTGTCCTACCCGAGGAAGTGAACACTACCTAGAGAATGCTGATAGTTCTGACATATGGAGCTCAACAGGTTTCTGGGTGAATATGTAACAGTATGTATGTGATGCTGTAGCATGTGCAGCGTGAGGGCTCAGCAAACCTCTGCTGAATGGAAGTTGGATAAGCAGAGGCTTTTTAATGTTCAGTCGGGACAGTGTGAGCAGACGGTCAGGAAACGTAAAGAGTGACAGGGGTTTATTCTAGAAGAATGTAGTATGAGGGCAATACTGTGACGCTGACTTTGTATATAAGATAGATCAATTCTCGCAAGAAATTGACGCCCGTATAAAAGATGGCGCCGCGGCCATAAACAACAGCGCAAAACTCTGTAAAAACAAAGCTGTCTATGCCCTCTATTTGACATGATTGTCATATTTGTTTAGTTATTATACCGTTTTTGACAAACAGAAATATAGTTTTCTGGCTTCACTTTAAGATTGTACGGGGAAAATCTGCATTTTGGCACAAGGGCGCATGCCGGATGTAAGAGGGCGCGCCCCTGTTACCCGTTCTAGATAAAACCCTGGAGGACAGAGGACGTACTTGGATGTGATATGCTACTGGAGCTCTTCAAACTTATTGTTTTTTTTGTAAACAGAGGGAAAAGTATAAGATTACCCCGTGACAATTACCGGGGCGCAGGTCTGTGTGAGTGTGAAAGAGAGGTCTATCTATCTTCCTGTAACTGGATCTGTGTGACAGCTTGAGAGTGTGTCTGCTAGACAAAGGAGCAGAAGGAAAGGCCACAGACCGTTTGGGAAAGACAAACCTCTGACAGCGTGCAAGATTAATGAGTGTGTTTAAGAGTGTATGCATGAACTGTGTGAGGAGTATGACTGGAAAAGAGGCTCAGCAAACTTTGCCTCCGTTAATTATACACTGCTTTTGTTGTTCGTCTCCTCTAGGAGTATTTATTTGACTATAAGGGTGAGTGTGTATTCATTATATGTTTCTGATGACAATGCTTTTATAATTAAACAATATTTCACTGCTGAACCATATGTGGTATCTCAAGTCAAGAATGAACATTAAACTTCAACAATATTTTATATTAATCCATCTAAATTAAATAGGACATGATCAGCAAAATTACCCTCCAGAGGGAGTTTCTCTCCCACACACTCCCCCCCTGCCTGAAACACCTCCATTGGACTCCTTTGTTTACTTCAGCAACAAAGTGACTTCAAAGGTTCAAAGGTTCATTATGTTACACCCGCGCTTCTATTCCATAGAGCATCTTTGAGTGGTTGACCAATCACAACAGAGTCGGCCAGCCAACTAATCAGAGCAGACTGGGCTCTGGTTTCAGAAAAATAAAGACCTTTTTGAACATTAAAGCATGGAGACATGTCACAGTAGAGGTAAAAAAAAAATGAAACCTGAAAATGAGCAGAAAAGAGTCCCTTTAATTTACAAATTACAATTAACCATTTAATGAAAACTTAATTGTAAAGGCTAAATAAACCATATGCAAAGGCCATGAGGTTACCTGAACATTACTAGACTGTGTTAGGCTAGTGTCCTATATTTAACGCCAGCCAACCCTTCCATGAGACTACAAACAGACTGTACACTCGTTTCTGCAGTGACTCACCTCCTCCTCTCTGCATCCTGAGGGTCTGTCCCTGGCAGGCTGATGGTGATGGAGGAAGGCGCCCCCACGTCGTACCTCTTCACCATCTTCCTGCACACCTTCAGCTTCACCAGGGCGGCGTGCACCAGCCCCGCCAGCAGCCCCACGGCCGGCTGCAGCGCCTCCGGGAAGAAACTGGCGAAGGCGAAGTGGTCCGACATGTCCCCGCGACCCCGGCTGTGCCTCTGGTAGAAGCGCAGGTACACCCACCCGGACAGGGCGCCGAAGCTGTACGCAGCCAGCGGGGCGGAGCTTTCCAACAGCCCTGACAGGCGCAGTAAGGAGAGCAGGAGGAGGACCAGGGCCGGGGCTGCTTTGAGTCTCACCTGAGATGAGAGGGGGAGACAGATTTTAGATCCTGTGAACAGAAATGATCAGGCACAGCGAGAGCTACTATTCTACAGTCCACTGTGGCTGCCAGTTCCCACAATTCTCTCAGGTCTATAGACTGCAGGAAGTGGAACACTAAACAATAGCTGGATCCACGCCAGGGTGGCAAGCGAGTCAAAATGTAACAGCGTTTTGATACGTTTCCAAACGTGCATAACTGAAATGAGGGACTTACAAGTAGGGCTGCACAAATAGGAGAAAAAAAACGAACTGCGATAACTTTGATGTTGAGATATGATTCCGATGTTAGAGGGAATGATCATTTAAAAAACATTATCCACATAATCATAAGGAAATATACTAAAAGGATTATGGTGTGATTTTGTAAGAGGATCTCCAACAAACAAGGATGTTATTAAGTCTGAAAAGTGGCATTTGATGTCGGGACTTCATGCATAAGCACAAAACCTCCTTCAGATATTTTCCCTTTAACAAATACTGCCAGTTCCAATAAGTCCATATTGTGATTTTGATAAAAGGTTCATTAATTGTGCAGCCTTACTGCTGCTGATTTATTTTTATTTAATAGTTAAACATTTATGTTATGGCTGTTTTTGTTTATTGTAAATGAAGCTTATATTTAGTGGAATTTTTTGGCAACTGGTGATTATGTACAGTATATATTGGGAACAGGTGTCGGTGGGAGTGGTGCACAAGAAAGGGCAATTTAACCAGGAAATGTAATCATAGTCTTGTGTAAAATATGCTATATAGTGCCCCAGCGGCAGTTTCATTTTTGAGTTCATTTTCTGATTTATTTTGCCACTACACCTACATCACAGTAAAGTAACCTAGTGTAATGCAAACCCATAAAAAGCCCAAAGAAAGCTAAAAAGTAGACTAGACACACACATTCAGAATGTGCAGCTTAGTTGTGCTTCAGCAAAACACTAAGCCCTTATTGGGACATTAAGTATAAGCAGCCCTGCAGAAGAGTATTAGATGTAATCATAACAATGCAAATGAACAGATCACACCGTAGCCCAAATTTGGAAGAGAATCACACGCCTAAACCAGACAACGCAAACCAAGCACTCAGCGGCCGGAAAACCACTGACCTGTAATGGCTTTACTACAAGATGATGGCAATAATTTGACACGTGTCTAGAATAGAAAACGATTACTGCTATTACTAATTACCGCAAACAAAAAGAAGTAAGTGCTGTGTACTATGTGACAACAAACAAACAAAAATAGGTCACAGCATAAAATCCCAATTCATGAAACTGGGAAGTCCTCCCATGGAAACGGGCAGTACGTGTAGACAAATAAATGCATGTCTTTTTTGAAAAGAAGTCCTGCAGTAAATATAAATGTTTGTGTTGTCTTTCTTGGTGCTGTAGTTTGAAAGTGTTGTTACATTTATAGTATCCTTTTATGGTTTTCAAAAAAAGTGTTAGTAAGAAGCTGAAAAACAACATACTGCATTCTCAAAGTTGACTGGAAGCAAAATCCTCAAATTTCAAAATAAAAACAAACATCATGGGATTCACCTCTGCTAGATTTCGTAAACTGATGTATTATTGCTTTGTACGATACTTCTGGCTTTAAAAAAAACGTTGTTATTCCTCTGTCAATGACAAATAAACCAACTACACCAAGTGTTGACATTTGTGCATTTCACTCCATAACAGTTTATTTATAACATTCTTAAGGTAGAATTTACACTCACTTAAATAATGCAATACAACTATTGATGCTTTAAAGATGGACACAGATACAAGGGTTATATGCTGTCTGATAACACGGGTACTGCAGAGATGCTGTTTAGAAATACGCTGAACCCCTTACTGCATCTCTCCAATGCATGTTTATATGTGTGTATTTCCTATGTGTGTAATAAGTAAAAAACAGATTCCCCAAGAGGTATTCATGGAGTATTTCTTGTTGTTGTTGTTGAATAAAGCAAAGAAAACCTGGCTTCTTGTTTTAAGTCTATGTTTTTCCGTTGTGAAGTTCTATATTAATTTAAACTTTAAACAAAGCAAAGTACATTGTGTTTTTGTGAATGGGGAAGGGTACTACATTGATGTGTGTTTGCCATAATCAGTCACAGGCTTGTTTACGCAAACAAATCTAGCGGTTAGGTTTCCAGTGCTGCTTACATTCCGTTCTGCTATATTCTCAGTTTAACCCTTCTGTCCCACTCCTCACCGGTCTGGTTTTATTTACAGGCTCAACAGAAAGCCTGTCAAATAAGCATACAGAGCAGGAATGTGTGTTATGCTCACCTGTGGCACTCTGAGCACTGTAGTGTCTCCCATGGTCTGCTTCAGCGCCACCAGCACTCCTCCCAGGAACCCAGCTGCTCCGTAGGACCGCACAGCAAACAGGTAGTCGAGGTCAAAGGTGGCAACATAGGTGAGGAGGTAGGCGAGGCCAGCCAGGAGGCCTGCAGAGACATTAACCACTGCGAAAAAGATCAGGAGCTCCAGAGCGCCCCAGAGAGGCTCCAGCAGGCGCCCACAGGCCATCACTGTCCCCACATTGACTGCCACACCCCAGATGTGCTGCTCCACCACCCCATGGGTCAACAGTGTCCACACCCAGAAGTTGGGTGGAAAGAGGTAGCCTGGTGTTACCCCCAGTGCGTATGGAGTGTCCACAGCCCATGACAACAGATAAAGGAGAACCACCACAGCACTTATACTTTTCACCACCACACTGGTGCTGGCAAGGGCAGCCAGAAGTGCTGTCGTGCCACCGGCAGGTAACGATTCATTGTGGTCTGTTTGGATGAGGATCCTTCTTGAGCAAATCAGCCCAAGAGAGCAGAACAGCAGATCAGTGGCTCCTGGTGGAGCAGATGTCGGGTGCCGGTATGAGATTAATAATGCCAAGAAGAACAGGTGACACCTGTAGGTCCGGACAGCATCAAAATCCACACTTCTCTGTGAGCCTTCATCCGGGATATTGTCTTTCAACTGGTTAGCGATAGCGTGGATGATCAGATCTGTAGGTGTATTCCTTCTATTCAAACGAATAACAAACTTTGGGCAGCAGTAGATAAGATGTAAGCAGTGATAACATTAGCTAGGAGACCTTTTGATCAAGCTGCCTGGCTGGCGACCTTCGGCGTACATAGAAGTACAACAAGGTTACAAATCTCCACCAGATAGCATGAAGGCGGAAGCAACCTTGTGCACAAATGTTTACAGAAGCAAATACACCTACAAGTGGTAACTTCTCTATAGTGTCTGGGCTGAGCTAGCTTGTAAACAGAGCAGAGCTAATGTTAGCTAGCTGTCAAACTGAGAGCGCCTTGAGTTTTGCTGATTTATATCCGACACCCGGAGCAGGATAGGTTACGCCTTCGTTGTGTTATAAGATAGGATTGCCAGCGTCAGTCAAACCTGGTCGTTAGCCCACGGAGCCCCTGTCGTGGTCCCTTGCGCTCTCTCGGCCCGGTGTCTACAGGGCTAGCCCGAGGATTCCCCGCAGCTAGCAACAGGCCTTCAAAACAATGTTAGAGACTCTCCTGAACATGCGTCAATACGCGTATAGCTCCCGGGTTTTGAATACAAGCTTCACTTCACTCGTTTTTTGTATTGTTTTTTCGTGTTTTGAGAGCAAGTCTTCGGAGAAAATTATTTTATCTTGGTAGGCACTCCTCCTCCCAGTACACCGCTCAGCTACTAACCTGCGCTGTGTTTGCCATCGTCATCAACAATCGTTGAAAAAACGTCAAGTCACGTAACACCACAGGACTCTGGGAAACCGAGTTTTCAACAAATGACGCATCTATGGAGGCTTCATTACAGTTTGACACCTCACGACACTACGTTTAGCTGGGTTAACAAATAGTCAATTGATGACTTTGAATAGTGTTTTTCGTAACTCATACACACACTAAAATATAACAATTATGACGATAAAATGACTGTGAACAAGCATAACCTTTAGTTGCATGTGGTGGAAAGCAGCCCAATTACAGTTTACTCAGTTTGGTAAAGTTAGACATTTTTTAATAATTCTAACGTGAAGGATCAATAACTCATAAATAAATCAAAGTATCTTCACAGTCGTTTTAAGGGAGACAAGGAGCTATCATATTAATATAGCATTTTTGTTTTAATGAAGCAAAGTATGGAAAATTATTTTGATTATTGCAGCATTTGAAACTTGTTACAGGATTTTGAAGTAAATGCATCCATTATGCTGAACTGTTTACTCCTCTTTTGATGGTTGTAATTAACTATGTATGACACCAGCAACACCAAGAACTCAAGTAACCTGCAAAATAAGTCTGCAAACCTTGAGATTAACTCAAAGGTTCAGGAGACACATTTGTTGATTTCATGTCCTAATTCAAATTTAGGAATTACATTTAATGTCCCAACATTTTATATAAATATCTGCTTGTTTTGTCAGTACTAAACCTATGTAAGAAAGAGAAAAGCAGGAAATATCCATATTTTAGGTACTTAAAACATTGTTGTGGTGTGAAGGTAAAACTGTAAAAGTGGTTTAATTTCTTGGAATCAGCTAAATTATACCCAATTGTCTATGTGTCTGGGGAATACAACGGGTGGTATGCACTATACCTGCTACTGCTATTGATGTGAAGAAAGAAGGACAATTGTGATTGAGAACATGTTTCTTTTTATTTACAAACTTCAAAAACCAAAAAAAAGGAACTAAAAGTAATCCACGGTCATACACATTACCCATTGATAAACAACACAACAGGCTTAGAACCAATCCTCAAAGACAGCAGCTTTAATCTTCTCCTCGGCTAAAATGGAATTCAGACAGTCGGCTCTACTCATCTTACTGAATCGATTTGTATAAATAAATATGTAAATTCAAGTAGAAAGCGGTGAAATCAAAGAGCAGTCAGTCGGCGCGGCAGATGCAGAGCTGGCAACAGTAAAACAGGGATGAAACTGGCTTGTTTGCCATCATGGGGATGTCACAGATGGGCAATCCTGATGATATAGTAATGGATCGTACAAAAAAAAAGTAAAGAAAAGTACTTGATATCATTATTTTCTTGTCTTTTCAGATGATAAGTGGTTGGACTGCTTCTGTTTCTGACCCATAACTTTTGAATGAGCTTCATTTACATGCACAAATGGCTCCTATTATTAAATACTTAGGATTTTTACCCCAATTGTGGACAAGCCTGATGAAGAATCTGAGCTCATAGATTCGAGAAAAAAAGGTTTTTAGCACAGCTTGGTTATATCAATGTATCCCTGATGTTCTTTCGTTGGGTTTCTCATAATGAAGATCTGATCACAGTTATCCCGACCTATTATGCTCACAGTAACACACTTATTGGTTGGTCCGCACGCAAGTTCTGCACAATTCATATGTGCTGGGTCAGACTCGCAGATTGTCAGTTGAACACAAAAAAATCAACAAAAGAAATCACCATTAACCCAACTGTTCCCATCCATAGAAACAACAAAAGTAATATGACTGTAAAAATCGTACAAACAAGATAATGAAAAGCAAAAAAAAAACAAAACATTGTACAAAAAATGAATAAATATGCACCGTCATAAATAAATACATTTGGTAAATTCAACACTGAAAAAAAAGAAGTAAACTAAAGCATGGAAGATAAAGAGGATGAAATGCTGATGCTTTTACTTGATGACGTCACAAAAATGAGTAAGAGCCGGTGGGTTTTAAAGCTATTCGCTGCAGCCATTTTTGAGGAGAAGATTTTTCCACATAAGGACAGTGCAGACCGTAGCCGATCCGTTTTGTGTGATCAGAGGGGATCAGAGAGATACTTCATGGGTAATCTAAAGGAAACATGGTGACATGCTGAAGCTTTTGCAGCTTTCTATAGACGCATACAGATTTGTGTCTCTATAACAGTGCAGTACAGTGTACAGTGTTACCTGCAAGGTCATACAGAGAGATGGATATGGACGTCTCCACTGTGCTTTGTGAGGATGCTGAGCGTGTTGCCGGGGTGGCATTTTAAATCCTGTTGGTGACATTATTTGGTCTTTTTAAGACACAATCCTCTTTGATGGAGGTCTCCGATGTGCTTGTGCAATTTTAGTTTTTGGCAAAGCTACATCGTCTCTCCAGAAAAAAAAGAAGTTTGGTTTCACAATGTTGAATGAGATGAGATGAGAGAGAGACCAGGTAACACAAGCTTCTATTTTTTTAAACAATTCCTTTTGTAACCCTTAAGAACACAACAAACAGATACAAACACAGTAACGACACAAGCGTAACCAAAACTTGGGGTTAATCCCTCAGGAGGGGGTAGTACGAATACATTTATAGGCTTGAGTGAGTGTTTTGCATCGCTTTTCGCTAGGCTACAGTAAGACTGTGGGTGAGACTCAGGGAGCCGCAGTGGCCGTGAGTCTCCCTTTACCTCTCCTCTCTCACAGTTAACATTCAGAAAGATGGAGGCAGAAAGGCATTTTCTGTTGGTGGTTTCTCCGCTACGAGGAGGACACCTCACAAGAACACAGTTTTTTATCCCCCACATTTTCACCTGGCTGTTTTTAGGCAATGATTTTTCTCTAAAAAGTAAAAGAGATTACATAAATATAAAAAAGAAAATCAGATCTTCCAACGTCTGATGCCTAGATAGAAGGAGACTTTTCAAAAAGGCCTGGTTTAAAAGGCATTTGATTTAGCGTACATTCGTTCAATCGATTTTAAGGTTTCAGTAAATGTCTCCCACCTCATCCTCAACAAGCCACTGATCCCGTTTCTTTTTTTTCAAACAATACAATACCCCTGTCCTGGCAGTGAATTATTAAATTCAATAAAAAATGCTTTTTACATTTCTTTGATCTTTTTACCATTTTAAGAAATATTCAGTAGCAATATTCAACAACTGACAAACAATACCAATTCAGTTACTGATATTTAACGAACGTTACTACCAATAGTCAAACCTTTTTTATTTTTTTTAAATGTAAGCTACTGCATCCTACCATCACCTTTTTAACGAGCTGAGAAAAGCGAAAGAGTTTCGACATTTAGCAAGAAGCAGAACTAGATTCTCTAAAATCAACACTACAACCACCACAGGCCCACAATCAGCAGTTCAGTCCAGTGATTATTTTTAAATGCCAGTAACGGACAAAAACTTGGAAGCCCAAAGTCCTCTTGGTTTTAATTTTCTTCCCTCAGGTTTCATCTTCTGATAGTCAGCAGTACGATTTGTTGATCTGCGCCCAGTCTCGGTTCAATCCCTATTCAGGCCGTTTCTCCAAGGCAACAGGGGAAACACTCATTTGTCATCACGTCAATTGCGTTTTATTTTTTGTCCATTCCCTCACGGCACAAGCCCTTTTAACCCTTCCTCCAGGAGGACTTATTTCAATAATATTTGAATCACGCTAGCTCAATCATTGGTCTGTCACTGTCCCCCCACCTCGATGACATCGTCGTCATCTGAGCTGCTGGCGCTGCTCACATTCCTGCCGTCCACCAGCACCGTGCCTCGACGGCCCTCCCCTGAGGGGGAGAAGGAGGAAGGAGAAGAGGAGGAGGAGCTGGAGGCGGCAGTGGGGGGGAACTGGGAGAGGAAGCTGGCTCCGGCGGGTCCCGGAGTGGCGGCAGGACCCGGCAGACCGCCCGGCAGCATGGACCCCGTGTAGAGGACGGGGCTGTAAGACAGAGGGAAGCCTGCGGGGAGCATCCCGGCCATGCCCACCATGCTGGGGCTCAGCATGAACGGCGGCATAGCTCCTGGAACTGAACCGGCCCCTTTGACTGAAGCAGAAGATGACGAGGAAGATGAGACAGCAGTCGCGGTGCTGGTCGTTGGGCAGGTGGAGGAAGAGGAGGCGGCGCCGGTTCCACCTAAGCTGAACAGATCTGGGTACATGTAACCGGAGTCCCGCAACTGAGTGTGGGGGGGTTGGAAGTAAGGCGAGAACATGGAGGTGTTGATGCCCAGAGGAGGGAGGCTGTAGCCCCCGTTGAAGGGGAAGGAGAAGCCTTGGTTGGTGAGGGGGGCGGAGGAGTGTTTCCCTGTAGGGGGCTGCTTACTGGGATGCTCATCCAGGGACGACGAGCAGGCTTTGCGCTTGGGGCCCTGTCTCAGGTTAATGGCGTCCATGTTGGGCTGGATGACATTAGTCACAGAGACGTCTTGGTGGCCAGTATTCTCCGTGCTACCATTGGTCTGAAGCAGTTTGGTGGAGGGGGGGTTGTCGGTGGTGCTCTCTGGTTGGTCTGCGGTGGGGCCGGCTGCCGTGTAGCGCTGCAACTCGCTGATGATCTCTGGGCTGTCTGGTGAGAGGGGGCGGGGCACAGTCTTGGAGGGCGTCTGGTGCTTCCTGTCAGGTGACAGGCAACCGTTGCTGCCATTGGTTGACACTTCCTGTGATAGGTCCTGGGAGTCTGAGAAGAAGAACCAATATGTTAGCTTTGGAAATAATTAAACTCTTAACATGGACTGCTTTATTAATATCATAATGTCAGTATTATTTTTTTACTTGATCTTGTAACACCTCTCTACGACGGAGTATTAGGGCCACATATGAAGAAAAAAAATATTTTTGCCGTGACGAGATTAAAGTCGACACGGCGACTTTAAAGTCAACATGTCGACATTAAACTCGAAATGTCGAGAATAAAGTTGAAATATTATGTCGAGTTTAATCTCGACATGTCGAGAATAATCTCGACTTTATGTCAATTGACACTGAAAACTATTCAGAGAGAAAGCAACCGCTCCACAGGTGCAGTTTGAGTCACGCATGGTTCTTACACTAATCACCACACTGTGGTTCTGCGCTAAAACAGCGAGGATGTCTTTATTGTTAAATCCAATTCGGAAGTATAATTTGACCAAATGATCTACACAAGCCATTTCGGATTCAGTGCAGGACCTGTGGGAGTGGTTGCTATGTCTCCCAACTAATTTCAACTATAATCTCGACATTTCGAGTTTAATGTCGACATGTTGACTTTAAAGTCGCCGTGTCGATTTTAAAGTCGCCGTGTCGACTTTAAAGTCGCCGTGTCGAGATTAAAGTCGCCATGTCGACTTTAATCTCGACACGGCAAACATATTTTTTTTCTTCATATGTGGCCCTAATACTCCGTCGTACCTCTCCTTGTCCTACCATGAGATCTGCATGCTTTTCAAGGCATATGTAATGCTCATTTTCAGACTTGTAGTTTTAGAGCATGTTCATTGGCTTTAATGTTAAACAAATACATATTTTTTCTTATGTCTGAATGTCTGTCTTCCCTCTTTCTGGTTTGCTCCATTTTAGCGGCTCTGTCTTTAAGTCCCCCTCCCAAAACCCTGCTCTCATTGGTGAGTATTTCTGTCTTTGGTCTCCATCTGCACTTTCTGGTGACTCTGCACCAACTTTACTGTGAGCAATGACTGTAACTTTATGGGACATTGATTAGGGATGATTGATCAAGCATTGATGATCAGCTCTGGTAATAGATCACCCTACCTTTGGGTGGAGCTGCAGTCTCCTCGGCAGGCTTGGGCTTGCTAGCTGCTCTGATGGCAAAGATTCGACCATCAGACGACCTGATGTAAGTCCCTAAAACAGACAGAGGTGCAAGAAAAGGTCAGTACACACAGAATGTTTGCTGATCTGCTTCATAAAGTGAAGCACAGAAGCTGCATTGTCATAGCATAGAGAGCTACAACTAATGAATATGTCCATAACCGAAAAGTATTCTGTTTAGTACAAGTTCAGTAAAAGGAGCCAACATGCAAATATTTTTAAAAGTATAGTGAAGGGTCTTTGTACCTTTGGTGCCCCTGATGATGTGGATGCTCTCTCCAGCAGTGATCGTGGCCTGGACATCTGTTGAGCTGTTGGTTCCTGGAATCACTATGTCTGTAAAAGACCAAGGAAGATGAATTTACCAAGAGTATATAAAAACATAGATTATTCTTCAGATAATATGAACACACTAAAAACAAGGAGAAGAGACAATACTGAAAATAAGATCAGCCCCGTGAACAGTTTGCCTACCAGTAGTGGTGACGATCCTCTGTACGAACACCCCGGCTTTTTGCAGGCACTTGACAGGAAATCCTCCGAGGCTGGACTCTGATGAGTCGTTGCCAGGGGCGGAGCCTGCAGCCGCCTGTCTGGGCGTCATGGGAACTGGAGTGGACTGAACCTGACGGACACTGGCCACCAGCTTCTCTTCTGTACGAGGAGGTGGACGCCTGAGTAGAGATTGATTTTGTTTTATTAGTTCAAGTTCATTTTTAAAAACTTCTTATAAGTTGTCACTTGATATTTTTTAATAAGCATTTAGTATATTTTTTGTTTCTGCTGAAACCACTGACCAGTTCCTCTGACTGAAGGCAGGGATGTTGGTGAGACTCTGGTCGCTGGCAGGGTAGTAGTGAGCGTATGACGGGCGGGTGTACGGCACGGATGCCCTCTTCTCCTCTTCGTAACCTTTCTTCGCCACTTTCTTCTCCGCCTTGCTCAACTTCAGCTCTCTGCGGTCGATCAGCAGGGACTCGTGAGGGAAGGGTTGCTGGAAGAGACAATAAAAAAAATGTTATGTGATGTTAATCTCAATCTGAATATTTAGAAACAGAGGTTAATTGTTTAGCACGTATTCGCTAAGATAATGCACATTTCTAATTACAAGTAAGAACCAAAACAGCACAGTCGTGTGCATTTACAAAAAGGAAAGGGATGATAAAGAAGAGACAGGATTGTATTTTATATCGAAAAATAAGTAAACCAAAAAGGAAAGGAAAAAAACCATGAAGAACAATAATAGAAATACATAAATAAGATTGACAAGCATAAAATAAATCTACGCCAAGGATGGTTATCAATCTTTTTACACTTTCAAAAGAAGCAGAGGAACCATGCCATTTCAATGTGGAAGCCTTCACATGCTAAATTAGTTTTGAAGTTGGAAAATCGAAGTCAACAAATGATGTATTGAATTTTTCCTAGCTTTTACCACTGAATGGGCTGCAATAAACACATGGATGCTGCTAAATGAGATTTGTTGCCACACAAAGCAAACTTAAAGTATTGTGAGCTCAGTTTTTTACTACAAGACTTAAGTCAGAGAAACATCTGCAAGGATACAGCTGTTGACTCACCAACCTCTCACACTGTAGTGTAGATCATGGTGAGCTATTTAAAACAGTGTTATAAATATAAAAGGAGGTGCAAATGCAACTGCTTGGCGTAGTTGTAAACTCAGATGTATTCAACAAAAACATTTAGATGGCTTATGAATGAGATGTTTGACGAATTCAAACCTTCTCATGATACCGCCATGATGAATGGATTTCATTTTTTGTACAGTCGAATTAAAAAAGACACTTTTCCTTAGTAAATTGACCACAGTAATAGATAGGGAAAGTGTTTTTCCTCAGTATCCTGTGGGCATCTACCTTAGTAATCTGGAGAGGATAGAGTTGCAGAGCCTTTCTGAGGACGCTCTCCATGCTGTCCTGGGACCGCAGCTGGACCTTGGAGGGGTCTGGCTCCTCCTCCACGAAGTGAAGAAGAGACTCCACCTCCCTCCTGGTGAAGGTCAGCACAGGGTTCAGGTCATCCACCACCCGGTCTGATGTAGAGAAGGAAAAAGGGACGACAGAAGAGATGTCAAAAAAGGAGCAAGTTGCGGAAACTGTTGCTGATTCCTACTGCTCTGCCAGGCATAAGCAGCCTCAATATGCCTGTCTCGCCAGTCAAAGCTTAAAGCAAACGCTTCAGACCGTTTAATCTGTCAGACAAGAGTCTCTTGGCAGAAGAACTGTAGTTTTAAAGCAAAGCTGAATATTTAGTGTATTTTGGGAGGTGTCTGACTGCTGGGTGTCAAACAGAGAAGCCTCGACTTGGATGTTAAGTTAGCCTGGTTACGAACAGCAGTGAATGTACCTGGATTGAGCTTTTTGTGTTTTAATATATTTGATAATTTACTTTCTGATCTGTTTTCTACTTGATTAAGTTCATTTTTTATTTCTGCGTTGGCTCATATGATGAGTGTGTGCTGCTAATTATGCCAAAACTCTTAGGACAACATCTGTAAAAGAATAAATGCTAAATAAATGTACAAATTGATTTTTTTTTGTTGTTGAATAAATTCAAATTGGATCTGAAAATTCTAACACTATTTTACAAACTTCCACTAACCCAATAATACCATTCTGTTTGTGTATGAACAACAGGGAATGAAAAACAGCTGTACATTTAAATATTTCTCTGCTGAAGGCTTATTCAAACTCATCATTGCATTTTCCGACTCACCTGACATGCCCTGTTTGGAGATCTGGCGGTCATAGATCTTCTTCTCCAGCGTGAAGTCGCACACCAGCCGGTAGATGTGACACTGCTTCCTCTGACCATAGCGGTAGACGCGGCACACGGCCTGGGCGTCATGACACGGGTTCCAGGAGGCGTCAAACACCACCACACGGTTCGCCCCGATCAGGTTTACTCCCAGGCAACCAGCCCTGAGGTCAGAAAGCAGGTTATGTTTGGTATTCTTAGATCTTTTGCTGAAGTTTTACTTATATTCTCTTCCATTGATTATATCGTGCTTGTGAGTGTTACCTGGTGGACAGCAGGAAGACCCACGTCGAGGTATTGGACGGATCGTTGAACTGGTTTATCAATCGCTCTCTCTCTGAGGTCGTCGTACTTCCATCCAGTCCTTGAACACATCACACAACAGACAGTCCCTATTAACTGAGTGTCATTAGAATATTTAATCAATATGTGAGGAATCAACTTTAGAATAAAAACATTTAGTTGTTTCATAGTTAAACTGATTTTACTTTAACGTGGTTGAAAAAGAAGCTTGGGAGATAACGAACCTATTGTACTAGTGGCCTTTTGTTACATTTATCAAGTACTGTACTTAAGTATCATTTTAGTAACTTGTACTTTATTTGAGTATCTCTATTTCTGGCTACATCATTCCTCATACTTCACTTAAAAGCAAATATTGCACGTTTTACTACTTAACATTTATTTGAATACTTTAAATATTCATTCAAATGAACAAAAACATAATGAAAACATTTTTAATTATATATTACTACAGTTTTGAATAACACTTGTATGGTAATATTAACAAGCTAGCCAGCAGCGCATAGTATATGATGTTATTTTTGTACTTTTACAAACAACATTTTTGAACACCCACTGTCATTCTTTCTTCACTGTGGTATAACTTGTTTTACTTTGGTTGAAAACAAAACAAAAAATCAGCAAAGACTGCATTTAAAGGATATTCCGCTAAAAATCCCTGTGACATACAAACACCAGCTCGACAAATTCTTTGAATTTCTTTCTAATCCTGCTGAAAAACTACACACAAAAGTCTGACTTATCAAGAAACACCAGCAGATGGCAGCACTCATTGTAAGTCAATGAGAGACCAGTACCACTAGAGTTGGCTATACATATAAACGTATAGAATGCACCATGAGTTAAGCATGGTTTAGACACGGTGCTGCATACTTAAACCATCTTTCAATGAACTCCACCAAATGTGTCACCTGTCACTGTGATTAAAACAACCTTTCTTTGCCTATGAGGGAGACTCCTGATCCAATACTGAACAAGAAAAAAGCATCATTTCTGATAACTTACTGTAGTAGTTGTGGTTGCGGACCCAGTTCTGGTTTGCTCTGTCGCTGCTGGAGGTGTTGGGTGATGGAGGCACAGGTCTCTTAGCCAGAAAATCCTCAATCACCGTCAGCGTGGACAGACTCTGACTGCAGGAGGCAGACAAACGGTTGGAAAAATGAGGGATTGGGGCTCATGCCGGAAAGGCGTTTGAAAGTTCATAATGTGTAATCTATTTTGCTACAGTTTCATTTGCGTAAGAAATAATTTACTTGATGAAAAAACTCAAATGTTATATTATCCAGTTGAAACGCTCTGGTTTTGTCTGATTTCGTACCTGAAGACGAGGATTTTGTCTCCCTTCCTGACGCTCTCCTCGATCAGATGGAACAGCAGCACCATTTTCGCCGAGTTCTCCAGGATGCCGGGCTTGTAGTCATACAGGATCTCCTTTGCCTGGCCATGTGAGAAAAAAGAGAACTGTTAAAATGTAATGTAAAATTAAACATCACCTTTACAATCACAGTCTGGCTGAATAGATGACCTCTTTTACCAGCTTAAGAGTTAAATAGCTCTTCTGCAAGCCTTATAAGTGAGGATGAGACAACAACCACAGCTCTGAACTTTATTTGAAGGCTTAACTTAGCAAATGAGTGCAAAAACAAAAGAAAGGCAGCCCTAAATGTCAGAGAGAGATAAGTGTTGTAATTTTGCAGACTTGAATGCTTAGAAATGATGTTCTTTGATGTACGTTGGTGTGGATTAATGGGATAAATAATTATTTTGGTATTTTTCTTCATTTTGCTGTGGGTGGCAGCACTGAACTGTGAGCAGTATCTCAGGCAGGGGGAACACAATGTTCTCTTTACCACCTAACTGAGCTTTAGGGTTAAAGGTGTACCTGAAAATCTGAATTTCTGTGTTAAAGGAAGCAAAAATACTGATCTGAAACTCAGTGTCAACATTTTCCAACATACCCATTCGTAAGTGATGACCTGATTGGCTCTCTCCTGCAGCTGGTTGAGGCTCAGTCCACCAATGGGGTTGGGGCTCTCCAGGGGCTTGGACTTTTGATTACTTGTGGTCGGACATTGGGAGGGACCTGTGGTGGTGATGTCATCCAGGTCCAGGTCCTGGTCAGTGGCCAGGTTTTCTTTCTGTAGCGCCTCAAACAACACGTCAGGATGGTTCCAAATCTGAAGAACAACCAAGAGTCAACGGTGTGAAAACACTCTCAACGTAGCAATCAGTGGATTTGCCAAGTACGATAAATATAGAGGAATTCATCTTGGTGCCAAAACATGTTGACTTGAATCGTAATTGTGCAACAGTATTACAATGACTGCCTTCATAGAGAGGTTAACACTATTTTCACAGTTATTTTTTAATAATGATCCTGTAATCAAGGATAAATTGTGTCTGATTAGTTGGAGACATTTTCCAGAATACTTTATACCTGGTTGTACGGGTCAAGTTTAATTGTTTTTTATTGACAATTTTTACCTCATTAACAGAAAGGAGAAAAGCCAGTTCAATAAATGTCAGTAATGTTCACAAATCATATATAAATAAGTAACAAAATAAATAAAAAGTTAAACATTTAGACTAAAAATAAAAGAAAAGCAAGTTTAAAAAACTGTTAGATAAAGACAAAACAAAATGACTAGATTTTAAGGAGGCTAAACCATAGATGTTAAATAGAGGTCCTATCCAGGTAGTTTTCCACACACATGCAACCCCCCCTCACCTTGCAGCAGACGCAGAAAGCCTTCAGGGGGTTGAGGCTGAGCCAGCCGCTGTTCCCCGCCTCTCTGAAGCGGTTCATGAACTCTGTGTAGAGCGCCCTCTGCAGGGGAGACAGACGCACCAGGATCACATGTTCCTCTTTAGAGGGCAGCTGGTCCTTCAGGACATCGTGACCCCGCCTGGAACAAACATAGGTGACGGTCAAAATGTTTAGAATGTTACTAAGAGTAAAGAATAAGTCTGAAATTTCAGGTCTAAGAGAGTTACATGTCAGTAGAACATTTGTATTTTTGTATTGGGCTCACCTCTGAACGAAGCCCTCCAGCAGGCTGTGCAGGACGTGGCTCCTGTACCTCATCAGCTGGACGTCATGAGGGGTGCTGTCCACACACTGCCCATTCAGAATGGGACGCTCAAACATGTTACTAAACTCCTGCCGCGTACCTGAAATAAATATTGTACAAAAATGCAGAGAGAAGATGAGAACAGACTCACGATGACCAACCTGAACATGCTTATCCCAGAGAGCGATTGGAAAAAAAACCTGAAACTAAACGCTGACGTTGCCCCATACCTAAGAAGTCAGGTCTGACGAAGTCGACCATGCACCAGTACTCGATCAGGTTGTTCTGGAGCGGATAGCCGGTCAGCACCACGCGGCGCCGTGTCTGTATGTTCTTCAGAGCCTGCGAAGTGCTGGCGTGGCAGTTCTTGATGCGATGGCCTTCGTCACAGATCACAATGTCTGGACCAGGCCGGGCCAACGCGTGCTCGATACCTGGAGGAGGACAACAGGGAGATAAATCTTCAAAAAGTAGTTTGTTTCCACATTGTTTCCCCTCTATTGTGAGTCCATTTTATTTCACTGTGTCCCCATCATCCCTCCTACCTTTGAGCAGTTCCTGCTGCCTGTCCTCTTCATCCAGGTCGATGACCGCCGGTCCGGTGGTTTTCTTGCTCTTCTTCTTCCTTCCAGCCACAAAGCTCTTCTTCATTGACAGGAGGCGGTACATCTCGTAGCCCATTAGCAGCACCCCTCCGTCCTGGGCCCAGTCCTCCACCACCTTAGCCCTGGTCGCTGTATTCCTGGGTGACACATAAGGAAAGGTAAGTTAATTTGAAATCACCCTCACAGAGAGGATTTTTATGTTGCTTTTCTTTAATTTTGCATAAAATGAACCCTAATGCAATGCAGAAAGTTATATAAAAGCATTTCAAAACAAAAGTACCTAATTATTATTCAAATGTAAAAATCAGGGCAGTTCAACATGATGTAAAATGCAACAATGGAGTCGTTTGCATTTTCAGTGATGGCTCAAAAATTGGATAAGGAAAAAAAAGGCATTGCAGATGGTTTTGTTTCAAAAATATTTGGTAATCAATTATCTAATTGAAATAAACTACCAATTAACTATGAATAAATTACTTGTTGTAGTATTCTAATAGAAAAGGGCATCAACAGTTTAAAAAATGCTTGTGAATTTAGTTAATTTTCAACGCTGTTAAGATATTTTTGAACTGAGAAAGAATGAGGTTACTGTGTCACTCTCAGTCATGGCTGTATCACGAAAACCGTGCTCTCATCTTACAGCGTTTCCTCTCTAATCTTGAAACACACAAAATGTGTGCGGGAGTCAGGAAATGCTCCCGACAGAGGCAGCTGGCCAGAAAGAGGATCATGGAGAAGAGGAAGAAGGGAAGGGCCAGATGGGTATAGAGTGCAGAGGCAGGTCAGATCACAAGGCCAGCGTTGCCTTTTTTTAAAGAGATATGGAAAGTCTGCGCTTCAGATGAATGGAATTTCTCTTAAATTAAACATTTTCCAACATATGTTCCCGTTACTCACTTGTGTTCGTCGTTGAGGATGTGGACCTTAAAGGCACGGGGCGTCACCAATCCCGGGTCGGTATCTGGAGGTAAAGCCTCCGGGGGCGGGACCCACATGTTGAACTCTGCCAGCCAGTTCTGCAGCGTGTTTACCTGGGAAGAAAATATAGAAATGATCAAACCTCATTTTACAAAAACATCAGAAAGGTGCTTGTTACAGCTTCACAACTTCTATAGATCGGATAATTTTGCATTTAACACTGAACATTTAAGTGATTTTAAGATGATGAATGATTTTTCCATTTGTGACAATCAATGGGCTACAAAGTTTGTCATAAATAATTGATAATTTGATCCAATGATGAATATAACCGCATATCTTTTAAATACTTATTGGAAAATTTGTCACTTTTTAACCAAAATATGAATTTACAAATGTATGACAATAAAAGTTTGGCAGGTGGCAGGAATATTGTGTCCAAGCTCATGTTATTTGAGTCATTTTCTGACTGGATCAAATTTTCTGTGTCCACATCTGAGCACCTATCGATTCCCTTTTCCTTGTATTCCAACAGTAAGCATAAAGGTGCTTACAGGTACGATGGCGAGCACGGTGTGAGCCTGGGTGTGTCTGAACAGGACGTCGATGAAGGAGATGACCTGCAGTGTTTTGCCCAGGCCCATGCTGTGAGCGAGGATGCAGCCGAATCCGCCGGTGCTGCCGAACCGCTCCACGGACTCCACCAGGTTGTCGTACAGGAAGCGGATTCCACCGATCTGAGCAGGGAGAGAAGAGGCGGGCAAAGACGGTTAGGATGAAACAGGAAAGTTGGAGGAGTAAGAAAAGAGAGCAAGGTGTTGGAGAAAGAATTTAAAGAGAAAAAAGAAATGAAGACCTGGGAAGAACACGAAGAGAAGGTCAGCAGTGAAAAAGAAGAGGTGATATTTCATTAAAACTGAACATCACACTGCAGACTGTCCCTGACTTTAAAAAGGTCAAGAAATGGGAGATCTTTCAGACATTCAGAAACGCACTTCCTTACAAACCGTACAGGATAACCACACAAAAGTTTCCCCTGAGGTCATGAGTTATAGTACCTGGTGAGGTTTGACAGCTCGCGCCAGCTGAGAAGACAGAAAAATGTCTGTCTCCTCATCCGGATGGTTCAGGTTGACCACCACCCTGCCCCGGCTGTCCGGCCGGTTGTGGGAATCGTTGACGTGGTCACCGCTCGGCTCACTGTCTTCTTCCTCGATGGTGGATTCGCCGCTGATTTGGACAATGGTGTCGTCTTCCCCCGAGCTCAGATCGATCACATCTGCAAGAAGAGAGATGAGAATTCCAAATATGAAGACCAGCAAACACATTTTGTCCTCAAACTATAGTAAAATAATTCTATCATTCTTCAGTCCTGCATGCTCAATACATTCTTACACACCAACTTAAAGAAAATTCCCCGTTAAATGTATAAAAGGATAACTAAAAAACGTTTTAAAATTATTAGTATATCTTTACTGGCTTTGATTCATTCATTTGAAGTTATGTTGGGAACTGTGGCTCAATCACGAGTATGTTACATCAAAGATGGACGTCACTGTGTGTGTGTGTGTGTGTGTGTGTGTGTGTGTGTGTGTGTGTGTGTGTGTGTGTGTGTGTGTGTGTGTGTGTGTGTGTGTGTGTGTGTGTGTGTGTGTGTGTGTGTGAGTGTGTGGGGCAGACATCTGATAAAAAGGAGTTTAACGTCAACGTTATTAGTTACACAAGCTGGCAGCCTGCGAGGGCACGGCCGGGAGAGGAGAGGTGTGTGTGTGTGTGTGTGTGTGAGGGACAGAGTGCTTATATAACTGCAGTGAATGGCTGGTTATACAAGTAGGATTAGAGTGGAGGGGGAGACTGGTTATGCAACCCCAACTAGAAATGTCACTGTGCCACTGCGTGAGTGTGTGTGTTGGTTGCCTACGTGTGTGTGTGTGTATGTGTGTGTGTGTGTGTGTGTGTGTGTGTGTGTGTGTGTGTGTGTGTGTGTGTGTGTGTGTGTGTGTGTGTGTGTGTGTGTGTTCTGGCTCATAACCAGGATTAGCCAGCTTTATTGCTCCACAGTCCTGCTCTGATCTGCCCCACAGACACTTTCTCCCGTCATCTCTCTTCCTCGCCCCTCCCTCCATTTTTTTCTCTCCTTCGCATTTGTCTTTCTCCCAAATCAACACTCTCCCCATCTGTGTGTGTGTGTGTGTGTGTGTGTGTGTGTGTGTGTGTGTGTGTGTGTGTGTGTGTGTGTGTGTGTGTGTGTGTGTGTGTGTGTGTGTGTGTGTGTATTAGATGTATGTGCCTGCAGTTTGCCTCTTTCAATGCAGAACATATGTATGTTTATCCCTGACTGAGTGGTGGTAAAAGTCTTTGAGTGGCTCAGCGAGTGAGTGAGTGAGTGAGTGAGTGAGTGAGTGAGTGAGTGAGTGAGTGAGTGAGTGAGTGATTACTTGGGCAATAAGGGAACGGTACATGATGTACCCTGAGGAGGATTCAGATATTCTGATGCACATGGGAGCTAAGCTCCGAAACCACCCTCACACACACAAACTTAAAAGTAACTGAGGGGATTTTTGACCTTTGTTGTTAAAATGTTTTTATTTGGAAGGGGAACTTAATTGGCTTTACTTTTTTACAAAAGTTGGGATGTACAACGTTGAAAGAACTTCAAGGAGCCCTAATCTGCTGATTTTCTGGTTTCACAATTTAATTTGGTGCATCTACTGTGACATGTGCTAATGTTCAGAAAGTGCTTTATTTTTTTCATTTTGGTTAGCTGGCTGGCTCTGTTATGATGAGTCAACTGGAGTGCTATGTCACTATGTTGTCGAAGTCAAAAGGTTTTAGCCTTTGCAGACCATTTACATGCACCAAAAACTAAATAAGGCACTACAAGAAAGGGAAAACCTGAAAAAAGCACAATAGATCACATAAAATTTAAACTTGAAATTAGTGTAGAAGTCACTCTCTGTTCAAGATTAAGCCTTAAACACTAAACTGTCTCTGTAGACGTGAACATTATCCAAAATGTTAATTTTTACACATCATCCGAACATTTCAGATGTCCAACGGGCCCAGATATTCGCCACGTTTTAGCGTTTTGAGTAATAGCCTCATTCTAATTTGGGTAATTTTTCAATCCTGGAAATTCAAGCTGATGCAGCTTTTTAATTCCTAGACGTTCTACAACCCCTGGGCTCAGAAAGCATTTTGAAACAGCGTGTGTAATTTAATAAAAGTATAACATTCAGGAGGCTATTAGGGCAGCTTTGCCTAATCTCTGAGAGACTGATGCTATGGAGATGGGAAGATTCAACCCCAACACAGACAAACTAGCAGTACTGTAAATTGTGTTTTGCTTTGACTCCCTCAGTGTCTGATAGACGTGCCCTCCAGCAAAGTATTGGAGCCTCAATTGCACGAGTGGATTGGTCTGTGGCTAACTCGAGCAGCTGACTTTTCAAAATGTTGTAAAAGGCAACAGAAGAAAAGCTCACATCTCCCTGAATTTAATCATTTATATCAAGAATGTAGCTATTATAACAGTTCTTGATTTTAAACCTATGATAGAAAACAGAAAGCCATCAGCAATGTTACGGATCTCCATGTCAGAAAGGGGCTTAAATCACTCAAAGCTCAATTTATTAAATTCCTTTATTAACATCTTTGAACTGAAAAGAGGATCCTAAATGTGCAGGGTTGAATTTTAAACAACCACCTGCTTGTGCTGCAGCGATAAGTTAGGCAGACATTTTATTATGCGAACATACCTTACATGTCTGCATGTCATGTGAGCTACTGCTTCTAAACACTGTAACCCATCAAGGTCTTGATCTGTGAATCATATGTGATGGGAGGTGTCTCAAACCTGTCTAAGACTGGATAGATAGATAGAAACAGAAAAAGAAATATTCTACTCATATAAGAGTTGGAAAACTGAGAAACTATTCTTTTAGTTCTATCTTAAAAAACGTTAACATTGACATCTGAAACTCTAGACACGATGTACCAAAGCTTACTGGGATCTTCAACATTTGCCCTATTTAAGGTTTGCCTAGCTATGTGGACAGCTGAGAATATACTACTGAATGATGGGTAATGAATAACCTTCTCAGCCCTGTGTCCCGATCCGCTTAATGACCCCCCACAGCCATCTGACACACTAGCCCACTTATCAAGTGTCAGAGCGCAGTCTGAAAGCCTGGTTAACATAAAAAGAGGCTTTACTGTTCTCCATTTTCTCTAGCAGAATTAGATTTTTGGGATACCAACTATAAGTCAGCTCATCCTGATTACAAAAAAGGGTATTTATACGCATGGAATAGTTGGGAAATGTTTTCTGCAAAATTATATGTAATATTGAAGCTAATTCTTCAAGGAATGTTGCTGATCTGAGACGACTGTTTGTATTTTGTATGTGTGTGTGTAGGTGTGGGTGGGTGTGTGTGTGTGTGGTGTGTGTGTGTGTGTGTGTGTGTGTGTGTGTGTGTGTGTGTGTGTGTGTGTGTGTGTGTGTGTGTTGTGTTTGTGTGTGTGTGTCTCACCTGTTTTGTGTCTGTGCTCTGTAGTAGCAGAGGCGGGTAAGTTAGTCTTACTGTCGTCCTCGCTGAGGCCGGTGCTGCTTGAGTCCAGGAAGATCACTTCCTGTCTGGCAGACTTCACTTCCTTCAACGCTGTTGATGCTGACGATGACGACACATGCTTTTTCACATCACCTGGAGAAAGGGACAGTAACGATCCAGCAGTAGAGAAAGTAAAAAGAAAAGAAAGTAAGATAAATATAGAAAGAAAAAAGATGGAAGCAATGATCAAGGGTTAGTTCTAACAATTGTGTAAGGCTTAATGCAGAGTCTACACTGAAGGACAATGTTAAACCTGGTTGAACCCTGCAGGTTGAATTATTTCGCTGATAGTTGGGATGACGTTATATTTTGGGGTACATGCTCTCACCGGTAGAGTATTCAGGCAGCAGTGGTACGGGGAAATCCTGTTTGCTCTGCTGCTCCAGACGTTGCCTCCTCTCCAACTCGTCCTGCTGGGCGGTTTTGGTCACTGCCTCTAACTGATGCTCCCTCAGCAACTTCCTACATAAACACAGAGAAAAGTAACCATTTGTTTATTTAAAGTAAATGTATCAACTTTGCATGGTCAGTTTAATTTTAACTACAGGAAGACACATGGTTTTCATTGTATATGGATTCATTTGTAGATAAATCTTATAAAACTGTGTTTCTTTTGTGTTTTCAGATAGAAAAGCTCAGTTAAAAACCCACTGCACACTACCTGGCCTGCACGTCGCTGACCATCAGAGTTAGCAACTAGCTAGTGTGTGTAGCAAACCATTTAGTTCCTAAATAGCCTGATATTCTTTCCTCAGAATTCAGTGGAAACAAAACCAGAGCTAAGACTTTCATGTACTGTCGAACAGAATTACTAATAATATTATTTGTATTACCCTGCTTACTTTTATTATTTGAGTCCCTTCATTAAAACGCAAACAAATATTAAAGCAAGGGTTTAAATCCCTGACATATGTTTCATGTTATCTGAAAAAATGCTGTTGCATTAAAAAAAAACAGCATACTTGAGGTTGAGCTCTATAGTGGTTACTGGCAGCGGGAGGAATGACGCGGCAGACCGAGCACACACACTTTTAAACATTGACAGATTTCTTCAGTTATTGTGTGCTTTTCTGAAATCAAAGGCATAAAGGCAGATGATAAATCCTATTATGTAGCCAACAATGAACATTATTATAAATACAATAGGCTAATAGTGGAATAAACTGACTTTGTGTTGGTTTACTCTGCGACTCAGCAGAAACACACTCAGGGGATTGAGCAGTAATCCCTTTTCTTCTCAAGGTTGACTGCCTGCCAAGCGTGAGTCATTTTCTAAAATCTAGGTTTTTAGAAAATGATTTGAAAAACCCAACCTTGTAGTTGGATGTAATGTCCTTTTAAATAATAACTATAGTCTATTATCAATGCTGTATTAAATACACTTTTTTAAAACTCTTCAGAGACTCCCCATGTACAGGGATTTCAGATTAAATATAGTTTAGACCAACATCGGGGCAGACTGTTAATACTGTGCATTGACCGTTAATATAATAAATGAGGCCTTATATTTTACGAGCAAAACTCTTCGGATGATTCATTGCTTTGAAAGGTGTTTGAATGTCATGGCAACAATTTCCAAGTATAGGGATCAGTTTCTTATTAAAGCTTCAGATGAAGGGTTTAACCAGCTTTATAACAGACGATGGCGGGTTAACTGCTGCGGTTTGTAGCGGCTCCCTACAGAGTTAACATGTGGGCGTCCACTTGAACTTTCCGATCGTTGCCGGTAGAAAGCATGGAGAGTTCAGTACCTGATGTTGCGTCTCATGTGTGCCGGTTTGGAGCTTCTCTTCTTGGTTCCTGTCAGGGCGGAAGGAGAGGAGGGGCTTTGACTGGCCGGCCTGGAGCGGGGTCTGGACACAGTAGGAGGATGGGCTGGTGTCTCCCCTGTAGGTGAGGTAGATGGGGGAGGTGTACACTGCCATGTGGCCGAGTCGCCTCCCTGAGCCTCATTCTCGGAGGTGAAGGGGGCTCTGTGGGACTGGTCTGTGAACAAATAGGGAAGAAAATAAGTAATGGTTATTTTAAAGTTTAATAGCAGTAGATTCTTAAGCGGGACATAATGTATGTTATGAGTTTAGATTTATAGCATCTACGAATTCCAATAAAGGTTCTAAATTCCAAAGTTTTCAATTATACATTGTTTTACCTTTTCAAAAATATGCAATTAGAAAAAAGATGACGAATTAATTGTCGTGAACTGACAATATATCACTAGCCGTCTTCTGACATGATTATTTTTATAATTCCTCACATTTCACAACAACGAATAGTCACGAAAGTGGGATAAACGTTGATGACTCAGGAAACATGGTACAGGACCGCTTTTAATTCAATACGAAAATTTAAAACATAAACAAATAGTAAGCTCTGCTGCATACATGCAAGAAGAGGTGTGTAGTGTCTGTCTGTAACTGTCTTCAGTCCTGAGATACCAAACCTTTTTATTATAACTGACATTAAACATAACGACAAATCATAAATGAATTATTAGAGGATGTGAACGGTCCCAACTCAAACATGCGGATCCTCCCAGTAGAGCCAACAGTCAGTTTAACTTTATTAGCGCTGCATCATCTTCTCACTACGATGATCAGTTGTGCTCTAGTATATTTTCAAAATGGGCAAATGTTGTTCTATATACAAATCCCTACAGGTATTCTTGTATTTATGAGGAACTGTTTTTAAGAGCTGCTGACGTTTTTCTAATCATGTTTACGATGCTTGAAATGGAAAGTTTCCATCAAACTGGTTTGACTCATTTGAGCTACCAGTCGGAGCCTTTGAGGCATTTCAGTTTTTATTGACATTAAACTAAACTACATTTGCAAAACAACATGGATAAGATTCTCCTCATCATTTGCCAAAGTGTACTTCAGTAAAAACTAAATAAACATAAAACTGCACCAAGTGGCCACTTTAATTTCTACTTCTCTGCTAGTCTTTTTCCAAACTTTGTCAACTTCCGTTTCTTCTAGTGTGCGTATTTGAGTTTCACCCTTCTTCTTGTGTCCGTCTACCCTTCTCTCACTCTCTGATGTTCTGGCAGAGACACACTGAACCAGATCTGAGGCTTACGTAAGAGCTGGATCATAAATATGGACGGCTTATGAAACACAAGACAGGACACAAACACACACAAGTCTTACACACACACACACACACATGCAAGTGTTTCGACACACACACACACACACACACACACACACACACACACACACACACACACACACACACACACACACACACACACACACACACACACACACACACACACACACACACACACACACACACACACACACACACACACACACACACACACACACACACACACACACACACACACACACACACACACACACACACACACACACACACACACACACACACACACACCGTGTTTAAATAAGAATATAAATCAACAGCCAGTGCAGCCAAAATCTGCCGGATGACTGTGCAAACGAAACAAACTGCCAACACACACACACACAATTTATACAAGTCATGTTCACTGCAAGACACCTGTTTCAATTGCCCACATTAAGAGAACAAACACATACACACACAGAAACATACACAACCACAGCATGGACGCTGGTGATAAACACACAGCGAGTTGAAAACAACTTACATAAAACGCCTCTTCAGTACATCTACGTGTTAACAAACTTCTCCATCTCACCGCCTATGACACCAGCCTGTCTCAGTAGTTTGTTAATGTGTGTGTGTGTGTGTGTGTGTGTGTGTGTGTGTGTGTGTGTGTGTGTGTGTGTGTGTGTGTGTGTGTGTGTGTGTGTGTGTGTGTGTGTGTGTGTGTGTGTGGAAACACTTGCAATCTAATTAGTCATTGCCCATGAAGGACAAAAAGAAGGTTTCTAGGTAAACCAATTAAATTTCAAGCGTACAAGAATACATTAAGACCGCTTTGGCAAGTGTTTGGTCGCTAATGATTTAAAAACTGATATGACATGTTCAATCAACACTACATTTTCGGTAAATTACACCCAGTGACAGACATGCTAAATTAGTGGTGTTCACAGGTTTCACACAGCAAGTAAACAGAGTTGGGCTTGGTGCTAATTATAAATACACACAGCCTGGACCTGTGAAGACCTCTGTGGAATATTTTTAGCCATGTTTGTCAGTGTCACCTGATTGGATTAATTCCTGCAAATACGTTCTAAAATTAAAATCACTGCAAGCAAACCTAAAAGAGTGGAAACAGAGCTCTTTGGGTGAGTTTAAAAGAGGGCCTATTATGATGTTAGGGGGTTTTGCCTTTCCTGAAGTGTGTTATATTGTTTTTTCAGCATGTAAATGGTCTGCAAAGGCTAAAATCACAAATTTCCCGCCACCGGAAGTTTCTCTCCCACACACCCCCCCTGTCCTTTTTTTATTCTATAACATAGTGACATCACTACGTAACACACGCACTTCTATTGGCAAGCGCACTGAAAAAGCAGTATAATAGGGCCCCTTTAACAGAAGGACAGATTCATATTCCTACTCTTTTTCTCAGGCTAGATAACATTTATTTTGGCTTATAGTTTCTGTTTTAAAAGCTTTAGTTAAATGTGTTCCAAATAATAAGTTATGATCAAAAACACACCATGCCTCCTTTGCACATGCCAGCTCTTCCTCTTCCACTTATTTCAGAGAAGCAAACAACAGGAAAGGAACATCAGATTAGTTCCTGTTCACTACATGATTTGTTTTCCAGGAAAGAGCTGCCAGACATGGTGTGTTTAGAGCAGAAAATGTAAAGCTTTGATAAAACTGGACATGAGTTAAATGGTTGTGATGTATCAGTTAGAGATAAGAGCAGCAAAACAAGAAGTTTCTCCACGTGAAAATGCCGCAAAAGTGATTTATACGTCCCTGTTTCACCCTCAACTCCCTCCATGTCAACCTTACAGAACAGTTATATAACGATTCCTGAAATGCACAGAGTCACACCAGACACACGAGCACGCTGACAAGGACACACACACTCCGGGCACTTTAAAGAGACTCTCAGGGAGCAGACGGGAAGGGAGAGAGCAGGAGGGAGATGAAAGCGAGGTCATCATTCAAAAGAGAAAAAAAGATGCACTTCAGAGTTAGATGGGGTGGACGCACACCACACACACATTTTTTTTTTTTAAATGGTGGTGACACACAGACGCAGATTCTGGGAATTGAGACTGTTTCCTCTGCCCCGGGTCAAGTGGAGAGACATCGCTATTGGCAGGGACTTATGTAATACATTACATCATATGATTATATTAGTTTTTAAACACACATTATGTCCACATCTAGTTTCCCTGTAGGGATTCAACACATGATTTCAAGAGGATTTAATACATTTTGATGTGTTATTTTAAAAGTATTTCAAATAAATTCCGTTTTTTACCTTAAAAAAAGTTAAATATTCACTTCTTATCCGTGTCATTTGTTTTTTCTGAGTTACTACTAATAGAATGACTTTGGTTTTGGTATGTGGCCTTTGTTGGAACAAATATGAAACTGTTTTCTTTACAAAAAGGGGAATTAATATGAACATAATACAGACTATTGTAATGCAAGAGACAAACCTGCTATCTTTTTTGTTTAACAATTCTGGACAGGATTTCTGTTTGCCGAGCAAATCGGCCACAGGCAGTCCAACATTCAACAACCTCTTTAATGGTTTTACCAGAAAAATCCATCAGTTCCAGAGAAGCTGGAAGAGGAGACACACTTTGTCAACATCAGGCTGGTTTTGTGTTGTTGGGCTTGTGTTCTGTATGTACAGTGCTAATATAGTGGAGTTACTGACATTAACAGTGAAGTGGACATTTCTGTACTTTGTATTCAGTAAAGTAAAGTCAATTGAATAACAAAAACAACATCAAATACATATTGTATCAGCAGCACATGTACAGTATTGTCAAATTACAGAAAAAGAAGGAAAGGATATAAATAAATAAATACATTGGACGATGTCACCTTGAGCTAGAGGATTGCATTGCAAAAAGAAACTGAACACACAAACATTCACACGCACATTTTGGGTGCAGCAGAAATGTAATATGACACAAGAACAGCAGACCTCAAATCTTCCCACCTCTTCCCAACATGAAAACTAGTCAAAAATTAAAGTTATTGTGAATATTAATACAATCTCCTTTCTTTGTGTAAGCATACAGCCATATTTCAAGCATACAGAGAACAGTGAACCAATTTGAATGATAGTAGCATTTCATTTGTCACATTAAGAGAGGTTTGTCCAGAAATAGCTTGCTTGGTATAAGGCTAGACACAAAACTATATTTTGTCTTTGTATCAAAGTTTAAAAACAGATTTTTTAGTCCAGAGAAACTTCCTGCTGAACAGTGGCAACTACTGACTTCCCCTGCAGTCTTCAGGTTCATAGGCCTGCCCGCCTCATTAAGAATCACTACCACATGTACGAGTCCGATAGAGTTGTTATCTTAGGGTGAAGAATGGATTTAGAGGGCCGATTGTTGCTAGGCGATCGAGTCAAACTCAAATATTTGTCTGTTTTGATGAGGAGAAGATTGAAACAGGAGTAGAGCAAAACAATCGTGATGAAGTGTAGGCATAATGAGATGATACAAGGCGAGAAGAGAACAAATGTGTGAAAGTGTCTCGATGAGCTGCTGATTCACCAGAGTCAGCGAGTGTCACAGAGCATATAGGCACCCGCAGCACATTTTCTAAGCCATTAATTTCTTCTGTTGGACACTCCCTGTGGGTTTGAGAGTTGCTGCTCCTCTCGAAAAACAACACAACATGTAGTGTAGAGATATACACCTCCAAATACTCCACATCACAGTTAGTGTGTGTGTGTGTGTCTGTCCTAAACGGGGGCTGCAGTGGGGAAACGTCTTCTGTGACCATCGCGTTATGTAACATCATAAGTGTACGGTATGTTAAGTGATTGTATAACCAGTCACACAGTACTGAAAACTCACAACCATGCAACAGCACTGTGTATGTGTGCGTGTCTGTTTGTGTGAGACAGGTTTTTAAAGAGAAGAGAAAAGGAAAAACAAACATTATCCCCCCTTATCAACTCCCCAGAATTAAAGGGGCCCTATTATGCTATTTGGAGTTTTCGCTTTCCCATTGTGTGTTGTATAGGTTTTTGTAAATGTTAATCACCTAAAAATTAAATACCACAGTTTCTCTACCACAACCCCCCCCCCCCCCCCCTGCCTGTAACGCCTCAATAAGGCTCCCTTGTCTATTTCCTTAACATAATGACATCACTTTGTAACACTCGCACTTCTATGGGCTAGCACTCAAACACTTGATATGCTAAGGGGTGGGGACAGGGGTGGGACATCTCAAAAGAGGTTGGCCAATCAGGACAGAGCCAGCCAGCTAACCAATAGGAAAAGGTAGTGTGAGAAAAATTAACTTTTTGAACATTAAGGCATGTAAACAAGACACAGTAGAGCCACAAAATACAGTTATGAAACCTAAAAATGTGCATAATAGGGCCCCTTTAAAGTATCTAAAAGCAGTAATATACCATGAAATGTGTATTTTCCTGTGAGGTCTGATAAATCTGTGTCACTTTTAGGTGTGAAAAACCTTTAAAACCGTCTTTTGATGAATTCAGGCTGTTTTCTTGGCTGTTAAAAATATGTTAATGATACCAAGTGTTCACCCAACAGTGATAAAAACAGCTTGAGTAATCCACTGAATAAGGCTTTTTATGTGAGCTGTCTCTTAGTATTCAGAGAAGAAGGAAAACTTCTCTGGAACAGATGGATAAACGTCTGCCCTCGAGCTGCAAACACTAGTAAAAGATTTGAATCTGATAAAGTCATCCGCTAACATTTTGCCATTGCTCCATCAATAATTACGGTGCACAGACTGTGACAAAACAAACTGTGAGTTCCCTTCTTCGGCTTTCCTAGAAGACTAAAATCCTGGACCCAACCCAAATCCACTGAACTGAGGAACCCCTGTTCTCAGGTGTGTGTGTGTGTGTGTGTGTGTGTGTGTGTGTGTGTGTGTGTGTGTGTGTGTGTGTGTGTGTGTGTGGTATCCAATGTTAAAGACTAAACTTTCCTGCCTCTTCACTTACCTATATGCTGAACACAATTAAAGAGACAAAAAGTGGACAGTCTGTCTGTGTCTCGCCCTCCTGCCCTCTACGTAAGCAGATTATGGCTGACGGCACATATTTCCTACAACAAGGCGGAGAATCCTCCACGTCATACATCTCTCTCCCTCACACACACGCACACATATAGAGGACAAACTGTCCGCTGTGTTATCTAACACAGACGAGGGATTCCAGGATGTAGACAGGAAATGGAGGGATACAGATTTTTTTAGAATCATTTGTTTCCAGGAAGTGAAAGTTAATCAATTTCATGGCCTCTCTATTAAGCCCCAAATACTGTATGTATTTATTCTGACGTAGTTATTTAACAGGCTTTGGAAAACTTTAATGTGAATTATGTAACGGCTGAGCTTCAAAGCAAGCGTCTGGGCAGAGTGTTGAAATCATGAGGTAATCATGAGGTATCATTAGGGTGGATCTTTATACAGTTTATACAGTCTATGGCGTGGACACACTGATATCTTTAAAAGGAAAAGACCCATTATATGCAAAATCTCTCACCAACATCTGAACTATTACAAGCCAAGAGATGGCACTATATTTGACACTTGCTAAAAAAAAATACAATGAAAACAAAAGGTATATATAATTTTAAAAAAAAGGTTTTAAAGTATAATTTGTAACACAAGCATCAAACTTCTTGTGAAGCAGGTCAAAAGAACCATTACGCTATGTGGTGGACATTTCATTTGGTTAAAAAGTGTTTAAAATCAGGGCATTTTCCATGTGAAAAATGGCCAAAATTAGCCTCTTCTATGGGATAGCCAAAAACATATCTATTAAACTTTTAAAGACACTATTTGTTTTGTGTGATAATTGCCTATTAACTGTATTAGAGCAAACTGATGTCGTATTTCCATCACACCCTGCTCTAATCTTTAGAATGTAATAAGCACTTCTGATTTTAACTTCGGACACATTTTCTCACCTCGTCCTAATTGTCCGGCCACTTTTCCTTCTTAACTTTTCTCTTGCGTTTCTGATGCTACCTGCCAACACCTTCTTCTCCCACCTTCCCCTCATCATCCTCAAGTACAGGGGCTGCATTTAATCTTACTTTCGATTCTCTTTCACAAGTCTATCTCTAATTACTGGCCACTTCATCGTCTAACCTCAACCTGTCTTCTCCTCTCGCTATATTACATGTACTCTTTATTTTCCTTCCTTTCTCTTTTCTCCAACCTTCTCCTCTCCCCTCGTCCAGGTACATGTGTCAGGGCGCTCATTGGGCTGCCATGTCCTCTTTGTTACATAAGCTCCTCCTGAGGACATTATGAAACAGAATAACATCTCACAGGGCAGGAAGACGTTCTTGAGAGGTTCGGCACGCTGTCATAACAAGGTGTAATTATCTGACAGGCAAGATAACTGGCCCTTTGACAAGTTGACATGATGTTGAAAGAAAATACAGATAGACAACCATGGGATCTTGTCATACAAGTGAATAGTTGATGGAAAAGTTGACAGAATGTTTTATCTGAAAAGTGTTACTTAAAGTAATTATAAGACCAAATATGACACATGAGTGAAGGTCTTATTTTGCACTAGTTTCCTGGTGGACTTACAGATTACCATAGCACTTCTAAATCTGATGTCACATTCAAGCAAACTAATATTATAGTAAATACATCACCGTAGAAGAATTGAAAGTTAACATGGGATTTTTGAGATTGAGGTATCCTTAAATTTGAACAAAAAGCAGGTTTCTCTACATTTCATGAGACAGAATGTTGGTGAAGATCTTGCTAAATTGCAAAGAGAGGGTTTCACATTTTTTTATTAGTTGTAACATACTACAACATGAACCTCCCAGAAAAATACAAACAATTCCCCAACTGGCTAACACCCAGACACGCTTTAATTTTATCTTGCTTTAAACAAAACTGTAAAATCCAGTGTCAAGTCTGCTTTTCCTAGGTTTGGGAAGTTCAACAGACACACGTTTTGTGAGGCATCAAGACAACAAAGCGAAAATTCCCTGAGAGCTGAAGTGAAAAACAGGAAGCCTGATTTCATCTCACAGCAACCGACCGCATCCGATTCGATCAGGTGTTTGTGTTCAAATGTAGGAGAGGAGTCAACATGGCAAAAATGAGATTGGTCGCAGATGAATGGGAGGTTAATCACCGGGTCAGTAGGTTGTGCTAAGAGTCAAGGTCAACAAATAAAACTTGTCTTATTCTACCTTTTTATCAAGTGGCTGCTGCTCAGAGTGAGATGACTTGCTTTATTAAGAGTCCCATTTGCGCGCGCACGCACACACACACACACACACACACACACACACACACACACACACACACACACACACACACACACACACACACACACACACACACACACACACACACACACACACACACACACACACACACACAGTCTGAGTCTCAGACAGAAAGTTGCTCTCTTACAGACAGACGGGCCACCGACGCTGAAGCAGGTCGGACGAGGGGGGACGCTTATGTAACGTCTGCCTCTGACTGTTACGCAACCAGCATGTTCAAAAGAACCTCACGTCCTGTACGCAGACACGCACACGCACACGCACACACACACACACACACACACAGATGTAAAGCGTCACTGAGACACAGAGCAGAGTCGAAGGAGCTTCTAGACAAATACAGTGACATTTAAAGGAGATCTACAGTAGAATTAGAGACACACACAATCAAATGAACACACACTGGCGGATATTAATATGTTCTGATTGTGTGTGTATGTGGCGGGGAGGGGGGGTGTGTGTTGTCAGTGTCAGGATTTCCACCCTGCTCCTGCTGCTGGGAAGAGTTCATAATGTTCTCTGAGTTTAACGACTGTTCTACACTGCAGCAACAAGAACAACGTGGGAGAGGATCTGACCGACAGCAGTGAGTGAAACATAAGACTTGCAACTCTTTCACTCATATATTGACTAATGTATTACAATAATTCATTCATTTAAAAGATTTTTGTTCTTTGGTTGGAATTAGGTCTGCAATTTTGATGTTTGTTACTATATTTATCTTTCTACTTCCCAAAACCTTAGCTACTGTAGGATCTATATAAATCCTGCCGAAGACACAAGGATACATACAAAGTGAATTACAAATGACAAGGTTGTGTTATACATAAAATAGAAATGTTTTGCCCCCGCCTGGTAGTGACACGTTCCTGTTTTTAATTCACAGTGTGTACGTAGGGGTGAACTGAGGAAAATACAAAGTTCAGACATGGACACATTACAGGTTTTCAAAAAGAAAAGAAAAACCCCAAACCAAAGAAAAAGTTGTAGTGGAAAAACAGTTGTGGTTTCCTTCCCAGGATTTAACTGGGTTCACACACACACACACACACACACACACACACACACACACACACACACACACACACACACACACACACACACACACACACACACACACACACACACACACACACACACACACACACACACACACACACACACACACACACACACACACACACACACACACACACACACACACACACACACACACACACACACACACACACACACGCACACACACACTGGGAGGGTTTCGTAACTCACCTGACTCGCTCTAATAAAGCAGCCTTAATAACTCATTCAAGGCAGTCTGTTATATAACACAGGCGTGTGTGTGTGTGTGTGTGTGTGTCTGTGTGAGAGAGAAATAAAGTGACGAGACAAACATTTAAACAATAAAGAGAGGGTCAAACACTGTGATGGAGGAAGAGCAGTAGAAGGTGATACGGGGTTGGACACTCTGTTTGTGGGCCAGTGTGTCAGTGCTGCTGAGGAGGACAAGGAAGAGGAGGACACACACAATGCCACACACATGGCTGGAGGCTGCCAGCCATTAGCAGTGTGCTGGTCATACTATTACCTGTTACATAAATGCTTGTTGGCAGCATTTGGCACACTGTGTGTACTTTCGACCTCTCAGAAAGGAATCAAGAGTATTATCCAATATGATCTATGAGCCTGAACGATCTGCCAAAAAGTACTTTACACTGGAATTATAATAGCTTATATTATATAATAGCTTATAAATATTGACACAAATTGCAGCTTCAATTTCATTTTTTGATGCTGCTAAAACTTCTCTGGAAACAGTTTAAAGACAAAGAAGAAGTTGTGGGCTTGGCTTTGGCTAGGTTAAGCATTATGCAGCCATACAAATGTATTGAATAATAGCTTAGTTGTTTAATAGACAAAAGTACTTTATTTTACTGGTATTGTTATCAAAGTTCAGTTTCGGACATTATGAAGCGATATCAAGCCATCCCCAGTTTTAAGACTGGCATTGTATACTGTCATTTAAAAAAAAAAAAGTAAAGTATGCTCCTGACTATTGAGTGGCAGGGTTTTGTTTTGGGACTTGTTTAATCATGACATGTTATAAAAGTAGCAAACTCCTTTGAGAAGTGTGTAGGTTGTGTGCAACGCTAGCAAGTGCGGTAAAAGAGAGAGTGTGTGTTTGACAGATGAAGTCAGCGGGAGGGTATAGCTGTAAACTTAGCATATGTGTAAAGTTTGGGTTATTTGTCGATAAATAAAAGCTAAGACAGGAAGTTAGCGACAAAAACCGCTCAAGCGAACCTACTTAAGGTGCAGTACACTTTAAGGTGGACCATCAATTCTGGTTGGACAAGCCACTCCCCAGACCTTTGGAAAACAGGTCTATATGTTCAGATATATTTAAAACATAATTTCCGTTTAGTAGCTCCTTGTGCAGTTATTCTGAATAAAGGCTCTTTTAAAGTTTTTTTAAAAACGACTGGTTGTAATTAAGGTTTGGTTGCGATGTATATTACAGACTGGCGTCGGCTTGGCACGGGCTCTACCCTCATGATATTCCTCTGATCATAAGACTGCTGTAATGTAACACGATACTCTGCAGACATGTAATGTGTGGGAGAGAGAAAGAAGGGGTTGTTTAAGGTAACACAGAAATGTCCTCATGAGCAAGAACAAAAAGGATTACAGAGACAACAGAGTAAGAGATGAAATATGCACTTATGAGGAATAAATCTATAATCTATAAGATTCAAAGAGCCCCAGGAGAGAGAAAGAAAAGAAAGAGAATCAGAGAAGGGAGGGGGGATCAGAGTGAAAGGCCTCAGGCAGCGGCGAGATGAAAAAAGAAATTGACACCGCCCAACAAAGAGAATTTAAAAAGGAGAACATGTACATTAAAGGAGAACAAAGAAGGCAGCTCTGTGATCTGGAGGAAGTGGAGGGATCAAAAAAAGGGTTGGACAAAGGCGACATTAGGGAAGGGGGAATGAGAGCCATGTGGCCCGAACTGGTGAAGCATACATCCTCTGTGTGTTATGAAAGCAGCCAGACTACACGTGTTCCCGGCTTTTAGCCCGACCCGCCGCTGCTCTCAAAATGGACAGGTTGTTCCTGCGCATCGTGCTGAGGCCAATTACAACCCAACAATATTTAGTTGATATTGAACCATAAAGGTGTGTCTGTGTCTCCTTCTTACAATAACCACTTTATCTGATGGACAGATTGGACTGGCAGGATGAACACACACACACACACACGCACGCACGCACGCACGCACGCACGCACGCACGCACAGAACAGCGTGTTCTTTTAGGCTTTATCACCACTCGCCATGCCACATTTGAAGCGATGACAAGGCATCTAGTGTCTCTTTTCACAACGAGCCACACACCCGGAACAAAGCCCAGGAAATTAGGAGCATGTACTGCAGGCATCAGTTATTCCTTCATAAAAGGATCCCTGTGAAGGCTCCTCTAAATAAATGCCAACGCAGTGAGGGGCAGCTGAACACAGTGCACCCTGAGGAAAACCAGAACAAAAGACTTTCAGAATAAAAGGTATAAATCTGGATCTGAATTTTTGGGTACAATTTCTTTGTAACGTTATCTATATTCCAGATTTGTTATCTTTCAGTTGTTAGTCTTTATTGTTTTGGGTCTTTTCTCTGAAACCAATGTATGGCTTCAATTTATTGGGTGAACACTGTTGGAACATTAAGGTCACTGCAACAGAGAAATGAGCCTTAATGTACAGGTGAAGTAACAGTTTTAAAATTTTAGTCATGTGACCTTATTCCACCTTACAACAAGGGATGTTTCCACTTACTCGAGTAGCCTAAAATGGTGTGACGTGTATAAAAAAAGCATATCATTCCTGTACAATATGTCTCAAGTGGATGTAAACACTTGAATTCAACCTGAAAGTCACCTCAATGAATAGACTTTAACTTCCAATCCAATTCGTAGAGACATTATAAGAAATCAATGTCCTAAATATACAGACTTCCTTTACTGTCAGCTAGCTATCTATAATTTCTCTGAACGGTAGGGCTGTTAATAATGGTTCTAAATGTTTATTTGGTGATAAAAAAGGGACAAATTAAAAATAAATAAACATTGCCAACCATTAAACATGTAAAGAAAGGATTTATTGACCTGAATTGATCGGTCATGAAGTAAATTCATGTCACAAATCCCTCACTCTAGCATTAAAATATTATTTTAACAGGAAAACGTTGGTAAATAATACTCCAATCGAATTACAAATACTGATATCTCTCTTTTGATGAAAGGATTTTAAGAGTATTGCCTTTGCTATGTGAAGACATTATTAAATAAAGCATATCACATACAAAAAAATCCCCTCTTCGGATAAATGTTACTGATATTTTTCCAGATAAACTGCCAACTACAGCACTGACTCCCTCCTCACGCGTTTACTCGTCTAACCCATGGTTTGATAAACGATATGTTTTCCTGCCTACACATGCTCACACTTCCAGCATGGCCCAATGCTAATCGGATCCACCAATCACGCACCGGCATTGGTTTAGGTAACCGTAGAAACAGCCAATGGGAGAAGCAGGCTGGGACAACAAGACGAGAGAGAGAAACAGCCGGGCACGCGTGGGACATACCGGCTTAAAGAGGGAGGGAGGGAGAAAATGGAAGAAAATCAAAGAAAACGGAGCAAGGATGGATGAAGAAGAGGAGCGATATGAAGAGATGGAAGTACAGAGAGTGAAAACAGCAAGGTAGGAAGGTAAACGGAGCACGCATGCTTGAGTAGGTATGGATCCACTGTTACACAACATTGTTAAGTAACTTAAGTAACGCCAATCAACTCCTGCAGCACATTCCAGACACTTCTGAGATGGTTTGAAATATCAAAGCCCCCTTCATGTCCTTTTTTTTTTACCACACTTACGAACTCTTCGCATGCCGCTCATGAGATCTACAGTACAGTGAGTATTTCTGCAGCTTTCTAGGCAGTATTTCTTCCTGTCACTCAAAGTGTTGCCCCATCTCAAACCTGTCTTATTTCAAGATTTTTCCTAAATCTCGTATTTCTCGCCCAACTTTTTTACCCCTTCCTAGAGGTCAGGGATTCATCCCTCCGCTGACCTTTTCTCAGGGGTCAGGATGGGGATGTCACTCACCTGCAAAAGACTCTGTTTCATCCAGGAGCAGCATGCTTATCAAGTGAAGAAGAGCTGGTCTTCTATGATTCCCTTCTCCCTCTCAATCTACCTGTCAAACTCTCAAATACTGCCTCCTCTTCTAGGCAGAAAAAGGAAGTGTGTTTCTCCTGTTCTCAGCCTTGTTTTACACTCTCCTGGCCTCAAATATCTGCCCTCAGTGACTGACTAACTGAGTGACTGACTGACTTGCTACTTGTCGAGTGCTCTGTGTGCTCCTCTCTGCTAAAAAGCAGTGTGAGTATGAGGTAGAGGCATGCAGGAGAGATGGCAGCTGAAAAACTTACATAACCCTTCATGCTCAAGCTGGGGCCCGCTGAGGGGGGACTGGTACGGACGATCATCCCTCATCCTCCCTCCTCTTTTAGGTAAAAGCCACTCCTCCATAACTCGGAAGCAGCCGCCCACATAAGTATGACTGTTTGTTAACAAATGATTGATTCTAGGAAGACTGTTTCTCAGATTGAAACACCTCAATGAAGTTTAAAATGGGTCAGTCTAAGAGATTACTTGGATAAAATGGACATACACACAATTATAATTCAAATATTGATATGAGATTGATACTGGTTGCACTTCACACAAATCCATGGATGGAGAATTTGATTATTTAAATTTCATGTCAAACTATAACCTCCTCTCACACATCGTCTGTATACAACAGAGGCAAAGAACAGCTGACCCAGAGACATCTGTGTGTGTGTGTGTGTGTGTGTGTGTGTGAGTGTGTGTGTGTGTATGTATGTGTGTATGTGTGTATGTGTATGTGTGTGTGTGTGTGTGTGTGTGTGTGTGTGTGTGTGTGTGTGTGTGTGTGTGTGTGTGTGTGGCAGAAAGAAGGGCACAGCAGAGGAATGTGGTTCCAAATATGTGTGCCAAGGTCCCCTAAACAATCAAAGTCACACCATTGATGGTGTGACTTTGATGTTAATTTACCCTGGATATAATTTGTCAAACAATGGCTTTTGAAAAATAAGTACTCTGCATGTTACTTAAAATAAAATAGTACAATTTAGTACAACTACATCAACAGCATCCATACTCATCTACTCTTGCATAAGGAGTATTTTAGCGAGTCTCACAAAAAAACTGAGTGGTGTTTAGAAAATAAATGCTGTAGAACAGGGGTCTCAAACTCTGGCCCGCGGGCCGCAGTGTAATTATATTTGACCCGCGAGACCCAATACCAAATGACTACTAGAGCTGGCCGCCGGTATTATACAGCACATGAATCGCTGATACTACAAATCCCAGAATGCTCTGCTGGTGTTTTGGCGCATCAATCAAAACAGTATGTAAAAAAACCTCTCTGTTGACAGTAGTCACAGCGTCCTCATGCTACTACTGGCACCGCGCCAGTACCCCTCCCAAAAATGGTGAAAAGAAAGGCAGAAAACAGGATCTTTCTACACTCACAGAAAAGAATACTTTAAAAAAGTGTTAAATGTTGTTGAGCCTGTAGAGTTGGTTCTAGATCAAAAAAAGAGCAGGTCCTTTCAATATATCCCATTATTGCGATTGTTGCAGCAGATACTTGATTCTACTGAAGTGTTGAATAGTGTATTAAAGACATGGCGTTTAGGACAAAACCAAAATAGAGCCCACTGTGTTTAAATTGTGAAGCAATTTGTGATCCTGGTCAGTGAAAGCTGCTAATAAAATATAATTATTCTCCTCAGCCGAGCTGGACACCCCGAGGTTGCCATCAACTCTCTAAAAAACAAGCGAAGTGGCCAGCAGACTCCAGCGGCCAACATCAAGAAGCCCAGGAAGGGAGATGTCAATTTCTGTCCAAACATCCCTAGTGGTGAAACAAGAGACAGGTTGGAGGTGGAAAGGGTGGCTCTACTGACTGAGGTATAATGTGCAATACTTTGTATCTTACCTATCCATGATTTCACTCTGTTCACAGCATGGCCAGTATTTACATGATCACATGATGATCACAGCTTTTCACCCTTCATGTTTTTGGCACTATACTTCCTGTCCAGCTCAGCTCAAACAGCCCAACCGTTCAACTTGCACAGCACTGGACACTTCAGCTGTTTTCTGGTTACTTTGCACAGTTCATTTTTCTTTATCTAATAAAGAAAAATGAACTGTTTGTATAATATTCTTACTCCCTAATCATATTGTCTAGCATCTAGCTTAGCGTTTCCCTTTGTATTATCTGTTTCTCAATTTATTGTGTACCCTTGAGGAGAGTTTCTAACCAAATCTCATTTTACAAGTATCTGTACTGTATAATGACAATGAAGTTTCATTCCATTTCAGGTAAAAAAGAAGAAAAAGGACGAGGCCGTGATCAAGGAGAAGATGCAGCGTACCTTCTCGCTTAGGAGGCAGGAGATTCTCCAGGAGCCGAAGATTCCAGATTTCCTGAACAAATGGCCAGCACTCTTTGACGTCAGTGAGGTAAGTGTGAATCTGAAGTAACTCATGTCAGAGCCGGGATTCAAAACCACGGACTTTCGGTGTATCAATGACCTCTCTACCAACTGAGCAACATTTGCCCCTGTTTAAGTGTGTATCCTGTCTGTGCTGTCTTTTACAGATCAACTTGGGAGTTTATGCGGCTGACGACTATACCTCTGACCTCCAAATTCCTTGGAGAACTGGACCGCCTGACCTGACGACCTGATCAGAGTTTTCCATACCAAAGGTGGAGCTGCAGGAAGAAAGATCAGAGCTGTGATGGCAAAAACGGCTGATATAAGTATTTTTTGGTCTAACCTAATACACATATGGTTTGTTTGACTCAGCCATATGGGAAAGCTCCTTTGTTAACTGTTTGGAAAAGGATAAGCACTTTCAAAATGACTGTGTAGTGAACGGGCTCAGACCTGTGTGAGTTTCGACTGAGTGGGGTGAAATCAGGCGAGTTCAGGATGGTCAAGGTGGGAAATGTCAGTGGCTTGGCTGGCCTCAGCATATGCGTCTCGGACACATTTAACATTTGTTTCAGAGTGAAGACATCAACGTGAGGCGTGATTGTGTGCTGAGCTGTCTGAGCATCTATCTCAATGAAGACCTGGAGACACTGGTCAAAGAATATGTGGTAAGTATGTCATCCTTCTGTCCTTTGTGCCAGATGTAATTAGTTTCCCTCCAGGTGTGCCTGATAACATGTGGCATTCATGACAATGGGATGGACATTAGGTCACATTGACCTTGACCACCAATAGTTTGTCATTGAGTCCAATGGGTTGTTTGTTTTGAGAAAGAAACTCCATCAAGGCAATGGTGGTACTGCTGTGACTTGTAGGAAGTAAATCCACATGGTCCGGAAGAGCTTGAGGTTAAGGGTCAGGTCCTGGCACCTAAGCGTCTCCAATATGCCAGTGACGATAATTCTGCCCCAAACAAGAAGGTAAGGACACAGAAACTTGACAGTTCTCATAAAGTAGCAGTTATGTAATTGACACCTGTTTTGGAAATGTTATTTAGTAAGAAAGGCCTTTCAGATTATGTCAGGTTGGTTTTGATTCTTGATTGTGAACAGCTTGATTCTTATGGGTGTGTGTGTGTGTCACTAGGATGCATGTTGTGGACTTTCTGCTTACGAACTCAAACGCCTTGAGAACATCAGAGAGAGGGAAGCTTTCTTGTCTTCCTTGAAGTTATTGCCAGTAAGTGGACATGTTGACTGGAACTCTAACCAGCACAAGACTGATCAACTGGTCTCTCTCTCTCTCTATCCTATCACACTTTGTCTCTCTCCCCCTACTCTCTCCTTTCTGTCTCTCTCCCTCCCTCTTTCTGTGATTGGCCCATAGTTTACAAAGATAATGCCATTCCTGTATTCCTCCTTTACCCTACCTTGTAGTGTATTTAGGGCTGATATCCATTAGGGCTGTCAAAATTGCTCAAAAATGACATTCGAATATTCCCTTAAAAAAACCACAGATATTCGAACTATGTGTTTGCGCATTATGTCAGTGGAGAGAAATAATGAGATAATTATTGTTTTTCTCTGTCAAAAGGCAGCTGAGGATCTGAGGCAGTCAGTAAAGCCAAAGCCGGATGTCAAGAGGTAAGTGTAGTAGTAAGGATACTCAGTAGGATAGGAGTGAGGGAGCGGGGGGTGGACAGAAGAGGTTTGCCTCTGTCCTACTGTCCTTTCTCCCCTACATTGTATCAAAGAACAGTTTCTTATTTGGCTCTTTCAGATATTGGTTACTGATGAGAATGTTTTCAATGAGTTCACATATCTCTGAATAAAATGGGTTCCTGGTCCTGTATTTTTCCTTTTTTTACATTTTAAGTTGGGTGTTTTGTTGACTCAATTTTTATTGTGGCAGGTCAAAGGCTTCATCGGATAAAGTGCAGTCTCTTTTGTCTCCCCGGAAATCCTTACATCCCAAAGAAGCTTGGAAACTTACCCTCAGAGGAGGACTAACCTATGAACATGTAAGTTACTATCTTATGTTTCATTTGCACCATAAAAAATTCACAAAATGAAAGGATTAAGAGTATTACTTTTATGCAATGTTACATGGCATGCTGTTCATTATGGCACAGACCCACAAACACGGTAATAATGGTATTGAAATTCTTTAACGCGACCCTCATTGTGACCACTTTTTATTATATTTAAATAGTTGATGATCATTGAATGTACAACTCCATTCATACAAGTCATTTTTGATAATTTCCGGTAAGGAAGTAGTCCGATCAAAACAGACGATAGCTAGGCGTTGAAATATTGTAAAATTTTCAATGACTGTCACTCTATCTGAAGCCTGAAACTTTCACAGTGTGACTTTTTGTTTTGTTTCAGGCTATTAGGGAGTCAAAGATCTTGAGGTCGTTGTGACCTTGAACTTGTGTCCATCTCATTCTCATGAATGCTATATCTACAGTGCCTTCAGGGAATTTCTTCAAATTAACACTTGGCCTCAATAATAAGCTGCTTAGAATGTGGTGGTCAAAGGTCAAGGTTAGGGTGACACAGCTCATTGTTCTCTGTTCCCTCCATCTTTCAGTACATCGAATGCCGTGAGGCCGAGGCAGATGTCGCAGGGACGACCATGGCAATCTACACCGTTCAAGCTGAGAGTGATGATCCTGATGGTCCTGGTGGACGCTTTGCAGATGTCGGTTTGGTCCTGGAAGGGGTCGAAGTTCTCCACAACCTCCAGAGTATCAACCATGCATGCTTGATGCTTTATGGGTTGATCTACGCACTTAATTTAAGCTATCCAAAAAGCTTGAATACTTTTGAAGTTTACCAGAAGATCCTGATGGACCTGGAATCGTCCAAGCTTTCCCCCAAAGTACAAGCACTCAAACTCAAATTGCTTTTGTGATTCACACATAACGAACACACAGAAAGTTAGAAATGGCAGGTTCTCAGTTAACTACGTTCCTGTCAGGTGATGAGTTAAAACTTTGTTTAGCCTTCCTAACTTGCCTCTGTTCTATCAAAGTTGGAAAACATTTGACATGTTCCATCTGCAGCAGTAGTTGACTAAGTTGAAGAGCTACACTACCTGCAGAGTACTGTGTCTGTGCTATGTGTGAAAAGAAGAGGTGTGCTTTAATGTTAATACATTTGTTGAATCAACAAGGTGGTCTGATTGTATGCATCATTGAGATATTGTTGAATAGAAAAATTAATTAGATATTAATCACAAAAATACATAAATCTAATGCATTTTAATTGAATTTAAGCTTAATTGTTATGCATTTCAAACACAAACATTATTCATCTTGAATAAGTAACTTAATTACTATGTAATTCAAACAAATATACTTAATGTATTCTGAATACATAATCTGATGAATATGCATTTCAAATGAATAGGCTTTATTACACTAATGTATATGCATCATGTAAAGTTTATTAGGTAGGTTTATGTTCAAAAAATTAAATGGAACTATGTCATGTAATTCAATTACATAAATCCTATAAATTAGGGTTAAATATTTCTGTGAGTGTACACCACGACAAGTACAAGGAGCTGGACATGACTCAAAAACGTCAGAAAGTAGAGGAGATGAAATTGAAGTTTGGTTTCACAACAGACTGTTAAAAAAAAAAAGCCACATCACAAAGTGAGGCTGATGTAAAGGCTAGTTTTATTGTGGCAGCAGAGATGCAAAATCAGCCCGGCCCTTTAATGATGGAAGTTTGTGAAAAAGCCAGCATTTTTAAATGTGAGCCTGAGCAGAAACACAGTAGCTGATCGCACATGTGATCTTGCCACCAATCTATATGACCAGCTGATGGAAAAGGGAAAAGATTTTGTTGCATTCTCCATTGCTGTGGATGAGACTCATCTGATAATGCCCAGCTGTCAGTCTTCATCCGTGGAGTGGACTCAAATCTTTGTGTTACAGTTACGCACCCAAGCTGCTCAGATGCTCTCCATGTTCGGCAGCACATATGTGAGCAGGCTCGGCCCTGACCAATGTGCCGCCCAGGCAAGATTTTAGCTTGCGCCCCAATCATGGCCCGTCACCAGTCATCATCAGTGTGTAGCAAACTGATCTATAATTAACGTTTTCTTTATGCACCTTTTCTTGCTCCTCCAAGGCATGGGCTTGAATGGTTGCACATTCATTATTATATTCACATTATTATTAGTTAATTGGTTTATTATTGTTATTTTATGTTATGTGTGAGTGGATTTACCTCTCGTATAAATAGATTTCACAGTGAGCTTACTTAAGCACACACACATCTATGCTACACACACGCCCTCCCTCGCAACACTTGCACACAAAGAGAGCGCCCATGACATCACTATTTTTTAAGTTATTATTAGCCTTTGGGAAAAAAGGTTACTGTTGAAATTTAAATCAGAAGGCTGCAAATACAAACAGGCATACGATTTTTATTTAAATTGTATTTAAGAAATGAATGCCATTGATGTGCTTTTTATTTGAAATTCAATTTTGCATGTGTGCAATATTAAGTTATCTATTGGATAGTATTAAGCTTTGCTTGTTCCATATTCAATGTTTAAGCAAAACTTGTTTCGGTCCATATGAAAAGGTTCATTGGTAAATCTGGAGGAAGATTTTTTCAATAAATATCAATGTTGGCCCGCGACTTTATCCAGGTTTTAAATGTTGGCCCACTGTGTATTTGAGTTCGACACCCCTGCTGTAGAAGAACAGTGACACTACACACATACATTCATAGAGTGTACATTTTGTCCAGGAGCTAATACATGTAGTTACTACGGTTAATTTAACCAATTTGTTACAATTTTCCAAGGAAAGGACCTCTATTACAAAATGTTACAGGACAGTCTTTACCCTGGATTAAATGTTGCATTGCTCCAACAACAGAAACCACTTTCAGTATTTGTAATGAAATAAAAAAAAGATAAAACTAAATCCTGGCTTCTTCCAATTTCTACTTCAGAAGAATACAATTTAACTTAATTTCATCCACTTAAACTGACGTCAAAAGTCCTTGTGAATCGAGAACAGGGATGTTTTTGGGGGGGAAGAAGAACACTAGCGCATTTATTTCATAACAGGCATTATGAAACTGAGTGCCGGACCACAGACTTGGCACTGCCCCAAATGTAGGTCAGTGTGCCTGCATACAGCCCTGATATACAGACATATGGCAGAGGAGAAAAATAGTAACAGTTGTGTAATATAAAACATGTACACTAAACAGAAAGTAACTTACACACTGAACAAGTAAAAGCTTTAAGCTGCTCACCCATGTCATGTGGTTGAGAGTGTCTTTTGTCTACGCTGGGGATACATCCATGCCTCCTCTTCATGTTCACTGTTAGAAACTCTAGCTGTTCCTCCTTCATGCCCCTAACACACTCCCAAGGGAGCGTTTCAGCGTTTGTGTTCTTTATATCTAGCGCTAGACTCGTTTGCCAGCTCTACCAGCTCTCCAACGAGGACAGAAGGCCATTGGGACAATTACAAAACAATGAGTCGCTTAAAAGCTGCCCCAGCCTGTTGTATGTAGAAACCCCCCTCATTGAGTTGTCTTTTCCCGTCTACTTCCTCCTCCTCCCTCTCTTTCTCCCCTCCCACCCGAAGACAGACTGACACAGGAGTGAGTGTGATGTCATTAAGCCACGCCCCCTACAGAGAGGCTTCCTTCGGTAACAAGGGAAAAACGGGTTCAACCAGGAAGTGGTGGACAGACACACACAGACTAAGGGTGAAGAGAGTTTATTGCCACATCTGGTCCTGTAAATATCAGGACTTGTTTTCTATATTAACTGAAATAAAGCTATATTAAGCTGGTGTGAAATGTAAGAGTATTAAGTTAAAACTTCCGAGGAGGAACACAAAAGAGATCATGCTTTTAACCTGCCAAAATCAATCATTTCCCCATCTATTTATCAAAATATGAAGATACCCAGGATTACTTACAAACATACTTATCAAATTCTATTCACTCTTTATAGGTATGTTTCTGAGTTAAATGCATTTTTAAAATTGTATTCTATAAATTACTAACAACATTTCTCTGTGTTGGAATTCAACAGACACTGGAAATGCTGCCATACATGTAGAGATAAAGATTTAAGAACAATGTGGAGTGGTCTCTTAATTTCTTAAGACTAATATGCAATGTTAAAAATTATATAAATTGGGAGGGAAGGATAAGAAAGAGGGGGAAAAGGGATAAATAAAGTCATATGATACTACTTCTAGTCCCAAAACACATTTCAATGACTCTTGTTTGGCTTCACATGATGGTACCACACATCGTAAATGGTAGTAAACACATCATAAACACCAAAATTGCAGCAGACAGTTCAACAACAAGGAAACCAGTAATGCTGAAGGAAGAGGAATTAGGGAGAATTATTGAGAATACATCCTAGTAAAAGTATACAAAAAAATGGCCCAGTTTGGGATTAATAATAAACAATTTATTATCTTATCCTATAACTAGATGAAGATGTAGAAAAAGGCTTGGAGAGCAATAAGGAAAGGTAGAAATAAATGGTAAACTACAGTTCAACCTGTGAATAGATGAAGACAGTGATAACGGGGGGGGGGGGGGGGGGAGTTCTTCAGAACAATCCTATGAACCTGAGGACCACCTTTAAACCCTTGTTGGTGGTGTGGGATTATCCTTCACAGATCACTTTACACAGACAGGGTGGAAGGTGAGAGCCCAGTTTCACATGGCTACATACACTAACCTACATTGCTGTGGAGCTTGGGGGAGGGGTAAACGGAGTGAGAAATACTGAGGTGTGGGAGGAGATAAGAGGAGGCGGTGACAGCAGCAATGTGAAGCAGAGGAATGGCTGGCAAAACATGAACACACACACACCATACTACCACAGTTCTGGTATCTAGCCACGCCTCCTCTTGTGAGGAAGGAAGGCTCACATTTCACTGTTTACATAACCTACTTTGACCAATAAAAAGTGAGAGGGATAGCTTTTCGGTTCACAACACATTGTGCTTTTGTGCACAGCTTGGGGGAAGAGTCCAGATCCTTGGAGACTCGACTTATGGGACCAAAGGCACTATTGACACTGACGAGAAAAGCGGTTTAAGCTGGTAAGTCAATATTTCTCGTTCTCTGAAAAAGCCCTGACCTGATCACCTCACAGAGACACAACTATTTGTACTCAATGCTGTGGCAGTCTTTTACAAACCAGCTCCCATTACAGGGGCCCTACTATCCTTTTTGGGGGTTTTACTTTTCATTTAGTGTCTTATATACAGTTCTGGAAAGAATTAAGAGACCACTCCACATTTGTCTTAAATCTTTATCTCTACATGTATGGCAGCCATTCCAGTGTTTGTTGAATTCCAACACCAAGACATTTTGTCAGTAGTTTATAGAATACTGGTGACATCATTAAGTTACACTCCAACACATTGTGCATGAGAGGCTAAGGGGAAGGACATCACCAAGAGGTTGACTAATCACAGCAGAGCCAGCCAACTAACCAATCAGAGCAGACTGGGCTCTGGTTTCAGACAGAGGGTGAAAAGAGGTGCTGCAGCACAGGCAGAATGAGAAAATGAATAGCTTTTTGAGAATTAAAACATGTTAGCAAGTCACAGTAGAGACACAAATACAAATATGAACATGAACCAACATGGTCTCTGACATGACATCGGTCATGTGTGAAGGTGTGCACAGGTACTGTATATGGTAATCCATCACTTCCATTTCTATTGATTTGGTATAGTTATGAAACAGTTATGTCATTCATTTGTATTCAATCAGTATACACACAAATCACATATTAGCTTTAAGATCCAGGAAGTATAATCCTTACATGACAAAAGCCGACAGCAATACTCAGGCTAAAGGCAGTAAGTTGCGTCACCAGGGGACCTGACAAACTCAGACTCAATGAGCTTTTGTCATCCTAACTAAATCAATATAGTTTAGTCAGGTTAGACGCAACACCAGACCTCTGGTTTACATTTGCCACTGACATTTATGGTTAAGTAAACAAAAGATGTTTAGTAGATCTTATGCAGATTTAAAATGAGCACCTAAAAGTATTTTTGTTCATGTTGTCGTTTATCAGAGGTTCAGATAACCCCAGGCTTTTTCTAAATCTACAAGTGAACATAATATTTTGACTGCAGGGGAAACCAAACCTCTCACCACAGACATCCATGTTACAAAATATAATTGTGATAACCATATGTACATTTCCCCTCTGTGGGACGATTAAGGGTTCCAACTTTCTCATTGTCTTTTTTGATGGTGAAAAAACATGACTAGTATTGTTAAGACTTTTGTTTTAACTTAACTGCTACAATAAGCCCTTTTTGTTGAGAATCATGACATTGTACTGTGAATAAATGCATATTAAATCCATATAATTTTAGAGGAATATTTAGGTCTCTGAAGATCATATCTGACGAAACTCTCACTCCTGAACGTTGATAAAAAGAGCCCACCACCATGCGAGTATAATAAACTCATGTCAATCACGTGAGTAGGGCTCCACATGAGTGATGTGAACATGAGTCCACAGGTTGAAACATATATTTAAGTGATGAGTTACTCAATTATTACATTAAATTGTTATTAGATATTTTTTTACTGATGCTTCCATCCTGACACACACACACACTGAATGATCTGGCAATCTGGATTGTCAGTATGTGGACCAGCTGGTGCCTCACCACCTACACCTCACTCTGTGCCGCCCTTAATCTGGTTGCACACGGTCATGCTTCTCTGATCCAATCACATCAATTTCAGGACAGATTCCCAGGTTAACTTTTAGAAACCAGGCTCAGGGAAACATATAAATCCAACATATTGGAAAATAAAAGTATCTTACAAATGATGTTCAGATACCCAATATAAAACAGACTCATCCCTACTGTAGTTGGAGAACGACCTCTGCTTTTATTTATTGACGGTATGACCCTTTGCCCTGAAGAACGCCATAAACTTTTTCAGATCATTTGTTAAGTAGGTGGCTTGTTAGTTTCCACAATGTGTAGAGAGGTAAGACTCAATGTACACTTAATCCCATTTAAAAATGCAGTGTTGAAGTATGTGTCTCTTCTTTGTTCGCAGAAAGGCAATATGTAACATGCCTATTCGTTTGATGCATTTTATACCTTTATTTCACAAATCTAAGTTCAACACATACACTCCTTTTAGCTAAAGTTTGGTCTCCACCTCAAAATAAAACTATCTGAGCCTTATGTAGTCTTGTCTTTGTTCTTTGAATATAGAAAGTTGCTTTTTTACACATCCAACTGACCTAAAGCAAGTATTCATTTTGCCTTGTTCTTTTCCTTTAATTTTACAAATCTAAGTTCAACTAATACTGTCCTTTTAGCTAAAGTTTGGTCTCCACCTGCAAGGAAAGCTTTCTGTGCCTTTAGCATAACCTTGTTAAGACCACCATGATCTTCTGCTCTGTACTGAAGATGTTTGTCCCCCACTCCATTGGTTCATTTACGGTTGGATGTAGGAAGTAAAACACTAAATCAAACCTTTCAAAAAGGCACTACCTGGGGTTGGCAAGGCGATGCATCTTGCCACTGAGGTGTCAGTAACATTTGTGGGAGGAAACATGTTTACCTGTTTTTCTTCTGATAGAGTGAGAGTGTACTCTGCGTACTCACGCCTACACACAGGCGGGGGAGCAACAGGCTAATTAACAGGCTATTACTCTCCTGCTCTCTAGACACAGCGGGTGTGTGTGGGTCTTATGAAAGATGTGACTAAACCTCATGGCAGCCTCATGTGAGGCTCAATAACATGCAGCACACACACCTCAATCTGTTCACACTAAATTAACTAATTAAAACAAAAAATTAACTAATTAATCGCACACATTTCTAATCGCGATTAATCTATCCATAAATTAATTGCATTTTTCTATTTAAGACTGAAGCTTATAATGAATATTTATTTATGCAGAATCATCAAATTAATGTAGAATAAACACAGAGAAAGTATATTTAAATTCAAAGACCATTTTAATGGCTTAAAGTGCACACATGCAAAGTGCAAATACAAAAAATAAGAACGTTGAACATTGAACATTTTTCACTCCAAAAAGATAATTTACTGAGTCCTTCTTTACTTTCAGCCAGTTGCTGAGGCAGACCAGTTTGTTTACGTTCTCAGGGGACAAAGAAGCATCGCTTCTTTTGAATAATGTGGCCTGAGGCACTGTGGTTGCAGGGGTTGAGCGGTACTTGCGTGCAATGGGTGCCAGCCGGGCATGTGCTCCCTCTCTCTTTGACCACCATTGTAGTGGACACCCTTCTATGTCCATTTTTGGCTCTGCTTTGTAGCGATCCAGACAATGCTCTATGGACTCCTCCTCGTCATCTGTATCTGAATCAGAAGAACACAGCAAGATGGACATCCTCCTCCTCTTCTTTGGTGACGGCTCCTCTGTTGTCTCAGCAGCTGGTTGTTGGGCTGGTGTCTCTCTCATCATCAGGTCACGTACTGAAGCCCACACCTCACTCCTTTCATCTTTTGGAAGGCACTTAAGGTCTTTAAACCTAGGGTCAAGGGCCATTTGAGGTTGGTGCTGTCCTTCCGTTGAGCTAGGTCTGTGGTAAAGACCTTCTTGAACCTCAGAACATAAACTGGATCATCGTCTGAGGGCTCCATAACTCTGAACAAGTGGCGTAAGGCTGGCAAGACCACTGAACAGGAGACATACTGCTCTCCCTCCAGCAGTTCAGTCACATATCTGCAATGGAAAGCACAAGGTGTTAAACATTTGAGTAAATCTTTATTAACAACACAGAGAACCAACACACACACACACACAGGTGAAAGAAAGGGAGAGACAGAGAACAACAACATACACACACAGGAGATGGAGAGAGAGAGAACAGCACACACACAGGTGAAAGAGAGGGAGAGACAGAGAACAACAACATACACACACACAGGAGATGGAGAGAGGGAGAACAGCACACACACAGGTGAAAGCGAGAGGGAGAGAGAGAGAGAGAAAACGGTACACATACTGTACACAGGAGATAGGGAGAAAGAAGAGAGGGAGGAGAAACCAGAAATAAATAACATACCTGCAAGGTTCCAGTAGTTCCTCCAGCTTTTGCAGTTTGGCAAGCTCCTGGTCAGTCAACCTGGCAACCTTGCTCTTTTGCTGCGCCAGGGTAGAGGTCAGTGGAGATTTGTTTCTCTGCATCCTCTTTACCATCTCCAGTGTAGAATTCCATCTTGTTGCAACGTCCTGAGCAAGTGATTCTTGCTTAAGTCCGTGTGCAACCTGCTGTTCGTTTAATTCCTGAGCGTTAGATGGACTATGCTTAAAGTGCCCGACAATCTTGCGACATTTGGCCAGAACACTTTCAAATCCACTGTCTTTAAGTGAGACTGTGACCGTTCTTTGCAGAGAGTGGGCCATGCAAGGCAGGTATTCAAATGGAAGTACCCTCGCGGCAGCTACCATGTTACGAGCGCTGTCAGTGCCGAGTGTGGTCAACTTTTCCTTGATTTCCCATTCGTTTGCAACATCCAGAAAATGGTTAGCACGTGCCTCGGCATAATGTCACTCCTCGGTTTTACTCACAGTAAGTGCAAACGACTGCAGAGTCCAGTCTTGATCAATGAAATGCGCCGTGACGCCCAAATAATTATCGTTGTTGACAGACGTCCAGTGGTCACCTGTTACAGCGATGTGCTTTGCTTGCTCAAGAATGTTCGTCCGCTGAGCCCTCTGATCCTCATACAACGTGTGTATTCTTGATACGATGGTTCCTCTCGAGGGTAAACTACTAGAGGTATCTCCCGATGCAACACGAATTACTTCTCTCAGTCCATCATCCTCTACTATGCTAACTGGGCGGCAGTTTTTAACTATCCAAGTAACCAAGGAATTGGTTAACTTTTCAGTTAGTTTCGTTATTCGCCCACGAGTGCCACACTCCTATAGTGTAGACTGGCGCGGTCCCGTGGAGGTAATTTCAGTAGGGTGCTTTGCTTTGAAGTGATACGCTAAAGACGTGTTACTTCTAAATTCGGCTTTGCAAACTGTGCAAATTGCTTTTGCTTTGTCCAACGAGCCGTCGGGCAACTTTTTAAAATGAAACGTTCCCCCTAATAGTCCTTCCTTAGCCATCTTTCCGCCAAAGACTCTCCTCTAGTTAGGATAAATGTTTGCCGGTTTGCCCGCGCACGTGACCAAAGGTTATGTGTCAGCCGCCACCGGAAGTAAACAAAGCCACGTTAATTGCGTTAAAAAAAATGAATGCATTAAATGTTTAAAATGAATCCCCAAAATTAACGCGTTAACTTTGACAGCACTAGTTCACACACAAACACACACACACACTTGACCCAGAACAGACATCCAGATACATGCCTGTGATTCAGAAATAGCTTGCAGATAGCTCGAATAAAAAAACTGTGTTTTATACAATCTTAATTAAAATTACTTCTATAAATATTAACTTAGCAACAACATGTTATTTTGAACATGAGTGTTATGTGGTACAAGTGGTCACCATGACAACGTCAAACTTGTCCTCAGAGAAAACCCAACGCTGACAAGTAAACACAATAATGAACTTCTTTTTCTTTTGAAATTGACCTTCAGCCAAGAAAAATAAAACCAAACATATAAAAAGTACAGCTCCACGTGCGTCGGTTAATTTGTTTTAAATATGGAGTGAGCTGGTAGCTGGAGAGGTGCCAGTCCTCCTCTCCTTGAGCAAAGCACCTAACCTCTATCTGCTCCCTTGGCACCGGGTACCTGGCTGCCTCTCTGCTCTGCCACCTCTCCTCTGCATGTGGTTGTGTGTGCATGTATTTCCTCTGTGTTTGTGCATGTATATCTTCTGTGTGTTTAATGTGTGTCAACACAACAGAGTAGAGAAAGCAATTTCCCTGTAAGGGATTAATAAAAGTATGTCTTCTTCTTCGTCTTCTTCTTCTAAAAATGTTCCAGATGCAGAGCGTTCACGACCACCAAAACTTTTAGGAAATAGATGTAGAGGTAATCACTTTTGGAATAACTCTAGCAACAATGTGTAACATGCACATATTGTATTCATTATAATTATACAATAAATGTGTTAAGACTCCGCAAAAGTGTTTTTCCTTCAGTGCCGTTGACACTGTTATTCTTATGCTCATAAAGCTTCAAACCGTTTTTCAATATATTGTTTTGGTTGCACCCACTCACTTTATCATAACTGGTGGTTCTCATATTCTACTGTTTTCTGCTCCCAAAAAAATCACATCTCTTTTCTATTTCTCTCTCTATGGAGTGGCAAAATGAAATTGGAGTTATCAAAGTGGAGGTAAAACACACAAAGGAAAAAGAAGAGAGCAGAGGAAGAGATGATAATATAGCTTAAATCAGCTGGAAAGCACTATAAAAGCCCCTCCAGGCAAGAATTTAAACTAAAATTGACGTGCGTGAGGACAAAATTAAAACTTAAGTATGAGGAGAAATAACGGAATGTGTCAAATGTAGAGGAATGCAGGTAAGCCAATTAAGATCAGCAGGAAAAAAATGGGAAAAAGAGAAACAAATGGGGGATGTTGATCCTTGGAAAGGAAATGGTCACAACTCGGAGGGGGTCAGCTTCCTGGTGACAGTTGTCATGGAAACCATAGGACTGACAAATGAGGCGGCAGGGGGTTGACGATGTCACCAGAGCAAAATAGATTTGCAAGGTGCAGAGGATAAACATGTTATCGTGTTTTTCACCATCAGACCTTTTTTACTCCTACCACGACGACAAGCTTCACAACGGAGAGCGTCCCCTTTGACCTGAGCTGTGAATCAATCCTGCATGCACCATTTGCCTCCAAAACATGACTCAGGAAAGGAACTGCAGGACAATACTTTTTTGATGATAAGGATACTAAAATATTTCACTGAATGGTGGCACCATGCATATTTTTAAGCCCTAAAACATTGCTAAGAAGTTTTAAAATTGACTTTGCAATGTGCAAACGCCCAAAGTGATCAAATTACAACAACTTCCATTCAAATCATGGCAAGGAAAGAAAGAAAATACAGCATATTGTAACATGTTTGGCCACTAACAAATGGGATAACGGAAACATTGGAAAGTTATTTTAATAAATGCTGCTATAATCTTCTTGGTTCACTCCCTTAGGATGCTGATACTATCATATTACTTTACTTAACATTAGTGCAAGGGCACCAATATTCAAAGTATTTCCACCTTGAGATGCATTTCCATTTAATCCATTTCAATTATTTTGCACATGTCAATTTGAAAATCACTTTTATAAAGCTAAGGTTTAAGAACATATACAGTTTTTTCTTGTTGATGTGTTTTGAGTGGTGCATTGAGGGTTTTAAATGTATCTGCCAAACAGAAACTTAATTAAAGAAACTGCCGTGATTGTCTTCTGAGCTCAACTCCAGATTGTGGATGTTGGAGAAATGTTAGAGTAAGTATACACACAAGTAAAATACATGTGTATATTTTAGTATTTGTCAAATGCGATAAACATCTACAGGGTAACCTTGCAGCACCATCACTTGTTCCCTCTTACCAGGACTTTTCCACACTAAGGGAATCAAACCAGCAACCAGACAAACCCACTCCTGCAGCCTTCTGGGTTTCTGTGACCCCTGGGTCAGTTAAACAAAATGTTGCACAACTTGTTTTGGTAAAAATGTTTTATAAGCCTGAACATTAAGCAAGGAAGAGGTATGACCTGGACTCCTTGTTGTTGGATGATTAATGGTACCTCATTTCTGTCTCTCACACACAGAGCCTAAATAACACAGCCAGCATTAACCGCATACACTGTAGCATCAAACAGGCTACAGCTCATGTAATTAGGACAACATGTACAGTCTGGGAGTGTGTGTGTGTGTGTGTGTGTGTGTGTGTGTGTGTGTGTGTGTGTGTGTGTGTGTGTGTGTGTGTGTGTGTGTGCATGTGTGTGTGTCGAGAGTTCTTCACAGGGCTCTGTTCCCTAGTCCTGAACATATCAGGCAATCTGCTACATTAAAGGGTTATCTAATGCTGACTCATAGTTCTCTATAGGCAGACTTCACACAAACATGTTTCTTACCTATAAGGGATTCCACAAGAAGCACTAATGGATCCATGCATGTATTTATACAGCAGTTTAAAAAAATCCCATGATTCCACAGCATTCACCATGAAGAACATTCTAGATCAATCCAAATTAGAAGGAGCACCCTCTTAAAGAGGACATATCATGCTCATTTACCAGTTCATATTTGTATTTATGTCTCTACTGTGACTTGCTAACATGTTTTAATTCTCAAAAAGCTATTCATTTTCTCATACTGCCTGTGCTGCAGCACCTCTTTTCACCCTCTGTCTGAAACCAGAGCCTAGGCTGCTCTCATTGGTTAGCAGGTCGGCTCTGTTGTGATTGGTCAACTGCTTAGTTTTCCTTAGCCTAGCGTGTTGGAGCGCTCACCAATAGAAGGGTGAGTGTTAAGTAGTGACCATGTTACGTAAGTAAACTAAGTAGTCGTGGAGAGGGGAGAGAAACTTTAGCCTTTGTAGACCATGTGCACAAAAACCTATAACACACACTATATAAAGAGGGAAAAAAAGACTGCCACATGATGGAGTGCAACTAGTTGTGTCTATGTCATGTGATCAGGTCAGGGCTTTGTCAGATAACTTGAAATATTGACTTATCCTATCAGCTTAATCTACTGTTCTCGTCAGTGTCACAAGAGCATTTTGTCCCATAAGTCAAGGATCTGAAATCTTCTCACAAAAAGTGCACAAGATGTACCCCCCCTTTAGCCAATAAAAGTGCGAGGGTTACACAGTGATGTTCTTATGTTATGGATTAAACACAGGCGTTTCACACAGGCCCTGTATATCTCTGGGCTACATGATTTATGGCTTTTGTAGTTGCTGTTTTTTTAGCTGCGCACAGAAGGGACCTGATGGATGAATAACTACTCATAAGGCTCAAAGATTTAAGACATTTAAGGAAGGGAAATAAAATAAAAAGTGTGGTGAACATCCCGAACGAATAAAACATCATGTTGGTCCTCACAAAGATAGATGTAGGAGAGAATGGTGGAGACGAACTGCTGATAATAAACGCCCCTGCAGTCACTTTCAGCTTTATGCATTGGCAGTTAATTACTTCAGAACTTGAGGTGTTTATACAAAGCAAATCACCTCGAAACGCAGTCGGAGCGTGTAAAAAGCGTTACTAAGGTAAGTTGATGGAAATGTGATGCACCGAGTTAACAGGGTGCTCTCTGATCGCACTGCTCCCCCCTCCTTTAGGCCGTGTATCCACCAAGGCGTTCTTTCCTGGGCCGGCGTTTCTTAACAATGGATTTCAATGGGAGCGCGGCGTTAAAGAAACGCCGGCAGTTGACCGGCGCTGAGCGCAAAAAAAAAGTGCCAAGGCGTGCCCGCAGGCGTTTTTTTGAGGTCGGCGAGCTGAAAAAAACGCCAGGGGGCCGCGCTTCACGAGTTGAAAAATGTTCAACTTTGGGAAAAACGCTACTGTCGTCAATGTCACTTTCTACCCCGCCGTCCAATCACAGTGGAGGGGGGCGGGACAAGTACACACCGCGGTAATAACGTCACGTCGCAACAATGGAGGAATAAATGATTCTGTTGGTCTGAGAGTATCCCACTCTGTTTGCGCAAATCTTAAAAACCATGCTTGGAGCAACGTGTCATTCGCCATGGGTCTTCCAAGTAAGATATAGATATAGACAAAGATATAGATATAATAAATATTTTATTTCAAATCTTAAAAACTGTACTAAATACTCTCTCTCTGTCCCCGCCTAATTATGTCAAAGTCATCCAAACACTGACGTCATTAAAGTTATCCAACGAAAGTGAAATCTTACCTCCTACACACACACTGACACACACAGACGACTCAGCATCTAACACAACAACGATGATTCACTGCGTTATGCAACGCAAACTGGCAACAGAAGAAATGAGAGGAGACGAGGCAGATTAGAGGAGATCGTTTCTTGAGGGAGGAAAGAAGGTCGAAAGGTTCACGTGGAGAGCTTGTCTGGTCTGTAAGTGTCTCTAAATGCAGTTTCATATTTTAGGCAGATGAGATGAAATGTAAAGCTTTAGTTAGTGTTGCAAGTCAAGAAGGAAATTGTAGCCAAACTGTGTCAAATGTCCTCGATTTGTCGTATTATCCTCATCATTTGACAACGTGTGTCTTTTTACCCAAACCTTTGTGTTGTAGGGTTGTATGGATATAATCAAAGCTCATATGATTACACATTTAGGCATTTCGTGTGTCAATGGTTATTTTGAGTCCTCATTTTATTGATTATTTGGTAATAATTCTGACTCACCAGGTATCCAGTCATCTTCATCATCTCCATCGTTGTCATCATCTCCATCAGTGACGTAGCAGATCTCTATCTCCCTCTTCCTCCCATTCAGCCACTCCTCTTCTTTAGCAGACATCCTGACCTGCAGGCTGCTGCTACCTCAGCATGGCCGGACTGCTCACCTGAAGCAGAAATACACGGTGTGGATGAATAGATGAACAGGTACAGGTGTAAACACAGAGACACTGATTTAATTCAATTAAGTGTATTGTTATTAGTTCCTTTTCATCTTCATTCTCCAGTTGAAGCTTTTTTCTCAAAGTATAGTATAGAGTCATTTGCCTACCTGAAACAGCACAAAATAAAAAAAGTGCACTTAAATATAATAAAATAACCAATATATTGTGTATCACAATCCTTGTGTGTATTGGCTATGTATTTTATTCTGATGTAAAAATTCGGCAAAATGTAAAGTAGAAAATAGACAAAGTTTGGAGAACATCTTTCTTTAGATGACTTAGGGTATTAAAATCTGTTTAGAAAGCTTAAAGCTACACTGTTTTTCATTTAGTTTAAGACACTGTATCCACTTAATTATTCCCCTGAATTACATTAAAGCAAGTAAACTTGTCACAATAGAGGCACAAAAACAAATATGAACCTGAATAAGCACATAATATGTCCTCTTTAATTACAACAACAAAAACAAAGTATTTAAGTCTTTTCTGTATTTGTATAATTTGTGTTTTGGCTAGCAGACATAAAATACATTACATTATTATGTTTCTCTCCTGCATCAAAAACACCACCTCCAAGGTTTTTGAATTACTAAAAGGCAGGACAGGAGCATATAGCAGGTTCTTTGTGAGAGACGTATCAAAGATCATGACCTGTGGATGAAACACAGAGCGGCACATGGACAGGAGAAAAATAAACCACAGAGAGAGGCACAATGAGAGAGCTCTCAAGACTCTGTGATGCTTTTAAAGCTCCATCTATCAGTGGCAGGGAAATTTCCCTGGCATTACCCACATGATTTTCTCCGTGACAGAGTGAACCAACCATAAGCTGAGACCACAGACTGCTGCTGTGCCCTTCATTATCGGCTACGAAGCGGCACAAGCAACGTTGTGTTACAATGATAACACAAAGCTATCTTTACCAATGTCATAACTCACAGCAGTATTAAAGAAACCTTGACAATAGCAATTTAGAAAACAAAGACGTTCTCCAGGCAAACGACACAAATATATAAATCACATGAATTCACCCAGGCCTCTGAGTTATTATGAAACATTACCTTGGCCTATATCTCCCGCCATAAACAAGAATTATTGCTTTTGTCTTCTTGCTTTATTCAAAACACAGGCTTTGAATAATATTATATAATATTAATTCACTCCGGTGCAGATGAGCCCAGACAGACACGATCACAGCCCGGTTTACCCTTGATCTCCTGCCAGCTCACCTTGCATAACGTTACACAGCCGATTACACAACAGGTGACACCAGCCCAGTTGACCAATTGGCCTCAGATTGACAATTTCAAAAGCCTCATAAATCCAGCAAAGCCAGACTTTGAACCTCAAAACCTATTTAATGGAATTCGTTTCGATTTTGTAACTCGGGACGGCATTGTGCTAGTGGAATTCTGTAGTGGCAGTGTAATCATCATGCTCTCTTTAAGTCTCATTTTATTCCTCTTATGTTGAAGGGAGTGAAATGAAATTGTAGTTCGTTTTCCTGCACAACCTCCTCAAATCAGCTCAAGGACGTGTGGAGGACACGCAGTGGATATCACTGCTGCAGCACGGATCCTCGTCAAGGCAACATAGTTCCAAGTTAATGAAAGAAAACCCCTCGTGTCAAAAGAAACCAATACTTAGAGTTAAAGAAAGGAAATGAAACAGGGTTCAGCTTCTACATCCTACATAACCTCCTCCCAAGGACTACTTTTATTTGTGATGTCACTATTCTGTATTCTCAAATATGAACTTATATGCTTATATAATGAACTAGCAAAACTGTTTTTTTTTCGAGGCTGCACTCGTTATTGAGATGACTTCAAATGGTGGTATGAACCCTAAAACCATTATAACTAATCGCCAATGCATTCTTCACAAAGGTCGGAGAACCGGCGAGTACTCAAGCACATCATATCAAAAAAGAGCTGACAAATGTTTTCTATTTTTACCAATTTTAAAAGACCCTAAAATTCAGGGGACTTTAGCTACGGTCGAACAGCACAGCGAAAAAACAAATATTTTCCTGTCTTACAGCAGATTTGCATCTTGCCATCACGTCAAGTTCAACTTTGGTGTACTTTTACGCAAATATTACTTTGTTGGAAACTGCGTTTTTGTTGTTGGAAACAGCGCTCCCTGAACAGTCTAGCAGCCATTGATGGAAACGTTGTTGTCAGATATATATCCTGGTGTAGTCACGTAAATCACTTTCAACTATACCACAGATATTGAGTCTGACTCCTAATTAACGACGTTAGCCGATGATCTTACGTTGCACATGATGAAAGGGGGGAGACAAAACACATATCTCCGTTTCTCTGTACCTAAATTTCCCCCTGGGATTATAAATGTTTTTTGATTGATTTATTAACTGATTCTTAAAAGTGAAAGAAAGCATTCATATTCAATGGCACAAACTGAAAATTCCAGCTGAGACAAAATCATTTGAATTTGAAGAGAAAATGTACATGATGTAATTAAAATGTTGGTTGGTTCCTTAAGTAAACCCACAAGCATGAGAAAGTCCAACACCTTTATCACATCATCAGCCACAGAACACAGTGCACTACAGTTTACTGGGAACAGGAACATGCAGTTCTTGGCTCAGTGAAATTCTTGTGTAACATTACATGCCAGGGAAGAGTGGGCTGCAGATTTAACTGGGAGGCCCTAAGTGTGCCTTTCTCTTGTGACACTTGTGTTACTGTTTGAGCATATACTGTATGTGTAAGATTACCATTCAAAGTCAGAGGCACCATCTTAGTTCTGACATGGAAAAACTCTCTTCACAAGGCTAAAAAAAAGTAGATTGTACTTTAGCAATAAATGAGTCTTGAACTATGCTCACAATAACATTAAAATGCATGGTGTACTTTTCGCTGTTCCCGGTGAATGCCCATATGTTTTGAAAAAAAAGGTATTGTAAGAAAGAAACAGACGCAAAGAAATTGTCTTGGCAGTAACCCGACTTGACTTATACATTGTGACACGTTGGTCAAATGACCCTCCTCCAGACATGCTGCACAGCTTGTTATGAGCTTACACAAAATCAAAGTCACTGGCTCATCGCTATCAGGCCTTATGTATCGTTAGATACCAAAGGAAGGTGAGGCCTTTACCATGTAAAATGTCAGTTACATAAAAATATAAACATATGTTTTCTACTCGGCAGCACTACGTTGGTCCAGCAGGTCAGACAGCCCATTTGAACTATACCTGCCTTGTGACACATCAACACTTAAAATGCAACAACTTTGTGAAGGATGTCCAATGAGCATTGTAGCACCCTACACGTTTTACTAAGGATTCTTTTCAACCAGGGGTGGTAGATCATCCATCACCTAGTACAGCTGCAACGATTCGTCAACTCATCCAATAGTCAATCGACAAATATGTTATTTTACTCTTTTAAGTAATTATTAATGTACAAATCCTTTGAAATACAGACATTTTATGCTGTTCTCTGTTTTATATCACATTAAAGTGAATATCTTTGGGTTTTGGACTGACCAAACCAGACCGTTAAAAGCCACCACCTTGCAAGTTGGGCAGACATTCTTCACTATTTTCTGAGATTTTATAGAGCAAATGATCAATCGGGTCAGTTCCAGCACTTCATGGGAGCACAAGTGTGACATTAAATGACATTTATTCAACATTATTTCAGCCATTTCAATTCACAATCAGGTTAATGATAAGTTTGAAAAAATAGTTTATTCGTCAAACGTGTTTTAATATGACTTTTTTCCCAGGGAGAGCTATTGCATTTATTTGCACTTTGTAATTGCCTCTTGTAGCTGTCATTGTTACTAGTGGAGTCCACATTACTAGAATGCACATTAAATTGCCTACGCATGCAAAAGCGATACTCATAGACAACAGGCATACTTGATGTGATGAAGAAAAGCAAAGCTGGTGCATCACGCAAACATTTAGTCACAAGTTTAATATCACTGTCTGATCACATTGTTGTCTGTCTGTGTAACGCAAAAAACTACCACAGAGGAAGAGCCATAACAATGTTGATACTTTAAATGATATATAAACAGAGAAATGTCTTAATTTGTGTTAAAGCAGCTTCCAAGAACTCTTTTGAAATGACTCACACACAAAGACTTGAACCCTTAATAAGAAGATCAGAAACCATCGACGCCCTACATTGCCTCACCTTACAAAACCTCACCTGGAGGCATTCCAAGGACATCTCATCAGCTTCCATTGCATTGTGGGAGTGCAGCATTGCCAGCGAGGATGAGAAGCCATTTAAATTCAGTGAATATAGAGGCGGGATGCTGATGAGGGCAAAATATAAAAAGCCCAGAGAGAGGAATAAAAATAAAGAGAGGGAGGCATGAAGGATGATGGGGGAGATGGACATAGACAGGATGATGAGGGAGGGGGGGTAGGGGGATGTTAAGAGGCAGGGGAGCATTCTGGTGTCCTAAAAACACTCCATGATAAAAAGGGAGGAGGGGGTGAGACAACCTACATTTCTCTGGTTAGAAAATAGGACAGGCCTGTAGCCTGAACCAGCAGGAGGTCACATACATGAGGAGACCCCCCCCCCCCTACCCTCACAGAGATAATCCATTGCTGTGAATATCTCAGGGTACATGGACACTAAAGCTGCTGTAAAACACCCCGATGTCTTTTGATTAGCATTTCAGGTAATAAACAACAAATTGTTTTGTTATTAAAGTGCAACCGTCAATAATGTAATCACATAAATAACCTAGAAATGGCAAAGCAGGTTTTTCAATTTTTTTCAATATTTGTGTCGAGCACTGACAAATATATATATATTTTAATTCAGGTAAATCCATGTGACAATATATATTTTTATCTAGGGATGCAAATATTGTAGTTTTTAATAATTGCATTTTTTACATTTATCTTTTTTTCTTGATTTACATCATTAGTTACTCTGCCGTCGACTGATTACATTTTTGCTTTATCAAACATCTTAATAAAAAGAGGAGAGATGATTTGAATATGCAGAACATTTTTACATTTCAGTATCTTCAACCAGAGTTTCAGCTATTTCTATACTGTTAAATAAGCAAAATGATGAAATTGATAATACAAACTGCTACAGATTCATTGTCTGTTTATCTCCTGACGGTTAAATGAAAGCCTGATCTGAATGTGAATTTCGATATTTGTCAGAACTTTCAATAAATATGTAATACATCCCCTTTAATAGAACATACATCTGTTATTACCCAAACATGTTTACCTGTATTTGAGTTGTTTTGCAGTTTTAGTTTGTTAGGATACTACTTTATGAGAAGGTAATCAGAGAAGATAAAACTTTCTATGGTGTGATTTTTTTTAACTGCATCCTGATCCTGGAGTAAGACAGGTCCCAGCACATCCTGGGATTTGTAGTCAAACATCAGACAAACAAAATCAAAAACTGTATATTCAGTTCTGATAAGTGATGCTTTTGATATTCGTTTCCTCCGCACACCAGAAGTGGAGCTTATATATTTATCGTTCCTGCATGGCCAGTATGTTGCAGGTTGTGAAACTACACTCAAATCAGAAATTGTCTAATTGTACATAAAGGCAACAGCTGCAATGTTGTTTTTTTTCCAGCATCCAACCATAAAGAATTACTAGCCCAAGGGAAAAGTCTTGACTTATTATGAAGTATCAGTCAGTCATGTGCCTTCAATGTGATAAAAGTTTGGTCTAAAAAATGATTACAAAATGAACAAGGCAATTAAGGTCATTGTCATTCATGTGATTTTAAAGTTTAAAGAGGCCCTATAATGCTTTTGGGGGTTTTTCCCTTTCCTGTAGTTTGTAATATAGGTTTTTTGTGAAAGGATTTCTGGATGCAAAAAGCAACAAAACCCAAGATTTCCCTTTTAGATATTTAGCTCACACTTGCAATTGTCACCATCACAAGCCTCTAAGATTAAAATGTTCCCGGGGGAATTTCTGTGTGTTATTTTTCCTTCTATTAAGCACATTATCACAACTGATCTTCTGGTACGTTGTGATTCTATGTGGTGAACATAAAGACTCTTTTTCACATCACGGGCCAAGTTCGGGATTTAAATAGCTAACACATGTGCACTCCTACAGCTAAGTATGAACTACTCAGGGTTTAATGTACGAAACACCTCACATATGCACCCACTTACATATACACCATGTAATTAAAGAGAGAGAGAGAGAGAGAGAGAGAGGACATAAAGAGTGATAAGTGAGGAAGAGGGGCAGTGAGAAGACAGCTGCTTGCATAAGCTGCCTTACATAAGATCTGGCTAATAATGCCACTCTGTAACACACACACACACACACACACACACACACACACACACACACACACACACACACACACACACACACACACACACACACACACACACACACACACACACACACACACACACACACACACACACACACACACACACACACACACACACACCCCCCCCCCCCCCCCCCCACACACACTTCGTTTCCATACATGTCCTCACTTTTCTTACAAAGTCAGCAGCAAAGAACATTGTGTACCAGGGCTCCATTATAAACCCAAGCTCAGTGGGGTTTATACTGGGGGAGGAGATACAAAGTAAGAGAGAGTTAGAAGGGGATGGGCAAAGAATGGCCAAAAAAATAAAAAATAAACATTGAGTCAAAGTCAGATTTGGCGCAATCTTTCCAAATCCAAAAGATGCTGATTTCAGGTCAAATTAATATCAGATTTGCTTCAAGTTCAGGGCTGTTTGGAAAAGAAATAAAAAGACTGAACGTTGGCTTAGGTTCACAATTTAATTCAAGTGGACCGATCACATCTGATGCCTAATGCCATACCTTACCTTCACATCAAAAACCACTGTTGATCGTGCCAATACAAGACATGTTTTTTTTGTTTAAAACCACTAACAGCAGCTCAGTCTTCTCCCCTGATAAACAGCCAGATGATGCACTGCGCCGGTTCTCCAAGCGCAGGCTTTTTGCAAGATTTATAACGCTTGGGTTTGTGGCTCTGAAAAAGTATATTGTATAACACCTTGCTTTTATATTGGAATGGCTTAGAGAAGTAGAAAATCTGCACCACATTCCCTCGCTTGTGTAACAGAATTACACAATACTGAAGGCTGGTGGGGGGGGGGGGGGGGGGGGGGGGGGGGGGGGTGCAGGAGGAGGTTTACCAATCAAAGGCAGGTTATTTTCATTCAGAGGCAACATCACAAACACATATACTGGTCAAATACACACAGTGGTGCTTTGAAAGAAAGGAATGTATTTCTGATTAGAACTTGGTGGAGATCTTTTCAAACCCCCCCCCCCCCCCTCTCTCTTTGCTGACATCAACAAATGACCTAAATGCCAGGATGAAAGATGATTTATTTTACCAATAGCGTTTATAAGCAGCATTTCTTTCAATTATTGCCTATAATAAAATATTAAATATCGGAATGGCATAGTATGGGAGTAGGTTCAAATAAAGTGTCCAAAATTCATAATAACAATCTTTATACTACTTGTTAATACTACAATGTTTAAGCAGTTTTTAGGATTTTATTTTCTAATGCTTCTCTTTTGGCGCTATATTATGTGGTTCAAGTCCTTTTTACTGTAGATACATCGAAACAAGACGTTTCAGAGTTCATCTCAACTCAGTGTTGCAGCTGCAGCCTTCTGATTCCAATTTGGGCCTGACAGCACACCAGGCTTGGCATTTCGTCATTTTAGGGGCAAAGCCATTTGGCCTTTTGTGTCACACATTTTTTTAGGGCACAAAGGTCACATGCAAGGGCACAAAGGCCATTTAGGGAAAAATTAGGATTTGGAGCTTACAAATAAACAACTTAACTTTCTGATAGTAGTTTTTCATTCAATGTGTGCGGCAAAAAACAAAGTGGAGCAAAGCGCTCGCAGCCCCCCTGAAACATCATCTCATAAGTCAGAGCTGATTGGCTGTAGGTGTGTGTGTGAAAAGTGTAGTTATGAAGAGGAGACGAGAGGGCTTAGACTACATCACCAGCAGTAAATAATACAAACAGAACATGAAAGAAGTTGACCATCTCCTGGAGCTTTGGTGAGCGGAAGTATAGTTTATGTATCGATGGATCGATTGCTATTGTAACCACGGTGACTAGTGTCTGTGTTTTCCTACAGTCTGATGTTGTTCATGCTGAGGCATCACGGTTGTTGTTATTGTTAAGTTTTGCTTTGTGATAGCGCTCTTTACTCCATGTATTAAGGTACAAAAAGCCTTTTTATATCTAAGTTGTTCGTGCCCCACCAGTTTTGTACATATAAAAACGCCACTGGGTGAGGGGAAGGGAGGTTCCTAGAGAGAGAGAGATGGGGGAATGCTATGGGAGAGCTAACAGTATATGTGTGTGTGTGATAATTAATGTTCTTCTTTGTTGTTTTGGCGTGGTTACGGACGACAGTAACCTGTCTCAGAAGTGAATAAACTCACGTACAAAAAGAGACACGAGGCCTCCTTGTATTCTTATAGCGAGACGCTGCAATGATGATTGAATGATGCGAAGTATGACACGGGAGGTGCGTGCAACCAATCCAAGCTACAAGCACTAATGCAGTTCAGCGCCCAGACCACCGCTCTGACATTTTTAAAGCAACTTCGAGATTTTAACAGTAACAGAGCACAATGCCCATGGTGGCCGTAGGACGTACAATTATTTTCGGGGCATCACGGCCAGACCGAGGGGCAATGAAGGCCATGGCCGTCATGGCCGCCGTGAAATTCCCACCCTGCCGCACACACAAGCCTTATTCCGAATTCTGTCTTTGAACCTGTAAATACCTACAACTCGTACACAGGTTTATTCAGGATTAGCCTGCATTTAAAACGTTGGCCTAGAGGTCTCACACAAAGTAGTGACCTGGATCAGTGAACTGTCTCTCTTCAGAGGATATTTTTAAACCCTTGGGTCAATCTCACCTGGGTGTCATTTCTAATCCCCGCCCACCTTGCCTCTGAGCACAGTTAAACAATAGAAAAGAGGAAGAAACAAAAACAAAACCTCACCTATGAATATTCACATCTCTTGTTGTGGGTTTTTTAGAAGCCAGACAGTGAAGACATCTATTAAGTTATTCTAAATTTGTATTGACAATTAAAAATTGAACTATGTTAATTGTGTTTCTGATGTCAGCATAGCTCCAAATAAAGAGAATCAGCATCTAAAAAAGCAGGAGCTCACACATTTATCATTTTCTCCTGAGTTTATGCAGTGCTTTATGCTGTGAGGTGTCTAGGGGGATGTGGGAGGGATCAGTGTAGTCCAGCCAATCAGTGAGAGTGTAGAGGGTTCATTGGGTTTGTTTAGGGTTCACATAGGGACACGGGAGGACAAGGATCCCTCTGCTTAACCTATAGAATCCATAGTAGGATGGGCTTATTCTGGCAGCAGTCAAAACACAACAGCTGAAAAAAATATGTGTTCGAGACATCAGAATAAAGAGAAGACACTGAAGAATTAATTAAAAAGCAGAGATACAATTAATGAAAAAAAGAAGTTTGTCTCGTTGTGACATGTAAGGATAAAAGCTACACAGATCAATTATATGTTTTATTCTGGTCACTAGGCATCATTTCTCTTGGGACAGTTCCGGTGCAGGCGCCACTCTCAGGACACCTCCACTCTCAGTATAGGAAGTGACAAACAAGTTTTTTTTCCCCGCCCCCCCTGAACGACTTGTCTGAAGGAAGTTTTTTCGCCCAGACCAGTTCCAGGGACGGTTCCGGCTAGAGCCTGATTAAGCTCTGGTTCTTCTTCTGATTTTCCCACCCTTCTCTGCCAGCATCTATCTCTTCCCTCAGGTGTAGCAGACACGCCAAACATCTTTAAGGGAATGTGATCCAACAGGGAAAACAATGTGGAGTAGAATACAAAAAGATATTGATTGATCAAAAGTTGTGAGAAACTGCAGATAAGTAAAAGGTGTTGTTTTACACCTGAGCTTAAATGATCATCAGCCAAAAGAATCATTTTAATCATTCAAATTCCCTCGCTAGAGACTCTTTACAGATTTGTACATAGTTTTGCAATGATTCTTCAATTAGTGTACAAACAGAGAGACTTCAATTAAAGATGTAATTTAAGTTAAGTATTACTTAAGTATTAACAAATACTAAACAGACTTCACAAAGAATTTCAAATTGTAGGAAATGCAGCTTTTTTGTCTGGTTATATAATATTGAGCTTGAATAGTAAAAATAAAATTACACATTGTCCTTTTCAACCATAGATTACATTTAACTAATAATATTTAAATATGATATAGGAAAAAGTCTTGACTTCATTTGACAACTCAAAACTATTAGCTCTCTTATCACTGAAATGTTGTTTTGAGTATCTGCGCTGACCCCTTCTGACCTCTGAGTTTAATCATTAATGGGATCAAAACAAAGTTTGCAGAGTTAAAGAACTACGAGTCAGCGATTATCTGAGCTACTCGAGTGAATGAGAGTGGGAAGAGAAAAATATTTTTGCCGTGCTTTTGCTTATACCTTAATGTGGCAACACATGCAGACGCCACAGCTGTGTGTCTGGGCTGTAGCATTTAAGCTGCCTGCGGTAATTATTACAGATGGAAACTGCAGAGCTGTGGTGCAGCTGCTGCACCCGAAGAACGTCTGGGGACAGACAGTGGCTCGGATTTGTTACAGCTCCAAACAAATGAATGAGTTCACAATTGCTATTACATCATTTTCAACGTGGAAAAATTCATGGAAGTTTCCATATCGAGCAGCAACAACACAAACAGATACAGGCCTGTCTCGGAACAACTATAAAAAAACACATGTTGATATTTAAACTGGGATAACTGTGACTGAGCAGACTTTACTCACTGACAAATGGATCAAACAAGATTAGCATCCATACAAACACAGTGCTGTAATGGGACACAGAGATGAAGATAAACACGATGACAGACGAGCACGAGGTGTAGCCATGGATTCTGGTCAACAAATGACTAATGTCAACAAGAACAGGTGCTTCTACACAGGCCCGCACACTAATAGAGAAATACCCACATATTAAAAGAGAGCCTGGCTTATGGGGGTGGGGGAGGGCTGATCAACAAATAAAAAAATTAACACTAACAGCGGCTGTAAAGAACACACACATTCACACAGTTATGTAACCTTCACACGGACAGAGTCGCTCTATAGTTACACATGCTCCTAAAGACTAACACAATGACACATCTACACACAAATGCCCTCTATGTACTCTGGAGGACCATCTCCGACTTAGGTTTCAAAGTTTCAAGGTTTTATTGGTCATATGCACAGCATATACAACGTATATGTTGGCAATGAAAATCTTATATCCCATGCTCCTCCAACAACTCAACATACATGGTGCAAATAAGATAAATAAAATAGTGCAAAAAGAGAGAAGAATATTTACAATAACAACAATAAAGATTTGGGGATGTGAAATATATACATATAGTATGTCGAATACATTGAAAGTATTTAAATACTTTACACTGTTGAATGAGGAGGTATGGACAGATGCATATATTATGTATAACAGATGTATATGGCAGATATGTATAATATATAGATATGTGTACTATAACCAGATATGTATGGCAGATGTGTATAATATATATGTGTACTATAAACAGATGTGAGTAGACATTCACAGAGCTCAGGAGTTCAGCAGTCTTATAGCCTGTGGTATAAAACTGTCTCTGAGTCTGGTGGTCTTGGTCCGGATGCTGCGGTACCGTCTGCCAGACGGCAGCAGACAGAACAGATTGTTGCTGGGGTGATGGGGGTCCTTTAATATCATACCGGCCTTCTTCCTTCTTACCGGCCATGGTCCTCCATGGATGGCAGCTCCGTCCTGGTGATGTGCTGAGCAGTTTTCACCACCCTCTGTAGAGTCTTACAGTTGAGGGCGGTGCAACTGCCATACCAGGCGGTGATGCAGCCAGTCAGGATACTCTCGATGGTGCACCTATAGAAGTTGCAGAGTATCCTGGAGTCCATGTTGAACTTCCGCAGCCTGCGGAGGAAGAAGAGCCGCTGTCGAGCCGTCTTGGATATGACCCTGGTGTGATGTGTCCATGTCAGGTCCTCACTGATGTTTACCCCGAGGAACCTGAAGCTGCTGACTCTCTCCACAGGAGTCCCATCAATGGTGATGGGTGTGTGTGCCTCTCTCTGCCTCTTCCTGTAGTCCACAATCAGCTCCTTTGTTTTGCTGACGTTGAGATGGAGGTTGTTGTCCTGGCACCAAGATGTCAGGGCTCTGACCTCCTCTCTGTACGCCGTCTCTTCGCCGTCTGTGATCAGGCCGGTGACGGTCGTGTCGTCAGCAAACTTGATGATGGTGTTGGAGCTGTGTGTGGCCACGCAGTCGTGCGTGACAGTATTAATTAATGCCACTTAATGCAGTTAATGCAGAACCTTGCAATGGGTGAACCCTTGATCTGCGTTCAAAATATATCGGTTTATTGTCGATCCCAAAAAATAAAAATAAAAATATTTCGATCATCAAGTAATTGTAAATGCCAAAAGAATTCTGGTTTCAGCAGCTAACATGTTCGGATTTTCTGCTTTTGTTGTATTAATGAGAATATATAAACTCTAAAGATTTTTTACTGTTGACATTTACCATGGCTTAGGGCACATTAAATTCCTTTTTAAAGAGAAATCAGGAAAATTAGCAACACAAAAATAGGAAAAAATCATTACTTTGCTTCAAACTTCAACAAAGTATTTGAAGCAATTTAATTGGCACAACTGGCTGGATGGTGTCCATAGCAACTAAGGCTCATGGGTTGTATTGACAGCCATTAGTAGTACCAAACTGAAGGATTGAGACATGATTGTCAGATAATTAAAAGTGATGGACAAAATATGAACCTAAAGTACATTATACAATGATACAGGAGACTTGTGGGTTTCTATTTCTACTTGTGGGGAAGAATTTAGAGTAATAAAATATACAGCCTCCCATGTTTCATCTTTATCAGCCTTCAAAAATATATTTAGACAAGAGCCAACAGGTTCTGAAGACCCAGAGAAAGACACGCAGTCCCTCTTCTTAGGGAGAACTAGCACTAAAAAATCAAACAAATCCCAACAGGCCATCAATAAAGGCCTCCTCACTCTGAGAACAAAATGACGAGAGGCACATCTCGAGACATTAAAGCATTAAAGGTTTAGAGATTATGTGCAGCATGAAGCCTTGAAAGGAGAGTATCAGCAGTATGGACTTTGCATAACTCCAACTTGCTGCAATTCTTTGTTTAAGAGCAAAAAAGGCAACCATAAGCATTCATTTAGTGTATAAAAACTAACAGCTTCAACCACTTTAACTAAAAATAAAATATAGAAACAGCTGCGTTGATGCTGAAAACCTGTGCAAGCCTTCGACATTTTTGGACATCTTAAATTGAGGAATCGATAAAGAATCGGACCACTAGGCACTACTAATGAAAGCTTTTTTTTGGTTGGAGGGATGACGTATCTTTGCAGGCCGACCCGGAAGTAAGCTGCGCATAGGTTCCCTCGATAAAAATGCAATGCGACCTCTCCATAGGATTTTGGAATATTGTAAAAAATAAGATCTGTGGAAAACGAACCTGTTTGATAAATGCACGTTTTGTTCAGCCGGATAATCTCCACATGTCTACCCTACTTTTATAATTTTCAAATCATAAATCTAATCGCCAGAAGCAAAATGATAACGTTATGCTGTAAACAAACTACAGACGACTACAGCAGGGTCGCATGGCCCTGCTGTAGTCACTTCTGGGTTTTAGGACTCGTTCCTGCACCACATTATTCCATGCACTACCGTAGAACCTCCACAAGGTTAATGTTCACCTGTACAATATAATGTTGTTGTTGTTGTTGTTAAATCCTCGTCACAGAGCTGATTCCATTTTCATTTTCAGAGGCGTAATAAACAGAGCAAATGTCAGAGTTAAGACGGTTTGTCAGGAACATGGATTCGTTCTGTGACCTTTCCTGTTGTAAGGCTGTTCCTCTGGTAACTAAGCCTCCCTGCTGCTGTGCTGGCTTACATCGCTTTACCCAACTTTACCTTCATTGATTAACGTTTCATAAACCACAGACATGAAGGAAAGCCTATGAGAGACATATCCATCTAACTCCAGTGTAAGAAAGGATGTAAAAAGACAAGTATAACGCCGAGCATGTTCCACGCGTTAAGGCAGACAGCAGCTCATTGCTTTATTAATTCTTTATCTCTTATAGTATGCTCATTTAAGTTTGTGGGAAATGTATTTTCTCCTGGGTTATGTCTGTTTTTTAGTTATCGTGAATGTGTTTTTCATACAAATCAGGTTAGGGAGGATGTCCTGGATGGTTCACTTTGACAATTTTTTATAAAGGCTACATGAGCAAGGTATCTTACATTACAGCTTGAATTACTTGACGGAAAACTAGATAATCAGGGTTTGGTCAAAACTGTGTAATAGGGCGTTGCTCCCTCTTACATTCACTGTGCGCCCTCATACCAAAATCTAGTTTTACCCCGTAACATTTTAAAATGATGCCAGAAAACATTATTAATCTGTTCGTCAAAAATGGTGTAATTACTCCAAAAATGTCAAAAGGCATAGACAGTTTTGTTTTAAGGGAGCTCTGAACAAATTGAGGATCGATGTCCGATCGGTCTGCCGGTGGACAAGTGTGGGCGGGCTGTAATTTTGTCTGGAAATGACGTTTCCAAAACAAAACAAAAAAACCCTTGCATACTTGTTTTATGCCAAACCAATAACTTTGACTAAACCATACCACATAGTTTTGTTTTAATAATCGAAGCTGGCAACATAAAACTTTTATCATAATCTGAAATGATGAAACATAATTGGGAACAGTTTTGTCGTATGATTTATAGGACAGGGTTGGATAGTTTCACGACTTTGACAAAAACCAGTGAGACAGGAAATCCATCTTTTCCAAAAGTTCTCACCACTTTGGATGAGAGAGGTGGACTAGAAATAGCAGACTGTCCCTAGTACACATTCCTCCCTGATTAAAGATTTAAAAGTTATAGTAAGTGAACGCGTGGAAGTATTAGTAGGTCAGACACAGTGGTCCATCCACTCCCTCCATGAATGACTAAAACATGAGGAGCAGTGGAGGTCTGAGAGTCTCTGCGACCTACATCCCCCTCTCCCTTTCTGCCTCAGAGAATTAAACTCTCAGGCCATAAGGAGGGAAAAACTTTAACTAAATCTCGACTTTAATCTACATTCCCCCGCTGTGATGTTTCAACTTCTCTGAAATGTTAGCAGTGGAGGTCAGTCAGGCCGCTCCACCCAGCTTCACTCGCCCTCCAACTGTTTTACAAGCAGAGGAGGTCAGCCGACACAGGGCTGCCGTCCCTCCCCTGCTGTTTCATGGTTTAAGGTCAGGGAGACCCACACTGCCTCCCGTCCTCACTACAGAATAGCTTACAGACAGTTGTACGCATTGGTTTCTATTTAAAAGGTAATCACATTTATATATTTTTTTGCTTGAGAGACAACACGTTGTGCACTCTTTGTATTTTCTTCCAATGTAACATTAGAAAGGTCTTGGTTAATCTTGTGTACAGGAATTTGTAAAATAATCCATCTTTCAAATTTTAAAATGCAGCTTACCCCAAGGCAAATCCTTCAATATTTGCCCTGGTTTGTTTCAAATCTCTATTTTCCTAGTTCCAAACAAGACTTTGCATTTCCAACACAGGGCTAATCGGTTCTTTACAATTCTGCTCAGTGAAACATTTTTCAAATTCAAATTTTTGTTTGCAAAAATGCACACAACAAAAAATCCCATTGTGACTGAATAAGAAGGGAGTTAAAACCAACCACTTTTAAAAAAATATATGAAATAACCAACTGCCAAATATTTTGTATGTCCTATGTTCCATCCATATTCACGGTCTCTTTTATTGATTGTAACTAAAACTTATTTGAAATATAAATAATATTGAAAATACCAATGTATTTGTTCCATTGGGAGTTGTGCTGTGTTCCCACCACTTGTTCAAACACGGACAAAAGTTGGCTGTTATAAGCATTTCCCTACATGATCGTGCTGATCAACCAAAGACAAATTATTCTCTCCCTCTCCCATTTGAAGTAAATTACTTCAGAACTATCATGTATTTGCTTGAATGGGAAACATCTCTTTACTTACTAGTAGTTGTAACCCTTGTCTATCACACTGCAGGTCTGATTGGCATTTCCAACCATGCTGTCAAGCTTTGCACACTGATTTCCCCCCACTTTCATAGACAACCACATTAAATCAGGTCATCCATTAACGTACATAACCGTCAAGGAGATCACCCGTAGCCGCCCGCTTCACTCCGTCACTCCTGTGATGTTGTGTGCGCTCTGTTCCTGCACTCAGCCCCCCCTCTGAGCTCGGTAGCAGGAACAGGCTGAGGCAATGATGACAGGATGAAATGGAGAGGGCCACAGTAGATCATCCTTTTAAAATGAAACTGAAAATATGTGTCTAAACAGGACCAAAACCAAACACCTTGACCGCTGTTCAAGCCTGCAACAAGTCGAGAACATTATCATTTTCTTTGACATTCTTATCTAAATGCTAGCTTTAGAATGCCAAGAGTGCAAAGCATCCATTCCAGATGGTCTGATACAAGCAAACCTGTACTGTGATCTTCTCACCACCATGAGTCCATAAAAAATAAATACTGGAACTTCAGGTTACAGACTAACCTTCACTAAAGAAAACACACAAACAAACAAACCCTTCCCAATGACGACAGTAAACACACTTTATGCAATCTCTTTTTCACTAGGTTCAGTCTGAAAAAAAGTTTTGAACAGAGGAGACAGAAAGCGAGACGGTTTCATTAGCTAAGGTTGCATCTGGCTGAAGTGTTCCACTGGATACCTGATCCAAAGTCAGACTAAAAGAAAGTCTGACAGCGGAGGCAGACAGAAAAGCCGAAGAAACAGGCCATTAGAACATAATCTTCCTGCCACGGGTCGATCACCCTGATACACTATGTGACTTGGAACCAAAATGTCAGTGTTACAAAACTCACCCAGAAGGCAAGGCAAGTTTATTTATATAGCACCTTTCAACACAAGGCAATTCAAAGTGCTTTACAAACATGAAAGACATTAAGAGCGTTAACAAATAGTGCAGTATAAACACTTTATAAAAATGCATTTAAAAACAGTCCTTTAAAAGCAAAGATAATGAAATAAACACAACAGGTATAAAATACATGTACAGTTACAGTGCAGAATAAAAGTCACAGTGCGATGTTAGATCAGAACAGTTCAATTAAAAGCAGCGGCAAAAAGAAATGTTTTCAGCCTGGATTTAAAAGTAGTAAGAGTTGCAGCGGCCCTGCAGGGTTCTGGGAAGACAACAGTGAAAGCTGCAAAGTGTGATACATCTTTGCCAAATCAAAGCCAGTGATTCAAGTAAAAACACACCAATGTACTTTAAGGGGATTAAAGAACTCAACAACTAACTAAATGTTTTTGTTGTATATCTTTTAAAACCAAGCATACTTTCTGTCAGAAGCTGCCTTTTTGAATGTATATTCAACAGCCATACAGAGAGAAAGTGTACCCAACTACATTGCTACAGTTAAGGTGAAGTAGTGGGACGTTTAGGCTAGCAGGCAAACTGTTTCCAGCACTAGTTTACACTGACAAAAGATCAAGTTAACAGCATTTTCCTCCATCATTATGTATGTTTGATTGAAATTGAAAAGTAGACTGATTCTCTACACCTTTCATTTGAAAAGAAAGGAGACATAATCGTACAAATCTATACAAGTAGCCCCCAAAGTAACATCCATTGACCAAAATGAATTACAAATAGAAGACATGTGTTATATGTCTGAGTAAGTGTATTGTGCAGTATTTAAGGCTCATTGAAAGCTAGTTCATCCAGAAAGTGGTAAGTCAGCGCACACACACACACACACACACACACACACACACACACACACACACACACACACACACACACACACACACACACACACACACACACACACACACACACACACACACACACACACACACACACACACACACACACACACACACCTCTCTGTTGATTGTTTGATCACCTGTCTAAAGTTGTGGTGGTGACATTTCCCTCCTTTCAGTCAGTGTACACAGGAAACAGATTTAACTAACAGCGCTTTAAGTCATTGACCATCTTACGTCCTACTATTACTTGGCTAAACCCTAACCCTAACCTTTGCAAATATAACCAATTCTACTAATGAGCAGTGCTATATTTAGCAGGGAACCACCCTTTAGGCTCACTGTCTGATTTTTAACCTATGAACTGCAACCCCATGGGCTTTAAAAGACCTCCATAACTAAGAACTAAGATAAGACTTCAGGGGCTCAACCAAAAGATCCCAAATAATTTAAGTGATGATTGGAATGTATTTGATATTTAAAGCCTCAAGTTTACATAACTCTTTACATAAGCCAGATCCCTTTTTTTAGTTTGCCCTCATAGCCCTAGCCCTAGCAGACTGTTAGGTAACACGGCCACAATTAGGCTGTCGTTGCTGTTAGCCGGGCAGTCTAAGCCCGCAGATGTGTCTGTGAACCCGGTATGCTCTCCGTGTGCCCCGCTGCGTTTATATAGACCCCAGCAGGGTTAGAAAAGAAGAAAAAAAACAGCCGAAAAAGAAAGCAGCGTGCTCACATCTTTCACAACACGGAAGCAGAATGTACCAGCAATGCAGTCAGGAAGAAGCGGAGGAACACGAGTGCAGCGTGCTCTTCTATTGTCTGCGGCTAAATTGACGCCCCGCAAAATGAGAGAGAAAACTAAAAAACTGAAAGAAAAACATACAAGCGGACATTAAAAACCGGTGCGAGGCTCACCTTCCGTGTCTGCGCGGAGTCCCAACGCTCGTATTTGTGAAGTCGTAAATGAGATGCAGGGCAGGCTCAGTCGGTTCTACTCATTCATCAGTTTCTTGCTAAAAGAGGAGGGTCGGTGCTGTTGCTCCCTGCACGCGCTCTGCACAAAAAAGCCATTACGAAAGTTCCGGAAGTGCACGAGCATCCTAACTGTTCAGGGTTACAAAACCTGCGTACATAACAACAGTGCAACTCGGGGAATTATGTTTATTAATAAGATACTGTTTAGTATCCTACCACATTTGTATTATTATACATTTGTGCTGTTTAAAATGAGTAATGAATACTATACTGTTGGTTTTTTTTTACGGGCTTTTCAATATTTTGTGCATTACTCCTACTTTGTATTACTTGAATTATCTTGCGCCATTTTAGCCACTTTTTAGTCACTGGTGTTAGTTTTTCTTCTTATTCGCCTAACAATTATTACTCTCTTTTTGTATAGTTTTTCTTATATTGTTGTTGCTATTTTAGTTTAGTTACTTTTTTAATGAAATGTATGCTTTTATTGTTTTTGTAAGTATTATTACCTCTTGTACTTTTTATATACATTCCTACGTTTGTATTGTTGTTGTGTTGTTGTCAATCACTCATTAGGCCTTTGCTTAGGGTAACGTAAATGCTGGAAAGTATATAATTTCACCAATGTCTTGAGAATGAAAACAACAAAAGTGAGACTGATGTCAAACAAGGACAGTGATCCATCAAATGAGAAGGTTTCTAATCAATAAGTCAATAACAAAACACAGCTTTGTGTCTCAAGTGTTCTCAAATCTTAAACATGACTTTTTTAAATTTGACTCATTACCCAAACCAACTTCTAAAATAAAGGTGATCGAGAAGTTTGATAACTTTATCTAGCTACCACCTGATGCTGCAGTCAGACCTCTCTAATGGGAGACAATTATTGTCATAAACAGCTGTGACTAGCTACTCCTACTGGCTATATTCAATATCAGTGCACCGGACAGCTAGACAGAAAGCAAAGGCAATTTGACACAGTCCTTACTCAAAGAAATGAGTGAAAATTGGAATGAATGCAATATAATCTGTAAGGTCTATCAGGCAAAATCCACATTGAAAGTAACCGCTGTAATTATCAGTGAGCAAATTGTCTTTATCCTTGTGAAAATATTCAGTGGTGATTGTTTTAAAGAGATGGCAGTGTCTATGTTTCCCTTTGATTGCTCACATGAAACAAACCTGCATTGACCATGTTACATTAGTTATGAAACCGCTCAGCAGGTGGACTGCAGCACACCTAATGACTGAACATGCAGCAGCATTCTTTACCTGATCTTATTGTAGGCTACTGCACTGTACTTTCTTTTTCTCTCATTCATACAGTGCCCCCTGTTGGCCAACAGCCCGCTGTGCTTCACATGACTGAATTATGCATCTCTAACAGAGGGGTGAGACTTCGGGGTAATAAGGACAGCTGTTTGGAAAATAACCTTTGATTCATTTTCGGATTTTTTAAATAAATGTGTAGAAAACTGATTTGATTATGAATTTTGATGATTTCCAAGATGTGTTAAAGCTGATATATACAATAGAACTCTCCTTTTATATTTAATGGTGCTTATTAAATGTTGTTAACCTGAAAAAAAAAGCATGAAACAAAAATAAATGGAGCATGTTTTGTTCAGGGTTAAAGTTCCCCCCTTGACTTCATTATACAACGTACAAAACAGGAATACCTTCAGCCTTTTCATTCGTTTTTTTTCTATTTTTATTGGCAGTACAATTGACAGAGATATAGCTGTATAAAGTTCAAGGACACTTTTAACCTCCAGTTGCATACACAGAGACAGAGACAGAGACAGAGACAGAGACAGAGACACAGACAGAGACACAGACACACACACACACACACACACACACACACACACACACACACACACACACACACACACACACACACACACACACACACACACACACACACACACACACACACACACACACACACACACACACACAGTGATGGACAGAGAAGACAATAATGGAGAGGTGGCTTTTCCAGGCAAGAGTGGGGGTAAACCTTGTTACTTAAACTGAGTTTTGTATTGTGTAATGCATAACGAGATGCCTGGTTTTGTTATGAAAACATTCTAAAGTTCTTCTCTGCTTTGGGGCTGCTAATTTCCTATTTATGAAGCATAATCAGATCCATGCTTTCCTCCTGAAATGGAATGGTTCCTCAATTACATTGACAACACATCCTTTGCCCATTTTTATTTTTGTCTGGTAATGCTTTTTCCATATTTCACTCTTTAAATTATCCTATTTAAGTTTTATAAACAGTGAAATGGCCAGACATGAACTATTGATACATATCTGGGGTTCCGGTCGAATTGTCAGTTTAGCTTAGGAAGGTTCCTAACGAAGCGAAATGACCCATAAGTACCCAAGTGGCAGCCATGATAAGAGCTGTTCGAATTCTCTAGATGATAGGAAAAGAGCTCTGAAACTTCCTTTATAACCTCCTTTAGCTTAGGAAACACTGGACCTTCCTTTATGAAAGGAAAGGAGAAAACACGTTCAACACTATATTAACCAAAAGGAGAAATATGAACGTTACTTTTGAGCTGAAATGATCAAATAAAGTCCACATATCTCAGTGTTTACTGAGCTGTGTGGGGTTTCTTAAACGTTTTAAAACATGTTGTAATGGTGATATACAAAGTGTTAGGTTAAGGCATAACTGCTTTATTTTAAATACATTTGTCGGATTCTCCCGTTTCACGCAAAGGTCAAGGAATAGTAGAAGATAGGAGCGGATTTTTGGACAGTTCCGACCGCTACCCTAGGTTTTTTTTGGATCAGCGATATTTTTCACGAATGAACAGGTTTCCACCTGGCATGGTGGACGTGGTCCAGGATAAACAATACTACCATGATACTTGCTGTAGAGATGTATGCTTGTTGCACCATTCTAGACCCTAAGACCCTATGACCCTTTTGATTACCTATGGAAACCCAGTGTTTTTAAGTCTGTTCTGTACTCTGATGTATGGCAACAGCGTATCAATGGAGTCCATTAAAGTAGGAAGAGGCAACTCTCTCATGGCTCTAGCAACTCCATGCTCTGTTACCCCTGCTTCTACCCAGGATGGTTTAACAATCAGCGAGAGTATTCTGATACCTAGCAACAGCATATCAATCGAGTCCACTTAAAAAAGAAGAGGCAACTCTTCTTTGGCTCTAACTACTCCACACTCTGTTATTCCTGCTTCTACCCAGGACAGTTTAACAGTCAGCGAGAGTTTTCTGATCTCCAGAAACACACCATCAATGAAGACCATTGAAGTAGGAAGAGGTAACTCTCCTATGGCTCTAACTACTCCACGCTCTGTTACCCCTGCTTCTATCCAGGATGGTTCAACAGTCAGCGAGAGTGTTCAGAAATCAAACAACAAAATGTCCATGGATTTCCTTGAAGGAAGCACAGGCATCTTCAGACCCATCAGGGTGTGGTTCGACACACCCATATATGAGCGGGCTCTGCAGATCTGCTGGCATATCAGCTCTTACAAGACCAAGATCGCACTGGTGATTGAGCTTTTGCGGCTTCAGAAGAAAGGCATGATCCCATCTGAGGTGACTGTCGATGACATGACAGACCTGCTGCAACAAGAAAGCAAAAGCTCACTGAGAGTGCAGCCAGAAGGCTGCTCATGTCCCCAGATGACATCCCTGCTTTTTTTCGTCACCCAAAGCTGATGAACTTGGCTCTAGAGTACGGCAGGACACTGAGAGAACGACTACAAACTGCCCCAAGCTCCAAACTGCTCAGCCCACGAGATGTTGTGTTGCAGGTGGTACCAAAAGTCCTACAAGGCTTCTGGTCACCTCCTCGAAGCACCTTTCTCAACATGCCCTCACAGAAGCTCAGTCAAATGGCTGTTGGGGTTACTAAGTGTGTTCTGGACAGAGTCTCCACTGCTTTGTCCACTAGGTCACCTTCTCTTGTTCAATCAGAGATGCCATGGTGCTGTCTATCCAGGAAATGGTTGGACAGATGTACCCGGCTCAAGACATCCGGAGGAGGGAGCTTAATTCCTTTGCAGCACAAATACTGAACACCATTGCAGATGCTGCAGTGAGCGAGATATGTGTGCTGTTTGAGTCTCAGAGCAATACCCGTGTGTTTGAAAATTCAAGCAATGAAAGCAACAGCAGCCAGCTAGCAGATGTAGTGGATAGTGCAGAGACCATTCATACCCTGGCTGGAGATTTGAATAAGGAGCTTGGTCTGGAGGAAGACAGAGAACCAGCTCAAGAACCTGTCTCTTCTCCTTCACCTTCTCCTCTGAATCAAAGTGCTGAACCTGCTGCCATTGTAAGCTTGGTGAAAGTAGAATTTGCCTCTGCGCCAAACGTTGAAAACTACTCTGCTGTGGTTCAAGCTCTGCTCTCTTCTATGAACACTGCTGATGAGCGTCCTGTCACCACTGTCACACAGGATGTTATGATAATCAGCCAGATTGATCCAGTGGAGCTGCCTACACCAGAGACAGACTGTGAGGATGTGGAGCTCAGCAGAGAACAAGGCCCTGCTGTGACTCTGGCTCTTCCAACCCCCCATGATGGACTGATAATCAGGAAGTGTGAGGTGAAAACGAAGAGACGAGTCCAGCCCTTCTTGGTCCAGAAACATTCTGATGCTGCTACCTGCCTGAAGAAGCAGACTGAGAATATTCCTCAGTTTTCTTTTCCTTTTATTCCATTTCATTTCTATTACTGTTGAACAAATAAATGTATTGTTGCATTTTAATCATTCTCCATCGCAGTTTTAAAAGGATGGATTTTGAATTCATGGTCTAACAGTTACTGAAGTTACATTTGGTACATTTACATAAAGGTTTAAGGGCTGTAAATGTTGAATGTGTCTTATCACAGTGTCAAAGAGGTATACAAAAAATTCAGGTGTCATAGCAGCCACAGAGTAAGAGTTAAACATAGGACAGTACAGATAAGACTTTACACAAGGATATAAAGTGTAAAAAGATTAGACATGTAAGTAACATTTTGACCAAAAATATCACAATAACAAGGTACAACTTTGATCAGTTGTTTGTACATATATACATATATGAGTTAGGAATGTTAAATATATAACAACATGTATGTGTGCAGATGTGAGTGCAGGTGAAAGTCAATTGTGCATATACTGTACATAGAGTGCAAATCTTATGTTTAAGATCTAAATCAAAGCTTATTGTTAAGAAACAAAATGTATTGCAACGTTTTAAAAAATGATATTAGTTAGTGTAATAGTTAATCATATAACATTCAAACAGAAGTTTGAACTGCAATAAACACTTTGATTGAAACCAATTGGTTTAAATGGGTTTGAGAATCTTATTAGGTTTAAAATAAAAATCAGGTAACTCAGGCTTTAGTTAAATCACCTCGTAATACATGCGTAGAATATGAAGAACTGGAAAGCAAATATGGCTCCCTATAAGCTTTGCTTTAGTCCTATAATTGATTTCTTTCATCTTTTATATAATCTACTCTTGACTTCTCCACTATTTATGCATTTCCTCTTCTTTTGCTATCTTTTTCTGTGCCATGACTTTGCAACTTGATATTTTTGCAGCAATTGTTGTGCATTCTTCTCTTCTTCTTTGAGCCTTTCCTCAATTAAGTTTCCATCAACATCTGTTTATATCTTCTGTATCTGTGATGTGTCTGTGCAGGAGCAAATTAGTCAGAAACTGAGGGGCCATAAATAGAATAAATGTCAGGATAGATAAATGAAAGGTGTTTTTTATGATTGATGTTGGATATCAGCAGCAAAAGGGAAAGATGGATGCTACTGGCTGCTCGGGAAATTGAAAAAAGTTCTAAGGCTTGGCCATCTTACTTTTTCTTTAATTTTGTTACATTTTCTTCCAGTCTTTAGTCAGTTTATTGTGATTTTCGCTAGGTTCAGACCCACACACATACATACATAGCAGATGGGAATAAACACTCACTGAATAAACAACCAGGCCCAATCGGTAATGCTTTATTCATCATGCAATACACCTAAAAGAGTTTCTGCCAAATCAATTTGCTTTGAGCTTTTTTTAGACTCATAATGATTGAGTTTATGTTGCATTTCAAATTATAAAGGCCATTATCAACACAGATTGTATACATTTATATTCTTTATACAAACTGCTTAATCAAATCAAATAATATTGTTTAATTTATTCAGTGTCATTAGATTTAATGCCTAATGTGATTTAAACATGCCTAATAAAATGATTTAGTGTGTATTCACTTTAGAGCATATAGTTAAAAGGACCCTATTATGCTTTTTGGAGTTTTTGCTTATTCTGTAGTGTGTTATATAGGTTTTTGTGCATGTAAATGGTCTGCAGAGGCTTAAATCACAAAGATCCCTCCAGAGAGAGTTTCTTTCCCCCCATTCCTGCCACAGTGACATTACTGAGTAACACTAGCTGTCATATTGGCTATTGTTCCACCACATTGTATATGATAGTCTATGGGGCGGGACAGCTCTTAGCGGTTGACCATTCACAACAGAGCCGGCAAGCTAACCAATCAGAGCGGATTGTTTCTGATTTCAGACAGAAGGTGAAAAGAGTTGCTGCAGCACAGGCAGTATGAGAAAATTAAGACCTTTTTGAGCATTAAAGCATGTAACATGACACAGTAGAGGCAGAAAATACAATTATGAAACCTGAAAATAAGCATAATAGGGCCCCTTTCAAGATTGCTGTAAAGGGTATTCAAGGCAAATCTCAGCACACACTGTGATGACTGTCATTCACATAATGTGGGTTGAACAGTAGGGACAAAAATGTTCCGGTTACATCTTGTTAATGTCCTCTGACAGCTCAAGATTGTGACTAATATCCAATTCAATCACTTATATCTAATTCAATCAAAAACACAGAAAGGAAATCAGGCAGTGTGAATCTTCATCTGTCTTGACCTCATATGTACACCAGAGGGAGACACTTACCATGTTATATAACACAGCTACATTTAACTCATTTTCAAAGCAGGTTTAAGTATGGAGTGTGTTTACACTGGAGTGAAGAGTGCGCATACTCAAAGATGACACAGAAAAATTGTTTCAAAAATTATTCAGCGCCCTTTTGATTGACACTGCTGTCCCACAATGCAGATTCATGATAAACAGAGGTGCTGTGTGCAAAGATTCAAGGCTTTCCCATCAAGAAGCTGGCTAGAGCTCAAGGACTCACGCTTTGGTTGACTTTTTGAACATCATAATGCACACTTTCATTGACTTTGCATGTCTTTGTGATATTACAAAGTGACATGTTTAGGTGTAGAACTAAAACAAGCACAAAGAACATTTCAGTCCATATGAAACACATGTCCTAGTTCTGTGACGGCTGCACGTGAATATATACAAAGCAATCTTTATTGACATTTGATTCACCTGTGTACTTCCTGCTATGAAAAGTCCAAATGTCTGTTTCCTTCCACTAAATATCCTGCACTCAGGGACTTGGTTGATGACCAAAGTGACACATCGATTTAAGTGAGTGAGAGCTCAGTGATGGATATTGGAACTGGGCCACAGTTTGATTGATGCCTCTTGGCACACTTCCGGCATCATTTCTGTTAGTATAGAAAAATTAAAGTATGACCTTATTTATGTGACTCACATCTTTGTTAGTTCCCTTATCATAGTCATTTTTAAATAAGTGTCTGATAAGTCATCATATATCGCAGAATGAGGTAACACATTGGTGTGATAGAGTCTATGGCCTACTGAGGAAAGCCCTTTCATGTGCTGTATAACCAAGAGGGTTTTGCTTATTTTCCTGGGAAAACCCAGCCTTGTCTCATTCCCAAGTCGTTAAAAACCAAGCTTTCTGCTTACTCAAATCAGTGAAAATGTAAGACACTCACTCATAGATAGACACTCAAAGTAACTTCATACAAACATATGACTTCCCTCTGTGATCAGTGTGTCCTGTGCCAATGTAACCAACTTGATTAACATAATAATTTAAACCCAAACCATAATCTTTTCCTAAACCTAACCAAGTAGTTTTGTTTGATTTCCTAATGTTAACCATGTGTTTAAAAACTGAGACTGACCTTCTAGCTTTAAAAGGAGACTCCAATGGGTTCTGACCAAGTGACGTACAGTAATTGAAATGTATAAGTAGGGACTAAGAACAGGTTTAAAAATCTTTGGTTGGATTTGGAATCTCTTCGTAAGATCCAAAATCCAACTTTTATTTGAAGAGTGAGATTACATTCAGGTGTTAAGTTTCAGAGTACTGGCACTGAACTTGAATTGTCTGTTTATAATACCACCACAAACCACTGTTTCAAATAATGTGCTTGCTCTTCTTTTTATTAGTGTGCTTGTCTGTGTGTGTGTGTGTGTGTGTGTGTGTGTGTGTGTGTGTGTGTGTGTGTGTGTGTGTGTGTGTGTGTGTGTGTGTGTGTGTGTATTTGTGCAGCAGAGAGGAAATCACGTTTCGACACGGTTGCTCACTTATCAGCTCTGCCATATGCTGCTTTATGTAAAAACTGACTCTTGTTGAGAGGCCTTATGTCCAATCTAGCACAAGCATTAAACTGAATCAGTTTTTCCCAACAGGCTACCTACCTCAGCCTAGACTTCAACACAATATGCATAAACAAACTGTGGATTTATTGCCTCCATTATTGCAAGATAGCTCCTTAAGTATCTTCACTCTCTTTAAAGCATCATGTCCTCCCCCTTCTGATAACACAGCATCAAAGCAACAAGATGAAGCTGCAGGTGGAGGTTTCTGCTGGTGTCTGTGGTTTAAAGTAGGGTAAAGTACCTGTGTTATTCCATTCTGTCAGATTACATGGTTAACCTTTGTGTTCCAACCATTTTCACTTCCTGTCTTTGTTTATTGGCAAGCTTTATTCACTCACTGTCAGCCATCTGTTGTGCTTCGGATGTTGTGCATCTCTCTCTGCTAGGTTGTGTTATAATGACCCAGCTTGGCAGACTCTCGTCTACCTTTATACCCAACTGCAGCTTGTAGATCCAACATGAATCACATGACATGAAGCAACTTGTTGGCCAGTTCAACTACAGTAGTTTTCAATATGTCAGGGCTGTGTCAGTCATCACACTTTTCTCCCTTAAATGAAGATGAATGCTGCAGTAATAGTGAAAAAATATGAAAAGGTTTCATTTTATTTCCTGTTTTATCTCCCTTTAGCCTGACAGGGCTACTTTATAGCCTCCTTCATCATATTTAGGAACTGTCAGTGATTTTTGGGGAGAAAACATCATACAGATTCTCTGGCACATACGGATACAGTCCCCAGGGGAGATATGAAAATATAAAAGTTCAACATTCAAAAACAATACATTTTATACATTTTGTTATCTGATATACGATATCAGGATCGTGGTCTAATCGCCAAAGTCTATAACATTTCTATCAGATGGTGTATGTGTCAATAAATGTTCTTTAAACAAACATGAAGTCTCTCCTGATTGAAATGCACATAAGTAGGGACCCTGTCCCCCAATAACATGTTTCAATACAATGAAACGGCATTGTCAATTATGTTTCCAGGAAAAGTATTAGTCACAGTGGCAAGAGTTTTGAATTAAACAAAATTGCAACAAAGCTCAAAAGACAACTTTATTTGGTTGAACATGTTTGGTTGTTATGGAACCTGAATTTCTTTCAAGAAAATGAAATGAAAATCCCTAGTTGGACTTGGATGATGACATTCCCATAACCCCCCCGTGGAGGTAAACAGTTAACACGTTTGTGGCTTTTAATTCCTGGAGGCTTCACAACTGCAAAGCAGGTTAAGGTGCTGCAGGAGATGCCGGGACGCTAGCCAAACAGAATGCTGACTAGAACCAAATCTTTCCCGTCACACACATTACAGTAATTAACTCCGCATTCAGAGGATGAAAAAGGTGGTGCGACTCCTTTGTGAGGAACAGTTTGAAAAAAATGAAGGCAGGAGTCGATGACTGTAGCGCTCAGTCTATAAATTCTATGGGGATCAGAACTGTAAACTAATTTCTTCAGCTTTAAGGTCAATAAATTATTCAGCTCATGTTCACATTCAGATGAGTTGAAAGAGTTGCTCCGTCATGACTTCCACAGGGCAAAAAGCAGCTGAGAAGAAAGAGAATTAATAACAAGGAGAAAGAAGCGAGAACAGCTCTTCGGTTGCTTCCTGTAGCACATTATTATTTATTACAGCAGCAAATAATTGCATTATGCTCTCTGTATGTATGAAGCAGTCACACAGAAGATAAATCACCTGTGGTTCTGAAACTTTTCACAGAGCACATTTTTCTTTTCCCCTCTAAATGATAGTGATGAGGAATAAAAGCTTTGATGGGTTGCTCCAAACACGAAGTCAGGAAAACAACCAGAAACCCTTTCTGTTATTCCCTTTAACTCAGTGTTACTTGCTCCGAGGCACGCAAGCAAATCAAAACCCAGACTTTCTCTTATAGCTTCATTTTGAAACACAACACGAGTTGAGTAAAGGTAAAGAACTATTGAATGCAACATCACAGAGAAATAAATGTGTTTGTTTAACAATTCAGAGGTACATTGTGTACTTTTACTCCACTACATTTATTGAATACCTTTAGTTACTTGATAGATTTGGATTAATGATGTGAAATATAATCAACACAGTAAATTGACAAGCTACCCTGCTGTATACAAAGTCATTAAAACTAGCTGCACCTTTACCGGTTTTGATAAACACTTTAATGCATTAATAATAAAAATCAGTATCTCAAAACAAATCATATATATTATTCTGAAATGGACCAAACTGCACAACGAGTATATTTACTTTCTGTACTTTAAGTATATTTTGATGCCAACACTTGTGTACTTTTACTTGAGGAACATTTTGAATGCAGAACTTTTACTTTGTTAGTAGAAGATCTGAGTACTTCCCACACCTCTGTTCATAGTTTATATAAAACAATTGACACCATTAGTTTCTCTTTTCACATAGAGTTAATTTATGTACAGTCACACTTACCAGTGACTTGGACCTGCTACTGGAGGTGCCATCTTGTTTGGCAAACTATATACCGAAAAGCAGAGTTGATAAATACAGGAAGTGCCCAATCAGAATGTTTCAAGTGCCCGTCAAATCATGGGGTGGATTGAGATTTTGACTTTAGCGATTTCTTTATATTGACCCTGTTCAAATGCATTCTTTGATGCATTACTCTTAGGGGTGAATTGCTTTAATACTTTCTACTCATACACTTCCTATCCTGTTAGTTTTATTGTAATTTAGGTCGTTATTTTTGTCTTTCTGTTACCCCTTTGTTTAAAAACTGGTGTGTGCTACCATTATATATGTCCCCCTTTGTGGTCTGCTCTGACTGTTTGGCTTGTTCAGTTTTTATTAAGATCATGTCAAGTTAGCATAGCCTGAGTTTGGTTCTGTTAAGTTGACGACTTTTATACCATTTTATATCAAAGGGATGCCATTTTAACAGTATAAAAAACGTACTTGCTGATGTAATGTGCTTAAGTTTTAAACAAAGTTACTCCTAAGAGGAATCTAGCCCATTCAGATATGGTGCCAAGGGTTACTGATTGAGTGTCCATGCGTTTGAAGTGTCCTGAGACAATATGATAGACTTGTCTATTGATTAGTTTTCTGTAAATGTGGAACGAGAAAAGTAAAAGGAATAAAGGAATGGAGAAAAGGTAAGAAATTAATGGTGCAACCCACATTTTCCAGACATACCTTGGAGTAGCAAAAAAATAAAATAAATCCCCTAGCCTCTGTTACTGACATCTTCGTTTTATTTAATTAAATGGTCAGGGAAGATAGAAAGAATATTTCTATCAAAGCAATATATTGACCTACATTCCTCATGTGACTCAATCCTGATGGAGAAAAACAAACCTTTAACAGGAAGAATAACATTGAGTAAATTATACAGATTCATTACATTTCCTGTTTACATTTTTTTTTTTATGTTTGGGCTATCTCCTTTCAAGCAAAAACAGTGGTTTATGATGCTGTGGAGATGTGAAAATGAGAACAGACAGCTTCTAAACGGGCTGGACATTTTTAAAGGCAGTAAATTCAAAACTACAGCTGTCATTGTTGGACGCTTGCAGGAGAATATTCTTTGTGTTTCTGCATGCTATAGCCCATGATTGATGTTGTTACTAGTGATTTTAAATGTGATGGGGGAAGAGGTATACACTTTTTAAATAGTTGCCTCTTCTTTGTGTTGTTTTAAAACATGTCTCATTATAGATCCCTTGTCTTTTCACTGCAAACCAAATCTATGGGTGCAAAATAACCTCATCAATTTTCAAATACCTGAGCGGTCTCCTCTGTTGCTACCTCTGGACTCGGGCAGTGAAAGTGCTGATGGAGGTCCAACCCCGCCCATAAATCCTTCTATCAACCATCCACGGCTAACCAATAGGGTTGCCCTACCTCGGCCTGTTGCTTGGTATGAAGTGGAGCGTTGGCACGTTGCTCATTTTAATCTCCTTAAGTATTCGCCCCCACAGTCGTGTCAATGAGTCAGCCTGTCAAAGTGATCGATCCCGGTGTCGCAGGTTTCCTGAGCAGGAAACTGTTCACTGGATGAGAGCTTGTGTGTTGGGTCCCACAATTCAACAGCCACTTCATGATTGCAGATTGAAAATAGACCGCTTGGAGTCTTGCCATTACAGTCCAGTACTGTAGAAATGACAAATGCTGGAGGGTATTTTATTGCCTCCGATGGCCAATTTCAAAATGTCTCTAAGCTTACTCAGGTCAGTCAAGACTGGCAGGCATTAGCTGTGATTGAAGTCAGTTGAGAAAAAATATTTAAAGAGGGTTTTTCATTGTGAATCTTAAATGAATAGTGTTTTACATTCATATACCTTTCATTACTCCGTCACACTTCTGAAGTGTCACTTCTTTCAAATGACATATTCATAAAAAGATCCACCACTCCCAGATACATCATTAAGATAGCAGATTGTATGATATCAGATGTCAAAATATATATTTCAAACTTTTAAAACATGACCTTTCCTCATCTATTAAAAAAAAGGTGTTCAATTTACGATTAAAAGTAATCCATTAATGACGATTTGACACTTGTTCAGAAACTAATCTGGTTCGAAAATAGGCTCTAAAAAAACAACAAGGCAACAGCGGGTAGCCGGTTAACATAGTCGAGCATTTATCAGCTTAAAGGTCAGGTATTTCTCTCAGGAGTAGGTGAAGATTAAGCAAAAAGTAAAGGTAAGACTCAAAATAAATGCTAACTGTTTGCTAACAAGTTGACCATATATCGGTGTTGTGTTTGCAGCTTGTTTCTGCTGCGCCCACATGGCCCAGAAGTTAATGCAACTCATGTAAATTTAAGCACTGAAGCTAATAAATTGCCATTTATTTTTTAACAGTATCCTGTTAAACGAATGAATTAACAGATTTTTCCTCAGATGTCATGTACCATAATCTTTCGATCTCTCTATCAACAAACTGAGAGTGAAAAATGGCACTAGACCAAACTGTCTGCATGAGTGGTTTTGTGATTTATGCGTAACATTTAACACATTTTACACACATAACAAAGATGGCGGGGCAGCCAAAGTCACGCTGGTGCTTTTTCACCTTGTTGTTGTGTATTCACTGAAGTGTGTAAGCAGCAATGGCATTATTAACCAACAGGTGATGTATCCAACAAGCATTTCTCAGCCACGCTTACAGTACGGAGAGTGCTCTGTGGAGGTACAATTACTTTATACGTATGCTGGTACAAAGCCAGAATCTGACTACGTTTGGCACTTAACTGGGTTGTCCCTGTGGAGCGCTTCACTTTCCATTTGCTATACTGTGAATCAAATCAGCATTGTTGCGTTTAAGAGTCTCAGTTCTCTCTTTAGCTCTGTAATTTCGTGGAGAGCTTTGTTCTGTCTCTTCAAGGACTTTGTGTTTTTGTAAATATTTTCTGGTTCTTTTCAAACCTGTCTCTATTTACAAGGGTGCATTATATACGACAGGCAGGTGTCCGTATTGCCTCTGTTGTGTCCCATGCACTCTGCTGTAGGTTAGGTGCTGCCACTTTGTTCTTTATGCAAATGTGCCTATGTTGCTTGTGCTTGACCTCATGTTGATGACTATGTGTAGATTACGTGATGCTTTCATGTGCAGTCGAGTTTACTTTGATCCAGAGAAAGGTCTTATTTAACCACTCATGATTCATGAGACAGTTTTCTTCTTGTTTATAGCGTAAGGCATAAATGTGGAAAACACAATCACACACAGGGAAATGTTTTAAATGTTCAATTTCTTACATGGAAACCATCGTGCCGATGAAGACCTTTAGATCTCAGGCATATGGTGGCTGACGTTTTTTAGCCCTGTTAACCTTGGACTGAAAAAACAGTGTGACCAAAAGGGAAGAAAGTTTCTGAAAACGCAAACTAATGGAATTATTTGTGAAATGTGAAATCTGAAAGAAGCTTAGAGGAGAGTTGTTTTTCTTTATGTTTCATAGCTGCAGCGCCACTTTGTCTCTTCCCTTTACGCTGAGAGAGTCACTGCACAGTGGGCAACTGAAGTTCGCTGGCAGCTTTTCTTCCTCTCTGTAATGTCTGGCCTCAGAGGGAGACACTTGGCAAGGGAACAGAGAGTGGAGTTTTCCCACAGGCTGAGGGGGTGAGGCGCTGCTCGGAGGCTGTTATCTGACCGACTTTGTTGTTTTTGTTGTTGGGGGATGGATTTAATGCCCATTGTTTTTCTCAAACTCTCCCTTTCTCTTTCAAATGTTTGGTGTTGATGATTCAGTCTTCACTGCTGTTGTGGTTGTTGCTGCTGCTCCGACAGACCACTCAAATTAAATATCGCAAAGGTAAAGTTCTTCTAATGTAGATATGGGGGAACTGAACAGGAAACATTTCTGCTGCTCTTGGTTAAAATAAGAAACCTGAGCTATTACAGTAAAATTGTTTCTGCATACGGCAAATGCTGTTGACATTTGACCTATTCTTTTTTTGTTTGGCTTCTTCTTTTTTCTTCCCTAGTTGTTTGATACCCACAGGAGATGTTTAAAGTTTTGCTTCATAATGATGAACATATGCAGACAGGCCCAGATCAACCCACCAGGGAGCCTCACGGTAAACATGAGCTTTGGGCCCCAATTTGCGTCCCCTGTGCAAATGTGCTGTTGTAGGAAAAGTTTACATTCTAACATGAGTTATATTAAATATGTATTTTATTTTGGTATTCACTATTTTTGATTTAATTAGATGGTATTTGCCATCATTATAAAATACCTGGAACAAATATAAATAGTGTTAAGTAATTATTTTTGACCAAAGTTCTGGCTTCATCCTGGACATTACTAAGTGCTTTAATTCTAAAACACAATTTTCAAACATTAAAATGACCACAAACCTACACACATTGAATCTCGGCCCTCTAAAGCCCTGCATATGGTCTAAGGGCCTGCAGGATTGGTAGACAATCACAAAACGTATATGCCATGATCATCCATTAAGTAAATGTGGTAGCTTATAAGAAAATGGAAAAAAAGTTTTAAAATACCATATTTTATATTAGTCTTGTATATTCCGATTTGTACTTAAATGCTGCTTCACATGTTTAACTGAAAAGCAAACAGATACGGGTCCAAAAACTTAAAAATAAACATTTTTATTTAGACTTGATCAAATGTGTTATTTCTCTAATAATTAATTTCTAATTAAAAATAATAGATACACAGCCTAAAGACGCTAGTCCATTAAGAAATAATTCAGGTTTAATACTGCCAGCAGGTGTCTAACACCATGGTTTGTGGACACGTGATCCTCCGGTGCAGTCCATCCTGACGCTTTTGCGCGTTCACGTCACTCAACTAGCCCTTCTTCGAGTGAGAAAGTGTCCCGAGAACGCGCACGCATACAGTAGCTCCCTCCCCTCTCTTCACTCTCACTTCTCTCGCCCCTTAAGCCTCAGGAGCATTAACACACACAGAGAGCGTGCACGCGACCGTGGTTGCGCAATTCTGCCTTTCATTTAGCTGTAAGAAAATCCAATAACGTGATCATAGGAAGTGTGTTTGGATCATGATGGATAAGAATGCTCATTTTTACATTTCTGGCAAATTACTTATGCATGTGTATGCGGAAAATGCATACATTGCAATAATTCCCTTCTGTTAGCAGACTAGACTTAATGTTTTTTTTTTCCTCTGGTCTCAAGCTTGATTGGTAGTTGAACGTTATTGTTTCATCCTGGTACGAGGAGTTTTTATAACAGCATAAATCTGAATGTTTTATATTAATAGAAGATATTGAAGTAAGCTACATAAAACTATACTAAGCAAAGGTATGAACAGGGTCAATTCAATGTTTAACAATAAAACAACCTATATGAATACCTCCATTATAAATAATTGAATTTGTTCTGTTTTCCTTGTGATGATCGCTAACCTGAGGTGTGCAAATCTTTTCATTTTTCTTTCCATAATTTTGCTCGCTTGTATCCTAATCTTGCTGCTGCTGCGACCCACTTTCGCCCACGGGGCTCATTTAACTTTGATCTAATCTAATCTCGGTTCCTCTCGCTTCTCGCGCTTTTATTCCCCCCCTCTCAGTCGCCCTGGCCGCGCGGCTCGTACCCGTCATCACGTCAGGAGGCAGCCCTACTGGTCCTGAAGCTGATGATGATGATGGCGGTGATGGAGGAGCAACGCTGAGTTCGCTCTCCCAGCTTTCGCTCCCCCTTTTTTCCATTAATTCTTTTACTGATTAGATATAAAAATAGCGACATATATAAGCGAGACCGCCACATTTGACCGTCCACCTTTCTCCACCTCCCTCCCGTCTCCTGAGCCGAGACCGAGATGGGGAACGAAGCGAGCATGGAGGGCGGCGGGCAGCCCGGTGAGCCGGGAGCCGCCGTCATGATCGGGTCGGCGATGCCCGGAGGACCTGCAACAGGACCGGGGGCCGGACAGCACATGAAACCGGTCAACGGAACCGCCGCCGGGGGAGGGATGGGGGTCGGAGGCCCCGGGATGGGAATGACCAGGTAGGAGCAGCAGTAGTTTGAGTTCGAGTAAAAAGGGGCTGGGTGAAGCGCGTCCCAATGTGTGTTTTAACGCGGAAACGGTTGTTGGATACGAGGTTTGGATAAGATTTGAGAGAAATGGGACGGACAGCTGAGTGCTTCCCTCACTCGTGCATGCATGCTTTTAAGGATGACATATTCAAATATTAAGAAGAGAGGAGTGACATCCCGGTCTGAATGCTGAAAACCCCGAGAGCTGTCCGTGGTGCTGAAACACTACAGCTGCGCTGAGCTTTTTTTTTTTTTTACGTGATTCCCAAAATAGGTTTGACATTGCATGTTAAGGTGGCTTACCAGCACCATGCCCCTGCAGGTATGAATATAACGTCTCTGTTACAGTTATCATCAGACAGTATCTCTGGCTGATTTTCTCTCAGATTGTGGTTTTATGTCATGTGCTGTAATAGTATTTCCTCCTTCCTCCAGCTCAGGTTGTGCTTTGGCGTATTTTCTTGAATGGGACGTGTCTTTGACAGAAGATGGCAAACACAAAACCGAACCGTTTTTTCTCTCCATTATCATCATAAACCGTGAACCAATGTATGGTTTCACCTAGAGATGATGTACCTGGATGCTTGAAGAATTCATGATTCCGCATGGGCGAGAGAAGGATGCTGGATGTGTGTGTTTGTGCATGTGTGTGTGTGTGTGTGTGTGTGAGTACATTAAGGGGCTTGCCTGGCTATGTAGGCGCGTGATTGATGAGTGTGTGTGTGTAGTACTGGTACTATCAGCAACGCCAACGCTTCCCGTTACTGACGTAGAAGACAAATATATTACCGACATACCTACCGTGCCCTACCATTACAAATCAAACCCTTTCCAATCAGAGCCTACTACTGACTGCCACATACATAACATCAAACAATAATTAATAATTTCGTAATGACAATCAACAAAATCGAATTTCATCCCATGTATTAGATTATACAATACCCCAGTTCAACATTATAATGTGCCATAAAATACTAAATATACACTCTACATCTAATGACACTAAATTATGCTATTACTTACAATTACAACCATATCACAAAAGGAATGTGTGACATGCATTTATGAAAAATGTATGGCTATTTTGGACCTGTTTTGTATTCTTTTCCAACCAAATATATTCAACCGTTCTCACTTTCAGCCTTTTTCAAGGATTCAAGGATTCAAGTACCCTGAATGGAATTAGTTTGACACACCATATGTACTTCGTATTTCTATGGTATTTTTTTTACATTCTGATTAAATGTCATATATATCTTTCTTGATTTTTTTTCTACTTGCTAAAATTTGTATTGAATTTCTCTTACTATCTATGTTATGCACAAAAGCTATTTCCTTTGTATGTCAAAAATATCCTTGGCGACTGGCTAGATTCATATTTACCATAATATGCAATGGCCTTACGCTGAACAAAACATGTGTATGTGTTCTGACATAACTTATCGTGACCTGAAATAATATCTGCACCATTGCTGTTGCAGTCACAAATCATACAACAGAATAAATGTCTTTTAAATGTGATATGAAGTCTCCCCTACAGCTAAAATCCCTCCTAACTCAGATAACACACATGCTTAAACCTCTTGTCTATCCTATTTGACTGTAGCACCTTAGCCTTAAGTTCTGCAGGCAGGGTTTTGTAGACAGACCTAATCAGGCGGATGTTTTGAGGAAACAATGCCAGAGAAGGGCTTCAGCTGGCCTACAAACACCAGTGTGCGTGTTTGTTGAATTCAGGACGCATCCTGGGTTTGATTCGTGCCTCTGTAGGAGAGAAGAGCACTGAGCAAAGGCCTATCCATCATTATATAACACAGGGACTCAGAGAGCGGATGACAGCTTCAGCGCTCTTCCGATGAACGACAACAGAGATGTACATGCTCTCATGCATTATTTCTACTTTCATCTGTTCGGGGGATTCACGGTGATGTTGTTGCTTTCATCAAATATTCTATATAAGACAAAAACATATCTGCACTGCAGGTGTCTGCAATCCTGCTTTCAAGACTCAAAATCCATTCTGAATAAAAGGTGAGGGGTTTCCGCGGCAAGAAGCCCCTTACATCAAGTATTTATAACGTGGCGTAATACAAGGCCATGTGAACAGATTGAATCACGTGCAGAGCGTATTTGCTCCCCCCCACTCTCTCACACTCCCTCCCTCTTCTGCACTGCTCTGCCTGACTGCCTGCTCCTATCACTTTCGTTTCCCCTGCATGCTCTGCTACTCTCTCCTCCTTCTTCCCTTTTCTCTCTGTCTCTCTTTATATCCTGTGCACACTCACAGTCTTTATACAGGAGAAAAGGATGTCATTCTCTCTCACTTCCCTTTCCTTCACCCCCCCCTTCTTCCCATCCATCGCACTCTATTGCTTTGTAGCTCCCTTTCTTTTTCACTCAATCTCTGCACATTCCCTACTCCTTCAGTCCTTTCCTTCCCTCTCTTTCTTAAGGGATATGTGTTTTCTTGAAGGGATAAGGGTGCCAACTCACTTTCCATGTCTGTGGCCAAGCCTACTGGTTCTCACTGAATCAGTTAATCTTGAGGAAAGCTCTGTTGAATAATTATTTAATTAAAATAAGGTTAAGTACCTTACAAAACAGCTCAATACCATGTTTTCTGAGTTTGTCTGTGTGTGGTTGAACTGGTTTAGCTTCCCCTGTCTAAAACCAACCCTTTCCTCATAAACAGACATAATCTAGCAAAAAAGAGAACAAGGCGTGTCAACAAATATATTCAGGGGAGTAAACTACAATTCACTGTTGAATTCATAAAAACACTTTGTGATGTGCCAACCCTAGGGTTAGGATTATGCACCAAAGCAACTTGGGTTGAAATAACTACTTTGTTAAGGTAAGGGGAACTTATTTGGCTCACTCCCTTTCTTTATTATTATTATTAGGGACGTGAAAGAAATATGAATTTTCTGAACCAAGTAATGCTCTCCTTGACAGCACTGTTTCTGCAAAGATACTGTACATTTGCTCCTTGTGTGAAAATCCCTCCCCCTCTATCTCCCTCACTCCCTTCCCTGCCCCCTTCTCAACCAATAACCGCCAGCCTATAAATGGCTCCACGTTTTACAATGAGATACAACCGTAGTGCTTTGTGATGTACGGGAGTACAGATAAGGAGAGGGAGATAGAGAGTGTAGAGGGGAAGAGAGAAAAGGAGGGGAAGGGGAGGAGGGCGAATGGGGAGAAAACAGTGAAGAAGAAAGAAGGGAGTAAAAGCTGGTGGACATAGATCAAGTGTAATGTTCTCGGGATAAAACCTGAGGCGTCACAGGGAGGGATAAGCTCATGATAGATCAAAAGGTAGATCAAACTGTTCCCTTCACTCAGGGTTCATCCTAGAACAACCACAATTGGATTAAACAGACAGAAAAAACTGTTATCAATATTGTATTTATTTAATGTATTGGGGAGTCCATTGTGGAGGCTGTACATGTTTTTTACAATAAGATTCAATTTATGTCATGCCACGCAAAAAGAAAACAATTTAATTTGAGAAGAAGTCGTAATGGAGAGGAATTCAGAGGTTAAAAAGGCAATAAGGTCAAACACAGCGAGAGCACATGATGTACAGATGAATGAAAGAGAGGGCACAGATGTATAAGGTCAAATTAATACAACATGAAAATAGAATTTAATGAACTTGGTAAGAACATGGATGTACATATGCAAATCTCGTATGTAAATATTCTGTTTAGACCCCAAATTTGACCACCTAACGGTGTCACAGCTCTCTGTCAATTAATTTATCTGACTTTTTAAATGATTTTCAATGCATCTGTCATTGAAGAAAGCTTCTTGAGCATCCTTTTTATAGTACTCCCTTTGATTAGATTTTTTTACTGATTGTTGGTGTGTTTATTTAGTTTTTTGTGAGTCTTTTCGTGAGAGTTGGGTTGGATGGGGGTGGTTAAAGATGGGTGTTGTTTTGTTTCTCTGTTTTTAAACCCACCTAACAAAAGGGAAAAGCAATTATGGGACAAAGATTAAAAAAAAATGTATATGGTGAAAAATAAGTGTAAAGTAAACAGAAATATGAGTGGGGGATGGATATCCAGATGGCTAAAGATAAATGAGGTAGGAGGACATAGAGAGAGAAGCGTAGGTCTACAGCAAATATGGAACAGACCATTCTGCGGCATCACGCTCATGTTTGCAGCCTTATTTGTAGAGTGTGTGTGTGTATGTGTGTGTGTGTGTGTGTGTGTGTGTGTGTGTGTGTGTGTGTGTGTGTGTGTGTGTGTGTGTGTGTGATTGTGTGATTGTGTGATTGTGGGTTGTGCACTCTTGTGTATATGATCAGTAACTGTGAAGAGCTGCCCAATGACTTGCGGCACTCAAACCAATTTATTCCCTTTACACACTTATCAAGCTGTGTGTACGTGAGAAAGAGCCTGCTTGTGTAGGTGTGTGATATTTTTCTTTCTCTAACATGCTACACACTTGAGACCAATTTTCACTTCCTGTATGTATGGTGTATGTGTACAACTTATATTGTCACCTCCTGAAAAGAAAAGCTGCAGCCTGTTAGTGCAGAGGTCTCTGTGATGTACAGGGAGTTCAATATCGAGGCTGTTTGCTGATGTCTTGCTCAAAGTTACGTGATTTCAGTCTTTTTCTACCATCAGCAGATGAACAAACATTAATACAACCTACTTTCTGCTCTGCTGAGTTGGTTGCTTAACAGCCAACCTTTTAGCTTTTTCTTGTTGAATTCGATGGTGAGGTTATACTGTGGGATGCTGAGAAGATGCAGGCCAACATTTCCAAATATACAACAGGCTAGCCCGTTGGAAACGTAGTTTATACTGTAGCTGTGTTTTTTTTTTTTTGTAGGTCTATTCCTCAAATCTCACACTGTAGCTTGGCGTCTTAAATAGTGTGGGAAACATTGCTGCAACAGAGTAGATGTTGTATATGTGCTTACCTGATGATGTTTTTCCAATAGTCCCTTTCCTCTTAGCTCTGTTTTGTTCAATACCAACTCATGAACATTTGTTTTTATAGTCGCCAGTTGCTGCTTTTGGGGTTTATTATAGTTTGTTCATTGATCATAGTTGAATTTACATTATTCGCACAAGGCTAATACCAAATATGCAAAATATTTATATCAATAAACCAAAGTAATGTGCTAAATAACGTTACACACCCTGTAAAGCTGCAGAGTTGGGTGAAATAAGGTGCTGTTATATTTTTGTTTGAGTATTTTTTTCCATCAAAATAAAAGCATCTTTTTTAATTTGAATTCAACCTTGATAGAGATCAACCACTTTTAAGAGATGTTAATTGAGCTCAGTTGACCCGCTCAAGACCTGTGTGACATTTAAGATGACACGAACAACCTTTAACCAAAACTGCAGTTGCACTGTTATCACAAGCAAACTAATAAATGTTAATTAGATCTGAATGTGTGTGTGAGCGATCGGGCTCACACCGGGGTTCAGACTGATTGGAAGGACTGCTTGGTCGGGTGAAAATAAAATGAAATCTTTATTGCGAAACAGGCAATTTAAATTAGGAACAGAATTAGAAGCATTCGTCGGGCGTGGGAGGGGAGACAGTCCTCACTCAGGACCCAGTCTACTGCAAAAAGACAAGAACCAGGTTACAACCATGCTTTTATTCAGTGACTCATTACCTGACTCTGATCAGCTGTATGGCCTCCGGCTGAGCCACTCCCACCACTCCAGCAGCCGGCGCCCTAACCACACCCCGCTGCCACAGTGTGTTATTTAAATATACATCTATGCACTTATAGGTTGCTTAAGTAAAGTAATATTTGAATATTGTATTCCCTTCCTCTTGGGGAAAGATCTGTGACTTTCAGTAAAGCATTTAAGCCCTTTCCCAGTTGCATTTACCTTAAACAGCTTCTTATTTCTACCCAAAGCTTTTCATCATGACATAATTGAAGGCTAAGTTCAAAAACATTTTGAAAACTGAGATCTATGTTTAATCTTGTTTTCATGGAATCAATGACATCTCATTTATAAAGTTGCTGGATTATCAAACTCAGAAAAAATACTGTTTGAAACATGGACAGACATGAATTTGGTAATTTATCACATTAAAGGTTGTTATTTGGCAGCTAAATCCGACATCTCAGATGTTCTAGTGTACCGGAATGCACCAACGGGTGTGAAGCAGTCCGTCAATTCACACAACAGATACATGTTGACAAATATGCACACAGAGACCACTAAGGACTCAGAAAAAAATGCTGCAGCAGGTCAGATTTTGCCTCACCAAACAAAACAAAAATACAGTCGTGTTGCCTGAAGCTGTCCTTAACGTGATCTTGTCACTGTTTATTGTGTGATGGAAAATACTGTCCTGGGTTTGAGTTTGTAGGTCAAATTTCTGACTTTTAAACAAAAAGGCAGTGAGTGTGTTCTTAGTCACCATCCTTCATCGCCTGAAGGTTCACAAACCGCAGCGATTGTGACAGAAAATAAAGACAGAATGTGATTCTCTCTGTGGGCGTGTTATTGTGTGAGCTTGAGATTTTTGTGTGTGTTTTTGAATGTGTGACAGTGTGGGCGAGAGACAGACACAGGCTCTCTATATATTTACACGCCCTGGTTATCAGGAGGACATGTTTGTGGGAGCCTCCAAATACTAAATGTGTTTGGGTGGCTGCGTCGGGAGATAAGATGGCAATAAGCGCAATATCACAGCCCAAGACAGTATTGGTTTTCAGCAAATAGATGTTGTTGCTGGAGCTTATGAGTGAAACCCAGAAATAGACTGAGCAGAAAGGATACTATCTGAGCAGGACCATGGGTGAAATCTGCAGAATCACAGGGAAGACACTGCTGGGTAATAAATTATCTGTTGGTTTCTTTGACCAGGTGATCAAAAACTACTGAAGTGGCAAAGTGAATTTGTCTACATTGTGGTGTATGTAGGAGTTTGCCCAAAAGAGGTGAAAAGTTACTTCAACACATTAGATCAAACGCTTTTCTAATCTCAATCAGAGTAAGTATTTAGGCTTCATTGTGCAAGATTATAGTGACCATCATCAAAGTCACACACTAGCTATCCAACCAAAGATCTTCCTGCAATAATATTGGTCAGTACTGCTCTATCCTTTAAAAAACTAATGTCATTAGATCTGAAAATAAAATGGCACCCTATCATAATTTAAGTTTCTTCTGAGTGAAAACTGATCATCCAGTCAGAGCTTTGTGGGCGGAGTTAGGAACTTTGATGGCATCTTCCTGCACAGCCGGCTTTAGGAATTGATAACATAAATGGCTTGGATGTGATTGACACAGCTGTACACGGTTGTAATATTGTATTGTGTTATGTTTTTACTGATTGAATATATCGCTAGTTAGGTGTTTGAAAATATCACATAAGTCAATATGCTAATTTGTGTCTAGAGAGCCATAACATGAGCTATGGAATAAATGTGCAAACGGACACTTGGCAGGCAGAGGCAGCCATTTTTATTTTCCCAGTTGCTGATCCATATAGCACTAAATAGTGACTGAATTTCCCCTGCCAGACAGGTTGCATTAGAAGCTTCATGTGTGTTTTCTTGGCAGGGGTTGAGAATGACAGTTCTAGTGTTGTTTTACATACATTTCCACTCCTCCTAGAGGAATTTCACAACTGTTGGTTTCACACTGAGCCTTTCAGTGATGATCCAACCAAGGGTTGAGGGGTCCTCTCATGCTGCCAAAAAATCCTGTCTGTGCGATGCTGTCATGTTCACAAATTGATCGGCTCTGGGGCGAGCTGTGACCCAACGCACAGCAAAAATCTGCAGGGTCAAAAACCAAACAGCTTTTCTGTCCCTGCCATGAAAGCAACACAACAGGGGGCCGATTATAAGCCAGCTCTGGTCAGAATAAACTCTCTAGACAGAGAGAGTGACCCCAACAGCAGCCTGCCCCAGTTTATACCTGGATACAGGTGCACAGTCTCTCTCTGCCTTGTGTTTGCCATAATCAATCCAACATTTCAGGCTTGGAGGTTAAATCCATGTAAACCTGGCCTGAAAAACAATTAAGCAATAACCTGCTTCCCATAAATACTGTTCTAGAATGAAACCTTAAATTCAGGTGAACTTTTGCAGCAGGGAAAAAGACATTTTTTGACTTTCCTCCAGCCTAATGTGGCACGTTCAATCCGACTAAACGTTATATACTTTTCTTAAACACATTTTATGATGACTCACTGCCTTTGTATATTATTTGTTTTGTCCATACTGTGATGAAGCCAGTGATGTGGGTGAATGGCACCCTACACTCTCTGTTTGCTTCGTTCAGCCGGGGATACATTTTCTCTGACTTCCATTTCTTTGTCAGAGAATATTATGCTGTGCTCCCCCCCTCCCCCCCCCCACCGCACTTGCGAAGGACATGCTGCGTTTTCTCATTAGGCTGTCGCTACCTGACAGTAAATGTTACCTGTATTGATGTTTTGGCTGAATATGGTGTGTGTGTGCATGCACTGTGTGTGTTTGTTAAAGGTGAGAAGTATAAACACAGCACCACAAGGAACACACTAAAGTAGCTGTTTGAGTAAAGTGTGTGTTTTTGTGGATGAACTCACATTAGCTTTTCCTCCTGTACTGTGTAGCCCATTGATGAATGACTTTTTTTTTCATAGTCGATAAGTTTCAACCTTTTCTATTGGTTTTTTTACAGAACATTAAACTGATTTACTAGTCTCTGCTCTCACTGTGGTTTAATCAAAGATGGTGGATGAAAAAGGGGTTGTTTTTCTTTCTCTGAGTCCAAACAAAAACTAGAAAACTCAGCACTCATACAGTAATTGTCTTTGCTTGGCCCCAACACTGTGTTTTTTTAGAGGGCTGTCGAATGAGAAGTAAACAGAGAAACAAAGGAATGGGTTAAAATCTTTAGAAAATGGGACACCGCTCCTAAAGTCATCAGTAGACAATTCAATTACAAGTCATTGTTGACACATCTAAATGTCTGGCCTGCGTCAGTTTGCAGAGCTTTCTGGGAACTTTTTTCAACTCTGTTTGAGGCCATCCAATCCCATTTCTGCTTTAATCCCCAAAACCAGACACCATACTGAGGCTGCAGCCAAATGCATTTATTTTTTATAAAACAATACAAATCCATTTGTATATAAAATATAAAATTAGTGAAACATTTCCAAGATCATGTCTTTAAATATATTGTTTGTCAGTCCAAACCAGATCAGTTTAATATGAAATAAAATGGAGGAAAAAAAGTAAGAAAACAGGAAGTTCCAGCTTTTTTTTGCAGCTCTAAACTTTACAAATGCAGCAGTTTTCACAACGTTGGGAATAGGGCATGGAGGGAATTCAGATTGGGCCCCAAAATAGCATTGTTCATGGTGACAGCATGCAGAGTTTAATACAGTTTAAGAAAGTTTTAAGTCACTAAATTCCCCATTTTAAATCAGCAGAGCACAGTGAAAGTTTCCCCCATATGTCACAGTTAAATTCCCACAGCAGTGCTCCTGCAGACATTTGGACTCAGTGGGGGGGTTGGCACAGCGAAAGACACTCAAATGGGATGTTTTTGTTATCAGCATGAAATTAGGGAAAAATGGGATTTTTGAATTTGGGTCACTTTGGTTGATGTGTTCAAAGAGAAGTTTCTCAGCAGCTTCTAAAGGAGCTGCAGCTTCTCTTCCTGTTATCGCACTGACTTGTCTGATTCTAAGCTAGACAATACAGATCCAGCCTGGGTAAAAAAAACAACTCATATTCTCAAAGCTGCTAAATTTAGTAATATTCTAAACATGTCACAAAATGATAAAGATGCAACATACAGTCAGCAGTTGGTTTTATACACACAAATTAAATAAATAAAGCTGAATATACAGTGAGAGTTGAATGGAATAAAAAAAACTATAGAGGGAAAAGAAAGTAGGATGTCAGAGGGACATTAACTGTTGATTTCGTCCAATGCAACGTTTATTGTCCGTCGTAAAAGGACTAGGAGCTTTCAGTCTTGGACCTGCGGGGTACTATATTTCTCTTCCTGAAAACACTAGTTACAGCCACACATTAAACCTTTCAGATAACTGAACAAAAAACTGACTGACCACTAACGATGATCTGAATCTACAACTTCCAACACGTTAGTGAAAATATAAAACGTTTAGCAGAATCAGTTACCTACTTTGGGGTTCTGGCCTAATTTTTGGGATTATTGTTTATTTTGATACTGTGTTTGGTTCCCAATTGTAACATGAACGCAGTGTTTGGAATATCCGGAATTTGCTTCAGCTCTGATAATTAACAAAAGTGAATTTACAATGGGAACAAAAACTTCTCGATCCAGCACTTTGCATCTTGGTTATAGTGATAAAAGCTATTCATTTTTGATCATTTGAAAACTATAAATAACACGTTAAAACGAGTTAATTATGTCAAACAAACTGATTAGAGCAGGCTGCCCAAGCGTTCATTGTTCGGCACAAAATCAAAGATTTTAATCGGGAAGGTAGACACTTAAAAAATGACATAAATCAAACAAAATAAATAATCCCAAGTGACAAATGTGCGGCAGTGAAGTGAGCCGCACTCTTTGAGCCCTGCAGCTCCTCTTCACTTTTGGTACAACACCTCCATGTTGTGAAGGCCTCGCTGAGCTGTCTGCCTCTGTCTCTGATTCTGTTTGACAGTCCTGTATGACAGTTAATGAGCAGAATAAAGAGAGCTGTGGGAGGGGGTAAATCCAGCAGAAGATATTATGGCTCAGCAGGTTTGTTGGGTTGCCAAGGAGAGCCGTCACACACCAGCCTCATAACTCTAGTCTCGTCCTTATTGATTTTATCCTCCCTGAATTGAGACGAGACAGAGTCCTCTCTCTCTGAGTCTCATGACCTTCAGAACCAATTGAAAAAACCCAGGATCCTGTTTCAGACATGTTCACCTGGCACTCTGGGATTGAAACCACCAGGTCAATGCATTAAACTCCAAACATGATCAGTGTCTCACCACACAATGAAATTAGGTTAGTGCTAATTTGTGTTTTCCAACTGTGGGCTTCTTGGCTTATAATGTGTTAAAATCTGATCAGCAGCACATTTTCCACAACTCAAACCTAAGGACTAAAAACCATTTTCAGCCTGGCAATGATTTCTTCTTCCCATCAATTTAAACACACTGTACTGGGACTGTGCTGCAGATATTCAGGCAACTATCTGGAAAAAAAAAGACTGAAAGGAAATGTATACTAAAACAGTGCCAAGACCGAAAGTGACCAGTGTTAATGCGGATAATCCAGATATCAAAGCACACAACACTAATGTGATATAATCAAATACAGGATTAAACCCGTTTCAAATTATTCTTATAAATAAAACTAACCGAAGTCTAAATTGAAAACTGGTCAAAAAGGAAAAGGAAGTCAAATTATTATGTAAAAATGACACAATCTTCCATTGCAGCTTAGCTTGTAACTGCAGCATCACCCTTTACCCGTCTTTCCCCGTTTTCACTAAGTATTTTGATGTTATGTAGAATAGCACACATAAAATGGGAAATCTCATGATAGGTTGTTGGGAATAAAAGTTATTTGGCAATGTACATAATTGACATTGAATGCTTTGCGGATCTCCAAAATGAACATTTTATAGATAGATAGAGAATGTTACTCGGGTGGTATTACATTTTCACCCAAAAGATATTATGTTCCCCACAAGAGTGCATTGAGCGTTTTCTTTTACGCCTAAAAATGTATTTCCTTTGCCAGATAACATTTGCAAACCAATTTGGATATTATAGTAATGTTTATTAGCTTGCAATGGTCTTCTTCCCTGCCTTTGTTGGCATTGCTATGTTACTTTGTGCTTTACTGCTGCTAAGTGTGGAATCAGTAGAACAAGCAATATCAATTGCGCAATTCATGTGCTGTTGTGAGTGTGTACACATTATATAATAGTAATAATATATAACAATTGAACATTTAAGCTGCTTGACCCTGGATATAATAGTGTGATAACATTACCTTAACATCAACAGGGACATTGCTTATGTCATACTGTATATGGTGTTTATTGTCCTCTCGTCATCATATCCTTACATAATGCTTAGCCATGTCACCACATACATTTTCAACATGTATTCTCACAGTTATTTATCGGGACGATTCTGATTTATGCACAGAGACAGCAACAGCAGGCATGAAACAGAAAAAACCCTCAAAAGTTACATCAGAGTAAGATGCATTAATAGAAATACCAAAATAGAGAAAATGATGATGAATGTGGAGAAAAGATGTAGCTCCTTTTGCAGCAATCTGTTTCAGAAAATAGAAAGTGTTGAGTGAGGTAGTCTCTATTTATATCCCTCTGTCCCATTTACTGCCCATTCTGAATGTGAGCAGCACAAATTAATCCTTTTATTACAAGCGCAGCATGAAATAGCCTGCTGCTGCTTGTGGAGCAAAAAGATGACTGGTTGGGGGAAAGGGGGAAATAATCTAAAAAAATTGAGGAGGATGAGGCTGGGGGGGTGGGTAATTAAACAGAAATGTATTTATGTCAGGTGTAAAAGAAAACAAAATCCATTTCCAAAAAAAGGAGCATCAAAAACATTGAATGTGTACTTTAATCTGAGAGGGGATAAGTGTGACGGGGGTTGGGTTGCCATAGAAACAGCAATTCTGCTGAGCATCTAAATAACTACATAAAAAAACGACTTCAAGAGTAACTCTAAATTCAACTACAGTTTACTCATTCAATATGACGGCAAATCCTGCTGAACATGTTAAACTTTTAATGTATATAATATTATTTTCCATCAATATAGTCTTTACTGTTTAAAATGTTTTGATTATTATCGTAAAAATACTTCCTGTTTCTATTTTCTCAAAAATATACATATAAATATCAGTGATATGAGTCAGTGATCAGCATTGTATGCGTCTGTGTGTGTTTTCATCTCTACCGATCTAAATTACGAACCCAAAACCCCTGTAGATCCCTTTCATTGCTCTTTATCTGAAACCTTGTAATTTGTGTCCCTTTTAAAATGACACATGTCATTTAAGGTGCTGTCCTATCCCCACAGAAATGATGTACTGATTTTATGTGTGAATTTTATTGAACTTCTTTTGAGTTCCTTGGATAGTCACATATGAATTAAGTTATTTTGGTAAAATCAACTAAAATTGCCTTTTGATTTTCAGTGATTTGACATGGTTTCAATTGTCCGAATAAATTACCCGGCAGATTTTAGGGTCTGCCTAATCAAGCTCTCAGAGAAAACCAAGCAGTTTAAGCATGCACATTCATGTCTAATATTTTTTGTCTCCGAATTTGATTTTCTCTCTGCGGTTTTGAACTTTTGAAGGAAATTTGCAGAAGTATATTGAGCCCAAAGTTTGAAGCTTTTCCCAGAGTTATGCTATTACTGCTAATATTTGGGTTGTTAATGCTTTACATAATGTTATTAAGGCTCACAGTTTTGATTGATGTGGTGCTTCTACCCCCAATTGAACCCTAAACTGATCTGAAAGCATGTCCAATTCAAACCTTCTATCCAGTAAAAATATGTTGTTCCTGCTTTTTGCAAACATGCTGCCTTTTTTTTGTGGATCCCCTCTCGGGCCTGTTGGTTGACTTAATGAGAGTAACTTTAAAATGACTCTTAGTATGGCTAAATAGGATGCTTAGTAAACAAGAGGGAGAGAGAGAGGAGAAAGAAGGGCAACACAGATGATGTGAATGGAAGGAGTGAGATGTTTGCATTTTTATACCCATTCATATACAGTAGGAGAGCTTATTTTTTCCCCCCTTTTTTAACATTGATAAAATATATCAAACTGAGCTGGAGTACTCTTAAAGGGGCCTTTTTATGCTATTTTTCAAGTTCATTTTTTTTTCTCATACTGCAGCACCTCTTTTTACCCTCTGTTTGAAACCAGAGCCTATCTGCTCTGATTGGTTAGCAGACTGGTTCTGTTGTGATTGGTTAACCGCTTAGAGATGTCCCACCCGTTAGCCTATGACCAACAACGTGTTGCCAAGGAAGCACAAGTGGTACAAAGTTATGTCATTATGTTATTGAAGACATAACAGAGTCAAGGCGTTGCATGCACATAAACCTATATGCAAAACACTAAAGGAAAGGGAACACTTCAAAAACCACAATAGGGCCCCTTTAATTGAAATGGTTTGAGAGACATTCCACTTGTCAGTCTTTTTTTATGCGTCTCCACACTTGCTTATGCCTCTGTGTTTATACTCGCAGTGTCTGTCCTCTCCCCTTTTCTGGTTTAAATTGCTTTTTTTTTCACATGTCCTCCTGAAGCAACAAGACCAGAGGAGAGGGTCACAGAGTGTTTTATAAGTTCACTCTGCAGTGAGAGGGAAACTTCTTCACCCCCCTGCTGATGCCCTGGATTCTTCTTGTTAAAGGATGTGGGGAAACATATTTAGTGTGTTTAAAAATATCTCCTTTATGATTCACACAGATGCCTAAAAATAGTACTTGTGACAAACTATGTATTTCAGTGTGTTAGAGTCTGTCCTTACATTGAGCAATTACAAGTAGAGTTTTCACATCTCCCCTTAATATGCTGTGCTTTGTGTTTGTCTTTTCATAAGTAAAATGTTATGCACCTATTAAACCTACAAACCTTGGAAAAATCAAATAAAGACTTTAGATTGGGCGATATTGATTCATAATGTCGCAGAGAAAGAGTGAATTAAGTGAGCATGTATGGCAGGAGGGGAAACACCTCGAAATGGATTTCCATCTGTGTGTGTGCATGTGTGTGCAGGCATAAATATGTATAAGTTTGTGGAGCAGCATGCTAAGCAGGGTAATTCTTCGCTGAGACCTCTCCTCTCTCCTTTCCCCTCTCCTGCATCGCACTACCTTTCCCTTTGATCATTTTCACACCAGCCTCTATTTGTCAGAATTTTGCTGCTCTCATTTCATCGTCTGAGCCGACAGACATGGCGCCGGCAGTTAGTCAGCCAGCAAAGTATTCAGCCTGCCAGTCAGGTAGTTAGGTAACCATCCATCCCCTCAGACAGGCAGCCAATCATTAATGTGGCAAAGTAATCATCCAGGGTATGTAGTAAATCATCAGTTTGCAACGGAAATGTAATTGCTGACTGGATTCGGTTCTCTGGCAACAATTCTCCAGAGTTTGATGCGTCCATGTCCAGCATACAACTGTTAGACGGGTGGTAATTTCTTTGAAAAACTATGATAATGCAAATAAATTGTATTTAAAAAGTATTTTTTAGGGACAGCCATTTGAATTATGGATATTGTTTCAATATGTATTGTGGCATAATAACTTTTAATAAAGACACACACTGTCTTAAACTCAAGTACTTTACTCGACATGTTCACTTAGGTACAATACAACAAACTGGGGCTAACTGCACATCTGCTGCCCTACCCGTTTGAATCGACTAATGTTGTCCCCCGGGCCACCAGTGCATCAACAAATAATGTCCCCCTGGCAAATGTATATTGCAACAGATATTGGGACATTACTTTCAATATCGAGCCACTCATTTACACCTATCACCTCTACTCTAATACCAACACAATTTCAGGTACTCTATTGGCCATTATCATCATCTTGACAAAGTTGGAAACTCTAAGAAGCATTTCAGTCATACCCAATTAATGCTATTGCAAACCGTATAGGGACCCATTATACAGAAATATTTGGATACACCATTTTGGAAATGTGCACTTCTTTGCTTGTCCAAAGTTTTTTCCTAACTGCAGCTTACTTTAGATCGTTCGATAAGCCGTACATGTGTTCAGCACATTTGCCCCCTGCTGTTGATTAATGTGTTTGAATTGCTAATGTATTTAACATGTAAGAACATCTAAACGGTAAGGTAAGTGATATCAGTCAGTAAGTAAGCTAGTAAGTCAGCTTTACATTTAGCAGCGCAGACACAACTTGCTTCATTGTAATCCTATCTACTCATTCAGCAGAAATAGTAGTTAGCTTTATTAACCCGTCATTAAGCCAGGTAATCGTAACAAAGCTAGTCGGCAACTTTGTCCGCCAAAGAGCTAGCAAGATAATCGCGCAATCAGTCAACAGCTTGTCAATACCAGTCAAGAATTGCACACTACAGTAAGCCAGCAAACCAGTAGGTTAGACTGTCATGGGAGCCTGTCAGAGAGAATTCAGTCAGACTGACAGCCTGCAAGTCTGCCAGACATCATTTAAAAAATCCAATTTCTGTTCTAGGATTTTTTCTGTTTTTGGGAGTTGATTTCACTGTGAGGAGAGTTGATGAGGCATTATATATCTCAATCAGTGGCTGGTGTGTGTGTGTGTGTGCATGCTTGTGTGTATGTGTGTGTGTGTGTGTGTGCTCCATAATGAACAGTCTGTTATGTACTGAGTTGTTGATGGCTTCTCTAACTACTGAAAACCCAGTCACTATATGGTGTCACTTTTTCACACTGTTTATGTGGCATAAAACACCTGCTGGAGAAACATAGAGGAACATACATGGCTATAACCATTACACACGGAGGGCATTCCACATATCTAACTCGTAAACACACACACACACACACACACACACACACACACACACACACACACACACACACACATACACACACACACACACACACACACACACACACACACACACACACACACACACACAATGTTTAAATGACGGAACAGTGGCATTTATAGCAGCCATCTGCTGAGAACACATCATAACGTTACAAAGATATGGGCTAAATTCATAAATAGATAGAGAGGTACATTAGACATCTGGCTCACAGAGTATAAGTGCTGTGCAGAAATACTGTGTGTGTGTGTGTGTGTGTGTGTGTGTGTGTGTGTGTGTGTGTGTGTGTGTGTGTGTGTGTGTGTGTGTGTGTGTGTGTGCCCATCCGTATCAGACACCTGGGTATTGTAGAATACAGTTAGTGCTCTAAGTCTTCAGCCATGCTGGCAGTAAATCAAACAGAAACTATCAAGCACCTGGTGTGATAGGCCTTCACTACATCCCACTAAAGGTGATTTAAATGAGAAATGATACTGTAGCTGTGTCGATCCAGAAGACAATGTGCCTCATTCACCAACCATTTTTAAACCGAAACTTCACTCACACAATGTTTATTTGGCATATCTTCTTAGTAGGTGCTACGCAGAATTAAGTGCTGACAATGTTATACAAAATAACTGCTTCTTTCTATATTTGTTAAATATAGGATTTACATTAAAATCATACTTTTCTCACAACATATCGCAAGACCAAAGGGAGATATTGGCAAATGAGACCACCATTTATTTTTCTTCTATCTCATTCTATTTGAAAAAAATAAAACGATAACTAACAAACGGTTTGCAGCCAGTATCTCTATCCAGTACACTTCTTTAATTCTGCTTGAACACATTTTGATAGAGTATGTCAGTGTTTTACGAGAGGGGGGAATATCCATTTCACATTTGGGAACAAATTGAATTATTAAGCTCAGTAGCAAGTGTCTCAATTTAAATCCAGGTCAGTGTTTGTGGCCTTTACGCAGAACCATGTGGTGTCATCACAAAGTGATTTGCAGGAAAGTCTCTTACCCTGCACTGCAGGTTTTCTTAATACAGTATTGTACATTTTTCCATGTGCACAAATGTGTGTACAATACATTGAGATATTAACTCTCAGTGTGAATATGCATTAGTATTATGTTGAATGATGCAGCTGTGCTGATGTGTAGCTACTCCCTGATTACATAACACATTTTGATCTTTACCAAGTGCTTACTGTAATAATGCATTGCATAATATATCCGCATGGTACATATTCATCTTTCGATTCATCTACTGATTGATCTTTGCATCTCCAATGCTGAATTACTGCTTAAGTATAGTAGGATACATCTCCTCATTGACACCATCATCTAAATCAACATGATATGAAAACTTTAATATAAATAATGAAACGTCGTCCAAGCTTTTATATATACCATCATTAGGACTGTAACCGTTGCAAAAGTCAAACATACACTTTGTGTTTTATCAGCATGAATTACTTTGCTTAAATTAGTAATGGTGGTTCAATCTTGAAAGTACTAGTAACTGTGATCCAATCCTACCGCAGTATTCACCACTAACTGTATAGAAAGAGATTATTTACTTTTGAGCTTGACTATGTGGAAGTCACAGCTGTTATATAACATCAGCACTATCAAGAGGAAGCAAACAGCAAAGTGAAATGCCTGAGATCAGAGTATTATTGTAAGATGTATTGTTTTTTGTAGTATTTACACAGCAGCAAGAGCCTGATTTGATTTATTATGTTGTCTTTGAGTGACTACGTTGCTGAAATCACCTGAATAGTTTGTGGTTTTATTGAAAAGTAAATTAAAGAGCTGCAGCTCTACAATAATAGCCTATAAATAACAAGCATCTGACTCTTTTTCTTCTTGTTTTCCCCCTATGGTAGGTAGGCTATGGCAAAACACCAGAAAATTGGTGTAGTGCAACAGAGAGTTAACTCATTACAGTAAAACGCTTTTTCAGCTGCCCACTCACTCCTTCAAAGGTGTGAATATTTTCTTTTTCAAGATCCACTGCTCCTTATTCCCACTTCCAAGTCTAGTTTTCATTGCCTCTAATTGTGCATTCATTCAGTATGCTATATGTTTGCATGAAATGATAGACCCAGTGCCATAGTGACAGCCCTCAGAAGGGTATGTTGTATTGAATCATCTGATAAAGGAGTACGGGTGAGAAAAAAACATTGGCTCCAAAGTCTATCTGCTTGACCTTGGTAAAGACAGTAAATAATGTTGATATTCGGCTTCCTTTCAATTTTGATGGCATTATACTATCAAGTAAGCATCACAATATTACAAGCAATTAACATAATGAAATGCAAAAACCTGGAAATATTCCTGTGATTACAGAGTCAAAAATAATGAAAGATGTAAGAATGTGAGTGAGCAAAGATGAGGGATATGATTAGAGCAGCGGTTCCCAAACTTTTTTTGCGGCGCACCCCCTTCTACGTCCCAACCGGGTTGACGCACCCCCCCAAAAAACGTAAAAAAAACCCACAAAAAAACCCGCATGTTAGCTTTGTTTTATCGCCATATAAATAACTTTGTCATGAGACGTTCCACTTGACAGTTTCCCTGATTTCAGCCAGTTAATCATATTTGAAAGAATGAATGAAACGAGTTGGCGCGCATATATCCTAGGCTAACGTAGAAGTTTATTAGTAATTTATTAGTTTTTGATAGAAACGTAGAAGAAGACAGCGGCTGTCTTCTTCTACGTTTCTATCAAAAACTAATAAATTATAGGTTTTTTATTTAAAATAAAAGGGATTACAAAGGAAATGTTTATTGTTCCTGTTTTTTATTGTAGCCTATGGAAAAATCCCACTCAAAAAACAACACTGTAATATTTTTACACCAGACCACCATTACATATTTCATCTCGCGCACTCCCTGGCTGGGCAGCTCGCGCACCCCTGTGGGTGTGTACCACACTTTGGGAATCCCTGGATTAGAGATTGATCTCCTGATGTACTTGTTCGGACGATGGGTTTCCTGCCTCAGTTGAGGATTGACTCTGCTTTTCGGAAGCAAAAGGGAAGGTTAGTAAAGGTTAGCTAAAAGGGAATAGATTCAGTCCTGAAACTAGTTTATGGTAGGAGGAGCATGCTGGGATTCTAGCTGCCCAACAGTTTGTCACAGTAGCTGAGACACTGTGGAAGCAGGGATACACCACACTTTCCCTGCCTGAAAGACACAGAGACAAGTTCTGGCAGCTAGTCGAATACACAGGCTTGCGCTCTGTTAAGCAAAGAACATTTCTAGGATAATTTACCTTCAATTGCAAACTCAAATGTACCAGCTCTGTTGTTAGAAAGTAAGCTAGCATGCTCACATTTGAAGAACATGGATGTCAAGATTGAGTAGAAACTGTTTATTTGTGCATTTAATGTTAAAAAATCAGTTTTGTGTTCATGCTTGTTTCTGGGAGCTGATGTTACTAGTCTTAGGTGTCTGCTATCTTAGCATCATGCTAGCGAAATGGTTATTGTAATTATATAAAACAACCCTTCAAAGTTCATTCTCAAAATGGTTAAGTTTACCCTGTGTTATAAGCTATCGGCAATTCAAGAACATGACTAACATAGACAAGAACTCATTCATTTATATTTGTGTTTATATTTAACTCTTGTTTTAGTCACGCTAGTTAGCTAGCCTACACATGCTCCAAAAATAAGACAGGAAGGAGAGGATAGAGGAAGAAAATCCAAGGAGGTAGAAATGTTATTATTAAATTGCTATTGGTGAAACAACATACTATAGGTCAAAGAAATGTTAAACTCTAGCAAAGAGGATTTGTCTTTGTCCGGCTAAGCAAAGAGACCGCAGCTTGTTTTCAAAAGCTAACCTAGCTCTTAGCATTAATTTAACAACATGCTAACCAAATTGTTTCAGTAGGCAAAGTTAGTTGAAACCAGCGAAGTTCAATCTCTGCTGGTAACTAGCTAGCCTGCTGAGATTCCAAGAAAACAAATGTCATGAATGCATAGAAAATACAAAATATATGTTTTAATACAGCTTAATTATAAAACCTCCTTCTCAAAATACATTTTTACAACTTTGAAGAACGACACGTTGAGAAACAAGTAATACAGAGAGGGAAAGAAAAGGGGAAGATGAAGAGAAGACAGAAAATAATGAGAGGGGAGGTTGAAAGAAAAGTAGAAATAGGGTAGGCAGATGGAAATAAATGGGCCGTACAAAAGCAATTCTGTCAACAGCCTAGAGTGGGATGAAATGGAGGCAGAGGAAGAATAGAGAAGGAGGAACTAAATGTTTAGTTTGGTCCACCAATAAACTGAATAGACTTAGTTTTGGTCTACCAATAAACCAAACTGACTTGTTTCACTGCAGGTCTAGAGGTGGGATAAGTAATGTATCCGGCTTGGGGAAACAAGATCAGGTAAATCCTTCCCAAACTTCGGTTTGCTTTGGCGTATCAACTGCTTTAGAAGGATACTGAGGCTTACATCAATAACAACTGAAGGCACCTCCTCTGGGGATTTTCTAGGATTGCAGATGAAAAACAAGTAGACTGCAGTCCACCCTTTACTCCTTCCTTGTCACCACAACAACTCCTCTATTAAGCATTTTTCAAAACTGGTTTCTTTGTCTATCCATTATTTAAAATATAGTGCTCAATGCAATTGAAAATACAACATCAAAATACAGTCTCTCAAATAATACATTGAAGTCCTTAAATGGCCACCATAGTGAAGCGTCTTCGAGACGTTATCTTATTCTATGAATAAGTCCTGCTAGGGTAAACAGTGTCTTACTGTACAGAATACAATGGCACATCCTCGCCCCGTTTTTCCCTTTGTGTGAGCTCCCCTCTTTTTACTTCTGTCCTTGTCTTTGTCTTTGTCACTTAGGTATGATTGGCATGCAAGCTTAATCCCTCTCTTCCACAATCAGACTGTAAATTGTGGGGTATGATGTGACTGGGTGAAATCACTTTGACTGAACAAGCATGTATTGGGTCATTAAAGGCTGGGGTGCGACAGTGATGAATGTCCCCAGTGCAAAGCAGAGGCAAAGTGTGCTAACACACAGAGGGAAGGACTGTTCCTATTATTTAGGCTGTCACCTACATCAGCCTCAGTCTCGCACAGCAATAATATTGATGGTGTCTTCCTGATGATGGTGTCATGTTTTTTCCTTTTATCCACCATTCAGTCTATAATTTCATTTCTTTTATCTATTTAATGTCTTTCTCATATAACTCTGTTTTAAATTAATTGTTGTGACCGTGAGTATTTGCAAGTTGTTTTGGAAGGTCTAAAATTGGACGTTAATAAGCTTTTGAAAGCTATTTATTTTAAAGGATTACAATTTTACTATCATGAAAATTATCTTGAAAAAATGAGATACTATTGTTTTTGAATTTGTGTGTTCAAACATTTGTGCTGTTCATTCGTGACTTAAGGTTTAATAGTGTCTTATATGCAAGACATACAGACAATCTCTAATGTATACACATTAAACATTAAAGCCTTATCAATGAGTCAATGCTTTATTTGAAGACAAATAATAGTAGACAAGGGTTTTACAGTCTCACATTTTTACAAACAAAAGTGTTTTTGAAAGGAGACTTTGTATAAGAGAGCCCCCCAAGGTCTACCACACCTTTAAGAGAGCAGAAATAAAAAAGTTGAACAAGGCGAGATTCAACAAAGGGGAAAAAAAACCACCAAGGGAGCAAGGTCATGGTCGGTGCTGACTGAAAAGATAATAGAGATTCAGAAACAGAGAAGCAATGAGGAGAGGAGAGATTGTGCAAAAAGGGAGGATGTGATGAAAAATAAAAAAAGTTTGTAGAGAGAAAGATTACAGGACAAAGATAAAAAGTATGGAAAAGGAGAAAAGAATAGATCTGTAGAGAGAAACTTTGTCACGGCCACACTGTCCATGAAATACAAGCTTTGACTTGAAGGACAGGCACATTGTGACACTGGAATTCAGTTAATCAACATTTCCATTTTCTGTGTTCAGCAACCATTTCAAGTTGGTAACACGTCATGTCTAGACTCATTCAATCAATGAAAGCACAGGAAATTGAACTTATTGGAATTGTGACTTTATGTTGTACTTCAACCCTGGAGATCGAAGGTTGTATCCTGTTTTTCTTGAATCTCCAATATGTTCTTTCTCTTACCTTAACAAGGTATTTTGAATGTAATATACTCAACAGGAAGATCAGGAAAACTTAAATTAGCCTTTTAAAGCAAAGGCTACCTATTTCATCATAGAATAGTAACATTTTCCTGAGACATCTATGTGCATGTATGCATATGGGAAGCAAAGATGGCACTACATGAGACTACATGACACTGGGACTTAGAAATGTGAGATAAAGTTCAAGATAAAGAGAGAACCAATCATGTTTAAACAAAACATATTTATTTATCCCCATGGCAAAGTTGGATTTCATCATAGTTCCTGAAACAAATTACGTTACAATATATAAAGTAGTATATTAATATAATCATTACAGGATTATTGATTGGAATATACCAGTGTAATGCAGTTATATCGACACAAATAATGTACTGAGCATCGCTATGTGATTACAGTCACCAAGTGTTAGCTTAGCAGCAGGGTAAAACATTTGTTTCCAGATCTAAAGAAAATTAAGATGCAAAATATTCCTCCAGAAAATATAACCGAAAGATGGTGGGAATTCACAGCAATCTATGTCCACACACACGTCTGGCTTTCTGCATTACTATAACTTTAAAGAACTTGGTTTACGTCATCTTCTAGTATCAATTTACTTTTCCTCAGGAGTGTGTTTGTGTCTCCTGCTTGTGTGTGTGTGTGTGTGTGTGTGTGTGTGTGTGTGTGTGTGTGTGTGTGTGTGTGCATCTATGTGCGTAGTCGGTCTTGCCGCACCATGTTATTTTCCATTTTAATTTGTTTTTGCCTGTGGATGTTCAGTGCTTCTTCCACGGCTTTCAGCAGCCACCAGTGAATGAATCAGTAATTATTTTGTTGTTTGTTTTTGATGTTTATTTCTGCTTTTGGTTCACTGGCAATGAGGATATAATTGAATTTGTTAGAATGCAATGACAATTACCAAGCTGAATTCTCCTGAAGTGCTCATTGATTTAATGATGCATTCAAAAAATAAATATTTTAATCTTTCTTTACAGGGATGGCATCAACCAATGCTTATTAAATTTACCGTGCAGTAAAAAACATACAATTAGGGCTGCCCTCGACTAAAGATGTTTCTAGTCGACTAATAGTCATCAATTCCGGCGATTAGTCGACTAACCTTCTCACGTATATGATATATAAAAAAAAAGAAAAATCATAATCAACATTTGTTTTCTTCTCCCAAAATGGTTTCAGTTTTAAAGGCTGATAAAGAACGTTACTATAACAGCATGGTACATTGTGCTTCACATGAAATAGAAAATAGAACTGTAAAAATTAACTGTTGAAATATAAATTAAATGTAGATGTAGAAAGCTTCTAGTAATAAGTTCTACTTTCTATAATTCATATCTGAACATAACAACCCAATAAATACTACACAGGAAAGTGATACAGCGACAAATATGCTTGTCGGCAAAAATCCCTCCCCACATTACGCCCTGATCATGAAATGAAAGCTTGAATTGATCATTTTCTGAGCTCGGAACAGCCCCGGCCCTGACCATTGTGCTGCCCTATGCATGATTTTAGCTCGCATGTCAGCTTTTGGGGCTCGTCCTTTACATGCTCAGAAGGATCCCACACTTTGGATTTCCTGCTCGACAAAATTAACTTAAGGACCAGACACAGGAGGTTTCCGGCTGACGCGTCATATCACATGCAGCACGCAGATGAACCTTTTCTTTTTTCCCGACTAATCGGCTAATGAAAAATTTGTCAACGAATTTTTTTTTCGCCCACTAACGATTAGTCGACTAATGGGGGGCAGCCCTACATATAAATGTACTGTTATTGCATTCATTAAGGGATCAGTCTGTTTGAAATGTAAATGAACACTGACACAAACTTTTTTTAAAGGGTTTATAATGTTGTTTACTTATTGAAACAGCGAGACAATGAAGTCAATTGTTAATACACTGGGTCTTTAATATGAGAAGATGGAAGACTCAAGGCATGTGGTGTGTTGTCTTGAAGCTAGCTAGAGAATTAACAACATCTCTTTGTTGTTTTGTCTGCTGTGAGCAATATTGATTGGAACCACTTTCTACAAGAGAAACAGTCTAGAGTCAAACTATTTAAATGATTGGGTGGTAGCAGAACTGTAATCTGTCCCTTTCATTTTAGAGGTAAATCTGACTTTAGAGAATTTACCAGGAACTTTAAAGTTGAAAGATGATTTGATGTTAATTTATTTTCCTTTGCTTTCTCCCTTTCTTACAGGGGTCCGATGGGTCCAATGGGAAGCCCCAAGACCGGCATGCAACAAGGGGGTCATGGAGGAGGAATGGGAGGAATGGGAGGAGGCGGTATTGGAGGGATGGGAGTCGGAATGGGCGGAGGTGGAGGAATAGGAGCCAGACCTGGCGAGCCCTACCGCCTGGCCACTCATGACACTCCCACCACCCCACGACATATGCAGTCAAGCCAGGGGCCCGGCATGGGGCACGGCCCGGTGTCTGGCCATGGCATGGGTCACGGCCCAACCGGCACCGGCATGGGAGGCCATGGCGGTCAGCCAAGCCCCGGTCAGCACGCCTCCCGACGTAACCTCCAGGTCGACTTCAGCGGCTCGGGCGGCTCCCGGTCAGGCCGGTCCTCCTCCGTGTCCCCTGACCGTGGCGTGACGCCCACCTCGCCCTACTCCGTGCCACAGATAGCACCCATGCCGAGCAGCAAGCTGTGCCCGGTGTGCACCTCCACCGAGCTGTCCAACCCACCGGCTTTACCCAACTACAACACCTGCACCCAGTGTAAGGCCACTGTCTGCAACCAGTGTGGATTCAACCCCAACCCGCACCTCACTGAGGTAGGTCAAGTGTTAGCAACACATATTATTCCAACGGTTTAAAAATGGTCTAGTTTTCTCACTTCTGTCCTTACTTTGCCACGGAACATTTTAATTTCCCTGTGGCAATGGGACAAATAATCAAATAATGTTCACTTACAATGAGGTAGCATTTGTGTACAAATATAATTTCTTCCTGTACAGACGTCACAGTTAACTCCTGTTTCAAATGACAAAACAATGAAAAACAGGGAAGCTTATTTCAACTGCGTTTAAGTCTGGAAACAGATCTGGCAGGGACAGACAGGATAAAGATTTTGTCTGGCTTTGTAGCTCGAGTCAGGGAGGGAGGAGAGAGAGAAAGAAATGCTCTTGCTTTGGCCGTAGCCTCTTTTGTGCCAATAATGCGCTTTTGACTTGAATGACATTGAATTGAAGCGAAACTGAATGAACGAGCCAGTGCATAGAAAGTGATGGGAGAAGTGAGAGGGATGGTTTGAGGCGACGGAGGTAAATGAGGTCAGTAAGAAAAAGGGAGAGACAGTGAGAGCATAACAGGGGTGAAATTCAGTGCAAACCAATCATTTTTTTCATACACAATCATCCTGTTTCTCTGTGAAAACTTAAAAAAACAATAGAGGCAAGATGTAACTTTCTACAATAATGTATGTAATTCAAAGAGCAAATATTTGAAGTAGAAAATGCATGAATGAGGAAAAGAATGGGAGCAAGTAAGTATCGAAGCTGTGTGTGTGTGTGTGTGTGTTGTGTACGTTAACTTTGTTCTGTGGCTTTTTCTGTGTATTTGTTATAGGCAGTGAGTGTAAGGGCTCAGCAAGTGGCAGTAATCCTTCCCCGAGGCGCTGACAGAATTTCCATTAATGTGCTGAGGCAAGACACGCAGGCTGTGACAGAGTGTGTGTGTGTCTTTGAGTTCATTGTACTCTTCACAGGTGTGATGTGAAGACAGGAACCCAAACACTGGGATATATTTGGCATGCAGAAAGAGATGCAGGAAAAAGTAAAGAATAAAGGACTTAATAATGCGACTAAAGTTATTCAGAGGTGGATGGAGGGATGAGGAGGAGGTTAAGGGGCCTTTTTGATGGAGAGGAGGTTGGCGCTTGCCTTTGGTGATGGGTTCAAACTACCAAGGTCTGGTGACAAATATCTAATATTGGCCTCCCTGGGTAGAAAGTAAAAACTTCAGACAGAAATCACAACCGGAAGCATGAGGCCACGTCTCACATATTAGCCACGTTGGCCCTCATTGATTTCCGATTTCAGGTCCGGAGGCATATCATTGGCTGACAGCATGATAAACACTCTGCTGGATTAAACAGACAACTGCGGTTGCATTGTTGAGTCTTATTTTCGATTTGCTTTTTTTATAGAGAACATTGGCACCAGAACCACCTTGATGCTTCATGCTAACACATTAGCCACAACTGCAGATACTGTAGTTAATTACTTAATGAGTTACTGACTAAATGAGCTAACAACGATGTACTGGTTATTATAAGGGGGTTTTGTTTTTCATTTTAATAAGCAATATTTAGCAGATTTACCACAAATTGTTGTTTCTAAGAAAATAAATAGAGGATCCAAAGCTTCCCGAACAGTAGTGGAAAACATACTTGATAAGATAAGATGTACCTTCTTAGTCTCTTAATTCAAGCGTTTATGCAGCAACAGATTGAAAATGTCTTGTATTTCAGTAATAATACCAAAGTGTAGAAGTATTTATGTAAGTTAAAGGCCTACATTGAGAGTTTTTAAAAAATGTTCAAAAGTACAAGGACCAAAAAGTCCGAAAGCAGAATCAGTTTAATGTTGAATAAAGTCTTATCTTATTTTCATTACTTACATACACTTAATTGACATACAGTTTAAATATTTCCATATGAAATTCGGAAATTCTCAAGTAAAGTACAAGTAAGTCAAAATTGTATGTCAGTACAGAACTTGAGTAAATGTAATTGTTGCGTCTCACCACTGTCTCTGACACAGTATCACAACACAGTGTCTATAAGAATGATTTCAACTTTGTATTTGATACTCTATAAAATAAATCATCACTTTATAGAAGATAAACTAAAGATATGCTACTTGAAGGTTACCTGTGTAGCAATCACGCAGAGAGGCACATCCCATTGTGAGACATCTCAGTCATGCTTCTCTGAGAACCAGGTTTACGCAAACAACATCTTATTTTACAGCAGTCCCATCTTCACAGAACATGCAGATATTTAAACTGAGCAAGTTTAATTTTGAAACTAAGGTGAAAGCAGGAAGAATCACGTGTGTCAGTTACCCAAAAACATTAGACAGTTATTTTAATAAGGTTAAGTCGTTGTTTTACTTTACAGCAGCTTCTGTCTGGCTCATGTAGGATCATCTTTACGACCGAGCTTTGATCTCTGCTCAGGTACTCATGCTTGTACATGTGGTCTTCTGCTTCTGTGTGTGTGTGTGTGTGTGTGTGTGTGTGTGTGTGTGTGTGTGTGTGTGTGTGTGTGTGTGTGTGTGTGTGTGTGTGTGTGTGTGTGTGTGTGTGTGTGTGTGTGTGAGGGAGTGCAAGAGACAGAGTGAGTACTACAGGTTAATAACGGTGGATAGTGCTAATGAAGTGGAAGGATGGAAGAGTTGATAAGCTCCTGACTTAGGGATTTGGACTGCACTTGTGATAGATTAACACACACACACACACACACACACACACACACACACACACACACACACACACACACACACACACACACACACACACACACACACACACACACACACACACACACACACACATATTATCTAGTGCAGATATGTAAAACGCCCACACAAAACACACATATCGGCACCCCCCACTTGGCTCAACATAATTCATGCAAGAAGCCCGAGCAATAAATTGTGATGTTAATTAACTGAAGGAACCCACAGGGATTTCCTGTTGGGCAAAATGGAAAACACAATGTGAAATGCAACACAACGGGGCAAGATCCAACCACCATCTTAGTTAAAAAAAACATCCCTTTCGCACATTGCATATAAGAACTGATACTCCATGCTTGATTAAATATTTTCCCCAAAAATAATTCAAATCAACAAGATTGAAACACACACATATTGTGTGTGTGTGTTGAACACAAAGCAGCGTTTGAGCTCCTGCATCTTGTACAGATTAATACTCTGGTTCTGCTATTGTTTGGGTTCCCATAAATTATGAATTAGCTCCCTATTCCTATTATCATTTACTTTCTTCTCCATTATTGTCCTAGCTAATGAATACTCCCTCAATCTTGATAATCTAATAAAGAGCAGCACCCTGCAAACCTTGTTATTCTCCAATGCAGTTCACATTAACGTGACGTATCACTACGGATGTATGAGATTAATACACATTAGCATGCCACCTTAGCATATTTACTTCACTTGGTATACAATAACTTGAAAGAGACATGACCTCATACATTTTGGGGATTTTGTTAGGATATTTACTTACAATTTGACATGTTAATGTTCACAGTGTTGGCTTTAAAGTGAAAATGTTATGGCAATGTTGAAAATTGCTAAAATTGTGTCCAAACTCTTAGGATTAAAAATAACCATAAATATTCATACTTAATTAAAACCTTCATTTTTAATGTCACATATTGTCCTCATACACCAGCTTTCTTCAGCTCTTTCTGGCAGAGCTCCAGCCTTGTTGTGTCTGCAGCGATGGATTAATACGAAAACTGAACATTATCCAATATTATCACAGCTAATCAATGTACGGCATGTCCTGGTAATCTAATAAGCAGAGCCGGGCTCGTTTGTATTACGCTCTGATTCTATTTGCGTCAGATAACATGTAGCAGACTTAGCCAGGCAAGCTAAAGAGATTATTGTATTTAAATAGGTCAGGCATGTTTCATTATGACTATTTAACAAGCATAAAGTCAAACCTATTGTCTCTTAAAGCCATGAAAATCTAATTTCATCTTCATATTTAAACCATTTTAACTTGATTGGAAAAAAAATATCCCTTGAGAAAAAAAAGGAACATTTTCTTTACATTAAAGCAGCAAAAGTTGCCTAAAATGTGATCATTTTTGCACATTTGTGTGTTGAGGGTGGACTATGCTGTTCTGAGTAGAATCACACATCATTATTAAATATAATCGATGGCACTCTGTCCTGGTAATCTAATAAACACTGCCAGCATCCGTTTCTTGTTACGTTGTGACACCTTTGGCATCAGATAACATTACGGAGACTGAACCTGGAGAGTGACACCAATTATCAGCCCAAAGAGGAGGTTCAGAGAGACGTTATAGCTTATGTACCTGACCCAGAAAGTGTGCTACATAGAAAATGTGGCTTTGAGGCCAGTTATTGACCTTTGCAACCCAATGGTTATCGATTTGATTTGCTGTTTAGCACTGAAATATACCTGCTGTAGAAGATGGTATCATATGATAGGGCTTTACCTTTTTGTACTTAACTGATCACCAACTATCCTCACATACAGTTAGAAGCTAACCACTTATAACAATGAATTTAAGACATTTCTAAGTTCCTAAATCCCGTGCAATCACGACTCAATGTTTGTTTGAAGTCCTACCGCAGAGTTCCTATAAGTTTATTGGAGAACTGAGTCTCGAGTCTTATAGGTTTGAAAGTTACCTTTATGACTGTATATAAAGTTGATTTGGGCATCCTGCCATGTACTTGGAAAATAATCAGTCAGCTATAGGCAAGGCAAGGGAAGGCAAGGCAAGGCAAGGCAAGGCAAGGCAAGGCAAGGCAAGGGAAGGCAAGGCAAGGCAAGGCAAGACAAGACAAGGCAAGGCAAGACAAGGGAAGGCAAGGCAAGACAAGACAAGACAAGGCATGGCAATTTTATTTATGTTACACAATTCAAGCAAAAGGCAACTTGAAGTGCTATTCAAAAACATTCAGACCTATCACAAGCTTCAATGGAATAAAATAATAAAACACACAAATAAAAGTTGCTGTGCAGTGTAAGATATCAATTATTGATCTTTTTCTTGCAGCAAAAAAACAAAATCTAGTAAAATGTTTCCTGAATTGTTCTTAAGCTATGGAGGTTCAAATGAGTGTTTTAAGTGAAATAATTGGATTCCATTGAAACATTGAGACATTAATGTTTCCCACTGGGTGAATTGTAATAACTTGTGTTATCCATTAACTTTCCATCGGGCACCATCATAAGGTCAGCATTTCTATTTCAAATGCTAAACTAGAAAGGTATTTGGGGGGTGCAAATCTCCGACCAAGGCCATTTCAATAGATACAAAAAAAGGGGTGATTTAGATCCGGTCCAAAATGTAATGGTTCTTGCTTGGCCCAGACTACAGCTTTCAAACAACTGTCTAGAAAATCCGGGCTCTAGAGACATATGTCTTTTGTAAATTCCTTCCACAAAATTGCGGGTAGCATTTTCATGTTTAAATTGCTGAGTAGCATCTTGGAATAAACCAGATGAACCCCTTTTTCATTTGATGTTTTTGTGCATGATGTGAGCTCTGTGCTAGCGTTGTCAGTTTTGCACCTTAAAAGGATAAACCCAGAGTGTAGCAGCTCTTTTGAATATGTATGAGGGATATTCAAACACCCACACACCATGTATTTGCAACTCATTTATATGAGTTATTCAATCCTCGAAAAAGTACACCTGGGAAAGATGCTGAAAAGCTCAGTGTGGTGTCTCATATCTGAATAACGGGCGTACAAATTAGGTCTGGACTGGTTGCAGGTTGTCACCTCATACAGATGTTCTGGATATTGTAAAAGTCCTCAAAAATCATGTTTTGTAATGTGTTGCACTACAGCTGTTCAATAACACTCCCCCTCTTAAGTCGAAAGTAATCATCTGGACATCCAGCAATCATTTGCCCATTTTCCCCTCCCTTTTGCATGAGAACATAATGGCAGAACAACATTTGTTTACTTTAGGCACAACCAACCCTATGTATAATTAAATATACAGTGAATATATCATGTGATGATTCAAATGATTTGCGTTAGCTTTGAAATGGTTCTGTACGTCCTGTATTGCTAGAGCACAGAATGGCCAGATGTGTTTCAAGGTAAAGGTTAAAGGCAAGGTAGCAACGGAGCATATTTAATTAGCATAATAAGCAGGGATTTAATTAGGTTTGATCATGAACTACGGTTGACTGAGTTTAGAATATCTTACCTTGAAGCAAACATTTTTTCCATGAAAATCCTTATATAACTTAACAGAAGTAGTTTACAATTTTCCAAACATTGCCTTACAAGCCTAAATGAGGTCTTGCTAAATGACGCACTGTTGTTCTTCTATTCTTGCCGACTAAATGTCTTGATTTGTGAAAACTTACATTCATTTGGTTTCAGTCTCAGAGATAAAAGAACCACATCAGAAGCCTCTAGTCCTGCAAATTCCTACAGCATTTATTTACTCAGCAACGGTGTGATCCTTGTTGCAAATCTGATGACACAAGTGACTTTATAAGCCTTTAGTGAGAAAAATGTAATGCATGCCATTTTCTGAAAGCTTTTATCCAAAGTGCCTTCAGTGGGTGGCACAGTGGAAATGGAAACTTTGCCTCTGTCTGTCTACTGAAACAAAGTGAGACATGTTAATAAAAAAAGCAATTCAAAACTGTTATAGCAAGGTCTTGAATTCAGTGTGGCGTTATGGTTATATCTGCTACTATATACAATGCCTATAAAATGCATTTACTCATCTCTTTCTCGTTTAAAAAAACAACTAAAGAAAAAAAACCTTCTGATTTTATTAAGGCTACACTTTTTAATGGTACAAACATATCATACCTGCGTACCAGACAATGTTTGACCATGCAAATGCGAAACGTTTCACGAGCTGGGTATTGTAGCGATTTTACGAATCTCTAGAAATTGGAATGAAAGTGGTTAAAAGGCTGGATTGTGAAACAATGGGCCCTTGAACACAGCTTTCCAAAAGGCCCCAATACCTCTCATACTAATTAGCATTACATAGTTGCTTTGCGTTTCTTAGTGCTTGTTTTTTTCCACTTTTCTTATCATTCTCATTGTGAGTCTCTGTCTCTCTGTAGCCTTGTTTTTTATTTCCTTGTGGTCATTTTGAGTTGACCCTAGTGGATACGCGTCTCCCTTTGAGTGACCTTGTTTAGGTTGATGGCTAGGGCAGCCCCTGACACCGTTTGCAACTGCACCTGTGTACAGTAGGCTTGTTCTGTAATCTGTGGGTAAAATAGACACTTGTTAGTATTCCCCTTTACATGGATGATTGCACGTGAAATTACCTTTTGGAGCAGCTACACTTACAGCAGATGAGCCACAGCTTCCCTGACCAGAAGTGTACAGTTAATACCAAAGAACAAAGCAGTATACCCTCCCACAAGTTTTCTGAAAATTCGGCCAGTAGTTTTTCCATAATTCCTCTTTCCCGGAAGTAACTGAATATTTAACGCTGGATGATATTTCTTGTAAAGCCGACTTGGTCTTGGCTAACTGCATCTCTCCATTGTCTCTAAGCTGTTTGTCATCTTCTCCTTCTGGCAGCGTGTCTTCCTCCCTGTAGCGCGTTTGTTGTTCAACAGACTGCGTGCTAATTTTAGGACTCAGCGTGCACGTAGGGCTGCTAATAGAAATGCATGTGTGTGTACATTTGTGTTTGTGTGTGCCGGATTAATTAGTTTCCTGGAGAAATCTGCAGATTTTTGCTTTTCTGTTCCTTCCTCTCAAATCTTGCCTGTCACACATTTGCGCGAGTGTGTGTGTGACTTAGTTTTGCTCAGTACCACACATACACACAGTGGTTTCCTGCTACCATATTATAGCCTGATTTACAGTAATTAGTCATGGATTTATAAAATAGTGGGACATTTTTATATCTGAAATGTTTAAAAAAAAAAAAGCACAAGTTATATTAAGGATTGTTAACTTCTGTAAAGGATTATTTTTGGATTATCTTTATGTTTATAGATTCAGTCAGGTGTTAAAGAGCTCTTGTTTTATCCTTTGATCTTTAAAACATGCTGAAGCAGAGAAAGAACAAGGTGGGGGAAACAAACTTATACCGAAACATCCATTGCAACTCCACTTTCTACAACTCCTCTTTTTCACCATCTCTCCATTTATCCATTCCTATCTATTTTGAGGCCAATAAGCTACTGAAACTTTTGATTTTACATCACTGTTCAGGTTCAGAAATGTGATTTGGTTTATAATTACTGGTTCACTTGAATTTTCTCTGTAAACTACAAGAATATGTTGAAGGTCACAAAATGCTCAGGACTGTTAAATGCACTTGGTAGCCCTACCATAATGATCTAGTATGTTTAAAGTTTTTAACACTTGGTTAACGTTGTGAATTCAAACATATGAATTGGTTGGAGTAAACGATAATGGTTTGTCTTATATAATAATATTTGTTAAGTAATACTCCACTGTGAGTTTGGGTTGTACTCAAGATACGAACTTGGCTCTATGTGTAATTTTCTCACTATCTCGCCTGACTTTTTTCTTGTCTCGTTATCACTTCTGTCATATTTGTCACAGTTGTCCCCTTGAATTTCTCTCTCTTTGATTTGCTTTCTGACTTCTAAAACTTTGTGTTAATGCACAAGAGCGACAGAGAAGGTGTTACAGTGTGAGGAAACAGTAGAGACGATACTGCGAGAGAGAGGAGAAGTGAGAAAACAAATCAGCAGAAGGCAATGGAGGAAGTGATGGAACAGAGTTTTGAAAAACAAGGCAGAGGTGAGAGACAGGAACACGGATATAGACAGATTTATGATGATACGGCCCAGGACGTCAGCACCTTATCACTGCTGCTGACGTCTGGTATGGAGAACATTCCAGACCATTTCACTTTTGAGCTACTGCATTACTTCATCACGGCTAATTAAACCTCACAGCTGTAGGTCTCTCTCACACACACACACACACACACACACACACACACACACACACACACACACACACACACACACACACACACACACACACACACACACACACACACACACACACACACACATACTGCAAAGGGCAACTTCAACGTCATTACCTTTACTTTTTGCTGATGCCTTATGCACACACTATTAGACTTCCACCAGTGAGCAATCAAGGAAATAATAAGCTTCAGCTAAAACATATTTTATACAAATAAAATAAAAAACCTTTGGTAGTTTCAGCAAAAGATAATAAAACAATACACTAAAGGAAAAAATATATGTAATATATTGTGATCAAACACACCCAATTTCACAGAGGAAAAGATGTTCAAAAAATATTTACTTCAAATAAAACAGTCTTTATTAGTGAAGTCGCCGAGATCAAATTGAAAGCTCAAGAAAAGCTAGACTGCAGTCTACACACACACATTTTTCTAGTCTCACCATTAGACTATTAACATTGTTTTCAATACAGTTTTTCTCTATTGCTTAAACACATTTTGTGATACTGCCCTCACTTTTCACAAAACTCTAAACACAAAACACTTTTCTAAAGCTACGTACACACAACCTCACAGTCTCTTTTCAAAACCAACCCATCACACCAAAACAGTTGCTCATATGCTCAAAACCAACCCATCACACCAAAACAGTTGCTCATATGCTCAAAACCAACCCATCACACCTAAACAGTGGCTCATATGCTCAAAAGCAAACTTTGACACCACAATACCACTCAAGGCCTGCAAAAATGTAAACACTACTGAGCATCATTAACCACGTTACCCAAAAAATTTAAAACACCATTTTCAGTGTGAGACTTCTTTTTTTACAGTTTCACAACTGCCAGGATGCATTTGAGCAACCCTTATTTATTCTCAAATATGTATTGGGCATTTACTATAGATTTGTGCATTTCATAGGAATAATGAATAATACATAAAATGCAGTAATATCACAACGTAATGCAGAAAATGAGTACTGTAAACTCCATGGAGGATCCATTACACACAATAGATAAAGTACAGTAACAATTGAAAACACAATGTTCAGGGTGCGATCTCTTTTATTAGGCCTACGTTGTACATGTAAATTGACACAGTATGTTGACACTGCAATCATTGGGCGGCATCACGTCGTCGGACTGGGTCGGGCCACAGTACCTCATCCACGTCACAGGCAATATTGTCCATAGCCAAACATCGTGGGAAGAATGCCCTGGCATGCCGCACCCAGCCTTGGAACGCCTCCACAGCCACATCATCACAGGCCAGGTCCATAGCCCTGAGAAGGTTCTCTCTGGTGTACGGTTGGCGGTCATAGACCTTCCACCGCCATGATGAGAAGAACTCTTCTATTGGGTTTAGGAATGGAGAGTAGGGTGGCAGACACACATTAATAAATTGCTGGTTGATGTTAAACCACTCTCTGACCTGGATGCTGCGATGGAAACTAACATTGTCCCAGAAGATGACATATATGGGAAGATCAGCCGGCCCAGGATTCTGCTGGTCGTTCGGGTGGTCATGGTCATGCAAAACTTCTCTGAGCTCTCCTAGGAAGGTGAGGAGACGCTCAGTGTTGTAGGCACCAAGTTCAGCATGCCGGTGGAGAAGCCTCTAGAACTCATGGCAGCGCAGAGGGTGATGTTTCCTCCACGTTGGCCGGGCACATCAACGATAGCTCTCTGTCCTATGATGTTACGGCCTCTCCTCCTCCTTTTTGTGAGGTTGAAGCCAGCCTCATCCACAAATATAAATTCATGGGGTCTGGCCATGGACTCCAACTCGAAGATCCTCTGTGGAAACAAATAGCGTTTTCAGGTGTTCAGAAAGACAGTCAATACAGCACATTACAGTACGATAGTATAGTATTGTATGTTACATGTAAGTACTGTAGGCCACCGTTGTACATAGATTTTACTGTACTTACTTGCACATACTGGTGACGGAGGTGCGCCTTGATTCTCAAAACTCGGTAGTCAGGCTAAACTTTCAATAGTTCCGGAACCTCCAGTCTTTCCAATACCAACCTCATCCCGAATCCACGTTGTCTCAGCACATTGATTCTCCCGAACCATACCAAATGTACGACCTCTTGGCAAACACCGATGACACTCATGAAGGCTCCCACTGCAATGGCAATCTTTACACTCTAAACCATCAACGTGCAAAAAGTCAGAATGGTCCTTGCAGTAACACACGTTTTACTGAAACATTTTAACCCTTTCGTTGTGTGCACCACTTCTTTTATTACAGTTTACATGTAAAGAACTAGTGTAGTCCTAATTATTAAATGTACATATCGACCTGTTTGTTCTTGATTCATAGGCAAATGAAATAATGGCAACTGGTAAATCCGGATAGGTTGGTTGAACTGGTCTAAACCTGGGGTCCATTACATCCAGTGGATCAAGACGTAGGTCAATGACAGTCACTATTTCATCTGTGATGTATTGATGCCGTTGTCTTCATGCATCCTTCTCCTCGTCGCCCTTGCCTGTCCTTACGTCCTTGACTGTCTCTCCCTACCTTGGGCCTCTTACTCTGGACCCGCTACTCCTCCTCACGGCCCGGCATTTCTACCTCCATGACTCTGGTACCCTCTGGCCCGGCTCCCACCTACCTGCCTCTCCGCCACTCCTCCCTTAGGCCCGTCCTCTACCTCCTGACCTGCGTCCTCTCCTCTCTGGCTCGTACCTTGCGTCTAGACCTTCCCCCTGTGGCAATGACCTTCTTCCCTCTCTGACAAAAATCCTTCCGCTCGGCTGGCAACGAACTCTTACCTCTCTGGCTACGAATCCCTCCCTCTCTGGCACCGAACTCGCTGTATCTATCTTGTCCAGAAGATCATATGGAGATACCAGATTCTGTGTTTCGGGTGGACCCTTCAGCAAATCTAGCTCTTAGAAGGTGACTCAGTGTAGGCCCAGTTCACATCATTTGCAATAGGTTCTTTATTCTGTCAGAGTTGCGCTCAAAGGGTACCCTATAGGCCTGCTTCATGCGTACTCTCTGGCGCTTGAGGACTCTGTCTATGGTTGTCAGGCTAACATCGTCAATGTTCGGAAAGTTCATATTGTCACCAATGATCCTCTCCCGTATCTCCCGTAGTCTCAGCACATTGTTCTCCCGAACCATATCCACAATGACGACCTCTTGGGCTGGTGTGAATCTGGAAGCCCTCCCACCTGCATATGGCAATCTTTCAACTCTAGAGAAACAGTCATTTGGTCAGAAATGGTCCTTGCAGTACACACTTTTACTGTAACCATTATTGCACTTGTCTGTATGTAGGTGCACTCCACTATACTACTGTATACTGTAAACATCTAGTGTAGTGACTAAAAAAATAGTACATACAGTACCTGTTGTGTTCTCTGAAGGCCCGAATAATGGTGGCCACTGAGAATCGGCTTAGGTTTGGTTGGACTCGTTGTCCAGCTTCGGTCATTGTCATGCCGTGGACAATGACGTGGTCAATGACCGTTGCTCTCATTTCATCTGTGATGAAGATGCGTTGTCTTGCTCGCCCTCCTTCTCCTCTCCCTCCTTGGCCTGCTCCTCTACCTCCTTGACCTGCTCCTCTCCCTCCTTGGCCCGCTCCTCTACCTCCTTGACCTGCTCCTCTCCCTCCTTGGCCCGCTCCTCTACCTCCTTGACCTGCTCCTCTCCCTCCTTGGCCCGCTCCTCTACCTCCTTGACCTGCTCCTCTCCCTCCTTGGCCCGCTCCTCTACCTCCTTGACCTGCTCCTCTCCCTCCTTGGCCCGCTCCTCTACCTCCTTGACCTGCTCCTCTCCCTCCTTGGCCTGCTCCTCTCCCTCCTCTGACAAAAACTCCTCTCCCTCCTCTGGCACGAACTCCTCTCCCTCCTCTGGCACGAACTCCTCTCCCTCCTCTGGCACGAACTCCTCTTCTTCTTCCTTGATCATCCATTTTTGTTTGGAACCTTCAGCAAACTGACTTATATAGGTGTGGTCACATCATTTGCAATAGGTGTTTTCAATTATGAGTCGTTGTGTTTACTGAATTACACCAGGTGTGTTCATTGTGTTCAGGTTTTGCTGACTGTGTGTGGCATTTTGCATCACATGAGCTTCACAATGCATATTTGAGCAGAGATATATGCTAAATGTGTTTTAGCAAGGCAAAATGTGTTTAGAGTTTTGAGAAAAAGGGGATGGGTTTTGTGAACAGTGTCTACAGGTGAATTGTGTTTTTGGTTGTGGCAAATGGGGGGTAGTTTTACTAAATGTGTTTAGGCAACTGGTCATTTGGTTTAGAGTACTGGGTTTTGTGTCTTAGCAATCGAGAAAAACTGTATTCTGTCAGAGTTGCGCTCAAAGGGTACCCTATAGGCCTGCTTCATGCGTACTCTCTGGCGCTTGAGGACTCTGTCTATGGTTGTCAGGCTAACATCGTCAATGTTCGGAAAGTTCATATTGTCACCAATGATCCTCTCCCGTATCTCCCGTAGTCTCAGCACATTGTTCTCCCGAACCATATCCACAATGACGACCTCTTGGGCTGGTGTGAATCTGGAAGCCCTCCCACCTGCATATGGCAATCTTTCAACTCTAGAGAAACAGTCATTTGGTCAGAAATGGTCCTTGCAGTACACACTTTTACTGTAACCATTATTGCACTTGTCTGTATGTAGGTGCACTCCACTATACTACTGTATACTGTAAACATCTAGTGTAGTGACTAAAAAAATAGTACATACAGTACCTGTTGTGTTCTCTGAAGGCCCGAATAATGGTGGCCACTGAGAATCGGCTTAGGTTTGGTTGGACTCGTTGTCCAGCTTCGGTCATTGTCATGCCGTGGACAATGACGTGGTCAATGACCGTTGCTCTCATTTCATCTGTGATGAAGATGCGTTGTCTTGCTCGCCCTCCTTCTCCTCTCCCTCCTTGGCCTGCTCCTCTCCCTCCTTGGCCCGCTCCTCTACCTCCTTGACCTGCTCCTCTCCCTCCTTGGCCCGCTCCTCTACCTCCTTGACCTGCTCCTCTCCCTCCTTGGCCTGCTCCTCTCCCTCCTCTGACAAAAACTCCTCTCCCTCCTCTGGCACGAACTCCTCTCCCTCCTCTGGCACGAACTCCTCTCCCTCCTCTGGCACGAACTCCTCTTCTTCTTCCTTGATCATCCATTTTTGTTTGGAACCTTCAGCAAACTGACTTATATAGGTGTGGTCACATCATTTGCAATAGGTGTTTTCAATTATGAGTCGTTGTGTTTACTGAATTACACCAGGTGTGTTCATTGTGTTCAGGTTTTGCTGACTGTGTGTGGCATTTTGCATCACATGAGCTTCACAATGCATATTTGAGCAGAGATATATGCTAAATGTGTTTTAGCAAGGCAAAATGTGTTTAGAGTTTTGAGAAAAAGGGGATGGGTTTTGTGAACAGTGTCTACAGGTGAATTGTGTTTTTGGTTGTGGCAAATGGGGGGTAGTTTTACTAAATGTGTTTAGGCAACTGGTCATTTGGTTTAGAGTACTGGGTTTTGTGTCTTAGCAATCGAGAAAAACTGTAATACAGTATGAATTCACTTTTATTAGAGAAGGGTATGGTGGCCTACAGAGGCAAATGCCGCAGTTTCAAAAACATGTGAGTATATAAACACAAATGTGCCAAAACACATGAAGAAACTTCATAATTTTGTTAACACATGCGCAGGGTTTACTAAACTCGCTGCAAACAGACCCCCCCCCAAAAAAAACTGCAAATAAAAAACGCTACAAATAGCTCCAAAACACAACTGACACGGGGTCACTAAAAAGTGGTTCACACAGCTGGCACCGGAGCACTTGACTTTAAATGCTGCGCATGTGTGCTCAAGCTGGTGAAGAGGTTTCATCCTTTGCACGTGATGTTGAGTGCAGGGCGTTTCCCCTTATGCAAATGTTTTTGGACCGTTGTAGCGTGTTTGCCCCTGTCTGCCACCGTAGAAGGGGCCTAACAGGCACAAGGTAACCTTGAAAGACGCGTACCAAACAGGAAGAGATGCATAATGAACATAAATAAAAAATAAAATAACTGACACTCATTTTTATTTAACAGTTCAGTATATATAGTTGCAGACTCGGTTGTTAGACAATCTCACAGTGTGATAAGTGCACCCATCTCACTGTCACTCCTATTCCTTATCTCAGTCCTGCTGATGATGATAATAACAATAATAATGCTAATGACGCAGGTTACAGGAATGACACTTTAGTAATTACTGCTTACATTTATCACCTAATTGCAGTTTCTCCTCCAGAAGAATGAAAGTGGTCGCTGCTAAAGACCAAAAACAATGGAGTTTTTCTCCCTAATGACGCACATGACTGCCTTGACCTAAATGAGAGGATATATTTTTATCACCGCAGACGGAGGATAATGATGATAATCCAGACGACACCTAACTGAGATAAATATAGTGGATAGCTCATCACTGCTCCTTTATCTCTCGCTTTTCCTTTTTTTTTTTGTCACCACTACTCGTGCAAAGTTCCAGAATAAATGATTCCCCTTACAATATATTTAGATTAGAAACAGAGAAGATGCGTTTATTTTTCAATATTACACCTAACCTATGCTTTCCCATCTTAAAAAAGTTACATTTATGTACCGGAAAAAGCAGCATTTACAGTATTTTCCTCACAATTGGACCATCATATTATGAACTGCAAACTAAATGGCTCTTGAGGAAGTCCTAACTCAATAGCTCCAGGATAGCTGAAACCAAGCCAAATGTATTCGAGTTCTGTAAAGGAGCTGTCCTGTTACACTGCAAATTATTATTGGCACACTCTTTCCCACAGTTTGAACTGTTGGGAAGCTTCCTACGAACAACAGTAATCCTAATTGAGTTGCACAAACAATGGCTTAGGTGAAAGAAACCAGAAAAAGCAGTCTCAAATGACATACCGTATAAGTCATTAGCGATTGCGTGAATCCTGACAGGCAATTTAGTTATATTTTAAAGCAATCACCTCACAACTTTGCTGAAATGTGGGGAAAGCATATTCAAAACACTGTTGGAAAAATCCCTCCATCTTTCCTTGTTCCCTGATTCGAAGCTTTCTATCACCCTCTACCTTTCATAAGACCTCCTCCTCCTTTCTGTCTGCCTCTCACTTTCTCCATCTGCTCATCTTCAGTTACTCTCTCCCCCCCTCTCTTTCTCTCTGCGGTAGACGAGGCAGTCTGTCATGCATGGTTGTCCGTGAGCAGGCGGCGAATCAAAAGCCCCAGCATCGGCATAAACCTCCACCAAGCAGCAGAAATCCTATTTGAAAGCCTCCAGATGCAGCTCAGAGGACAGGCACACACACACATTTGCACAAACGGAGACTCATACACCGTATGAACAAATCAAAAATGTTGAGCATGTTGTCTGTGAATACCCCTTTGTGTGCACTGACACACATTTGCACAGGTATATTTTGTCAGCAAGCATCAAAATGCACTCCTTGTCTGGACTCGCTGGAGAGCAGTATTAACCAGAGGACGCTTCGTTACCACAACCACAACCCATACGTCATTGTTCTGTACTGATAGTGAGAGGGTCAATGAAAAGATTAATATGGATTATTAGTTAGAAGTGATCAATGTGGTTAATTAACAATCCAACTGAAAACACACAACTTTGGCATCACCCCAAAGTCCATATGTCTTTTTTTTCCTATCTTCTATCAGCTGTTTACTGCTGAGCTTTTCTTAAATCTCTTCCTTTTACAGCCCTATTGTTTCAGCCTCCCATTGTATATGATGAGCTAACATTCCAAATTTTGTTCCGACCTTGAACCCCTAAAGAGAAGTGACTGCAGTATTAGTTGGCATGTCCTGCATCTGCTTAGCTACATATTACTATCATTTACCGGTAACAATTGTGCTACTGTTTTGTGAGAAAGCTCACAAAAAACCCATCTAAGCATGATCTTTAACATAAAAAAAGAACCATTTCGATGGATCACTTAGATAACAGTAAAACTAGACCTGCTGCACAACTTTTGAAAAGTAAATGTACAAGATTTCATGACTAGCCGATAGGTTGAAATAATAGGCTATTCTGCTGTTTGAACTATTACAATATCCCAAATATATCCACAAAACCATTATCTGACTTGAAATAGTCTTAAGGCAATTTTAAAGGACTACTTCTTTATGAGACTGGTTCTGACCCTAGGTGGCCTCTAAACCTGCCTGTGTTACTGCCCTGTTCATTCCAATTAATAACACAGAAGCTCACTTTCTCCTTCTATCTTCTTCCTTTATTAATTCCCCGCTCCACTAGACATTCTTCTATTTCCACTTTGTCCTGCCGAACTTCACACCTTTTTGTGGGCTATCCTATTTCCTCTTATTTGTCTTCCTGTCATTCCTTCCTGACAGCTTTACACCACTCCCTCTACTTGTCTCTCTCACGGTCCTAATAGTTTACACACCCTGACAGGCGAACACGGCTGTCTCCGCGGAACCAAGTCATCTACGGTGAAGGTCACTGTTTCTATAATGAATGCAGGTTATTGCTGTATGTTTCCATGGGTGAAGCTCTGTGGGAGTGTTGGGAGAAATCAGATGGGAGGGACTGTGATGGCAACGGCATCATGGAAGTCACAAGAGGACACGTCCTACACATGCAAACAGACACAAACATGCATGATTAGTCACACAAAACCCGGCACAGTATAACACATGTAAGCGTGTAAGTGTTATGTTTCCAGCTTGGTTTATTGGTTTGATCATTTGTTGGCTTGTCAGCATCAAGAGAGTACAAACTACTTGCCCGCATTTTAATTAAACTTGGTGTAATGCAACAAAGAACCAATTACATGTTGAAGTAGATGCTTATCACAGCTATAGGCATTATTTGTTTACCTATGGAAACAACAATGGAGGAAGTCTGCATTTTTCAAATACCCTTCTAGTAATACGTTTGGCTAGTACAGAGCATCAGAAGCAGTCCCATAATGGACATTCATCCACTTTTATTGCATCCATATGAGCAATTGTGCCCAGACATCGAGTTTAACAAAATCATTACACAATCTTACCAGGAAGCTAACTTCACAACATCATCAGCAAATAACCTGCTTGTGGTGGTTGCCATCAGGCTAATCTGTGGTAGGCTAATAGCAAACACGGCATCAGGCTCTTCAAATCACTTTGCTTGTGGTTTGCTAAAAGCCAACAGCTTGTAAACATAACCTAATACACCTATTTATGTTTATTTAGCAGGCAAACTGTTACCTTGAAGGCTTTTATTGCAATGGAAAAGCGAAATGCGAACTTCCTTAAACTGACGTTATTTAGCTTAGCTTCTTTGGGGTTCATCACTGCATGATAATTGGATCCTGACCTTGGGAAGGTTAAATATCTAGAGTATAAATCAACTTTCAGTTCTGCACTGGTCTATTTCATTGTAATTTTTGCAAATAACATTGTTTAGGATGAGGGTTAGACTAAAGTCGTACACACTTTGTAGAGTAAGGTGCTTTAGAGAGACGCATCAGCCACATGGCATATTTTTCTTCTTTTGGATATTTAGCGTCAACTAGGGAAATCACTAGGCCAATGTACATGCCTACAGTCCTCTTAATCTGGTGGAATATATCCCTTGAAATAGCAGATATGGATTATGGGAAGCTGTGTCTGTGAGTGTCACTGTACGGCCAGTTCAGGATTATCTCTCAGTGTAGCCCAGCAGAGGTATCACAGTGATAGCTGCCCAATGGATGCTTGTGTGTGCCTCTGCCTGTTCCACGTCTCTAACCTGGCACTGGTGAGCCGAGTTCTCCTGGCAGAGGAAACTACCAGAGAGACAGAAACAGAGCAAGTTTGACTTCAAAATTACAACAACACTGCGATAAGTCACAGTGTCTTTAACTTTGAATGCTTGAGAAGGATTTTGGTTTAAATGGCAATGTCATAATCTCACCATGAGCGGAGCTTGAATACGATCATGTGGTGTTGAATATTCCTGTACGTGTATGCTTACCTATGAGCATTGAAATAACATTAGTAGTATTAAAATATTGTTTGCTTACATTGGTAATCATAAACACTTGGCTTTTCTCTTTTCTATTTATTTTAGTTGTCCTGTTGTTCTCTCACAAAATGTTTCTTGTGTGAATTCCCTTTTCTCTTGTTGGTGGAGCCCAGACAAACCAGCTGGAGTCACTAATGAAGCAACGGAACCCCTCACTGGCTTCCCACCGCTAACATTGCTCATTTCATTGATTGAATTGCAATGGTTCCTGGTTCAGCTTTTGGAACTCCAACCTTACAGTGTTTCTAACCTCAGTGTTTGTATAATATTTGATCAGATATCTGAGGGAGTTTCTCTGCCATCTCTTTAAAAGAAGACTTTTGCTCCTCTCTGTTGTACCTCTTTCTACTCCTGTTCCTCACCTTACCTTTAATATATGCCCTCATGTGTTCTTATCACCCCCCTCCCCCCTTTTCCCACTTCTTATCTTCCTGCCCTTTCTCTCTCACCTTATCTCTCTCTTTCTCTCGCGCACCGTGCTTTCCTGACTCCTCTTCTGAGGTGTGCTGCAGAAACGGGGGAGAAGTGGGAGTTATCTTTTTGCATGAGGAGTGGGGATCAAGTCTATTCTGGGGAAGTAGGGTAGATTGGGGGAGGCAGAAAGGGAGGAAACTGTGGGGGACGAAGATTCTTTCTCCACATGCATTAACCATGAGAGCAGAGCAGCAGTGAGCCTCCAGGCAGGCAGCACACACCTGGACACACACACACACACACACACACACACTTATTCTACACATCTGCATCAAGACACACACACACACACACACACACACACACACACACACACACACACACACACACACACACACACACACACACACACACACACACACACACACACACACACACAGTGCAGTTAGAAGCCCAGGAATTTATCATGAGTTTCTTTAAATGATTAATGCCTTAAGCTGGCACTCACAGATGCCTACAGATGGAAAGACAGACAGTCAGAATGCACCTGTACCGAGAAAAAAAGGAAACATGTAGAGAAGGGTTGGATTATTATATTTTGATTCAGTGTCAATCCAATGAAGTTTGCTCAATAAGTCTTTTAGTTTATACTTTTTATAATGTCCGTTTTGGAAAAGATTAACCATATTCACCATAAAAATCTGGTTTGGATGTTGGTATTTTGGCTGTCATCATCTATGTTTTTTGGAACCAAAAGTGACACAAGAGGGTCTAGCTAAGTACAACTGAATGCTCAAGAAAATGGTTCTAGGTAACCGGAAAACACACTGTAAAAAGGTTTCAATATATCAAAAGCACAGACACACCCAAACTGGACAACACCATGGTAGCAATTTTGGCAACACTCTGATGTAGCAACACTCTGAAACACACCCTTCTTTATTATCCTTTAGTCTAGATAGGACCATACGTACCCTAAAAATGTACAAAATACTGTATGGAAGAATAAGAATCAAAACACAATCTAAGTAGGAAAGTTACAAGTTGGTTCCTTTTCTCATAGACCTCTATACAATTGGACTATTTTTTGTGGATCCTTGTGTTAAAGTCGATTGTCTTGAGTCATAATTTAAACACCCACTATCAGCTTAGTTGCTTTACATAAACAGATGCAGTTATTGGCCATTTTTTTAGATGACTGATGATGTTGTATTTTTTTCTTGGACGGAAAGTCTTGTCACATCAATGAGTCAACCACCTGTCAGCTGAGGGGAGCCGTTTAAGGATACAGCCGCAGTTTTACATACATATTTGATCCTCCGCCCCCTTCGGAACACACTCAACACATGCAGTCGCAACGGATGTCCACCCCTATCACACATGCACACATTGAAGGGCTGAAAATGTCGGAGATAAGGGAGGAAGAGCGCGTTGGTTGATGGAGAGGGAGAGACTGGCCGGAGGAGGCTTTTAAAAGGCGGACTGGGTGCTGTCCCCGTGTGATAAGACTGTTTGAGGTCGGGGTGATACAACTCATTTGTACTCTTATACCTCTGCAAACGCGTCGGCCTGGCTTCCTGGTGGATAGATGTGTTATCGGGCCCTTCCTCTTAGAAGACTGTGGACACCCTTTGGTGAAATGCCATTAACGTGATGACTGCCTCATGGGGCTGTTTGAGTCATCAAAGGAATCGAATCAAAGCAGAAAATGATTTTTTATTATCAATTAATCAAACTCTGTTAGCAGGTCACTCTTTCCTCCCGAGAAAAACTGTAAAACCGTCTAACTTTACTTTAATCTTTACCTCCAACACCCCAAAATGGTTTACTGCTGTGGAGAGATGCATGGCCAAACAAGTGAACGTCTGATTCCTCAGATTCTGCTAGCCAAGAAAAATATTTAAGTGAACAACAACAGACCACTCATGGGGGAAAATGGTTGTGGGAATCACATGTATTACTTCCATTGGATAGAAGTATGGTGTGCAGCTTAGCTGGAAGGGCAGGGAAGCACTTAAATCGCACATGAGATGGCATGCATGATGTTGGACTGATAAGCCACAGGTACTGAGGTGCTGTTTTTAATCTTTTAAACCAGCAAAGCTCTCTTTTTCTAAATAATTATCAATTTGATGTTTTCATGTGTTCCCCAGCCTTCTCACCATCTTCTCCTCCTACTTCTCGCTTTGTCAGAAAGTGCTTTTTTCTCTTTGCGTTTTATTGAAGAGGGTACAGTTGTACTTCTTGTTTCGGATCTTGTTTGATCGTTTGTGCTTCTTGTCAGTTTGTAGGTAATTGAGCCATGTGTTTTTCAGTCGGTGATATTTCATTTTAAGTTTTTTTACTTGACAAAACTGTTGTGTGTCGTCACACACCAAAATAAATATATGTAGGACACTTTTTTCTGGAGCATCCCTTATAATTCGTTAATGTCACAATCCCAATTGGAAAGACAAGAACTATGAATAGTTAATCCATGTCACGTTTAATTTTTTATGCGTGTTAGACAGTAGACTCTATTTTAATGGTCAGTTGGTAACACAGGCTTCCATCCTTTATGTTTGTGTACTGTAAACAACGTTTATCATCTCATTAAATATGCATTGAAATCCCATCATCCACCCTGATGTTCTCTTCTTTCACTCTTTCTCTTCAGCCTTTACATCTTTTTTAGTTTTTGACAGCCCCCATTCCCTCCCTTTCCTCCAATTTGTACCTTTGTTTCGGTCTGTCCATTTGCATTTCCACTTACAAAAGGTTCCCTAATGCTTTATGAGTTCTTGCTTTTTCCATCCATCCATCCATCCATCCATATTCTATCAGTCCATTGCACTACCTCATGGTATTGTTTTTCTGTCCGACTCAAATCTGTTATTGATCTAACAGCTCAGGCTTAGACCCAGGCTTTTAATCACAAGTTACACACACACACACACACACACACACACACACACACACACACACACACACACACACACACACACACACACACACACACACACACACACACACACACACACACACACACACACACACACATTCTGTATAGCAGTTTCACTAAACTAACAACAACCTGCACGTGATATCTTTACATGAAGTACACATTGAAAACACACTTCCTCACATGTCTCATTAAACTTACGTTGCCATACAACAAAGCTGCATCGTTAATTACATTTCAAAGCAAATGAGTTTTTCCCTGGATTATGTTTGTTTTTATTGTTATTCATGGCAGTCAATTGCACTCGATGTTCAACTATCGATTTTACGACTGCAAGTGAAATGATGTAACAAATGCACCTATTTCACAAAACATGGTGTTTTAAGATTCATCTTTATTGATGCCTTAGGGGAGATTCAGTTGGCCACTCGGTTTATATATATTTTAATGTACAGTAAAAATACACACATGCATGGGAATACATGGGAAGCACATGAGATGCATTATGGAGTGGTGCCAGAGTGATGGCTGTCAGTCTCCCCGAGCGCCAGGGAGCAGTTGGGACTTTGGTGCCTTGCAGCCCTCCGGTTACGATACCCCCCCAGAAAAAATGAGCCATCCCAGTATTAGGAGCGGATGCAGCTATTAGGTTAGCGCACGGGGAAGAGTGTAAGGGTTTCCGGGGCCTCAGCAGCACCATGCTGGACACAGGTAACCTTCCGGTTCCCAAGAAAAGTCACTATAAAAACTTGAGCCACATCTGCCTCTGAGTCAATTCAACTACCTCAGTAGTGTTGTTGTGTTTATCTTTTGTTCAATCTCAGTTTAATAACCCGTCTTTAACTGCGTCCATTGTTAAAGAGGCAATACGTTTCCTTGAAAATAATGTGAAGGTGCATTTTGGTTGTATGAGAATGTAATTTTGTATCAGACAGAGTTGCTCACAGGGAGTTCACACAGAGGCTGGGATGATATTGGACTGGGCCCAAAGTGCTGAGGCAGATTTTAATTAAGAAACATGCATTATAGTGTGATAGTGGTCAATACAATCGACCAGTCCGTGTTATTCAGTGACTTGGCAATGGATTTATGGCACAGGTGTTGTGTGTGTGTGCGCATATAGTGTGTGTCACTGAGGATGTGCACATGGATGTTTATGTGTGGGACTGTGGGACCCGAGTATAGAGTGAGATGGCATGATAAAAACAAGATTCATGAAATTGGAACAGATGTAAGAGTGTGTGTGTGTGTGTGTGTGTGTGTGTGTGTGTGTGTGTGTGTGTGTGTGTGTGTTGGTGCACAGTCTCAGAAGTGAGAGGTGAGCCAGTTTTATGACTTTCTCTTGGCCAGGAGGTTGCTGATGGTAATCATGCTGAGATAGACCTTTGTGTGTGTGTTGCTGTGTGTGTGTATGTGTGTGTGTGTGTATGTGTGTGTGTGTGTGTGTGTGTATGTGTGCATGTGTGTGTGTGTGTGTGTGTGTGTGTGTGTATGTGTGTGTGTGTGTGTGTGTAGTCCATTCATCAGGACAAAGCAGAGAATGAACTGTCAGCTGAGGTGCTATTAGGTTGTGAATGAAGGACGAGTCTTTCTCTTTGTCTTTAGATGTTGCATTTCAAGGTGCAGACTCATTCCGTGTTGCAGTTGTCGGTTTTCCAGAGGTGTTAGTCGGTAATAGGAAGTAAAAGAGACATTTATAAATGAAGACAATGCTTTTAATCAGGGGTCTTCAGCATTTTCAGGCCGAGGACACTTTAGCTGAAAGAGTGACAGAGCAGGGATATCCTGTATAACATTCATTTGCATATTAAACTTGGCTTACAACAATGTTGGGTGAAGCCTAAAGTGCCATGTATAAACAAACCTGTTTATAGTGCAAATGATACTAAGGTGTCATTATAATCACAAGTATAATAAGTAGCCAAAGCTAAGCTTAAAAATCTAAAACAATCTAAAGACACATGCTTTACAATTCTTATTCAGCTTGAAAGACTGAGGAACTTCACGTATGAAAACACCAAAATATGAAGTTGTTTTAAGAAAAAGGTGATGTTAATTGATTAATGACTGTTAAAGGTGTATGAAAACCTCAGGACACAAGGTGTCACACATATATAAGAACATAGATGTGTACACGGTGTTTGTCAACATGAGTATAAGAAAATGAACTCCAGATTAAAAGTGGATAGTGATTTTCCTTTGAATGGAGAATACCAGAACATTATGGAGGTGCAGATTTGGTTCAGTTTTTTGCAGCCTAAATTGTGCCTTAATGTTTTTTTGGACACATTTGAATATCATTTTGGGGAAGAAATATTGGGTAAAAGGATCTGCTTTACTTGTCATTGAACATTGTTAACCGACTATGGCCACACCATTAAATGAACCAAGTCAAATTCCAAAATAGTAGTAATGACACCTTACATTTCAACATACTAAGTATCTACTCCATTGTATATTCCCATTAAAGCTGATCATTTAGTGTCATTAACATCTTCAGCATCTAATCAGTCAAAGTGATCTCAATCTGTCAAACAGATGCCCATCACCCTCTCTTATTTTCAAGCCTTTTAATGCCAGCATAAATCTTCATAAATTATATTAATATGTGAAGCAGGTGTTGTCAATCACTCTTTTAAAGGTTTCATACTTTTATACTTAGATTATTTTGGTATATAAGCTGTCAGTAGGGCAAAATATAAAGCCTTTTGAAACATTTGGACCCTTCACTTCTTCAAAATTGCTTTTTCTAAATGAAGGTTGGCATGTATTTGCGGCTGTAAAGATTGTGGTTAGTGGCTGAAGCCTACACTATGTCACAAGCATGTAGAAGGAATAAAAATGAACGTGTGTGATGGTGAGTGTTTCCATAATTAGCCGTAGTATCACAGTGCTTTATCATGGGAATACTTCCTGGAACATCCTCGCTCTGTGTGGAATATTGATCAGTACATTAGTTTGCTGCCATGGCTGTGAGCGGCCAACAAACCGTTCACTCTCTGGAGTCACTCAGCATAAGAGCCTCCACTCAATGACTGACAGTCAAGATACATTTGAAGCATACAGCGTGTGCCCTCTGCAGACCTGCTAATGTAATAATTTACATATTGGCCTTCCTCGACTACTATATTTGTCTTCATTATAAATCTAATATTATAACATTTAGCTATTTTCATTCAGTAACTCTTCATGCGCATGAAGTATCCTCATGATGTCAGGATATCCACTGCTCCTTCTACTGATAGTCCTTTAATGTCCTTACACTGTAGGTTTTATAAAGATTTGCCTCATCTAAATTCGCAAAATACAAAGTATAACAAATTGTTCAAAGCATACACCAGACCTCTGAATAGCCTAATCAGCATTGTGACTTAGATTAAGAAAGGGAATATCACCTTCCTTCCTACAGTTGCATCCTGGGCAACACCGATGATAAGCAGACAAAAAATAACTCCCCTAAAAACTTTTTTCTCGTAACGTGGATCATTTCAAAAACCCCGTGTCTAGAGAATATTGGAGTGGTTGAATTGGTCAAACAAACACAGAACCTTCACACAGAAGATGGTTAATGTCTGATGTGGAATGAAAAGTCGATATAGACTTATTTGAATTTGCATACATAAATTAGGTAACGTACCTGTCATATTTATTTAAAGAGAAACAATGATCTTCTTTAAACTTTACCAGGCAGTTAATTACGTTCTCGTTTTGTTTTGTTTCAATTAAAAACATGAATCATGTGTTTAACACTACAACCGTCAATCGACTCCGATGTCATCCAAATCGGCATGTATGCATTGATCCACTTTTTTACAATTAACCATTGACTAATGGCTGCCGAACACCGCAAAGGAGTAATGGAAAGCTCAGACCTGTCGGCACAGCTTCAGGCAACATAGCCTTGTTTGTCCAGTCCCGGTGAGCTATGGTACAAAAGGAAGCATATCACACACAAATACAAAGTGAATTTGCTTTTTTAAAGAAGTTGTTTCTATCTTTTCATTCTTCTTGATAGATGTTGTCTTTTTCCTGTTTTCTAAAATAACTTTGTAACCTGGTACATTGAATCCCTTTATAAATGAACTCATGTATTTTTTTCTCCTCTCTTGTTGTCTTAGTTCCCAACACTCCACATTTATCTCTCCCTCATCCTCACCTTGAATTTTCTAAAAACCCTTCTTCTGCATTTTCTCCCGCTTCCTTTATTCATCCAGTCTGCCGTGAAAGTCTGCACACCGTGTTGATAGACAGGTCTATTAAAAGCTGTGTCCCAAAGTGGAGGTGCATATGGATTCAGCAGGAGCATGTGAGGCTGTGTAATGTACTATTTGTGTTGTGTGTGCGTGTAGATACAGTCTGTGCGTCAATGTGTGCAGCCTTTTTCCTGACAGAGAAATTGAGCTGACCACAGCAGCAAACCACAAACATCCTGTAATGCCTGCGGTGGGCTTCATTTACCTTACGTTACATGTGACATTTCCAGCCACTCTGAGCCAATTACAGCTCATGGCAAGTTAATTCAACCTCAATTTGATGTAATAACGCTACCTGTAACCCTGTCATACCTCCCACTGTTTTTTCAAAGTGACTGAAATTGTGCAAAGAAAAATCTTAGCCGCTATAATTTTTAGATGCAGTTTTTATACTCCTACTCCTACTGTGCTGTCCCACTCCCCAACTGTTTCGAGACCTGGTGTTGATAAATACAATTTCGCCAATTTGATCTCAAATCCAGAAGAAAATAATACTTCTTGTTATATGTAGTGTTTATATCTGATGCTTAAAGGATGGTGTTTTTGATAACTAACTGCAAAATAAAACTAAGATTTTCATTTGACAAAAGCAAATTCGCACTTCAGCCTTTGTGGGTAAAAACAATTCTTTGAGGGAATTCCGATGGACTAACCGGCAGAGTGTAGAAATGCAAGAAAAAGCGTAATTCACTTTTATTAGTCAATCCTGACCACTGCATTCTCTTTCTTTTAGTTTTAGTTGTACTTCATCATCATCATCACATTTCAGTGTGTGTTATCACTTACATATTAGTATCTAAACTTTCATTTTCATTTTTAATAAATGTGAGGAAATGTTGATCTGTACCCCAATTCTTTTAGACAATGGAAAACAATATAGGACTAGTACACTAGTGGTAATAATACATTTAATTTGTAAAGCACACTTTAAAAACAATGTCTTCTCAGGGTGTTTCACAAATCAATGATAGTAGAGTTAAATATGATCTACCAAACATATTTAAGATAAAAAGAAGGACATAAAAAACTAGGTAGTTTAGTTTAAAAGCATATGTGGTAAAAAAAGAAAACCAGGACATAAAACCAGGAGGATCAGTTAAACGCGGTGCAGCCTCGTCTTAAGGCTTTTCTTAAGAACTGGGACTAGTGTATGTTTTACCCACACTTCAAAATATGCTATAGTGTATACATCATACAATATTGGCTCACCAGCAGCTTGAATGACCTAAACTTCGATTTTGCACCGCTAACTAAAGTGATGAAACTTGACCCGAGCTAGTGAAAAGAGAGCGTAAACCAATGTAAGATGACACATCGTGAGTAGGGTATTGAGGTCCATTAAATCTGTCGTGGTGTCCTTGAACAGGGCATTTATCATCCACGTTGTCCAGTAGTGCTGCCAGTAGTTAAGGACTATGGCTGGTTGCCCTGGACAGTTTCCATGGTACAGTACGTAGGATATTGCAGCAGCAAGGTGAAGACCCACTGCATACATGTTCACCAAAACAGCTTCCTGGGAAAAGAGGCATAGATATTCATGAGAATGTTTTGGGGATCTGTTTTGACATTGTTTTTATTCTGTTAACTGGAATGCTTGTCGATGGTGGGAATCGCACCTCAAGTTTTCTCCATAAAATGTCATTAACACCTGTACAGTGTTTGGAGATCTGCACATGAATATTTGATGCCGACAGCTGGCGTGCGTGCGTGCGTGTGTGTGTGTGTGTGTGTATTTCAGGGTGACTGGGTTTGTATCCATGTCATACTTTGCATGCAACAGCCACAGAACATAGTTCAGTTTTCATCTAGGCCTAACATGTAAGAATAGCTTTTTTCCTCTTTCGTCTGATGTTAGAAAAGTGTTTTCTATTTAAAGGTTAGTGTGTGTGTGTGTGTGTGTGTGTGTGTGTGTGTGTGTGTGTGTGTGTGTGTGTGTGTGTGTGTGTGTGTGTTTGGCTGATATACTGGTAGATATTTGTGTCATTAATCAAAAAAGAGAGTACATGTTTAAAGATAAACCCTTGCATTTTGTTTATATTATTTATTAGCACAACAAGAAAATGTCATGACACTTTTGTCTTTTGTCATTGTTACTATTGACTTTTTATTTTATTACTTCATCCTGTATTTGTTTTTTGACATTCTGCAAACTAATCTGAGTCAACAAAGTGCAGCTGTGTTGATACAGTAGCTCAGGTGAGGGGAATGAGGTGATTAACTAGGAGCAAATGCAAGCAGCTGATTGGCTGAGGAGACTCTGGGAGCAGGGAAAGACTAACGAGGCTAATTCAGAGCAGGTGTGTAGATGGGGAATGGAGGGAAGAGAAGCACGGGAACAACAAGCGCACAAACACACACACACACACACACACACACACACACACACACACACACACACACACACACACACACACACACACACACACACAAATATACACTACAGAGGACACAGAAGGAGAGTGAGACACAATTAGACAAAAGGTACAGCCCTAGCAGTGACACATGATCGGTCCAATTTAAATTCGGCCTCTATGCCCGCCCACTCAATGAACTCTATTTCTAGTCACACTCACAGCTAAGTTAAGCACTGTTCTTTAAGGTGTAGGGAAGGCAAGCTTCAAGTATAACTTCCCTATATTCAGCAAAGACAGAGAGCATCCTGGTCCATCCATGTTCTTGTTTTTAATTCTGAAATGTAATAATTGCTTGGTTTTTGCAACGGTTCCTGTAATATATAACACCTTAATGCCGATAATGAGCAGTTTACGAGTAAATATTTGCTTTTGTACTGCTTCTTCCATGACTAACGCAAAACAGCGTTACGCATGGTCAGTAGGAGCAGCTAGTTATGTCAGCATGGATGTAGAATAGATGTTCATGCCTACGTGCCCACAGATCTTTTCAGATGTCCTATTAGCTATTTTCTTAATGAGTAGAAAAAAGCAGAAACCCCAGCAGGAATAGGAAGATGGTAGAAAGGAAGGCCTCATAGATTTTCATGTCTACACAGTTTTGACTATTTGATTGGATCTTGACCCTCCCACCTCTTCTCTCCGGGCTAATTAATGACAAATTAGATTAGACTCACAGCGAACTCTGCTCCGTGCAACTTCTACTCTTAAGCTGCTTGATATGGGTTCAGTATACTGCCAACTATGTTGAATGATATTGCAGTTGGCATTTGATTTTATTAATTGAATTGTTTTGATCTGTTAAGACTGCAGAGATTCATTGAAAAGACAGTTTATGGTTTCTTTTCTTCTATTTTAGATGTACTGTTCTTCAGAAAAATAACTGGGTGGCTAGCATGGGTGCTAAAATGCTCCAATACAATCTCACAAACCCAAAACAGATTTGTCCTTGTGCATTTGGGAGTATGTGTGTGTGTGTGTGTGTGTGTGTGTGTGTGTGTGTGTGTGTGTGTGTCTTTGGAAGAAGTAAGCATGTGCATTCATTAACATATTTGTACTTTGCCATCAATGCAATTCCACATGCTTCCTTGTTACATAAGGGTGCTACATATATCCCCTATAATGTTCGAATGGGCCCTTTTAAAATGAATTTATAAAAAAATAAATAAAAAATAACGGCGTTACCTAGAGTAGAGAGTAAGAGAGAGCAAAGTCAGCGTCATTTGAGATAGTCAGGGCTCATTTTCCTGCTTTCAGGAAAGACATTCACAGCCACTTGTTCATGTAATAACCTCCACAGGCTTGAAAATTGCCTCAACAGGCGTCCACACCATATATGCAAAATGACTGCTTGGTGAACCGTACACAGGAAATAGTAAATGGGCTATAACTTAAAGGGACACCTGTACTCTAATGCTTAGAGGTACATTAGAGACCTCAAAGCTGTCTTTTAGTCAGTGTCCGTCCGAGGTGCGGTTTCAACATGAGTCTTGAGGCAGTTTCTGAGGGTAGGATGAAGATAAATGCTCATAAAGTGGCTGAATGTCTTCTGTCCGTATATTTTTTCAGGCTGCAGGCTTGTGTTTGATTATGTGATTAATAATGTGCTCCATCTGCAAACAGGAATCCCGAGTCCCATTCTCTAGTATATACTGCAGCCATAAAGGCAGTTAAAGTTGAAGACTCAAGCTAGCTTATGATCGCAAAGACAAAACAGATGTAATAGTCATCACCAAGCTCAATATTTACAACTCCCTGTTAAAAGGATAAGTGAGAAATACCTTAACAAAAGCAGTCAAGGTTGGCATCACATTGACACAGCTTCTTGTTGGAAGAGGATGTTTGGCATACAATGATGCCTAGACGTTTGCCTACTGCTAAACACATTGCACATAAAGAGTATAACAGTGATTTTGGCTATAAGCACCAACAACCTCAAAATAGCACGAGTCATACTTGTTTTTTCTAAAATGAAGCTTTGGCTAACAACTGAGAATAATCATAATGTAGTTTATGCTACAAAATGTGCATTTAATAGGAAACGAGATGGTGTGCTGTCAATTGGATGCAAGCAGATGAAGCTCTCAAGACACAGCCATGCAGATAGGTTTTGGTTTTATTCATCTACATATGTTTGGATATACGCTTTTCTGCTGATGGTTCAATTCATCACGCCTAATTATGAACACAGGACTCTGGTGTGTAAAGGATTCAATGGTTTTAAACACGTTGAAGCAGAGGTGGCTATTCTGCGCCGCTGTGCTGTTGATTAAGCTTGACATGATGAGAGCAGAAGAGCTGCCTGGATTAAAAAACTGCTGACTCCTTTCCCTCCATGTTCGCTCCCTCCCCATCTTTCCTTGCTCTTTCCCATCCCTCCATCATTAGGTTTATTCCACATTCATTCAATGGTCTCTTGTGATGTTGCTTATAAAAAAGATGGATAGACAGGGACTCATTAAAATCAGCCCCCTTCTTTTCCTCCCTATCTCTCTCCATCTCCCTCTCGCCATCTTCATCAGATGTAATTATGGCAGCACAACTTGGGAGGAGCCTGCACAGCAAAAATTATACTTTCAAATCTCCTTCCGCTTTAGCTATTCAAGGAACGAGACCTACATTTTCAAGCTGATCAGAGAGAATGGAAAAATGGGGGTAAAGACGGAAAACAAGAAAGTGTAGAGGGGATGTGAATAAGTGAGAAAAAAAACAGAAGCAGAGAGGAGAGGAAAGACAGCTACAAAGAGAATATGTTAAAGAGGATGTCAGGCTGTAGTATAGGCGGTAGTCGCTGAGTTAACAGATCATGGGATCAGTAATGCCGTCAAGCTAGAAAATGCCAGACTGCAAAGCAGGCTGGGACAGCACAGTGGGAGGAAGTGCTTAGTTAGGGTACGTGACTGATGCAGACATCTTTTTTTCCCCTTCAAATTCAAGAAGCCAACTTGTCCATAAGAAAAAAAAATCAAGAGGAGGGAGGGGGGGAGTGGGTTCAGCAGATACAGGCGGGGTGATACAGTACATCTGCGCATTGCATTGTGGGAAGCAAATGGGATGGGAGAAACGCTTGAAACGTGCACAGATTTACTAGCTTTGGTCTGGCTGCAGAGGAGCTAAGATAGCGCGATTTATGGCAGCTGTGTCGGATGCAAAGCTACAGTAGGACAGACAGAACGAGAGCAGGTTTACTCAGAGAGGAGCTGTGTGTGTTTTGCAGTCGGGAGAAATTAGAGAGCCAAGCAAGGTCCGGACACAAGGGAGTATCAGCTCTCATCTGGAGGAAGAAGAGAAGGAAGGAGGAAGACATGGAGAAGTGGAGGAGGAGGAGGGGTGATGCTTTTATTTTTAGATGCTGAGAGGTGTTTCATGTCATTTGACTGCTAGTGTCTCTTATTATATCTGTCTGTGTGTCGCTCGTGTCACTTGATGTGCATACCTCTGTGGATTTATATGTGTGTGTCGGCGAGAGATGTGATGCTTTTTCTCTCAGGTTGCGGTTCGGTTCAGCAACCACTCAGCGCTGCAGTCAATTTGTGGTTGATTTACCTCTCTCTCGCTCTATTTCTGGTTGATTAAAACTGTTCTCTCTGCACTTACGTTTTCCACAAGACTTGAACATATTCTGTGTGTAGCCATCCAAATGTACTCTGTCTAATATCTTCAGCTTTGAAGTTGGCTGAATGAATACAGTGACCATCTGGTTTGGATGAGACTCCGGTGCACCCTGTCTGAGTCAGCGATGATATTTAAAGTAATCTACAGCAATCTGCTTGGAATGGAAAGTCAATTAATCATACTGATGTGTTATATCAATAGTTTGCACTGTCTCCATAAATTATCTTTACCCCCTTTTATTTGCTCCATTTGTTTTAACTTTTACAACGATTGGAAGCTACAACTCGATGACCCAGTAAGCCAAGCAGAATATGACACGCTGAAATTGGGGAACTACTGTATGTTTAAGCTGATGCACAATACGCCAAGAACACTTCCATTTTGATGGATTGGTGCTGTTATAGAAACAGCTTTATAATACTTCACTAAGTAGAGATAATCAGCTTCAATGAAGGGTTGACAGAGGCTGATGCAGAATATATATTAGTGTGATTAGATTTGAAGAAAAGTTTTAATAACATAAAACCCTTTTTTGCTCTCTGTCTGCAGGTCCAGGAGTGGCTGTGTCTGAATTGTCAGATGCAAAGAGCTCTTGGCATTGATATGACCACGCCTCGCTCTAAGAGCCAACAGCAGATTCACTCTCCGTCCCACCAAGCCAAGCCCATCGTCCAGCCTCAGCAGCCCACACCTCAGCCAATACAGCCGGCAGCAGCAGCACAGCCCAAACCTTTGGCTCAGAGTCAGCCCACCCAGCGGCAGCAGCAGCAGCAGCAGCCCCAACAGCAGCCTCAGTCTCAGCCCTACGGCCAGACTCAACCCTACTCCCAGTCTCAGCCTTACAGCCAAAATCAACCCTACTCCCAAAGTCAACCCTACTCCCAATCCCAGTCCCAGCCATACTCCCAGTCCCAGCCATACTCCCAGCCCCAGTCTCAGCCATACTCCCAGTCCCAGCCATACTCCCAGCCCCAGTCCCAGCCATACTCCCAGTCTCAGCCATACTCCCAGCCCCAGCAGTATCCCCATTCTCAGCCCCAGTTGTACCCTGCATCCAAGCCAGGACCCCAAAATCAGCCTCATACTTCCCCAGGATTGCAGAGACAACCAAGCCCTGGCGGCCCCCAGACCCAGTCTGGGTCCTTTCAGCAGGGTATGAAATCCGACCAGTACTCCCAGAGAGGCCCTGGAGCTCCAGGAGCTGCTGGAGGTCCTACAGGGGGCCTAAACCAGCCTGGGGGTCCAAGGATTCCCCATCCTGGAGCTGTGCCTCTCCCTGGCATGACAAAGGCACCGTCGCAGCCCGATTTGGGTCGCGGTTCTCCGATGCACCAGTCTGTAGCGCGTCACCATGACCAGACCAGGAGCGCTGGTTCCTCCCCAGCCCACAGACCTCAGAGTCAGGCCCCTCCTCCTGCCCAGGATGGCCTGACCAAACTTTTCGGCTTCGGGGCATCATTGCTCAATCAGGCCAGTACCCTGATCAATGTTGACCCGCTAGCTGGTGCCTCCACCCAGCCAAGCCCTGCACGGGGCAAGGTGGTGTTCAGTAACACAACTCCTGACAACAAGCAACAGCAAGGAACCCCTGCCGCCAAACCATTCAGTATGGGGGGCCCTCATGCACCGAGTCAAATGGGTGGTCCATGCACAGTCAATGGGGCCCCTGCCGAGTCAAATGGGTGTCCCTCATGCACCGAGTCAAATGGGTGGCCCTCATGCCCCGAGTCAAATGGGTGGCCCTCATGCCCCCGGTCAAATGGGTGGCCCTCATGCACTGGGTCAAATGGGTGGCCCTCATGCGCCGGGTCAAATGGGTGGCCCTCATGCACCAAGTCAAATGGGTGGCCCTCATGCTCCGGGTCAAATGGGTGGCCCTCATGCACCAAGTCAAATGGGTGGCCCTCATGCCCCAGGTCAAATGGGTGGCCCTCATGCCCCAGGTCAAATGGGTGGCCCTCATGCCTCAAGTCAAATGGGTGGCTCTCATGCGCAAGGTCAAATGGGTGGGCCCCATGCACCGAGCCAAATTGGTGGCCCTCAAGTGCCGAGCCAAATCGGAGGCCCTTATCCACCCAGCCAAATGGGGGGTCCCAGGATGGGTGGACCGCAAGCGGCAACTCAGAAGCAGCAGACCACGTCGCATCAACATGGAATTCCCCAACAGCAGTCGCCCGCACACCATCAAAAAGGGCTGCAAGGACAACAGAATCAGCAAGCACCTGCTCATCTGGAGAAAGCGCTGCATAAGCAGGAGCCTGTGGTGGCCCCCAAGCCTGCTCCAGAACCTGAGAAGCCGAAAGTGAACTGCCCTCTTTGTAAAACGGAACTGAACATCGGTAGCTCTGACCCGCCCAACTACAACTCCTGTACAGTGTGTCACAGCCAAGTGTGCAACCTGTGTGGCTTCAACCCCACGCCGCATCTGGTGGAGGTAAGAGAGAATACATGCAGTACAGTGTTCACACACAAGGTATTGTCGTACAAAATGGTGGGGCAAAAATTACATTTCAAAGATGCAAAACCAATTGACTAGAGTTAAACACACGTACAAATCTGACTGGGCATATAGCTGTTCTCCTGAACTTGCTGGCCTACTACCTAATTCACTGTTTGTATGTGCGGTCTGGGTGAAAGGCTTATCTTGACCAGGTACTGCTATAGAATAACACACGAGGCAAAAAGTGTCTAGAAGCTAGTAGTTAGCCATGTGTTCCTATCTATAAAATAAATGTTATCTTTTGTCAAATGACAACAACAATCCTTTGCCGAATGCTTCGGGTGTACTTACTGTTTTTTTCCATGCTTGGTCCACTTGACATTACAAGCAATGGGATAATTTTTCAAAACTTTTCCTTTTTGGCCACTGACTTTCAATTGGGGGATAATGTTAAATAACTAAAGCAAATACTAACAGCTTCCAGAATTATAAACATATACTGAATAGATATTTATAAGTTTTTGAATACCACTCAAATCAAACTTTCTTCAGCTACCAGCAGGTGGGACTTTGCCCCACTTTCCCAAAATGAAAGACTCTGGTCGTTCACAAAAGAACAAGAACTGTAATTTCACACACACACACACACACACACACACACACACACGATTCAGAATCATCCCTGCCCAGACAATCGATACCATTCAGCACAAATATAAAATACTATTCATTCCCCTGTTGGACTTTCTTCCTCCTTACTGCATCGATGCAGACCTGAAACTCCAAGGGATTTATTGTCTTCTCTCCTGTCTTCTGCTTTTTTCATACTGAGTATTTATAGGCCTATATTCCGTTTTATATTGTTTCTTTTTTTCTGCTTTTATTCAATATATAGCAATCCTCCACTAGACTTTGGCTTTAATCTTCCCAACTTTCTTGTGTATTTGTTGTCTTTTGGTGTAAGGCTCTAAACCTAGACGTATATTTATATATTCATCCATCTCCACCTCTGTACTTTGATAGTCATTCATTAACCTTGGTAATTTAATAAGTAAACAAAAATGATTGTTAATTGCATACACCAATTTATTTAATTTGTAATGAGATAATAATACCCCAATCATGCTCGAATTTGTCTTTATCACCTTTTAATCTATTGATTTTAATGTTAGTCTGTACTTAAGTGTTCCTATGAGCAATGGTACTAATTTAAGACGAAGGTCAACACAGTTACAAAATATGATCAGTGCCTTGTATTGGACATCCACATCTTCAGAAAAGAGATGGGTAATTCTTCTGAATGATGCAAGATTTGAAAGAAATAGCTGATGAGAAATGTAGCAACACAGGAGTTAATGTTGCATTCCTCTGTGGCATCATCTAAAGTGACCATATTAAAGCTCAGTTCAACTGCTGAGATTTACTAATCGATGGGTGATAACGACAAAGAGCAATTCGCTATTGGTTCATAAAACTGCAGCTTCAATCCAGCTTGCTTTTCAGAAAGATGTACTTAAGTACATTGGTACATAACAAAGTCATACTCAGCCAACATGCCATTAAAAGATGGTCACAGCAACCACTGAAATTGGAAAATGATCTTAGCTTAAATATCAAACGCACAGAATGGCTTATTTTTTTTGACACTTTGAAATCAATTTAGCACAGCCTCCAACAATCCATCAGCTGTTAAATGAATAAAGCCTCCTCTTCACAAATTTCAAGAGGGGCACAACAAAACTTTGTTTCCTCGAAGGTGAAGAAAGATCAAGAGGGAAATATAAAAGGTGAAATGAGGCCAAAATTCTTCGATGGACATAAAAAGAGGAAGAGATTGAGTTCGATGATGGGGGAGAACAAATGGACGAAAGAACAATAGAAAAATAAAGATAGACTGCAAGGGCAAAAAGTCAAAAGAATGACACAGAATGAAGGTTAAAAAAAAAAGCTTAATCACAAAACACAGACATCCTTTTCAGTTACGCTTTCTTTCTATCCTCCAAAGTGATTCGGCTCATGCCACAATGCAACGAGTGTAAAGGCCGACTGCTCTCTCACCTCCTCTTTATCGATCCAGACTCAGGCTTAAAGCTGAAATGAAGGAAGAAAGGAAGCAACGGCAAAGGAATGGAAAGGGAGACAAATAAGTAAAGGAAATAATAAACGTAAGAAAGGAAAGAAAAAAAGAAGACATTTGGGATGTATGTATCAGAGGAATTATGCAACAACAACAGAGTATTTAGAAAGGATATATTAGAAAAATATCTATAAGTAAGGAATGATGTGGGAAAGAATCAAAGAGGGAAGAATATTTGAAAGAAAAGACAGAAAGATGCAAGGATGTATGTAAATCAGTCTGGCAAACTGAGAATGACTGTCGTATCTACTTAAGGCAACGTGATGCCTTAAGGGTCTCTGGGGAGTACAGCTGTTCATAGTAGTGTACCGTAATGTACTGTCACTGCCTTAAGGTAGACCCAGAGATAATGTACCAGGATATATAGAAGTGTTATTGTGTAGTAACAGAGATAAATGTACACATAAAGGATAAAGAATGGTTCAAAATGTTATTTCAACCGTGAGAAATAAAAACCTTTGACTCTCACATGCACGTTGATATAAAGAAGATATATTATGTAAAGAGTATGAGTGTTTGAGTGTTTGAGTGTGTAATGTGGGTTAAGGCCTGAAGCAAGCAAGAAAATGTGAGAGCAGAGAAGAAAAGACAATATAAAGAGAGGCAAGAAAGGAGGAATATGGAAACGTCAGAGGGTTATAACGATCAATACTTATTCATAATTAGTACAAAAAGATACAATTCTTCATATTAGGAACTTCAAGAAAAAAAGGACGATGCTGGATATGTTTTACCTAACTTTTGAGTTATAGTCATGGTTAGTCAAAGCATGGTTAAAAAGGTCTTAAATAATTGGAGACCTAGAGACATAATATAAAAAAGAAAAGGGTTCAGAAGTGATAGGAAGTAAAAAAAGGAGAAGTGACTTTGTAATTAGGATGGATAAAGAGACATTCAGAGAAACAAAGATGAATAAAAAGAGAAAATTAAAGTGAGATGAAGAGCGAAAGAGCAGTGGAATCAGATGGGAGGAGGAATATATGGAGGCTGAGAGGAAACTAGGCATGTAGAGCTGAATCACGTGCCACCTTAGTTCCAGAGGGAAGAATGAGCTGGATCTTTTTTTCTTAACAGTAAAGTTTTTGCTCTAGGGATTTCAATATCTGTCAGTTGGTCTGTCCACTAATTTGGTCAAGACTATAATATTCTAGCAATACCTTTTTGATACATTTGACTCCAAGCATTCATGTTCTCCATGGGATGTTTTGTAAATGCAAGCAGATTTTTTGTCAGATGAACTCAATGTTTCACTTACTGTAAACTCTTTTAATCTTGGAAAAGTGTGCAGTAGCAGGACCTCATGTACAATACAATGAGTTCAATTAGCCATTGTACTTGTTGTATTTGATCATTGACATCCAAGTTTCTTGTCATTCCTTAAATGTGTCTGACAATTTGGGCGTTGGTCTTTACTGACTTAAATTCCCAAATCACGTAATCTCTTCAGTGAAGGAATTTGTTGATGTTTAAGTGTCTTGATATGTTTTATCTCAAACTTACTATGAATTCAGACATTGGCTCAAAGTTATTCTTTGCCCAAGCAGATTTTACGTTGTATTCAGTAAGCTTTCTAACCATAAAAACCGCTTAGAAATATCCCGACCCTTTGCCTATAACGCACAATGTGTTGGAGCGCTAGTCAATGGAAGTCCGAGGCTTACGTAGTGAGGTCACTATGTATCTGAAGTAAACAAAGGATTCCAATTGAGCCGTTTCAGGCAGGGGAGGAATATGTGGGAGAGAAACTTGGGAACGTTGGGATTTTACCCTTTGAAGACCATTTCCATGCATCCTAAATGACATACTACAGGAAAGGGAATTCTCCAAAAAGCATAATAGGGCCCCTTTAACTTCTACTTCCGTTGTGTTTTCATACTGAAAGCACATATTTGACAAAAAATGTTTCTAAATACATTTAAATGTTTCTTTTTTTCCCCATTGCTAATGTACTGTATTCTGTTTTTAGAGAATATGTTTGTCTAATTTTAGTTCCAGGTCACTTCTCTCTTTACCATGCACTAGATTAGAATACACACTGTAACGTAAAACAACCGTGTGCCTTTTCTGAATAAATGAAGATGTTTAACAAAGTGATGGAGATTAAAGTTAGTGTTTGAGAAAGACTGTGTGGCAGAGAAACATGGAGGGACACGCTCTCTTTATACATCAATAATTAAGCAAAGGTTTTTTGAAATATAAATACCAGGAGATGAAATATGGAAAGGGGAAGGCTGCGTCTCCTGGAATAGAAAAGTAAAAAGTCACTAAGTTTATCCTGTCCCCTCTGTCCTCTCTGCTTCTCTTCTTCAAGCCAGACTCCAATACTTTTCCCCCTTCTTCTCTTTCCCTTTTGTGTGCTCATTCTTCCATCTGTAAGTTTTATCTAAGCTAATGGAGCTTGATCGTGGCTGGGCGTGTCTCATAAACTGTGGTGTATGTTGTTTCATGAATTCCGCGGTTTGAATTCAAAACATTTCAAACACAATAACTCAGTGTTTGGTGTAGCAGCGGTGTAATGAATGATGACACACCATGCCACTCTCACAGGCACATTCACTACCCTGACACTGTCTGTAAGCAGGTGTTATTGAATGAGTGAATGAGGCCATTTCTCTGTCCGGTCTGTCATTCAGACTTTCACAGCCGTCATCACCGCTGTCGCAACAATTATTAGGATTACTGCACCCAGGCCACCTGTGTATGTCTAAAAGAGTGTGTATGTGTTGTCCGCATGGCTGAGGAAAACTGATTAGGGATTGTGACATTTAGACTGCATTAGTGTGTTTGTGTACACGTGGTGTGTGTTTGTGTGCAAACATTATATAAGCAAGATTCCATTGAGAGGTTGGACCCCTAAAGGAAAAAGCTCATGAATACTTGTCCTTCAAATTACCTAATTGCCAGACTGAAAATGCTTCATCTTCCCATAGTAGAGAATTTAACCTTGAGGAAAATATCGTGAGTTGATGTTCAGCAGTTATTGTACGGTATACTTGTGTTGATGCCACAAAAAACATATATTTTTACTTTTTCTGGTTAGCCGCTAACTTGCAAATGATCCAAATGTGGATCAAAATATTAGCTACCATAGCTAGTCCATGGGGTCGCTCTGAGATTATCCAAAATACAATGTTAAAAAGGACTTTAACATAAATCTTTTTAGTTTCTATGGTTACCTTCCCTGCTAACTGGCTCCACTACATACAGCTTTAATCTTATTGGTTGCGCGTCGAAGGGACAGTGGTAACAAGGTCAAAGTTGAAATAATTCTCAACTATGAGCGCAGCACACTGCTACAATTTTGAGCGGTGCGTGACACCAAGGGTAACACTTCCACCGAGTCTGGCAGCACTGCATGGCTTGATTATAGCTAATCAAAACCTGCATTAGCTACTGCCTCACATTTAAAGCTAAACTGTAGAATAACAAGGCAGCTTTTTATCATGAAGCAGTGACAGGTTATGGTATGTATTTGTCACTAACTCCTGTAAATGCTTCCTACTGTTCTGTTGAAAACTACTCACATGTGTGCACCATGGAAAGGGCCCATTATGATGAAGGGTGATGGAACTGAAAGAGGTGATTATTGATTCACATATCTGAGTGCATTTCTGGACATGTATAACTAAAACACACTAACAACAACCACAGGAAATCTAACGCAGCATTAACTGTTGCTCACATACAGTAGTTCCCATCACTGTCAGTTTTATTTCTACATAACACTTATTGTTTTTCTGCTGTAGTAACCATCTTATTATAATGTCTGTCACACTGTCGGACACTCTGCCTCCGGAAAATGCCACAGTGTCAGAAAGGTTAATGTGGGTAATTTATTGAATTTCTCTGGTTGTATTTAATTAGGTGTGTGTACATGTGTGAGAAGTTCCCAAAGCACTGATTGGTCAATCTAAAGGTTGCTATCAGCACTGTGGGGGTCATTAGAGGTTAATGGAGTGGACTTAGTTTTAGTTTGCTCTTTCGTTTATCTTTTTTGCTTCTTCTTCTTGTCCTTTATCTGTTCCCTTGTCTAGCTGCTCTCTGTTCTACTGGGAGATAAATAAAAGAATAACAATCTCTAAATTGTTGAGCGTGGTACCCCGAGAGAAACAAACTAATGGAGCGAGGAAACAGAGTAGATCATTTAAGACAGAAGCTGCATAATGTTTCCTAAACTGTGTGACATTTATTCAACACCAAACAAATAAATACCAACAAGTGTTGGCGAGTGGAGACATGATGACCAGCTCTTATTAGATTAACATGGTCAGAGAACAAGACTCTCTCACTCACACACAAACACAAACTAACTCGAGGTATCCTCATCATCAGTTTTTGATGTCCACATCACAATAATCCACATCAGTTTGACTCTCAGTCAATTGTTCGACCCGTGAGTTCCAGTGTAGGTCGTGCTTTATGTGATGAACTTAAATAAATGGTTTAATTTGTACAAATCGGTTGTAATCTACTGAAAAGTCCTATATTTAAAGTGATTGCTATTCAATTTCTTTTGTGAATGGCTATATCTTGAAGTCCCTACTTGGTCAGTGTAAAACGATGGACCCCCGTTGGTGTTATAGGCAGGTAGGCGTGTGTGTGCATGTGTATATTTATTTTGTGCATGTGTGAGAGAGAGCATGTTCAGCTGTGTATGCTGGTCAGCGTCCTAAAATAGTACAGACAGAATGGAGCAGATGTCGCATGTGAGAAGTGCGAAACAGACCTACACACACACACACACACACACACACACACACACACACACACACACACACACACACACACACACACACACACACACACACACACACACACACACACACACACACACACACACACACACACACACACACACACACACACACACCTACCTGCCTGCCTGTATCACCGATAGGGATCCATCATTCTGCACTGTCCAAGTGGGAACTGTTAACGCACACACAAGTGATTACTTGTAGTTGTATTTTTTGTTGTTTTCCCTTCTTTCTATTCCACATCTTCTTAGCTCTATTGTGTTTGCTGCTTCTCTCTGTCTGTTGATCGGATGTGTGTCATAGATGTTTTATATGAGTAAAGCCATTTTCCCAAGAAAATGAACAAATCAGTGCTAGTGTTCAAATCAAAGAGATGTAAATATGCAACAATATGTCAAACCACCAATCAAATGTGTGTTTCAAAATTTAAAATGACTGAGAACTATATTCTACATGATGTTTCCACTAATACAAATTTCCGTTTGGGCTAGGAATTTGTATCAGTCTAAAATATTGCCATGCACTTAAAACAAGGGCCTGAATCAAGGCGAGTTGACAACGAGTGGGGAAAAAAAGGTTGGAGTGACTCATGCTTCTCTATTTAGAAAGAAATCAGAACAGAAATAGAGGAGAGCAGCAGCGACGGGCTCCTAATGGACGTACGGTTCGCTCCTGCACTTCAGGACATCTCACTACAATTAATAATACAACGGCTCGCTCTCCTCTCCTCTGCTCTCGTCCTTCTCCTTCTCTCCTCTTTCTCTGTCCAGCCGCCTCCTCTCAATCTGTTCCTTTCATCTTGTCCTCTCTGCCCCCTTTATTTTATCCTCTCTCCCCAGCCCTGACTTACCCAAGTGGGATTCAAACTGGCAACTTTTCTGAACACCTTCCTGCTCTGATTCAAAATATACCCTTCCCACTGATTACCCATTTTCACCCTTTTTCTCCTTTTCTTTCTATTTCTGTTCTCCTCTTTCTTAATTCTTTGTTCATTTCTGCGTATTTGCAATTTTCTTCGTTTTTCCTCTTGCTTTTTCTTGCCTTTACTTATTCAACACACAGAACTCCTTTACCTTTTTTAAGCATTCATACAATATGCATTAACAAACCTGCAAGACAGGTCACTTGTTATGCATGTGTTATTTTTTTTGTTCTTTGTTATTTCTCAGCAAGTTGAGCAATGAATCATTCAAATCACAAGTCCACAACGCAGTCATAAAAAAAATAACCATCTGGTAGTCTTACCTTATGAGCAGCAGTTAACTTGTGAAGGTGGTTCACAAGTTGACATCTTTGGCAAAGTTTCATTGTTAAATGCTTGGATTTTTTAAAGATACTTTATAGCTTGTACTTTCTTCGGTAGAACACAATCTTTCAGCCTTTCTGAAATAGTTTCATACCTATTTTCATAGCTATGAAATGATGAGACAATATTTCCTTCAGTTTCACAAATTATTTCAGCTGCTAATTTAGACTGTTGTTTCTCAAATGATAGAAACATACCCTGATCCGGAATCCATAAAGTTAATTAAATATCTTAAACGGACTTGTTGGTCAGTTGATTCACCTTTCTCTAAACATGTACCGCATTTCCTCTCCCACGCAGACTCTCAGAGTACAGAAAGTTTTATGTCTTTCCATCATTGCGTGCCGACTTGACTTCTCTCAGTCGGTTCTTTAAATACCTGCAGATGACGTATACAGAGAGAGCGTGCTGAGTGTGTCTCTCTTAGTTTAGTCAGGCGAGACCTGTAAGTGTCGTATTAAGATTTCACTGTTAGTGTGATGAGACTTAACGCTGATGCGAACAGCATACATTTTTCTCAAAGACTGGAGGTCCGTATGAGACTTTACAAATGTCAATTTAGTCTTGAGTCTCCATTGTGACATAAATCAAGGACTCCCAATCTGATGTTGTCTGGAGTCTTCAAAGGTTGCTTCATTCATGCACCCTCATACATATTCTCTCTCTTTCAAACACACTCAAATACCAGAGTCTTTGTTTATGATGGAGTTATTTTGTGATGTTTTTCATTTCTCCACAACCCCCCTCGTCATGGCTCCTCCTCCTCTATGTTTTCTGTCTCCCCTTCCCTCTCTCATCCCTGTCCTCCTCCTTCCAACTCTACAATTCGTTTTGCTTTAAAATCCCTCCCCTTCTCCTCAGTCTGTCCACCTCACTGTTTGTGTCCTCCTCCTCTCTTCTACTATTTTCTCCTCTAAATTTTCTCTCCTAACTCCTGAATCCTTCCCTTTCCTCCTGTTCATCCTTCTGTCCTCCCTCTTCAGTCTGTGGCCACCCTCTTCAATCTGTTTCCCTTTGCTATTTTGTCTTTCATCTTCTCATCTCACCATCCCTTTCACCTTTATTTGCCTATTAGTTTTTCTCAATCTCCATCTTTGGCACCATTCTTTTTGTGTGAACATATCGCTCCTTGACAAAATAAAATACTTGGCTATAAGCAAGGATTAAGCTCACTAAGAACCTTTTTTCTTTGATGTGTCATCAATGTCTTTAGTGTTTTATATTAATATTGCTAATACCTTTTTGAGGGCGGCAGTGGCTCAGTCAGTAGGAAATTGGTCTTGGGACCGAAGGGTCGCCGGTTCACGTCCCGATCGGACCAAAAAAAATATGGAGTGAGCTGGTAGCTGGAGAGGTGCCAGTTCTCCTCCTAGGCTACTGCCGAGGTGCCCTTGAGCAAGGCACCTAACCTCTATCTGCTCCCTTGGCACCGGGTACCTGGCTGCCTCTCTGCTCTGCCACCTCTCCTCTGCATGTGGTTGTGTGTGCATGTATTTCCTCTGTGTTTGTGCATGTATATCCTCTGTGTGTGTAATGTGTGTCAACAAAACAGAGTAGAGAAAGCAATTTCCCAATTTCTTCTTCTTCTTTTGCTACATAAATGTATCGTAGATTATAGTATAACAAACTGCTTCCAAGTGAGGTTGTGCTCTTTTATCAGACTTTTTAAATTCAATTTGTAGCAAAAACACACATCAAATACTTCCATAGAGAGAGAGAAATTTGAAAACTGTTTTAAAGAAATAAGTTAATTGCAAAAAAACAATTGTGAGCTTAACATTTGATTTAAAGTGTTGCACTATTATCTGGGACTTGTTCCACTGGCTTCCTTTGATAATTATTTCATATTCTTTTGCAATGTAGATATAAAATGACTGGTAACAGATAAACTCATATAGAGAGACAGCCATGGCTAAATGATGAGACGGGGGGTCAGTGAGTTTGTGCTTTAAAACCACAAAGGAGACATACTGCTCCAAAATGTGCACAGATAAATCTTTCAGCAGTGCAGGTTAGCACATCTTCTATAAATAGTTCTAGACTGTTACCTGCAGAAAGAAAATAATTCATCACCATCAGACAATTTGGTTGGTTTTTACTAAAACATGTGTTGTGTTGCTTAACTACAGCTCCATTTTCAGACACAGCTTCAACCGTACGTCACTGTATCCAAGCAGCTTTTTATCTTTATATTAAAAAACTCTTTGTGAAGGAGTCTCTGCATGCAAACCAAAGTCAATATATAAAAGTATTGATGGGCTTATTTTCTCGTGTCATGTCTGCCTACAGAGTGGTGCAGGTTTGAGTCCTAAGCTGGTAAATGAGTTAGCATATGAACACTTCCAGGCTCCCCTGTCTAAATAACATTTGGTTAGATTCCCGAAAGAAATGCTTTGGTCAACTCAAGCTTTCAAGATGTTTCCTTTTTGTTTTATGACATAAAATATGTCGCTAATAATAAGTAATCTGTTAAATGTCTTAAAAATGGCTGTTCCCACCAAGTGGCTAAATCAGACTTCTAAATGCCATCACAACGAACATTAGCCACCTTTAGCTTAGCGGTGGTGACATGAAGTACATTTAAAGCATGACATTACTTATTTACTTTTGCCGATTGTATATTCGATTCAACTATAATAAAAGTTGTGTCAATACGTGACCAGGATCCTGTTAAAAAAAAAAACATGTAAAAATCAAACATGTATGTTTGCCCCGTATCTCATTTACTGCAATATTCCAAAGTTAATTTGTAAAATCCCATTGCTCGAGGGAGTCCTTGCCATGCTTACTTAAGAATTGGCCTACAAAAATAGGTCATCATTGCACCACTATACAGTATTACCCCGTGCTGTTACAGTCTTCCCATTTATAGGTGCATTACTCTTCTGCCCCACAGTCAGTGGTAGTGGTGTTATTTGGAAGTGGAGGCTGTTAGAGAAGCTGAATGGCCCTCCTGGGGACAGTAAAGGGGCACCTCCCTTGGAGAGCCTCAACATGAGGGACGTACTACTACCCCGTCCACAAGAAAAACATCTTCCTACAAGAGTAATTGAACCAGGTTACAATCTCTCGAGGGCACCTATGAGGACACGTTTGACATAAGGGCTTAATGTGTGGGGGAAGAAACAGAGAGTTGCGTCAATATGTTCATATTTGTTCCAAAAACAGCATGTCTCTTGGGAGTCAGGTAGATAGGTGTGTGCTGATCGTGTGTTAGCCTTTGAGTTTCTGCGTGCTGTACCTTTTTTAAGTTTTGTATTTTTCCCGTCCTACTTTCACTCCTCTCTCAGCATGTTGCTTTTAAATGGGTCAGTGAGGAGAGCTGTTTCCTCCCTTGGGCTACACTGCTGATTAACAGCACCCCTCACACTCGGAAAGAGAGTCCCACAAAGGCACAATGTGTGTGACTGAAGTGAAAACCCAAAGGTAAAGGGACGATACAGCGGAGGAAAAGAGGGGAATTCCCTCACCTGGGTTAAAAGCAAAAGGACAGGAAGCTAAAGCTGCTGGGATGTGTGAAGGATGAATAAGGGATATCTCACCTCTATAGAGTAACACAAAATACAGCTGAAACTCTGGTAAATGTAGATCAAAAATATAGGATTGACTTGATCTGTAAATCTCAAGCCATAATGCTTGATAAAACCAAAGGGAGGGATAGTTAAACATCACATTTCCTTAAAATATTATTGACTTACAGAACAATCAGTTGACTGTTAGCTTTGCAACTAAAAACCATCCTTAGAATACTCTGAAATTACTTCTGGGATTAAGGTTGACAAAAGTTGAGTTACAATGTGAGTGCATTTTATAAAGAATCTAATTTGATGTAGAATTAAGATTTCTTTTTAAGGGCCTCATTTAAACCATGAAAAACTGAGTACAGAAGTGAATCGACATGACAGATACTAGAACTTGTGTTTACTTTAAATATTTGTACTACCTTGCAAACATTCATTGGTTGAATCTAATTTACATACATAACAACAACTATTAGCAGACCTCTTAAAGGTTACATGTGTGACTTTTGTAATACTGAACACTAAACATTTGAAGACTTAAAGTTCCATTGCTCTCTTTTCCAAGTAAAATAGGGCTTTCAAATTACACAGAAAAAAACGACAGGCTTAATGTTCAGTTTGTTAAATCCATAGGCAGTTTAAAAAAGTGACTTGATTGGTTAAATTGAACCCAATGGTTGTGCATGAAAGCATGAACAAACGGGACATGCATCGAAAATTAGACTTAAAGGAAAAACTGTTTCATTGCAAATCTGTGCATCTGGTTCCATAATGGCTGAGGGGAATTCTTCCCTGGAGTTATGAACCTGCATCACATCACCACTGAAATGGAAAAATGAATCCCAGAATAGATATATGAACAACTCTGCAATCTGCAATGCGTAGGCCTGAACCAGTGATGGTTGATGGGGGAACATTTTAGACAAAATGCAGCAGCAGATCTCTGAGAGGATCAAAGTTATTCAAAAAGGAAAAAAAAAACACATGCAGCAAGCCAAAATGAACCTCGACACAGATCAAAACCACTGAAGAAGAGCCGTTATGGAAAACCAGAGTGGTTTATGGATTCTGGACTTCAGTATCTAGCTTTGCCAATTGCCAGTGATGGAGAACAAGATGAGTTCTGTTTTACCAAGACTCAGCCTGAGGGCACAGATAAGGAAAGAAATACTATTATTGGAACTGAGTCCGCTGCTGATAATGAAGGGTTCTCTTTGAGCGGTATGTAGAGCTTGATCTTCTTGAGTCATTATGGCTGACTGCAGTAAAAATGTGTTAAAGTGACATGGAGCTTGTTGTCTCTAGAGGAAGCCACAGAGCCAGAGTGCAGCTTTATGTGTGAAAAATATTTCTACTTTAAATTGGATTTCGGGATGTAATGGCTGACTAGAGGAATTGCAGTTTGACACCGTCTCTTCAAAGTCAGAATTCACTGCTGGCAGGCGGTCATTACTACCACAAGCTTGTAGAACAGAAAAACAGGGAAGAAAAATGACTCCATAGACATTTTGTTTTCCTTGCAGTAAAACACTGAATACATTTAGGGGCTTATGTTTTGTGATGCGTGGCATTCAATAGATAGAACACTAGCTACAGTCATAAAATACTGGTGAGGTTTAACATGTCGGATTAAGCAGGTTTCTATAAATTAGTGAATTCAATACTAGGAAATAGTGACCAAATGAAAAGCTTTCAAAAGGAATTTTGAACATGTCCAATTTAGCAGGTGTCCATATTTATTCATAGTCAACTGAAATGTTATTTAAGCTTGATTTTAAGGAACAGTACTATAAAAATATTAGGTTTTTGGGCAGTTTGTTTATTACCAATTACCTTCATCAAATGGAAAATCTTTGATTGTTGCATTTAAGTCCCTGGAACAAGTTTGATCAGTGGTCTAGTCAAAAGGTGGGATTCTCATTTGAACCACCCGTTTCTTATTTTCTAACTTAAGCCAGGTAGAAATTACATATTGAAAAGGATCAAAAGTTATTGTTTTTTTATTTGTTTCGTTCAAAACATAAACCTCTCTTTGACTTTTGACACATTGATTTCCCACGATCTGTGAACACAGCATAACTGTTACTGAAATAGCATATGAAGTTCTGACAGCAGCGAACTTGGCAACCGCTTTAACTCGGGGACTTATCGTGCTGCGTGGGAATTTGTACTGAAATAAAAAGCAATGTGTCTTATTTTATGTCTCTCTGCTCCCACGGCTCTTCCTGTTTCTCTCCGGGTTTTCTGATGTTTTCATATCAAATACAAACACGTTGATCTCCTTTTCTTTTACACGTTATCTCTCACTTACACACCATTTTGAAAAAATGCAAAATGAGTGACTCATGAGCTGAGTTCTGCGTTTGTGTAAAAGTGGGTTCATACAGTAAGACACATAACACTTTGCATCATAAAAGGAAGATGTGCTCTTTAAAGAAAAGCCCCTAAACACATTTATGACTCTCATGGATTATTGAGGGAAAAAGGTGAATGACTCAGACATCCTCATCTTATCTTTTTCTTTCCGTCTTTCATGGTACCACCATTCTCAATTATTCAGTCAATTCACCTTTTATACTCCTACTACATGTGTGTGTGTGTGTGTGTGTGTGTGTGTGTGTGTGTGTGTGTGTGTGTGTGTGTGTGTGTGTGTGTGTGTGTGTGTGTGTGTGAGAATGGGGGCTGTAGGTGTGTGTTTTGGGGTTGTGACAGACAGAGTGAACATTGATTCAAGCATTTTTTCCATTCACCTGCTCCTTGTATGTCTCAGGAGGGAAGCAGAGCAGATGGATGATTCACACCTCTCTCTGCTCTCCACCAGGGTCCATTCACATTTTTGGGTTGTTTTTTGTACGATTCATTTCATGTGTTAGAAGCGAATCGGGAACATCTACAGGAGGTTGAGCTTAAATGTTAAAAGGAAACGGCGGGAAGTACAGATTTATCAAGGGAAATGCTGAGGGTGTTGTTGGATGTCCTGTGATTGAGATTTTTCCTTTTTTAAAGAACGTGGCCATAACCACAAATACAAAGGCAGTGAGATGTCATGGATTTAAAAAACTTAAAAGGGGCAAAGATTCCTGAGGGACAACTTGTGAATTAAAATGGAAAAACAAGAGAATAAAAGTGTCATAACTAAATTAAGAAAAAAGAAGATAAAGAGAATGCTAAAATAAAATAGGACTAGGGTGTGATTTGTTTTCTAGATGTGGATGCTGCTAGCTTTGCAGGATGGGTTTGGTTTAGTTTTATTAGTTAATTGTTATGATCCGTATAAATGTGCACGTTGAAGAGGAAAAAAATAAATAAAGAATAAGCTATTTGAAAGTGGGCTTTGATTTATTATACATCACAGACTGTTAAGTTCAACGATCATGAAAATACTAATATGATAATACTCTTTGCGGACAGTTGTTTCATGTGCTTTATGTGTAGTTTATATACTGTAAGACACCTTAAGTCCAAGATAAGGCCTACAGTTAAGTCAGCCACTTTTGAGAAGAATTTTCAAATTTATGTTTTAAAAATATTGCTTTAAATCCAACAAATGCAAATCCGGGTGAGCTTTTTGCACACTGCAACACTGACCTAACACAAACTGCAGCATGAGAGAATTGATGTTTAAGATAGTGCTCCTTTACCTCTGTTAAAGCTGAACACTTTGCAGGGATCCTGCAGCCTCCAAGGCTTGAATATTCAACCTCCTACTGACATCATAAGAAATCCATCCACTTCAAATAAGTTGCACTGACCTCCATTTCAAAAGTCTAAGATTTGAAATGCAGGTTGCACACATAGTCAACATTGAGTGAGGCCATGAGCAAAAGCAAAACAAGTGACGAGGGAGGAATGTTTTGAGAAGAAACGTATAAAATACTTAATAAAGACTTGTGACACAGCATCCACAGAAATGTAATTTTATAAATGTGAAACCTTTCAGTTTGAAATCCTCTTTCCTGTTAACATGTTCAAAAACATTTCTGGCACCGCCACCACTCTCTTTTTATATCTTTGCTCGCTTTATCGTATGTTTCTAATTCAGCAGCAGAGCAAGTAATAGCTTGTAAATCCAATTTCAAATATTCTTTTAGCAAATAGTTTTTTATATAATAAGCTAAATCTAGTAAAGATGCACTTACAGTCTTTGACACCAAAGTAAACACTAAAAGTTAAAAGCTATTAAACTATGACTGAACCTGCACCATTGCAAACATCATCCATGTTGCCTCCCCCGTAGCGTTTCTGCAACGAGGCATTATAGCGAGCCAAAGATTTAATAAATGTGTTTTCAGGGCACAGGGTCACTAGCCGGTAGGAATTCATTAGCTCGGTCAAAGATAGACCGCTGTGAGCTCATGTGCAAATGTGAGTCCAGATTTAAAAAAAGGCCTCAAAACCTTAATGACTCCAGTATTGTGCATTAACTCCCCCTGACAGCCGGGCAGTGTCCTCTGTGGTCGCCATGACGGATCTTACTGGTCCATCTGCCAATCAGCTGTCATATCCTGTATGTGTGGCTGCCTGTCGCTGACACTGACAGCTACAGAGATGTGACACACACACACACACACACACACACACACACACACACACACACACACACACACACACACACACACACACACACACACACACACACACACACACACACACACACACACACACACACACCAATTTTTGTGCATGCAAATAAACCATCAGTCAAGCATATGTGTGTGGAGATACAGATATATGTGTGCACACTTGACTTGTTATCTCTGTGCACAGACACATTGACAACCAAGATGCACAGACAGTACACAAATAAGTATTCACGGATAGAGACTTGCATAGCTATACACAGATAAGACATGCAGTTTAAGAGCGTCAAGAGGTCCTATTATGCTTTTTTTGTTTACTATTTCCTGTAGTGTGTTATATGCAGTAGGTTTTTGTGCATGTAAATGGTCTGCAAAGGCTAAAATTCCTATGTTCCCCACCTGAAACGCCTCCATTGCACTCCTATGTTTACTTCAGGAACATATTGTTATCGCTAAGTAACACTTGCACTTAAATTGGCTAGCACCTCAACACATTGTACTTGACATGCTAATAAGGAATGGGACATCTCTGAGCATTTGACCAGTCACAACAGAGCTGACCATCAACCTATCAGAGCAGACTGGGCTCTGGTTTCAGACAGAGGGTGAAAATAGGTGCTGCAGCACAGGCAGTATGAGAAAAATAAAAGAGCTTTTTGAACATTAAATAATTTAAACATTTCA